>NC_080541.1:95840972-97274306 GCF_028640845.1 Ahaetulla prasina | reverse complement strand
TAATTTAGTTTATGGATTTGGGATTCCCGAATAGTAATTCAATTTGTTTACTAATCCAGAATATATATATATATATATATTAAAAAAGGCAGTGAAATGAAATGGAAGACATTGCAAGCTTAATTTTACCTTGCCAGGGTTCTGTTCTTTAAAATGAGACATTTCTTGGAGGAACAAGAAGAAACTCATCATTGCTTCTTCTATACATTGGTTCAGTTTAAGGCGATTTTCGGATTCGGACTCACTGACTTGGAAGCTGAAATAGACAAATAAATAAGTGAATAAAGAAACATTAAGTCATGAGTTTCTAATAAAAACTAATTCTCTTGCAGAAATCTATAGACTCTACTCTTAATTCTTAAAATTAATTAGTAATTCTCCTTACTACTTCTCCTATAACACATGCCATTGTGAGAGATTGGAATGAGATGGCCAGATTTTATGTGGCACATGACTTTTTTCGCTTCAGAGATTAAGACGTACATAAAGTATTTCCTGAAATTTATGAAAAATGTTATCATAAGAATATATTCCAGAGAGAACAATATATAAGTGCTACTCAATTGTGGATGTCCCAGCAAAATTTTGCAATTCAGGAGAGTCTACTGGAGCTGTGGAGGGAGGGTTTCACTTTTATTTAAAAAAAAAGCAATTTATGATCGTAACAATGAAGCATATAATGGTGCCACTGGAAAAGGTGAGGCTGGAACTTGATACCCAAATTTCTTCCATTTTAAAATTTTATTTCATATTTAAAAAACAAGAACATTCTGCCACTATTATTTGGTTGTTTGCCACTGAATTTTTAATTCCTACCCTTTAATTTACCATTTAATCTACCTTCATTTGTCTAGTGATTTTCTGTAACCTTAATACCTAAATCCTTCAAATTAATCCATCTACTTTGTTTCCCTTTTTTCTACAGGTACGTTGCTTGCTGTTCTTCTTTCTGTCCCTGCTCCTTCAAAAGCTACTCTCAAGAGCTTTTGTAAGCTTAGGGCAAGATTGGCCCAGAAGTGGGTTTCAGCAGGTTCTGACCAGTTCTGGAGAACCGGCAGCAGAAATTTTGAGTAGTTTGGAGAACCGGTAGTAAAAATTCTGACTGGCTCCTCCCCCATCTGTTCTCTGCCTCCCAAGTCCCAGCTGATTGGGAGGAAATGGGGATTTTGCAGTAACTTTCCCCTGGATTGGGGAGGGTATGGAGATTTTACAGTATCCTTCCCCTGCCATGCCCACCATGCCATGCCCACCAAGCCATGCCACGCCCACCAAGCCACACCCACATAACTGGTAGTAAAAATTTTTGAAACCCAGCACTGGATTGGCCCTTTCCCCAAACTTATTCTCTCCTCTTAGTACTATGAAGGGTAAATACCTTACAAACTCAAGTTTACAGTTTCTATTTCTACAGCATGTGCACTGCAGGAAGAGCTCTTATTAGTATTAATAAGATAGCATAAACAAATTTTTATTAACATAGTCAAGGAGAGAACTATACTTTGTACTGTTCCTAATATATTAAGACATCAAAACATCTCTTCCACAGCTATATAGTTTTATTATAGTTTTCTTTCAGACAAAGAATACTGATTAGAATCAACAAGGCATTTGGCAAGAACAATGATTTTTAAAAGCTATCTATCTGATCATAACCAAATGTCAACTCAACTCAGGCTCTTGTGTCTAAATCAGGGGTGTCAAACTCAAGGCCCACGGGCTGGATCTGACCCACAGGCCCACCCTGGAAACAGTGAAGGACCAGCCCACGGTGCCTCTGTCAGCAAAAACAGAGCTCAGGAGGGCCACACGCATGCTTCCTGGGCTCCGTTTCTGGCTACAATGGCCTCCTGCAGCCTTCTGCCAGTGAAAATTGGTGCTCATTTTCATTGGCAGAGGGCTGCAGGAGGCCTGTGGCCAGAAACAGAGCCTCAATGAGTGACGTTGTGCTGGCCACGACCACCCGGCCCCTCAAGGTCAAACACAACCCTGAAATAGACAAATAAAGAAGTGAATAAAGAAACATTAAGTCATGAGTTTCTAATAAAAACTAATTCTCTTGCAGAAATCTATAGACTCTACTCTTAATTCTTAAAATTAATTAGTAATTCTCCTTACTACTTCTCCTATAACACATGCCATTGTGAGAGATTGGAATGAGATGGCCAGATTTTATGTGGCACATGACTTTTTTCGCTTCAGAGATTAAGACGTACATAAAGTATTTCCTGAAATTTATGAAAAATGTTATCATAAGAATATATTCCAGAGAGAACAATATATAAGTGCTACTCAATTGTGGATGTCCCAGCAAAATTTTGCAATTCAGGAGAGTCTACTGGAGCTGTGGAGGGAGGGTTTCACTTTTATTTTTAAAAAAAGCAATTTATGATCGTAACAATGAAGCATATAATGGTGCCACTGGAAAAGGTGAGGCTGGAACTTGATACCCAAATTTCTTCCATTTTAAAATTTTATTTCATATTTAAAAAACAAGAACATTCTGCCACTATTATTTGGTTGTTTGTCACTGAATTTTTAATTCCTACCCTTTAATTTACCATTTAATCTATCTTCATTTGTCTAGTGATTTTCTGTAACCTTAATACCTAAATCCTTCAAATTAATCCATCTACTTTGTTTCCCTTTTTTCTACAGGTACGTTGCTTGCTGTTCTTCTTTCTGTCCCTGCTCCTTCAAAAGCTACTCTCAAGAGCTTTTGTACGCTTAGGGCAAGATTGGCCCAGAAGTGGGTTTCAGCAGGTTCTGACCAGTTCTGGAGAACCGGCAGCAGAAATTTTGAGTAGTTTGGAGAACCGGTAGTAAAAATTCTGACTGGCTCCTCCCCCATCTGTTCTCTGCCTTCCAAGTCCCAGCTGATTGGGAGGAAATGGGGATTTTGCAGTAACTTTCCCCTGGATTGGGGAGGGTATGGAGATTTTACAGTATCCTTCCCCTGCCATGCCCACCATGCCATGCCCACCAAGCCATGCCACGCCCACCAAGCCACACCCACATAACTGGTAGTAAAAAATTTTGAAACCCAGCACTGGATTGGCCCTTTCCCCAAACTTATTCTCTCCTCTTAGTACTATGAAGGGTAAATACCTTACAAACTCAAGTTTACAGTTTCTATTTCTACAGCATGTGCACTGCAGGAAGAGCTCTTATTAGTATTAATAAGATAGCATAAACAATTTTTTATTAACATAGTCAAGGAGAGAACTATACTTTGTACTGTTCCTAATATATTAAGACATCAAAACATCTCTTCCACAGCTATATAGTTTTATTATAGTTTTCTTTCAGACAAAGAATACTGATTAGAATCAACAAGGCATTTGGCAAGAACAATGATTTTTAAAAGCTATCTATCTGATCATAACCAAATGTCAACTCAACTCAGGCTCTTGTGTCTAAATCAGGGGTGTCAAACTCAAGGCCCACGGGCTGGATCTGACCCACAGGCCCACCCTGGAAACAGTGAAGGACCAGCCCACGGTGCCTCTGTCAGCAAAAACAGAGCTCAGGAGGGCCACACGCATGCTTCCTGGGCTCCGTTTCTGGCTACAATGGCCTCCTGCAGCCTTCTGCCAGTGAAAATTGGTGCTCATTTTCATTGGCAGAGGGCTGCAGGAGGCCTTTGTGGCCAGAAACAGAGCCTCAATGAGTGACGTTGTGCTGGCCACGACCACCCGGCCCCTCAAGGTCAAACACAACCCTGATATGACCCTCAAAAAAATCGAGTTTGACACTCCTGGTCTTTATCTTCTCCATTTGGAATTTTGTATTACACATGCAAAGATGATCATCTGCTTTAAAATGTAATATTAAAACGTCCCATTTTGTTCTTTTCATCGAATAGACTAAAACATCTTATTTTTTTCAAATGACAGATGAAACAGAGTGGACAGCAGAATTGTACCCATTCATTCCAGTATCACCTTGTTAGTGGCTTTCCATCCGTGGTAATATGCTCAAAACTCATCATTCAAAATTGGAGTTATGAGAACTATGAGTTCCAAGATAAATAGGTATTCACCTCAGTATTAAACTTAGGAATACTTATTGCCCTCAAATACATCAGAGGTGATGTGGAAGATAGGCACCTGAAAGGCCACAGTATGGCTTAAGGATTCTAGCCATAATAATTTAAAAATGGGAAGTTACTGAATGAGCAAGAAACAAAACCTGAATATCAAAATAATGTAATAAAACACAGAACGCTAGCAAGGAAAAGCATTATATGGTCAATTTCTACAAATGTTTTCAGGGAAACTGAACAAAGAAAAAACCTGGCAATGGCTTACAAATGGAACGTTAAACAAAGAAACTGAAGGCTTGGTTTAGGCTGCTCAAGAGCAGGCTATTTGAACTAATGCAATCAAGGTCAGAACTGAAAAGAATAATCAAATTATTACAAGTGCAGACTGTACAAAGAAACAGAAGAAAAGTACTTCATACATTCAGCTTGTACAAGAAGACCATACAAACTGATCATAAATAACATAACACAGTTGCCAAAATAATTTACTGGAATACCTGTAAAAATTATGGCAGGTTATGGCATAAACCAGCTGTGGTTATCAGCACACCAAGTGTCATCCCAAAAACTCTTAAGCAGTAGTTAGAAAATCTGTGCATTGACAAAATTTCCATCTGTCAATTATAAAAGGCCACACTGCTTGGACCCAGACATATACCCTGTTTCCCCAAAAATAAGACATCCCCTGATAATAAGCCAAATCGGGCTTTTGAGTGCATGCACTAAAATAAGACTCCTCCCGAAAATAAACCGTCCCCAAAAATATTTAAACACAGAGCTGGAAATCAGGTAAGACGGCAAGAGAAGCCCCATCTTGCTCCCAAAATAATAAGACCTCTCCGAAAATAAGGCCAAGCGTTTTTTTGGGGTTCAAAAAAATATAAGAGGGTCTTATTTTCGGGGAAACACGGTACTGCATTGAGACATTATGACACCCCAGGTTCTTGAAAAGAATTTCATGCTTATGAAGACCAACACTAGCTAAACGACTGGTGGCTGTGACTTCCTATTGTTGTTAACAGATAATAACAATACTGATGATGCTACTTAGTTGGCTAATAAAACCTCTGCAATCAAACAATCAAGCCCAAAGAGCACCAAGAATGCCACAACAACAATAGTAACAAGAAAAGAATAACAACAACTGCAACTTCCATTATATGTTACAAATAAAGAGTCCTGCTGGCTATGTCAATGCCAATTATATCAATTTTTTCCTTTTTATGAAAAGACCTTTGGTAATTTAGTGACATATCTTTGGATGTCTATTCTAAGATAATCCTATCCAATTTGAGAGACTACACTTGTTCATACCAATAGAAATATTTAGCAGATGGAGCCAAATAAGAATGTTTTCATCTAAGCTTCTGGCTTTGTTCTGTGGTGAAAGAGCTGCTTAACTCAGAGCTGAAGTGCCTCATGCCCAGGCTCCTAGTAGTTAAGACAAGCAGATGCTGCAGCCCATCACAGTTCCAAATGCTGGCCAGGAGATTCAGTTCCATTAGGTTCTCTGAAAATGACTAATGCTCTCATGCTGCTAGTGTGTAACCTGACATCTGCTCCAGGCAAAAAAAACCACTGGGTTTTTCTTAGAAAGGTCAATAACATCTCATGTTACTGTAAAGAAAAAGAAAAAGAAAAAGAAAGAAGGAAGGAAGGAAGGAAGGAAGGAAGGAAGGAAGGAAGGAAGGAAGGAAGGAAGGAAGGAAGGAAGGAAGGAAGGAAGGGAGGGAGGATCTTCCTGAGGTTTCCCATAATTTTATAGTCACATGAATTGGTCAAAGTGCTCATGAACGACGTCCTTGCTTTGCTCCGCATTAAGGTGAATTAATGGCATGATGTGGTAAGTAAAGGATTATAAAAACATAAACAAATGTTAGTAGTTACACAGCTTCCGGTTATATCAACAACCCTAGGTAACTGACTCAGGTCTGAGAGATGAACAATCAATTTTTAATTTAGTGACACAGTCTTATTTCTTTCTTTCTCATATTCTTTACCTCAGTAGATTTTACTTGTCTGGAAATCCATTCTCTCCTATGAATCAATGGATATTTTAAAATCTTAGCTGAGCACAGAAAAACAAGCAGAAAGATAAGAGCTGAAGGAGAAAATAGTTATTCCTACTTGCGTTGGTTCTCATGGGAACGGAGGATAATCTATCATGCCTAGGCTTCATAACCATAAAAAACATGAGAAAAACAACAAAAAGACACAATCCCAGTAATTTACTTCAGAAAAACATTAACTGAAACTGGGAAACTTCTGAAACTTCTGTTTGTCCTGGTCAAACCTCTCATTCATATGCCCTAAAGTTCTCTTCGAAATATTTCAACTTTAAGACTAATCCTTTAGTGCTGTCCCTATCCATTAAATTATACAGCTGTTGAATCTGTGGCAAGTTTTCCTGAAAATTACATATCTATGTTTCAGAGACATGCACTGTTTCAATCCATGCACTCTTACTGATAAACCAATGGCACAGAATGTGAACATTTAAATTTAAAAATGGGAAGTTACTGAATGAGCAAGAAACAAAACCTGAATATCAAAATAATGTAATAAAACACAGAACGCTAGCAAGGAAAAGCATTATATGGTCAATTTCTACAAATGTTTTCAGGAAACTGAGCACAGAAAAACAAGCAGAAAGATAAGAGCTGAAGGAGAAAATAGTTATTCCTACTTGCGTTGGTTCTCATGGGAACGGAGGATAATCTATCATGTCTGGGCTTCATAACCATAAAAAACATGGGAAAAACAACAAAAAGACACAATCCCAGTAATTTACTTCAGAAAAACATTAACTGAAACTGGGAAACTTCTGAAACTTCTGTTTGTCCTGGTCAAACCTCTCATTCATATGCCCTAAAGTTCTCTTCGAAATATTTCAACTTTAAGACTAATCCTTTAGTGCTGTCCCTATCCATTAAATTATACAGCTGTTGAATCTGTGGCAAGTTTTCCTGAAAATTACATATCTATGTTTCAGAGACATGCACTGTTTCAATCCATGCACTCTTACTGATAAACCAATGGCACAGAATGTGAACATTTAAATTCCGTGAAAATGTGTGATTAGTGGCTATTGCTGGTCCTGAACCTTTATAAAATAGTAGTAATTAGCAGCAGCCACTGTGATTCACAATATTAAAACATTTTGGTCCCTGCACTGTTGCCAGTCATGAGATATAGGAGAGCCCAGGCAAGGGATATATTATGTCATGTGAATGTCCAATCAAGGGCAGAAATGGCTAACTACCGAACAACAAATTTTAAATAATGATTTCCCTGTTCCATTTGTTCACCTGTATAGCACTCATTTCCATGCCAGCAAAACTAGCATGCCAAATGGCGTGTTCATTGTATTTAGTGTTCATTAAATTACTAAAGCAGTGTAATAACACTAAGTATTCTATTTTTCTTTTGATTTTGTCTTTTGAATACATGACTAATCCCATTAATAGTTCCTGACATTTATTGAAAGGCCGTTTTAAGGCAAACTACAAATGATGTTGTTAAGTGGACAGTGGAAACACCGGTCTTTTAAACTCTGAATTATCTAGGCTTGTCTTGCTCCTGAGTTATGTTAAGCTAAGAGAACATCATCATTTCTCATACTGCAACATGAACAAGGCAACAAAACACTGCATATTCGCGGATTAAAATTAAGCATATTTTAACATAGAATTTTTTTAAAAAGGTGCTTATTTGGCATTAATGTACAAAAAAAAATCTAAAACACAAATTGGGTATTATGAAATATATTCAACTGTATATACATTTTAGCTAAGCTAGAGAAATCTCAATAAAATCATAAAGATGTAAGCTTGTTATTGTGATGCCTCTCCTTTAGAACTCCATTCCCTCTAGTATGTCATATGGCCCTTACGACCTGGAACTATCCTTAAGAGAGAGGTTAGAGAGAATGATGGATCCCTTCTACCAGGGGTGAAATCCAGCAGGTTCTGGAGAAATTTGGTGGAAATTTTGAGTAGTTCAGAGAACCAGCAAATACCACCTCTGGCTGGCCCCACAGTGAAGTGAGAATGGAGATTTTGCAATATACTTCCCCCAGGATTGGGGAGGAAATGGGGATTTTGCAGTATCCTTCCCCTGCCACACCTACCAAGCCACACCACGCCCCCTAAGTCACGCCCATAGAACCGGTAGTAAAAAAAAATGGATTTCACCACTGCCTTCTACTTCTGTTCTTTTAAACAATTGTCCACCCCCCCCTGCCCCAAATATGTTTGGTGAGGTTTATAGTATACTTACTGACTTTCCAATCATAAAAGAGTGGGATAGCCTACAAACTTGATAAATAAATAAATACACATACATCAACTCAAATCTCAACTAATTTCAGCGTACTTCTATTTTCATTATTTAGTCTATAAGATTGGTCAGAAGATTTGTTAGAACTGCAATGGAATTGCCACCACAGAAAGGGTTTGTTATTGTTGACCCATTACCTTGGCAGGACTGCTCCCAAGGATCTCAACGAATGACAAAATCTATTAACGGCAAAGGAGATCCGACAAGCTCACATGATCCCAAGCTGTTCAGAGACTTGGATGTCATAAACAAAAACTTGAATGTTGCTTGGTGGCTAATCAGCTAACCAGTGAAATTGCTTCAACAAAGATGTAATGGGAAAATAATGTAAACAGGAAGTTACCAACTTACGTCCATTTGTGATTTGATTGACCCTGTCAATAGGCTACAAAGGTCTCTTGGGCTTCCAATAACAGTGATGACTGTAGGAACACCACCCCCACAACCTAACCCCATTTGGAACAAATTAACTCCCTAAATCCTGTCTCTAGGAACTACCCATCCCCAAAATCTCCATCTTGTCATGATTCAGCATCAGTTTTTTGGCTCTCATCCATCTCATTGCTATATCCAGGCATTATTTCAAGATGAACACAACCTCTCCAGATTCACATGTTATGGAGAAGTAGACATGAATATTATCAACATAGAGGTGACACCCAGTTCCAAAATCCCTGACTGTCCCTGGCAGTTTCATATAGATAATAAACACCACTGGGACAAATTGTGCCTTGTAGTTTGCCACATCACAGGCACTAGGGTGTGAACGCATAATCAGCCTATACATCTATGTTCCTGCAAGTAGGAATGAAACTACTATAACATGGTGTTCCAGTACCCAATTCCCTATGGTCTTTACTGGAAATTCCCTATGGTCTTTTCCTTTATTGGAAAAGAAAATAAGAGTGCTTTTACTGCAGGAACAAATGCACATTAACTATAATGATAGTGATAATTTAGCCAGAGAAGCTGGTAATCCCAGAATTAGAGGTTAGGTTGCCTCAGAAGATCAAATGCTGAAGCTAAATTGGATTTACAGTCAACCAAATGCACATACGAGTCAAGTTACAGCACAAAACTGCTTGTTCAAGTTCCAGGAAAGCAGTCTAAGGTTTGCAACATTGCCAATAAATATCCTACATCTTTTTGAGTCATATTCCTCCATGATGACAATCAAAACTTCACATAAGAAAACTCTGATGGTGAATGGGCATTTATATTTTTTTAAATATAAATGCAACTAAAAATTCATTTGGTAATTATATAATTTAACCTGACTACCAGAATTGTTTGAAAAGAGATCAGGTATATTGAAATTAAAACAGAACACCAACATATTATAGAACCTTTCAATCATTTTTCAATTATTTTTTGGCTTGATTAAAATTCATTATTTCATACAGAATTATTTTTCTGCTGATAGAATTGTGTGTCTGTCTGTCTGTCTGTAACATATCCTATTGTGCATCCAATGAACTTTTAAACCACCTACATATGTGTAACTTTTGAGTTGAACTTGATTTCTGTTGAGTCCTATATATGGGCAAGTTTGCATAATATAAAAAAAGTTTACTTTGCCATCCCCGGAATTTTTTATTTTATTTACCACTTTACTCTATGGCCCCGTTTCCCATTTGGTGTTACATATATAGCAGGTAAGTGACTGTGATCCTTAAAAAACAGAGGAAGGTTGGATCTGGCTATATGCATCATGTATATAGATAGTCCTTGATTTACAACCACAACAGAGATCAAAATTTCCCTTAAGCAAGACAGTTGTCAAGTGAGTTTTGTCCCATTTTATGATCTTTCTTGCCACAGTTGTTAAGTGAATCACTGATTTACTAATTTTAGTAAAATGGTTGTTAAGTGAATATGGCTTTGCTTCTTGGAAGATCGCCAAAGGTCATCACATGACCAAGAGACACCGCGACTGTCATAAATGTATGCCAATTGCCAAGTGTCTGAATTTTGATCACTTGGCCATGGAGATTCTACAATAGTCCTAAGTGTGAAAAATGGTCATGTCACTTGAAGTGTTGTAACTTGAAACAAATGGTTTTAAGTTGAGGACAATCTTATTGGCGTTTTCTCATATTTCCTCATGTATATAACCTTGAAAGTTCTTTGTACTTGTTTTCTGTGCTAACAAAAGTTTCCAGGTTAGCAAGGAAAATGTCACAACCCTGAATATTTTCCGTAAATGATTTTTTTACAACCTTGCCTCTGGAAAAACATGTGATATAGCCACTTGCGTATCCCAAAACTGAAGGCACAAATAAAGATGCCAAATCTACCAAAAAATCAAATAACTAAATACATGGACCATAACTAAGATTAACAGAACATTCTAGCTGGACCTGAGTACATTTGAAATGTAAAACTACTGGAAAAACAGAGGCAGATATCCTCAATAATATAAATAATATATAAAAGTGGAATCAGGAGGAAAAGAAGGAGGCAAATGTAAATGTCTTCATCATACATTCAACTCCCAAATTCTGCTCAATTTCACTGAATGGTTTTATAGAAAAAATGAGTAAAAGGAGAAATGGGAATTTCAGGAAAAAAAATAATATAGTCATCCCATAACGTTACTTATATAAATAAGTACTAACCTGCACCATCAGCCTGTCCTAATAACCAACAAATCTGGATACCGTTTTGTGTTCTTATTAGAAAGCATGGCAGCAAACTGGAGATTTGCCCATCTGAAATGTTAATAATCGAAGTACATGTGGTTCTTGCTTAACGACTAGTCATTCAGCTTCCATCTGAGCTTACAACAGTGCTGAATAAACAGTACTTACAAGCAGTTCTCACACTTATGTTGACTGCAGCATCCCCGTGATTATATCGCAATCTGGATACTTATTGCCTGGCTCCCAATTATGCTGTGGCATCCTGCAATCACCATTTGCGCCCTTTGCTGGCTTCCTACAAACAAAGTTAGTGGGGAGACCACGAGAAAATTGCAAATGGCAACTGTATGATGTCCTTGTTTAATGACACAGGGGAATTTGCTTAATGATGGCAACTGGAAGGGCTGGAATTCTGCCACTAAGCATCATAGTCACGTGATATTGTGCTTTACAACTGTGTTGCTTAGCAACAGAAATTCCACTCCCAATTCTAGTTGTTAAGTGTGGGCTACCTGTAACAATAAAATGTCTATAATGACAACACATTATGTGTATTTATAAAAATTAGTCCATAACCTAAACTGAACCAGACATATCTTGCAAATATCTTATAATGGTAGGTACATTTAAATTTAATTATTTAAATACATTTTATAATACTATAATACAATACAATAATAGTTAAAAATACAATACTTAGTAATATAAGAGCAGCAGAATATTAAAGACATATGCCTCTTCCTAATAGCTGGAATAATATTTTAATTTTTGGTAACAGAAAATTTGATTAGATTAGATGACTACATCACCTATATATCCTTGCATATCAACAGTCTACAACTCTCTCCAGTGTAGATAGTTAATAATTCCAATAATTAATAAATCCAAATATACTTCTAGTTAAAAACCAAGTTCAATTTCCAAATAGTCATTCTAATCTAAAGAAAAGAGTTATTTTCTAATATCCTTCAACTCAAAGCCTTTAAAACCTGTTACAACCTGCTGATTTGATCATCAAAGAAGCAGTTTAGTAGTAGTAAGTTATGTGTCTATCAATAGCAAACTACACTAAGATTATCTGTATGTCTGACATTTTAAGTCTTCTATGACTGTAGGTCATACAAGTTAGAGCATGTAATGTCATCACCTTAGACATTTCCTATTCAGCTTTTACAAATCATGTATTTTTGTACTGGCACCGTCATGTAACATTTGGATTAATTTTTACACACATAATGAAATTTATCTACAGGGTCATGGTTAACATTCAAGCTAATGCTGATTTATTAAACAAAACGAAAACCATTTTCACAAGGTAAAATTACACTACCTCTCACTCTGGGCAGAATCTTCCCCTTCCGACATTTCTCTCTCTCTATATATATATATATAGGGTTTTTTTGTATCAAAAGTATTAATCCAAAACCCAAGAAAAGATTTCAGGATGAAGAAATCCAGTCTACAAGTCTCCTTTGCAAGATCCTGTTAAGTCTCTCTGATAGGAGGTATATTTACACATTTACAAAGTGTCTGCTTGTCTTGAATGAAGTTCACCGAGGACTGTTTTGATTGGCTAATTCAGTAAATAAACAGGTCACTCCTAATTCCAAACACTGACAGGCTTTAAGGCTGCAAGCAGCGTCCAGAAGTCACATGAGAGAGAACACCACCCAGTTATTAACTTCTACTTGCCTAACTACAAGTCAGATATGGCTTTCACATTGCTAACTCTATAAATAAAAGAAAAATAAGGTCTGTTGGTTGTATTTTTTAAGTTTTATTTTGTAGAGCAAACAATCCCATCCCAACTAGTTATCTCTCTCTTAGTGCCATTGCTGAGATTATTAGATACTAGTACCATGCAAGGAACAATGATTTATTTGTACCCTATGACTATCATTAAGTGTTGTACCTTAGAATTCTTGATGAACATATCTTTTCTTTTATGTACACTAAGAGCATATGCACCAAGACAAATTCCTTGTGTGTCCAATCACACTTGGCCAATAAAATATTCTATTCTATTCTATTCTATTCTATTCTATTCTATTCTATTCTATTCTATTCTATTCTATTCTATTCTATTCTATTCTATTCTATTCTATTCATGGCCAATGCTACAGTTTTTTCCAATTAAAAACTACTTCCTTCTTGCCTTGGCAACTTGATACGTCGTTCAGAATCTTGCGAATTAAAAGCAAACAAAGCTATTTCCTAATATGTTGGGGGTTTTTTTCTTTCATGTGATCAGTCTGATTTAAGATTTATCCACCATGGCAGATGGTCAGCACAGGCACATCACCTAGTTGCAACACTTAAATAAGGAGTAGCCAAAACAAAACAAAACAAAACAAAACAAAACAAAACAAAACAAAACAAAACAAAACAAAACAAAACAAAACAAAACAAAACAAGAGGTTGTTGTATTACATTATATAATCTTTGTAAATAACTGGGTGTGTGGCAGATATAATTAGTAAACGAGGTGAAGAAAGCTATAACAGAATTGAGAAATGAACAAACCTGGTACAAAATCCCCTTCCTGAGGATTTTCTATGGGAAATCAAGGAAATTAAATTGGGTGCTAGGAATCTGGTTCCACAGATCTGTAATGGAAAAAGTCAGAAGCAGAAGAAACAGGTTCCTCAGAGGCCAAGGCAAATAAAGATCGTGGAAGTAGATAAGGGGATTCTCAGTAAACAAAAAACAACAACAACAAAATACCTTATACCAACAGACTTGAAATCCTGGGATTAGAAAATTTACAACTCCGTCGACTTCGACATGACTTGTGTTTAACACACAAAATCATCTATTGCAATATCCTTCCTATAAAAGACTACTTCAGCTTCAATCGCAATATTACAAGAGCAAAAAATAGATTCAAGCTAAATGTCAACCGCTTCAAACTTGATTGCAGAAAATATGACTTCTGTAACAGAGTTGTTAATGCTTGGAACTCATTACCTGACTCCATAGTCTCTACTCAAAATCCCAAAATCTTCAACCAAAAACTGTCTACTATTGACCTCACCCCATTCCTAAGAGGACTATAAGGGGCGTGCATAAGAGCACAAAAGTGCCTACCGTTCCTGTCCTATTGTTCCCTTCATTATATCAAATTAATATAGTTGATGCATATTTTTTTACTTATATATATATATTTTCTTCAAGATATGTTGTTTTATCTATGACAATTGTTTGTGTATACTGTTGTGACAAAAAGAAATAAACAAAAAACAATGGAGCCTGCAAGAAGCCCTCTGGAAGGGAGTGGGAGAACAGAGAATAATGAAACTTAGAATTTGAGAAAGAGACACATTTAGGGAACTACAGGACTAGGATACCATTGGGCCCTGACAGACAGGACACAAACAGATCCATAAGGAGAAAAAGGAGAGAAACAAAAGTCAGCTTGGAAGCAATGGCCAAGAAGAGGAGAAAGAAAAGGAAAAGGTTAGTATGAATTAAAAAGCAGCTTAAAGAGACAAAGGCAATAATAATCAGGGATTTAAAGCAAGAGGGATAAAAAAAATCCAATACTGATAATTAAGAGGTAGTTAATGAGATAAGAGAGAAAACAGGGAAAGACTATTCTAAGGTAAAAGGGAGAAGGCGTGTAATGTATCTTTAAATATTTTGGCGGGAAACAAGCACGTTGCTGATTGGTTGAAGCCGCCTGTTAAACTGTATATAAGGAGAGGTTTTTCCCCAGCCCGGTTGCTGGGTTCCCCATATAGTAAAGAGCTGTTGTCACTACCCTGGTCTCCTGCCTCGTTATTGCCCGAACATAACACTGGCGACGAAGGTGGGATTTCGAGGTTAAGAGCACCAGGAACGAGCTGAACGCACGAAAGAACCGAACCCAGCAAAGCTCAGGGCAGAATCGCAGCGATGGCCAGCTACACTCCGCCCGCGCCATTTGACCCATCCAGGGAGAAATGGGGAACGTACATGACCCGTTTCGAGAGCTTCCTGGAGGCAAATGAGCTGCAAGGAGTTCCAGACAACCGCAAAAGGGCATATTTCCTGAGCCACTGCGGTCCCGAGGTCATCGACATCGCGGAAGCCCTGGCAGAGCCAACGCCGGTACAATCGGTATCGTGGCAAACTCTGCAAAATCTATTAAAGGACCATTTCGCCAACACCGTCCAAGTACGTACGGCGTTTTGAATTTGGAGAGCGCAGACAGCAAGAGGGCGAATCCATCAGCGAGTACATGGCCGCCCTGAGGAAAGCCTCCAAAGACTGTGGGTACCGAGATTTGGACGAGGAGCTACTAGAGCAACTCATCCGTGGGGTCAGAGACATGCGTTTGCGGAGGCGGCTGCTATCAAAAAGCAATCTAACGCTGGCAAACGCTCTGGACGAAGCCAGAGCTCATGAGATGTCCACCCAAGCGGCGGAAACCCTACAAAAGCCACTCACGCCAACGGCGAGTGCAAAAGAAACCCCGGTGCACAACGAAGAAATCCAGACCGAATCAGACGGCGAGGATGAGGAGGGAGTTTGCCTCACCGAGAGAAGGGCAAAGAAGACCGGGAGGAATGCGGAAGTTGCGGAGGGCAACACCAGCGCCAACGATGCAAGTTCAAGGACGCTACATGTCGGCGGTGCGAGAAGAAGGGGCACCTGGCTCAAGTCTGTCGAGCACCCCAACCTTCCCGCCGAAAATTCAAATCGACCAATCAGAGCGCAGGATCGGCAAGGCGACCCGCGATTGGTCAAAACAAAAAGGGCGCGGAATCAAATCGAACGACCGTGTAATAGGCCGTGCAGCAACCCGTCGAGAAGAAAATCTTCACCAGACCGAAGATCGAAGGAGTGCCGTGCCGACTAGAAGTGGACACAGGGTCAGCGATCACAATCATGTCCTGGGACACTTTTGCAAAAGCTTTGCCGAAACCGCCAAACGCAAACTGCAAACACAACGGCTACGAGTGCACGACTACCAAGGGAATCGCATCCCTGTTCGAGGACCACCTCCGTCCGCGTCGAGTACGGACCACACAAGAAGACCCTGCCCATCACGATAGTCGAAGGGACCCTGCCAAGTCTGTTGGGACTAGACTGGTTCCGTGCATTGGGCATGGGAGTGACTGGCATCTACAGAAGTGACTGTAACCTAAAAGACACACTCATGAACGAGTTCGAAGATGTCTTCAAGGACTGCCTGGGCAAGTACAAGGGGACCCCTATTTCCTTCAACTTAGACCCCCAGGTAGCCCCCATTAGGTTAAAGGCAAGGAGAGTCCCTTTTGCCCTTAAACCTAAGATTGACAAGGAGATAGACAAGCTCATAAATCAGGGGATTCTGGTGCCAGTCGATCACGCAAAGTGGGAGACGCCAATCGTCACCCCAGTGAAACCAGATGGGTCAGTTAGAATCTGCGCTGACTACAAGGCGACGTTAAACAAAGCCTTACAGAAAAGCGCTTACCCGGTTCCCGTGGTGCAACACTTGCTGCACTCGCTGGGGCAAGGGCAAGTCTTTGCAAAGTTAGACTTGGCCCAAGCCTATCAACAACTGCCCGTAGACGCCAACACAGCCGAAGCCCAAACGATTGTGACTCACAGAGGTGCTTTCAAGTGTACCCGATTACAATTTGGGGTGAGTGTGGCACCTGGTCTATTGCAAAATCTAATGGAGCGACTTCTGCAAGGGCACCCAGGGTAGTCCCTATTTGATGATGTATTGATATCAGCCGAAAATTTAGAAGAATTGGGGGAGCGTTTGAGAAAAGTTCTGGGCATTTTCAGGTCAGCCGGTCTAAAGGTTAAAGTGAACAAATGCCAGATAGGGGTAGAATCCGTAGAGTTCTTGGGCTACAGAATAGACAAGAAGGGAATTCACCCCACTGAAAGCAAGGTCAAGGCAATAAGAAAGGCTCCAGCGCCCAAAAACAAAACAGAGCTACAGGCATTCCTGGGTCTAGTGAATTTTTACGCGGTCTTTTTAAAAAACAAGGCTACCGTTGCCGAGCCGCTGCATAAGCTTCTGGGAAAGAATACTGTTTGGTCTTGGGGAAAGTCGGAAGCTAGGGCTTTCGAAGCAGTAAAAAACCTACTCTCGAGCGATAGCTTACTGATTCAGTATCATAGCTCATTGCCATTATTATTGGTTTGCGATGCCTCCCCTTACGGGGTGGGGGCTGTGCTCAGCCACAGACTTCCAAACGGCACAG
The DNA here is from genome assembly GCF_028640845.1 of Ahaetulla prasina. Lineage (NCBI taxonomy): Eukaryota > Metazoa > Chordata > Lepidosauria > Squamata > Colubridae > Ahaetulla > Ahaetulla prasina. Next base: position 97,257,099 of record NC_080541.1, on the reverse strand, counting down.
AAGCCCCAATAGCCTTCTACTCCAGAACGATGTCCTCGACAGAGAGGAACTATAGCCAGTTGGATAAGGAAGCGCTAGCCATTGTGTCAGGGGTAAAAAAGTTTCACGAATACGTTTTTGGTAGAGACTTTGAAATTGTTACAGACCATAGACCTCTGTTAGGGATACTGGCTGGCGACCAACGCCTGTGGCACTTTCGCCACGATTGACCCGATGGACTATCTTCTTAGCCGCTTATTCCTACAAGCTGCAGCATCGACCCGGAAAAGAGTTGGGGCATGCGGACGCCTTAAGCAGATGCCCACTACCAGGGGCGATCGAAGACCCCACTCCGGGGACGCCCATCCTGCTAATTGACTCTCTGGACTCTGGCCCAGTCACGTCTAAGGAGGTGGCTCGGGCATCATACCGGGACATTATTTTGAGGACTGTACTCGGTTGGGTACAAAGAGGGTGGCCCGCTGCGCCGGGCGAGCGTTTTAAAGAATTTGTAAAAAAACGTGGGGAACTTTCGGCTCAAGGGGGGTGCCTGCTATGGGGGGATAGAGTGGTGATCCCAGAGAAATTAAGAAAAAGGGTGTTGGATCTCCTGCACGAGGGTCACCCAGGGATCGTTAGGATGAAGGGTCTAGCGAGAAGCTATGTGTGGTGGCCCTTAATGGACTCCGAAATTGCTGAAAGGGTAGGGAAATGCCAGGCCTGCCAGGAGTCCAGACCTCTACCCCCAACGGCCCCGGTTCGGGAATGGGAAAGACCCCAAGGGCCCTGGTCGAGAATCCACATTGATTTTGCCGGCCCCTTCCACGGCCAAACCTTCCTGGTAGTAGTCGATGCCTACTCCAAATGGCTGGAAATCATTCTCATGAGATCCATGACAGCCGAGGCCGTGATCTCAGTCCTACGGCACCTATTTGCAACACATGGGTTGCCCGACACATTGGTATCCGATAACGGCCCGCAATTCACGGCAACACAGTTTGAGGAATACTTGGCAGAAGAGGGCATCCGGCATGCCCTCTCGGCGCCTTTCCACCCTGCGACGAATGGCCTTGCAGGCGTTTCGTCCGAGCGCGAAGAGCCATTGTCCAGACTCAAGCCAGGCGACTGGCAATCAAAAATAGATATTTTCCTGGCCGTCCAACACCGAACCCCCTGTGCCACCACCGGCAGAAGCCCTGCCGAATTACTAATGGGCCGAAAGCTCAGGTGCCCACTAGACCGTTTGAATCCCAACTATACACCAGAGGGATACAAGGGGGGACTTGAAAAAACAAGAGGAATGGAAATAGGCGACCGGGTATGGGCACACAACTATGGTGAGGCCCGACCTGGGTAGCAGGAAAATTCTAAACATAACAGGTCCCAAATCATACTTGGTAGAGTTAGCGGATGGCCGAGTATGGAGGCGACACATAGACCAATTGAGAAGCAGTTAGCCAGACAATCCGAGTCAGACGAAACAGGCCCTGACTATTCCATGTTTGAACCAACAGCTGACTCAAACCCGGAAAATCGCAGGACTTATCTGAATTCCGGAGGTCCAGCGACGCCCACAGGTTCCTGTAGAAAACAGCAGGGACGACTGCAATAATCCAGGGCCGGATGGCCTAGAGGAGGAGCTGAGAGGAGCAATAATTAATAATTCCAATAATTAATAATTCCAATAATTAATAATTCCAATAATTAATAATTCCAATAATTAATAATTCCAATAATTAATAATTCCAATAATTAATAATTCCAATAATTAATAATTCCAATAATTAATAATTCCAATAATTAATAATTCCAATAATTAATAATTCCAATAATTAATAATTCCAATAATTAATAATTCCAATAATTAATAATTCCAATAATTAATAATTCCAATAATTAATAATTCCAATAATTAATAATTCCAATAATTAATAATTCCAATAATTAATAATTCCAATAATTAATAATTCCAATAATTAATAATTCCAATAATTAATAATTCCAATAATTAATAATTCCAATAATTAATAATTCCAATAATTAATAATTCCAATAATTAATAATTCCAATAATTAATAATTCCAATAATTAATAATTCCAATAATTAATAATTCCAATAATTAATAATTCCAATAATTAATAATTCCAATAATTAATAATTCCAATAATTAATAATTCCAATAATTAATAATTCCAATAATTAATAATTCCAATAATTAATAATTCCAATAATTAATAATTCCAATAATTAATAATTCCAATAATTAATAATTCCAATAATTAATAATTCCAATAATTAATAATTCCAATAATTAATAATTCCAATAATTAATAATTCCAATAATTAATAATTCCAATAATTAATAATTCCAATAATTAATAATTCCAATAATTAATAATTCCAATAATTAATAATTCCAATAATTAATAATTCCAATAATTAATAATTCCAATAATTAATAATTCCAATAATTAATAATTCCAATAATTAATAATTCCAATAATTAATAATTCCAATAATTAATAATTCCAATAATTAATAATTCCAATAATTAATAATTCCAATAATTAATAATTCCAATAATTAATAATTCCAATAATTAATAATTCCAATAATTAATAATTCCAATAATTAATAATTCCAATAATTAATAATTCCAATAATTAATAATTCCAATAATTAATAATTCCAATAATTAATAATTCCAATAATTAATAATTCCAATAATTAATAATTCCAATAATTAATAATTCCAATAATTAATAATTCCAATAATTAATAATTCCAATAATTAATAATTCCAATAATTAATAATTCCAATAATTAATAATTCCAATAATTAATAATTCCAATAATTAATAATTCCAATAATTAATAATTCCAATAATTAATAATTCCAATAATTAATAATTCCAATAATTAATAATTCCACATATACTTCTAGTTAAAAACCAAGTTCAATTTCCAAATAGTCATTCTAATCTAAAGAAAAGAGTTATTTTCTAATATCCTTCAACTCAAAGCCTTAAAAACCTGTTACAACCTGCTGATTTGATCATCAAAGAAGCAGTTTAGTAGTAGTAAGTTATGTGTCTATCAATAGCAAACTACACTAAGATTATCTGTATGTCTGACATTTTAAGTCTTCTATGACTGTAGGTCATACAAGTTAGAGCATTTAATGTCATCACCTTAGACATTTCCTATTCAGCTTTTACAAATCATGTATTTTTGTACTGGCACCGTCATGTAACATTTGGATTAATTTTTACACACATAATGAAATTTATCTACAGGGTCATGGTTAACATTCAAGCTAAATGTCAACCGCTTCAAACTTGATTGCAGAAAATATGACTTCTGTAACAGAGTTGTTAATGCTTGGAACTCATTACCTGACTCCATAGTCTCTACTCAAAACAAAACAAAAACAAGAGGGATGGAAATAGGCGACTGGGTATGGGCACACAACTATGGCGAGGGCCCGACCTGGGTAGCAGGAAAAATTCTAAACATAACAGGTCCCAAGTCATACTTGGTAGAGTTAGCGGATGGCCGAGTATGGAGGAGACACATAGACCAATTGAGGAAACGGTTAGCCAGACAATCCGAGTCAGACGAAACAGGCCCTGACTATTCCATGTTTGAACCAACAGCTGACTCAAACCCGGGAAAATCGCAGGACTTATCTGAATTCCCGGAGCTCCAGCGACGCCCACAGGTTCCTGTAGAAAACAGCAGGGACGACTCGGCAAATAATCCAGGGCCGGATGGCCTAGAGGAGGAGCCGAGAGGAGCAAACAGCCCCTCCGGTCAACTCAAACCGCTCCCAGAGACTGTACTGCGCAGGTCCGAAAGAGTCAGGAGACGCCCAGTCTATTTACGTGATTACGTTGAAAAGTAATATGTAAATATATAGGTAAAGTGTTTTCTGGGAGGGAAGGAGTGTAATGTATCTTTAAATATTTTGGGTTTTTTCTTTCTTTCATGTGATCAGTCTGATTTAAGATTTATCCACCATGGCAGATGGTCAACACAGGCACATCACCTAGTTGCAACACTTAAATAAGGAGTAGCCAAAACAAAACAAAACAAAACAAGAGGTTGTTGTATTACATTATATAATCTTTGTAAATAACTGGGTGCGTGGCAGATAGTAAACGAGGTGAAGAAAGCTATAACAGAATTGAGAAATGAACAAACCTGGTACAAAATTCCCCTTACTGAGGATTTTCTATGGGAAATCAAGGAAATTAAATTGGGTGCTAGGAATCTGGTTCCACAGATCTGTAATGGAAGAAGTCAGAAGCAGAAGAAACAGGTTCCTCAGAGGCCAAGGCAAATAAAGATCATGGAAGTAGATAAGGGGATTCTCAGTAAACAAAAAACAACAACAACAAAATACCTTATACCAATAGACTTGAAATCCTGGGATTAGAAAACTTACAACTCCGTCAACTTCGACATGACCTGTGTTTAACACACAAAATCATCTATTGCAATATCCTTCCTATAAAAGACTACTTCAGCTTCAATCGCAATATTACAAGAGCAAAAAATAGATTCAAGCTAAATGTCAACCGCTTCAAACTTGATTGCAGAAAATATGACTTCTGTAACAGAGTTGTTAATGCTTGGAACTCATTACCTGACTCCATAGTCTCTACTCAAAATCCCAAAATCTTCAACCAAAAACTGTCTACTATTGACCTCACCCCATTCCTAAGAGGACTATAAGGGGCGTGCATAAGAGCACAAAAGTGCCTACCGTTCCTGTCCTATTGTTCCCTTTCATTATATCAAATTAATATAGTTGATGCATATTTTTTTACTTATATATATATATATATTTTCTTCAAGATATGTTGTTTTATCTATGACAACTGTTTGTGTATACTGTTGTGACAAAAAGAAATAAACAAAAAACAATGGAGCCTGCAAGAAGCCCTCTGGAAGGGAGTGGGAGAACAGAGAATAATGAAACTTAGAATTTGAGAAAGAGACACATTTAGGGAACTACAGGACTAGGATACCATTAGGCCCTGACGGACAGGACACAAACAGATCCATAAGGAGAAAAAGGAGAGAAACAAAAGTCAGCTTGGAAGCAATGGCCAAGAAGAGGAGAAAGAAAAGGAAAACGTTAGTATGAATTAAGAAGCAGCTTAAAGAGACAAAGGCAATAATAATCAGGGATTTAAAGCAAGAGGGATAAAAAAAATCCAATACTGATAATTAAGAGATAGTTAATGAGATAAGAGAGAAAACAGGGAAAGACTATTCTAAGGTAAAAGGGAGAAGGCTGATGGCTTTCCCCTCCAACTGCACTGTGCCCTGCTGGCATACCTTCATCTACAAAGGAGACAGCAGCTTAGAAGGGTGCCTGGGCTGGCATACTAGCCCAATGGAGGATAAAATGAGACTGGCAGTTTTCATCTATTAGGTGCCCCCAGTGTGTGTCAATTGAGAGAATACTGTGGTCCAGAAGAAAGAGGAGCAGAATGGATTCAGACAATCCAGCAGAGTTTCAAGAGGGATCAAGCAGCTAAGAGGTCAGTCTGACTTGATTGGGCATCTGTGGCAAACTGCATTGTGGCCCAGAAGGATGGAAGATGGTTTGAATACGTACAGCAAATTTTGGGCTTAAAAACACCCATTACAGGATGACCCATATTTAAGAATGGAGCCTACTGTAGCAAAATTTGCGTTAAATACACAATGGATTAAGTTCATTACAAGGTATTATACAATGATACTGTTAAAGACAGACCTTGGGAACAAAACTCACTCTGAAACCTGGAACTACTGAACTGGGTGTTTGAAATGTACTGCACCATGCCTTTGAGTTTGACAGCTATTATCTAAAGTGCTTATTGTATCTATATAGGTGTGCAGTATTGACTGTGTATATGTACTGTATGTTCATTAATTCCTAACGCAGGCAATAGAGATGTTTGTTCATAGTGAAAAATCAATAAACGAGAATATTTATAGCTCAGGATTGAAATGAGGAGTCCTTGGTGCTCTCTGAACTTGTTTTCTTGCAGACGTTTCATTATCCAAACTAGGTAACATCATCAGTGCTAGTGTCAGTTTATATTTTGGTAGTTTAGGTGGGGGTGGTCTTAGAGATTCTTTGGTTGGGCTGTTTAATGTTGTCTCTTTGGCAAATTCTTGTTTGGGGTATTGTTTACCTGACTGTTGGTCTGAAGTTAACCTTGGAGTTAAATTTATTCTGATCTGGGTGCTGATTGCTGGTGGAGAGATGCTTTGGTCTTTTTGTTCCCTTTTGGGCTGGTTGATTGTCTCTTTTGCTAATAGTGAGAAATTTATATTTTCTAAGTGGATCCATCAAGAGAAAAAGGACGCTATATGATAAAGTAGCTCCTGCTGATGCGAGAACTGGCCACTGACATAGTGAATTCTATTGAACATGGTTGTCAAACTCGCGGCGTCATTCCACTTCTATGGATACTTTTCATTTTCTAAATTTAAATTCTAATTTGCTGAACCCTGGGCATGTACAGAAACCTGAAGCCCAGACCACATCAGCTTGACAAAACATTGTTTCATCTATTTGTACTAAAACAAAGATTAAGACTGGTGTTTGTTTTTTAAAAAAAAACAATAGTTAGTGCTTTTTTGTGAGTTCTAGATTCAGCTGCTTGAAATATGGCTTCAACATTTGTCTGACTAACTTTCAAATATTCTGGATATTCTGTAATACTGGACTTTTGTCTTATGTACTGATTTAGAGACCATTAGGACTTTTGGTAGAAAAGAGTTCCAAGAAAGAAGATTAAAACATGAGTGAATCCACTTGAAGACTATATTTGTGACTATGTGTGTACTGTTAGGATACTACTAGCAAGCTCAATTTTACTATCACCAGAAATCCACACTGCAAATGGCTCAGCTGATACATGTATTACTGGTAGATTGCTCTTTATAGTGCTTCAAAGAATTTTAGAACTCAATACAGAGTACATCTTAAGAGATAATTTTATCTGTCTTCCAACAGAAAGAAATAAACAAAGCAATGCTGTAGCATTAAGCAACAGAATGCTTTGTCATCTTTGCTGATAGAAAGCTTATCTTCTAAACATTTAGTATAGATTTGAACTATTTTGAGAAAAGCCAGGTTTATTTCTTGCTGCTATAAGCTGAAATCTATTTTGTTGATTGATGAGGATCAGCGTAATAGTACAGGACAGGGGTCACTTTTATTTTATATGATAAGAAAATGAACAAGTATAATCAGTTCCACTGAAGCGCTCTTTTTCTTCTGATAAAGAAGTGCCCATCCAAAAAAGATCAGTGGCACCCCAGAGTAAAAACAACCCCCATCTCCATTTCTGAATTAAAACCTATGTCAGGAACTAGTACTACTATATAATAATACTTATTATTTATGCTGTGACAGAGCTTTGTTTCTAGTTCACTCAGCTTTCCCCATAAGAAACTCAAATTACACTAGGAACTAAGAACAAATGCTCAATACTATTAAATGGGAATAGACATACATTCTGTATGCCACGGAAAAACACTGGTTTGTATGGTTTTAATATTATTATTTGTGAACTTCCCAGAGTCAGTTGGAATTGAATCGAATTATATAAATATACAGTATGACAAATTATAAATGCGTTCTTGAATTCAAATTCCAAAATAACTTGGCAAAGTTCACATAAAAAGCAAAGTTCACAGACAAATATTTGGATTTGGATTTATTTATTTATTTTGCCAGAAAATCACTATTAGGAAAGTGGCATTTCAGTGACACGTCTTCATGCTCTCTTTTTGCTAGGCAAATGAAGGGACATAGCCAGATGATTTCATATAATTAGGTATTCACATGCCAGGAAAAGGAGAAATAACCAATTTGCTACTTATTCAGTGGATCCATACATTTTGATTGTACCTTGTTTAGTTCATTAAACTGAATTAACTTTGCCTTTTTTATTTATTAGATAAACCTTCCCACTCTGCATTTGTTTTCATGCATATAGAGTGGGTAAAGATCTGAGTAAAATGTCTACATGCAGCTTTAAAAGTAATACAGCTTGCTGTTGACAGGGAAATAAAGGACAGAGATAGGTCAACACAAAAAGAAATCATAAGAGTCTGTTAAATATAACTGTTTCAGATGTCCAACTTAAACTAATATGCCAAATGGATAGCTGTTCACATATAAAATGCAACGTATTATATTTGGTAAATCAATTATTTTTTAAAACTACTTTTTATTGAAACAAATAAAATATATAAATACAAAATGTTTCTATTTCATATTTTGCAAAATAAGTTGTTGTACTTCACAGGTCAGGTTTGCTGAAATTTTATTTTATATCTATTTTAATGCCATTGTATTTTCTATTTAGAAAATTGTTTTATTAGAATCAATGCATTATTATTGGAGATTTTATATTCTTTACATTCTATTGCAGATATCTTCAACCTGCAGCCCATGGGTGACATGCAGCTCTGGACAGCCAGTACTTGGCCCCACAAGATTGTATACTTTTAATATTATTATATGATTTTATATTATAAAACTATATTATGTATTTTATGTAGCCCAAGACAATTCCTCTTCACTCAATGAGGCCTAGGGCAAGCCAAAAAGTTGGACAACGATGCTCTATGCATTATTAACTTCAATAATCTCTTTACAACAATTTGATTTAAGTGAAAAATATATTTTGCTAGGGGACAGGATTGTGTTATCTTTCTTTTCATCCGCTCTGTTTTTTGGTTTTATTTATATGGCTCTCCTGAAGTACACTAAACTCCCAAACAAAATCAATGCAATATTTTTTTCTTCCTGTTAATCAAGAATTAATGGAGTACTCCTTTTATATCTGAAGTTGATAATGCTTTAAAAATGCTGTATCAGACAAACAAGAAAATAAATAGTAATAGTCATTTTTATTATATTAATATTAAATTTAATATTAATATTTCTAAATGGATTAATGTAAATTGATTTCATTATCTGTAGTAATAATGACATGTAATTATATCTATATTTAGAGAGAAGTGTTATTACTGCTATGAGAAGATGCCTACAACAGCCTCAGCTTGTATAATTGAAAGAAGGTTTTTACAATTCATCATGTTTATGATTTCCAAATTCAGGGAATCTCCACTTTATTGAAATGACAGCAACTAATTAATTAGGAGTTTACTACTTAACAGTAATGAGTAAAATAAAAATCACAAAATCAAAATAGATCCACAGTTAGCTATACAGGGTATATATCAGGGGTGAAATCCATTTACCTTCGCTACCGGTTCACAAATGAGAGCACGTGTGTGCGTAGAACCTTCTGCGCATGTGCAGAGTGTCAAAAACAGGACATGATGATGGGCGGGTGGACGGAACCTCCCGCTGCCGGTGCTACCAGTTCGCCCGGTAGCACCGGGCATTTCACCACTGGTATATATATTGAAGATAGTAAGAAAATAAAACCTAAAGAGAATTGTGTAAGGATAATTTATTTAGCTATCATTTTTTTAAAGGCTCCCCAAACAAAAAATACACCAAAAGGAAGCAGGGATGAATTTATTTGCTACAATATGAAACTAGGCAATTGTATTAGATTTTACTCTGTTTAAAATAGTTTTCATCGGTCAAAAAATGCTATGGCAAATAATTTCCTGCTTTTTAGTTGGTAGGCAGTGATTTATAATAGAAATATTTATAAAATCTTGAAGTTCGTATGAATATTTTTGTATTCTTTGCTATGAAACTCTTATGATTCCTCTATTTAATTTTCTCTTTTAAAAAACAAAACAAAACAAGAATGACCATCAGAGACATGGATGTGCAAAATCCTTGAAACATCTGTTTCATGCATGTCAAATGTGAAACAAAATCTGGCTGTTTCAACTGGCATCACTGCAATTATTTCAACTGCTCAGAGCACTGTGATTGGGCTGTTTGGGGGTGGGGGTGGGGTTGTGACTGGGTTCCTTTTTTCAAACTTTTTTTTTTCTTTCCAACTTTATGAAGCAGCAGAGACAATCATGTCTGTCACTGGTATTAGTTTATGTGGAATGGGTGATGTGGGACTGGATTATTTAGAAGCAGCAGCAGTTAAATGCATAGCCTGACCCCCCCAAAAAAAAGAAAGAAAAAAAGAAATAGATTGCTAATATCTGCACTCCTGCAAGCCTGCTTAGTAAGTTATAGCTTTATTTCTTTTAAAAACTGCCATGAGATAAATGGATTTTATTATGATGCACTCTAGCAAGCAGGCAATGAAATGCTACAAGGTGGTGGTATGATTGTGTGCATATATATACTCCGCGCATGTTCTTGTGACCTGTTGAGGCTGAGTTTCAGGATACACTTTAAAAATACAAACTAGCTATATTAGTCAGGGCTGGTTTGCTGAGCTTGGTATCTACTCTCTGCATGCTCATGTCCAGCAATGCCTTTTTTTCTTTGAGCTAGCAGTCCTGTCCCCCACCCCCCCCAAAAAACCAAGTAAACACTGTTTTTGATTTTGCTAAGTAAAGGGAATATTCCTTTTACTTAGACCAAAGAGAGACTTTTAAAAAATAAAAAAAACCATTTAAAAAGTTTCATAACCATGGGAAAAAACCTTCATAATGATGGGAAAAATGCAAATGAAATGTGCTACAGGCCATTTGATTGTATTACTAAATAAAACTGATAAATTACTTTATCATGTTGGGCCTTTTTATCTTCAGACTTAAGACTGTTAAAAACAATAGTTGTTTTCTGTCTTGTAATCTGTTGCCTGGATGCCTCAAATGGCACCATCAATACTTTTGTTCTCTGAGGTAGAGGCTTCTGATAATTTGTTTAGATTTGTATTTGGGTATTATTATTTTTTTTCAGCAAACAAGACAGGGTTGTGTTATTATAGTTTTCTGTGTAATTCTTCCTTACAATAGTAGAGCAAAGCATTTCCAAGTCTGGTGCCCTTCAGATCTTTTGGCAGTTGCCATTCACTCCAGTCACTATGAATTAACTACTTAAATACTTCACCATCAATGACCAGCATACCCACTGAGAACAATCTCCATTAACTTAATAATCATTACAGTTCCACTATGTGATTTAACAGATCTGAAGGGCTCTAAATTGGGGAATGCCAGCTGTGGTCATCTTTGATATAGTATTTTCAAACATTGAAGACACATCCACAATTCCATTAAGCTAACCTTGCCTCACAAAACTGTGCTGTTAAATTTCTCTCAGCAGATACTAAAACTGTTAATAGCACAGGCAGAGATCTAAGAATGCAAAAACTAATGAAGCCGTTATGAAAGAATTCAAGTGACGGTTATTTATCAGTGTGAGCCCAATTTATATTGAAGAATAAATTATTGTGTCTTTTTCTTCTGACCACATCTTGCAATAGCTAAAGTTTCCATCTGTCCCTTATAAGAGTAACAAACTAGAATGGCTTTAGGCTGCTTTTGGCTTCACCAGGAATTAGCTGTAAAATATATCACTTTCTAAAAAAGTATTAATCCTTGCATATAAAAATAGGAAGTTGTATTTAGATATCCTAATTACTTATGGTATCTAAACATCTTTGTTGCTTTAAAAACACTTTTTTTTGGCCTACTTTCTACTAAATGTAAATGAAATAGAAAAACAAAAAACAAAAACAACTACTATCCTGTTAGAATATTTTGCTGGATACAAAAAAACAATTCATTGAATTTTAAAAAAAAACCCTTTAAAGTGAATCTCTAATTTCTTTAACAGAGTTAAACACATTTTCATCTGCCACAGTCCAACTACAAGTATAAATCAATTATGAGACTTCAAATCCACAGAATATTCAAAATAAGGTGCTGTACGACACTTGTTTTGTTTCAAGCTTCGAACAAAACCAGTATATGCTGGAGAAAGCTCCAAAAACCTGGTTGTTTTGGTCTTGCACAAAACAATGAGAATGGTTGTTCTAAGTTCATAACATCTTACTGTACAAATGTTTAAACTTAACTCTTGCTTTTTCATTTAGCAGATTCACTAGTGGAAATGCTGTCTTGAATCAGGAATTGGGTAATTTATTTGTTGGCTTGATTTTTATCCTAGTTGCCTTTTGTTCAAGAACTGAATACAGTCTACATCAGGGGTGTCAAACTCACGGCCAGTGGGCCGGATCCGGCCCATGGAGTACTTAAATCTGGCCTGCAGTGCCTCTGGCAGCCAAAATGGGGCACTGGGGGGACATGCGCCCCCCCACTGCACCCCATGTTCGACCTGGATGGTCTCCTGCAGCACTCTGCCATCCAAAATGGGGCACCGGGGGTGCATGAGGCCCTCATGCCCTGTTTTCAGCCTGGTCAGCCTCCTACAGCATTCTGCTGGCCAAAATGGGGTATGGGAGGGCTGCGTGCAGGCCCCCTGCACCCCAGTTTGGCTAGTAGGGTGCTGCAGGAGGTGTCTGTCCCATCTCCCCTCCTTCTTCTGGCAGGCCTGCAGAGGAGAACTACAATGCTGATCCAGCCCTCAAAAAAATCCAGTTTGACACCCCTGGTCTATATAATCCTCCCTTATCTTATTTTCTTCGTAAGTAAATGGCCTAAAACTACACAGCAAGCTTTTGTGGCTTAGAGCTTGACTTAAATCTGTGTGTACGTGGTAAAGTTTTGCAGCCCAGTGGAGGACCCGTTTTAAATAATATACCCACAAGCTTTATTCCATTATATTGGATATTCTACAGCATTGAACTTTTTATCCCCTGCATGCGCCCCATCCCCTGCCCAGCCCATAGAGCTGAAGACCAGTTGCCTGTCGGAGGCGTGCGTGCATGTGCGGTGGGGCTGGGCTAGGGCAGCAGCTGGCATGCACATAGAGCCCCACGCAGCTCTAACTTGTTTTTCTGTTATTCAGTATTGCTGGTGAAGGTCATCTAGAATTTTGAAAAGTGCCATCAATATTGATTTCTTATTTAATTTGAAGTAATCGATTGATATTTGTTCTGAGGGAAATCTCTTCCAGAAAGGATTGTACTCCTTGAAAAAGCAGTACTGAGGGCTGGCCGTACTCCATGACATATTAATATGCTTGAACTTTCTGTACAGGCAGTGCAATACCAGCTGCAATAAAGTCATTCTGACATGGCAATAGTAAACAAACACACGGTTATATTAACTGCCATAATATGCTCTATGAAAAGTTACTTTTGGAGAGTATCAGAGTGTTCCACTTGCTGGAAAACATGGCAGTTTAGCTGCTAACCAGATCATATAATTACAACACATCGTAGCATCTGAACAAACCCAAAGGTCTTAACATTTAATCTTAGCAAAAAAAACAACCCAACAACAAGAAACTATCATCAATATTTGTGATATTCTTCTTAACTTTTAAAATCCTGGACATCTTGGAATCTGATTATGTGTGGGACTATATATTTTGTTTTGTCTAATTATTATCATGTGCATGAGAGGCCGTTTTGAAAACAGCTTGCTAAGCACATGAGAAGACTTCCTTTTCCACCATTCTAAAACTATGGTGAAACGTATTTATTTATTTTGTTTGCCATACATGTACAAGATAGCAGATATAGATATAAACATAAACGAAGGAAGTAACTACAGATAAATGGGGACAGTACGACAGGGACTGTAGGCACACTGGTGTGCTTATGCATGCCCCTTTACGGACCTCTTAGGAATGGGGTGAGGTCCACGGTAGACAGTTTGAGTTTGAAGCTATGAGGGTTTGAGGCTGTATATTTAACTCTCCCATTTTTCTGCTTTCAGAAAGAGAATCCATTTTTTAAAAATTAGCCTTTAAAGTTGTTACTAGCTTTAATATTGTTTGCATGTATATTACTCTGATGTTGCATAATTATGTTTTTTGTATTGCTGCGCATTATGCTATAAAAATAAATAATAAAATAAAAAGTATGTTTGAAAATAAAACATTTTGGTTTTTCATTGCCTTAAATCATTTGAGGTAAAAAAGGAAACCACACAAAATTAAATTATTGTTATGCTTTCATTTTTACTTTAAAAACCTGCATAAAAATACATACCTTAAAAACATACAAATTCAAGGACACTGCATATCCTTTAGCTATGAGAATTAAAAAATGAATATTATGAAACTGTGGTTTCAGTTCTGAATGCTAGAGCATTATCAGTTTATAAATTGTATCAAACACTGGATTAGAGAATGATATATGTCTGAAAACAAGTTTTGACTGCATTATTCTGTTTTTATTTTATTTCAAAAATTTGTATGCCATCTACCTTTATCAGTAGTGGGTTGCTCCCATTTCGATCCAGTTCTATAGAACCCGTAGTAAAACCAGCGGGAGGCTCCGCCCACCCAAATCATCATGGGTGAGCTGCGCATGTGCAGAACCACGCACATTGCGAACCGGTAGTAAAGAGAGAGGTAAGTAGAATCCACCCCTGACCCTTATGACTCTAGGCAGTTTGCAATACTCACATTCATTAACATCTTTAATGTCACTGACCATAAGTTTTTTTTCCTCTGCAATAACTACATTTTATGGAAAATCCAGAGAAATTGATTTCTGCAGAAATCTGAATCCAAGCCTAAATAGTATATTGCTAAGAACTAATGTGTGTTTTTTTTAATAAAAAGTTTTTATTTTTCACCACAACAACAAAACATTCTCATCAAACAATTACAATGTGCTGAATATCTTCTTGTGCAATCTCAAAATAAACATCTCTTTCAAACATATATCTTATATTATCTTTTCTAACATATCGTTCCTTCTAACCAGTGGTAAAATAAATCCCATATTTTATAATATTGCTTATCTTCTTGATCTCTAATTTCAAATGTCAATTTACTCATCTCTGCACATTCCATCATCTTTCTAATTATTTCGTCTTGCAAACGTAATTTCTCATTTTCCAATTTTTGGCAAACACAATCCTGGCTGCTGTAATAATATTCACAATCAAATATTTTACATCTCTAGTATATATCTCGGGAATAATTCCCAGAACTAATGTGTTAATTGTCTATATTATTACACACTTAAAAAAAATGTCACTCTTTTGGTAGTGTTTATAATATTTCTTACATTACGTACGAGAGAAGAGAGGATTAGGAATATGGAAAGAAATTCTTTTTCTCCTAACATTTGAAAAATGTTTGCTTTGACACTCCCCTCCCCCTTCCCCAGGATTATGTGGAAACATTATTTTTTCGTTTCAGAAAACTTCCCTAATAGTGTTCCCAAAGTTAATTGTATAGTAATGAAACAAACTATTTTCCTTTCCTTCAAAGGACATTATATGTAAGCACTAAGAACTGATTTAATATGATCTAAATACTTAAAAGAAAATGAGTTATATTTGGCAACATAAATATGTAACTATTGTAATATGCCAGAATACAAATTTGGGTGGCATATAGTATATTATAAAATGAAATAACCGATCACCCACAGTGGTAATTATACTGTTTTCTATACAACAGAATTAGTCTCATGTAAATTCTATCATGCCCAATAGGTCCTTCAGAAATGTGGCCAGTGACCGAGTTGCTATATTATTAAGGGCATCAAAGGACATACAGAATGTGCCAGAAGTATTTCACTATTTAAACATTCACTGATTTTTGTTACATAAACAAATCATGTCTCTGTTTACTTGAGAAGCCCACTTCACAGAAAATATGTTGCAACAGTTTATTTCCATGCATAATACAAGACTGCATGAGGTCAGGCTTTAAGGAGAAAAATTGTGAAATAAAATAAACATGTTTTTTTGCTGAAGCATTCACATGCTGTGATAAACTTGTGCCAGGACATTCCTGCCAAAGTTAGCAACTAATCAGGTGTTCTGATGGAAAACACACCCTCTAGTATCATTATAACCCGGATGCTGTGCCTTCGGTAAAGACAGTATTTTGTAACACTTGCTCGTGTTTTATAAATAATTGTGTTTAGCAAGCCAGGCTACAAGTAAAGGTCAGGAGGCTAGTGTTTTATTCTTCAACAATAACTATGCTGACAAAAACCCTTCTGACCTTCGCAGTCCTCAATCCTGCACACTTTTCTCACTTATACTACTGCTGGATGACAATTTGAAAATGTTAATAAAATTAATTTTTTACCTGTATGCAAAATGAACAAAGGCAACTCATATGTTTTTGTTTTTTATCTTCAAATCAGTGTTGACATCTAGCGACTGCATGCCTAGTCCCTGTAAGATTCGGAAATGGTTTGCCATTGCCTTCTTTCTAGGGCTAAGTGAGAGTGATTGGTTCAAGGTCAATTAGCTAGTTTTGGGCCTAAGCTGAGACCTCAAACTCATGGTTTCCCAGTTTCTAGCTTGGTAACTTAACTTCTACATCAAACTGGCTCTCAAAACTTATAATGTATCTTTTTCTTTTCCTAAGGTTTAAAGCTATTTATTCTTATAGAATATAAATAGAAATGAAGAATTACAAGTTATTAAAATCAAAGTTTGGAAGGTATGAAGAAGTAAAGGATCTAACACTTAAACCGTGATCTTCTCACAGTCTTAGGCACCAGTGAAATTATTTATAATCCAGTTTTATGGAAAATCCAATAGAATAAGAGTAACAAGAATTGCAGATTGAAATAAATGTGTTGTATATGTGTGTATTATGTCTGTCTGTTTGCTTGTCTATCATCTAGCTATTTGCTTTTCAAGAAAACTGAGGAAATGCCATATATGTAATTACATAAAAGCCTATATATTGTTTCTTACAACATACAGTGTATATCATATTTGATACACTTTACTGCCCTCTTCAGGATCTTCACACAAATTACCAAGAATGTAATTTATTCTTTGGAATAGATGAAAAAAAAAAAAAAGAATATTTCAGTAAGCATTCCTGCAAATTGCCATGTTTTCAATTAAAAGAGCATTCTAATTTTTTTGTGTTCAAAATATGGATATGGCATGGGAAGTTTCCAGCCTACCTTCCCCAGTATTTATTGAAGAAACTTTGAAGAACAGCAGCAACAGAATTTGTCTCAATGTAGTCATGTTTTATGCTGAGAATTGTAAGCAACTTCAGGAAATGGTGCTAAACGTTTTTAATCTTTACTGATGAATACTGGGAAGTTGGGAATGAAAAGGGATCATATGGTTTATTTTTTGTCCATGCTTACTGTTTTTGAGTGTTCACAAAGGATGTTTGGGAGGTTTCATCGTCTTCCTGTAATTTTTATTTGTCTTTTTGTGTATACATACATACATGCATAAAGTATATATGTCATATATAATATATATAAAATACATCTGTTACATCTGTTACTATTTCTGACAGCTCTTAATAGATCTTTGCTGATTAGGACTGAATGATAATTTTTTACAATTTGATTATTGATTATTTACTGAAACACTAAAGAAGATGAAATTGTTTATACTTGTCTGGAAGGAGGAGCAGTCATCTTATGTACAATATACACCTTTTTTCTTTTCTTTTTTTAATCTCTTTGCACTTTTATTTTTCATTTTCTTTGTATTAGACTTTCACGTTCATATTTGTAAACTTTAATAAACATATTTGAAATAAACAAATAAATCCACTATAAATCCACTATCTTTTTCTGTATAAGAAAAATACATCCATGCACACATATAGACATATCAGGACTACAGCATTAAAGGAACTGTGCCCAGAAACTGAAAGATAAATCAAAATGAAGCTAACACGAACTGTCTTCACCAGTTGTATGTTAAAAACAAACCAACTGGTTGATAACTTTGGAAAGCCTGAATCTTCATTCAATCACTATACATACAAAATACAGTATTTTCTAAATATACTAAATGCAGTATTTTCTAGAACATCCATTAGATGTATGGGAGTTGTCTACTTCCGGAATTTCTGCCTATCCAGTAAGAATTATTAAGGAAAACACTCCTCCAGTCCTACTCTTGAATGATTGCCATTATCAATATGACACTTCAAGGATGTTTCCTTTCTACAGGTGCCAATCTTTGGAATAGTATCCTGGGTCAACATGAGCCCTACTGTAATGGGAAGTAGGAATGAACTTGAGGAACAGCAGGAAGAGTTAAAAGAAATTTGAGACCAAGTCAGAAATGTAATTTTCACATTGCTATCCATTTTCCAGCGGGTACATCATTCTATTCATTCAAAAGCCAGTTTGTTATAACACAGTTATGACGAACCTTTTAGGCACCGCCCAAAGTGCGCATGTGCGCCCAAACTGCAAGGTGCGGGTGCATGCATGCACAAGCCCCGCACATGTGCGCATGAGCCCCACACATGCACGCACAAGCCGTATGCATGCACAGCAGAGACCTGAAGACCAGATGGCTGGTGGGAGGAATAGAAGCATGCACAACAGAGACCTGAAACAGAGCTGGGGCGACAGCGTGCTTGCCCACAGAGAGAGCTGTCAGTGCCACCTCTGGCATATGTGCCATAGGTTCGCCACCACTGTTATAACAATTATAGGTGTTAATTTAGCCATACGGAGAACATCTTTCCATCAAATATCCTTTCAGCCATGAATCATCCTAGACAACTTTGGCAATGCAATTTCTCTTGGCCGAACATATCCCATGCGATTCTATCACGAATGGTTAAAACTATAAATACTGTCAAGCTCTTTCGGAGGAAGATTAGAACAATTCAGTAATCTTGTTTCTCTTGCTAACAAGAGGTAAAAGTAAATGGTGATACGGAGGTGGTAGTTTTTGTTCCACATCTAGATGTTCTTATTACTATAGCATTTATACTGACATTGCATCTCAGATGGAATACAGATTCTTAAGTGCATTATGGCATACGCCAAATAATCATTTACTAAAGGAATTTGGCAAAAGAAAATTCACCGAGTGTTTTACCCAGACTAACTTTCATTGAAGCAGGTGCACTTTAGCATTTTAGTTAGAGCTTCTTAAGAAAGAAATCTGAAATTGTAAACAAACATTCTTCTGAATCACAGGAAAATATAATAGTAGTATTAAATTTACAGCATTTGCTGCCTGAGTCCTAGTGACTCTGGATGGTTTACAAACTGCTAAGACATTTAAAAACAAGGAATATTGGCAGAAACGATTAAACTGGATGAAGCAAAGAAGAAAAAGCTTGAACCAACCTTGCCAAAGGCCAGGTCTTTAGGGCCTTTAGAAACACCAGAAGTGTGAGGGTGTTTGAATTTCAGGGTAACCTCATCTCAGAGGTGCTGCTACACAGAAGGTGCGTTTCTGGGGTCCCAACGGATGACCCCAGGAGGAATCCAGAGTACGCTAGCCCTGCCAGATCAGATCAGCTGGCAAGATCATATGGGAGACAGGAAACTCTTTAAGTAACCAGGTCCTATGCCTTGTAGGTCTTTCTAGATAGTAACCAGCAGCTTGAAAGCAAACTGAAAACCAGTGCAGCTCATAAAGCAGAGATGTTACATCAGCATATTGAGGCATACTCATCATCTCTTGTGCTTCCATATTTGGACCCATTGAAGCTTCTGGTAATCTTTAGAGATAGCCCCATGTAGACAATCCATGACCAGGACATGATATTGGGTATTTCACACTGTATTATTGGCTCAGGTAGACCAAGACTAAGACTTAATGGAAGCAGGGCAAAATTTACCTGGCACTTTGATAAATCAATTAATTTCAAATATTTATAACATTTCTAGAAAAGCTTGTAAAAAGTAGAAACCCAAATTCATTTTTCCATCTGAAAATCATGAGACAATTCTGATACTTAAAAGTCCCTGGCAAAATAAAGTTTATAGGTAGAATAAGGAGTAACTCAGCAGCACTTACTAGTCAGTGAGATGTCGCCATAACTGCCCACCTGAAATCAGAATAGGATAAATAATCAAAGCAAAAGGTATTTCCTTTGTGGCCTAGAATATACTACTTATGAGCCATCAGGTTGCTTTAGCAATCTCTCTCTCTCCTCACACGCACACACACATATATGTGACCCATATTCAGATCATAATTAAGCTATAGAAATATAACATAGGAATTGGCTCTTGTAGGTAAAGAAATCACATAACACCGTACAAACTTTCAAAAATGCTTACGTGAATATATAGTTTACAATTTAGGAGCTGACATCCGAACACATTCTGGGATAAATTAGTTGATATCAGCTCACTAAGAGAAATGGCTCATAAGTTATCTAATCACAATATCAATCAATCAATCAATCAATCAATCAATCAATTTAACATGTATGCTGCCCATCTTGCCAAAGACGACTCTAGGCTTCTTGGATAAAATGCAATGTAAAAGATTAAAACAATAAAGAAGGATCTTAGATTTCAAAATTCAATTAAAATAAAACTAAGACTGGAGAGGGAGGGAACTCTTTTACTTATGTGGCACCCAAGGGATACTGATTAGCTTCCAAACTTTACTGATATAACTTTACATGCTAAACTAGGTAGAAAAACAAAACCTTACCTTTTAGTCTAGACAGCACTAATTCCTTCATCATTTGCATAAAGACTATTCCAAGTAGTATGAGTGAAACCAGGTGGTAAAATTTCCAAGGAGTTAGTGCTAGGAACCTACAAGAGAATTATATCAGAATCATTTCCTTGAGCTTAGAGAATCTTGTTTCCTTAAAAAGCTACATGAAATCACCAAGAATCAAAATCAATTTAAAACAAAACCTAATTTTGTGAATTTAATGTGACTGTTTGCCAAGTTTAATTAAAAAAAGGTTCTGTGCTGTGTTGCCATTAAGCAAATGTTGTGTGAAATGTAGAATAGAATAGAATATAATGAATGAGCTGGAAGGGACCTTGGAGGTAATATAATTAAAAAATAGATATTAAAAAAACTGTGTCCCCCCCCCACACCCCAAAAATAATTCTTTGCCAAAAGCAAAGAATTATTTATAGACCCACTCTTATGATTTTGGAAGAATATTACTAAATTGTGGGGATGGGAGAAAAATTAAATGTTATTTTTAAAAATTTTATTCTAGATTTAAATCTTCAGAAACCAATATTTTTTAAAACACCAGTCAGAAAATATATACATCACACTGTGTCATCATGAAGTTTGGTTTAGCTTTAATGTGATGTGCAAGCCCATCACTGTGGCTTATAAACAAAGTTAATGACATTGCATTAGATGAACCAGACTCTATTATCTTGTTTAAAATATTTGTTAAATAAATGTTGACTTAGTGCGATGTATAAATTTATCTCTTTAATGTGGGTTTCTAACACACAGTAAGGTTTTGTTTTTGACAGATGTAATTATATAGAACGTATTTATAAAAGATCTAACAATGAATTCTTGTAAATAATGTGCGACTTTTTAAAAAGAAAATACATGTTATCATTTTCTAGTGGCATCTTCTTAAAAGAAAATGCAGAGCAAAGAAGTTGCATGAGAAGACATGTTATATTTCCTTGAACAGCAGTTCCCTTTCCAAATGCATTACTCAACAGTTTCTTACTAAATTCAACAGCTGTTTTTATGGAAAAAGAGATTATAGCACGCTTCTAACCTGCTGATTTTTTTTGGTCTCAGAAAAGGCTTTTGTATCTGATCCTAACTCAACTATGGCAATCTATAAATACTGAGACTTCATTTGCGTTTTTGTTTAATTCATATATCAATGAAATGATAGAAGTATTTGGAGGAGATTGAATGCTATAGAAACTGTATTGGTTGTATCATTATTGTCTCAAGTAGTAAGGTATATTAGACACAAGTGGTAGTTTAAGATACTACATTTAGAACATTAGCTAAAGATTTACCCATAGCTTCAATTCAGTAAACATTTCAAAATGGTATTTCTTTAAAGAAAGCAATACATACTAATTGGAGAGAGGAAGCTCAAGTTCCTATTTTGAACTGTAATTTGTCCCAAATGTTTGACATTTCTATAAGAAATGATCATAGTTGCACATTGTAAGACCTATCCAACCAATACAGTTTAAGCAGCCTAACTATGCACAGGATGGATATCTCCTTAGAATCAAAGCAACACAGTCCCCTAAATATATAAAAGGAGACCCACACAATCAGACAAAAATAGCCTAACCCATTCAGCATCTTCTTTCTCCCATCTTCTTTTGACAGCAAGATGCCTTTGGGACAATGTTCTATTCTGCTGTTCCTCTCCTGCACTTGTTACTAAAAGGCATACTGCCTCTGAAACTGGGTATCAGAAATTGAGAGCTGTAACTTTTAGAGGTTATTAAACTATTCCCACATTTTATGCCAAGCCATTCCAAAGCAAATAAACGATATTTTGGGCTGCCTGAACTGCCAGTCACTTTAACTGGACCCTGGACTCATACACTAGTTGAGAAAGAATTTCCTTTTTCCCTTCAGTTCATGCAAAGATGAACAGACATGGTGCATGTTTAGGGAAAGCTTTGTTTAGCAACTCTTCACAGTTACGATGAAAAAGGAACCTTGCCACAATCTTCACATTTATAAACTTCACGAGTTTGAAAGACCCGTAACAAGCTTCCTTGCCATGTATGTAAGCTAGAATCTAGAGGAGTACATGAGCAATTGACACAGTGGGAGGGCTCAGTAGCCTCAGTAACCTGCTGTGTAACTTTGATAAAAGTGGAAGTTCTTGATAGGGTTATCTTCACCAGTAAAGTCATGTGCATATGGATAAAATTAAGAATAATGGGAGGTGACAGTAGATAGAACTCTGCAATCATAAAGTATGTCAAGCTACCATAAAAGAAGTCTAAATTCCAACTGGGATGAGAAGCCAGAAAATCAGTTTGATTTAGTGTAAAGGCACCAGGTTAGAAACCATGAGACTGTGAGTTCTAGTTTACCTTAGGCATGAAAGCCAGCTATGTGATCTTGGGCCAGACATTCTCTCTCAGCTCAACTCACCTCAGAGTTGTTGAGGGGAAAACAAGAGGAGGCAAGAGTATTAGGTATGTTTGCTGAATTATTTATAAAAGTAATAAAGTTGGGATAAAAAAATCTACAAAACAATGCAGGGGCAAATCATTTCTTTATTATTACCAAGAAAAGGTTGTGGCTGAAATGTTTAAACAAGTCCGAACCTCAAATCAGAATGTATGATGAAGATTTGTAAACCATTACGCTAATTTCTCACATGGCTAAATAAGTTCTTACAAAGAATAAAAGGTTCATAAATGAAGAAATAAATGCCGTATTGGGGGGGGGGAGAATCAAAAGAGAAACAAAAGAGCAGAAAACAAGATGAAAAGAAAGTAACTAAAAATGGCCTACTGTTGCTCTATTGACTACAGCAAGATTTTTGATTATGTAGATCATAACAGGATATGGCACATACTAATGGGTGTGCCACAGCTTCTCATTATTATTCTAGAAATATATCAGCATTCAATTGGGGGAACAATTTATGTGTGGGGTTTTTTTGCCCATTTTCTTTTTTTGGTCTCATCTTGTATTTTAACATTTTGAATAAAAAAATGGGAAAAAAAGAACTGTAAGAACTGACAGTTATCCTGAACAGAAAAGTGAGATAAGAACACATGGTATTCTCATTTCGGTTTAACTACATTTATTATAAAAACAGCAGAATTAAAGAAATAGCAGTTGAATTTAAAATACAAAGTGGTACTGCTAACAAATGTGTGCTTAAACTACTTTGTTAGCTGAAAAAGACTTTAAATTATGACATTAAAATTGGAAAGTAAAATCTGTTACAACATCTGTTACAAAAGATGTCAGTCAACCTACTTAGCAAACATGCAGCAAAGAAGTGAAGGTGTTATATAGTTTTATTTTCTTTGGCACAATCAGGCGGTAAAAATGGATAATGTGAAGGAGAATTCAGTCCCTGGGGAAAGCAATAACAAACTTAGGTAAGTCATGAACAATAATATTTTTCCCCTCCCTTGGCGTAGGAAGATGATGATTCTCACTGTACATGTTTTGTATTATTTGGCTGGATACCATCTTGTTTACACTCTACATTTTGTAATTTCTTTGATGCTGTGACCCGCCCAGGCTTATTTTGAAGTCAAAACAGTGCCTAGATCTAATAAAACAAATAAATATGGAGAAATATATATTTATGATAAGAAAGATCAAAGCAAGTGTTTCTGATGCTGGAAGATGGTCTTGGATGAAAAAAAGTACAATGCCTCTGAATTTGGGTGATGCGGTGGCTTAGCAGTTAAGAAGCTGGGCTGGTTGGCTGGAAAGACGGCAGCCCGAGTTCGAAACTCAAGTGCCATGCAACAGACTAGCCCATTGTCACTCCAGCTCCTGCCAACCTAGCAGTTTGAAAGCATGCAAATGCGACTAGATAAATAGGTACCATTTGGGTGGGAAGGTAACAGTGCTCCGTGATGTCATGCTGGCCACATGAACACAGAAATGTCTTTGGACAGTGCTGGCTCAACAGCCTTAATACAGAGATGAGGACCACTCCCTATAGTCGTCAATGACTAGCCGAATAAAATCCACAGGGATTCCTTTCCTTTACCTTACCTCTGAATTATGAATTTGGAGGTAACCATTAACTGTAACACAGAGTACAAGAAAATAATTCAATATTTGAGATAACTATTGGCAAACAAACTCATATTTTGGACTTGTAATATCACCAGAATTCTCTACTATCATCAGATTGAAAAGATAAGGGTTAGGTGAATGGACAACATCAAACAATTTAAACAGCTATTCTTTGAATCTCAGCTCTGAGATATAACTGATAGCAGGTTAAGATGCGGATCATTTGTCTATATAGAAACCAGGAGTTAAATTCTTACTTGATGATTTCAACTAACTACAGTAGCTGTATTTATATGACCTGTGAACCTATTATTAAGTTGTTGATTCAATCTAATTTTCTGGGTTTGAATAACACAACAACACTCTGAGCCTTAAGCCAACCCATAGGATGGTTTTGCACAGTATGATGTGCTAAAATATGCCAGCTAATTTGAGCTTCTGAACACATTATTTTTACACTACTAATTTCAAATTCTATTTTCTTGAGAAAAATTTGCTGGGAAAAAAGAATCAATTACAAGAAAACCTTCATCATACTGCTATGTGGTTCTTTCCCCATCTCTTGTTTTGTGCTGTCACTGTTGCTTTTTTTTTCTGTGCACCTGCTTGCTAGTGGAGCAGGAAAATGAAGCTTAAAGGATGTATTTGCGCTGCTGTACAGGTCCCCTCCCAGCTCTACTTGGCATTTATTTTGCTATTACTTCCCTCTGCCTATCTCTGGCTTCTGCTACAGGTATGGCTTTGCTTACACATGGCTTTGCCTGCAGTCAGCTGTTCTGCCCTCCACCCCACTAATTAAATCCGACCAATGATCACATGCAGAATCTGTCACTATTTTCTTTATTTCACATTTCTGTGTCAGTTTTAGCTCCTCCTTTCCTTTAAACATTCTCTAGGTGCTTTTGATGTCCCTAGCATCATTTAAATTGCAGCTGATTCACCTTCCCCTTCCACACTACATTCCTTGCTAATTACTATCTTATTCTTCGAGCCATTTTCCTACTTTGTCTCTCTTCCCTGCCCCTTCCCCCACCATTTAACTTATTCAGATGGGCTTCCATTCTTTCCCTCCAGCGTGTCCCTTAGGGAAATATTTTGCAACACCACCATCTTTGAAGAAGAGAAAGAAAATAGAAGGAAGGATCAGGAGATGCAGAAGAAAAACAATCGATCAGAAGCCCTTAGTTGCTAAGCGGAAATAGCAAAGTACGGGGAGCACAAATTACCTGTTTATTCGAACAGACTCCAAACCTAACCCAGATAAATAAGCTGTCTACCATAAAAGCCCTTCTTCCCTAAAGGTGAAGAAACCAGTTGTGCTTCTTCTACAAAGAGGGAGGGGGAGGAAAAAAAACCCCTTCCTACTGTGCCTTAATTAAATGATGAAATCCACTATTACACGATGAAGTGAAGGCTCCTGGCTTAGGTGGCATATAAGGATTAAGCAAACAGATACGCCAAGTAGCTAGAGTTAGCAGCGATCGCCTATTGAAACCTGCCCAACAGAGAACAGATCTACTACTTTCATCCCTCTCCTTTAACCAGCATCCGGACGGCGGCTGTTACCAACAATCCCACTAGACTGGACGACACCGTCAACCCTCCTAACACTCTGTACATGGTCAGGAGCGCCCTTTTCGTGAGCGCGCCCTTAACACCTTTTCCTGTCCGAGCCAAGGAACAGATGGTAGAACAGAGCCACTAAAGGAAGGTGTGGGGGGGAGAGAAACCGGGCCCGGAGAAGAAGGAAGAAGAGGAGGAAAAAGAAGCAGCAACTCTCTATTGGAGTCTACAAGAACCATCCGGGAAACCGAGATGCGCGGCTGCGTCGCTCACCAGAAGAGCAGGTTGGCGCAGAGGAAGCTGGCCAGGGTGCAGAACGGCCTCTTCCAAGTCAGCGCCTCCATCACGGGGCAATATTCGGCAGCCGGCTGGGGCTCAATGCTCGGCTCTTCCTGCTTCGCCGCCGCCTCGTCCTCCTCCTCCTTCTTCTCCAACCGGGGCCCTTCCAGAGGACTCGGCGGCAACATCACCTGCTCCTCCCCGCCATCCATGTCGCTTACAGCGCCCGATACCAGACAGAGGCGGCGAGCCAGCGGAGGCTTGGGAAACATCCGGGCATAGTCGAGCCTCTTATTCCGCCCCTTTGCAAGGCAGGAGCCAATAGGAGCCTCCGATGGGGGCTAGCAAGCCTTGGTGATTGGCTACTTTGGGGGCAGAGTCTCGAAGCGTGCAAGAGAGTGCAGAAGAAAAGCTAAAAAGGGGCGGGTGGAGGTGGCGGTGGGTGGTTAGGAGAGGTTTCGTGATTAGGAAGGTGAGGCCGGTCCGACCGGCGTGCAAATAACGCGCGTGTATCTGTCTACAGAGCGGGGCGGGTTGACAAAGGGGAGGACCGGGGAAAATCTGGGGAGAGTATTGCGAGAGAATACATTGCAATATTCACCGCCGAAGCCAAAGCTCCAGGCGTTAGAAACGCAAATGGAGGCAGGTGATTTATTGGTTTGCCAGAAAAATGAGAAGCGTGATATCGCGGCAGCCAGTATTAGATATTCCCCCCCCCGCCTGATTTAACAATCTGTTCTTTCCCATGTTTTCTTGTCCAGGTCTGTTTGCAAAAAATCTCCAAGCAGGTGTACATATTTTTTTAAAAAAATGCATATCACAACATTAGTATCCTTTTTTTAAAAAAAAATACTTGCCTTCGTTTTCTCAAAATATTTACTTAACATTTCCCCCACAATCTTGCTTATCAAAAGTTTGTCTTAAGCCTGTTCCTGGCAAAAGATCTCCCTCCCCATTGGGATTGGGGAGAGCTGCCACCTGGATTGCACTACATCGACTTCACTCAATGT
Source organism: Ahaetulla prasina (assembly GCF_028640845.1). Taxonomy (NCBI): domain Eukaryota; kingdom Metazoa; phylum Chordata; class Lepidosauria; order Squamata; family Colubridae; genus Ahaetulla; species Ahaetulla prasina. Next base: position 97,229,808 of record NC_080541.1, on the reverse strand, counting down.
TGTTTTCATCTTCATTCATGGGGGAATATCTCAGATGGGTGGAGAGAAGAGGAAGGCTAATTCTATCTTGTTACTGTTGTCAGATGTATGATAAACGCTCTTGATAGATAAAGCTACAAATAAGTCTATCAAGTAAAACATGTATTTACTTCCAGTATTTTAATTTGGCACGGAAGAATTTTAATGTCATGCTCTTCCTTCTTCAGTAAACAATAGTATCCCATGCTTAGTATCTGTGAGTAATCTTTAGTGATTTCTAATATAATCTGTCAGGATCTAATATGATCATACAGCAAAAGATTGCCTTTGCTGTAAGATATCAAATGGCTGCAACAAATTGCGATGACTACCAGTCAGATTATGAGATCAGTTCCAACCCAGTGGAAATTACTTCAAAGACCCTTTTATTGCTTACCAGAATGGCAGTTTTTTCCCATTAAGAGAATGTATTCTAATTATCATGAAGTATTCCCCAGTTCTGAAAGTCTTTTCTTTACTCGAAAAGAAACAAAATCTATAAATAAAAGACTTGTTTGCAGACTACCAAAGAGAGACCTGAATCAAACTTTTTCAAGCTCCGTAAATTTTATTAAAATGATAAATACAATTGTTAATTGTGTGATAGGTTACTCCTTTAAAAAGACTAAAAGAAAATTTGATTTTTGGAATAAGCCACCTGGAATCATTTAGAGTGAATTGTGTAGCCATATAAATTTTCTTGAATAAACAAACAAATCCAACATTTTGTTTCAGAATTTAAAGTTGCATCTAGGGGTGAAAAAGTTTACTTCCAAACATTTTTCTTCTTATATTCAGCAATCAAAATTTTCAAAGATATTCTGTAGAGTATGCCATATTTACTTTGTGAAGAACATGCTATACATTTTTTATATTTATAGATTGTATTTTAATCTCCCCTTCGAACCATCATATCTACAGTATAAAACCTGTGATAACTCCATCTATTATAAAATTTCCCTTTTCCACCTACGAAAGGAGATATATGACTTTTTTAACAATGGAAATAGGGTTTGAACGCTGAAAATGAAAAACTGTTATTTGTGACTTTTGAGTAAGCTTTCATGGTCCTTAACACACATTTAAGATTACTCCCCTACCTTTGAAACCAATCTACAGTACGTGACTTTACATTGAAAACTGTAACCTGATGCAGATATAGCTTAAATAGGAAACACTCATCTTTCTCTACCTCTTTTCTTCCATTTCCAAAGTCCACATTGTTTTGTAAATTGTGTTGTCCTTAAACAATGTAACTGTATGCTTATTAATGTGGACAGCTTTTTCCAAAGATGGACTCATATACATAATCTTGTTAATGTACCCATCCAGGTATGTACTGGAAGTGTGCAAGGAGAAGTTGAGCACAGTAGTATTCTGCTGATGTTCCCAGTAATTGATTTATGCTTCTGGTATTGAAAGTAGTATGTCACCAGAAATATGATATCAATTTCAGATATCATATTCAATTTGTCTTCCAATTTAGTATTATGAGTGCCGAATGTATTCTTCAGTTATCTAAATTGTTGACTTTGGTAAGAAGATGATAGGACTTTCTTGGGAACTATTCATATAAAAATAAGTCATTTCCAGCAAGCATGAAAAAAATTAAGTTTCCTGTTTTAGTATCACCTGTTAAAGTAGCAATTAAATCGTTATCAGAATGCTATTTCAGGGAGTGCCAGAGAATGCTGATCTTTCACCTATGCACCCCGTCTTCAAAGAAAGAAGTCCAAGTATTTTCCCCCAAAGCCCTAAAGGTGGACCTAGTTTGTAATGTTCAGATGGCCGAGGCTACCTTTCCATCTTTCTTTCCTGTTTACAAGGGGAGACATGAGAGAGACGTAAATAGTGTTTATGAAGCATTTCATGTAAAGACTTGGGAAGGCATGTACAATAGTCCTTTCAGCAGTTAATTCCTCAAACCTGAAATAAATGTGTTTTAGTACTGTATGTACATTCATATTATTTGCCGAGGTTTTTACTGTGATTTATGTATTGCATATTACTTTGTTACTGTTGGCTGTCTTTAACTCAGGTGCTGAACTTTTTAGCTTGGTTTTTATCTACTATTGTTTTATTTTGTATTTTATTTAGTGTACTGCATAAAGAACAGAAGTTATGGGACAAAATAAAAACAAATAACCGTTGACGCTAATGACTGCACCAATTATTGAGTTATCAGGTAGAGAAGAGAAATAATTGTGTATAGTTTGTATCATTTCAATACTGTTACTGTCTTGAGGATTTTGCAGTTTGAATTTCTGTAAGATGTTTTAGTACTGTAAATCACTTCAGGTATACTGAACTGTAAAACAGCAGGATATGGAACCGAAGCTTTAAAAAAAACTGCTAATATTTATGTTGCAAGCCACTGTGACTGGAGGAAGGTCAAGAGTTATGTACTAATTTAATCATATGTAGAATATATGTCTTAACTTCCTCAACCTGACATCAAATCAGGTTTCTTTTACATAAAGTTTCACAATTAGTAAAACTGTAAACCCAGCAGACAAAAATTTCATGAAAGCAGTGCTTTTAAAATAAATGTTTACTATTTTTAAAAACAGCTTCATAGACTGTAGACAAATGATTTAATATTGTGCTGATAATGACATTTCCATATTAAGGGTACTCTATAAATACAATTTCTTTCAACTACATGAGTTAAATACAGCAGTAGAGAAACATAGATGTGTTATGTATGTGTACCAAAGGGCGAAAAAATATCTCTGAAAGAAAGTACAAAAATTGCTATGAAAAATTTGCCAAATTTGTAAATAAAACCACCCTAATAAAGACACTCTACCATTGAGACAATTATAGCTCTGAATTATTAAAATATACAGAAAGACTGTTTACACCATTGCACATTATTATTCCCTTTTAATTTTAAAAGAGTGTGAAACATGGAATAACGTTAGCAGAATTGACCTGAATTGTATCCATGCACACATACGAAAGGTTGTGGGAGAAAGGGAAAATACAACATTGCCCAGTAGAGTCCATAAAGAAAGCTGCCTGCAGCATTCCAACACAGAATCTTCTTTTTCATGAATGAACCAGCCAGTTAGTGCAAAAATGGCTGTATTACATTCCATTTACTATCCTAAGTGGTTTATTCAGATACACAACCCCGCTGCTAATATAGCATAGGTCAATGCAGGTGGGCTTACACGTTTTAAGGCACTTCTTACTGCTCAGAAGACAGTGTATTATATTAAGGCATAGAGTATGTTATTCTAGAGGTAAAAAAAAAGTTTTTGTGGATTGAAGTTCATAAACACATGTTGAATATGGCAATATCCAAGCACTTTATAATTATAAGCTTGCTCAGATTCTCCTGGAAGAGGTGCCGATCACAATTTTTGGAGAAAGCGTGGTTGGCAGAGATGTTCCAACACTGAGGGCAAAACAAGACCGATTCTCCGACTTCACCTGCAGCTGCTTTGACTTCCATGACTACTCACTGATCGAGATGTGCTGTAACGTTTTTTCACAATCATGCTGATATAGGCTTTCATCAGTTTGGCAATATCAATGACCTATACACCAAGATAATATCAAAACAAAATCAGTTAGTGCACATTTCAACCTATTGTCTTTATTGTGAAGCACGTGCAGTGCAAATATAAAATTATATATCTGCAATCTTACACAGGCCAGGAAAACCTGAAGCACATTTTTGTTAAATTGGCCCTTAATTATACAGTTTAATAGAAGCAATTGGGGCTAAAGTGAAATCTAAATCTACTCATTTTTTTAAAAACAAACTGGTAGCTTTTTATTTAAACAGATACACGAAATGAAATATCATCTATTGCAGGGATCCCCAACTCCTGAGTCACAGTCCAATACTGGTACGTGGCCTGTTAGGACCTGGGCCGCATAGCTAGTGGTAAGCGGTGCGGGACCGAGCAAAACCAATCCTTCCCCCGGTCGGTGAAAAAATTGTCTTCCATAAAACCAGTTCCTGGTGCCCAAAATGTTGGGGACCACTTAAGAAGCCAGGAAATTACATATACAGTTAAAATAATGAAGAAGAGAAGAACAATATGCTTAAACTAGCATGTATGCATTTTAATGGAATAAATGATTTCCAAAATCCTTGTGCAATTCTGATTTTCTCTCACCTCACTGGTTCCAAAAAGCAGTTCTCTCTCATCCACCACAATCTTGTACACATTAGCAAGTGGAGCTCCAAAGGAGAGAATATGTTCATACTGAAATACTTCCAATGGTCTGCCCTCTCCACGCTTGTATACAGAAACTGCCTCTGCACTTACGCCCAACCAAAGCTCTTGAGGAAATCCTCCTTCTTTACACTAAGGAAAGAAAAAAATAACATTAAGATGAACGGTAGAAACATAGTATAAATGACTGTTGCTGCTTGTTACAACTTTTAAAATAAATTTGGAAAGATTACCTTATTGGATTCTGTATTATTTTTCAACATATATCTTCCACAAAATTTTCTCATAGTCTTTTATTTTGTTTAATGAGTCAACTAATGAGTTCTAATTCTTTGAAAACGTTTGCATGTTACTTACACCAAAAAGGAATTGAGTAATGGGTATGTAAATATATATTACACAATAAAACTTTATGTGATTAAAATCCCTTGAACGCTTGCTTATTAAAAACACCTTATAAAACCCAAGGCATGGAACATATCAAAATACAATTTCCTTTTAAAGTTAGGTTTCTTAAACCTAAAACTTTCCTAATATCTGGATATCAATCCAAAAAGGGCACAAAATGGTTGTACATACAATTTAATGTATGGAAAAATGGCAATTAAGATGGGGTATGTGTGAATGATCTTGAGGTGCTGCTTACTCCATATATGTGTGTGTGTGTGTGTGTTTTCTGAGGTTTTCGCGGGTGTTTGTATGTAGGTCTTTGGTTATTCGGGTTTTCTCCTGCGTAAAATTGGAAGTGTCTTGGCGACGTTTTGACAAAGTCTCGTCATCTTCAGGCTGGTGTTTATAGCTTCGTGCTCCAAAACACTGTTCGTTGATACACAATGATTCCATTTTAATCAGGGGTGAAATCCAGAAGGTTCTAAGAGGTTCTGGAGAACCGGTAGCGGAAATTTTGAGTAGTTCGGACAACTGGCAAATACCAGCTCTGGCTGGCCTCAGTGGGGAGGGAATGGGAATTTTGCAATATCCTTCCCCCAGGAGTGGTGAGGGAATGGGGATCTTGCAGTATCCTTCCCCTGGAGCGGGGTGGGAATGGAGATTTTGTAGTATTCTTCCCCTGCCACGTCCACCAAGCCATGCCTGCCAAGCCACACCACACCAGCAAGCCACACCCACAGAACTGGTAGTAAAAAAAATTGGATTTCACCACTGATTTTAATGCTGTTTGAGCACCAGTAGCTTTGTTTCTTTTTTTATTTGCTGGTGTAGATTACATGGAGTTCTCGCTTAATGACCCTAACTGGGACTAGCAACTCTTAGCACTAAGCGATGAGGCAGTTAAACGAAACATCACATAATGGTCCTGCTTAGCGCCAGCAGTTCCAGCATCCCAGCTGCAGTTATTAAAAGAGACATAATAGGAACATAACATGCAAGTTCCTGTTGGCTTTCCCATTGACTCTGCTTGCAAAAGTCGTAAGCGGTAATTAAATGAACACAGACGCTGTAACTGTTGTAAATGTGGGATGGTTGCCAAGCATCTGAATCGAGATTATGTGACAATGGGGACCCTGTGAAGATTGTAACGTTCAAGAACCAGCTCTGGATCCCTTTTTTCAGAGCTGTTGTAATTTGAACAATCACTAAACAAATGTTGTTAAGTGAGGACTATCAGTACTGTTACCTTGTTACAAAAAATAAATAAATGCTGATGATACCGTGAAGCAGAAAAATATTTATTCCCTATGGCATGCTCTCCCTTCCTCTCTTTCCCATGAAATGTTGCTACCATCTACTACTATCCTTTTCTCAGTTTCTTATTGAAGTTCTCCCATCCATGCTAGCAAATAAGTTCAGGAGAAGAGGGAATGTAGAAATTATAATGCAGTCATTTTAAGTGTTGCCTACTACACATTATAATACTTAGTTATACCTCTTGGTCCATGATTATATGGTGGAAACCTGGCATGCTCACCTCTACATCAAAGAGCGTTGAGCCATAGCCAGGCCATTCCTTAATTAAATTCATGTACTTTGCCATTGCTTGCTCTTGAGTCATTCCTTGCATTTTTTTCCATTTATCAAGCATACTAGTCCTGGCTGCAGAGATCTCCTCCTTAATCCACATATTAAGCATCTGATCCTCTTCCATCTTCTGCTTAGTAATAGAATTGCTCCGGAAACTCCTCCTTAGAGTCCCTTCCAGAAAGTTGTTCCGCTTCCTCTCAAACCTGTCTGTTGGCACAAAAATTTTAGTGGATTGAACAATACGAGACTTCAGCCTCTGCAAGGGGTAGACATCTTCCATTTCTGGTACTGTAACATTGGATGAAGAATAGTCCCCTTGTAAATATTGGAGTCGCAAGGCAGCAAGGACCTGGAGGGTTTCTTCAGGAGCTGGAAAATGGCCCTGAATCACATTTTCATGTGCCTAAGGAAAAAAAAAACACAATATTTTTTTCAGGAATGTATGTCATAACATTCTGAATTCTAAATCTGTTTCTGTAGGCTACTGACTAAGAGATTGATAAATGAACTGGACCTGCCAGGAATTCATCAACTGCCAGGAACTCATCAAGTGATTATCAACTAAGCAGCAACATTCTACCTGCCCCTTCCCTGGCTGGGAGCTATCATTTGGAATACTTGTTTTAGTGGATTGTTGTAAATATTACAGTAAGATAAGTAGAGACCCAGTTTGGTGTAGTAATTAAGGCACTAGGCTAAAAACCAGGAGACTAAATTTCTGCCCTAAACATGAAAGCCAGCTGTGTTACTTTAGGCCAGTCACTCTCTCTCAACCTACAACATCAGGCTTGGGCAACAAGGTGGTTGGTCAGGTTGTGTTGCAACCAATGGATCAAAAGCTGGTTGATCCAAAAAAAAAAATGGATCTTGTGTGATATGTGGGAAAACACTAGGAAGAAAATAAGATACAGTAAGATAAGTAGTGTGAAGGACTTCGAAGTGTTTACGGTATTTGCATTTGTGTGATATGTGGGTTTTTTGCTTTTCAATTTGGTTAGAGTTTGGAGTTTAAATAGCACAACTCTCAAGAGATCAGAAACTACCAAAAATATTAAATAGCATTAGAGAAAAGAAAAATGGGCCTCTGGTGGCTCAACAGACTAATGCAGTCTGTTATTAACACAGCTGCTTGCAATTACTGCAAGTTCAAGTCCCACTAGGCCCAAGGTTGACTCAGCCTTCCATCCTTTATAAGGTAGGTAAAATGAGGATCCAGATTGTTGGGGGCAATAAAAGTTGACTTTGTATATAATATATAAATGGATGAGACTATTGCTTAACACAATGTAAGCCGCCCTGAGTCTTCGGAGAAGGGCGGGATATAAATTAAAAAAAAAATGGTAATTAGCACTAGTAACAATTGATCCAAACTATTTCTTGTCAGAGTTGCAAATTAAGTATCCAGTGACAGCTAAGGGGGAGTCCAACCTCATCCCAAACATGTTTTATCTCCATCCTACATCTAAGTTTCTCCTTATCAACAGTACCTGTGCCTTGTCTGGGTTTAATTTTTAGCTTTTTCTCCCACATCCAGCCCATTGCCTAAATTGGGTAATGTTCAAGGTTGCCAATTGTTTAATTGGAGTCAGCTAGTAAGGTGGAGTACAGTGATGTCTTCCCAGATTGACTGTACTCCTCCCAAAGCTCTTAATGGCAATATGGTTGGACATTTGCCTTGGTCTATCTTATTATAGGATAACATCTGGCAAAAAACCAAATTTAAGCATCATTTGCTAATAGCCTCTTTGATACTTTACTAATTTGATCTAAATGGCACTATGTATTATTCCATGTGCACATGTATATTTTTTACACACACACACACACACTCTACATCTTTGTCTAATAAAACTCCTTTTTTTACCTGCTCAAACATAAATGCAAATTCCACACTATCTTTTGATACATGCTCAATGTCTAGGAAGCAGTAGAGTTTAAAATAAAATTTCCATGCTGCGTGGTCACCGTCTGAATTGGCACCAATCCTGGAATGACATCAACAATAATTGTTATTACTTGGTAATAGAACTAAAACCTATTTTACCTCTGGTTAAATCTGTATAATCTGAACTGTGGTATTTCAACCTGAGAGTAAACCAGGATAAGAACTTTGCCTTATTCTCAAATAGTGAGTGCTGTACCATTTTCAGTCAACCACATTTGATTTGTATTAATAGCAGAAGTTAATTAAATTAATGAAGAAGCAAAAGCTTTCAAAATTGGGCCTTACCCAATTTTTTAGTTTATTGTTCCTTTAGTCAGCCAAAGTTTGACACTATAGTTGGAAGTTTATTTTTAATACTGGTTAATAACAGTAAAAATGATAGTTGGGTTCACATATAAGGTGACGATCTTGCTGATTCATTGGGTGAAATCTAAGACATATAATTGCACAGTACATATAAATAGGCTGCTCATAACAGCAAGCCATATTTCTAAACATTTCTGGTTTATCATTACATTCAAGCACAACTTAGTAAAACAATGAAAGCCTTCATATCATATCAATGTGTATGAAGACAATATTTTCATATACAAGGTTTCCTCCCTTTTGAGCATGATTTAAAAAAAAAGCTGTGCATGCTTCAAAAATACTTTTACAGAGATATTTTGTACATAGCAGGACTGCAGTACTTTTTTGCTAGTTACTTAAAAAAGCTCAATATGATTTGGGCTTCTTTGTGAACCTAAAAATGCAGCTAGTTTAACAAATCTACTTATTAAAGTTCTTACATTCTTATTAAGAATTTATTCAATTCTTAAAATTATGTCACTGTTTTTCAGTTTTGCGTGGAAGCCTGAAAAATGTTGGGATACTTACTGAATATAGAGAAAGGCTGTGCTGAATTAATGACTAAAAGCTTCAGAGAAAATAAATGAATACTGAAGGTATTAAAATCTGAAGTATGTCTGAATGGCCCATCAATCTAGCATAAAACATAGCATTGTTTTTCTAATGCTTGTTTTTGTTGCAATCACTAGCTTTGTTCCAATATTAGTGAAAACAGTAGACATGTAATCAGCAAACAAAAAGTTCAGTTCTATAATATCCAATATTGATTGGTTGTACTTCTATAGATGCACTACTTGTAGGAACCCTGAAATGAGCAAAATCCAAATGAGGAGGGATGCGAAGAAATTTTTGGACAGTAGAAATGCAGTGGGTCATAAAAGCATCCTTTGCCAGAAGGATATTATCAACATAAGTAAGAGACATTCGGAAAGCTGTTAGGTGAAATATTAATTCTCTGTTTATTATCAATGACACACTTACTTTTCAAACTTTGCCAAGACATCAGCCACAACAGTTCTACTTTCAATGGCTTTATTTATAATTCCATTGTATTCAAACAAGGCAAACATATTTCTGCTGTCTTCCATGCCCAAACCTCGAATTAATTTTTCAACAACCTAGGAGATAAAATAAAAAGACTGGTCTTAATTCTTTTCCTTTTTAACTATTTTAGTCTTGACATTTCATATCAGGTCTGCAGCTGTTTTTCTCAATTAAACATTGTTGCGATGTAAAATGTATAGCTTTAAATTTTTTTTTTTTATATAAAAAGTTTTTATTGGTCAAAAAAGATTTATGCAAATACATATCAGGTATGGTAAATTTTCATTTTTCTTATACATGATAAGAATTTTACTCAAAATTTTAAACACATACAACAGCCATATGGCAAGCAGGTGATACGAAGTAGCTAAGTTTCAATCTTACATACACAATAAGGAAGGGTCAAGAATAATCAGAATATCATACGAAAGAGAATAAGGAAAACCAACACAATACCAAATATCTTTGTCACTTCCTAGTTTTGGATCTCAGAACTCTGGGCTCAGCCTGACCCAATTCCAGGGCCGCAACAGCGGCAGCCGCCTCCGCCCCATGGTCTATAACCTCCCTTCTTCAATTCCTGGGTCATCTAAATCCAGGAGGGCTTTGTGTTCCTCCACGAGGCCGCAGCCTCCGCAATTGTACTAATTTTTTCGTAATGCCCTCCCGGAAAATCATCAATCCTCTGGCATCAGCCATCTGAAGCCCACTCCTTCTGGTACAATTTGCTTGATAAAAGTAATATTTCTTTCTCATTTCACGTACCTGTCTGGGAATCTGCCTCAGAATGGCTATCTCCTGCCCCTATAAGTCAGTGCCCCACTCCTATGTTTTCTAAAATTTCATCTCTCGTCTCTCTTTTCACAAATTTGACATGAACCTCTCTAGGAACTGCATGCGTGCGTGCATATTGTGAATTAACTCTATAAACTCGATCCACATCCCAATTCATAAAATCAACACCTCTCCCAAGAAATTCTCCCAACAGTTTAGTCACAACATCTCTCAAGTCTTCTTGGTCCACTTCTTCCAAATTTTGAAACCTAAGGAAATAAGACATTTTATCCATCTGTAGTCCAAGCACAGCATTGCTTGTCGTCTCCCTCTTTTCTGCACTGCCGCATCTCACCCTCAGACCTTCCACTTTCTGCTTATTTTCTGCTGAGACTTGTTGAGTATCCTTTAAATCCTTTTGGATAGTCACAATTTCTGCTCTTATTTCATCAGTTTCTTGTCCATATTAGATAACTTTTCCAGAATTCTCTCCATTTCTCCAGCAGTTGGTCTCTGACCTTTGCCATTTAAAAAATTTTCAAAATCCTCAGGCAAGCACAGTATCCTTATAATTTCCTCCGGATCCACCAGGGGGCACTCACAGGAGCAACGAGTCCAGAGTACAGTTAATCAACCAGGAAGCCGAAGGGAAGTGATGTCATCAAGATTCTCATAGTGAAGGCGGAAGCTGGACGCCACCATTGTTCCCCAGAGGGAGGGGGGGCCTCAAACCCTCCCTCCTAAATTTCTCCATCACCTCTTCTCTCCAGAGCTCCACAAAACCGGTAATCTTGTTATTTTAAGTTCTCCTCTCTCCAAAGTGATTCGTACTCCTTCCAGTCGCAGGGGAGAAAAAACCCCCCCGCACTCCGGAATACTCCACTCACGTTTGCCGATATTCCCTTCCCTTCTTCATTCCTCAATTCTTCTCCGTTCCCTGTTCACCACCAGGCTGCTGCAATTATAAATCCAAAGCCCCGGTGTCACCGGGCACAGCGGCCCAGGCGACGACCAAAGTAATGGCCGCGGCCTGTAGCCTCCGAACCCCGCCGAGCCTAGGACGCGCCAGCATCGGTCCCCCCAGTCCTGTATATCGGCTGGGAGACCCCTGGCGAGCCGTCCGTGCGGCAGGTGTCCTAAGGGCCTCGGCGGCGGCCGGATTCGGACACTGGAGGCAGGAGAAGCCTTCCAGACGTCCGTTGCCACCGGACACCGGAAGTCGTCTCCATGTATAGCTTTAAATTGATAAGTATATGGACAATTGTTAACAGTTATACAAAACCAGATTCCAGATTTACCTTTTCTTCTCAAGAATGTTCTGAATTTGAATACTAGAAATACTAGCATTAGAATACAAGATCATTTGTAAAAAAAAGGTCATGTATATAGTTATTCCATTAAAATTATAGAGTTTAGTAGGTAGATAATCGTGTCAATACAATAATATACTGTAGTATTAAAAATACAACTAGTTCCACAGTTTTAAACTATTTCTGCTATCTAAACTATTCTTGATATTAGTATTATTTAGTTCTGGTCTGTGAGCTGGAAGCTGATATAAATCAATTTGTTAATATGAAAGATAGGCATAAAACATGCCACTGTATAATTCATTAAAAACATCCTATATTTTATAAAAAGTTGGACAACCTACTTACTCATTAGTAAATTACTCAGACTAGGTCAATTTCATAATCTCTATTATTCTACTTTACTTTCATAATCAAGAATACATATTGGGAAGATATACCGTATATACTCGAATATAAGCCGATCCGAGTATAAGCCGAGGTCCCCAATTTTACCCCAAAAACTGGGGTAAACTGGGGACTCGAGTATAAGCCGAGGGTGGGAAATGAGGCACCTACCGGTTGGGGAAACCCTCCCTCCCTCAGCTGAGAAGGCTGGCGGCTCCCCCGCCCCGCCCTCTCACTGCACCGGCAGGGCTTCCCCGCGCCGTCCGGTAAAATGTGAAAAAAAGAAAAAAAAACAAAACTCGAGTATAAGCCGTATAGACCCGAGTATAAGCCGAGGGGACGTTTTTCAGCACAAAAAACGTGCTGAAAAACTCGGCTTATACTCGAGTATATACGGTACCTATTTTCAAAAATGTCTAGAAATAAAACAAAGGGTTTTTTTTCTACTTCACAAGAAGAACTTGTCATGCGTCAGTACATCTTTTGCATATTAATGAATGCCCAATATTATAGGATGTGGATCTCTAAAATTAGTCCTTATCAAATCTTTTATTTTCTTTCTTTCTTTTTTTTTGCAAAACTACTCACCTCACCAGCAGTGGTGTGAGAGTTAATTGTGATTTTACAGGAACCTCCTCCGTGACAGTAGACAGTAGATGTCATTTCCTGTCTGTTGATCAAAGATTCAATTTCATCCCTGGATGGCACAAATTCTCTGCCTTTGGTTTTTTTAAGGGATTCATAAATGAACAAGGCGTATTTTGCCATTTCTGTGGCTGGGGATTGATCATGGATCCTGTGGGAGAAATATTAAACTTCATTTTCTTGTTGCATTTAGTCTTTTTCCCTTATATGCATTTGTGCATATAAGTGGTGTTGCTGACCACTCCTTTCGAAACCATGGCTCCTTTCCTAAGACTTCCTTAGGGCAGGTTACTTCCTTAGCAATCTCTCATTACCTCCTCCAAACTTGCTTAGGTTTGAGGTCTCATTTGAATTTGTTTCCGTTGCAGTGTAGTTGGGCCAACAAGGCAGGATAAATCCTACTTGCATTACCATCCCTATTGATTTTTCACTGAGGTACTTGAATATATCTGCCCCTTCTCTCCCTAGATATGAAAGTTGAATTCTGAGGTAAACCATGCATCTATTATTAAATTGTATTCCTAATAATTCTTTGTACAAGTGGTCCTCGATTTATAACTGGTTGCTTAGTGACTATTCAGAGTTACAATAAACCTCCTCAAGGATACTTATGACCTGATTCCGAAGTTCCAATGGCTACCTCCTGATGGCTATGTGATGGCATGTTGGGTGCTCAGCAACCAACTTGCATTTATGGCTATTTGCAGCATATGTCACAGTTGTGTAACTGTGTTTTTGCTCAAACCTGGAATTTACTTTTCAGCAAAACCAGCCCATAGCGAAGAAATGGTTCAGTTAATAACCATGGCAAAAAAAAGTTGTAAAATTGGGTGAGTCACATAGTGACTCTGCTCCACCAACATCACTAACATGGTTGTAAGTTGTGGACTTACGTATTTATTTATCCCACAAGGACCTAGATCCCAGGTGATATGTATAATAGCATAGAAACAAAGCTTTATCCACCAAAGGAACCCCTCAAACTACCAATCTTTATTGTCTTAGTTCAGCTTACCTTTTAAGGTGGAATTTCAAGTATTTGAGAATACTACGGCTTGGCAAAAACATGCAGCTCATGCAAGTGAGGATCTGCCAGCTATAAAGATTGCCAAGGCTCCCTGCGTTAGGCACTTTGCAGGTCTGTTTGATGAGCTGACAGTACAATTCATCACGCAGAGGCCGTAAATCATGTCCTGTCTGGAGAATACCCTGAATAATAGGAATGGGATCTGGTACAGACTCCAGTTGCTGCAGAGAATTAAATATCTTGATAGCTTCGTCCTGTAAAGTTGTGTAGCCTTTGTCTCTTAGTACTAGAAAAAAAGAAACAAGCAAATGTATCTTACGTTGACCAGAAGCCAAATAAGTTATTTCAAATAGGGAAGCATGAAACAAACTACAGATACTCCTCAATTTACAATAACTCATTTAGTGACTTTTCGAAGTTATAACAGCATTGGAAAAAGTGACTTATGACTGTTTCTCACTCTTATGACTGATGCACCATCTCCATGGTCAGAAGATCAAAATTCAAACCCTTGGCAGCTGATTCATATTTGCAGTGACCTGGGATAATCACCTTCTGCGACCTTCTGATAAACAAAGTCAATGGGGAAGCCAGATCACATAACAACCATGTTACTAATTTAACAACTGCAGTGATTCACTTAACAAATGTGGCAAGAAAAGTCGTAAAATGAGACAAAACTTATTTAACAAACGTCTCGCTTGTCAATAAAACTTTTGGGCTCAACTGTGGTCGTATGTCGAGGACTACCTGAAGTAATATTCAAACTCAGAACTTACAGAAATTAAGTTTTCTTACTAAATGATGAGAATTTAACAGTTAGTTCTTCACTAAATGATACATTTTGAAAAAAAAAGTCTTTTTAAAAACATTCAATGGTTTTCCTTCTTTGGAATTGAATCCTGAGTGGTTCTGGCCATCATTCGAGCTAATAAAACTATTTTCCCATTATAGGAACAGTAATTTTTCTAAAGTCAAGTTGTTAGCTATTTCATGATCTCAGATTTCCTGGATGCAGCCACAATCTTTGTGAGGATTTTGAGTGAGTCATCTTTGAAACAGTTGGATACTAGGCATTACCTTTCCCCAAGTTTAATACCAGCCTAGAAATTGGAAATACGAGTGAAGAGGTAAAATGACTTGGAAAATAAATAAAAGAACCACTGCATTGAGTATGTGTGAAATACTCTTTGCCTACCTGCACTGTTTAAACACGCTTATCATGCTGATAACAAGACTGCAGAAGACATGTTATCGATGGGATATGCAAATGAGTAAGACCTCTTGAGAGTGTGTGCACTACAAAGGTGCTTATTCAGAAGGGGGTTTCTGTCATAATAGACAGGCATATTTGAAAGGCTTCTTAGTCAAAACTTACTATTCAGATTGATGTCTCCATAAGGAAGGGGTAATAGTGGAGAATGCAACGGATGCTGCGTATAACGAAGAATTGGGTTCCTCTTATAGATCTGTTCAACAACTTCAGGGTTCAGGCAATTCTCCTATATAAATGTGTAAAAAAGGTTACTACAGTCGGATAAGAAATAGTAGAATTCTAAATGACTATGAAATATCAGCAATAAACCAAGTTATTTAAAAATACCAAAGGGGAAAATAGGAATAGCACTTTATAGCTCTCTCTAAGTGGTTTAAAGAGTCAGAATATTGCTCCCAACAATCTGGGTCCTCATTTTACCGACCTCGGAAGAATGGAAGTCTGAGTCAACCTTGAACCTGGTGAGAATCGAACTGCCAAATTGCTGGCAATTGGCAATCAGAAGAATTAGCCTGCAATACTGCATTCTAATCACTGCGCCACCATGGCTCTTGCCAAATGACTGCCACAAAGACCTGGCCTGTCTTTAAATTCTGACCTAGACCCCATGCCTTATTGTGAAATTGTATCTAAACTGGCAGTGCACAAATACATATATACACAATTACAAAATGGATTGGAAATTTAAAAGTAGAGAAATAACACATGCAAGATGTATATTTAAAGTGTTCCATAAGTTTGGGAAAAAATATTCATAAGAGCTTTCCTTGATCTAGTGACCTCTCTAGATGGCATCACAGAATGATCAGTATAAAAAGGTAGAAAGACAAATGGTATTGGTTGGGATATCAGCAGCTGAACTACACTAGTAACAAGAATGATAAAACAGAAAAACAATAATCACTTCTGTTCCTGAAAATTATGACATAAAAAGAATTATAATGCAGTAGATTGCCTTTCTCTAATGACACTTTTCACACTGCAGTACTACCTTAATGTCTTGAATGAGTTGCTGTGTGGGAGTATCGATTGCTGCTTTTGTGTCTATCACATTTTGGATAGCACTTGACCAACGAGTGGCTTCATTCAGTAATTTGGTGTAAAGGCGGTAACAGTGTTTGCGTCCATACACAGTTACATTCCAATACCCTAAAGCAAGAATAGGTAAGTCAATATTTTGTTAATTCGCTGTACAGTATAATCTGAGATCTCCCAAAACTAAAATAACAGAATTAAACTAATTCTGGTTAACCCAAAGAAAATCAGCTACTATCTATTCTACTATGAGTTGCAAACCTGCAGTTCTTTTAACTAAGCAATCAAAATCCTAGAGATAGGGTTTTCTGCCTATGGTTTAGACATGTATAGTTCCAAAGTAATTTTTAAAGTCTTAACAGTCATATTATTAGCTCTATTGACTTAAAATAAAAAGTGTTCCTGAGGAATTAAGTACCTGTTTCTTTAAAGATTTTCTCATCAGGGGGCACAGCAGAGCAAAGGCTGTTCAGCACCAGAGTGCCCAATTTGAGGGCATTCTTCTCTGAGCTCTTATAATAATCCAAGGAATTGTGTGTCAGAACAAACCAACGTTTCTTCAGTTTCAGTGATGACATTTTTGGACTGTTCTTTACTTCTTTATGCAACCATCCTAGACAGAAGAAGAAAAGGCAAGTTACTGATGTCAAAAATAAATTGCCTACCTGGATATTCATGAAATTGCCTGTATGAGTAAGTATGCTTGTGCTTGAATATGTTATATGCATGTTTGGCAAGATGCTGCCAAGCTCCAATACACTGAAGTAGATACAACAGTAGCAAAATTTCAGTTAAACCACGTATATCACTTGTGTTTTTTTTTTTTGTAAGAGTGCAAGTTGCAGAACTGTTCTTTTATCCGCACTTTACCTCTTTGAAGTTGGTTAAAGGAGACCTAGGGAGCAGGAACATAGCAGATTTTTGTCTATGAACAGGCAAATTGGTATCAGAATTTTACCAATTATCACGCAAAAGAAGAAAATGTTATGTCATAGTCTTTCTAAAAACTGAGGAGATGGGCAACTAATCTCCTCTGGTTTAGGTGAATGATTTTTCAGTGCTGCATTCCAGCTTAGCGCTAACATAAAACAATTATACAATTCATTTTCTGCCTATTTTTCAGAAATTTCTTTTGATTTTATAGTCTCTCAAGCTATAACACTAGATAAATTAGCTAAGTTTCCCAAGCAATCAAATTTAGCACCACCAGTTAAAGGAAGCAAATTTGCTAATTGTGCAGGTATTGCCCGACTAGCTATATCTAGCTTGCAACCATCTACTTTTGTTTTGCTATTATTTTATGGTACCCAAAATAATCTGATGCTGAAGATAAGTATCTCATCCCATTTTATGAAAAGGGTGGTTCTAGAGATTAACATGGAAAAATGATAAATTTTTGTTCTTTGTCAATTTGGTTTCATCAGATTTTAGAAGGAACAAAACTCTGTTCTTGTAGGAGATTTCTTTTTTGAGAAGTTCTTACCTCTCACAATGAATTCTTGTCCTTCTACTCGAGTGTCACCTTTGGATCGCTGTAGCAGAGTGATCCAATGATGCATCTCCTCTGGTGTATCCGCGTTGCAGTGTAGAACACGATTAGCAGTGATGATCACAAATGAATTGGGTCTATGAAGAAAAAATAAAGGAAGAAAATGCCTGTATAGTAAACATGGTTACTGTTTGGAATCATAACAAAGTCTATGTGACTTGTCATTGTAAACCTTTGTCTCTGGTTTGTACTATGTAATGGGCCAATGTTGAATTATTTTCTTCATCAAATTGTTCTTAAAATCACATTACTTATTTATTTATTTATTTTATTTATTATTTAAATTTGTATACCGCCCTTCTCCCGAAGGACTCAGGGCGGTTCACAGCCAAGTAAAAATACATAATACACTATAAATACAATTAAAATACAGTTAAAAAAACTTATTAAATTGGCCACGATTAAAATTTAGAACTAAAACCCATTAAAACCCATAAACTTAAAAACTAACCCAGTCCAGCGCAAATGAATAGGTGGGTTTTAAGCTCGCGGCGAAAGGTTCGGAGGTCCGGAAGTTGACGAAGTCCTGGGGGGAGTTCGTTCCAGAGGGCGGGAGCCCCCACAGAGAAGGCCCTTCCCCTGGGTGTCGCCAGACGACACTGTCTTAGCAATTTGGCACCACCCACAACTTAAGTTTTTTAAATATCAAGGTACTTGATATTTAAACACTATACAAACTCTATTATTTTCATAATGCATCTGATTGTAGTTGATACAATAGTGAGACAATACCTATTTTGAACTGGTTATGACATGCAAATCTCCCACTGGCAGCACTAGATTTTTATGAAGTGATTAACAATGAAACTGGAAAACTGAGACTCTAGTGGAAGAGTCCACACAAGATCATAAGAGATTCCCTACAGCAGAACATTTGAGTTACCCTTTTTACACAGAATCTGCATAGAATTAATGTTAAAAGTCAACCTCCAGGATTAACTATCAAATTAAAAAATATTAAAAATATACAAATGTTTTAGGTGTCATTAAATTGCGACATTATTAATAGTCTCTTAAAGGAATGCAAAATTGCTTGCGTAAAGTCCAATTTTAAAAATGTAGAATATGAAGATACTATAGGTCTATAAAAGTTGGGCTAGGCAAATTTATGGAAAGTAGACCAAGAAAGCACAATGATTGGGGTTTTGCTAAACTAGGGAAGTTTGGTTCAAAATCTGGGAACAGCTTTCTTAGCCCTTTGCTGATCCTCTAAAGTATCTGGAGACTACTGGAAAGATAAGTCTGCTGTCCATTGCCCCCACCCCCAATCTGATATAACCAGGTTCCTCTATTGTTCTTGAATTGTATATTTTAACTGTTGCAATTATTACTGCCATGTAATTTGGCTGCTGACTTCTAACTATTTAGGGATGCCAAAAAGGAGGGAGGGGTTACATTGGACATTTTTTTTTTAAAAAGATCCAGTTCCTTTATATATGGCAAACCTGTTCTGAGATGGAGTGGTGCTTCAAAAGCAGTTTAAGTTGTGCTAATAACAGCCCTCTCATATATCTCAATCCAACTACCAGTTTCAGTGTGTAGATCTCCTGCATCAGAGTCCCCAATACCCGGGCCACAAACCAGTACCAATCTGTGGCCTGTTAGAAATCAGGCCACCCAGCTGGAGGTGAGTGGCAAAGGAGTGGGTGAAACCGAAACCATCCTCCCACCACCACTGTCCTCCATGAAACTGGTCCCTGGTACCAAAATGATTGGGGATCATTGTCCTAATGATTAAATCCTTAGCCAAGCAGCTTTATCCATTTCATTTTCCCTGGGGGGCTATGGAATTATGAATAGTATTAGTCTTCTTTCTGTCAATTTCTCAAATTACATAGTCTCAAGAACCAAGAAAGGTTGCTGAAATGTGTAATAGTTTAGAACAAAAGACTTACTAATAATAATTATGAGCCAGAAGGGATAACTAAACTTACCGATCTGGACTATCAGACGCACAGACTGAATCAATCAGCCCTACATCTAGTGTGCCCTATGTAAAAAAATAAAACAAAAATATTGTGTTTATTGACCATGGAACAGACACAGCACAAAATGGATAACGATTGGAAGTTGAAAGTATCAGCTATATGAGATACTGAAAACAAATACTAGTTACATCTGGGGTGGGAAAATTTATCTTGGTATGACTTGTATAGTTTGTAAGGCACAAAGTGTACCCTGTTTCAAGCTTCTTCTGAAAAAATAAACACTCTGCAAATAACAGATGGTTGCTGTAGGAATTTTTAGATCCCAACATGTGTGTGTGTGTGTGTATGTGTGTGTGTGTGTATACACACATCTGTTCTGTCCCGCTCGCCTCAGTCCGAGCGATGACTTAATTAGCCGGCCACTATCAGCTTTGGCAACAAACTAGCGAGCGTCTGCCAAGTGTCTCTGTTATCTCTCTTGATGAGTCAACCAGGAACAAACAGTACTTCAGCTCTAGTTAAGCAGTTGACTTGCTTGCTACGAAGAGGTATAGCAGCCCTTGCTGCTTTTATATCCTGTGAGGTGTGGCTCCATGACTCAGCACTTCCTAGGCCTGCCCCACCCCTGCTTCTGTTGTTCTCGCCTCTCCTGCCTACGAAACCTAGGGTCCAGCCAGGCCTGATTGCCATCAGCTGGGTCTGGAGGCGTGGCCTGGGTGGGGGGAAAGAGTCAGGGGACGGAGGCCTTGTTATCTCCTCCACCTGGCCTGTCTCTGGCTCCTGGAGCTGAGCCAGGGAAGCCGGTGCTCCCGAGGTAAGTCCTGATGGCCCTTCCCCCTCACTTTCCAAGTCACTTTCTGGCAGGGGGCCCGGCTCGGGGGGCGCAGACACAACAACACCGTATTTTTCGGAGTATAAGATGTACCTTATTTTTTTGAGAGGAAAATAAGAAAAAAATTTTTTTGCTTGAGAGGCTCTCCATTTGAGAGGCTGCATTTGCAGCCTCCAAAAGCTCCATTTGCAAAGGAGCTTCTCTTTGCAAAGGCAGCCTCTCAAACAGACCTTTTGGAGGCTGTTTGAGAGGCTCTCTGTTTGGGAAGCTGCATTTGCAGCCTCCAAAATCTCCACAAGGGTGAGGGCTGGCGGGTGAGCAGGGCTACATTTGGTGTATAAGACGTACCCAAATTTTCACCCTCTTTTAGGGGGGGTGGGAAAGTGCGCCTTATACTCCGAAAAATACGGTGTGTGTTTGTTCGTGTGTGTGTGTGTGTGTGTGTGTGTGTGTGTGTGTGTGTATGTTGTCAATTCCTTTTTGAAGTTTCTTGGATTATTTTTATTACCTCTAGGCCACTCTCAAGTTACTCAATTAATACCACAAAAACAGCCTGCCTGTGATGTGCAGTGATGGCTACAATATTGATCACCAATTGCACTATTTGGCAAATGTGACAAAGTTGCTTTATGAAGCAGGGAGAATCCAACACATGACATAGTGAATGAACATGATTTCAGTCCTCCCAAAACTGGGCATCACGATGGAGGTAATGGAGAAGCCACCTAGTATATAGCTGAATTAATACAAAAGAAGCTGCTCAAATACAAAAGCTTCACTGACAATTACATCCTTAAACATTTTTTACAGCCAAGAGAGTGCCTTTTGGTTTTTCCTTACCATGGCATTCTGTGGATTGGCTTGCTCATCATGCATTTCTCTGATTTCCTGTTCTGTGGAAGTGTGAACTTGGCTCAAGACACTGAACCACTGGCTGAAAAATAAAATAAAATAAAGGTCAGTCTACATTTTTCAATAGTACTTATTTATTTATTTGTAAATGACGCAATCCCTCTTTGATGATTTCTGGAAAGAAAGGCTTTTTCTTGCAAAGCCACAGAACATCAGCACTAATCAACCTGAGGAAAAAAATCTTTTAGTCATCAATACCAAATACAGATTCTGTAAATATGTTGGCAGAAATTATTTCTCATTAGGAGAAGGCCAGGCTCTTTTATTACAAATGAATATCCTCTTCTGATTGGGACATCACTGAACATCACAGATTGTATTCCCCCCCTCCCCCGACAGTTAAAGTGGACATATCACTGATTTCTAGAGATATGCTCCAATATTTTCAGCATTACTTTCATAAGCATGAACAATACTGCCCGTGATAATTATTTTATTTAGTAAATAATGCATCATTTAAATCATTTTTTTTTCATATTTTATGATAAGGTGTATAATTGTTTATATTTTTGCAAAAAAAAAAAAGACTATTAAAAGCTGGTCTTTGCTAACTGAAGAAATAATATTTTAAATAAAATGTTACTTACAAATTATTTGACTGACTCTATCTCAACATTTTTTAATTCACTAATTAATTCTCAGGTAGTAATATTACATTGCTCTCATCCAATTTCCACACATATGGAAAATTTCCTTGAATTGTTTATACTCTCACATCTTTCTTCTCCTTGACTCTATTAGTTTGTTTAGTTTCTGGCACTAAAATGCTTTTGTTTGACCATTTCTATATTAATCTATTTCCTGCAACTGAAAAGCCCCTGATAAATATCACAGCCTGAATTTTGAATGTCTACGCTTCCTGGAACTAACATTTTCAGGGCATTAAGCAATTTAAGATCCCTTATAAAGATAAAAACTAATTCATAAACCAACACTGCACATGAATGAATGCATTTCCTCTAGAGTACACCATTCATTATATTATGGTATAGGTTATCTACCCAATATCTTGGCATTCAGAAAATGCTCTGTAACTTTCCATTAATTTTCTCTATAAAATGGACAACTTTCTGAGTGTTAGGATTATTTATAGGTATGTGAGAGATCACTGGGAAGTTATGATGTCACAACCTACCTGGTATTTTTTTTTTTTTACTTTTGTCTCTGATTGGCAAACCAATCCCTATTTTCATTCTCCAAGCTCTCCTAGCTCTATCCCCATGGGCCAAAATTTTACATCTGAAATTTTTACCAACAAAATGGTTAAATCTCAGGGGTTTTTGGTAGTCTAGGTTCAAGCTGTCTTGAGGCTGGTTTTTTTTTTAAACATAGAAATTGTATAGTTGACCTAATTAGGATTTCCATCTCCCAATTCCATGCTTATTTTGGGGGGGAAAATAGAAGACTAATACAATACTATTGAAAATCAAGTACCACTTGATTTTACCTCTAAATTTACAATTTTGGGTTACTATAAATAAATGTAAGGACCGTATGCAGCTTCCAAGGTTGCTCATCCCTGTTTTATATAGACAAACTCCATTAATTCCCCTCTGCAATTTTTCAATAACCTTTCTTCTTTGGGTTACTAGATATAGTTAATGAAATGGGGCAATCTGTTTTTTATTAATCTGTCACATTCATTTGACATTTGTCTTTCAAAGCAAAGGCAATATATATAAATATTATTTTCTCCTTGCTACAAGACAATGTGATTTGCCTAAGACCTCCACTACACACACACACACACACACACACACCACTTATTCACCTTTATTCACAGATCTGAAGGTGGCTTTTGGCTCACTAGAGAACAATTATAAGCTTAGCCAATCAGCTAATCATTAACTTCCAGGTAATGTTTCTATTTAGAATACTTTATGCTAATATTTGAGCCAAGGTGAAAAAAGATGATTAACATTTTCATGATCAGACCACCAGAACTATTAAGTCTTCTATATAATTTTTAGGATGTCTAGGTTACAATAGAATACCATGGGACAGGCTGAAATTAATTTGTCTAAAATAGCTTTGTTTAGGTGAGTATACAGTAAGTACAACTTAAAATACTAGCAGGCATAAGCAAGAGTTAAGACAATGTATATTATTAGGGCTTCTTATTAGAAAATATTTATCAAAAACAAAACCTGTAATGTAAGAGGACAAAGGTGAGTTGCACTTCTCAAGATAGCACAAATTCACTTGGATTTGGTGCTAGGGTAGCATACTGGCTGCGGTTGCTGTGGGTTGGGGTGGGTTTCCTAGCCTGGTACGGAGACCTTGAATCCCTTTGCCAGTACCTTGACCTTTCTGTGGATCATGTCAGTGCTCTGAAAAGGTCCAGAATGATCAGAACCCTGATCAAAGGTATCCAAGACCAGTGAGAAATCAAGGACAGCCAGGATGGATGCAATGAAAAAAAGCAGGGTGACTTGTAACCAGTCTCTCTTAGCTTTGCAGATTGTTGTTGTTGTTGGGAAAATATGTGGCAGAAGCGTATTGACTGAATTGTACAAAATAAAAGTGGGCTAAAAAATAATAATAAAAAACTAACTCAGAAAATGATTTTTGATCTCTTAGTGGTTTCACTACATTTGTTAAGACCTCATATTAATCATTCTAATCGTATGAATAGTAATGCTTTTTAACAATTTTTGAAATAAAAAGTTACAAAATCTTTTGCCAAAGCTTTACATTTATTAATACTGGCTTAAGCTTAAAAGGTGAGAGTTTTTATAACTTGATGGGAGGTTCTTTGGGTCTTTCATTGACGCTGTCATTTCAACAAAACAAATCAATCTCCAAATTAGCTTGTTCTGCTTATATAAAAGGGTAATTTTTCTCTAATTTATTATCACAGATATCCATTATTTTCTTGGCTGCAAACTTATAATTATTTACCTGGAAGCAAATTTCACTGAACTAAATGGGGCTCACACAAAGAAATCTTCCACAAGTTATATATATATATATAGTAATATGAAAACAATTGTACTTCTGGGCTAATGAGAAAGATTTTATTCATAAATGTTTCCACTATCAAGTAATTAAGCATTTCAAAATAAAACTTCTAACTCTCTAATAGAAATTGTAGTTGTACTACTTCATTGAAAGATTAGTCTCATGACCTTTATCAATAAAATAAAATATAGTACACAGTCTAATTCCAAAGTAAAATAGATAGGAAGGAGTAGCATGATAAAATACTATCTGGTAATATGAAGAATCAGTAATCAGATAAACTCTAACAATTTCATGTTATCCAGCAGTAGTGTAAATTGAAGACCAGATTGCTGTGAAATAGAGGATTGCTAAGAACTAAAGCAATTCTGTAGCCAGATTAAAAGAATGGTTGTTAAAATAAAATATCAACATTGACAGAATTATTGATATTATGAAAAAATTAAGTTTTTCCTTGCCTAGACTAATTTTTTTCATGCATTTGGTTAGGGGGACATCCAATTATACAGTACAGTTATTATTTTTCTTTTAAGAGAATCAAAAATCCCCAGGTAGCAACGCTGGTGCATGTTATCACAAATAGCTTGGTTGCTTCGTATTCAATTGCTGAGCCAACAATTAATTATATGCTTAATGCTTCTTCTCAAACCAAGAAAATAGATGGTGTGAGTGTTTCATTTTTCATGTCTTTTTATATAGGAAGGTCTCTCAGAAGGACAAGTGTTTCATAGAAAAATAAATCAAGAAACTCAGAAGAGATATTCAGTGCAGAGTGCAGATGTTGTTTATACTGCACACAATTATCTGTATGTTTTGGAAAAGGATGAACTTACTGTACATATCTCAGATGAGAAAAAATAACTTATATAATTGTTATCTGTCATTTACACAAATCTATTTCGATAGGTAGTGATTAAAAAAAGAGAAAGCTCCAATTTGAATGTTTTATTATAAACATTATTAAAGATAATGGAAAAATACAGAACAAGAAAATGCAAACTTACTAGCCACAAACAAAGAGAATGTTTTTTTCCCCACTTTAAAGAAACACACTACTGCATTTATAATTTATTTTATTATTTTGTTCAATTTCAAGTCCACATGACTTAATAGCAGCTCTGGGTGTTTTACAATTAAAATTTTTCAAAGAAAACAAAAAGAAAAAAATACAGCTGACCGGAAGACAAAATCATGAAATAAAGGGCTTCACTCACTATCATAATCCCAGAACTAAGTGAACTACCAAGTCTTTAACAATTTATGGAACATGTTAGAGTCATTGCATGCTTCCTGGGTCCTGCAATTCGACACTGCTTAATCTGAATTTACCAGATGTACAGAAAGTTACAGACAGGCTGTCCCTCAAGTTACCAAACCTTAAGCTATGGAAGGCCTTCTGGTGATAACCAACACTTTGAATTGCACCCAGAAACCAGCTCACAAAACAGGCCTGACTGCCAACAAAATTTGGTGTTATAATTTGGTGTTATAATTAATGTATTGGGATACAGAAAAATTGAATTTGGGACGCCAAGAGTTTGTTGTAAATTATCCACCTTAACCATGAATTTGATTACCACTACTGAATTTTAAAACTGTACCAGTTTATTTCCTTGTGTGTGTGTGTTTTTTAAAATGTTACAATTATGTTTATCCTTGCTAAGTGATACTAGAGCAGGGGTAGTCAACCTTTTTAAACTTACCGCCCACCGGTTCCACAGTAATGGTGATTTATAAAGTAGGTTTGGGGGGTGGGGCACCGGCTACCAGCTCTGCTTGTCTGTTACAGCTGGGTGGTGTGGGGGAGATGCACAAGCTATTCTGGGACGAGGCTCTTTTGTTTGCGGTCACACTATAGCGCCATTTAGTTTCACTTACGTAACATGAACTAAACTTATGCGCGGGCGATACAAATAGTATATTTTCAGAAATTTAAATTGTCACGGGGAATTTTATGAAAACCTAATGAAAATGTTTTTAAATAATGCTATGAAATTTTTTTAAAAAGTCAATTAAATTAAAAAAAAAGGAAAGTGCTTCAGTATCAGACAAAACCCCTACCGCCCACCATGAAAGCTGGAACGCCCACTAGTGGGCGGTAGGGACCAGGTTGACTACCACTGTACTAGAGTTTACAAAGTACAAATGATTAAAATGTACACAGAACACAAAAAACATAATTCTTACCTTGCGTCCTCTGGTGATTCAGCGATCAAGTGATATATCCTATCTGTCATGACAATATCAATCCCATTTTCTTTGCCTGTATTATCAATAATAGCTCTGAAATGGGGAGGAAAGAGAGAATATTTCATTATATTTAACAATGACAATACTTTGGCATTTCCAAAATGCTCTTTTATTAATCAATAATTTGGAGTTCTTTCAAACAGCCCCAATGTTGCCATCTCAGGCAAGGATATCACTACATACTGATTCAATCTGTTCCAACCAAGAATCTGGTGCACACTATCCCTTCAGCTAAGATCATGGCAGGAAAATGAGAGACATTTTCAATTTTCATTCCAGTGAAGAAGATGAGAGATAGCAGCTTGCAAATTAGTAGATTTTATTCATGATTATACACTGGGTTCACCTGTTTTTTAACTGCAGAAAATACCCTGCTTTACTTACTTGGCTGATCGTATTTCAAGTGTTCCTTTGAGTTTTTCTTCACCATCATTTTCAAAGTACATGAGCCTGGACTGTCGAAGGACAAACCACCTTTTCTTCCAGTTTCTTCTGGACAGTGTAGATGAACCCCCACCTTTTTTATGCAGCCAACCTTGTTTAAGAGCTTCCTGTTTTGAGCGGAACCATAAGAAGGTTTCATCTTTCAAGACACACCAACGGCGCTTCCAAGTATTAATTAAGCCACCTGCCAGGAATGAAGAAAACATATTTTTTTAAAAAAAAATATTCCATGCATCATGAAAACCTATCTTTCAGGCATCCTAGTGGAATCACGGAACTTCTGAAAATCTGCTGAAGAACTTCAAAATTCCAAAGAACATACTGTACAGTGAAACTTTGATTTAATAGATGAGTTGGTGAAGGAGATGCCAGTTATTCCTGACTCCATTAAATCAAACAATGCATAATCTGCAACAACATCATTAGACAAATAGCGTAAACTGTATAAATACAATGGAGGCTTTGATCGCTGCATCAGGTTTGTTGCATTAAGGTCCATTAAACTGAAGTTCTGCTGCAGTTACAAAAACAACAATCTAAGCAGCCAACCGGTATTAAAAACTGAAAAAGTTGCATAATGTATGCATATAAATATTTTATATGTGTGAATAGATCTATACTGCATTTAACAGTTGGCGGTCACAGACCTTCAAGCTATCTTCTATTATGACTAATACATTAAAAACCAGCAATCTGTCTTAACTTCAGCACCTCCTTTAGTGTGCCTGCCCTCTGCAATAGCATCTCCACTTCCTAGATTTAAACAGCCCATTACTTTGCTTTCTTTTACATACATACATACACAACACACACACACACACACACACACATACACACACACATATATATATATATGATTGATGAGTAAAGATGATGATAAAGTATGTGCTATTTCATCAACTACTTTCATCATTGTTAAAGAAGCTAGAGATCGTGAGAAAGTAACACAGATGAGACAAAATGTATAAAACTAATTCTAACAGCTGGATCATTAAAAAAATATCAGTAAAGAAGGAAGATTCTGAGTATTTAAAAATAACTAGACATTATCCTGATTTCCACTTGTTTCCCCTCAAAAGAGAAGTAAAGCACTAATATTGAATACTTAAGAAAGAAATTAACTGTTTCTTGAATAAATTACCTTTCATATACAAAAAGCTATGGAAATAGGGTAGGCTGACACAGCTATAGACAGAATCCCTCCGATATGAAAGTTCATCATCTGTATCAAACCTTGAATCAAAATCTTCTTCACTGTCTTCAAACTGGAAAATAATCAACAAAATAAGTGAAGTTGTCTAATATTAAAGTCCTAATCTGTAACTTTTGATTTCTATTAATTCTGACAGATAATTTTCATTGTTCAATAAAACAATATATCTGTCACCTATGCAGTGCTACAATCGTGATAAATAAAATTAATCAAATTTAATTTCTGATATACAATATAAATATGATTGCAAAATAGCTATCATTTTCCTGAAATAGAAATTTTCTATCATGGTAAAAGAGGATATCTAACTAAATATGCAAAGGTTTTATTTTAGAGTTGTGCAACTTTTCTTTCAGTCTGAAAATGTAAAAAAAAATAAAAAATAGTTGAGGCCAGAGGAAAAAGGAAAAATTGTATAGATAAAACTAAACTAAAAGTAAATTTAATTAAATCCAGTTAAAATTACACCCATATATTTAATATAGTTTTTACTTAGGACACATTAAAAACACCACTTCAGCACTATTGAGCAGATACATGCAGTTCTGAACAATAAATGATTCTATATTACTTATATTTTAGTAAGCAATAAATATTACATGTTAAGAAATTCAAATTGTGGCACTTCCCTAAAGGACTTTTTAGTAAGTCTGATCATTTAAGACTTCTCTGTTATACAAGATGTGGTTTTGAGAAGTGTTTCATTTCAGTTGTGTTAATGAATTCAAAAGGCCAAAGTTTGCAATACATAGCAGCCATTAAAAGCCTCGGGGAAGACTAGCCATGAGTGATGAGATGACTGCCCAGCAAAGCAGGAAAAGAATTTAGTGTAAAAGTTAATATTTGGATGGCCAATCAAGGGCAGTTTTTGATAAAGAATACTGTTCCGCATTATGTATAACAATAGGAATTGATCAGATTAAAATTACTCTTAATCTCCAACAGTATGTAATGCAAGAAAAGAAACTACTCACAGAAGACTGAGCTCCCTCAGAACTAAATCTGTATGCTCCAGAACTGTTGTATGTCCCTATGGAACAGCGATAGTCTGGAGACCACTGGCTACTGTGAGAATTAGAAAAGGTAACACTGCTTCCAGAAGTGATAGCACCATCCTCATAGTCATCCTGGTCATAATCATAGTCTGCTTCAGGAGAAATGAGCTCTGCAACATTAGGGGGTTGGCGGGAAACATTTTCTGGCATGCAGTATGTGGATTCCCCGCTTGAAGAGTTGTGGAGACTAACAGAGTCAAGGACAGAAGGGATAAGCGTATTGTTGCCCGTGGCGGGACTAGCTGGAACAACTGTGTCATTCATATACGGATCTTCTTCGGAAGAGTCATCACTTGTTCGAATGCCACTCGTCCTTTGATCCGAGTGGCCATGCTCGCTTGGGTTAGGTGAATCCTTGAAAGCATCATCATCCGCTTCAAAACCCTCATCAACTTCCTCCTCAGGATATGGCTGGCTGAAATTAAAATTGGGTTTTTCAGTTCCTGTGGTGCCACTAAGCTCTGCACAGAAACTGCTGCTTACGGAGAGGGTTCTTTCTATGTTTCGGACACATTCATCGATTTCATCAAAGTTCAGAGACTCCAGGAACTCTTGTGCAGCGCGACAGGCTTCATCTTCCAGGCGTTTCAATTCTTCATCTCGGAGCTGCTGCAGTCTCTGCAGTGATGCTTCCGTCAACGTCAGTTCTTGCTGCTCCTTCATGCGCTGCAGGTCTTCAATTTCTTTTTCCAGGCGCAGGATCTCCTCCACCTGTTTGTTTTCTTTATGACTCTCCAGGTCTTGCTTTAATTCTTTCCGGGTTTTTGGAATAGCTGCAAGTGCTTCCTTAGCCTGCAGAAACAGTGCACAAATCATCTTTATTGTAAGTGTCTGTAATGTGCTATTTTTCAAACCGCAGGGTTTTCCCCTCATTCCAATAATTATCACAATAAATTAGTCTAACATGAACAAAGTAGGAAACAAATGGCTAACCTGCTGAGCAAGACGTTCTGCTTCCATCTTTTGTTGTTTTCTAAAAGGATAATTAGAAAATGTCAGGAAGGGTGAAAAGGCATTAAAGCAAACGAAAGGCATCATTACGCAAAACATGGCTTCTGAAGACTTGTCAATAACTTCCATGAACTGTTCTAAAATCTCCATTTAATATAAATTGTTTACTAGATATATTAAAGCAAGTACATATTCCATACCTTTCCTCCTCTTCCCTTTGCCTTTTTTCTTCCTCTTGCTGTTTCTTCTCCCCCAACAGCTGTCTATAAATACGGCGGGCAATCAGACCTCGCATCTGCTTCTGGAAGGTGATGGCTGCTTTCTTCAGTAATACGTATCTCCTCCTTAAGTAAAAAGCTCTGTAATTTTTCTGTATGATAATGACGTAGCAAAGGACTTTTTTGTAGTGTTTTCTGAAATGGGATGCAGAGACGACTCACGTGAAGAAGACATAGTGGAACAACTGTTTGAGCAATCACTACCCATGCCACAAATTAAAGATTCCAGATAGTAAAAGAAATCTGTGGACTCAGCTCCCATAAACATTCTTTCCTTGCCCTCTACATTTCTGGTCCCCTGGGAAGACTAGAGCCATTACAAAAGGAAAAGATGCATCTTGACTGAGCAAACACATTTTCCTAATGTTGCCCTAATAGTTTTTATTTGTGGTCTACCTATGTGTGTGTATCAAACTTTATTTGTCCTTAAGAAAAGCATTTTCCTTATAAAGGACATATCATTCAATATATATAGATAGAAGTAATATGCACATAAAAGGAATGACCTCATTGTTTAAGCAGCTATTGGACAACTATCTGTTGACCTATGCAGGGAAGAAACAGATTAAATCACCTCTTCAGACTTCATTACATAATAACTAACATTAGATAAACAAATCAAACATAATTCAACCACCTAGTCATAAAAAAAGCGAGTTAGAATATTTTGGACATGTGATGTGACACCTGGAAAAATACGGCATACTATTCTTAATTGTCCATGGAAAGATTGAAGGTAAATGAGGTCCAGGCAGAAGAAGAACATCATGGCTTCAAAATCTAAGGGACTCGTTTGGCAAAACTCAGCAGCACTTTTTCGTGCAGCTGTTGATAAAAATAGGATCACCAACATGATCGCCAACGTCCAATGATGGGTATGGCACAAGAAGAAGTCCTACCATCCTTTGCTAATTAATAAAATAACTTCATCTATTGGATCATTTTTTTTTCTCTACTACCATAGCAAAGATAATAATAATAATAATTAAAAAAACATGCATTCCAAATCTCCTTTTTCCAAACAGAATACATTGGAATTACAGCCAAATAATTGATTTATAATTCACAATTACATGCTTATAATCAGATAGTGGCACTCAGAACCACCTCCAGGTTCTTTAGAAAAAGGTCTGATCCTTACATGTTGGAATACAACTTGAAGGATTCCAACTATCTTCCAAATTCTAAAAGCTATAATTTGGAAAGTGCCTTGATTGGGGAATGCAATTTTACATGATGACAGACAACAAATATCAGTTCCAGGTAGGACACAAAATATGCTGTTTATGGATGGATTATTTTATAAAAGATATTGAGTATTTCTTATCACAGTATCACAGTATACTGTGGCCTCAGACTTTGTATGAAATATAATTTAAAATTACCTCCCAAAATAAAGAAAAAAGTTCCACTGGAACTTTTTCATTTCAAGTTTTATTACTATGCTTCTTTAATTTTTCAATATAATGTAAATGATCTTATGTGCTCTGTGAATTTGATGTTCTTATTGTTAAATAGCCTAATTTTTACTTTTGTTATTTTTGACACCGATTAAAAACCTGTAAATGGATTCTGTACAATTTAAATGTAATAATACAATTAATTAACCCAATTAATTATTTAGTTAGTTATTTAACAAAAATTGATAATCATTAATTATTGTAAAAATACATTAAAACAATGCAATGTATCTGATCATATGAATTAAAATTTAATGAAGCATAACATCTAAATAAATACCCACACAGCATAATACCTGTTCCTGATTTCAGTATCTATTTAATTCCCCACCCCCAAAAAATGTTCAAGTAAAGATTGACAAAAAAAATAATAATCAAATATTGCTTTAATCTTGTGCCTCAGGAATTCAAACTTGCAATCTGCAAAGTTTATACTAACTTAAATGTTTTTGAGTTCAACTCCATAATAATACACAACTCCTAATTTCTTACCGTGCCATGTAGCCTAAGACATGTGCTCTGATGATCATGGCTGCTTTGTCAACCTCTATTTCTCGCTGTTTTTCTAACATTTGTTCCAAAGATTCACGTAGAAATACCTGAAAATATGTCAAATGTATTTTAATTCATTTGTATTTATTAAATTACAAATAAATTTCAATGTCCGGGGGGGGGGGAAGCAGAGTAAAGTGTTATTTAGTTATTTGTAACATTTATCTAATCTCCCTGAAATTAGCTGGACATTAGGAGTTTATAGAAGTTAAAAACAAGATACAAATTGAAAATTAAAGTTGATTAACTAACAGTACTAAAATTAAAAAGTGGTGCCACAATATGTCAAGCCTCCAAAAAACAATAACAATTTCACCACATTCCAGAAGCTCTGAGGTAGGAACTAGATGTGGAAAGATGTTCCAGAGGATGATGGCTGCTACAGAAAATGCTCACCATTAGTCCCCACCACTCAGTCCTTCCAAGTAGATGGCAACACTTAACAGGGACACCCTAGTTGTCTCGATAGATGGGCAAAAGCTATTGAGGAAAAAAAATCTCTAATATACTCAGAACTTGAGCCCTTCAGGGCTTTATACATAGCAATCAGTACTTCAATTGTTCTTGGAAAACTCCTGCCACCACCACTACTGGTTCGCCTGAACCGGGGCAAACCAGTAGAAACCCACTACTGGATAGATGCAAACAATTTTATCAAACAAATGCTAAGCCAGATAATTGAAAATTATACTAACTGGATTTTTTACCTCATCCTTCCCCAAAAGAATCCAGTGCACTTTAAATAGTGTAGTTGGCCAATGTTTTGTAGAAACAATGAGAAAAGAGAAGTTATTATACTTTGCTGACCGTAATGCCATAGAATAAACTGAACTTGGGACTCTTTCTTATGTTTGGTCATGTACATTTTGTTTTTGCAGCCATAAACTCCTAAACCTTCTAAAAGTCCAAAGAAGGGAGGTTGAAATGACCTAATATTAACAGTTTGGGTGAATCCACAGTGACCTCCACAATAGAATCAACTATCTTAATGAGGTATGCAGCCATGCAGCTGGATGGCATCCCAGGTTGTCCCTTTGCTTAGCATCATGTGTGCAGGCCTCATGTTTGGCCAACAAAGGAACAGCAGTTCTTACAATAGCTAGGGTTGCTGAGTATATAATTATTACACCACTCGGTTGCTCTGGGTTGTGACCAATGCAAAAGATGAAATCTGATTGGACAGATCTCCACATAAATGACATCACCACTAACTTCATTTAGGCAAATCTTGGTCAGATATCTCAGGTCTGTCTCTACATCCATGATTAAATAGTAAATGAGGTTGGTTTTATTACAGACTTGGTACTTAAAAAGCAACAATTTAAGCCCAGAGTGTCAAGTAGTCCAGTTGCTTGGTTCTTAAAATGAGACAGGGGACTTAGATCTAGGAATTCTTTCTTCCCCTGGGACCATAGTTAGCTAGCTAGCAAAATAAATGTTTAAATAAATGTTCTGTTTATTAGAATGGAAGAGCTCCACTATTAGGTTTCTGCTCACTTATGAAAAGTCTTTATGGCCTCTGTTGCTCTGCCAAGATCTCTAAGCTTCGGACAGCCTTTGGATGGTCATTGTCAATCAAGATACTAAAAATCTCTCATGCACATAGCTGCTTGTTAATGAGCAGGATGTTTCAATAAGAAAAGTCGACTGTATGTCTAGAAGTCATTAGTAATTTCACGTTAACTTATGCTGGGGAAAAAAATCACAAATGCTACCTGCAACTCTGCATAACATAGAATAGAATAGAATAGAATAGAATTTTTTATTGGCCAAGTGTGATTGGACACACAAGGAATTTGTCTTGGTGCATATGCTCTCAGTGTACATAAAAGAAAAGATACAAAGGATATGGAAGCTAAGGAATTGCAAGAAAATGATTGCAGAGACAAGATTTAGGAATGCAAAAGAAATATATTGGTTGTGCAGATTTACTTACATACTTAAATATGAAAAAGCTTATTTAGGCCAAAGTTAATGTTAAACAACTGGGAGTGGAAGCATTAATGCTTTGCAATTGAGATTGTGCATATTCTGCAGCCACATATAATATACCTTCCTATATAATTTAAGATTAGATAATGTGGAGCCTACTTGCACCACCCTTATGGCAAACATCTCTACCATACCTGCAATGTGTGTTCTGCTGATACCCATGATTAAAGAAATATGTACTTGAATATCTACTCTACTGATAATAAGCCCAATCGGGCTTTTGAGCGCATGGCAATAAGGCCAAGCACTTATTTCAGGGTTCAAAATAATATAAGACAGGCTCTTCTTTTCGGGGAAACACGGTATTTATTTGAAATGTTAAATAATGGAAGTGATTTAAAGTGAACTGCTGCTTCCAGCTACCTGCCATCCTTATTCTCTTGAATTCTCTAGGGCTCATCAGGGCTAAAGATATTCAAGAAAATGAAGAGAAAATGGGCTAAAATTGTGGATGTATTAAAACACTCCCAGTCACATGAAGAACAACACCTGCAATGGAAAAGAAAGATTGCACTACTGTTAATGGATAAGAGACAAAGTGTATGAAAGGGATGAGAATGGAGAAGACAGAAGATGACTTTCTCGAGGTGGAACTGGATTGGGATTGACCCAATGAGCCTGGAGGATGGATGGGGAAGAGAGTAGCTTAAGGGTAAGAGAGTAGGGTTAAAGATTGATTCAACATGGGGAAGATATACAGGGTAACTTGGACCTAGGAAGAAAATAAAGAAACGTTCTCTGCATTTTGGATGAATGCTTAATTCAGTTAGGCACTGGGTTAGTTTCTTTGTCTTAGATACAAAAACCAGAAGCAAAAAATTCTCAGCAATGTTAGATCATGACGGAACCCACTGATTGAACTCAGCTACTGCCTACCTGAAGAGTTAAAAGAGCAGGAATTTATGCTTTGCCCAGTCTGCTCATTGCACAAATATTTAAGTTGCCATTGTTCTGATTTTGTCAGAGGTCAGT
Organism: Ahaetulla prasina; assembly: GCF_028640845.1. Classification (NCBI taxonomy): domain Eukaryota; kingdom Metazoa; phylum Chordata; class Lepidosauria; order Squamata; family Colubridae; genus Ahaetulla; species Ahaetulla prasina. The sequence continues at coordinate 97,194,477 of NC_080541.1, read as the reverse complement.
TAAATTAATTGGTGTTTTTTTCATCCTCAATTAGCTAGGACATTTTTTATAGAGAATTACATTTCATTTCAGCTGTTCTTGACATCAAAATCCATAATTAGCAAATCTATCCTGTATTTATGCTGCACAGGGTAGCACAGAAATTAAATAGTTTACTATAGTTAGCTAAAGTTATTTGATAACTGGGAGCCAACCGCTACAAGCTGCCTACCGTTGGAACTTAGCCAATGCCCAGCTTCCACTGCATATTAATACAGAAGATGCTTTAATCATTATTCTTTGCATATCCATTTATTTTTATTTTACCTTAGATTTTCCAAGCTGCCATTCAGTTTTTGTGCTATCATATAGATGGAGGAGGGCAGTACACTTTCCTTTTAAATCCTCAGGGAGAGTCAAATTTCTCATCAGGACTTTGTATCTGTAGAAACAAACTCATGATATTATTTTTAATTGCTTTATTCCATTTTCCTTTCTTTATCTGCTCTTAAACAAAACAGATTGCTACCTTTTGTGAAAATCCTGAAATGGCCTCCGCACAGGGAAACCTGCTCTTCGTATCCGTACTGTTTCGAGCATACCCGAGTAGCACAACTGGTTCAAAACCACATTCTGATCAAACTGGTCAGGCATCTAAAATGCAACATAATCAGGTGCATTTCATTAGCTATAAAATTTGTACATCTGTAAACAAGAGATTCAGGGTATGTCAAAGGACGAGTGATACTAAACATATGAAACACATTAGTGCAGCTGCATTATTTTTAAATATTAATTTCAATTAATGGAGTAATTCAGCGGGCAAAACAACATCCTCCATTCTTCTCAAGCCTTTTCCGGTGGATTGGGAAAACTTTCTGAAGCCAGAGCATGGGCTAATAAAGAGGAGATACCAAAGAGACATTTGGTGGTACAAATACCAATATGCTCATGTAATCTTACACCCTTTCCACTTAAGACTGATTTTATCTTTTTATAGTTTATTCTCGGCTACAAATGCCCAAATTCATTCTCACGCCCTCTCTCACTTCCTTTGTATCTCTCTGTGTAATATTCTAGGCAAGGCCATGAGAGGACCAGTAAGGGGTGCAGGCAAGTTGGTAAGAGCTTTAGATGGGTGCTGGGGAGTGCAGAGAGATTGCTGAGGTGCTCTGGAGTATGAGATCCAGGGGCCTTCTCTGAAGAAAAAGTGGCAGAACTTTTTCTTCAGAGAAGGCCCCTGGATCTCATACTCCAGAGCACCTGCCACACTCTGTAGAGCGTGCCCACCTGCAATATTCCTCTCACACCCCTCAGCAATCTCTCTGCACTCCCCAGCACCCATCTAAAGCTCTCACCAACTTGCCTGCACCACTTACTGGTCCTCTCATGGCCTTGCCTCTCCCCCCGGACAGTTTCTGCCGGCCTGATAGAGGCCTCCATCCATCCTATTGCATCCCCCACAATCTTTCCTAATGGCTTCCTTTCGATTTTGCTTGTGGGAAAATGACAAGGGAAGATTGCAAATGGTGACCATGCACCACAGCTTGCGGCATTGTCATAATTGTAAGATGAGTATCTGAAATGTGACCACATGGCCATGGGGATGCTGTGACAGTTGGAAATCCATGATTAGTTGAACATCTTTTTTTCCCCAATGCAACCGTAATAATTGTTGAGCGAATGGATGTAAATCTGGGGACTACTTGTATTATACTTGATGTGCCAAAAGGAGAGGGTTTTCTTCCTTGCTCATAATACTGAACCAGGGAGGATCAACCAAGGAAAGTGAATGGAGGGAAATTTAGAACATAAAGAAGCGCACATCATATAGTTAAATTGGGAATCGGCAGTTTGATATTGGGATAGCCAGTATCTTGAGCAGTTTTAAAAGCAAAGAACAGTTGGGTCATCATTTCAGAGATATTTCTTTACTTAAATAGAGGAATAGATTGATTAAGGGCAAAAAAGCAATGGAATAGGAACACTTTGTGCCTTCCTGCCAGCTTGACTGACCACCCTCCAGCAACAGATGGCAGGGCTGGTCTACCTGATTTCCAGTGGCCAATGGTGGGAACGGTCTATCAGGTCTCTTGAGGGCTAGGTTGGAACCAGTCTACTGATTTCCAGCAATTAAAGAAAAGCCAGGGCAGGACCAATTTACTGAACTTCTGAGCAGCACTGCCATAACACTGAAATGTCCACTAAATTTCAAACTCGCAGGAGTCATGGGTCCTGGATTTTGGATGCATTCTATAAGTTTGAGGTATTTTGGTTCAAAAATTGTTGCCTATGATGTACCTTTTGCACATTTGAAGGTTAAAAATAAAGAGTCATGAGAGTTAGATACATTTATCCATCATTATCAGAACACAAATCATATTATCAGAATGCTTATCTACAGTATATTAGCTGTTAGAGAACATGAATAAGGTGACAATGTATGTAATGTTCCATTCATGGATTCCCCATAATATTCTGCAGAATCAAAATGCTGGCTTAAATAATTTACTATAGCTTTTTTATGTTTCTTTGTAATCTCAACAAAATGAGAAGTATGGTATCACCATCCTTTGTTTTTTTATTTAATTCTATTAAATGAAAATATTTATTTAATATTTAATTCTAAATCTGATAACGTACAGACATTTCAAAAGAATTGTCTAATACATTAAATATAGGGATGCAATGGCTCAGTGGCTAAAATGCTGAGCTTGTTGATCGAAAAGTTGGCAGTTCAGTGGTTTGAATCCCTAGTGTGCATAATGGGGTGAGCTCCGTTACTAATTCCAGCTTCTGCCAACCTAGCAGTTCGAAAGCACATAAAAATGCAAGTAGAAAAATAGGGACCACCTTTGGTGGGAAGGTATGCATAAGAGCACAAAAGTGCCTACTGTTCCTGTCCTATTGTTCTCTTCATTATATGAAATTAATATAGTTGATACATATTTTTTTTACTTATATATATATATATATATATATATATTTCAAGATATGTTGTTTTATCTATGACAATTGTTTATGTATACTGTTGTGACAAAAAGAAATAAAAAAAAAAAAAGGTAACAGCGTTCCGTGCACCTTTGGCATTTAGTCACGCTGGTCACCTGACCAGGGACGTCTTCAGACAGCACTGGCTTTTTGACTTTGAAATGGAGATGAGCACTGCCCCCTAGAGTCGGGAACGATTAGCACATAGGTGCAAGGGGAACCTTTACCTTTACCTTAAATATAAATGCATAAAACGATGTGCTTTCTATTAAATGCTATCAGTACTTTGTTTAATCAATGTTTAATCCTGACCTTATATACAAATATTTAGTATATGGGATTTGGGGACCATGGCTTTAGTAAATGAACCACTTATTTACTAAGATATTGCTAGACACAGAAGTTTAATTAAGAGAATGTAATAATCTTGCTTCCAAAAATAATAAACCAAAGAGAGAATTGCAGAACTAAGCACTACCTTTAGAGTCTTTTTCTCCAGACATCCTGCTTAATCCAATGAGCAATCCCAACTCACTAGCCTTCACTGCTATTTAGCAATTCCAAATGCTTGACAGTAATGACAGAGTAAAACGGAGCCTTGGCAAAGATACAACTTCATGGCATCTCTAAGGAATAATAAAGTGCCTTAATCTGCATTCCCAAGAGGTAATCAAATCCTATTTGCAAATCAGATGCCACTGGCACAAATATGGGCAAAATTCCTTTAAGACTTAATAAGAATTGTGTCATCCATATAGAAATGCTCTCCATTTTTTCTTATTTTAAAAGATTGTGCTATGTGTTTTACACACCTTAGCCAATTATTCCAAAATAAATTTGTATCAAGAATTGTAAAATCAAGCAACAAGTTACCATAAATATTCCTAATAATTTTGTGAGCAAGCATTGAAGAAAAAAATATTTGCTGTTTTACTTTTACTAATACTAATAAAAGCCCCATTAATACTATAATTTGGAAATCATGAATACGTTATTTACAATAAACACCAAAGAATTTGATGCTATCCTTGTGAAAATTGTTTTTAGATTGGTTAAAAGTATTTTGTAGACATGGGCAGAAATTCATAAAAGAGAACTGAAATACTTCAAATGCAACATTCCACTTTTATTACACTTGAAGAAAAAAGCTAAAATTTGTACGATTAGATTACAATACTGTCTTCATTCCCAAATTTAAGTACAAAGTCGCAATGTACAAGTGATGATGAGCACTAAAAACAGCAACTTTTCACAGCACTTTTAAAGCATCTTGATCAATATACTTTAAACAGGCAAATATCTAAGTTCATTAAGATATTTGTTATCACTCCCTTCTGAAATAAATTCTATTTTTATTTATTTAAAATCATGTCAAAGCAACACATTTGGAATACCCATGAAGTGTATAAAATGTTTTGTAGTGCCATTAAATGTGTGCAAATGTTTATAAATTATCTATTTTTTAATTATATATATATATAAATTTATATATATATAAATTTAGAGAGAGAGAGAGAGAGAGAGAGAGAGAGAGAGAGAGAGAGAGAGAGAGAGAGAGAGAGTGTTTATGTTAGGAAACAGAAAATGGCAAGTACTTTTGTAAGTTGTATTTTTTTTTTAAAAAATTGTAATACTATTTTCCCTTTTTTTCTCCCTTAAAATAATTGAAATAGTCGACTATTTGGGAAGTCTGGATTGCATTTCATTGCATTAGTAAAGATAAAGAATAAAAAAATTAAGAAATCTGTATTTAACATTCTTATTAGTAGACAGAAGTATATGCTAATTCTTTATATTCAGGCAACAAAGTATTAACCTTCTGCCTGGAAACAAAGCACGATAAATATCAAAATCTCATCTGCAATACCTAAGAGTAGAGCTAGCACAGAAGAAAACATAGTATGTTTTAGTACTTTTTCTCTGCTGCAAGTTTGCACCATGCACAAATACTTTTCTATGCCTAGTTTCTCAAAACATAAGAAACAACTGAAATCCTGCAATACCAAATAAATAAGTTATCACTCACCAACTCATAGGGGTTTTGGGTGCACTGCAGATTCATATTTCTCAAAGGCAAAATTCATATGGAAAGTAACTGCCACCCGGACCTTTTCCCTGCACTGCTAAAGACACTGAACAATAATGAACACTATTCCTAGTGCTTTAAAAAGTGCTCAGTTGCCATGACAACCCCTCCCTTTCTAAGGATAATTAGTATGGTGTGTCTTTCAGATCTGATTGGGAGGGCTGCACAGGAAAATATGCAAATGAGTGACACTAGGGCAAGTCACTCCTTTGCTGTGAGCTGCAGAAATGGAGCTCTGTACATCTTACAAAACGGGACTGAACCCTGGAACTATTTTGTTAAAAGCAATGTCTGCAACACAGGAGCCAATCATTCACATGCACACAACTAAAATTAAGTTGGAAATCAAAAGGCAATTTGTATTAGAAGGGTTGCAGGCTCCAATTTATCTCACAAAATTATGCCCTTGAGTTCGAGACAAAACAAGGTCAATACAAATGAAACTTACCTTGCAGCGTTTCTCTTAGTAACTCTTGCTATTGCTTCTGATTTATTCTCTGCTGCTTAGTGCTTACAACTCTTGAGAGTAAATGCAACAGGTACTGGCCAGTTGTAGTATGGTACAAAGTTGAATTCAATGTGCCATCTTTTAGAAAAGACTCAGAAGGAAGATTTCTCGCCCACAGGATTTGGATTTCCTTCAAGTCAGACTTGACAGCAACTTTGGTATGTGTGTGGGTGTGAATGTTTACCCTTCTTTATGGCATAATGATTCAGTTCAGTTGCCTGAATAATTTGGAGCCCTTCGCTTACACAGCGTTTTCTCCATTATGCTTTTATTTAATATATGTATGTTTATTATTGTATACATTATTCTGAAATAAATGAATCTGGCTTGCATCAAAATAAGGACTTACACGATCTCTGGCACTATGTATTGGCTAATAGTTTCAAAAAGTATGCATCTCTAATCTAGGTCCATTACTTTGTGCAGCCTCTTCTTCCCATCCTTCAGGAAGGGTTAATCTATTTTGCTTTATACAATTCCTGAACCAAAGCCAAGCCCAATAATCTGTGGAGAACTTTGGCAAGAATTTGTACTATAGCAGTCCATTAGCTGGGGGAGTGATTGAGAAAGGGTAGTAGTAGAAAGATAGAGGGTCAGCCCAATCTGTTGGTGACGTATGATTTCATAGATCATTCCTGAAAGATGGGTGCACAAAACAGAAGAGAGATTTTCCACCATGTTCACTTTTGATTTGTCAAACCATAGTTTGGAGACCAATGAAGCATCCTGAAGTTTCTTTAATCTCCATGGATGCCCAAGTCACTAAAAAAAATCAGATTGTGAATTTTTATTATTCATTATCATCAGACTTGCTGCAAAATTCTATGTCCTGAATTGCAGCTTCAGTGACAGTTTGCACATATAAGAAGTATCATCTGATTTTGCATAGTTTGATAACTTCCACAAGAATGGAAGATCTGACTACAGGTAGACCAAGTTTAGTGAATGCAACCATGACTGGCAATATGGTTGTTAAGAAAAGCGAAACCATGATGTGCTCATGATCTTACTTCACCTTTCCATTGTTTTACCGACCTGCAAAGATCGTAAATGGGAGGAATGGTTGCAAAAGTGACTTTGTCATCGTTGTCATAACTGCATACAGTTGTTAAACAAGGCAGTCACTACATGAGGAACAATGAAGATGGTTATGAATAGCTAGGCTTTGGGGTATCTAACAAAAGCAGAAATGAATTGCGAAAGAAACAGAAAACTGAGAAGAATAAGTTGAAATAAGGGCATCTAAAAAATGAAATCTAAACAGAATGAGCTAACAGGAAGAATAATCTGCTAATTGGATATATTATTTCTTTCAGTTATTCTACACTATAGATTTCAGGTCAAATGTTACTAAGTTTGTGAAACAGAATTGCTATATTTACCTATCTGTTTCTTAAATAGCCACAAGCAATAATAAGTATGCCCTAATGATAGTGGGATAACCGATTCTCTCACAGTACAATCATATACACATACAAACACAAATATATATACATACGTATATAATCATACATACATACATACATACACATATACATACATGCATACATACGCATGCATTTAGAATGGTAGTTTCAGATAATTGTGTATGGGACTGTATCTTTAAATGGCTTTTATACTGCATTAACTACATTCTAATTTTATACTTTCCAACCCATGTACAGGTAGTCCTCCTTTAGTTCATTTAGTGACCATTCAAAGTTACAACAACACTGAAAAAAGTGACTTATGATTGTTTTTCACGTGACTGTTATGACATCCCCATGGTTAGGTGATCAAAATTGTCAACTGACTCATATTTATGACAGTTGCAGTGTCCCAGTGTCATGTGATGTCCTTTTACAACCTTCTGACAAGCAAAGTCTTCCTAATGCTCAGTGGCAACAATAGCATTAATTTCCAAGAGGAAAACCTCCCTTCTAAGTTTCCAAATAGATGTGTTTTGATTAATCACATTTTCTCAAAATCTATTCCACAAGAGTATAATATTTTCCTAAACAGTATTTTGTTTAGGTCAACCTCATCTTCTATATGGGTATATCATAGCACAGAGAAATCAGATGATTGCATCCGCCTTTGAGAGATGAAACAGTGACTATATTTTCAATAAGAATTCAATTCAGGGGAAAAATAAATCTGATCAAACATGTTTAAAATTTAATTAATTCAATAAAATACAATATGATTAATCCCTATCTATTTAGCAATTCCTGTTTTTTGTCGGATTGAAATTATAAGTGAATGGAAAGTTTTGAAGCTTCCAGAGGAAATCTGGAACTTGCACTGGCTTTCACTGTATCCCTAAATCTTCAAATAGTTCTTCACCTTCATAGGTTATATAGGCTATATACTTAAAATATGCTTTACTAATTTCTCTGGATTAATCTATTAAAAGGAGTTAAATTATAAGAGGAATAGTGTTTTTCTAATGTGCATACAAAATTATATGCAGCCTACTCGTGTGCCAGGTATGTATTCAGTCTAGTCACCAAAAATAAAAATTAGAAAAAATTGCCTGGAACAATGAAGATGGTTATGAATAGCTAGGCTTTGGGGTATCTAACAAAAGCAGAAATGAATTGCGAAAGAAACAGAAAACTGAGAAGAATAAGTTGAAATAAGGGCATCTAAAAAAATGAAATCTAAACAGAATGAGCTAGCAGGAAGAATAATCTGCTAATTGGATATATTATTTCTTTCAGTTATTCTACACTATAGATTTCAGGTCAAATGTTACTAAGTTTGTGAAACAGAATTGCTATATTTACCTATCTGTTTGTTAAAAAATGAAGCAATAAATGCAGATGACAAACCATTCTCATTTCTAGGAACAATCTATTTCTACTGCAACAAAGTATTTATTAATCATTTCATATCTATGTGGAAGAAATACTTTTTCGAAGAGGAACTGTTTCATATCCATATTTTATACAGTAAAATGCTTTGCTAAATTATATAAATGTAAATACACATGGCACATTGTTCAAATTAAAGTAGCCAATTCCATTACAACAAGATACAATTGTTCATGCTCATGAAAACATGACAAAGAAAGTGAGTGAGAAAGTTCAACAGATTATAAAAAAGAAAATCCTTCTATATGTCGGGATTTGAAATTCCATCTTAAAAAATTAGTTCTTTTATCATAAGAATAATAATCATAGTCTTCAAAATAAATTCCCCTCAAAGGAAATTAAAAATATGCAACAACCTGTTTAAAAAGAAAAGCGGTATTCCACATAGTTATCCACCACAGTTCATTCAAACTTTCCAAGAAAGGTTTCAAACATCAAGCAAATATACATAATTTCCAATCAGTTAGATTAAAATGTAAGCAAATATGTTTTTAGTTTTTATTTATTTCATTATTTGATTTTTTTTCTCATCACAATCAAAACTCTTGGTGGAATATAATCCTAACAATGAATTGTCTATGAATAATTATATGAATAAACCATACCCCTCAAATTAAACCACTTGTAAAATAATAAAACAATCAACCCCAAAGCAATAAAATTAGAAGCCAGCATCTGTAAACCAAAAGGCTATTATACAATTCTGTTTTTAGTAATTTCCTTCAGATACAGCTTCTCTGCTTCACAAAACTACAGTTAAGAGCTGAGGGCATTTCAAGGGATAGGGAGATTTCCATGTAGCTGCCAGTTATTTCACAATTCATGATCCCAAATCATGAATTGTGAGAGAGAGAAAAAAACTATGATCCATAAGTAATTCATTTCATTCAAAATATTATAGACTACAATTACATTTAAAAATGAAGCCAGCCAGACTAGTTAACTGAACACTTAGCTAAATTAGGATTTTTATTTTAGATTCTGCAAATCAAATAAAATACCCAGTCACAACAATTTCCATTTATCTCTTGACTGCAGATCAAACAGTGTGCTGTTGTACTGTTTGTGTGTGCTTACGTGTGAATGAGAAACAGAAAGTCAAGAACATTTTAATTTATTTTTATAAGGTGGGCATACTGCAATTCTGTCAATGGCCAGAGAAAATTACCAATTCTGCTGAATTACCTTCTCAGAGGAACAGGGCAGTACACCTCCCTTTATTGTAAACAGACACTCATGCACTCCTCCTATAGAGTTTTAAATCTTAACAAAGAAGGATATAAACAATGGGCAATGAGGATGCCACCAAGTACTCATAATAAAACAATAATTTTTTAAAAAATCTTATCTTATTCTACTTGCAGGCATGATTTGTACCTATGGAATCCTCTACAAGTGCACTGATAAGGTAAACGAAAAGCAAAAGATTAAGAATGCCTTTCCGCTATATGGGAAACAGGCCATGTTCAATATAATAGTGAGGGAATGGGGGGAAGACGACTTCTGATTAACTTTAGGGCTGACAAGTCTTTGTACAACTGACAGCAGGGCTTCAGGAACCCAGCTGGAAACCTTGACAGCCACTCCTCTCCACCTGTGAAAAGTCTGTTACCACTTCACTTAAGGTCATCCTAATTAAAGCTCGCAGCCCCTCATGGCTGACTCTCAATCTGCCTCTCTCCTCTTTGCCACATTGTTATCCGTCAGCGGTCTTCCGCTGAAGTAAAATAAATCTGGTTTGGAGATAGTCACAGATTTGCTCATGGGTGGGGGAAGACATGCTGTGAAATTCTAATTAAGAGACAGCTGTCCTTTCTCACCTAACTCCATTGACCAAAAAAGCAGAAGCATCGTTGTTTACAACAGTAGCCAGGAGGTCCGGACCATGTAGGTGAACAATGGCTATGCTAACTCTGTCCTAATATTATAGTGACAGATGTACTTCCCTATGTATTTTACACAAACTAAAGACCTATATTTTATGTTTGTTTCATCTTTCAGCAATGGGAAACTATTTAAACCATCTGGATTAATGTTAATATTATATAATATTACATTAAGACTTAATTTGGGATCTTTTTTGAAATTTAATTGGGTATGTAGGTTAGTGTGTGCAATTATGTGTGAAACTCATGTTAAATTTAATGTTATTTTGTTACTAGTCCCCCAAAAAGATTTACTTACTCATTTGTAAGTAAGTCTCCTGCATTCACCCACTATTTCTGGTTTGTTTTGCTTTTCACCCCTACCCCTATCCCCATCATGCATTAACAAACCAAAGACAGAATAGCTGCCTAAAATGTTTGGGTTGCTAACACAAGGAGTTGTTCATTTGATAGCAGGACCTTTAATTTTCAATTGGATTCCCTTTTAAACATAAGCCTATTAAGTGCAATTAGAGTAATTATTGTACTATGGGTTTTATGAGTTTATGCAGAATAGCAATGAGAAACCCATGGCCCCTAGCTGCATATATAAACCATGCTTGCTTTAGTGCTGTTGTTTTGTGTATTCTGTTGCTGAATAATGGCAATGCGATTACCCAATGAGTTTCAATGGAAAACTAATGAAAATGGGGCGGTTATTGCTCTGATGGAATCCAAACAGTTGTTTCCAAATGTTCCTGTGATATCAGCCTAACGAAGAAAGTGAAAAGAATGATACGATCCATCTTACTATGCTTCAGGTTACAAAGCTACTATAGTATCAAAAAGCTGGCTAGAAACAGGAGAATTAATGGTGTTCCACTCAATGTAAGACATTAATAAGGATAAAGTAGTAGTAATAATAACCTCAAAGCTCAGATGAAAAAAAAATGTAAAGAGCCTCGAGTTTTATGTCTATTCAAGTGATACAACTTTGATTCAAGACATACAACTTTGAAATATATCGTATTTTTCGGAGTATGAGATGCACCTTAGTTTTTGAGGAGAAAAATAAGAAAAAAGCTGATTGGGGGTGGATCGGCCTCCCAAAATACCCCCAATCAGCTGTTCCCAGAGGTGAACTTTAGCAACAGGTTCGTTGGTTGTGAGCTCTGTGCCTTGCTTTTTTTTCAGCCTCTCAAACCTCCGTTTCAGAGGCTGGGTGGGGCTACATTTGGACTATAAGATGCACCCAAATTTTCACCCTCTTTTGGGGGGTAAAAAGGTGTGTATTATACTCCGAAAAATACGGTAGCTAATATTTAAAACCACTATTAATATTATTAAATATAGTTATTGGCATCAACATGTTATTCTTACAGTTACACAATCATCTCTTCCAGGGGCCCAGGATGATTTTTGCTCATAAGAGGACAGTGGTGATCTCTGAGGACTGAGCCAGCAATCCACTTGAGCTACAATGCACCAATCAAGAAGAAGAAAGCCTGATCCACAGTTGGCAAGCTGCATAACTACAGGAATTTTGCTTGAACTGAAAATTATTAATTTTTATTTCCTGCTATCTTAAAGAACCTAGGGTTAAATACTGATCACACATATTGAGAAAGATGCCTAACTAAAATGATGATTACTCATTGGTTCCAGGGTACAGATAAGAAATTATCTCCAGCAACAATCAATCACTGTATTCCTCCTTTGATTATAACTTCCACTGAATTGATCTGTACAATTTGTGATACCTGGTACCAGATGCTTGACAACATAATTCAATGCTGATCACCAAAATGAAAAAAAAAATGGAAGAAATTTTCACAGATCACGCTTTGGTGACAAGCAGAAGGGAAGAAGATCTATGATGGTGTTTTTTTTTTAACCATTTGGAATACAATTTCAGCTGTACGCTGGTTCCACTGAAACTAAAGACACAACAATGGTAGCTACAGTAATTCAAAATTTTGTTAAAAATTACGTATGCTATAATTCCAGCCAGACAATGGTTTTATTCATTAGGCAAATGCTTCTGACCATTTCAATGAGATTTGAAAGGGGAGGGCCAAGTGAAACTGTTCTCTTTCTCTGTTGTTTATTAATGGTGTCTGAAAAATCATTATGGGAAATTAGCTTGTCTTAAAGCTAATATTTGATAGTTTAAATTAGGTACACTAAAAACATAGTCTACTGACTAGTTTTATGTTGCTAAGAAACAAAGGTCAGGCAACTTTCAAAGGCCAAATTATTCCCATCTCCATGGCAAACTCACAGAACTTCTTTCATTTCAAACTTTCGCCCTGTAACTTGAGACAAAAAAGATCTACTAGTTTTGTTATTTTCCCAAATAATTGTGCATTACATTGGTTCCATAGCCAATCTTCCATCATGCCAATGTGTTAATACCTGACAATATTCCTTGTGCACAAGAAAAGAAAGAAGACATTATATTGCCATCTGCTGATTTCCATCCTACAGCCAGGTACTTGCAAAGTAAGCATTTTTGGATGGTGAGAGAACCTGTTGGCATCATTTCAAAAAAAGTAAGAAGCTTCTCAAAAGAATGGCTGACAGAGATTTATAATTGTCTTGGTATGTTTATATTAACCAGAGTCTCCACTGTAGAACCCAGTAATAAACCCAGATTAAAAAAAAATATTGGTATTGTTAAGGTACTAGAATTGTTTTTTTAGTCCACTGTCTAGTAAATAAATTAAGGCTGATGTTTTTTGTAATATTAAAGGCTGAAAGAACCTATGAGATTGCCTGAAAACGCACGTACTTCCTTTCCCAAGTAAACCTCTCCCCCTTTTCTTTCTTTGCATGGTTTAAGCATTACAACTGCATCGATGCCAACTATGTTTAACATTAACCAGCCTCTTCCTCAATTAAGATTTGCAACCCCCCATCAAAGGCTGATTTAAAATTCTAGATAATGTAGATTTATCTGTGCAATTAAAAGACTAGCTACGGAAAATCAATTAAAAAAACCCCCAGAGGATTTATTCAAATAATAATTTTAAAAAAACCATCCTAAAACTACCCTCTTGATTTGCAACCAGGTCTGAAGAATAAGAGCCTTCTGTCTGAATTTGACCATGAGGTCAAATTATGTGGCATGGAAACATCAAAGGATTGCTTTGCATGTTCTTTTGGCTGACTCAGTAGCACTTGACTAAAGCATAGAAGAGGTAGCAAGGCCCTGTATTTTTAATCTCTGCCAATTGTAAGGGTAAAACATGAAAGTAACCGTTGTACAGGTTTCTGCTGCTAGTAAGTAGAATTCAGGAAAGTCAGTACAGAACAGATATCTCTTGATTGATAAAAAGACTGTGATGAATCAAAGATTTGGTCTCTGTCAAATTAGGAAAAGAATAAGTGGGTAATAGGTTTTTGTCAAAATTCCAGTGTCCCTTGTTTTGTATCTGTAACCTGTAAAATTTAGGATAGCATGAATTAGGCACGTAAACTACTCTAAATCCTTAAAACCAGGTTAACAAAATCTAATTATTATGTTTATATATAAATATGCATGTCATAATTTACTGTACAAATTAATATGTAATTATTTACTGTGGTGACCTAGTTTACCCAACATATTAAGACAATATCTAAAACCTCAAGGAATCCAATCAACTTTTTAGACAGTACACCAAACGGAGGATCAATGTAACCACAGTTAAGCAAGTTTTAATCCTAGGGATTTTAACAGAGGCCATTTAAGTACTTTAGTTCTTTATACTTAATGCTGTAAAACACTGTAGTCTTTCAAGACTAAATGCCGTTAAACTCATTGGGTCTTATTTTGCACAAATATATATTGGATTGGGTTTTAGATTTATTTATGAAGTATACTTTCAATAAGTTCAAAGCAATACACATGGCAATTCTTACTCTTACTTTTCTCCAAAACAAAGCTGTGAATTAGCTTGGCTTTAGACAGAATGCTTGGTCTAGTGTCACCAGTGAATTTCCAGTTGTAAAAGTATGTAGCAGTTTTACCCTGACATTTCTATATCTTCTGATGAATCTGGGGCAGTCTTTCATGTGTGAAAGTTGATACCACACATGAATTGGCCACTTAATAACGTCTTTGTTTAAGAAGCAAAATCCTTTCACAACCATTTGTTTTATCTTTCTATTACATTATTCAAAAGCTGCAGTCCTGAACATTTGATGCTGACAATGTAATGCATTAAAATAGAACTGCTATATATTTTACATAGTGGTAAAAGGTACTATATAAAATTGTGACACTTAAGACGTACAGAACATTAAGGATGTTGATCTTTCCATGCATCTTTTATCTGTAACATAACTATATTAAGATAAATTAAAGGTCCATCTGTATAATCTGAGATGAATTACAAGCTTGTATATTTTCTTATAATAATTATACAAAACAATTATATCAATATATTGTTATTCACAAATATCTACAAATGGAAATCACAAGTATTTAATCTCCCTCAAGGCAAATTATTTATTACCATACTTTTCAGAGTATAGTTCACACTTTTTTCCCCCTAAAAGAGGGTGAAAATTTGGGTGCATCTTATACACCGAATGTAGCCCCGCCCACCCATCGGCCTCCACCCGTCACATTTTCGGCCTCCACATGCTGTTTAAGACCTGCCACAGCACATTGCTGCCTCCATGCCTCACGTTTTTGGCTTTCGTGCATCGCGTTTTCAGCCTCCGACAGATGAATACTGATGGATGCTGGTAAGCAGAGGCAGAAAATTTATTTTCTTTTTTACCTTCCCAAAAACTAATGTGCGTACTCGAATGTCTTATACTCCGAAAAATACGGTAGCTAATATTTAAAACCACTATTAATATTATTAAATATAGTTATTGGCATCAACATGTTATTCTTACAGTTACACAATCATCTCTTCCAGGGGCCCAGGATGATTTTTGCTCATAAGAGGACAGTGGTGATCTCTGAGGACTGAGCCAGCAATCCACTTGAGCTACAATGCACCAATCAAGAAGAAGAAAGCCTGATCCACAGTTGGCAAGCTGCATAACTACAGGAATTTTGCTTGAACTGAAAATTATTAATTTTTATTTCCTGCTATCTTAAAGAACCTAGGGTTAAATACTGATCACACATATTGAGAAAGATGCCTAACTAAAATGATGATTACTCATTGGTTCCAGGGTACAGATAAGAAATTATCTCCAGCAACAATCAATCACTGTATTCCTCCTTTGATTATAACTTCCACTGAATTGATCTGTACAATTTGTGATACCTGGTACCAGATGCTTGACAACATAATTCAATGCTGATCACCAAAATGAAAAAAAAAAATGGAAGAAATTTTCACAGATCACGCTTTGGTGACAAGCAGAAGGGAAGAAGATCTATGATGGTGTTTTTTTTTTAACCATTTGGAATACAATTTCAGCTGTACGCTGGTTCCACTGAAACTAAAGACACAACAATGGTAGCTACAGTAATTCAAAATTTTGTTAAAAATTACGTATGCTATAATTCCAGCCAGACAATGGTTTTATTCATTAGGCAAATGCTTCTGACCATTTCAATGAGATTTGAAAGGGGAGGGGCCAAGTGAAACTGTTCTCTTTTCTCTGTTGTTTATTAATGGTGTCTGAAAAATCATTATGGGAAATTAGCTTGTCTTAAAGCTAATATTTGATAGTTTAAATTAGGTACACTAAAAACATAGTCTACTGACTAGTTTTATGTTGCTAAGAAACAAAGGTCAGGCAACTTTCAAAGGCCAAATTATTCCCATCTCCATGGCAAACTCACAGAACTTCTTTCATTTCAAACTTTCGCCCTGTAACTTGAGACAAAAAAGATCTACTAGTTTTGTTATTTTCCCAAATAATTGTGCATTACATTGGTTCCATAGCCAATCTTCCATCATGCCAATGTGTTAATACCTGACAATATTCCTTGTGCACAAGAAAAGAAAGAAGACATTATATTGCCATCTGCTGATTTCCATCCTACAGCCAGGTACTTGCAAAGTAAGCATTTTTGGATGGTGAGAGAACCTGTTGGCATCATTTCAAAAAAAGTAAGAAGCTTCTCAAAAGAATGGCTGACAGAGATTTATAATTGTCTTGGTATGTTTATATTAACCAGAGTCTCAACTGTAGAACCCAGTAATAAACCCAGATTAAAAAAAAATATTGGTATTGTTAAGGTACTAGAATTGTTTTTTTAGTCCACTGTCTAGTAAATAAATTAAGGCTGATGTTTTTTGTAATATTAAAGGCTGAAAGAACCTATGAGATTGCCTGAAAACGCACAGTACTTCCTTTCCCAAGTAAACCTCTCCCCCTTTTCTTTCTTTGCATGGTTTAAGCATTACAACTGCATCGATGCCAACTATGTTTAACATTAACCAGCCTCTTCCTCAATTAAGATTTGCAACCCCCCATCAAAGGCTGATTTAAAATTCTAGATAATGTAGATTTATCTGTGCAATTAAAAGACTAGCTACGGAAAATCAATTAAAAAAACCCCCAGAGGATTTATTCAAATAATAATTTTAAAAAAACCATCCTAAAACTACCCTCTTGATTTGCAACCAGGTCTGAAGAATAAGAGCCTTCTGTCTGAATTTGACCATGAGGTCAAATTATGTGGCATGGAAACATCAAAGGATTGCTTTGCATGTTCTTTTTTGGCTGACTCAGTAGCACTTGACTAAAGCATAGAAGAGGTAGCAAGGCCCTGTATTTTTAATCTCTGCCAATTGTAAGGGTAAAACATGAAAGTAGCTTCGTTGTACAGGTTTCTGCTGCTAGTAAGTAGAATTCAGGAAAGTCAGTACAGAACAGATATCTCTTGATTGATAAAAAGACTGTGATGAATCAAAGATTTGGTCTCTGTCAAATTAGGAAAAGAATAAGTGGGTAATAGGTTTTTGTCAAAATTCCAGTGTCCCTTGTTTTGTATCTGTAACCTGTAAAATTTAGGATAGCATGAATTAGGCACGTAAACTACTCTAAATCCTTAAAACCAGGTTAACAAAATCTAATTATTATGTTTATATATAAATATGCATGTCATAATTTACTGTACAAATTAATATGTAATTATTTACTGTGGTGACCTAGTTTACCCAACATATTAAGACAATATCTAAAACCTCAAGGAATCCAATCAACTTTTTAGACAGTACACCAAACGGAGGATCAATGTAACCACAGTTAAGCAAGTTTTAATCCTAGGGATTTTAACAGAGGCCATTTAAGTACTTTAGTTCTTTATACTTAATGCTGTAAAACACTGTAGTCTTTCAAGACTAAATGCCGTTAAACTCATTGGGTCTTATTTTGCACAAATATATATTGGATTGGGTTTTAGATTTATTTATGAAGTATACTTTCAATAAGTTCAAAGCAATATACATGGCAATTCTTACTCTTACTTTTCTCCAAAACAAAGCTGTGAATTAGCTTGGCTTTAGACAGAATGCTTGGTCTAGTGTCACCAGTGAATTTCCGCAGTTGTAAAAGTATGTAGCAGTTTTACCCTGACATTTCTATATCTTCTGATGAATCTGGGGCAGTCTTTCATGTGTGAAAGTTGATACCACACATGAATTGGCCACTTAATAACGTCTTTGTTTAAGAAGCAAAATCCTTTCACAACCATTTGTTTTATCTTTCTATTACATTATTCAAAAGCTGCAGTCCTGAACATTTGATGCTGACAATGTAATGCATTAAAATAGAACTGCTATATATTTTACATAGTGGTAAAAGGTACTATATAAAATTGTGACACTTAAGACGTACAGAACATTAAGGATGTTGATCTTTCCATGCATCTTTTATCTGTAACATAACTATATTAAGATAAATTAAAGGTCCATCTGTATAATCTGAGATGAATTACAAGCTTGTATATTTTCTTATAATAATTATACAAAACAATTATATCAATATATTGTTATTCACAAATATCTACAAATGGAAATCACAAGTATTTAATCTCCCTCAAGGCAAATTATTTATTACCATACTTTTCAGAGTATAGTTCACACTTTTTTCCCCCTAAAAGAGGGTGAAAATTTGGGTGCATCTTATACACCGAATGTAGCCCCGCCCACCCATCGGCCTCCACCCGTCACATTTTCGGCCTCCACATGCTGTTTAAGACCTGCCACAGCACATTGCTGCCTCCATGCCTCACGTTTTTGGCTTTCGTGCATCGCGTTTTCAGCCTCCGACAGATGAATACTGATGGATGCTGGTAAGCAGAGGCAGAAAATTTATTTTCTTTTTTACCTTCCCAAAAACTAATGTGCGTACTCCGGAATGTCTTATATTCTGAAAAATACGGTACTTAGAGTTGACTTATGGCACAGGTACACCTTAAATGAATTCCCATTTTCCCAGTTATGAAACCAACTGCAAACTAGTCCCCAGGGACAAATCCACTTTAAGAACTGAGTAAACCATCATTTATATTACTTTATGCCTCCCCTGGGAGAGCTTCCTGCAGTTAAGTATTTAAAAAAATCACATGATCAGCAGAAATGGAACTGATCTCACTTCTCCCATCATTACAATACCAAGCTGGGTAAAGCTTTAGCTAATTAAATTCAGTGACTTGGACATAAATATAGAGACTGGTGTTTGTCAACATGGAAATTCAGTCTTGAAAAAAGCTGCACTAATTGACTGTTACCAGTCATGTTGCTTTTGAATGTCATTGTAATCCTTCAAATATAAAAGTTGAATTTTTTTTTTTTTGGTTTACATTTATACATGTATTTATATATTACAATCTCATATTTTAAGGGGATTCTGTATTTATAATTTTATGGGGATATTTTGAAAATATAATATAGAAAGGAATCTTAAAACATCCATTTATTCGGCAAAAATACCAGAACATTGCCCTTTAAGAAAGATCAATGTGTCTAATAAAAGTTTTAGGTTTTCAGTTCTTGCCAGGGTTTTTTAAAGTTAATTTTTGTTGAAAGATTTTTAAAATGAGTGTTTATATTATGCAGGGTAGCAGGCAACGGGGAGGAAAAGGAAGGAGACCAACTGTAACTTATTAACATTCTGGATTGCTTAACACAATGCAACTTTGTCAAAAGTTTCATGAGATAACCGTATTTGTCTTAATTTAGTACTAACTCGCAATGCACTTTGGGATACCAAAAAAAAAGAACTTTGCTAATAATCTACCATGAGGCAAGGTTGCATTATTACCATGAACTGACACATATGGTTTAGCAAAAGATAATCCTGTGAAATGATGTGATTTTAGGCAAAATGGAAATAGCTAGAGAAATTAGCAAGAAGGCAGGAATTAATGTGGTGCTGGACCTGACATTTATACCATGTTTCTTGAAAGAAAGAAAAAAACCCTCTGTGTTACCCATGGCTTATCCATAAATTCTCAGGGTAGCCAAAATCTACTCTGGGCTTCAAAGTGTAGAACCCACAGTCTGATTTCATAAGTAGATGTGGTTACTTCAAGGCATCTTCTGGAACAAGATTCTTCTGGTGATATGGATGCCCCCTGTTGTTTAGAGAAAGCTGTGAATATCTGGTTCTTCACCCAGGCCTTTGACAAAGGAGAGAGACAGACCTCCTTCACTGCATTTGCCATCTTTTATCTTTATCTTTTGGTACTGTCCATGGGCTATGGTTTTCCCAGTTGCAATGTATGGCTGTGAAAGTTGGACCATAAGAAAGGCTGAGTGCCAAAGAATTGAGCCCTTTGAACTATGGTGCTGGGGAAGACTCCTGTGAGTCCCTTGGACTGCAAGGCAAACAAACAAGTCAGTCCTAGAGGAGATCAGTCCTGACTGCTCTTTAGAAGGCCAGATCCTGAAGATGAAACTGAAATACTTTGGCCACCTAATGAGAAGGAAGGACTCAGTGGAGAAGAGCCTAATGCTGGGAAAGATTGAGGGCAAAAGAAGAAGGGGACAACAGAGAACAAGGTGGCTGGATGGAGTCACTGAAACAGTAGGAAGGCCTGGAGGAACGTTGTCCATGGGGTTGTGATGGGTTGGACATGACTTCACAACAACAACAATCTTTATTATTTATACTTTATTGATTTTGTTGACATTTCTTTGTTTATTGTAAGATGCCCAGAGTTATTGAGAGTTGAGTGGCATACAAATTTAATTAATTAATTAACAATTCTGACAGGCAATAAGTACTCCTGCTGCTCCTTTCTACTAACAAGTTGCCCAAATCCCTTGAATCTTAAAAGTTATACTGGCCATAATCTTACCTATAACAGCCAGAACCTAGAAAAACAGTCCATTTTTTAAAATTTTGTAAAAAAAAATCTGTCTTTATTATTTTTATAAATAACTCAAAGCAGTGAACAGACCTGATGCTCCTTCCTCCTCCTACTCCCCCCCCCACAAAAAAAATCCTATGAGATGGATTGGGCAGAGAGAGATTGGGCCAGAGTCCTCCAGTCCAGCTTTCATTCTTAAGGCGAGATTGGAACTCACAGCCTCCGGGTTCTAGCCAGCTGCCTTAAGCAGTAGACCAAATAGGCTCTATCTATACTGAACTATAGATCTTTAGAGAAAATGAAGTAAAACTTAATACCTCAGCTGACTTTCCTATTTCTTGAAAGCAAACCTCTGCCTTGCTCTATGCCAGGGGTCTCCAACCCTGACAACTTTAAGACTTATGGACTTTAACTCCCAGAATTCATCAGCCAGCTTTGCTGAGTTCCCAACAGCTGAAACCAACATGTTTTTTTCCCCAAATTCATGGTAGACTATCATTCTTGGCTGGTGAAATGCACTTAACTTGGAAGCTTGAACATTGTTAACCCATATCTATTTTATGCAGCAGGGTTGGTTAGTTACAGCTCTGAAGATGACTTTTTAAAGCTTTTTTGGTCAGTGGACTTTGATTGATTCATTTTGAGCAGTGTTGGGTAATAGACTGATGCTAATTCAGGAGAACTGCAAGAAATTATACACTAGCTCAGTCCAGCTTGTGGCATTTCCTGAAACGCTGGCCTAGAAAAAATGTAACCGGGGTCATGGAAGGTAAGAGGCCCTTGCCAACTCTTTAGAGATACGAAGTACTGACAACTGTCCTATATTGCAACTTAGACTGAAAACTTTGTATCTCCTTTTTCTGCTCCTACCTTGTTCTTCAAGCTTAACCACTTCAATTCTGTTCCCAACAGAACCATTATTTCTTGGAACTGACTCCACCTATAATCTTATCTAAATGTCCATTGCTTGTCTTGGCCTGACTCACTCAAATAACAAATTCCCCCACTGCTTGCCTTGCAAACATCATTTTCAACATCGTCTCTACAATGAATCTGAAAAAACAGGGGACCATCTAGTTAGCTGGTGCAAAATTGCTCAGAGTGATCACAAACAGTGGCATGACAAAGTAGCAACAATGGTGCATTAGAATATCTGCAATTTACCTGCAAGTAGGAACTGGTAGGACCAAAACATAGAAAAGCAAATAGAAAATAAATAAGCTAAAGTGATCTGGCACTTTAGAATTCAAACATGCAAGGACCTGACATACAAGTCCAGACTTGACAATTATTGATAAGAAAGATAAAAAAAATTCTAGATAGTGAACATTGCAATATTTGGAGATAGCAGAACAGAACAGAAAGAACTGGAGAAACCACAAATGCAAATACTTGCAAGTAGAAGTAGAACTGACCAAAAGAAAGCAAAGATAGTCTAGATAGATCTGGTATGCAATCTCAAAACATCTGGAGCACTATCTGAACATCACTGGCATTGGCAAAATCACCATCAGTCAATTGCAAAAGGCAGTTTTACCTGGAACAATTTACATCCTGCAATGATAGCTTTGACATTAGTATTAAATAATACTAAATAATAACATCTGCTTAACCCAGATCCTTGACAAGGACTTGATAGATAGATTAAAAATGCCAAATTTTGTCTAAACATCTGGCTGACTGTGCGACCATCCATAATAAAAAAATTAACCTGCATTTACTCTCAATAACTCTGGGCAGCTCACAACAATCAAAGAAATTATAATAAAACCAACAAAAGTTAAAAGAGAGCAAGTACAATAGACCAGATGGAATGAAGCTAGCTGTGTCACTCTCCTTTGCCAGGGTGAACAAACAATAGCAGAATGGGTGTGTGTGCGTCATGTGGCTTTGGGGTGTAAGTTTATTCCAAATGACAGGCACTGGTATAAAAAAGTACACTTCCTGGGTCTGATAGATTGTTTAATCAAAGGAACCAGAGTACATTAATCCTACAGGATCAAATTGGTTGGGCAGATGCTAGAGGAGACATGTATTAACTGTGCCATTTGGGCCTTTATAAATAATAACCAGTACCATGAATTGCACCCAGGAGCAAACTGGCAACCACTGCAGTTAGTATAGCAGAGACATTACATGGGAATACTGAGGCATGCACATTGCTGCTTTTGCTGATGTATTGTGGACCACATGAAGTATCTGGATAGTCTTCAAGAACAGCCCTTTGTAGAGCACATTATCTAGTCACAAATTAACCAAGGAATGACTGAAAGAAATCTGAAAGACTCTCTGGTCTAGGACATGTGCTGTAAGAGAAGTGGATGGCCTGCCCATGGCATGATAGAAACTTAAATTAAGTTTTATTCATCGTTTGATTGGAGTCACTAGGTCTTTCTCTCTATTTAATACTTAGGACTGGAATTCATTTTTGTATCAGATATGAGTTTAATTCCACAACTGTAATGAGACTAGTTATTTCCACTTAATAAATCTATTAAATGAACACAATTAAGATAGAAATCTTGCATCTGCTCTGGGAGGAGCCAGATAGAATTTTAATAAATCTTTCTTGTATTTCCATTTTATCAGCATAAATTGTTCTTTAATTATAAATGTCTTTCTCAATAGAGAAATTAGCTTGAAAACCTAATTTATAGATTTAAAACATTGCTGCTAGCTAGAATCTAATGAAAATATTACAAGTAACAAATAAGTATATTGGACAAAGTAGTTTCTCTTTTGGAACCATGTCAAGAACTACAAAAGAGGGTAAGTCCAAATTCTTCCTAAACAGTTCCGATATTCAAAATGGATTTCTTTCAAAAGACAAACTTTAACTGACAGACTTTATTTTCTACTCTACATATTTAAAATATTCCAGCCCTCTTAAACACTCACATAAGTAATATGAAGGAAATAAAAAAAAAGAAACCCAGATCTATAAATAAAAACCAACCTCCATTTTTTTGCAAGGTCAAGTAAGATTACAATTTCCTTCCTGCTTGTTTTTATCAACTGGGCCTGAATTTCATATTCAACTAATGTGCACCATCAACATTTGGTACAAAGATTGTGAAAATAATTTTAACTTGTAGAAACTGGCATTAAATGAGCTTATTTAGAATATATATTTATATTTTTTTCAATTCTGTGCCCTTCTGTGTTACCTTCCTTTCTTTCCCTGAAACTTTTATACAGTTCTGAAATCCAAATATTATATGTACGCATATGGGATTAATATAAAGGTATACAACTTAACTGTCTGGTACATTATGATAATTTTCTCACTTTCTAAATGTGCACAAAAAGTATATTTTAATGCAGGGGTTTCCAGCCTGTGAGCCGCAGTCCACTACCAAGCCGTGGCCTATTCACAATGGGGCCGGTGTGAATGGCGGGCCGGTGCGAGTGCATAGCCTGATTCACACCAGCAGTGAGAGCTGGCATTTGCAATCTCACTCATGCAAGCACCAGTGCTCGCAGACCCATTCGTGTGAGCAGTGGCCAGCGGCATTCACAGTGCTTCTCATATGACCAGTGGCTCTTTACGTCCCTCCCGCTCATACAAATGAAGCTGTACACGCATGCACATCTGCCCCTCACACAAAACCATTCCCTCTTCTCCCCCTCTCCCCCACGCCGAACCGCCAACCCAGAAAGATTGGAGAATGCTGCTTTTAACTCTTTCATTGTTCTATTTCTCCTAGAGAACAATTTAAATAGCCAGACTCTGCAGTTTTCACAAATATCAAGTGATTTTATTTTGAAAGTAGAAATGATCCTGCTACTTGTATTTGCCTTATGACTCTGGCCTCAAAATAAATTATTTAAAAGTTGTATCTGTAGGAGATGACCTTGCTAGTATCCATCTATTAAGAGATTTCTCTTACTTTCTTGAAATGATTCCCTCTTTTAGTTCTTTATCAATGACAAAAATCTGCAATTCTAACCACAGCAGCTGCACATGCTAAGCACGCGTTCACACAGAGGCACTGAGACTTGCACACAAAACAGGGCTTTCTTCAGATTGCTGGTATTTGGAGAGTTTCATGTGATGTATTTGGCTATTCTTTTAATTCATTCCTGCTGCTGCTCAGAGGAAGTCATGCCTGGCCAATGTTGGCTCAAGAGCAGCCACTGCTCTAATCAAGACTCCAGAGGGAGGGTGGGCACTAATCTTCCTTTATGAGTGCTGAAAATGTGAACAATGTTGAAAACAAATATATTCTTTAGAGGCCTTCAGTGATAAGACATGAACAATATGCTTGCAAACAAAATCTAGCATAGGGGATAGGAACTCTAAATATTTTCACTGCAAGGAAATAAATTGCCCTCCAATTGTGCTTCCATTTCTAACTTCTCATCATTAGCCTTCGTATCTTCCTGGATTGTTACCATGTCTACGTACAGAATACACTTAGAATTTAAGCCATCTTTCTAGAAATCCTTGACAAGGATTTATTTTTTGTTTGCTTGAGTATTCAGAAGAAGAAAAACACTAATACTTGCATAGCTTGAAAATACAAAGGTTTGCAAATAAAAAGTTCTCAAGTCTACCTCCATTTCTTTCAAGTTTCAATTGTAGCCTATCCTCTTTCTTACAATAACATGATGTGATAGGAGGTAGTGATAGTCTTTCTATCCTCCTTTGCTTGAATTTTTCAGTAGTAATTTTGCCAATTGTGATTATGCCCCAGTGCAGAAACTCAAAAAGTGAATAATATCAATAACAATCCATCAATTTAGTAATTAAGTGAACCTGAAAAATGATGAGAATTTACTCAGTTTGTTTAACTATTCTGTTTACTTTCTAGGGTTTCTGGAGGACCCGAGAAAAGGCAACAACTCTGCAAAAAATAACAGAGCTGACAACTTCAATGAAGAGCTGGTGGGTAGATCAGCTCTTCAATCATTCCTATCCAAAATAAGAGAGGACTTGATATCACCCACAAGTGCTCTAGACTGCTGCTCCTTACAAAGAGACCACAAGAAAGTGGTCTCTAGCAGGCTTAAGAGTTCTGGGAGATGGAATAACCTTCTTGCTCAAACCATGGTCAGCACTTTTGAAAGGATATCAAATTCACATAATTCTTTTTCAAATCACTTTTAGGAATTGCTTCTTAACTATTTTTCAGATATTGGAAACCTTTGACTGGACAAATTTGACAGCAGAGGTGAGTGGCAACACTGAAGATCCAACATGGCTCTAGTCATAACCTGACAGTGAGCTTTTTTCAATTCTTAGCCAAAGAAAGTTTTAACTACAAGTTTAAGAATTTAATTGTTTTTGTTTTTTTAATAAACAGCAAAAGGGTGATTAAAACTTTTACAAGTTACAAATGGACTAAGGGTCCAGATAAATTCAAAATAAGATTATGGAATTGATTAGGAAGAAGCCTTCCCATGGGAAAATGCTTTTGTTAATTATTTTTTTAAAAAGTATAGTAATATAAGATTAAATTTTGAACTGGTTAAATGTCATCCAACTGGCATTGTGCCAGTTGGATGACCTGGTCTCCCAGGTTCTAGCTTGATGCCTTAACTGCTACACCAAACTGAATATATACTGTGCAAAAAGTAGAGAAATCCCACCTCTTCTCCCACCAAGGGGTCGTGGTAGAAGCAATGCAAAACTCATCAATGTTATTTTCAAGCAAATTTATGGGGGGGGGTGTTCCAGAAACATTAGTAAAAATTTATGCTATTAGGGGAGATTTGTTTTCCAGGTTCCTTAGGCAGTAAATGAGGACTTTTATTCTAGAGAACAGATATATGCCAAACCTACAAAATGTTTTCATGTAAGTTGCCATGATGGACATAGTAGTAATTTTTAAAAAATCTATTATGAGTTATATTATACTTTTGGATTAGCATAATATGCATTTTTCTAATACAGAATTTGAAAAGTACACAGTTCTAATAAAATTACCTTAAATTAAATGACCCAGCGTTATTGCATATTGTAAGGATTATAGACTTCAGATTCAGTTAAGGTCAAAATACCTAAATTGCTGACTATGCTTGGAATTTCTCAAATAGATCCTTATCAAGTTAAAAAATGTTGCTCAATCTTCTTGCTCTCGTTAGCCCCTTAGAGCTTTCATAATTTAATTTTGAAATCAACCCTGTTCCAGCAACTGATAGGCAGCTGAACTTATTTCTCCAAGATCTTGGTGGCTACTAAAATTTCCTGAACTTCCTCAGTCTCTTGCATCCAAATCACAAATCCTGACAGAGCAAAAGGGTTGCCTTCCGAGGTAGGCAAAATAAGGACCCAGATTATCGGGGACAATGTGCTGACATTTAGAAACCATTTAGAGCAGGAGTGTCCAACTTTAAGACTTGTGGACTTCAACTCCCAGAATTCCTCAGCCAGCTTTGCTGGGAGTTGAAGTCCACAAGTCTTAAAGTTGCCAAGTTTGGACACCCCTGACTTAGAGTGTGCTGTAAAGCACTATGGAGTGCTATATAAGTTTAAGTATTATTGCTATAATTAAAGCATAATTCAGTAAAAATATTCATATGTAGCCAAAGTTGGAATGTTTGGAGAAGGTTTTTTGGGCAAACCTTTATAACGTAAGATTATACTCTAGCTCCAAGAAAAATATTGATACCACCCTAAAGAAAAATATTGATGTTGTCTATAAAATAATGGAAATAGGATAACTATTTTTAAAAAGTATTTTTAAACATGCTGATAGTAGAAACCTTTTGAGCCATTTATAATTTGTCAGTAAACAGGTAAATAATATGCATAACAATAGCAACAACAACTAAGCATTCATCACAATCTCTCTTGTGTATTTGAGGAAAAGAGAAACAGGATTCTTGTCTCGTGTTCTTTACCATCCATAAATGATCTCTAATATGTTTTAAGAATGTGATTTTTCATAAAAGCTTTGACCTGACATATGAATCATCTTGAAAGGTAAATGTCAAACGTTGGTTAAACTTGATATACTGGTAATACATGACAGTGGTACCAGTATTGTTTAGATCCTGTCTTGACAACTAGCCAACCTTTCCATCATTCTTTTTGGCCTTAACACACAGTATTTAAAAATATTGAGAGCCAAATTCAGCGAACTGGGACCCCTGGAATCCAATCTATTCCTACTCCTGCTTTATAACTTTGTTTCCTTTAGATTAGGTAAACAGTTATCACGAATGGCATATCCCACCATGGCCTCCTTCCTATTAAGCCTTGCACCTGTCATCCATCCTAAGCCAAGAGGGAAGAGTTTTTCTTATCATTTCCTGTAGTGATTCTTCTTTTCAGAAAAAAAAGAGAGCAGAAAACAACATTATTTTCCTCCAGATATTTATAGTGTTCATCTGATAAATTCATTAGAGTAAATGAAACTTTATTCGCAGTACTCTGATCCATTATTCTGACCGTAATAGTTGGGCAAAGGCTTAGGTACGGGAAAAAAAAACTTGAAAACAACTGAACTGAGAAATGAACAGAGCATGTACAACTAGGAAAGTAATAATAACCAAAATCAAGATTCAACAGCTGACATTAAGCTCATGTAGAGCCGGAGCTCAAGGTAAATAAGAATAATTTATATCAATAGTGCTAAAACCACGCCTGTTACCTTCTCAAAAACTGACCTTCCCACTATGATCTTTAGGAAAATGCAACTGTTTATTCCATAAGAAATAAAATTTAAATTTAGAAATCACAGACTTGGAGAAAGGAAAATGTGCTATGTTTTGCTCTTCTAGTTCTCCCATTCTTTTTAAATTACTGTGTTTGGAAAACATTGGCCTCAATGTAATAAACAACATCTAAGAATTGTAATCAATAATATTAAATATGGCAATTTAGCAAAAAAAGTTTTAAAAATAATAATTTCTAGAAGAACCACAGTGGCATTTTCCTGAAAAATCACAAAAGTATTTCATTTGTCTTAGAATGAACTTTGAATCATTTACGTATATAGGTTTATATTCATATTACAGTTCCTCTGGACTATGAAAGAATCCTTAAGTATTTACACAAACATATATATGGGCTGAATATCTGGGCTGAAAAAAAATCAAGATGACCCTGGAAAGAATGAGGAGTATAAAAAAAACCCTCCCTTTGCTTCCATCTAATATTGGTACCAGTTTTGAAGCCCAGATATTATAACCTAAACATATATTGTTTGTATATTATTTGAAAATTAATCAAAAACTATACATTAAAGGTTGCTTTAATAACCACTACATTCTGATTGGAATCATATGCAGGAAGTCCTTGCTTACCAACTGCAATTTGGGACCAGCAATTCCATTGCTAAGCAACACAGTTATAAAGTAAAATATCACATGACCACAATCAGTTTACAAAAATCAGTTCTAGCTAGGCTTAAGCAAATCACCTGTGGTCGTTAAGCATATCACATGATTACAATTTGTGACTTTCTGCCATCTTCTCCATTTACTTTGCTTATTGGAAACTGGTATACATCCCCGCACACAGTCTGAAATAATGTGCACTAAACCAGGGGTCTCCAACCTTGGTCCCTTTAAGACTTGTGGACTTCAATTCCCAGAGTTCCTCAGCCAGCTTTGCTCTGGGAGTTGAAGTCCACAAGTCTTAAAGGGACCAAGGTTGGAGACCCTTGCACTAAACTCATTAGAGCTTACTTCTGTATAGTATAGTCTTTACTGTCACTGTACATCATGTACACAACGAAATTGGTTAATGACTTAAACATTTCTGGAAATGTTTTCTAATGTCTGCCTTACTAGATCATCTAGTATAAACTACAAAATTATGCACCTTCTTTATAAAGATAAATTATTTTTGCCAATTATTGATCAGCTGTTTGTTAGATTCTATTAATGTATATAACCTTTAGAGTGAACACAGCTTTGAAACACACCATTAGATAAATATTTCAGATAAAAGAAACTTGCCAGCTTGTTAAACAATATGTAACGTATTAGAATAGAGTCCTACCTTTCTAATTGCAAAAACTGAAGATATGATTTGCATTTATGATAGCAATCTATAGATACATGATGAATGATCCAAGGTAAATGCAATCTTAAACTTACCTTTTGCATATTTGGCTTGATACAGCGAACAAAGAAAGGGTTAGATGTGCTTAATGTTGCCATTAAGGAATGCAGCGAATCCTAAAAAAAGAGAGAAAGAAAGAAAGAAGCAAGGGAAGTGTTAAATTTCCAAATCATCTCAGCGAAGTTTTCCTGATAATCACAATAGTGTCACCTGGTGGCACAGTATGCAAACTGAATTATTATTTTCTTATACTTTTTAAAAAATAAGTTCCATTACAAAGTGAAATTAATCCTCAGACAGATAAAATAAATTTTGCTACACTATGTGTAATGTTCTTCTCTTTATCTGATGAGTGGTGTCAATGGCCTTAAAATTCAGAATTGAATACGTTAAATATTTAAATTACTTCTCACTTATAAAATTTACAGTGCAAAACAATTTTAAATTGCTCCTGATTCTCAAGGACAGAGATTTTTTTAAAAGCAAAGTATATTTGCCCACAAAACTTGCCAAGAATAAAATATCAGATTTTGCTTTATCAAGAGATAAACCTAAAAAAGTCTGCTTTATCTATATGGCAGGCTTATACTTAGAAGGAAGGCTATTGATGATGATGCATGGCATTAAACCAACTAGGAAAACAAAGCGTGAATAACTGGTTTCAGCCAAGAAATAAATATTTTATTTTAAATAATCAGGAAAACATTCTGAAAAAAATCACATATTCATAGCTGCAGAAAACAGTCATTTTTTTTTCTTAGTTGAAAGTGATTTGATAGGAGATTTAGGCAACAATATTTTACAAAACACAATGTCTAGAAAAGCTCAGTGGATGAAAAAAACAACCTTAAATTGTAAGCTGACTGTGGGCTTCCGATGCTTGCTCCCACACTTCAAAGTATCTTGACCGCTGCGGCTTGAAACATGCTCAAATAGGTCATATATGAAATCAAGGCTGAAACAGGAATTTAAATAAAGTTTAAATAAGTAATGAAAACAAAGACCCAAAGTAAAGCCTATTATACAAGGACTGTTCTTTCCTTTAAAAATATGGCTGTTTTTTTTATTGATACTTCCCCACTCCTTGCCTGCCTGAAATGGCTGACAATCCAAAATTGGACACCAAGCAGACTAAGGTACTATCATTATTATTTCCTCTGAATGTAAGAGATGAATCAAGATAAATATATAATGATCAGAAAAAGACTGCTAGCACATTACAGAGAACGCAGCATTTAGACGAGACCATTGCCCTGTCATGTAATATTACATTAAATATGTAATTTCGTATATTCACATTTTATATATCCCAAAGGTATTCTTCTCATACTTATAAATATTAACTTTACACTACTTCCTTATCTTCGTTGAACAGGCACATAGTGTTGAAAACATATCCCATAATACTTGTATTAGCTTTTAAGAGGCTACAAGTCTCCGTTGTTTTTACCAAAATGTACTAATAAACCAATTAAACTTCTTTGACCTTGTTGATGGGATGACCAAATATTTTTATTTATTTATCAAATTTATTTGCCGCCCATCTCATAGTTCAGGCAACTCATCTATAGCAGAAATACAGCAGAATCTGAAGTTCTCCAGGCATTCTTCAACTGTCACTAACATCTAATGTCCAGGCCAATAGTTACAGCTTCTATGAGTTGGTTAGTGAGGAAAATCTGGAGAATATGTGTTACTTATCTCTGAAGTACAATAATGTCTTGAATATGGTACTGAGCTTCTGAGGGAAAAGGCACAAACAAAACTAATTGTATGTTTGTTTGTTTATTTTAAAAAACAGTTGTATTATTCCATATTAGAACTACTGCTCAAGGTATCTTACATTATTTGTGTAAAGAATGTTGTGTAATATTTTATTAAAGAGCAAAATGTGGGATAAAAACAAATTATAAAAGATTCATCTAGATTCTGGATGTTTATAATAAATATTTGGTTTATTTTAATAACCATGAATTTATTAACATCAAACTCTAATATAAAATAATTTCCATTTGGAATAAAAAGGCAAAGGTAAAGATTCCCCTCGCACATAGGTGCTAGTTGTTCCCAACTCTAGGGGGCGGTGCTCATTTCCGTTTCAAAGCCGAAGAACCAGTGCTGTCTGAAGATATCTCCTTGGTCATGTGGCCAGCATGACTAAACTCCAAAGGCTCACGTAACGCTGTTATCTTCCCACCAAAGGTGGTTCCTATTTTTCTACTTGCATTTTTTACGTTAGGTTGCTAACGTAAATTGCTAGGTTGACAGAAGCTGGGACAAGTAATGGTGGCTCACCCAATTATGCGGCACTAAGGAATCGAACTGCTGATCTTTCTATTGATAAGCTCAGCATCTTAGTCACTAAGCCACCACCTCCCCTTTTGAAAATGTCTATATTATAGATATTAGGGACCTTTTCAAGAAATTATTTTAACATTTTTGCGTGTTTGCCGTTATATTATCTCTTCACATGTTGTTATTTAACAAATTATGCTATAGTTATGTGTTTATCTTGTTTGGCATTTGTCTTTCTTGGAAAACCCACCACACTCAGAGGAATAAAGAAACCTAAACAATAAATATGAAAGCATATCAGTCAGAGATTCCGTTTGGTCTTCAGTTTAGGGTTGCATCTTTAAGAATTAACTCAATATAACTTATAATGCGTAAGCTTTTATCTTGATTGCCTTTTTCTTTAATTTATATATCTGCACCAGGGGTGGGTTTCAGCAGGTTCTGACCAGATCTGGAGAACCAGTAGCGGAAATTGTGACTAATTTGGAGAACCGTTATGCCACGCCCACCAAGCCACACCCACAGAACCGGTAGTAAAAAAATTTGAAATCCACCACTGATCTGCATGCATTTAGACATCTAACCCATTTACCTAAGTTTGCCAAATATTTCATTAAGTGGTTCCACTTTCCATTAACGGAACAAATTTTTTACACATTCCCCCCAAATTCTCACTATCCAAAATTTTGTACTGAAAGTGCTCATGAATTATTGCTAGAATGACATTCAAACGCTAATTTAAGTATGTTTTATGTAATACTCTGAAAAACTATACATGTCAAATGCATACACTCCCAATGAAATGCATTACAGATATTGTTTATAGCTGAATTCATCAAACCTGGTCATTCCCTAAATCAAGAAACATTTGGTTGTTTCTTCTGAATATTACTAAGTCAAAATTATGACTGGTATTTTTCATGCTTCAGGATATCTTTTAAAATGCCATGTTATTAACAGAGAATTGGAAGAAAGGTAAAAATAGATAAAGTAGAATTTGAATGTCAATCTAGCAAAAAGCCCTTGACTTGAAACATATCATAATATTGGCAAACCATTCATAAAATTAACTCCATTCCATCATTTAGGAAAGACAAAGGTTTGGCATCTATCTGACTAATCAAAATCAAATCAAAATCTATTCAAAATCAAATCAAAATATATTCAGAAACATAAGCTCCATATGATGGCAAATCTATCATCTTTGTTTTTCTCTTTAGAAATGCAGTACTTTCAAATATACAGAGTATATTCTAAAACAGGGGTCTCCAACCTTGGCAACTTTAAGACTTGTGGACTTCAACTCCCAGGATTCTGGGGAGTTGAAGTCCACAAGTCTTAAAGTTGCCAAGGTTGGAGACCCCTGTTCTAAAAGATAAAAAGATAGTTTAGAACTGAATTCTACATTTTTCCCATACTCCCTTTCTTCTCAATCCTCAGTTTTCAACATCTTAACAAGGTCAGGATCTCTTAATTATACTACTTGCATACCTGCTTTCTCGCAATAAGTTCAGAAGATCATCCCTAAAAGTGTCTCTGTTTTTCTCCAAAATTCCTCTTACATCATACTGAACCTGTTTGAAACAGTATAAAAAAGAATAATTTTTTTAACCTGTCTAATTTCTCACAGAGACACTATCATAAGGAAGAGAAAAATATTTATTTATTAATTTTTATACCATTATTGCTTTATAAATAACTGAAGTTGGCAAACATACCTAATACTTCTGCTCTTCCTATTTTCCTCACAACAACTGTGACATTAGTTGGGCTGAGAATGAGTGAATGGTCCAAAGTCACTCAACCAGCTTTCTTGCCTAAGGCAGGACTCGAACTCAGTCTCTTTGTTTCTAGCCAGCACCTTAACCACTACACCAAACTAGCTCTCACATAACTCAAAGCTTCTTTTAATTTGTAAGTTGTTGTAAGACAAAATTAAGCTGCTCCTGAAACATTATTTGGAAAAATTTCAATAAACATAGGAAAGAAAGATTACCTCCCCAGCATAGTGTTTCACTCCAAAGTTGTGCACAGCAACTCTTGGTTTCACATAAAAAGGATTGTTCTATTGATAAGAAGAACAAAAATAAGTCAAATCTGTTTAATTATAAATAATGAAATATAGAAAAAGGGAAAATCTTCTCTCAAACTATGCTTCTCATAACTTGCTGAAAGATGATTTTTTTTTAAAAAAATGTCACGTTTAATTATTAGACTTTTTAAACATTGCTCTAAAACATAATGGCTATACAGGCACTGTGTAAAACTAAATTTCTTTCAGGAAAGATGTAAATTAAAGATGCATTGACAAAAATATCTTGATCTATTTAATTTCAAGCATTAATTAATAGATCAACATTTTAACTTAATAAATAGATTTGTTCAGTAAAAACCTAGAATTTTAACTATCAAAATTTACACTAGCACTGCATTTGAAATTCAGGGAATTTATAAACAAATGAAAGGAACATTACTTACTGCATGCTGAATGTGTAACTTTGCCAACAGGGTGTTATCTGTAGCTTGAGGAAAGTGGCTCTCCTCATTGATCAGAGCCAACAAACCAAGTTTCTAAGCAATCAAGACACAATAAAAGAATATGTTAGTAGACCCCATATTGTTCATGCTTCTCTTTCTCTCTCCCCACCTTCCTCGTCTCCCTCTGATCTGTAAGTGGGATATATATGTATATAATTTGTCATATAGTAATATAATTCAAGTATGCAGAAAAGGGTGAGGGTTTGGATAGTAACACTACTTCTATCATCTAGTCTGTTTTCATGTATAGGTACTTGTATGTACACACATACAAACACACACACACACACACACACACCATTCTGTGAAATGGAATAGTAACAGGAAACATGTAGCACTGTGACATAGGTGGCACACTATGTATTTTTTAATGTGGGGCAAAGGAGAGGAAACATGGTATTGTTTTTTGTCTCTCGAAGTTCCATATCCG
Organism: Ahaetulla prasina; assembly: GCF_028640845.1. NCBI lineage: Eukaryota > Metazoa > Chordata > Lepidosauria > Squamata > Colubridae > Ahaetulla > Ahaetulla prasina. The sequence goes on along the minus strand of NC_080541.1, from coordinate 97,159,638 downwards.
TGTGATACGCCATAGTAGTTTTAAGACAACTGTTAAATTACGCGGTTGCCTTTGTAACCTCTGGCAGGACAGACTTACTGATGAACAATTAGAGGATAAGTGTATCAGGAAAGACCCTGGTATTTTAAGTCAAATTAGACATTATAATAAAGGTAAACAAAATGTACTTGATTCTCTTGATTAAAAAGACAAGGAAGTAAATAAGTATTTTTGTATCAAAAAGAGCTAGGGGGAGGGGGGAACACAACTGTGTCCCAGGAATAAATTGAAACCTATGTATTGATAGACAAGAATTAAAAACATATGGTCTGGTGAAATCTGAGGTTCAGTTGTAAAAAAAAATACACTTTTCAAACATTATGACTGATCATATGACATGCTTTAATCTGAGGTAACAATTATTAGTAAATCAATATCTGCAAAAAAATATTCCTTAAATTTTAGACAACTTCTACATTTACCTTTTCAATAAGATCCAAGCATTCCCCATTATCTGTCCAGTCAATGTCTTCCCACTGGAGTCCTTCTCTAAGAAATCCCAAGAAAGAGATTTTATTAAATTGCACAAACTGTTATACAAAAGAAAGTTGGGTGAAAACATGCATCCTTACAATAATGGTACAATGAATTTTATGGGGAATCAAATCTCTAAAAGAACTAAACTGAGAGTGAAAAACAAATGGATTAACGCAAATATTCAAGCTATGGGAGAGAAAATAAATGACATTTAACAATTCTTACCTACTATATTCTAATTGCTCTAATGAAAAAATGTGCTTGTTGAAATATTCCTGAAGTTTTTCATTTGCATAGTTAATATTGAACTGTTCAAAACGATTAACCTGGAAAAAGACAAATCGTAAGGCAATACTTAGTAACTGACATTCTTAGTCAAGTAATGCAAGAGGAAAAAGAATGATGTATAAGCATAAAAGCATCAGCCACATATAACAGTTTGGAACATACCTCAAAATTTTCAAATCCAAAAATATCTAAAATGCCAATGGACTTGAAGTCATCCTTGCCTTTGATTCTGCTGTTGATTTTTTTAATAACCCAGGCAAAGCACTGGGAGTAAAGTGCCATAGCTGCTGAATCTCGACTATCTATAGCCTGGTGGTTGATAATAAAAAATAGATTATTTTATGACCTGATGGCATTCCTCAAAATAATGTTTCTAAGAGATATGACAAGCAATAAAATACATATCCCTATACTTTATTACTCCCTTCAGAACTAAGTTTTTCCTCTCATTTTATGGCTGCTATGCTTGAGAATCAGTGCTGACTCTTGGTGACTGCCTGGACAAGTCCCTGCCATTTTCTTGGCAAGATTTCAGAAGTGATTTGCCATTGATTTCTCCCCAGGGCTGAGACTGAGTGACTGGCAAAAGGTCACTCAGATGATTTTGTGCTTAGACAGGATTAGAATTCATGCTCTTCTGGTTTCTAAACTGATGAACTATTGGTTCTCTTTTTCCCTCCCCTAATTGCTGCCAAATAGATGCACATTTTTCCTATCTTCTTATCCTTGACTTATGACCATAATTGGGATTGGAATCTCAGTCATTGAGGGAAAGGGTCATTAAGCGAGATGCCAATATGACTGCTTCAATCAATGACTGTAATCTTGGCACTCCTGGTCATAGTCATTAAGCAGACTGAGTAGAAGAGCTGCCTGCCAGGAGGATTTCAGCTTTACAAAGCAGGTAGCTCTTGCTCTCAAATGTTCCTGCAGCTCACCAAAGAAAGCTCACAGGGGAAATCCTTTGAGGTACTGCAGGAACAGAGATGAAATCCTGAAGAGTTCATCTCCATTCCTGCTATCCTCTCCAAAGAATTTCAGCTCCACTCCATATGTAACATTCTCGCCAGCTTTCCCACTGAGTTTCTAGGGAAGCTGACAGAAAAGATTGCAAACAAGGATCACACGATCACAGGGTGCCTGGTAACCAGTCATAAATGCGAGCCAATTGCCAAATGCCTGAAATGCAGTCATGTGACCACTATGTGTGTGATATTTACAACAGCCAGAAGTGCTTTACAAGCTGTAAACCCACTCTTTCTGAGGCCACTGTAATTTTAAACAACCAGGTATAATCTACCTTCCTGAACAGAGCTGATATTTTTACATGAAGCTAAGTGCAATTCACCAGGAGTGGAATGACCTTCCCTAGACTTTAAGGTAATATTGTCTCTCTGTAAGAGTACTGATGGCAGATTTTTCATTTTACACATAGTATCTTTTGGGCATGCATACTATTTAGACTTCTTGAAACTACACCACAGTAGAAATAAAAAATGAGATTTTTCAGAGATCCTAAATACTATACACAAAAACATTCTAAAGTAATTGGATTTTACCTGCTGTATATTGAGAGGTGTTAGAATTTCTTCTCCCCTGAGTATCATTGATCTCTGCGTCAATGCTTCAGTTAGCTGTGTTGAGTCCAGCCCAAGTAACTCTGCAGATCTATTCAGAGCTAAGAACAATAGAGCAACAAACTATAGTAACAGAAAGAGCTACTAAAAATACAGTAATATTATTTGGGAAGATAAAAAAACCTAATAAGCAATTTGCCATTCATAAGTGTTACTTTTCCTCAACAGAGTCTTTTTCTTATGTAATGCCATTCTCCAAATTATCTAAATTACATTTCAGAGTCAATCCATGCCAATGAAAAACAGATCTAGAGGACTGAACAGATAGGAAGTTAACTGAAACTAATTTTGTGATTTGTCCTAAGTTCTAATAGAATAGAATAGAATAGAATTTTATTGGTCAAGTGTGATTGGACACACAAGGAATTTGTCTTGGTGCATATGCTCTCAGTGTACATAAAAGAAAAGATACGTTCATCAAGGTACAACATTTACAACACAATTGATGGTCAGTATATCAATATAAATCATAAGGATTGCCAGCAACAAGTTACAGTCATACAGTCATAAGTGGAAAGAGATTGGTGATGGGAACTATGAGAAGATTAATTAATTTAAATTACTTAATTAATTAATTTAAATTAATTAAAGTAATTAATTTAAATTACTAAAAATTTGAACTAGAAAGACAGGACATAGATATTCATAATTATACTTAGAAAATAGCCATTTTTTCACCTGTTTTGAAGGACACCTGTGCTCCACCAGCTGTAATAAATTCAATATTGCCAAGATGCAAAATGCCAGCAAGGAGCCTCAGAACATCTCGTACCTCCTCGGTGGTGAACTGCATCACTTCCATTGCCGTCTAGAAAAGACACACAATATGACTTTGAGCTCATTCGTATCATGTAATACCATCCAAGTATCTCCCATACATGAAGAGTCTCAAATAAGTCTCTTCAGAAGGACGTGTTTCTCCAAAATTAGCATGGTTTTGGCCAAATGAAGCCTTTCCTTATTTCTTGCCACTTCAGTGTTGGGTTGCAAGGAGAAGAGATTCAGATCAGAATAAAAACCCATCACCATCAGGTACCATCTGCAAGCAATTAAACTAAGAGTACCAAAAACTTTGCAATACAACCCTGAGCTACATATATGCTCTTCTATTGGAGCTACCTATGGTTTTCCTTGATGGGACCTTGAAGGGAAAAAATGAAAAAACTGGTCAAACTCACAATGACTTCTTTGAATGTTTCTGCATCATTGATTGTCTTGTCTGCTACACATCCAGACTGGTTCAGGTAGTGATAGTTCTCAGGTGCAGATAGATAAAATGCAGCTGAATAGAGGAAAAACATTTATATCATGCTAAATCTAATATTCAAATTTGCTTAAAATCTACAAGAGAAGTAACAATCAGAATTTGTATAGATTTCTTGGAATAAAGAACTAAGACTTGTTCTACACATTGATGATTTTCTGGTGATCAGTATCAAAGTACTGATAGAATTTTCTACAGATGTCCTTCCCCCTCACCTCCAATGCCTCAGTAAGACTTTCTCAATGAAACAGTTCAGAAGTAGGGATTGTAACTGCAATCTACGTAAGATTTAAACTCAGGTGGGTTAGTGATTGGAGTCTTCCTGGGAGGTGCCAATTAAATGGGTGCTGGAAATGGTGTTGTCTCTATTGGGATTGGTTTGCCTTGCTTACTTGTTCAGCTGGATATGATCTGCCACCCAGATAGACAACTGACCCAAGCAACACAGCAAATCCTACAGAGACCCCCAATATTGCTGGAATTGCTGCATTGAAGAAGCCATGGGGTGAAATATATGCATAAAACCTAATCAATACCTTGGCATTAATCCCCCAAGGCCTAGAGAACCTGACTACAATGTGTGTATGTACATCAAAGTTGGTTTCAATTATTTTTAACGTTGCTTTATAACTGCATCTGAAGTATGGAAATAGATTAAAATAGGTTGCCTGCCAAATAACAATGTGCTTATGGACTTGTTATGTGTTATATATATATGTGTGTGTGTGTGTGTGTGTGTGTGTGTGTGTGTGTGTGTGTGTGTGTGTGTGTGTGTAGGTCTTGGCGTATTTGGGTCTTTTCCCGCGTAAGGTTGAAAGTATCTTGACAACGTTTGATGAAGTCTCATTCATCATCTTCAGGCTGGTGCTTACGGCTTCGTGCTTCTGGGAGCAATGTGTGATTGCAGCTGTTTCTTCCTTTTTAACTGCTAGTGGGGGTTTGAACTGATTGGGTGGGAGCTTGGCTGTGCTCTGATTGGATGGGGATTTTTTGTGCTCTGATTGGCTGGGGATGTGTCCTGTTTGGGTGGGGGCTTGGTTGTGCTCAGATTAGTCTGAGTTGTGTGTGTGTGTGTGTGTGTGTGTGTGTGTGTGTGTGTGTGTGTAGGTCTAGGTGTGTTTGGGTCTTTTCTTGTGTAAGATTGAGAGTATCTTGACAACGTTTGATGAAGTCTCATTCATCATCTTCAGGCTTCAGCTTCTAGGAGCAACGTGTGATCGCAGCTGTTTCAGCTGTTTCACAGCTGCGATCACACATTGCTCCTAGAAGCACGAAGCTGAAGCCTGAAGATGATGAATGAGACTTTGTCGAAACGTCACCAAGGCACTTCTAATTTTACGTGGGAGAAAACCCAAATAACCAAAGACCTACATACAAACACCTGCGAAAACCTCAGAAAACAAATATATATATTAGTGTGTGTGTGTGTGTGCGTGTGTGTGTGTATATGTGTGTGTGTGTATGTATGTATGTATATGTATATATATGTGTGTGTGTGTTTGTGTGTGTGTGTTTTCGTAGGTTTTCATGGGTAGGTATGTAGGTCTTGGCGTATTTGGGTCTTTTGCAGTGTAAGGTTGAGAGTATCTTGGCAACATTTCGACAAGGTCTCACTTGTCATCTTCAGGCTGGTGCTTACGGCTTCGTGCTTGTGTGAGCAAAGCATGGTCAGAGCTGCCGTCTCTCTATAAATACTGGTGGGGAGGTGGGGAGTGTTGGCTTTGTTGCTGTAAGCAGGTTGGTTGGCTGTGTGGTTGCATCTTGATTGGTAGGTGGAGTGGATGTTTGCAGATTAGTCGGCTGTTTCGTAGCATCCTGTGTGGGTGTGGTCCTAGTTATGTGCCCATTAGTCTTTTGTGTTGTAACAACCTCAGTAATGGGCTGTGTGGAAACGTCCTGAGTTCTGGGAATGTGATCTTCTGTAGTGGTAATGGGCTGTGTGGAAACCTCCTGAGTTCTGGGAATGTGACCTCCTGTAGTGGTAATGTTTCCACACAGCCCACTAATCTGCAAACACCCACTCCACCTACCAATCAAGATGCAACCACACAGCCAACCAACCTGCTTACAGCAACAAAGCCAGCATTCCTCACCTCCCCACCAGTATTTATAGAGACAGCAGCTCCAACCATGCTTTACTCGCACAAGCACGAAGCCGTAAGCACTAGCCTGAAGATGACGAGTGAGACCTCGTCGAAACGTCACCAAGATATTCTCAACTTTACACTGCAAAAGACCCAAATACGCCAAGACCTACCTACCTACCTACATATATGTATGTATGTATGTATTTATGTATTATGTATGTTATGGACAGTGATATAGGGATGTGGCATTCAATGTCTTGGTAGAACGTTATGTGGACACCATAAGAACACTAGCATATTCTCCTGTCTCCCATTTTACAAAAAAGCTATTTCCTATACTGTTTCTACTCTCTTCAAGAAATTCTCTGCCCTGTTGCTATTCCCTCATGATTCAGCTTCTCATGTTTAACAGGATTTAGAGCATGGGCAGGAAAGAGTTCAAATTTTCATGATTGTTATCATCATACGAACAAAGAATGTTTTCTGAAAAACAGTAATTTCTTTTGGAAAGAGCCATTGTTTGAATACAAAACCGAGTCCCACCTTTCTTTTCTCCCTCAATCCCTGCCAGCAGGGCATAGAATATATGATAATTTCTCTCTCCTGGATTTTGCCTTACTACTCGATTCTATGAGACAAAATATTTAAGAAATATATTCAGCAATTTTTTTTTTACATTTTAAAGCAATTCAAAATATTAGGAAAAAAAACAAATAAGGTACCTTTTCTAATAAATCTTTAGGAGGCATCAAGTGAATAGGTCAAGGAACAAAATGGTTCAGTTGAACTTGTAAAAATTGTTATACATTATTTTTGTTAACATGTTTATTCAGAAGAATGTTCATTTGTATTACCGTAGTTTCCTTTAATTTTAAAAGTTCATTTATTATATATAAATATTAATCTCTTCATTGGGCAGCTGAGCTCAATGTCTGATGATGAAATATATTTGTAAAAGAATTAAGTAAATTATACAAAAAACAGATCCAGACATAATATGTAAAACTCTCTTTTTCTTTCTCTCTCTCTCACACACACACATGTATCTTTTGTTTGCTATGAAGAATTACCGTATATACTTGAATATAAGCCGATCCGAGTATAAGCCGAGGTCCCCAATTTTACCCCAAAAACTGGGGTAAACTGGGGACTCGAGTATAAGCCGAGGGTGGGAAATGAGGCACCTACCGGTTGGGGAACCCCCCCCCCCCTCAGCTGAGAAGGCTGGCGGCCCCCCCCCCCCGCCCTCTCACTGCACCGGCAGGGCTCCCCCGCGCCGTCCGGTAAAATGTGAAAAAAAGAAAAAAAAAAAACCTCGAGTATAAGCCGTATATACTCGAGTATAAGCCGAGGGGCTTAAAAAAAAACAAACTCGAGTATAAGCCGTATAGACCCGAGTATAAGCCGAGGGGACGTTTTTCAGCACAAAAAACGTGCTGAAAAACTCGGCTTATACTCGAGTATATACGGTAGTACAGTATTACCAATCTTTCTGGCAATATTTTAAAAAACCCAGAAAAATATATCCACTTTAAAAGGATTAGTTACTTCCACATTAAGAAGTACTAATAGAAAATAATATCCCCCTAATAGAATTTTTTCCTACTGAGCTAGGCAGCAGGACAAACAGGCTGAAAAAGAAAAATGTATCTAGGATTAATTAAAGCAAACCTGGTTCAGATTAATCACTCACTCGCTGACACACTGCATGATAGAATCGAGTGGATTATCTATTTGATTTATAAAGCTGAATATAGAGCTGTATTTTAGCTTTCCTTAGGCAAAGGTGGCCATCTAATCATTAAGTTGGAACAGTTTTATTCTGAAGATTAACATAAATGAGTGATACAAAAAAATAAAAATGTACATTTTCTAATATTTTTTCAATACAGCTTCCTACATTAAACCATGAGAGAAAAAGAAGAGGATTTTTCAGAGTTTCTAATATTTTAAGGTGCAATTTCGGAATAAAGTAAAATAGACAAGCTGCCTTGTGTGTGTGGGTGTGTGTGGATGTGGGTGTGTGTATACACACATATATACACACACAGAGAGAGAGCTCATACAACAATTACAAGGCACAGAAAATATAGGGTACATTGATTTAAGAAGATGAAATGAATGATGTAATATGATTAACATAAAACCAAGAATACTTTACATGAAATGAGGGAAAAAATACTTATATTTAAGCAATGATTAAACCAATATATTTGGAACATATCAGATTGATAAAATGTAAAACTAGATAAATCATATGTTATACATTTACTGAAATTGCACAAAAGATTTGTAATCAACCAGCCGACATACTGTATTTGTATTGAAGATGTTTTTATGTTTGTTTGTTAAAAAAATAAAAAAATAAATTAAAAAAGAAAGAAAATATAGGATACAGTCTACAATTTTTCCTCCCTGAATATTGCCTTTTTGACAGAAGTTCAGCTGAACAAATTTCCCAAAGCGACTAGAATTGTTGTTGTAAACAGTCTTTGCATTGCCAAATGCTTCCATAATTGGGCTGCGGTTAAAAAAAAAAGACAAAGTTATAAAGTGTTTATGAGTCCCATAAAATTATAATAAATCTTACTGATGGAAATATTGTACTCATCCCTGATACTGCTAATAGTTTTGTATTCTATCAGCAAGTAGGCAAGCTTATGCTGAAATAACTTCCTTCCATAAATCTTGTTTATTGTTTTCCTTAAAAAAAATGCCATAGCATATACACATATATATTACCTGCTCTCCAAAATTGCTTGTTCAACACTAGCTATTTTCTCCATACAAGAGAGTTCCAGAGAATGTTGGCTTACGGCAGACAAAAACTTGAGAATCAACTTAGTGCTCTCCGTTTTACCGGCACCACTTTCACCACTGGAAGACAAAAAAGAAAACAAGTCTAGTTAGTCAGACCAAATACCTTATGAAAAGATGGGCATTTGATGGATGTAGATAAATATCTTCTTAAGAAAAAGGCTTTCGACCTGGGAGCAGTGAACATCTGTGCCATTTTTACAAGCTTTTATATGGTTTTTACACTGTTTATGCTAAGCAAATAGGTTTACAGCAAGTCAAGGACAACCTGCATTGTCAGTTCACATCAGGTTTTAATAACTGCCCTTATCCTAAACAATGGTCTTAACTATCAGTGAGAGCTGCATGGCACCCTGCACAAAAATAAGCAAGAAAAACAATGTACAGCAGCAAATATTCCTAAAATAAGCAACCGGACCATGCACTGTCCTAGTGCTACTGCTGGCTACAGATGCAAAGAGCAATGGTATGTCACATGCTAATGCTGATATGTTGTTCTCTTGTCACCCTTTGGCTAAATTATTATATATTATTATACTCACCATGGGAACCCTTAATTCCAATATGTTGAAAACCTGATTTCTAAATAGCAGTGTGCTTCACAACCAACAGAAAAAAGCAGTGTATTTCAAATAAACTTCATACATAAATCCTTGGCTTGACTTTTCTGTAAGGTTCTAATAAACAGTGAAGTCATCATATTAACATTTTTATTTTGATATGACATACTAAATCTTCCCATGAACAGTTGATTCTTGTCCAGAATGAAGTATTCCTTTTGCTTTTGTTGGAAAACCGGAGTGTTTGAAGGTTTTCAAAGGATAGCTAGAGGCAAAAATCGAATATATGCTATCTTGGGCATAATCACTTCATCGGTAAATTATTTCTTCTTGCTATAACATTCCCCTAAATCTTAGCTGCTTCTAAATTTTTAAAAATCTGAATTATTTTATTTATATTACCTTATTCATTAACAACAATCATTATGAGCAACTGCAAGGGGCACTGACTATGTATAAGGATAAGGCAAAACCTGTATCAAATATGGCACCAGGCTAATAGGAATATCAGTTACCAATACCATCACACATATGTACAAACACCCCTTGCAGTTTATCCCCTCCAGAATATCACCTTCTCTCTTTCCTCCCAGGGAGTTAAGTGAAGCTTGAAGAATTTCAAATATCATTGGTCAACCACCTTTATGTTGTAAATTTATCAACTGTCTATGAGGGGAAAGGGTGATGTAAAGGCAACGGTAATGGCTTAAACTCTGAGGAAACTCCTAGTTAATTACTCAGTCTTTTATACGTGTTTTCGAAAGTAAATAATACCTTTTGCTCAAGTTATTCAAGAGAGCAGAGTAACTTTTCCATTTACAATATGTTCTACTGAAAAATACTAATATTTTTCAGCAGAACAATACATAAAAATCGTATTACATTTTATGGCATTTCAGCTGGTTCTAATAAAGGCATTGCCCAACGTAGATAAAAACAGTTAGATACCACACAACAATATATCATAGGACTACACTCCTAATAATTTAGTTGAATAAAATTCAATTAAAAACAACAATCCAATAACTCATTATAATAATATAGTCATTACAGCATGGTCTAAATTCAGTATGACCTGCAACAAAATGATAAAATAACAAGCGGGTCCACTAGAGGGGGTTTGCAGTCTTTAATGAACAATGAACCAGATACATAGCTATGATTCATATAATCTACATTACTATACTTAGAGAAGACCAAACAAAATAATTATGCTAACATACAGTATAATTATAATCAACAACCAATCAATTAATTAATTTATTGTAACTGCAACTCTGGAGTGCAAGTACAACAATCAATAATATTATGGCATAAAATAAATGATATTAACAAACACCCCATTTGTAGCTATAAAATAATCAGTGTGCTATGAAGCCCTGATCAGGATAAGATATTGTATTTCTGTTTGGAAGCAAGCCCTGCAAAATTTGAACATCAGTGTCTTGAAATAGCTGTTTTATTATCTCTTTCATTTTTAAATAGCCTAGAAAAGTCATAGCCCCTAGAGCAAATTTCTGCCCAAAAGCCTTTTATCCACTAATTTGCAAGCCATAAAGAAGCTTTTTTTGTTCCTAAGCTTTCAAAATCTTTTGTAAAATGGGTTCAAAACATTTTGGACAATTGAGGTAGTGATTCTTTCAAGCTGCATCAGCAATCGGCTCAGTCAGAAATGGAGTCAATCAATAACACTGGCAATACCAATTCAGATGTGTGACAACTAAGAATGCAGCACATACTCAATCACCTTTATTGTTCGCCCAGAACCTATAGAAAACAATGATGATATACAGTCCCTACTAAATGTGGAATAAAAGAATCCACTAATAGGGCAACATGGCAGGTTTAATTAGCTGGTGCCAAAAATTGGGCTACTGTTGAAAAGATTTTCTGCTCGCCCTGGAAAGATGCATTTGACAGTTTCAACACACCCATTTTTCTCTGGCAACATCTGTCTTCTGCTTTTGCCCATGCTCTGCAGCAACCTGCCTACATTTAAATCAGTCATTAAAAAATAAAAACCATAAAAATTAGCGTCATCTCCATAGCTATCATCCACAGATGGATGCCTTTGCATCCCAATTCACAGCAGTTTTTGAAAATCAATCTTTATAAAGAACAGGCCGAGCTGCTAATAGTGATGAGAGGTACAGTTGAACATATATGATAAGGATAGTGAAATTAAGATTAAAAAACTAGAAAACGTTAGTTTCTAGTAATAGCTCAAGTTGCTTTAAAAGCTTTTACAGTTCGGGACTATATATATTATATATATAATATATATTATATAATATATAATATATTGTATTATATATTATATATTATCTAAAGGGAACAGGTCTTCTTAGGGGTTTTTAACCTGTATCTGTATTTGGATAGTGTATTTGGATAGTGAGATGAATGATATCTAAAATGTGGTAGACAGAAGACAGATGACATCATCTTGGGTTATCTTGCTCAGTGATTACTCAGGAGGTGGCCTTTCTCATGAAAATCTCTTTGGAATTGCCTCCCCACCCCACTCCCTCAGGGAGGTACATCAAGTAACTGTATTGCCTTTTCAGAATCAGTTGAAATTCTTTTCATCCCCACAGGCATTTGAATACGTTTATTATAAGATGCCCTGGAAAAATAGTGAAAAGTGGTATAGCATTTTAAATTTGCAAATATTTAAACATATCCAATTTAAGTCATTTGAAATATTAATACCATTAATGATACAAATGAGATCCCAGAGCTATCAATTGCCTCCCAAATAATCCTATCAAAGGAGATACTGGTATGTTAAGACTTTAAGGCAAGGACTCTACAGGAGAAGGATCTTAAAAACTACAATGATAGGCCCAACCATACTATCAAAGCCCCAATCTTTTATATATAGGTTCATATTGCATTTGCATACAGAGAAGTGGGAGATTCACACCTCTTGGCTTAGATGAGACCCTTTCAAAGCATGGAGTCCAAGGCAGAGGTGGGTTTCAGCAAGTTCTGACTAGTTCTGGAGAACTGGTAGGGGAAATTTTGAGTAGTTCAGAGAACGTGTAGTAAAAATTCTGGCTGACCCTGCCCACATCTATTCTCTGTCTCCCAAGTACCAGCTGATTGGAAGGAAATGGGGATTTTGCAGTAATCTTCCCCTGGATTGGGGAGGGAATGGAGATTTTACAGTATCCTTCCCCTCCACGCCCACCAAGCCATGCCATGCCCACCAAGCCACACCCACAGAACCGGTAGAAAATTTTTTTGAAACCCACATTGGTCCAAGGCAACTGTCCCTATCAACCTGCTCTTTCAAAGCCCTATCCATAATATGCTACTAGTATGAGTGATTGTACATAAAGATCTTTCATGTGTCCTAAAACACATAGGAAACTGAAGTGCAACATTTCATTAATACAATAACTGAAATGTCATATCTCAGAAAACTACTGAACATTAGCATCTAGTGACACACTATTTTATCCTCATTAAATGAAAGTCTAGGTTAAGTTAAACAATAGAGAAAATAAGCAAGCTCAATTAAGGAGATTAAACCAACAAGTACATTCAAGAATTTCATTATTACTGCTGCTGTTATTTATGAGGTTTTTTAAGGTCTTTCTTTGATCAATGTACTTATTCACGACCAGTGGTGACAAATTAATCTTCTGCACAGCATGGCATAACTCAGTGAGAAAATCAAAGCGTTCAAAGTGAAATGAAATCTAAGTTAATTCACCAAAGTAAACTATATAAAACTAGAAACATATTTTTTATTGAATGACATGACATATATTAGATATTAAGAAGTGTGTCTTAAAGAAGAGATTGGGATCATGTAATGAAACTATACCTCCATGTATTTCATTTTTAAAGAATTAAGCATATTCAACTATGCAGAATTCCACATATAACCACAATTCAGCAACAAAAGCTGGAGTAATTAATACATTATTCAAAATACCTGATGAGAACACATTGGTTGTCATGACGTTTCCAAAGGCAGCGGTAGCATTCATTAGCAATAGCAAAAATATGAGGTGAAATTTCTCCCAGGTGATAACGGCTGTAGTGCTCTATTGTGGTCTGATCATACAGACCTGGGATAGTTTTATAAGGGTTAACTGAGGCAACAATGGAACCAATGTAAGTCTGAAAGAAAAAAAAAAGAAGGCACATTTTGGTGATTTGATTAGATATCCTGCTATAATCATTATATCCTGCTATAATCATTATATCCTGCTATAATCATTATATCATTATATATATATATATATATATATATATATATATATATATATATATATATATATATATATATATATATATATATATATATCCTGCTATATCATTATATATATATATATATATATATATATATATATATATATATATATATATATATATATATATATATATATATATATATATATATCCTGCTATATCATTATATCTAATCATTTGATTAGATATTCTGCTATAATCATTATATATTTGGCAAGGCCTAGCATATACAAGCATAGAATACCCTCAACTCTGAAGGGGGAAAAATCCCAAAAGGCTTGGGATGATTTTATTTCATCAACTAAAAAAACCAAACAATTAACATTATTTGTTAAAAGCAATTCTATGTAGAATTTGTTTTCACTGAATTTTAATAGGGCTCACTCTTAAGTTAAATATGGTAAAATTGCAGCCTAGGATTATAAAATGCAATAGAAGATGTAAGGCACAATCCAGAACCTATTCTGGGATGTTTTCCAGCAGAAGCCTAAGGGCAAGGAAAGGCAATATGTGGGCACTGGTAGGCCTGTGAACATCTTCATTTATTTTTCTCAGGCTCCCTACCCAAAATTTGTTTTTGTTTTTTAAACTTAAATATTTGAATTAAAAATAAATGAGAAAAATGTCAGCATCTAGGATACAGGCAGGCCTTTTTATCTGTGGTCCCATTATCTGTTGTCTTATGTATCTGTGATAGGAAAATGCACACCAATTCTTGATAACATAGTACCGTATAAGATGCTCCAGACTATAAGATTGCACCTATCTTTTTGGGGGAGGAAAACAAGAAAAAAAAATCTGCATCTGCCTCCCAGCAATTTTCCTCCTTGCAGCAAATAGCCTGCTTTAGTTTCATTTTCGTTTTCAGCACAGCCTGATTAGCACAAGAAAAAAAATCTGCCTCCCAGCAATTTGCCTCCTTACAGCAAACAGCGGAGACCCATGCAGCAATAGGCAATGGCAATCTCTGCAGCCTGAAACAGCTGTGGGTCGACAGGCCGATCCAACCGGCAATCAACTGGTTGTGCTAATCAGGCTGTGCTGAAGCTGAAACGGGCTGTTTGATGTAAGGAGGCAAATTGCTGGCTGTGCAGAAGCTGAAACGAGGCTGTTTGCTGTAAGGAAGTAAATTGCTGAGAGGCAGAGGCCAAAGGGTGGGGGCCGGTGGGTGGGCGGGGCTACATTTGGTGTATAAGACACACTCAAATTTTCAGCCTCTTTTTTGGGGAGGGGGAGTGCGTCTTATACTCCGAAAAATACAATAAGCAATTTCATGTATTTGCAGCAACTGTGTGTGTATCTAGTACTTTTCAATATTATCCCTTATCCATGGTCTTATTTGCTGTTCAGCTGGAATGGAATACCACAAATAACAAAGGATCATCTTCATTTATATTTTTGACAAAGCTTTAAGGTATATTATGGGTAAATGAAAACCATTTATTTGTCAATTTATATTGCCACAGGTGACATGACTTATGGAAGCATACACAATTAAACAAGGAATTTGAACAGCACACACAATACAGCATAAAGCAATTTCAACCAGACTCAATTTACACACACCTCAAGTCAGTCAACCCAGTCATGTTCACAAGATCTACCAACCCAAAGCTATACAACAGCCAGGCAAGGGCCATTAATATGTCAAAGGAAATGCTATTCCATACGATAAGCACAGCAACAAAGAAAGCACATCTCTTGACTCCCAACGTATGAGATTATTTCATTGACAGGACCCAGAGCAAGCTAATCAAAGACAGAAACAGGTGGCCCCATGTTCATGGAGGCTTTTATCGATCATAACCAGCACCTTGAATTGCACCAGCAAATACCAATGTTACTTGGAAATAATAGTATGTACCATAACTACCAGTGCTACTGTTTTCTGGACCAGCTATAGTTTCATGTTTTTAAGTGCAACCCAATGTAGACTGTATAAGGATGGTCTCCTAATCCAGGGATGGCCACAATTGGCAATAATTGTGCAAAGTCCCTCCAAGCCATAGCTGCATTGTCCTTCAAGCAGGAATTCTAGGTCTAAGAGTAGTCCCAAATTGTATACCCACACTCTCTGGGAGAGTACAACCTCATTTAGAATTAAATATGGAAACTCTCCAGATTCTGGAAGCCTCAAAAGTCAGTCACTTAATCTTCTTTCAACCAAAGCAGAATTTTAGGCATAATGTGGGCAATCAAGAATTGCGATGTACAACTGTGTAGCATTAGCATATTTATTTATTTATTTATTTATTTCGATTTTTATACCGCCCTTCTCCCGAAGGACTCAGGGCGGTGTACAGCCAAGTAAAAATACACTGTATACAAATTAAAAGAAATTTAAAAGGAAACATATTATGATGTGGCCGAAAAATTTAAAACAATTTAAAATCTTAAAATATAAATAACCCCAATAAAATTTTAATCCAGTCCTGCTTGAATAAATAGGTGCGTTTTCAGCTCACGGCGAAAAGTCCGAAGATCAGGCACTTGACGTAAACCAGGGGAAGTTCATTCCAAAGCGTAGGAGCTCCAACAGAGAAGGCCCTTCCCGAGGGCCGCCAACCGACATTGCTTGGCGGACGGCACCCTCTCTGTGTGAGCGTACGGGTCGGTGGGAGGCAAAAGGTAACAGCAGGCGGTCCCGTAAATACCCGGGTCCTAAGCCATATATATGTTCAATAGGAGCAAGGAGAGAACTGAGCTCTGAGGTACCTCACAAAGAAACGGTCGGGGATTTGGTCTTTCCTCTATCAACACTGGCTGAAAGAATCCCTGAAGGAAGGAGAACCACAATAAAATGATGGCTCCTGTTATTAGGATTCCTATCCTAATCTTGGATACTGTAACTGATGACTGAATTTAAATCCAGATTATTCTTTTTTAAAACATCCAGAATAAAGAGCAAAGAAGGATGGATATTTCATTTTCTGACCCTTGACAGTTCTGAAGAAAGGAGGAACCCAGTGGAGAACTCTTCCAAGAAATACACAAGACAAAATGAAGGAAAATCTCAGTTCAACAGGCCATCTGGAGTGAAGTAGTCTTTGTTAACGGCAAATGTTTTTTTTAAATCCAAAATTATATTATCTCTCTGTTTTTATAGTTACATAATTGCTGTTTTTGCACTTGCACAAAGGACTTAAGTTATATCAAATATTCAAGCAAGTTTATTCATTTGCATGGGATGATAACTGAATGGCAGTCCAAAAAATCGAAGCGGAATTGGGACGACGGCTCGCGTGCCATCAGAGAGGGTGCTGTGTGCCACCTCTGGCATGCATGCCATAGGTTGTCCATCACGGTCGTAGACCCTTCATGTAACTTTACAGTGGTCTCACTTTTCAAATTCTTTCTGCGCCAACTCAGTAAGCTCAAACTGCCCAAGGAGCTGCTGATTCAGTTCTACAGAGGAATTATTGAGTCTGTCATTTGCACCCTCTATAACTGTCTGGTTCGGTTCTGCAACCCAACAAGAAAAACACAGACTTCAGAGGATAATTAGAACTGCAGAAAAAATAATTGCTACCAACCTGCCTTCCATTGAGGACCTGTATACTGCACGAATCAAGAAGAGGGCCGTGAAAATATTTACAGACCCCTCGCATCCTGGACATAAACTGTTTCAACTCCTACCCTCAAAACGACGCTATAGAGCACTGCACACCAGAACAACTAGACACAAGAACAGTTTTTTCCCGAAGGCCATCACTCTGCTAAACAAATAATTCCATCAACACTGTCAAACTATTTACTGAATCTGCACTACTATTAATCTTCCCATAGTTCCCATCACCAATCTCTTTCCATTTATGACTGTATGACTATAACTTGTTGCTGGCAATCCTTATGATTTATATTGATATATTGACCATCAATTGTGTTGTAAATGTTGTACCTTGATGAATGTATCTTTTCTTTCTTTTATGTACACTGAGAGCATATGCACCAAGACAAATTCCTTGTGTGTCCAATCACACTTGGCCAATAAAAATTCTTTTCTATTCTATTCTATTCTATTTAGAACTTTTGTTTTAGACAAACTCTCAAAACCTCTTAAATGCCAAACATATTGAAAAGGTAGTGAGGCTATAACTTTGAATCACTAAGAAGTTTAATTTAATGTTGGCAAAGATACATATCATTAAAAAAAAACATTTTTTCAAAAATACCCAACGGATGTAAAGAAAGGTCCATCTGGTTCAGGATTTTGGCTACAACCCAAAAATACCATTCAACTAATTCTGCATACCCAAGGCTAGTTTGTGTTTTGGAAAAGTATGTGCCTAGACACACATGCAAATACAGAGCAGCAACATGCCAAATGTGGAATTTCAAATGCAGTTTATTATATGGTGTTGTAGAAGGGTGTGCTTTCTAATGTAAAAATAAAAGTAGTGGTCAGCCAGATTCCTTTAGGAAACCCACAGAACAGCATGGGAATTCAAAGTAATGTCTTGTTTCTGAGTTCCTGCAATCTGTCTGAATACAGAGAACAGAAGGTCCATCTTTAGCAATTTAACCCGATCATTATTGATAAAACAAATTACATTGTAATTTGAGGCACAGTATGTTTGACTTTGTCTCACTCTGTTGCTTCCCATTTTGCAAGCTCATTTTTCTTTGAGCCAAGTAGGTCAGCCACTGAACACAAGTTAGTACAAAAAAATATGTAGGGTAGCCCAGCACTTGATAGGCTGTTTCTTCATTTGTATCCTAAAGTGAGTCATAATTTATGGTTGCATGCATGTAAGTAGCCTTGATTTACCAACAATTCAGTTTGCCTTATGCTTAATTTGTTTACCTAATTTGTAAGGGACAGAGTCCAATTCTCTCCCTAAATTATAAGTTAAGTGTTTGAGGTCAAACATTTTTTCTTAAAAGCAATAGTTTAACATATGATTATATGTTTATAGAAGCTTCTACCTATAGTAGTTACATCATTTGTTAAAGAAATCTCCAATCATTTAATCATGTGTTGTGTTTTCATGTGCCGTGGCCTGTTCAGAATTGGTCTGCGGAAGCGGCGGGTGAGTGTATATGCACAGCTACACTTGTGCAAGCACTGGGCAAGTGCAAATGGAGCTGCTACATGTGCGCACACTCGGCCATCACTCGCATAGAAACACCCCCCCCCATTGGTCTGCAAAGCTGGAAATGTTGGGGAAGGCCAACCTAGACTTATCTTGCTTATTTTCTGCTCTCATGTACTTTATTAAGTTATTTCCAATTTTTCTTTGTGATACCTTCAGATCTAAAAACTAAGAAATGAAAAAATGGGCACCTCTTGCAGCAGAGAATGCACTATCCTCAGGTCTGTGTTTTTAATGGCAAAAACTAAAGCAAATAAAAAATACATGCACACACACACAGAGACACATACAGAGACAAGATTTTAAATGAAGTCATGGGAAATATGGATACAGGTCATATATTTAAACCCCTTGATCATTTATATCTGCAAAATTACCTTGATCTAAAAAAAAAGCTGAAACATCAACCAGAAGAAAAACACATAGAAGTTTCTAATGAGCTTTGCTGGCTGAGGAATTCTGGGAGTTGAAGTCCACAAGTCTTAAAATTGCCAAGGTTGGAGACCCCTGGTATGGACTACCTAAAATCACTATATAAGCCTAGTGGTTTCTCATTCCTTGGAAGATCAGAATATCTGAGAATTTACTAGCCTCTATTTTTGTCATAGGTAAATCACCCCTCATCCACTTTAATTATGGTTTCTAAAATATTAAATGGATTTAAGCTCACTTATAAATCAGAATTAGTATGCCAAAGCCAGTATCTAGAATATAGATACTTCTAAAACAATATTTACTAGATTAAGATAACAAAGAGTGGAATGTCTAAAAGGCTTTTTTGCATTTGGCTAGAAGCCAAAAGAGAATAAAACAATTCATTCTTTCATTTATCATTAATATATAGTCATTAGCTCCCTGAAAGATCTCTCTTGAGAATAAAACTAGACTGAAAAGCATTCCATAATTACATGGATCAAGTGTTATTAGAAGAGTTTATTGAACCAAAACGAAGATATAAAGAAAATGGAGATCCAATTAAAGTTGATGATAACTGTTCAATATATTATTCTAAAGATGCTATATGCTAAAACAAGTTTCATTAATTTTAGGATATAAAACAAATCATCCAAATACAGAACGCACCTAGAATGCTTAACTAAAGTTAGTGCAATGGACCAAACAGCCATAAAAATTAGGAATATATAGAGAAATAGAATGGGCATTGTTTACCATTTGTTCTTCCTTTGATCTAGGACACTTTCTTTTTCTCTCTCTTCTCTGAATTATCCCTTTGCTATCATACCTAGGCCTTGATATCTCTTAAAATATTTTCTTAGGTTCTCTGCCTATTCCCTGAATTT
Source organism: Ahaetulla prasina (assembly GCF_028640845.1). Lineage (NCBI taxonomy): Eukaryota > Metazoa > Chordata > Lepidosauria > Squamata > Colubridae > Ahaetulla > Ahaetulla prasina. The sequence goes on along the minus strand of NC_080541.1, from coordinate 97,139,812 downwards.
TCCTTCAGGAATATTCACTAGACAAAACAAGGTGTGTGTGTGTGTGTATATCAATCAAAATGCAAACTGTGGCAGCATTTGGTTTATTGTCTGCTTATAATCATACTTTAAATGCTCTCTACTTTTATTTTTCTTTAAGGCATTGAGAACTAGGCACACATTAAAAACAAAGCTATCTTAAAATTATTACCTCTACAAAAGAAATCAATATCACAAATATGAGGAACTCACAATAGTAATGAGATAAAATTCATCATTGATAAAACTGTTTATTCCATGTGGTAAAACCTTCATTAACCTCTTGGTTATGCCTAAAAGAATATACTGTATGTGCTAAAAGGCAATGCTTTTGGCTTGAATCACAGAGGATTTATTTCCAAAATTTATTAAACATTCTTATTTTTAGCTCTAACATAAACTTGTTTCAATCACTTTCTTTCATGCTGTTTTGAACTCATTTCAGCTTGTATTTACCCAAACCAGCCGACAGTCTGCAATCTGTGGGAAACAAATACATTTGGAGCCAATTCTTAACACCATAATTAGACGGCCCTTGCCTTTAACTATATTGCATATGTACTTATGTGGTTTTAAGTTCTCTTCCCCCAAAATTTTTTGTGTAAAGTGCAACTAGCCCATGAAAGAGTAACTTCTACAGTACTTTTCAGACATACTGTCTTTGATAAAGCAAGCCACGTAACCACCATACCGCTGGCACATCTAATTTTGGAATGAGACTTTTGAATGCCAAAAATAATTACAGTCTTTACCTTATGATGTAGACAACTTTCTTTATTTTAGATGAAGCATCTCAAATAACAGTCTTAGCAATTTATATTTTCAAGCCTATGAACTACATATCAGAGTAGCATCTAAATGTTGTCTATGGAAATCTAACCATCAAATAACAAGAACAGTACTGATTTAGTATCTGAACGTAAGATGCCACCCTACCATCATGTACAAATGGGCTTGAAAGAAATACCTGGAATGACAATTTTGCTATTCAAAATTAATGGAATTTTTAGTTGAATTATCTGAGAATTATAGTCATATCTTTGAATAAAGAATGATACTCAGGGAAGAAAGGATTAAAGGGGGGAGTGGCAGTCGAGCAGCCCTGACTGAGTATAATTTGAGTATAGGACTGATTGTTGGATAAGTGATTGTATTGTACACTGATCAAATTGTGCACTTACATAAATTTTGTTTTGCTGATATCGCTGGAATAAATTGTACATGATTGCACCTTCATGGAGATCTGTCAGTGCTGCCATATCTTCCAGACCCTCTGTGCTCGTAGGCTGCATAGGTGTAACTTTTTGGTGTGTAAGTGATCTCTGTTTGTACGTATATACCTGAAAAAATAAAAAATAACAACAGGTCATTAAAAATGGGCGATTTTAAAAAGATGAATTCTATTTTTGCTTTTGAAAAAAAACACACAAGTCTTGTAGATGTTCATTAAAACATAAACTGTATCAATTGCCAGCTTCTTAATTTTACAGGGACAGTACCCAACAAATTAATGCAAACTAAAATCACCCTATGTATATATGACAATCTTGTATCTACTGTAAAATAAAAACATACATTTGAAAATTTTAAAAAAAAATCTGTCAACACGCCCATAATTGTGATTCTAATCTACTTTTCCCTGTTAAGCATGAAATAAATTTATTTAAAAAGAAAGCAAAGCATTTGTACTCAGAAATGTTCTGAGTAGAGGAGAAAAAAATAAGTATTTTACCCTGAGAATTATCAGAGAAATTCTTTATACTAGAGAACCCAGTTCTTCAAAACTTTATGTGAGGGTTTTACAGTTTTTTCAATCATGAAATCTATTAATTAAAAAAAAATCAAACCTGGAAATCCTAATCCAAAAGTACATATTTATTATTCAATTTTGAGGCTACCTAACTCCTCAATGTCTCTGGATAATTTACAAATGAAACAAGGAAAAAAAACACATATTAAAAAAAACACAGTTGACCAGAAGGCTAACTCAATATCAAAAACAAAAACCTAGAGCAACAGTAACAAACCAGAGTTCCACAATCATATTATCCCAATGCTTGGGAAAACAACCAGTTTTTTTAATAATTTTGGGAAAGTCATTAAGGGTGGGAACAATATTCATGTCTTATTCTGCTCTTCTAGGCACTTACATAAATTTTGTTTTGCTGATATCGCTGGAATAAATTGTACATGATTGCACCTTCATGGAGATCTGTCAGTGCTGCCATATCTTCCAGACCCTCTGTGCTCGTAGGCTGCATAGGTGTAACTTTTTGGTGTGTAAGTGATCTCTGTTTGTACGTATATACCTGAAAAAATAAAAAATAACAACAGGTCATTAAAAATGGGCGATTTTAAAAAGATGAATTCTATTTTTGCTTTTGAAAAAAAACACACAAGTCTTGTAGATGTTCATTAAAACATAAACTGTATCAATTGCCAGCTTCTTAATTTTACAGGGACAGTACCCAACAAATTAATGCAAACTAAAATCACCCTATGTATATATGACAATCTTGTATCTACTGTAAAATAAAAACATACATTTGAAAATTAAAAAAAAAATCTGTCAACACGCCCATAATTGTGATTCTAATCTACTTTTCCCTGTTAAGCATGAAATAAATTTATTTAAAAAGAAAGCAAAGCATTTGTACTCAGAAATGTTCTGAGTAGAGGAGAAAAAAATAAGTATTTTACCCTGAGAATTATCAGAGAAATTCTTTATACTAGAGAACCCAGTTCTTCAAAACTTTATGTGAGGGTTTTACAGTTTTTTCAATCATGAAATCTATTAATTAAAAAAAATCAAACCTGGAAATCCTAATCCAAAAGTACATATTTATTATTCAGTTTTGAGGCTACCTAACTCCTCAATGTCTCTGGATAATTTACAAATGAAACAAGGAAAAAAAACACATATTAAAAAAAACACAGTTGACCAGAAGGCTAACTCAATATCAAAAACAAAAACCTAGAGCAACAGTAACAAACCAGAGTTCCACAATCATATTATCCCAATGCTTGGGAAAACAACCAGTTTTTTTAATAATTTTGGGAAAGTCATTAAGGGTGGGAACAATATTGATCTCTGTGGGAATGTCGTTCCAAACGGCAAGCGCTGCCATCAAGAAGACATGCTTCTGGGATCCTGCAATATTAGATTCAAAGGCAGGAGTGGGCAACTATGTCCCCTTTATGACCTGTGGACTTCAACTCCCAGAATTACTGAGCCAACATGAGACAGTTGAAGTCCACAGGTCAGGAAGGGGCCATAGTTGCCCCGATCTAAGGTCTCCATTGCTCATTTATTCTAGGCTGCAACTAAAACCTCAGCTGGACTGCCCATCCTGACCTGATGGGAGAGGTAAAAGTGGTTCCACATGGAAAAGCCTAAGTTCCCTCTGAAACCCAACTTCTTCTACTTGTCCTTCAACTCCAGTGTTTGTTGGTTATTTCAATTTGTACAGCCTCCCATCTCAAATATATGATTTCCCGCAGCCCACAATTTAAAAAACAATATAAAAACATCAAAACAACACCGCAATTTAAGAACAATAAAAATAACTCAAAAACCATATTACAACATTCATGGCTGAGGTAGTCCAGCATCCATCAATTTAGCCACAGCACAAGCAGTATGGTGCCTGTTGCAAAATGACATTTTTAGGGCCATACGGAAAGCTAGAAGGGTTGGGAGTCAATCTAATGTGTAAGAAATGATGCTTGAAAGGGCAAGGACAATGACAGAAAAGGCCCTTTTCTTGGGGCCTAATAGGACCCAAGCATGCCCTTCCTGCCAGACCTAATGGGACAACTATGTGATTGAACAGAGGTGGTCCCTGAAAAGAAGAGTCTGTACAGCTCTCGGCTTTGGAAATACAATCTTATACATCTTTTAAAATCTTTCCATGTCTGTGATGTAAGTGTGAGCTCTCATTATCAGCCTTACAAAGCAGATGTTGGAACTGCCAGAGCTCAAAGGCACCATCACATCTCATGTATGCACAGCTGAGTGTTTCGTTTCTTTGAACAATGATAAAAACCTTCTGAGAACCAGCTTAAGAATAACTTGGATTGCATTCAGAAGGCTTTACTATAAGTAAAGAGATTCGGAGTAAACATTTGGAGAATCAAGCAGTTCTTACCCAAAACCACCCTCATGACTGTCAATCAAGTAACTGCAATTAATACGTATGCTTTTGGTGCATAAGTGTTAGTTTGATTAGAGGAATCCAAATCCTAAATTTAGGGAGGGGGGTGTACAAAATTTTTGGGAGGAATATGCCACATATTATTATAAACATATAATAAGCATGAATGCTCATTCATCAGAAAATTGTAGGCTTGATAGAAATCCCTGAAACTAATTTATACAAACCTAATTTCAGTTTGTTGATATTCTACATGTTATAAGGTTGGTGATATAAAAGCATTTCTATGTATCCACAGAAGAAACTCTCTATTTTCTTTCAGGGTGTGAATAGCCAATTTATTGTATACAGGGGCACTGGAACACGGAACTTCTGATTTTATGGGTGACAAACTTTATAGCTGACAGTTTGATGCTCTTGCACTCTCTCTCTGTCCCAGGTTTCATTCCTTTTCTGCAGGCATTATTCATGTAGCAGAAAAGAGCATCCCTTATATATACAGTAGTAATGTCTTTGAAAGGTCTACTCAGGCTGGCTTGTTCAATATATGCCATCCGGACAGTAGCTGTAATTTTGTTGTAACGATACAGATGAACTTCCAAATTAAACAGATAAAATTAAAAACCTTTTTCATATCAAGGCGATAACTATGTGGGTGTAATGGAATGTGCACCTGCAGCAACAGAGGGGGAAGATTTTGCCAACTCAGAGCTTTCCCAGGAGACCCAAATCAAGAGGCTGCGCTGGATGGGGTGAGGGGAAGAGGTTCAGGATAACCACATCCAATATCTTATAGCATATATTGAGAAGATTAGAATATTATAGCTTCTTTAATTTGGCAAGATTCTGTCTATTAGATTTAAGCAAATAAAGAGTTGGATTTGATTGGATCTCATTTTCTCTGTGCTTGGGCCTGATAATTTGCCATAAAACTCTGGGGCTTCTTAAACAGAAATAAACTATCATTTGCATTCATTAATATGAACTTCAGCCTCATATGAGTCTGAAGAACTCACATTCCAGCGGTCTTAGCTATACTGTTCAAGGCTGCAGATTTCTTGTACAAGTTTGCCAAACAGCATAGCCTCTGAATGTGATTCTCCGTAGGTTTGTTTTCCTCCCAACTCTTCTTTGGCTCCTACTTTCAGTTCTTATATTGATGTATGTTCTTCTCCTTTTAACATTTTCTCAGTTTTTTTTAATTAGACAAGCGGTGGGTAGCAAGAATTGGGGGCACAACCAACAAGAACAGAAGACATCACATTCTGACTCAAGAAGACTGACCAAGAAAATGAATTCTTTCTCTGAAACTCAGAGAAGGAAGAGGACTACTTTAGAAGGTCTTACTCCTAAAGTAAATTTTCCATTTAACAGACTTTGATTTAGCAGGCTTCAGATGCAAGGGACAACAGCTATCTGTGCTTATGTAAAATCTCATCCATCATTTATGCATGAAGTCTTATTCCTATTTTACTCATGGGTAAAATATTTTAAATTCCATTGTAATTTAATAAACATTCTATCTCCCGAAGGACTCAGGGCGGTACCCCATTAAATCAAAGTTTTACTTCTGCACTACCGTAGTTCTCTGATCCTTACCCTTTCTTTCTTTTGTCCTAGTTGTTTTTTTTAATTTGAATTTATATCCCGCCCTTCTCCGAAGACTCAGGGCAGCTTACACTGTGTTAAGCAATAGTCTTCATCCATTTGTATATTATATACAAAGTCAACTTTTATTGCCCCCAACAATCTGGGTCCTCATTTTACCTACCTTATAAAGGATGGAAGGCTGAGTCAACCTTGGGCCTGGTGGGATTTATGTTACATAAATGTATTTATTTTTATTTATTCATTACACTTCTGAACTGCCCAGCTCCTTCAAAGAGAAACTTTAGATTATGTACAATAAAATCTGTACCAATAAATCTGGGTGTTACAAATGAGTAATAAAAATTTCAGTTTGTTGATATTCTACATGTTATAAGGTTGGTGATATAAAAGCATTTCTATGTATCCACAGAAGAAACTCTCTATTTTCTTTCAGGGTGTGAATAGCCAATTTATTGTATACAGGGGCACTGGAACATGGAACTTCTGATTTTATGGGTGACAAACTTTATAGCTGACAGTTTGATGCTCTTGCACTCTCTCTCTGTCCCAGGTTTCATTCCTTTTCTGCAGGCATTATTCATGTAGCAGAAAAGAGCATCCCTTATATATACTGTAGTAATGTCTTTGAAAGGTCTACTCAGGCTGGCTTGTTCAATATATGCCATCCGGACAGTAGCTGTAATTTTGTTGTAACGATACAGATGAACTTCCAAATTAAACAGATAAAATTAAAATCTTTTTCATATCAAGGCGATAACTATGTGGGTGTAATGGAATGTGCACCTGCAGCAACAGAGGGGGAAGATTTTGCCAATTCAGAGCTTTCCCGGAGACCCAAATCAAGAGGCTGCGCTGGATGGGGTGAGGGGAAGAGGTTCAGGATAACCACATCCAATATCTTATAGCATATATTGAGAAGATTAGAATATTATAGCTTCTTTAATTTGGCAAGATTCTGTCTATTAGATTTAAGCAAATAAAGAGTTGGATTTGATTGGATCTCATTTTCTCTGTGCTTGGGCCTGATAATTTGCCATAAAACTCTGGGGCTTCTTAAACAGAAATAAACTATCATTTGCATTCATTAATATGAACTTCAGCCTCATATGAGTCTGAAGAACTCACATTCCAGCGGTCTTAGCTATACTGTTCAAGGCTGCAGATTTCTTGTACAAGTTTGCCAAACAGCATAGCCTCTGAATGTGATTCTCCGTAGGTTTGTTTTTCTCCCAACTCTTCTTTGGCTCCTACTTTCAGTTCTTATATTGATGTATGTTCTTCTCCTTTTAACATTTTCTCAGCTTTTTTTAATTAGACAAGCGGTGGGTAGCAAGAATTGGGGGCACAACCAACAAGAACAGAAGACATCACATTCTGACTCAAGAAGACTGACCAAGGAAATGAATTCTTTCTCTGAAACTCAGAGAAGGAAGAGGACTACTTTAGAAGGTCTTACTCCTAAAGTAAATTTTCCATTTAACAGACTTTGATTTAGCAGGCTTCAGATGCAAGGGACAACAGCTATCTGTGCTTATGTAAAATCTCATCCATCATTTATGCATGAAGTCTTATTCCTATTTTACTCATGGGTAAAATATTTTAAATTCCACTGTAATTTAATAAACATTCTCTTTTAATAGGTACCCCATTAAATCAAAGTTTTACTTCTGCACTACCGTAGTTCTCACTGATCCTTACCCTTTCTTTCTTTTGTCCTAGTTGTTTTTTTTTTATTTGAATTTATATCCCGCCCTTCTCCGAAGACTCAGGGCAGGTTACACTGTGTTAAGCAATAGTCTTCATCCATTTGTATATTATATACAAAGTCAACTTTTATTGCCCCCAACAATCTGGGTCCTCATTTTACATACCTTATAAAGGATGGAAGGCTGAGTCAACCTTGGGCCTGGTGGGATTTATGTTACATAAATGTATTTATTTTTATTTATTCATTACACTTCTGAACTGCCCAGCTCCTTCAAAGAGAAACTTTAGATTATGTACAATAAAATATGTACCAATAAATCTGGGTGTTACAAATGAGTAATAAAAATCTCAAATTCTTGTATTCTAAATGCAGATTAAAAGTTTACAAGTAATCTTGCTGAACAGAAAAATACATATATGCAATTTTATCCATTTTGTCAATTTTTTTTCAAATGTAAATCTTTCTTAACTTCGTTGTTTGAGTTTCTTTTGATTAATGCAACATCCGATATGCTATAGTAATACCTTTATACATAAAGGTCATTTTCACACCTTGTTTGATTATTTTTTTACAACCTCTTTGGCTATTTGCCTCTATAGTCATTTTCTGTTTTACTTTCTCACCCTATAAACTGCAATTTGCTTGTGGCTTTCTAAAAAGAGCATGAAAAAAACCCTCAGGCAGTCATCAGTACTGCTAGAGACAAAAGTTTCTCTGTGTTGAAAAAGTGTGATCAAGCAATTAAATTATACTGCCATGATTCATGCTTTAGCTAGGGACTAAACCTGTACAATTCCAAGAGAACACAAGATCTCATTAAAAATTTATACAAATTAAAGTCTAATTTTTACTCTAATGGTAAACCTGCATTGGAATTATTTCACTTTTATTTGTAAGCAGGGACTCAATCAAGTCAACATTCTACCATATAAAAAATAAACAATATCTGCACTGTGTGGAGAATTGACAGATCAAGAACATGAGATTCAGACTAGCCTTTTTCTTCAGATGTTAATATCTTACATAGAGCAGAATATTCTCTTGTTTGAATACTCAATTTTCAGGCTAAAAGAATAACACTCAGGCATCAATTTACTATCTCAATTACTTTTCCTGCCTTTAAAGCCAAAATGTAAGTATTTTGGCCCTGAAAAAAAGAGTTTGGGAAATCAATTCATTATTAGTCTGGATTGATCAATATACTTTTTTCCATGCCAAAGTGGGAGATGAAAACATTGGCGGCTCACCCACTCTTCGCTGCCCCTTCGAGGCAGCTATGGTCTGATCCGAAGTTCAGATGGACCCCTTGGGTGGGGGGATATCAGCGCAAACCCCGGAGATATCAGGGTTTGCGACCATCTCGCCCGTAGCGCTGGCCACGCTTCTGGTTTTTTTAGAAACTTCTGATGCAATCACAATTGAAATACTGTGCATACTTTTGATTACCATGGCTCAAAAAAGTTGTCATAAACTTGAAAACTCTAGACAAGATTACTCCTGGAAAAACTCTTCTAACCAATTTGATATTCTCCTAAAAAAACATGGTATTAAAAATGAAGATGTGGAAAAAGTAGAGAGGAAAAAATCTTCGCCTTCTGAATAATCCAAGGTCATACAATGGAGCTCAACAGTCAATAATCCAAGGCAATCTAAAAGTAAATGCTTCTTCACACAGTACCGTTTTCTCCCATGAATTGATTTATAATAAAGTATAGTGATGGTCAATAATCTGGAGAACTTTAATGTTAATATTTGGAGCTGACCTTAGGGCTACAAGGGAGGCAAGAAAGATACTTGATGGAGAAGCAAGTGTACAGCAAAGTATGAACTATGATGATATGTAAGTTGCTGCATAATTTTGAAGGTAAGAGTCAAATGGAAAGAAATGAATCAGGAATTACAAGTGAGGTACATGAATAAATATAATATATTGTATGACCTAATGTGAACCAATAGAACCTTCCTTTGCGGCACTGAAAGAAGCAAAACCAGAGAAGAAGGTAATGATAATGTTCAATTAAGATATTCAATATTGACTTGATTACATTTTTAACTCAGTTTAAAAATGTGACCTCAATCAACATGCTGAAATGTACTCAATTACAGACTGGATACACTACTTTATTTTCTGCTCCCCTCTCTTTCCCTTATCCATGAATTCGGAGGGGCAGGTTGCATCTCTTCAATCTCCTTCTACAGCCCATACCACCACCAGTTGAAGAATACTAGCTGACATCCAGTTCCAAATCATATATATGATCAATAAAGATCATTTAAAAATGTAATATAACTATCTTACATCAAAACAGCTTTTGGAAGCTTTTCGATACAACAAAAGTAGCAGTATGTCACTGGGCACATTTATACTTACTTTATGTATTTGTATTTATTTTTATCCTGTATAAAATTATTTTATATAATTCAAGGTATTATATAATTTATATAATTCAAGGTGGTGAACTCCAACACTTCCTCCTCCCATTTTCCCTGTGAAATGGGTTGGGTTGAGAGGAAATGAGTGGCCCAAAGTCACCCAGCTGGCTTTCCTGGTTGAGGCAGGACTTGAACCCACAGTCTCCTACTTTCCAGCGTGCAGCCTTAAGCCCTACGCCAAACTGGTTTTCAGCTGCTTCTTTTCTGTGCAGAAATTGATTTGATTCTAAACGCCTACTGCTACCGAATATCTCTCACCGACCCGTGCGCTCTCACAGAGAGGGTCTCCTCAGGGTGCCGTCAGCGCGGCAATGTCGTCTGGCGGCACCCAGGGGAAGGGCCTTCTCTGTGGGGGCCCCCACCCTCTGGAATGAACTACCCCCCGGACTTCGTCAGCTTTCGGACCTCCGGACCTTCCGCCGCGGGCTTAAAACATATTTATTTAACTGTGCAGGACTGAGCTAGATTTTAAATTATCGGTTTTAAATTGGGTTTTATTCTATATTTTTAATTCTAAATTAACGGGCTTTTTAGAATAAGTTTTTTAATTGTTTTTTATATTGTATTTATGTGTTTTTAAATGCCTGTACACCGCCCTGAGTCCTTCGGGAGATAGGGCGGTATATAAATTTGATTAAATAAATAAATAAATAAATAAATAATAAAATAAACCAGTTAAGAAAATCCTGTTTGGATGAAGCTGCTTTGACAGCAGCCCACAAAGCTATCATGTCCTCCGTCAAGATATTTTGACAGCAGTCCAAAGTACAAGCTATCCTGTCCTCCTACTGGACATGTCCCCCCCTCCCTCTTCAATTCTAGCAAAGCAGATGTCGACTGCTTTCTTTTTACTATGAGTAGATCTTCCTGGACAAATTTTATGTTCCAGCTGCTTTTGCCAAAATAACAGATATAGTTGTGTTATCTTTCTGTGGTATTCAAATGGGGTTGAGCTTGAGTTACAACATCACAATGCTGCTTTTCTCAGAAGGATAAGCAATGCCACATACGCATATTTTCCTATTTATATAGACACACAAACAATATGCATACAAAGTTACAATGAGTTTACACAGCCAAAATTAAAAGCATCAAAATACACTTTTATACAGCTACTTTTTAAAAAAACCAATAAAAGCAGTTTTAAAAAAAATCAAATTATCTGTCCATGCAGGTCTTTAAACAACCTGCACTTAGAATTGCACTTGGAAATCTAATGGGAACCAGTGTAAATGTACCATAACGTATCAAAAACTGCATGGGCTGCTGTTTTCTGGACCAATTACATCCTCTTTTGCTTCTAAAGGATAGTTCCATATAGAGTGCATTGCAATAGCCCAGTTGAAAAGTAACTAAGTGTAACTCAGTATGAACAAGAACTTCCAATCAAGGACCAGCCACAACTGGCATAGAAATGAACTTATGCAAAAGCCCTCTTGGACTTGATTGCCACTTGCTTAACCCCTCTTCATTTCTCAAAGTAATAAGGGTTAACTTAAGTTCAGCTGTAAATACAGTTAGATTACCAAGCATTGTACACTACTGGGAATATTTTAAAGCTAAAATAATGGATTGAAATCAACCCAGCACTTCTGATTGATTAACTAATAAGCAAAGGTTGTGAATGCTCACTGAGACACCTTTTAAAACAGAAGCACTTGACACATACTCACATATATCTTTTCAGTGGCCCAAAAGCAAAACTGGGTTTACAATAGGAATAAGAAAAATACTTCTTTGACGATTGTGCCAAAATTTTCCATATCGTTCTTGACCAAGCATCTTTCCAATGTTTATGGTTATACAGTTCTGCAGAATAAACCAAGCTACAGCAAAATTAATCTACTAGTGACTCATATTAACCATACTCTTTCCAAATCTCATTTCCTAGAAGCGCTCAGAAAAAGTTTTTACTCAATATATTACATTCCCAAACCTTTTATTGAAGGCCAATTGATGAAGCTTAGTTTTTATGAAAAACCGGACTTCTGATTTGACTGCTCTCTACAGCTATGTTTCTCAACCTTGGCAAGTTTAAGATGGCTTGACTTCAACTTCCACAATTCCCCAACCAGGAGTTGCAGTCCATGTATTTTAAGCTTACCAAGATTGAGAAACACTGTTGTACTGAAACTGAAATACTCTAATCCAGGGGTGAAATTCAGCAGTTTCTGACAGGTTCTGGAGAACCGGTAGTGGTGATTTTAAGTAATTCAGCAAATAACACCTCTGGCTGGCCCCAGAGTGGGATGGGAATGGAGATTTTGCAATATTCTTCCCCCGGGAGTGGGGAGGGAATGGAGAGTTTGCAGTATCCTTCCCATGGAGTAGGGTGGGAATGGAGAGTTTGCAGTATCCTTTCCCTGCCACACCCACCAAGCCATGCCCACAGAACCAGTAGGGAAAAGGAACATTGTATTTATCTGAACATTCTTTCTATGTGTGCTGCAGGAGAGTCCAAGCGTGGGATTCAAATAATCTGATTGGCCAGAGACTGAGTTGGAAAATCTTTGGCCACGCCTCTTCCTGCCAGCTGAGCCTCAGTTTTTTCAACGAAGACATGGAACGGGAGAGGATGTAGCCAAACCAATGAAATCGACCATTCCTGGACCCCGGAGCATGTCAAACCAGGGTGGGATTGGAGTCTCCTGCAGAGCACATAGAAAGAACATTCAAGTAAGTCCAACGTTCCTTCTCCTGTGTGCTGCTTGGAGAGTCCAAGCATGGGATATACCCAAGCTAAACCACTGATGGGTGGGAAACAGAAAGGTCCAGGGTCCCCTTGGCTGGTAGAACCCGTTGTAACACCTGACTCCCAAACGCAGCCTCAGCTGAAGCAAATGTGTCCAATTTGTAATTCCTGACAAATGGCGAAGGGGAAGCCCAGGTAGCCACTCTGCATATTTCCAGGATTGAGGCCTACATAGCCCAGGCTGCCGTAGTGGTTGCGCTCCTGATCAAGTATGCCGTGATGCGGCCCAGTGTAGGCCTGGCCTGATGTTCGTAGGCCAACGCGATACAAGCCTTCAGCCAGCAACCAATTGTAGATGGCGAAATCTTCTTGCCCATAGACCTGGGTTGAAATGAAAGATTCTGTTCGCTGGAACCCAGCCATACGTTTTATGTACTTATGAAGAGCTCTGCGGACATCTAAGGTATGCCAGCGTCTTTCGCGAGGGTGCCTGAGGTTCGGGCAAAAATCCAGCAAGATGAATTCTTGCGTCCTGTGAAACCAGGTGTTAATTTTGGGTACAAATGTCAAATTCAAGCAAAGCATGACTTGATTTGGATGAAAATGCACAAATCTTGTCAGACAGACAGGGCCGCCAGTTCTGATATTCTGTGTGTTGACGTGATAGCTACTAGAAAGGCAACATTGAAGGTAAGTAGTCTGATGCTGGCGAACCCCAAAGGCTGTAACGGAGGAGATGTGAGCGCCTGCAAAACAACGGAGAAGCCCCAAGTCGGGTACCGATGAACAGTTGGTGGTAACAGATGACATTGGACGCCAGTGCCTTTGAGGCAAATTTGCCTTTGTTTAAGATCACGTCCGCCAAGTACTCGGCTGCTGCCATCAGTTTACTGATATCTTGATGCAGACTCTCTTCAGGGCAGAGCCTCGCCGCTGTAAGAGTAAATGTGGCAGATGGTACTGAAGGCCTGTGACTGGAAATAGGTAGCAATCCTGAATGGGTCACTGAAGAAAAAGGAACATAATCCCCCACAACTGGTGTTTTGAGAAAACTCTGCAGCCCTATGTCAACATTAGGAGACCAGTTTAGTTGGCTCTCTTGTAGGGTCAGAGGGGGTAATTCCTGTTATCTGGAATTGTTAGCTGCATTACTGCTCATTGAGAGTGGTGCAGCCCTAGCTGCCTCTGGTTGTTGTTGTGCTTTAGCAAATGGTTTTTCTAAGGCTTTTTGCCTTCTTTTGGCATCTTTCTCAGCAGCAACAGAGATAGATTTGGAGGACTTAGCCTTGGATCTGGTAGATGATTTAGTTGAAACTGATCTAGCCCTCCTAGAATCAGAAGCCTCTGATCCCTGAATGAGGGAAGAATCAAGAGAATGGCTGCTGCGTGAGCCAGTATGATCTGCCATCTTGGTCACTGGTTCCAGCGATATTGTGACTGATAGAACTAAACTGGGCTAATCCCAATCCTGGAACTAATCCTTTTAGGAGGTGTGGAAAATCAGAATCCTGTCTAAGGCTCAGCAGGAATAAGCTTCAAACTGTCAAAACAGTTTGTAAATTGCCCAGTAATGGAGTCGCAGCTGCAGGAGGTGAAAATGGTGCAAAACTGACAACACAGTTTCTCCGCACCTATGTAAAAGCCACCACTTCCAGCAAGAAGTGCAAGACCAGCAACATGGTCCCAGACGCTGGAAACTTTCAAAAGGCACGAAACCCACAACACGGTTTCTTAGCACTTCGACTGGCTGCCCACACTCACAGAAGACCAAAGCCTCGGTCTGTACTGAGGTCTGTCAGTCCTACGCGCCCTCCTGATCGGGCTGCCTGCAAACTCTCGTACTCTCGTACTCTCTGGAACGAACTTCCCCCCGGTTTACGTCAATTACCCGACCTTCGGACCTTTCGCCATGAATTGAAAACCTATCTATTTATCCAAGCGGGGCTGGCCTGAATTTTAAATTTTTTTAATTTTTAAATTTTTAATAATTTTAGTGGGTATTTTAATATGGTTAATTTGACGGTTTTAATCTTGGCCTTTATTGAATAAGTTTTTTAATTGTGATTTTAAGTTTGTATATTTAACTGTTTTTAATGTAGGCTGTACACCGCCCTGAGTCCTTCGGGAGAAGGGCGGTATAAAAGTTTAAATAAATAAATAAATAAATAAATAAACAAACAAACAAACAAACAAACAAACAAAATGGCCGGCCACTGACTTTGTCGGATCGATCCTCCCGATTGCGATGTCTTGATCGCATGGCCGCTTGCACCGCCTACACCAAGGCATGCTCCCCGCAGCCCTCCAACGAGCTCCTGAAACTCTATTTCCACAAAAAATGAGCCAATGCAAGCGTTTCAATAGTAACTAGTAAGAGCAAACTCATTTGTGTCTCTCTAGGTCAACTGAGTTGAAAAAACTGAGGCTTGGCCGGCAGGAAGAGGTGTGGCCAAAGATTTTCCAATTCAGTCTCTGGCCAATCAGACAATTTGAATCCATGCTTGGACTCTCCAAGCAATGCACAGGAGAAATTTTAAATTTCACCCCTGCTCTAATCAACATAACTTTACTGCCATTACTATATAGTTTCCAAAATTTTACAAAATTCCATCCCTTACACCTGATGCCAGAGCAATTTTTTTAAAAAAAAATGTATATAACAAGACATTAAATACAGAACTGAACCAATAAAATTGGAAAACCTTTCTCATATTCATATTTCTTGTCAAACCTGCAATACCACTTACAAGACATATCTGATTTATCATTATTACAACATTAATTTATTCTGATTCCTCTATAAGCAACTCCCATAAAACTTTTATTAAAGGGGAACGCACTATCAATGAGCATGGAGAAGGAGACAATTCTTTAAGATTAAAATCAAGGCTTGTTCAGATCCTTAATTTGGCATTTTGCCAAGGGTGTGGAATCTTTTTGTAGCCAATAAGGTTACTTTTTAATCCCACACCATTATCAAAAGCTACAGAGACAATGGATGAGATGATATCAATAGAAAGAGCAAACTTAGAATTTTCAGGTCATGTTTCTTGTTTTCAGAGATTCTGATCTTTTTCTTTCATTGATAATTGGTGGGTTAAGCAAACTGCAAGCTTACCACATCAATTTATTTTTTTGATCATAAATTAGTTGTAATTGCATTACTGCTAATATATAGCTTTTCATCAAATGTCCCTAGTACAATTTTGAGGATTTGGGGGAATTGCAAAAAATATGTTACATGATCCTGGATTATACTAATAAATCCTCAAGGGGCACAATTTGAAACACTGCTCCTTACTTCATTCACAAACACATTTGCTTTCTGGTTTATACAAAACAAAATGAAAATTTTAGTTAACACTTAGGTGTAAGTTAGTATCGAGTCCTTGTTCATGCTCCTCATCAGTGGTCAAATTCAAACTACACTCTACTTGCTAGGAATAAACAATAAGTTGTAGTTAACAGCAAAAGTGAATTGAAATGTAGATTCAGAAAATGTCATGTAAAACATAGGCTTCCTGGTGGTTTAATAAAAAACATTAGATTTCAGTTTGAAGTTACATCAGAATAGGCCCCAAGAAAACATTACTGTAATTGTTTTCTCTCACATGCATCACAAAGCTTTACACATAAATGAAATCTTTCTCTTAATGTATGAATATTCCTTAACTTTCCAGCAATTTAAGTTTTCTTTAACGATTTAGTGTTGTGTGTATATTCACAGAAACTCACAGACACACAATATTTGGAGCAGCCAACCAACCAAATACTACAAACAAAACCAGAGAAAAACATTGTGAGAGGATTTTAACATAACAGACGTCCAAGGTTTATTTAACCTTGAGAAATCCTTTTAGCCCAGCTGTGATAACAGGTTCCAGTGAGAGAGAGAAAATATTGAGACATTATTTATTCTTTTTAAGATTCTAGATCAGAGTGTATTTTATAAAATCAGAAGGATTAATCTTACGCTTTTAACCAGAACAGCTTTTTTCTTTCAACCTTATTTTCCCCATCCCTTTTATTTTAGCCTGGGGGTGGGGGGCAGTTGTCTTCAATTTCCTTGTGTATTCAGTTTCAATTACTATAATACTTATGTTCCATTTTATATTCCTCTATTCTATCTTATTTACAGCACTACTTTACTTTATACTAGTGTTATAATCAAGCCAAGACCTCAGAATGAAATATTTTAAGCAAAGGAAATTTCATTCATCAGTAAACAAAAAAAACAAAACTTGGATAGTTCTTCCGCAGCTTACATCTATTTATTTTATTTATTTTATTTTATTTTAATTTTATTTGCATTTATATCCCGCCCTCCTCCGAAGATTCAGGGCGGCTTACACTATGTCAAGCAATAGTCTTCATCCATTTGTATATTATATACAAAGTCAACTTATTGCCCCTAACAATCTGGGTCCTCATTTTACCTACCTTATAAAGGATGGAAGGCTGAGTCAACCTTGGGCCTGGTGGGGCTTGAACCTGCAGTAATTGCAAGCAGCTGCTGTTAATAACAGACTGTCTTACCAGTCTGAGCCACAGAGGCCCTAAGTTTCTTCATTTCAAATGATCAAATAACAACATATAACACATTTGTTAATGTGTGATCCTTAAGGGTGTCTTTGAGTAGACTACTGTCTGTTGAAGTTGCTATCATTCAAGTTATCCATTTGCAGCACACTTATGCTATCACAGGATGCCTATTCAAGCACAGACTGCTTAGACTGAAAGCAGGTTTATTCTTAACTGTATCATACATACCCTGTTTCCCCGAAAATAAGACCCAACTGGAAAGTAAGTTTTAGCATGATTTTCCAGGATGCTCGTAATATAAGCCCTACCCCCAAAATAAGCCCCAGTTAAGATTGTCAACCAGATGGATGCATTTAGTACTGTATTCCCCCACACACACCAAAAAAAAAATAAGACCTAACCAGAAAATAAGCTCTAATGAGTCTTTTGGAACAAAAATTAATATAAGACCCAGTCTTATTTTCAGGGAAACACGGTATGTGGGCAACAAAACAAAGGTGCCTTGCTGCCTAAGCCTGTTGTTTTCCTATTGCCCCCTATCTTTTTAGCAATAATAACTACGCAGAACATGGTGCATTGGGAAATATTTCAAACTTCCATTATATGTATATTACATACGACTGAGTTCCAAACTGATCAGAGGATATAGATCAGCTATGCAAAATAAAAGTGATCTTCAAACAAGATCTGAGATGAAGGGACAACTCCAAGTCCCTCTCTGCCATTCCTTTTCATGTTGAGAAGAAAGTCTGAACACAGAGATAAATTCAGCATCATTTCTGAGAAACAAATTATAATTCTAAGCATTAATATGCACACGTATGTAGGCATAACAAAATGCTTTTGTTGTTGTTTAAATATTCTTAATAACTGCATTTTTTTCCCCTATGGGCTGTTGATTCATCTTTAACATGATCTTCGTGATATCACAATCAATATAATTCAAAGGTGAAGATTGTTACTTCAAAGCCAGACCAAAACATTAAAAATCATTTTTATTTATTCGTTTTAAAAAAGACAGGAAGAAGCATATGTCCCAAAGAAAAAATATCAATAAAAAACCAACATCCTTTGCCTTACAAGGCAAGAGTTGTTATGACTGTGCTTTTACAGAAATCACAGTGAATGGAGATCTAAAAAGGTATTAGAGCAACAGTAAATTTTGAAAATCAAATGGTTTTTGAGTTGGCTTGTTTGTTTTTACTGAAGTATGAATTACTGATTAAACTAAAGACTTGTTGCAATTCTAGAGAATTCACTTAGCTTGTTCCCAAAGGCAGAAACAGACATACTGCAAAATAGCAAAAGGAAATATTATTTGTACTCTTTAGGTGGGATTATTTTGACGCTGATACAAATTGCAAGTTTTACATGTTTCTTAAATTGGTAATAATGAAATGTGACTCCAATTATAAATTAAAATTCACTTAACAACTATCATTGTCACCATTTGCTCTTATTCCATTGTGAACTAGATACTTTTCCAGCATGTAGAGACATTGGTGATTAGAACACTAGAACAAATGATTATGTCAAGAGAAAGGGACTGGGACAAAGGTTCCCTGATATATATTTAGGTTTCACATATAACTAGATGAAAAATGTACACAAACAGAATGAAATTCTGTCTGTCTGTCATCTGCCTGTCTGTCTACCTATCATCTATCTTACAAATACAAAACAGCAGTGTGTGTGTTTTCTTGATGCAATTATTAAATAGTAAAAACAATGAAAGCTGGAGATCTTCATTTGAAGAACATACTACTGCATATTCCAATACTAACATTGGAAATAATAAATTTATTTTTAGTGACTAATTGCAAATTACTTCTAAATCCTAGTTTGGGTAATGAAACATCTGCAAGAAAACAGCCAAGCTCCGAGAGCACCACAGGTCCCTCATTTCAGCCCTGAGCTACAAATATTCTCCTCTATTGGTAAATTATTTCTTCCATAAACAAATGCTAGTGTCACAGAAATAAATTTTGCACATTCTACAATTACTACTGTAATAAGCTTGCTCATCTAATCAAGGCCACTTAGTTTTTTCTACCTCATGTTTTAGAGTTTTCCCTCATGCTCCTACTTGCTATCAGCCTGCCTTTGAATTATATCTGGAGTTCCATGTCTTAAAGTTTCAAAAGGCTCTTAAAAATGCCTCTCTTTGCAAGAATTTTATGAAGCTTGAAAACGTTTCTTATTTATTCTAACGGTTGTTGTAATATTAGGAAATATTTGTACTATTACATAAGAAAATATTTTCCATTGAGTGCATCATTTTATAATCATACGTATTTACACTTTGTATAATTTTTTATTTACCTATGCTAGTGCAGTTACTTATGCTACATACCTATGACATCCACGCACTAAATAAAATTACTAAACAGAGCTAAGAAATTCATGAGTAGTACATACAATTTGTCTGACAGTGATTGATTGGACTGCCAATGCCATGGGGGGATTGAGCAGGAAAAAGTCCCTACACAAATGAAGGAAAGCAAGAAAATAGACTGGACTTAAGACTAGTGAGGAAGAAGCCGCGATGTGTGTGTGTGTGTGTGTGTATCAGACGATGAGGAAAGAAAACAAGTAGAGAAGAAAACAACAAAACAAAACAAATGCAACAAAATTTTGGAATGCATTAAGAGCTCTTGGCAGATATGTTTTAGATCAGGTTTCTTGCCAGCCAATCATGTTCTCCTCCAGGATAATATTGTGTACTTTATGCAGCCAGGAGTTTAGCAGGTCATTCTAAATCTAGTTTTCATGCCTTTTCCCCCTCAAGTAACACTTCACTGAGTTTGTTGATTTAGAATATTTATTTTGCGGTTCACAAAAAAGATGAGTCTTCCAAACACAGAGATGCTTTCTGTTTTATTTCTCAGATCTCTTTTGCTTCTATTTTTGTCTGGTTTCTCCATAGGAGGGAATAGTGCTACAGAGTAAAATCAGACAAAAATCAAATAAAGCAACATTACCACCGCTGCCACATTTTCAACAGCGGTACAACTAATTTCTGCCATCGCAATCTCAAGTATTCTGTCTCAAAATTCTGTTCCATAGATTACAATCAACTTCTAAAACAAGTTATTAAATGCCTGCAATGGCATGATTAAAAAACAACTCAAATTTATTCTACAAGTTATCAGTGTCATTGATTTTCTTAAGAGTTGCATGCATTTTTTCTGAGCAACACATTTTCCTTAAGCAAATCAGAAACAGTGTTTTTGCTGTACCTAAGCAAAGTCTTACAATTCTGTAGACATACAAAGCTTTGAACAATTTACCCAACATCACTCTACAGATTTTTACTTGTGCTTTGTGCGTCTGAATATATACCAGCTATCAAGACACAAATGTATGGAGAGCACACATGGGGAGCAGAGTGTAAATTTTTTTTCTTCCTAGTTTCTTTTTCCCTGGAAGTGCAGGGTCCACCTTTTTCAGATCAACCAAATGTTGATCCATTGGTTGCAACAGGAACTGATCAACCACTTTGACACCCTGACATCCTGGGTTGAGAGAGAGTGACTGGCCCAAAGTCACCTACCTGGCTTTCATGCCTAAGGGAAGCCTAGAATTCAGAGACTGCTGGTTTCCAGCCTGGTGCCTTCACCACTCGATCAAACTACATGTTTGTGTAAACAACTGAAGTATGCCTTAAAATAAAATTTTAACCTTTTAAACTATAACTATGTATATCTGCATAAAACAAAAATAATCCTCTTTCTTTAATATAAGAGAAGAACAGGAAGGAACAGATGGAATTTGAACTATATAGAGAATCAGCATTTTAAGTATTTGTATAAATAAATCTTAGATGCTTTTCTGAGAATTTATAAAGTTAGTCCAATATATAAAGATTTAATTTGATTAAAAAAATTATAAGGCTAGTCCAGTTTGATTTAAGAGTAAGCAAGTATTCAAGCTATTAACCTCTTTGCTCTGTGGAGTAATCATTATTAAGCTCAAAAGTTGTTTTTTCTGAGCACATCTGATCATAGGATTGCACTGACGTATACCATTTTTTATCTTTTTTATCTTTTACCATTTATCAATGGCACTATCATTTATCTGGCACTTTAACATACACACCAATTTCAATAGCCATAGGACTAGTACTATAAAGAACTATTCAGTAAACCCCTTTGACAATAACATACATTAACTAATATTTTGTTAGATACTATTCCATTATAGATCATCCAAGTACTTTACCAGAGCCAGAAATAGTCCATTAAGAAAGATATCATCATTGCTTACTCCCAGATGTTTATGTTTAAATTGGCTAAGCCCTGAATTAACCTAAGTATAATAGCTTTCCATCATCAAGAGCAAGATTGTTTTAATCATTTTAAGTACAACTTTTTAAGAAGAATGGGATACTGCTGTATCTTCTCACTGATCACGAAGCTAAATGTACAGAATGCAGATGAAACAAATAAGAATGGCAAATGGAGAGTTTTAGTAATCTCTGCATATTCCAGCCTCCATTTTAATGTTCTTGGGTATAAATCTAGGTTTCACAGGTCTGCTTATGTTAATTTGATCACATTTGCTAAAGAAGAAGGGCAAAAGAATCCCAATGGAAAAAACACAAATAATTTATATAAAGGTATAGAAAAGTTAGAAATGTATTCCATTTCTAGAAGATGTTGTGAGATAATAAGGTACACATAACATCTGAGAAGTTGCTAATACCATATAACAATCAACAGGATACAACAGAAATCTAATAAATACAAACACAGTGCCATCCATAGTAGTACTTCAACCTTTAAAAAGTGATCAAATTTAGTTCAAAGAAGTGACTTTTAAAGAATGAGGGACGTCTCATCAGAAAGGCTTTAAGGGTCCAATTCCTTTGTCCTTTTTAGTTCCCAATGACCCCCTCAGAGGTCATGACCTGAACATTTGGGAAGTAATAAATGATTCTTTTCATATCCTTTAAAACCTATTTTGAAAACCCATACAAAGTCTGGAAGATAATGCTAGTTACAAAAACCTGGTCAGTTTGACAATGAGTAACATATGTTTTTAGCCATTGTTTTGTGAATATGGGTCTCCAAGTAATGCTCAGTTAACATCTGCTAGTAGCTCTCTTTCACCCTGGCACTAGACAGATGCTTGAACTTTGATAACTTGCCTGGAGGTGTATTTTGTTTTTAAATAAAAAGCTAAACAACACCTGTGTGGAAAAACAAAACAAAACCAAACCTAAGAATTACACAGATGAATCCACTCAATACTGTCTTCTAACACTGTGTTCACATTTTAACATTTCAGATATAATAAGTTAAGATTAATACTTGCTAAACTGAATGCCATGCAATTCTTGCCGTGTTTTATATAGGAATTTCTACTGCTCCAAGAAGCCGAGTGTGTTTTTCATGGTTCTGTTTTCTCCTATCCTTTTTGTATTCAAAAGAGGACCAAGCTTTGTACTTGTATTAGTTACTTTATTAATGCAATTTTAATATTGGATGGTTGCTATCTTTATTAAACATGTTAATAGTTGAATGGACTGATAATTTTATTATATCACAATCCTTAACAATGTATATATTGCACATTTTATTATTTTTATTATTGTTTTATTGTTTTATATGTGCTATTAACTATTTTGGATACAACTTCCTGTATCCAAAATAAGCCTGAGACATGGTGAAGTAATTTGTAGACCAGAAGAATGAATGTGTTAAATTAAAATTTAGCAACTGAAAAACTTTTTTCTCCTTTGGAAAAATAACCGTCTTAGTAAAAACCTAGCATTTTAAAGTTAGATCTGCAAGTATGAGATGAGGTTCAAAACTTATAGCCGGTTCTAAGGGAGCACTTTTGTTTATGATGATGCACCTGTTTCAGTCATGGCTCCTTGTTGGCTCCTCCTATATTCATGCAGACACCCAAGCAAACTGGACTAATTTGGTGCTAAACTTTGCTGATAATAATTTGTAAACAGAATATTGTTTAGATTCTGTTAGAACCCAATGTCCATAGGAAAGGAGAGGCTATAAGTCAGGGGACCTTTGTATTAGTTGCTATGCAGCCATTTTAAACCCAGAAAGGAGAAGACTTGGGGTGAGGTTTGGCAGCTAAAATGCGTTGAACAGGATTTAGTAGTTCACTATTAAGGTTGGGTTGTTGGTTTTAGTAAAACCCAATATGGGCTGGTAAGCCTGA
This sequence comes from Ahaetulla prasina, assembly GCF_028640845.1. Lineage (NCBI taxonomy): Eukaryota > Metazoa > Chordata > Lepidosauria > Squamata > Colubridae > Ahaetulla > Ahaetulla prasina. The sequence continues at coordinate 97,116,468 of NC_080541.1, read as the reverse complement.
GTTGGATTAGTTCATAGGCAAGTGGAAGCCCTATTATATTCAACACTCCACAAAATTTGTGATCTGTACCAAATCAGCTTTTAGTAAATAAGGGCTCAAAAGTCTTGTCAGCAACTAGCTTTCTCAGAGAACAATCCTGAACAAATAGTGTGGAATACTCGGGTAAATTTTCAGCCCCCAATCCTTTCTGGAACAATATTCCCTCCATGGTTTTGCCTTATCCTTGAACTGGCAATCTGAAAGGGGAACATAAACTACAGAAGCAGATTTAAACAGAAATGCAAAAAAAAAAAAAAAAGAGTTGAATCACAAACATTAGTTTGAAGGTGACTGCCCACACATTTCAACAAAGTAGCTTCAAATTCTCCTACTTCAAAAGAGTTCAAGGCCTCCTGGCTGTCTATTGCTGCCATCTGCTTTAAAGATCCATCTAAAATGAATTCTTGAGGCATGCAGGCTGGATTCTCGAGACCCTATGATAGTCATAAACTTCCATTACTTCTTGCTTGTCACCTCCCACATACTCCCAAAGAGAATGAGAAAGCAAAGTTAATCCCTGTAGACAGGAATATATTTGAAGCTAACCACATCATTCAGGTTCTGCGGAAGTATTTTTTAAATTAAGTTCCCAAGGAGGAGAGGGAAAAGTCTCTTTCAAAAATCAAGAAAAAAAATGTGAGCTGGGCAGGGATGGAAGATGAAGAAGATATTTACAGGTGCTTATTATTTAAAACCGAGGATACTGGATCATATTCTGTTTTCTAGCCTAATGCCATTCCAAGAATGATTTCTTTGTTAAGCAAATTCAGGGAAGATTTTTGAATGCCAAGGCTCATGATACTTACCATCTGTGGTTTTGACTGGGAAATGCACACATTTTACATTTTTTAAGATATTAAATCTCAGCTGCTTCTATTTAGAGCATTGGGAACTGAAGCCAGCTAGCATGACCCCTTCCCCCACAGCCAAGCTCTCGTCCACTGGTGCTCTAATTAAACATTCTTTTGTTTGATGTTATAAAGGCTAATCAGCTTGCGGTCATCCACTGGACCCCCCATTCAAACTGTTGCTCATTTTTTTCATTACACTTCTGTTTTCCTTTGTGTTCAGTCTTGTTAGATTTAAAGGAAAAAGTTATTTTTATCCCCTTCTGTTAGTGTAAAAACTAACAAATATGGAATTATATCATGAGATTCTTTTGTGTGTAGAGTGTTCAATCTTTTAAAAAGGAAAACCTTTTTAAACATTATTCACAGAAACAATCATAATCAGCCAAGAAAAAAAATGGTTATTCTTTTGTGATTGTATGCATATTTCACAAAAAGAGAGATTATATTTTCAGGGCAATATTGTGAGACACCGAACAATGGTCTTAAGTTCCATGCAAGGTTTTGATTGCATGTTAGGAAAAACTTTCAAATGGTTAGAATAGTTTGACAGTGGAACGAATTATGAAGAAGAGAAGTCTGCTCCGATTCATTGGAAGAGTTCCAGTAGCAGCTAATCAGCCATCTGTTGAAGATGGTTAAACTTTGATTCCTATATTGATGCAATGATCCTTTCCAATTCTATAATTTTACACTGTATGATAAGCTATAAAATCTTACTACCACTTTGGCTGCCATTTACAGTGAAAGTGATTAATTTTCACTTCTTTTTCTCTGAATAAGCATACACTCTTAAAAGTATAATAAGCACATTTAGTCATTTTAAAAGACAGATGACATTTCCAGCGTAGTGACTGACATACACTGAGATGACTCAGGAGGGGTTGGTTATTTCTCTGCACTGGGTGTAGTAAAAGCTGAAGAGATGGAAGGAAATCTAGAAAGATTATACAAACATAGAAGATTTTCTTAAAACCTTTTAGGGTTTCTTGATGCCTTTCTATTTTGTAAAAAAAAATAACAACAGGTACAGTCATGGCCGAAAGTGTTGGCACCCCAGAATTTTTTCCAGAAAATCAAGTATTTCTCACAGAAAAGTATTGCATTAACACATGTTTTGCTATACACATGTTTATTCCCTTTGTGTGTATTGGAACAAAACAAAAAAGGCAGGAAAAAAAGCAAATTGGACATAATGTCACACAAAACTCCAATAATGGGCTCGACAAAATTATTGGCACCCTTAACTTAATATTTGGTTGCACACCCTTTGGAAAAAAATAATTGAAATAGTCGCTTCCTATAACCATCAATAAGCTTCTTACACCTCTCACCCGGAATTTTGGACCACTCTTCCTTTGCAAACTGCTCCAGGTCTCTCTTATTGGAAAGGCACCTTTTCCCAACAGCAATTTTAAGATCTCTCCACAGGTGTTCAATGGGATTTAGATCTGGACTCATTGCTGGTCACTTCAGAATTCTCCAGCGCTTTGTTGCCATCCATTTCTGGATGCTTTTTGATGTATGTTTGGGGTCATTGTCCTGCTGGAAGACCCAAGATCTCGGACGCAAACCCAGCTTTCTGACACTGGACTCTACAGTATGGCCCAAAATCCTTTGGTAATCCCCAGATTTCATGATGCCTTGCACACAGTTAAGGCACCCAGTGCCAGAGGCAGCAAAACAACTCCAAAACATCATTGAACCTCCACCATATTTCACTGTAGGTACTGAGTTCTTTTCTTTGTAGGCCTCATTCCGTTTTCGGTAAACAGTAGAATGATGTGCTTTACCAAAAAGCTCTATCTTGGTCTCATCTGTCCACAAGACATTTTCCCAGAAGGATTTTGGCTTACGCAAGTACATTTTGGCAAACTGTAGTCTTGCTTTTTTATGTCTCTGTGTCAGCAGTGGGGTCCTCCTGAGTCTCCTGCCATAGCGTTTCATTTCATTTACATGTCGACGGATAGTTCGCGCTGACACTGATGCTCCCTGAGCTTGCAGGACAGCTTGAATTTCTTTGGAACTTGTTTGGAGCTGCTTATAATCAATCAAAGGGGACATTGGGACAGGAACGGTAGGCACGTTGGTGCTCTTATACACGCCCCTTACAGACCTCTTAGGAATCGAGTGAGGTCAATTATCCACCATCCGGACTATCCTGCGTTGCAACCTTTCATCAATTTTTCTCTTCCGTCCACGCCCAGGGAGATTAGCTACAATGCCTTGGGTTGCAAACTTCTTGATAACGTGGACTGTGGACAAAGGCAAATCTAGATCTCTGGAGATTGACTTGTAACCTTGAGATTGTTGATATTTTTCCACAATTTTGGTTCTCAAGTCCTCAGACAGTTCTTTTCTCCTCTTTCTGTTGTCCATGCTTACTGTGGCACACACAATGCAAAGACTAAGTGAACTTCTCTCCTTTTTATCTGCTTTGAGGTGTGATTTTTATATTGCCCACATCTGTTACTTGCCCCAGGTGAATTTAAAGGAGCATCACATGCTTGAAACAATCTTATTTATCCACAATTTTGAAAGGGTGCCAATAATTTTGTCCAGCCCATTTTTGGAGCTTTGTGTGACATTATGTCCAATTTGCTTTTTTTCCTGCCTTTTTTGTTTTGTTCCAATACACACAAAGAGAATAAACATTTGTATAGCAAAACATGTGTTAATGCAATACTTTTCTGTGAGAAATATTTGATTTTCTGGAAAAATTTCTGGGGTGCCAACACTTTCGGACATGACTGTACCTCATGGGAATTATTGCAAATAAGAAAAAACTGCTCCCCAAATTGGCCTATGGACTGAAAAAACTGTAAGTGTTCATAACAACTCACCTACTTGCAAGGATATGGATAGTACAAACAAAACATATTTGGAAGCTACGCATTTACCTGTCCATAATCAGTCTTGAATACAACAACTCCTTCTGCACAGGAAAGTACAGTGCTTGGATAATGTTGGCCATTTTCTCGCAACCAAACTCGTACTCCCTAAAATGGAGAAAAAACAAAAACCAAAATTAATCAATAATTAATTTTAAAACCATATTCTTAGTAATTTATCATATCTACCACACCCAATAGACATATGCAGATCCCATTTAGTAAATAGCAAAACAGGTACGAAATCCCATCCAAAAGTACATGTTCCTGTTTCTATTAATAACCCTAAAGATTATGGGGTAGATTTTTACCTTAAAAAAATAGAAAACCACAAACATATGTGATTCTATTCACTGAGTCACACAGGTAAGTTACAGTTACATAAAATTACACGTAATGTTTGTATTTATGGTACAGCGTATGGGATCTTTTGAAACTCAGATCTTCATAACAACTATGTCCTACTTCATCAAGATTATTTTACAGAATAAAGGAAACTTTATCTTTTCCATCCGATGAAGCATTTGGTTCACCACTTTTTGTTGCTGTTCATTACTAAGTTTAGGTGGGTGGAGGGGATAAAGTAATACATCAAGCTTTAGACCATATTTTTTTAACTGATTTGTCTTGAAATGAGATTATACTGAAAGGAAGAAAAAATAAAAGGGGTAAAAAAAACCCAAGAAGGCCATATGTTGAATTATTTGAATGCTTTATTAGTGGATGCTTAGAACTGAAAAACTAAAAAATTATAATAATGCCTCAGAAAGATTACTTAAAAGTCATAAATACATGTTTTTATTATAGTTACACAAAATTTCTACAGGAGTATATTGTTAAAAGTGATTTTTCATCAGCCGAGGGCCCAAGGTAGGGGTGGGGGGTGGCGGTTGTTATTAAGGAAGATCTAGAGCCGAGGGAGGCCACTGTTCCTCAGATTGCCGGCTGTGAATCCCTCTATGTGCGGTGGGGCCATAGGAATCAGTTGGGCTTGTTGATCGCGTACCTGGCTCCTTGCTGCGTGACCACAGCCCTGCCTGAGCTGTTGGAGGTACTTGCCGCTGTGGCGGTTGAGACCCCCAGACTTGTAGTCATGGGAGATTTCAACCTTCCATCAGCTGGCTTGTTATCGACGGCAGCTCGGGAGTTCCAGGCTTCCATGACGGCCTTGGACTTGATTTGAGTAAACAATGGCCCTACGCACTTGGGGGGAGGCACGCTGGATCTGATTTATATCTCTGGACAGTGGTTAAATGATCTGGAATTAGATGATTTAGTAACAGAACCAATGTCATGGTCCGATCATTTTCTCCTTCGCCTAGACTTCCGAACCGCCACTCACCATCGCAGGGAGACGGAACCTATACGTTGGTTCCGTCCCAGGCGCCTGATGGACCCGGAGAGGTTCCTGACGGAGCTTGGGCCATTTCCTGAGGATCTGGCCCACGGCACGACTGAGGAACTAGTCGTGGCCTGGGAACAGGCCGCGGCTGGGGCCTTGGACCGTGTCGTGCCTTTGCGGCCTCTGACCCGGCGTAGATCTCGTCCAGCACCTTGGTTCTCCGAGGGGCTGAGGGAGATGAAACGCCGGAGAAGACGCCTAGAGAGCACTTGGAGGTCCAGTCGTTCCGAAGCTGATCGGACACTAGTTAGGTCCTATTCTAGGACCTACCTAGTGGCAATGGGGGAGGCGAGGCGTTCTTACGCCTCCACCCTCATTGCGTCGGCAGATAACCGCCCGGCCGCCCTGTTTCGGGTGGCCCGCTCCCTCCTTCATCAGGAGGTGCGGGATGACCCTTTGCAGGGACGAGCCGAGGAGTTTAGTGGTTATCTATACGATAAAATCGCTCAGCTCCGGGACGGTCTGGACCGAAGTTGGGATGATCCAACCGAGGGAGAGGAGACACATCTTGTTGAGCCGGTTTGGGATGAGTTTGACCCTGTGGCTCCCGAGGACGTGGACAGGTTGTTGGGGAGGCTTCACGCCACGACATGTTTACTGGACCCGTGTCCTTCCTGGCTGGTACTGGCCACTCAGGAGGTGACACGAGGCTGGCTCCAGAGGATTATCAACGCTTCTTTGCTGGAAGGGGTTTTCCCTGCCGCCTTGAAAGAGGCGGTGGTGAGACCCCTCCTCAAGAAGCCCTCCCTGGACCCAGCTATTTTGGGTAACTATCGTCCAGTCTCCAACCTTCGCTTCGTTGCGAAGGTTGTAGAGAGTGCTGTGGCGCGACAGCTACCCCAATACCTGGATGAAGCCGTCTATCTAGACCCGTTCCAGTCCGGCTTTCGACCCGGATACAGCACGGAGACAGCTTTGGTCGCATTGGTGGATGATCTCTGGCGGGCCAGGGACAGGGGGTACTCCTCTGCCCTGGTCCTATTAGACCTCTCAGCGGCTTTTGATACCATCGACCATGGTATCTTGCTGCGCCGGTTGGGGGGATTGGGAGTGGGAGGCACCGTGCATCGGTGGTTCTCCTCCTATCTCTCCGACCGGTCGCAGACGGTGTTGACAGGGGGGCAGAGGTCGGCCGCGAGGTGCCTCACTTGTGGGGTCCCGCAGGGGTCGATTCTCTCGCCCCTGCTGTTCAACATCTACATGAAGCCAATGGGTGAGATCATCAGTGGCTTCGGGGTGAGATACCAACAGTACGCTGATGACACCCAGCTGTACTTTTCCACCCCGGGCCACCCCAATGAAGTTGTTGAAGTGCTGTCCCGGTGTTTGGAAGCCGTACGGGTCTGGATGGGGAGAAACAGGCTCAAGCTTAATCCCTCCAAGACGGAGTGGCTGTGGATGCCGGCATCCCGATTCAGTCAACTGCAGCCGCGTTGACTGTTGGAGGCAGTTACTGGCCCCAAAGGACAGGGTGCGCAACTTAGGTGTCCTCCTGGATGATCGGCTGTCGTTTGAAGATCATTTGATGGCCGTCTCCAGGAGGGCCTTCCACCAGGTCCGCCTGGTTCGGCAGTTGCGCCCCTTCCTTGATCGGGATGCCTTGTGCACAGTCACTCATGTGCACATTACCTCTCGCTTGGATTATTGTAATGCTCTCTACATGGGGCTCCCCCTGAAGTGCACTCGGAGGCTTCAGTTAGTCCAGAATGCAGCTGCGCGGGTGATAGAGGGAGCTACGCGTATCTCCCATGTAACACCGCTCCTGCGCAGACTGCACTGGCTACCTGTGGCCTTTTGAGTGCACTTTAAGGTGTTGGTTACGACCTTTAAAGCGCTCCATGGCTTAGGGCCTGGGTACCTACGGGACCGCCTGCTGTTACCACATGCCTCCCACCGACCCGTACGCTCTCACAGAGAGGGACTTCTCAGGGTGCCGTCCCCCAAACAATGTCGGCTGGCGGCCCCCAGGGGAAGGGCCTTCTCTGTGGGGGCTCCCACACTCTGGAACGAGCTTCCCCCAGGTTTACGCCAAATACCTGACCTTCGGACTTTTCGCCGTGAACTGAAGACACACCTTTTTATCCGCGCGCTGGCTTAAATTTAATTTTAAATGTCAAATTTTATTAATTTTAAATGGGTTTTTTTAGTGTATGGTAAATTTTTAAATTGTCAGGCTAATTTAAATAAGTTTTTTAAATTGCATTTTAATTGTATTTTGTATTGTTTGTTTTTTTCTGCCTGTACACCGCCCTGAGTCCTTCGGGAGAAGGGCGGTATAAAAATCAAATAAATAAATAAATAAATTTTCTTGATGGATGGAGAATTCTGGGAGTTGAAGTCCACAAGTCTTAAAGCTGCCAAGTTTGAAGACCTCTGCTTTAACCAATGAGGATACCAGAATACCTTTGCAAGGTGCTCATTAAATATAAAGTTCTATGAAATCATTACATCCAACATATTTCCTTACTGACTAAAATCAGTTTTGCCTCAGAAATATTCCTTATTATTATTAACAGCAGCTGCTTGCAATTACTGCAGGTTCAAGTCCCACCAGGCCCAAGGTTGACTCAGCCTTCCATCCTTTATAAGGTAGGTAAAATGAGGACCCAGATTATTGGGGGCAATAAAAGTTGACTTTGTATATAATATACAAATGGATGAAGACTATTGCTTAACACATTGTAAGCCGCCCTGAGTCTTCGGAGAAGGGCGGGATATAAATTCAAATAAAAAAAAATTTAAAAAATATGAATGCGTAGGATATTACAGTCGTATGTATATATGCAAAGAAGTATGGGAGCAGGAAGGAAACATGTATGTGGAGAGAGAGGATGGAAAAAGGAAATCTCACTCCTCATTGCAAGTCTTCCATAAATTTCAACATACATTTATCATATCTTTCATAACAGAAGACCTCAACTATAATAGAAATCATGTTATTATAAATGAGTGTAATCATTATCTGCAAGCATTCTTGTTGCCAACACATTTTCTGTTGTTTCGTAGAGCCCATCAGGCCTAGCACACAGAGAACGACAGACACGGATCGTGTTTACTTATAGACTGGGCTTATTGTTCCACCTATCAACGCTCTCTCTGTGAGTTCAAACAGCTTCAACTGCTGACAGGGCAATACGGAAGACGGCAGTAGCTGCAGAGATAAAGCCAACTGACACTTGCAGCTGCCTGTCAAAAGTCCAGCTAATTCAGTTATCAGAAGACAGCTGCTCTTTGTCGACCAAGCGTTTTTAAAAAAGAACAATAATGCTTGTTGCCTGGAGATGAAAAGCAACATGGCTTAAGCAAGTCAGAAACACAAACACCTGGACTACAGCTGGTTCTTGCTCTAAGGTGCATTCAGGAAAGCACACACATCTTTCTCATCCATTTAGGATTACCCTTTCGTACACCATTCAAAAGTATGTTACCACCTTTAAAGCGCTCCATGGCTTAGGACCGAGCTATCTACGGGATTGTCTACTGCCGGCCTCTATCTCCCATCGTCCGGTACGTTCCCACAGAGAGGGACTCCTCAGGGTGCCGTCAGCCAAACAGTGTCGACTGGCGGCCCCCAGGAGGAGGGCCTTCTCTGTGGGGGCTCCGACCCTGTGGAACGAACTTCCCCTCGGACTTCGACAATTACCTGACCTTAGGACCTTTCGCCGCGAACTTAAAACTTATTTATTTCGTATGGCTGGACTAGCCTGATTTTTATCTTTATTTGATGGGTTTTTAAAGTTTTGTGATTTTATGGGGGAGTATGTAATTTTAACATTTGGGCATTCAAATTAGTTTTTTAAGGGATGTTTTTAATTATTGTGTGTATTTGTATTTTATCTGCCTGTTCACCGCCCTGAGTCCTTTGGGAGAAGGGCGGTATACAAATTAAAATATTATTATTATTATTATTATTATGTCCTGATTTGAAGGGTCCCATGGAGGAACATAAAACATTCAGAACACATTTCTGTATTACCCTACATGTGGAAAACTTGTCAGGAATGAAGGGGTGGGGGTGGGGAGGAAGCAAAAGAACAAACAGCAACTGATAGTCTAGCAATGCTTCCCTAATCTTCTGAGAGATAATGCCTCTTTGGACCACAGCCATTGCATCCTATGCAGAGGTGGGTTTCAGCAGGTTCTGACTAGTTCTGGAGAACTGGTAGCGGAAATTTTGAGTAGTTCAGAGAACCAGTAATAAAAATTCTGACTGGCCCTGCTCCCATCTATTCTCTGCCTCCCAAGTCCCTGCTCATTGGGAAGAAATGGGGATTTTGCAGTAACCTTCCCCTGGATTGGGGAGGGAATGGAGATTTTATAGTATCCTTCCCCTGCCATGCCCACCAAGCCACACCCACAGAACTGGTAGTAAAATTTTTTGAAACCCACCACTGATCCTATGTAATCAGCTAGCCGCCTAAACATCTGCAATGAGTAGGAATCTCCTTTAACTAGTCAAGCGAGGAATTGATTTCAAAAAATAAAACAAAACTCTGATTCACCCCCCCCCTTTTTTTTTTTGAATATGTAAGTTTGGTGGGTTGAGAAAAATGTGGTTCAAAGTCACAAAGTCACATAGAGGACTTCTGTGACTGAGGCTGGAATTGGACTCAGGTCTCCCTTGCAGCCAAAACCTAAATTATACCACTCATTTATTTCTGAAGAAGACTGTAAGTTCTAACAGCTGATCAGCTGCTTTTGGAAGTGTTTGAATGTGGCTGTATGTTTGGTTCTGGCTGGAGGGTAGAAATGTTTCCTTTCTTTGTGAAACACATGGTCTGACGGGAGGGGTTTATATCTGAGGCTGATACGCTTTTTAAATGAATTAACTGGTGCATGGAGTCATATTCCTCAGTTAACAACTCAGTCCCAGAAAGCACATTTTAGAAACAGAAAGACAGTCTGCAACCAGGACAAGCAAGAAGAGACTTGCAAAGAAAGAGAAAGAGGAGACGAGGCCACTGACATCTCCTTTCCAGAGTGTCAAGATAAGTTCAGTGACTGTGATACAGCCAAGTCCCAAACTTTATAAAACTACAATAGAGAGGCTATCTTTTTTGGTCAAATGATTCCCAATAAAGAAAAATATTATAACAATAACCAATAAAAGAAGAAGCTAAGAAGAGAGGTATTGCACAGGATTACCCGCCTCTTGGGCGTAACAGATAGGTTACTATGGGTTTGTACTTGGTGGAAGCATTGTGCTTTGGCCATCAGAAAAACAAGTATGCTAGGTTTATTCCTTAGATTATGAACCCACATCATTTTGTACTTGGGATATTTGTAAAATGGAAAGTTGGGTTATCCCACAGAATCACTATAAATAACAATATTGGGCACAAAGGTAAATTAAATCAAGGAATATATTGTTGCTCACCTGATCAAAACACTGAAGGTAATCTTGGGATGGTAAAAGAAATCAGGGACATGAAAAGCAAACATTGTTGTAAGAATGCTGGATTTAAGTTTCTCTCATACAGACACAGTACATTCGTCTTTGGGCCATGATAAAGCAACCAAATGTTTATATACTTCAAATGCCTGTCCTTCAGAAAAAGTAATATTGGAACTGTTGAAAAGGAAATTAACCTAGATTTCATCCTGAAAATGACCCTGACCAGGCATGTGTTGTGGAAACACTGATTATAACGCTATTAGATTTTGCATATATGAACATGGCAAACTGCCAAGATTGTCCAATAAAGACAAAGAAATTCATGAATACAGCAAAAATCATTAAGGGAAACACTTAGAACTCTAAATATATTTGAAGCAGAAAACTGGCTAGGGAAGTGACTTAGATGACAAAAGGAATGAAAAAAAAATGCTTGGCTATAAAGATTGTATATTGCTAAAAATTACAGATTTACAGAAAAGATGGAAGGAATGGAGACTGCAGAAAAACTGAATGATTTTTTTCTAATTATCTGATCCTGTACTGACTTTTCCAGGAAAGGAATCAGAACAACCAAACCAAACAGAAAAAAAAATGGTTCATGGTATCTGAGATGCTATACCGCCGTGATGGTGAACCTATGGCACATAGCCATTTCTGTGGGTATGAGAACTGTTGCCCTAGGTCAGCTCCACCGCGCATGCGTACAAGCCTCCTGCCGGCCACTGATTTTTGGGTCTCTGCTGTGCATGCACGAGACACGCACGCATGTCCATGTCGCCCCTCCTCTCCCAGGAGTCTCCACGCAGCCCGTTTCGGATGCCAGGTAAGTACCGGGCTCACACAGAGGCTCTGAGAGGGTGAAAAATGGGCGTACCAGAAGTCCAGAAACAAGCCATTTCTGGCCTCTGGAGGGCCTCTGGAGGACTGGGGAAGGCCATTTTCACCCTCCTGGAGGCTCCAGGAACACATCCGGACCTGGGAGGGTGAAAAATGGGCCTACCAGAAGTCCAAAAATGGGCCTTTTCCAGCCTCTGGAGGCTTCAGGGAGGCCTGCTAGGCCCAAAATGGAATGCGGGGTTGGTCACACGTACATGTGCGGGGTGGGTGGGAGAGTGGGGGAGTGTCATGCACACATGCGCAGGGGTGGGTCAGCACGGGGGTTGCGCGCACATATGCAGGGGGTGGGGCGTGCATGGGGGCATTGCATTATGGGTGTGGGCATGCGTGTGTTTTTGGCACCCGAGGAAAAAACGGTTAGCCATCACTGCTATATAGAGTAGTAACAAATCATGGCATTAATGTTTTAAAGGCATCATCCCAAGAATTCTTAAGATACTCATATGTAAAATTGCTAACTTCCTACCAAAGAAGTAGAAAATAACCAAGGTGACATCTTCTTTTAAAAAGAGACCGAAGGAGATTCAGAAAATTATAGTCCAATTAGTTTAACATCTGTTTGGGACAAATTAATAGAGATTGTCTAAAATAACATATAAAGCACATAAAGAAACAGGCCTGATGAAATAAAATCAGCATAGCTTTTACAGTATAAATCCTGCTTCACTAGTCACAGACTTCTACTGTTATTTTGAGAATGCCAGGGGGCATGTGAACAGAAATGAACCTATCTAGTGTACTGTATACCTGGATTTTTCAAAAGGACTGAGAAAATTCCTCATCAAAAGTTCCTAAGAGAAAATAGTGATCATGAGCTAAAACAATCTGCCTTTTTATCAGTTACAATCTTTCTGAAAGGAGTTTGGTGGAGCTGAAAGGTATTGAAGAACAGCTGAGACCTGGCAGCAATGATGAAAGAAGGGACTGCTTGCTGTGACAACATCTCAATACCAATTTGGAGATGCTTGAAGGGTGTGTGGTGGTGGGGGAGAAGGATAAAAGAAAGGAAAGTAAAAACCAATTAGATAAAAAGAGAGGACCACATGACTCAAAAAAGTTCTAAGGAGAACAAGAACAAGAACAAGAATGAGGTGGTGAATGGTGGAAGAAAGAGTACTGATGGAGACCAGAGATGAGAAAAAAGGAGAGAAAATATCTGAAAGTTCCCACAGAGGTCATTGGGAGAAAAGTAAAGGGAGGAGACAAGCAACTGCTGTTTTAACAACCAACTTCAAACCTAGATTCTTGAACAAGGAGGTTGGAAGCAAACAAGAGCAAGTGACTGAAGAAAGAAGTGTGGGGAGAGATAAGAGATAGTCAAAACAACTAAAGCGGTCTAGGAGCTGAGCTGTAAAAGAGACAAGAAAGTGTGAACAGAGTATCGTAATAACCATGGTGGACTGAGAACAGAAGTGAAGTGAACTAGTTAACATTATAGCAGAGAAAGATATTTAATACAGAAAAAACTTTTATGGTTAAAATGATGTCTAACTAAAATAAATCAAGTTAAAATTATATAGAAAAGAGAAAACTCTTGCATATGTCAAAGAGACTTTCTCATAAAACCTGATCTCTGTCTGACATCACCTCTTCTAAAAAAGATCCTTGACACCAAGTTTGCAGATAATACCAAGCTATTTAGGGTGATGAAAACTAAAATTGGTTATGAAGAGCTCTTTAAATAAAACAAATGGCCACTAACAGCAAATGATGTAATTAAAGTATCCTGGGCATTTTAAAAATACAAAAAAAAACAAAAACAACCCTAACTTCACATACATATAAGGTCTGAGCTGTGTGTAACTAACAAGGAAAATATTGTGGGTCAGTGAAGATGTCAACTTTTTGTGCAGCAGCTGTAAAAATTCCATGATAAAGATCATTAAGAAAGGGACTGAAAATAAAACTGCCAATGTCCTTATACAAATCTATAGTGTATTTGTACCAGGGACAGGATGTACAATATTGGTGGTCAGATTTGATAAATATTATTCCAGAACTGGAAAAATACCAAAGGCAATCAAAATGTTCATAAAGGCTTGAACACCTTTCTTGTAAGAGAACATTAGAATCCTTGAATCTCTTTTGCTCATAAAAACATATATAAGAGGAGTTACCAATGGCTTTCAGATGTACAATTAAGGGAAAGACTTAAAGCAGATAAAAAACATTCAGCAAATAAGCAGAATTTGAAATTCAATTGTGTACAAATAACGAACATAATAATTGCTAAAATATATAAACTCAGTGAAATTGGAAACAGAAGAACAAGTTAAAGCTAAAAACTTTAATTATAACACACAGATGGATCAATAGAAAATTATGTGAAGGACTGAAATTTACATTATGTTACAATTTCAAAGAGAAATGACATGGACAACCATGACCTGGATGACTGAGAATATCCATAGACAAAAAAAATGAACTTGTTTTTTATGGGTTTGACAATTTAAAATGTTAATATGGGGAAAAACAGGCTCCAACTCAACCCTGCCAAGACCAAGGGGCTGGGGATGCCGGCATCCCGGTATAATCAGTTGATGCCATCACTGACTGGGGGGGCGAGTCATTGGCCCCCACAGAGAGGGTCCGCAATCTGGGCGTCCTTCTGGATGCACGGCTGTCGTTGGAAGAGCATATGATGGCCGTCGCCAGAGGAGCTTTTTATCAGGTTCGCCTGATACGCCAGTTGCGTCCCTTCTTTGACTGGGATTCCTTATGCATAGTCACTCACGCCCTCATCACTTCCCACCTGGACTACTGCAACGCTCTCTACATGGGGCTCCCCTTGAAGAGCACCCGGAGGCTCCAACTGGTTCAGAATGCGGCCGCGCGGATGATAGTGGGAGCGACTCGTGGCTCCCGTATAACATCTCTCCTGCACAGGCTGCACTGGCTTCCAGTGATCTTCTGGATGCAATTCAAGGTGTTGATCACCACCTTTAAGGTTATTTACGGGACCGCCTGCTGCTACCGGTGGCCTCCCATCGACCAGTGCGCTCCCATAGGGAGGGTCTCCTCAGGGTGCTGTTGGCCAGACAATGTCAGCTGGTGACCCCCAGGGGGAGGGCCTTCTCTGTGGGAGCTCCAACCCTCTGGAACGAGCTACCACCAGGTATCCGCCAACTCCCTGATCTCCGGACCTTTCGTCGCAAGCTGAAAACATTTCTGTTCCATCGCGCAGGACTGGCCTAATGGTTTTTTAAATGGGGTTTTTATTGGATTTTTATAGTTTCCAGCCAAACTTGAATTTGTGTTTTTAAATTGGTTTTAATTTTTGTATCAGTTGTTTTATTCTGGCTGTAAACCGCCCTGAGTCCTTTGGGAGAAGGGCAGTATAAAAATTAAAATAATAAATAAATAAATAAATAAATAAATAAATAAATAAATAAATAAATAAATACATACATACATACATACATACATACATACATACATACATAAAATAATACTTTTATTATTGTTATAAAGAAGTTTGGAAGCTATTTCTTTACATCTTGTTTTCTTTTCATTTTCTTACTTTTCTCCTTTCTTATTCATTGGTCTCTTTTCTTTTCCTTCTCTAAATTTGTATTGTTTTATTCTGTAAAAATATCCTCAATAAAAAATAAGATATATATATATAAAAGCATGTATGGCAAGAGAAATTGACTAGAGAAATGCCTTTTTTCCTCTTTGGAAATGTGAGAACTAGGAGTCATGCAAGAACGTGACTGGAAAAGATGTAGAACAGACAAAAGTCAAGAGTTTTCATATAGTGTATATTTCATATAGTATATATTTAAGATGTAGAATATACTGTAAAATAATAGCGATGAACACTAACTTGAGTGGATTTTAAAGGAGATTAGATACATTCAGAGATGAAAGTGTATCAATGGCTACTAATTGTGATGACTTCATTCTGTTAGATACTTCTGTAACTTTTTGAAGATAGCCATTTAAAAAAATCAAATGTATTTCCTCACTTTTTCTCAGCTGAGAGCTGTGAATGTAAATCTGAATGGAAAGTTTCAGTATGTTTTTAACATTAATAATATTGAGGGTCGTTCTAAAATCAGTCCCTGAACAGTACACGTGAGAAGTATCTTCAAACAAGGATGCAGAGGAACCAAACTTTGGATAAAGCCTTTCTCCTATCTCAGAATAAAAAAGAATACAAGAACACAGATTAAGAATTGCAAAACTGCCTAGCTGCATTGTGGAAGTGTTTCAAAAGAACACAGGGCAAGACGACCTCTATTACAAAAAGATTTTCCCCTCTAATCAGATTGAGTGACAGGAGAAAAAAATAAAGCAATATACTCTCAATAATACCTCCTAACAACAAAAATCTTTATGCAATATTTGGTGGGAGAAAAATAGAAACCTTAAGTAAGGAAAAAACAGTCTAATTCAAACATCAATCTGGTACCCTCCAAATGTATTACAATTCCCATCTCTGGCTCTGCTAGTTATGGTAAGCATCAAGTTTAGGAAGGTTGGCTTAGCTGCTTAGTATTTTTTTCTTTAAAAAGGGAATCAAATGAAAGGCAAAATGACATAAAACAATGTTTTATTTTGAAATGAATTATTTCTTTTACAAAGAAGTACAGGTAATCCTCAAATTACCTCCAAAAATTGCGCCCAAACTTTCTGTTGTTAAGCGAGATAGTTGTTAAGTGAATTTTGCTCCATTTAACAACCTTTCTTACCACAGTTGTTAAGTGAATCATCACAGTTGTTAAGTTAGTAACATGGCTGTTAACTGAATTTGGCTTCCCCATTGACTTTGCTTGTCAGAAGGTCGCAAAAGGGGATCATATGACTCTGGAATGCTGCAACCGTCATAAATATGAGTCAGTTGCCAAGGTGCTAAATTTTAATCATGTGACTATGAGGATGCTGCAACAGTTGTAAGTGTGAAAAATGGTCATAAGAAGTCACTTTTTTCAGTGCCGCTGTAACTTTGAACGGTCACTAAATGAACTGTTGTAAGTCGAGGACCACCTGTAGACTGTTAATAACCAAACAACAGGGCCTTGCTGAAGTGAAAGCAGAAGGATACTAATAACAATCCATACTGCTTTTTGACATATCTCTTAGTAAACGCCACTTATTTTCATAACCAAAAGGTAACTCCTAAATGTATCTGCATTTTAACCATGGAAGAAGCAATCCGTAGCCATCTGCGGCATGCCTGAAAGCAAACCATGGTTAACAAATTGAGCCAACTTCATGCAGATACGTTTCCTTTTCACAACTACTTCCTTTTCCCTCCCATTCCTAATATTAACCATTATTTCCAGTATGGAAGAAAATACAATTAATACAGCATATGATTCCCCTTGTAAACAGTCCTGGACTAAAAACACAGTTTGAAGTAGATCAACAAATTGTGGTTGCTTAGTTTATGCTGACCACAGTTTAAAAAGGTAAAGGTTCCCCTCGCACATACGTGCTAGTCATTGCCAACTCTAGGGGGCGGTGCTCATCTCCATTTCAAAGCCAAAGCACTGTCTGAAGATGTCTCTGTGGTCATGTGGCCGGCATGACTCCACGGCAAAGATGCACGGAACGCTGTTACCTTCCCACCAAAGGTGGTCCCGATTTTTTCTACTTGCATTTTTACGTGTTTTCGAAACTGCTAGGTTGGCAGAAGCTGGGACAAGTAACGGGAGCTCACCCCGTTACATGGCAGCACTAGGGATTTAAACCGCTGAGCTGCCGACCTTTCGATTGACAAGCTCAACATCCTAGCCCGAGTCACCGTGTCACCCCGACCACAGTTTGACACCATGCAAATGCAATAGGAGGGTAATCAGGAAAATTGGGAGAAAGAATTAGTAGAAAGTATCTGAACAGAGACAACTGCAGATCTTCATTTGATTGTAGAAACAAGAAGTGGAAAGAAATGAAGAAGAGATAGCACATGACTGGAAAAGACTACAGATCTTAAACATATTTACCCAGGAATAAAAGCTACTGAACTCAAATGTGATTTATTACTCAATAAGTATGCAAAAAAGCCTGTTTGTTCAAGTTAGCACAAGGCTCCACTAACTTCTTCTGTTGCAAGCAAAAGGAAAAATAATTTAAATCTTCTCTGATATCTACTCTAGGTTTCATAGAATGAGTTGGGTTGAGCAGATCCATCCACAGAAGAACAACAGTCTAATTCAAACATCAATCTGGTACCCTCCAAATGTATTACAATTCCCATCTCTGGCTCTGCTAGTTATGGTAAGCATCAAGTTTAGGAAGGTTGGCTTAGCTGCTTAGTATTTTTTTCTTTAAAAAGGGAATCAAATGAAAGGCAAAATGACATAAAACAATGTTTTATTTTGAAATGAATTATTTCTTTTACAAAGAAGTACAGGTAATCCTCAAATTACCTCCAAAAATTGCGCCCAAACTTTCTGTTGTTAAGCGAGATAGTTGTTAAGTGAATTTTGCTCCATTTAACAACCTTTCTTACCACAGTTGTTAAGTGAATCATCACAGTTGTTAAGTTAGTAACATGGCTGTTAACTGAATTTGGCTTCCCCATTGACTTTGCTTGTCAGAAGGTCGCAAAAGGGGATCATATGACTCTGGAATGCTGCAACCGTCATAAATATGAGTCAGTTGCCAAGGTGCTAAATTTTAATCATGTGACTATGAGGATGCTGCAACAGTTGTAAGTGTGAAAAATGGTCATAAGAAGTCACTTTTTTCAGTGCCGCTGTAACTTTGAACGGTCACTAAATGAACTGTTGTAAGTCGAGGACCACCTGTAGACTGTTAATAACCAAACAACAGGGCCTTGCTGAAGTGAAAGCAGAAGGATACTAATAACAATCCATACTGCTTTTTGACATATCTCTTAGTAAACTCCACTTATTTTCATAACCAAAAGGTAACTCCTAAATGTATCTGCATTTTAACCATGGAAGAAGCAATCCGTAGCCATCTGCGGCATGCCTGAAAGCAAACCATGGTTAACAAATTGAGCCAACTTCATGCAGATACGTTTCCTTTTCACAACTACTTCCTTTTCCCTCCCATTCCTAATATTAACCATTATTTCCAGTATGGAAGAAAATACAATTAATACAGCATATGATTCCCCTTGTAAACAGTCCTGGACTAAAAACACAGTTTGAAGTAGATCAACAAATTG
This sequence comes from Ahaetulla prasina, assembly GCF_028640845.1. NCBI lineage: Eukaryota > Metazoa > Chordata > Lepidosauria > Squamata > Colubridae > Ahaetulla > Ahaetulla prasina. The sequence goes on along the minus strand of NC_080541.1, from coordinate 97,097,852 downwards.
TGGTTGCTTAGTTTATGCTGACCACAGTTTAAAAAGGTAAAGGTTCCCCTCGCACATACGTGCTAGTCATTGCCAACTCTAGGGGGCGGTGCTCATCTCCATTTCAAAGCCAAAGCACTGTCTGAAGATGTCTCTGTGGTCATGTGGCCGGCATGACTCCACGGCAAAGATGCACGGAACGCTGTTACCTTCCCACCAAAGGTGGTCCCGATTTTTTCTACTTGCATTTTTACGTGTTTTCGAAACTGCTAGGTTGGCAGAAGCTGGGACAAGTAACGGGAGCTCACCCCGTTACATGGCAGCACTAGGGATTTAAACCGCTGAGCTGCCGACCTTTCGATTGACAAGCTCAACATCCTAGCCCGAGTCACCGTGTCACCCCGACCACAGTTTGACACCATGCAAATGCAATAGGAGGGTAATCAGGAAAATTGGGAGAAAGAATTAGTAGAAAGTATCTGAACAGAGACAACTGCAGATCTTCATTTGATTGTAGAAACAAGAAGTGGAAAGAAATGAAGAAGAGATAGCACATGACTGGAAAAGACTACAGATCTTAAACATATTTACCCAGGAATAAAAGCTACTGAACTCAAATGTGATTTATTACTCAATAAGTATGCAAAAAAGCCTGTTTGTTCAAGTTAGCACAAGGCTCCACTAACTTCTTCTGTTGCAAGCAAAAGGAAAAATAATTTAAATCTTCTCTGATAGCTACTCTAGGTTTCATAGAATGAGTTGGGTTGAGCAGATCCATCCACAGAAGAACAACAGCCTATGCATCATTATGTAGAAGATCTACTGAACTTAATTAGTTTCCTAAAGAAGAAGCATCTATGCAATTGACTAAGAACAGATTTATTTATTAAATTTATGACCCCTCCATCATGAGGTTCAAGACAACTGAGTGAAATAATTTGCAGATTAACAGACTGTATGATGAAAGAAAGAATATGCATCTGAAAATTAATGTACCAAAGACTAAGGTAATTGGGTTTAACAAGAAATTTGAACAATTCTAATATATGCTTCTCAATCAACTGTTATAGTTGATATATATAAACTCCCCAATAAAAGAATGTCAATTTCTAAGAATAAAGCAACAGCCTTAGTAATTTCAATTTCAACTGCTCATTGCTTGAGTATCAGTTGCTCAGCATGACTGCGTTGGCTCATAAAGTATCCACGGGACTATTTTATACAATTAGATCAGCCTTTCACAAACTGACTGGTGAACAATGAGGATATATTTAATATATTTGCATTGGAAAAATGCATCAAACTGTATAAAGCAACACAGAGAAAACCTACAGTAATTTGGAAAGAATATACAAAAATGTGACATTTCTACATCCATTTACTTTGGTTCACAAACAAAAGCAAAAGAATTAAGTTATGCTGCCATTAGATGCATATTCATGCATATGCTAAAGATAACAATGTTGTCTTCCACGGCAATTAACTTATTTCCTGACAATGGTGCACAATAAATAGGTTTGTTGCTTTTAAAAGTTTAAGCCAAATTGTGCAGCAAGTTAAATTATAATTTTGTAATTAAATTAACAATAAATTAAACCTTAGTCCAATAAATTAAATTGTAATCCAATCTCTTGCAATCAAAAAAATTGTGCAGCAAGTAAGGACAAGAATTGAAAGAAGGAGTAACCTAGAAACAAGAATAAAGGAAATATACAAAATGGGGCAATGGTGGTTATGTGGCAGAGTATTTTGGAAAACTTGGTGGTCCGGACCATTGATCAACCTCCTCTGTCCAATCTGCCAGGGCCAAACTTTACACATTAGGATAGATAAACTCCCTATCTCACCAAAAGTTGAGGAAGCAGCAGCTACCCTCATCTGATTTGGACCATCTGCCAAATTGGTTTACTGCAGTGCGGACACTGTGTATTATAGCTGCTCAGAGCAACAAGTGACCACTGAAGGCCAGGTAGGTACCAAAGATGAATGAGCAGCCCTAAAAAAAGACAGGCAGACCCCTCCACCAGAGGGGCTACCCCTCCATGAAATAAGAGAGAGAGAGAAAAAGAGAGGGGGGGGGGGCCTGTAACAACTAGTAAATATTTACTTGGTTATTAAAAAATGGCTACAATTGGTTTCAATTCCTCCCCTCCCTTTTTGGGGGAGGGGAAACCAGGTGCTTATATATCAATTATGAAAGCATGATTCTGATGCTATAGCTCAGTGTTGCAGCATGCGCACATATGTGCGCATGTGCCAGAAACAGCAACAGCAGCCACCCAGTGCGCATGTGCGCACTGGGAAGATGATCTTCTGGTTTACACGTGAAGACCAGCTGGCTGGTGCGCCGGAACCCAGAAGAGCAACGGGCGACAGCTCGCGTGCCCAGAGAGATGGCTCTGTGCCACTTCCCACACGGGTGACATAGGTTCCCATCATGGCTATAGCCGGTCACTTAAAGACTTCATCTGATCAGTTTGTAGTAACATATTTAAGTTTGGGAATCCACCATATGAACAATATCTGAAAGCAATTTGAGAATGTTAACAGCCTGCTTGTATTAAAAATCTGTTGGAAGAAATGTCCATCTGGGTTCAGTTCCAAGTGGGGAAAAAAGACACTGAAAACATGGAGACTGTTTGGAAAGATGATTTAATGGTGGACAGGACCACATGGTTTGAGGTCCTGGGCAAAAAAGAGCACATGGGTGTGAGAGAGAGATTTATACCCTCTCTTGGGCCCCGCCTTGGAGCTTTTTATTCCTGTTTAAGAAATGTAGTCTGATTGGTTGTCAGATTTCCATGGGGCCATGCAGGGGTAACTTTGTAGGTTGTCTTGCATCCCAGGCCTGGTTGAATCTTGCTGAATGATGATGTAATGAAGGGACTTTGGGTTGGCACCAAAATATCTGCTTGGGGGGCAGGAAGCTGAGGCTCTGAGTTTATGTCTTTAGAAACATGTTTCTCCTTTAGGGAAAATACAATATTCTGCCTTTTTAATATTTCCTAGAATATTTCATTTTTCTAGGAGAGGGGTGAGTGCTAATTTTCTACAAATTTATATGCAGAGTTATAGATACATGGAGATTATAATTCTTTGTCTTGAAGAAATAAAAAAGGATGTTTATACTCCTTGCGGAATTTAATATCGGACATCCTTTATTTTGTTTCCAGGGAAAGCGGGGGTGTTCCTTTAGATATTCATAACAGAATGAAGTATGCATGAAAAAATACATGCTCTGAAAACATTAACCTAATAAAAACCTGGCAGACATCTTTTATTTTTAAGGAAGTAGCAAACAAATACTTTGGAACTTAATTCCTTTGAACTCCTCAATCCCGTGGCAAACAATTATTTTATTTTTCGAAATTAATGGAGACTTAACAATTTTCCAATTTGAAATGTTTTTTTTTTTTTTTTTTTTATATAAAAAGTTTTTATTGGTCAAAAAAGATTTATGCAAATACATATCAGGTATGGTAAATTTTCATTTTTCTTATACATGATAAGAATTTTACTCAAAATTTTAAACACATACAACAGCCATATGGCAAGCAGGTGATACGAAGTAGCTAAGTTTCAATCTTACATACACAATAAGGAAGGGTCAAGAATAATCAGAATATCATACGAAAGAGAATAAGGAAAACCAACACAATACCAAATATCTTTGTCACTTCCTAGTTTTGGATCTCAGAACTCTGGGTTCAGCCTGACCCAACTCCAGGGCGCAACAGCGGCAGCCGCCCGCCCATGGTCTATAACCTCCCTTCTTCAATTCCTGGGTCATCTAAATCCAGGAGGGCTTTGTGTTCCTCCACGTAGGCCGCAGCCTCCGCAATTGTACTAATTTTTTCGTAATGCCCTCCCGGAAAATCATCAATCCCTCTGGCATCAGCCATCTGAAGCCCACTCCTTCTGGTACAATTTGCTTGATAAAAGTAATATTTCTTTCTCATTTCACGCACCTGCCTGGGAATCTGCCTCAGAATGGCTATCTCCCTGCCCCTATAAGTCAGTGCCCCACTCCTATGTTTTCTAAGAATTTCATCTCTCGTCTCTCTTTTCACAAATTTGACATGAACCTCTCTAGGAACTGCATGCGTGCGTGCATATTGTGAATTAACTCTATAAACTCGATCCACATCCCAATTCATAAAATCAACACCTCTCCCAAGAAATTCTCCCAACAGTTTAGTCACAACATCTCTCAAGTCTTCTTGGTCCACTTCTTCCAAATTTTGAAACCTAAGGAAATAAGACATTTTATCCATCTGTAGTCCAAGCACAGCATTGCTTGTCGTCTCCCCTCTTTTCTGCACTGCCCGCATCTCACCCTCCAGACCTTCCACTTTCTGCTTATTTTCTGCTGAGACTTGTTGAGTATCCTTTAAATCCTTTTGGATAGTCACAATTTCTGCTCTTATTTCATCCAGTTTCTTGTCCATATTAGATAACTTTTCCAGAATTCTCTCCATTTCTCCAGCAGTTGGTCTCTGACCTTTTGCCATTTAAAAAAAAAATTTTCAAAACAATTTGAAATGTTTTGATTTGCTGTTTAAACAACATATAAATTATTATTGCACAGATGCAAGGAAGCAAGAGACCCAATCCCAATTTTGCATTGTTTGAAATTGTAATAAAAATCTAACTTATTTTTTCCAGATATTAAAATTTGTAAATAGTCTGGCTTAAATCAGATAAACCAAAGACATCATTCCTTATTATATATGCTAATATTTAATTTTGTGCTTTAATTTTCCAAAATAAATGTTCAGTTCCTGAGAAAAATAACAAATCTCACAGAGAAATCAAGTCAAAGTATTAACCCCAAAGGACAGTTGTAAATTGGAAGTAAATAGTCAAAGACTAATATTTTTCTCCATGACTAACACTAAACTTTTAAAAAATAAACATTTAATTATATTAAATATTCTCAGCATACCATCATTTAGCATTCAAAGGACAGTTTAAAAGCTCCAGTTCTTCTAATTACAAGACTAGCGGAGTTAGAAAAATTGGTTTTTCCATATCCTACTTTACTATAAATAAAATTGTCATTCTATCTCAATCAATGTGCTAAGCTATTGTTAAAACAAGGCCTGAAACTACTGTACCTGTGACTGAGAGAACAGTGCAAGCCATAATTTACAAAACTCTATGCCAGTGGTGTCAAACTCAATTTCATTGAGGGGTGCATCAGAGCTGTGGTTGACCTCGGGCGGCTGGCCAGGAATGGCTGACTGGGTGGGCATGGTCACCTTGACCCCACTCACTGGGCGTGGCATTGCCAGTTGGGTGGGCATGGTAAACTTGACACCACTCCCCAAGCTGCTGGCCTGATGTTTTCTCTTTGCATTGGGTAGATCGGGCCGAAGCCACGCTGGCCCAATGTTTCCTCTTCACATTGGGTAGACCAGGCGAAAGCCAAGCTAGGCAGAAGGTAAAAACCACATTACTTCCTGGTTAAAACCAGGAAGTAATGACACCTGGGTGGGCGGGCAGAGTTTCACTCCGCCATCGCTACTGGATCGCCGAACTACCATCCATGATCGCTACCGGATTGCGTGATCCGGTCCTATTGGGAGCATTTCACCCCTGCCCCTGCTCAATGCTATAGCAAACAAAAGTTGTTGAGAATGAAGATATGATAGAGAACAATGTATGCATGCTTATCAAATATTTCAAAATTCAAAATTAGCATTTGAAGAAGTCAGTCCATGATGTCTGAATTCAAACTTCCTCAGTGTGATTATCTACAGATTAGCATTTCTATAATTCCAGCCAACATATGAATACTTTGTTTAAGCACATTAGATAGGTAATCTGCTATGAAAAGAAAGCTACTTTGCAGAATTTTCATTTTTTAAGTGATGCAAATTTTAATTTAGTGATATGTTTATGTTTGGGTGTTAAAGGCCTTTAGGCCATAAATAAGATAAAAGGAATGTGGGCATTAAAATGATTCCTGGGGTGGTGCAATACTGCAAATTCAATTCCAAAAAGATTCTTTTGCCAAGGTAGCCACACAATTACAGGGAAAGATGCAGCTGCTTTAAACAGACACAGTTATTGTTTGTGCCCCTGCATATTCCAAAGCATCTTTTCAGAAATTAATCCAAAACTTTCTACTACCTTAGTAGTTACATTTAGCTTCAAATGGATGAGAAAACAATGTTCCCAAAGAAAGATTGTTCAAATTCTGCCCATAAATAATTCAGTATTGTAGCAGGAAAATAACAAAGAAATATATTCACTATACACTTCCTCAAGAGACAGGTCTTATGAAACACAAGTTCTCTCACTTTTTTTAGTGTTTTTACCATTTTCAAGTATGGTTTCATTGGGGAAAAAAAACCATTAATGCAGCATGCCAGTAGCACACTACATTTTATATCATTGTAATGACAAACTGTAAAAGGAAAAACTTTTCACAAATGTTTCTATCCAACATCAAAGCGGATGATAATGCAAGCATTCTTAGATCACAGCTGCTAAGATTTTACGCTCCCTTTCTGCAGCTGTCTAAAACACCATTTTTCCCTACTGCCCTTATCTAAAGCAAAGGTTTGGCATCATTTTTAACTGTAATTAAGGCTAAGGCTAACCAGTATTCAGGAGAAAGAGAAAATGAAAAGATGAGTCATTTTATAGTCTGTGTTGTCTTCAGATTGTATCATAAAAGTTAGAGTTGACTCCACTCAGTAGCACCAGAAAGTTTTGTGACAACTTTGAAATTATTTCATTGCTTGAGATCTTCTTTGCATCACCTGTATCTGGACTAAATGCTGACCCTGCCGAATATTAATGTTTCAATCCATTTTCATTTAATTTAGCTTTGGTAATCGCATTTTGATTCAGAATCAGATGAACTATTTTATCATTCTGTGTGATACAGTATCAACCTGTATTTTAATACATTAAATTTTTGAATTTTTAATAATTTTAATTGGGGTATTTTAGTATGGGTCAATTTGATGGTTTTAATTCTCGGCCACTTATAGAATATGTATTGTTGTTTTAATTTGCACATTGAATTGTTTTAATCTGGCTGTACACCGCCCTGAGTCCTTCGGGAGAAGGGCGGTATAAAAATCTAAATAATAAATAAATAATAAATAAATAAAAATATTAAAATCTCATACACAAACTTTTTTGCCAAGCTATACATGCATATTTTACTAGGTCACTTTCTACCTAGAAGCATTTATTTGTATAAAGAAACAAGGGGTTCATTTCCTGGCATCTCTAATTTAAACGTTTAAAGAGCAGATGAAAATAATGTGTATCCCAGAGCTATTGTTACAACAGAGTAAACAATATTTGCCAGTACCATTCTGAGGCCCTCAGAGCCTTCAGGTTGGGGCAAATAGTTGGGGTTTAGAGCAGGTGTGAAATCCAGCAGGTTCTGACAGGTTCTGGAGAACCAGTAGCGGAAATTTTGAGTAGTTCGGAGAACCAGCAAATACCACCTCTGGCTGGCCCCAGAGTGCGGTGGGAATGGAGATTTTGCAATATCCTTCCCCAGGAATGGGGAGGTATTGGGGATTTTGCAGTATCCTTCCCCTGGAGTGGGGTGGGAATGGAGATTTTGTAGTATCCTTCCCCTGCCATGCCCACCAAGCCATGCCCATCAAGCCACCCCACCCCCACCAAGCCACCCCCACAGAACCGGTAGTAAAAAAAATTGGATTTCACCACTGGTTTAGAGGCAAAATGGCAAGCCTTGCTAATGTCTACAGACTTAATATTCTTAAAATTTCCTAACAAAATGGATCCTGGTTGCCAAACATCCTAGAGAAAAGGATGAGCATAGTTCAGTTTTTTATTTTTACTGTACACCAAAAATGATAGCCACGAGTGACTGTCAAATGGTAAGATTAGAAAGATGTTGTATAAAAAATTCAAACAGCATGACCAATTTATGCAGCATAGAAACCATCATAATTATAAATAAGTCCAAATCAACATTTTTGATATGAGTATTGCTGCGATAAGACAAAAAGTCACAAAGTTTGATACAACAAAGTTTTGAAAAAAGGGGAAAGAAGCAAAAGCAGAAATAGCAAGTATTTGTAAGGTATGTACATATCAGATTCTACACTGAATTTGTTGCTGAGTATGCCAAATAGCTTTTAATGGCATCAGCAACAGTTTTTGTGATCTCTCTAGAAATTTCAATAAATTGACCTCGTAGTAGCTCATCTGTAATTCTTGGCAGTGTTCTAATAAGTTGGTAACAAAAAGTGACATGACAGGTATTATGAAGTTAGTGAAACACATACTCATAGTAAGAAATATTTTCCCAGTATCACTACTGAGGGTAAAGCACAAATTCACGCTAATGTAAATGCCCTTCTATGTAGACCATTGAGAATATAGGTAGTCTTCAACTTACAATTAGTCATTTAACAACTGTCCACAATCATGGAAGCCTCAGAATGGGTGTTTTATGAACTTTAAAGCATTTCCAGCCCTTATAACATGTCCTGCTACCCCATCACATGACTGTATTTCAGACTCTTGGCAACTTGTTCATATTTACAACCAGCTGCCAGCTGCCAAATGCCCTATGTTCATGTGATCATCATTGGCAATTTTCACAGCCGGCTTCCCTAGAACTCAATTAGAAGAGATATGTTAGAAAAGACTAGTTGTTTTACTAAAGAGCTACATTTGACAGAAGCCAAGAGATGTGCCTTTTCTACTATGGCACCCATTTTATGGTACATCATCCCATCCCCAAAGGTGAGACTGGCCCCATCCCTATTTTTTCTTTTGTAAGTTGCTCAAAACTTTAGGCCAGACTGAGTTAATAAACTGGAGCTAGACAGGAAGAGGAGGTGTTTTTAACCAAATTTCAACTCAGTCTCTGGCCAATCATATGAGGATAACCCATTCAATGGACTCTCTAAGCAGTGCAAGGGAGAATGGTGAGTTGTTGAGGTCGCTTCATTGCTATCTGTTGCCCTTTCCTTGTCTCTTAAAATTATGATTAAGAGACTAGGAGAGGGCAACAGATAATAGCAATGGAGCAATCTCAACAACTCTCTGTTCACTTAGGACTCCAAGGCCTTATGACAAGTGATATTTAACAAGTGGTAGTCCTTGCTTAACAATATTAATTGGGACTGGAATTTCCATTGCTAAGTGATGTGAACATAAAGCATGGTGCCATGTCATCACATTGCTTAGCAATGGCCATCAATGACGTCCCTGTTTCATTGTTAAGTGAGGATAACAGGTTGTTAAATGAGGACCACCGCACAATTTACTGTCACTTTTCAAATTTCAATGCTCTCTTATCTATGACTAGTGTCCAACAGTATATGCTGTTGCACAGAGATAAAAGTCGGTGAATGGTATGAAATTATTTGCAATATGCTGACCTTCTAAGCTTCTGTCCAAAAGTACAAGGTTATTCCTATTATCAAGCCCAGGAGAAAGGTAGCCTGACAGTTTTTCTAGGCAACTGATCCAGTCATTCAGCAGTCCTCCATCAAAAATGGAAGTTCCAGAGCCTGCTACTCACTGGCTGGGAAGTGTGACTAGCAAGGGGGCAGGTACAATGGACTGTCTTCATAGAGAATTGTTTAAAACTTTAGTTTCACTACTTTAAAAAAATTAGATATAGTACCATAGTATTAAATATAAATTTTCCTTCCTATTTCCTTCACAGGGAGAGCATACATAGTTTCTAAGGCCAAACTTTATAAACGAAACATTGATTGCACTAGATGTAATAATTAAACCTTGGTTTAGTCATACAGACAAACCACACTGAACTTTAGATCTATGAGAGATCTATTTCTATTCTATTTTCTCAGTATAAAGAATTGTACTTTAAATTCATCTCATTTTGTCTTCAATGTAGTAAGTTACAATCAAAGAGTTGCAATATATTTCCATCAAGATGTTTTTTGATTATATTTATATTCAGTGTTTCTTTTTTATATTGATAACCTATTCAATGTTAGCATTTTGCTAATTTGGCACTATTTTTTCTACCACTATTTTTTTCAGAATGGTAGAAAATTTCAAGAACAGTCTGACCATTATAGCCAACCAATAGCAGCTATGAAAAGAATAACATAACATACATCAAAATAATTTCAGAAACAATCAACAGAGTTCTACAACCACACAGTGTCATCGTAGCAAACAAACCAATTAAAGCCCTTCAAAACATCAAAGTAAACCAAAATGCTACATTTCAATAAGGAAAAAAAAATAGAAGTCATCTACAAGATACAGTCTAAGGACCGTAACAGACAGACTGAGAAGCAGAAGATTACCAGAGTGCATCTAAGAACATCAACTAGAAAGAAGTCAGAAGACATGACCTCCTTAACTACACAACACATGACAGACTCAACCATAATTTCAAATAGGAAATTGTAAGCATCCTAGACCAATTCATAGCAGCTTGGCATTCAGACAAATCAACCATTCATAAAAACAAACCATGTTCACAGATCATTTAAAAGAGACAACAAAAAGCTAGGAAGCAATGACCAGAACATATCCTCTTCGATAGCCAGTAAGCAGGGATTAACACCATACAGACAATCAAGCAGAAACAATATCCTAATCAAAGAACTACCAAGGAGAAAGCCAAACTTCCACCAATATTGGCATGGCAAGCTACTGTATATAAAAAGGGAACAAACCCCCAACTCACTAGCATTGGTGATGTTACTTAGGTGGGTAATGAAATGTCTATAAGCAAACAACCAAACTCAGAGAGCATCAAGGACTGCAAATTTACTGAATTTATATTGTATAGCCTCCATTCTCACTTGCATGTGACTCTGGGCAGTGTCCACAATTAAAACAAAAATGGAACACTGAATCTAATTTATCAATTAAAAACCAATTTAAATCAATTTAAAGAATATAATGACAAAAAGACAGGAAAGAATGCAATCTAAATTTATACCAGTCATTTACCAGATTCCCAATTTTATGGCCATGCTACAGCATAGGAGAAAACCCAAAGCCAAAGTTTCTTTCTTCTTTATTGTAACAAAGTATCAATGCTGCCAGCAAGTTTCCTGCTGAATTAGCGAGTTGTTGTAAGGAACTCCTTGAAGGAAGAATGGAATATGTATATGCTAATAATATTCTGTTCACAAGAACAGCGTTATTTCAATGCACTAACCCAACAGAAGAATGTTTGTAACAATATACATTATCATATTGGGAATATTATTAAGATTGTGATATTCCAATTTAAATATAAACTAATTCAAGAAGTTAATTTCAGACAACTGGCTCATACCTACACACCTACATAGACAAGCTGCCAGTAAATATAGACAACAAAGATCAGCATGTATTCACTTTGCCCTTAAGGTCGGTTTCCACATAAATATTTACTACCTACCATGTCACAGTTAAGACAAACTCCAACGAGATCTTTCACAAGAGACTGATTTGCTCTTCTGCATGTTCATTCCTGAAGTGTTATCACATATTATTTTAAAATTATGAATTAGGGAGACTGATGATATAGACAATCTTTCAGTTCTAGAGATGAATATGTTGGTGTTAAATGACATAGAATAATAAGTGTTATGAGCAGTCTTTGACACTGAACTATTTCTGGGGAACTCCCTTTCACTAAAGTGAAACGTGTTCTACGAAACGCATAGTTAACACCAAACCATTTATGTGCAATTGTTTCCACTGAACCTAGCCTGAATAAACCTAATTTTAATATCTCCCACATATAATTCTCATTTTGTAATTTCATTCATTTATATCTTTCCTAATAAGTATAAACTTTTCCTCAAATTATGATTTCAACTGTACGTTTAAAAGATTAGTACATGAAGAATTACCAAACAAAACAATTAAGATGAAAATCAAGTTACCATACATGTCTAAACATTTTTGTTCATTCAAATGTATCCCACAAGTCATGATACAAGAAAAAATGGAGGGTCTAACTTTGGATTCAGAATATCACTTAGTGCTCCAGGAACATAGTGTTTTCACAAAAGATCATTTAATCCCAATCTGATTTTTAAAATATAAAAACTTGATAAAAGTGCCAAGAAGCTACAAAAAAATCAGAAGATCCACTTCATAAAAACCTAGTCCTTATGTGGTGAGAATAGAAAACCTATTGTAATCCAGGTTGCTTTTTTATTTACATAAGCATGACAACAAACTTCTTTTTTTTATGATAATAGGGAACATACATACACCTCAAGGCAGGGGTGAAATCCAGCAGGTTCTGACAGGTTCTGAAAAACCGGTAGCGGAAATTTTGAGCAATTCAGAGAACCGATAGCGGAAATTTTGAGTAGTTTGGAGAACCAGCAAATACTACTCTTGGCTGGCCCCAAAGTGGGATGGGAATGGAGTTTTTGCAATATCCTTCCCCCAGGAGTGGAGAGGGAATGGGGATTTTGCAGTTTCTTTCTCCTGGAGTGGGGTGGGAATGGAGATTTTGCAGTATCCTTCTCCTGCCACACCCACCAAGCCACACTATGCCCACCAAGCCACACCAACAGAACCGGTAGTAAAAAAAATGTGGATTTCACCACTGCCTCAAGGTCATAAGAAATATGCAGATGTCAGATAAGAATGATTACTATTCAAATATTATTCATTTTTGTATCAGTCTTTTAGAAAAATGACAGAAGTTAATTATTCTGATATCTGCATAACAGTGGCAAAACCATAGATTAAAAACCTCCAGGATATTTGTATAATTCTTACATTGACTAAGTGAAAAATATATGTCATTATTGGCAAGTTTTGGCAAGAAACTGAGGAAGCTGTGAAATAAAATAAGGGAAAAACTCAACCTGCATTTATTCCTTAAAATCAGGAAAACAAGCTTCTTTTTAGTTATATAAAATTAATACCTTTGCCATGCCTAGTCAGGCATCTTATATGAAATGAACTCCATGTTTTAAGAATATAGTTCATCTTCACATTAAGATCCTTAACTATATTATTAATTCCCAAAATTCTGCTGACATACAGTATGTAGTTGATTCAAAACCAAAACAAGACTATAGCTGCATATGACTAAATCATACAAATTAAGGAACCTTCAAATATCTTACAATGTAATACAAAAAATCTAATGTCTGTCCTATTAAATACATACGTTGTGAGGTCTAATAAACATACTGTATTATCTTCTAATGAATTTAATTTTTAAATAAATGTATTTCATATTTTTAAATACCAGAAATATTAATTCCTCAGAAACAGATATTCTAATTCTTCATTCTATAAACTATTGATCCCTTTGACCTTGACACCCTTTTTAGCTCAAGCATAAAAAAAAAACCCTTCATACATCATTCTTCCTATTTGATGTACAAAGCAATCAACAGTAATTACCTTTTTCAGTTCTTGGAAAGAAAACGCTACAGCACATTTCTCTTGGTTATTTTTTTTTTCTAGGCATGTATAAACCAGGATCTATCAAAACAGATACCCATTGGAATAGTGATATTTTACATCATGAAATAATTCGATTTTGCATTGAATTTCTAATCCCAGGTGCCATTCTCCGTTCATTTTGTTCTTCGACTATGATAGTTTCCGAAGTATATGATTTTTGTTCCTTCCTAAAAAATACCTACACACATAACATATGTAGGTATTTTTTACGAACAAAAGGAACAAAAATTATATATGTTGGCAACTTCCATAGTATATTTGTGTGCCATAAGGCACACAATAGGTAGCCAGAGTTAAAGTGTAATTCATACACTGAAATTGAAATAAATTAATCTAGGATTAACATCAGCAGCAGGTTTCTGTGTTGTTAACAGCACCAATACAGCACTGAATAAATTGCATATTTACATTTTGAGGGTAATAACCAAGGAGATCACTTATGTTTAAATGATGAGCAAGAGAAGGTAGAGCAACAGCCTTTCATTAGTTAATGAATGGTACTATTTCATTTTCGAATGCATGAATTGATAATCTACCATGTCTACTCCAAGCCAACCCTCCAAAAATTACAACTTGCACTTTGAATAGATCTCTTTTGTATTTGAATGCTCAGCTTAATTAGCTTGCTCCATAAATGACACACCCATTAGGCAAGAACATACTCATTCTCTATGATTACAAAATCATTATATGTATATCTACTGTATATGGAAGCATATTCATAGTAGATTGACGTAGCCTGTTTTTAAGCTGGTCAGTCCAAGGAACTTGTTCTAACCATAGCTGGGATATAAAATGATCAGTCAGAAGTGAAAAAGAGTTTTTAATAAAGAATAAAAAGAAAGGAAAAGCATCACAAAGTTTAGATTCAACACATGATCTTGGGAAGTATTTGCTGAGGTATTTGGATTGTCATTAGTAAGTATAGAAGAGATGTGTTACTACATTTTTAAACCTGAGTCAGTAAATTTTTATTTGTAACAGAAAAGATACCTCATTCATGGTATACTTGTAACACAAACATAAATAACACTGAGAAATGTACAATGGGACTAGGAAGAAAGAATATGGACCAGTCCTCTTTCAAAAGAAGACCGATACTAACATCTTAAGATACAAGGTAGTTGTTCATTTAAAGAGGATCACACTGCAAAGTTAAAAGAGCTGGAATCTTTGTTTTTCAAAAACAAATCCTTGTTTATTTCATTACTAGTAAAAAATGAACATATTGAAAAAATATTTTAACAATTGTTCACTACATTTATATTTTGCTTTTGTGTAGTAATCCCTGTCCAATATTGTTTTTTCTAGAATCCAAAAATTACCCAATCAGCTTTTTCCTAAGTGAATAGGAAATTGAGGCTAGACGATTTTTAATTTCAGTGTTCATTCCTTAAAATCAACAGTTGGCCTCCAATACCAACTGACATATTTTCTAAATATTCAATTAGTGAAAACAATGGACAGGTTGTTGGGTAGGTTGAATGCCACCACGTGTTTACTGGACCCGTGCCCCTCCTGGTTGGTGCTGGCCACTCAGGAGGTGACACGAGGCTGGCTCCAGGCAATTACGAGCGCTTCCTTGGTGGAGGGGGTCTTCCCGACCGCCTTGAAAGAGGCGGTGGTGAGACCCCTCCTCAAGAAGCCTTCCCTGGACCCGGCTGTTTTAGGTAATTATCATCCGGTCTCCAACCTTCGCTTCGCGGGGAAGGTTGTAGAGAGTATGGTGGCATATCAGTTTCCCTTACACCTGGATGAAACTGTCTATCTAGACCCGTTCCAGTCCGGCTTCGGCCGGTTACAGCACTGAGGCGGCTTTGGTCGCGTTGGTGGATGATCTCTGGAGGGCCAGGGATGAGGATGTTCCTCTGCCCTGGTCCTATTAGACCTCTCAGCGGCTTTTGATACCATGGACCATGGTACCCTGCGGCGCGGGTGGGGGGGATTGGGAGTGGGAGGCACCGTTTATCGGTGGTTCTCCTCCTATCTCTCCGATCGGTCGCAGACGGTGTTGACAGGGGGGCAGAGGTCGGCTCCGAGGCGCCTCACTTGTGGGGTGCCGCAGGGGTCGATCCTCTCGCCCCTTTTGTTCAACATCTATATGAAGCCGCTGGGTGAGATCATCAGGGGCCTCCGTGGGAGGTACCAGCTGTCGCTGATGACACCCAGCTGTACTTTCCCCCACGGGCCCCCCCCAACGAAGCTATCGAAGTGTTGTCCCGGTGCTTGGAGGCCGTACGGGTCTGGATGGGGAGAAACAGGCTCAAGCTCAATCCCTCCAAGACAGAGTGGCTGTGGATGCCGGCATCCCGGTACAGTCAGCTGAGTCCTCGGCTGACTGTTGGGGGCGAGTCATTGGCCCCGATGGAAGGAGTGCCAAACTTGGGCGTCCTCCTGGATGAACGGCTGTCTTTTGAAGATCATTTGACGGCTGTCTCCAGGAGAGCTTTCTACCAGGTTCGCCTGGTGCACCAGTTGCGCCCCTTTCTAGACCGGGATGCCCTATGCACGGTCACTCACGCCCTCGTGACGTCTCGCCTGAATTACTGCAATGCTCTCTACATGGGGCTCCCCTTGAAGGGCATCCGGAGGCTACAGTTAGTTCAGAATGCGGCTGCGCGGGTTATAGAGGGAGCCCCTCGTGGCTCCCGTATGACACCAATCCTGCGCAGACTGCACTGGCTACCTGTGGCCTTCCGGGTGCGCTTCAAGGTTTTGGTAACCACCTTCAAAGCGCTCCATGGCATAGGGCCGGGTTATTTACGGGACCGCCTACTGCTACCGAATACCTCTCACCGACCCGTGCGCTCTCACAGAGAGGGACTCCTCAGGGTGCCGTCAGCTAGGCAGTGTCGTCTGGCGATGCCCAGGGGAAGGGCCTTCTCTGTGGGGGCTCCCACCCTCTGGAACGAACTCCCCCCAGGACTCCGTCAACTTCCGGACCTCCGAACCTTCCGTCGCGAGCTCAAGACACATTTATTCATCTGTGCAGGACTGGCTTAGATTTTAAATTTATAGGGGTTTTTAAATTGGTTTTTTTTAATATTCATATTTAGATCTTTTAATAATTGGGCATTAGAATAAGTTTTTTAATGATTATCTTAATTTGTATATAAATGTTTTTATGTGCCTGTGAACCGCCCTGAGTCCTCCGGGAGATAGGGCGGTATACAAATTTGAATAATAAATAAATAAATAAATAAATAAATTTGCAAAAACAATGCAAGGCTATTTTGAAGTTCATCAAGAGACTACAATCAATATAGTGTATACCACAGATGTTACAAGAGAGCTTAACATTATGCTGTTCCACTTAGCCATACAAGTACTACTTGTATTTTCAACATATATTTTGCCCCGTATAATATCATAGCTTCTGCTATTATTCAGGATATTCTATTGATATCCTGAGTTGGAGAGCTGCAATGATCAGAGTCTTTTGGTTCTGATTTGATCTCTATATACTTTCTCCAAGATCTTGTCTGTATTCTTCTGCATAGGCTAGCAGGGAGTTGGTTAGGACAAACAGACCTTCATCTTTACTGCTGTTCTTAGCACCCATCATGCAGCCTTGGTTATTAGTGGATTTGGGAATATGCTTTTCTTTCTATTATATCTGGTCCCCAGGCGGCACAGTTAGAATGCAGTATTGCAGGGAAATTCTGCTTGCAGGATTGAATCCTCGAATTCAATCCTGACCAGCTCAAGGTTGACTCAGCCTCCCATTCTTCTGAGGTCGATAAAATGAGGACCCCGATTGTCGGGGGGCAATATGCTGACTCTGTAAACCACCCAGAGAGTGCTGTAAAGCACTATGGAGCCGTATTAAGTCTAAATGCTGTTGCTATTGCTATCTCTTCATTTCATTTTATTCCTCATTTTGGTGTGTTTTTAGAAGCTTTGTTGAATTCATTTTGATAGTTAATTTCAACATATTGTTTTGTTCAAGTCCTCAAGTTCACAAGATGGCGCCTCTTCTTTCTTCCGATATTCCATATTCATGATTGTAGTATTCCAGAAATATATATCAATTAAAGTTATAATAACGTTCAATCTCCCCCCCCACAAAGAAGTTTCAATAACAGGTGTTAAATTTCTCCGTTTTTCTAGAATCTATTTTTAATCCTTATTTTTCAGAATCTCTTAAACACCGTTTAAATTGCCTTCCGCTAACACACTGCTCATTGGCTCCAACTGTCTATCCTCGTATTCTCCAATCTCTACTTCTTGCAATCCTTAAAGTCCCGTCACAATTAATTTTAGTCTTTCACATTTTGTAAAATCCACTGTTTGGGCTCTTCACTTCTTTATGCTAATCTCGCTCCAGTCTATCACTCCGGTTTCAGCTCTACTCCATTTTAGTTGCCGCTTTTCCGGACACGCTCTGTCCTTCTTCTTAGAGCCTTACTTTTTCCACTCCTTCACTTCACAAAGTAATCCTCACCTCCTTCTGGGGTTTTCTCATCCACCAAAAAGTGGAAGCTGTCATTTTCCACTTTTTGCTTCCTACACATGCAGCGGTCATCGCTCCAGATCAGCCTTAAAGGTCAATTCCTTCTCCACTGGTTTTAAGAGGATTGCCCCATCCGCTCAAGTGATTGCTTTTCGCCTGGTGTCTTTAGAGCTTCCTCTTTATTTTACCGATCTCCCTGGGATCGGTATTGCCCTTAAAGGACTCCTGGCAAAGAATTTTCAGCATTCAGGTAAGAAACTTCGTTCCCTTGACCGCTCCACGATGACTTCACCGCCGGAAGTTCTCAACATATTGTTTTGTAATGTATCAATAAAAGAGAATATTTGTAGCTCAGGGTTGAAATGAGAGATCCTTGTTGTTCTCTGAGCTTGGTTATTTTCTCGCAGATGTTTCATTACCCAATCTAGGTAACAGCATCAGTACTAGCACTTATATTACCTAGTTTGGATAATGAAACATCTGCAAGAAAACAATCAAGTTCAGAGAACACCAAGGACCTTCCCCACTGGTTTTGGAATGTATTCTTCAAATACCATAGTTTGCCATCAGCAAAGGAAATTTTTAGACTGTTAAGGCTGAAGATTCCAATTCTAACTAAGCAGAAGTGTAAGAGTTGCGGTATATTTTCATCAAACTGTTTTTTCAATTCAGGGTTTTTTTCCCCTTGTTGACAACCTGTCTAATGTTAGCATTTTGCTGATCTTTTTTTTTCTACCAGAGCTACTTTTTTCAGAATGGTAGAAAATATTTATGGTAAATTGTCTATAGCAGTGACTTCATGTTAACTGACACTTCAACACATGGCAAAATACTAGATCCCTTCACAGGAAAAATAAGGCCTCTCATAGTTCAACAAATGTTGTTGTTTTAATAGTAGCTAGTATGTTTTGTTTTGTTTTTAAAAAAAGCATGCATCTGAAAAAAAACTATTATTTTCCCTATTTCAAATAACATATTAAAATCAGAAATCTTTAAGAAAAACTACAGCTGCAATAGTTATAGTATCCAGCTCACACAAAAATAACCTGCCTTGTTTATTTCTGAGGGGAAAACCACTTCTCATGGCAGATTATTATTCTAGTATTTTAAAAAAACAAATAGTTCACTGGTGTTGCTTTTCTGCTTAGTACACATTTGGGAGAAAAAAACAGGAAATTCCAGTTTTTGGAATAACATATACAAACTATAAGAGTGTTTTAACTTATTTTTTTTGGTGAAAGCATATTAAAGTAGCTCTTAATCCTATATGTTACTGCACATATGTGAAATTGGAAAGACACTAAAATAAACAGAAAAGGAACAGATATTATGCTTTCCATTGGAATGTAAATGAAAATGGTATGCTGACAAGTTCTCTCCATCTCCCAATGTAATACAAGTAATCGTCAACTTATGACCACACTTGAGCCCAAAATTTATGTTGCTAAGTGAGAAATTTGTTAAGTGAGTTTTGCCCCATTTTACGACTTTTGTTGCCACATTTGTTAGGTGAATCACTACAGTTCTTAAATTAATAACACGGTTGCTAAGTGAATCTGGCTTCCCAATTGACTTTTGCTTGTCAGAAGGTTGCAAAAGGTGATCACATGATCCCAAGACTCATAAGTGTGAGTCAGCTGTCAAGCATCCAAATGTAAATCATGTGACCATGGAGATGCTGAAAAGGTCATAAGTGTGAAAAATGATCATGTCACTTTTTTCAGTGTTGTAATTTCGAATGGTCACTAAGTAAACTGTTGTGAATCGAGGACTACCTGTATTGAGGAGTGCTTGTCACTATCATATATTTCTCTCAATTTCTCTGTTTCTATCAGCCAGATCTTTCCTGTAGAACAGAAATGGGAAAATTCATAGCATGATCATATGAGATCACATGACAAATCTCCAAAATTTTGTTTGGAGGGGGTAGGGGAAAAAATAAGGGAACTGTTGTTTACTCATACAGCCAGTTTTATACAAACCAGCAAGATTAAATAATACTCTTGAATTGCACCATTGTAACCAGGAAGTAAAGAGTCTGGATACTTCAAACATTTGGGGTGGCGGTGGGGGGTTTGAGAGTTCCGTTCATTAAGATGAACCACAACACATATAAAAGAGGCTGTCTTGTGGCTAGTTTTTTTTTTCTCCCAACATTTTTCCCATGAAGAAAGATTCAACCATTTCATTTCATCTGCAGCTTTTAAATAAGCATTCCAAGAAAAGCTTTAGTTATATGAATCAAGTTAATATACCTGGGAAATAATTCCTTCCTGAGACAATGCACTGCATAAACTTAAGCCCCATAGCTTGACATCTGTATATCCATATAGCTCAAAATAAGAATATGCAAATTTTAGTTACCCATCAAAAGTCTTTTGAAGACTACACAGGCCTGGAACACATCACAGAACCACAATTGAGCATAACAAGCTAAACATATTTGGTGTACCTTGCCCTGACTTGAACTCTGCAATCTTGCAACACTGGTTTTTTTCCTAGAATATTGCAATATTATTCTGAATAGAAGAAGCCATACACTTTATGTATGCAGCTTGCACGTAAATTGCTACTTTTGTCATTAATAAAATAATCAAGAAGTAATTTATTTAGGCAAGTGTGTTGTAGAGATTAAACTACTCAATTAGCAAAGATATAGGTTCAAGTCTTTTCTTAGCTATGGAGGCTAACTGGGTGACTTTGGCAGTCACTATATCACAACTTCCTATTAGCCTACCTAATAACTAATGAAGAAAAGTGGAACAAGGAGTCACAAATGTTGTTTTTATGACATTTTGTTTATTCAATGTTGCAAAATAAACTGCTTAATACAAATATCCATGTAGTTATCTATTTTGACAGTATCACTTTCACCAGTCTTTTTATAAAATAGCCAAATGATCCAACAGTCTACATAAAAACAATTTAAAACAGAAGTTCATAGTGCAATTAAACTAGCTCTCTAGTTTAAAGGAAGAAATGATGATTCTTAGCAGTGAACATACTTATCTCAGCCCTCTCCACTGATACTTGATTATCCAATTTGGATGCAAGGAATTGTACCTAAACTGCATATTTTGAGTTGAAGAGGCATGCAAGGTACTTGGAAAAAAATGCAGCACCTAACCTGCTAAAGTACAATGTCATCAGTACAGGAAAAAAAGGCACTGGATTTCTCAATCATATATATTATTTCAGAAGATAAATTATTAAGCAGATGAACTCACATCATAACCACCTCCAAAATTTGTATCAACAGATACCTGCCAAATGGCCCAGGAAAACAAAATATGCAAAGAGTTGGGAATAGCCTAAACATTTGCTGAATAAAGGCCTTTCCTAATCTGATTATAGCCAAGCCTTGTTTTTTAAAAAAAAACACTATAAAAACCCTAATATTGTCCTTGTAGCAGTTCAAACGAGGTGGCTGGCTGGAATCATTGAAGCAGTAGGCGTGAGCTTAAATGGACTACAGAGGATGGTAGAGGACAGGAAGGCCTGGAGGAACGTTGTCTATGGGGTCGCGATGGATCGGACACGACTTCGCAGCTAACAACAACAACCAGTTCAAAAATTCAATCTGGCTGTTTTGACTATCAGAATTAACTGAACATGCCCTTTCATCCTCCAGATGTGGGTTTATAGTAGGTTGCGAATATAAACTGATGTTTAACCACTTTTTCCAGAATACTTTTACATATTAGTTGGAGATGCTCCATGGCTTGGAAACAGGACAACTAAAGACAATTTTTCTTCCAGCCTAGTCAGATCATCCACATTACGCAGCTGAAGTATTCACAATTTCATAAGAATTATTGAGGAACAGTTAATGACTCATTTTAAATTTCAAATTTTTAGCTGTGTCAATATAATTTTTCCAAGACATAAATAGGATTTGACACATAGTATGAGCCAGAGAAGACTTGCCCATTGCAATTGTATTTATGTGTGAACATGCCTCTATTAGTTCAAAACTATGAGTGCAAAAATCCAATTCAGCATTTAGTCATGGTTACAGCAATAGATTTAAAGAGATACAATTTACCAGGACGAAAAGATCTCCTGAGGAAACTCTGCTGAAATAAATATGAAGCAGGAGAGCAGGAAAATTCCTTGTATTTTTATAGCTAATAGCAATTATATGTTTCCTTTCTGAATCCTGCTACTTTGCTTTTCTCAATTTCAATGCCATACTGCTGTACTACTCTTTACGCTCAGTAATAAAAATTGGGAATGAGATTAAAAGCTAGATATAAAGAGAACAGGACAAAATAATTGTTTAAAGTGGTAGCAGTATGTCAGAAGACCTAAAAGATCTTAAATGAAATCATCAAAGTTGCACTCTGACATTAACATGTCTTTTTAAAAAAAAAAAAACCTGCACTATTCCAAAATATTAGTCATTTAGTTTCAGGTGAGTAATTTTCATTGGTAAGCAATGCAAAACAGTTTCAATGAGCACTTAGTCATGTGTAATACTCTCAAATATGAGATTAATAGAACCATATAAGTGAGAATTTCACAAGATACTTCTTTTTCTTTCCTTTTGTGCTAGTCCTGAAGAAAAGCTACAAAATATGGATTGCTTACTTTTTACATTACTCAAAAAGTTACAGAAAATCTTTCATGGTAGGAACCCAAGAAACTTACATTTCATAAAATTCTGCCAAGTCTCTCATCCTTTGCCATAAGAAATATTGTTCCCAATACTAACTATCAAATAAGGAACGAAAACCAAGTTAAGTGCCTTCTAGTCCCCTATTTCAGGGAAAAAGCTAAGAATTATGATTAAATTTCTTTCCTGGCTGCCCTGTATGATATGTACCAGTAGTGGGTTTCACTCACCTTCGCTACTGGTTCAGAACTGTGAGCATGGGCTTACTCGCTTCGCTCACACATGGCGCTTCTGGATGGGTGGACGGAGCCTCCCGCCGCCACTGGTTCACCCCAACCGGGGCAAACTGTAGAAACCCACCACTGATATGTACTATATATGATTCTCTCAACCTCTTTCCTCTTTTGCAGATAAGCAATAGAAATATTGGTGAGTATTAAGGATTCTTATACTGTAATGCTTATTAAAATATCATGCTGACCAAGAATTATGAGAATTGCAAAACCAGTATCTCTGAATGATGCCAGATTGAGGAGTTAACTTTTTAAATTAACAGCATTCCATTCAACATGTTATAATCTATTTTCCTGCTTACCCGATGCAGCTTTTAACATTATTTCTTCAAAATCGATGATGCGAAAAAGACTCAGATTAGGTCCTTAAGAAGACCCCTTACTCTTATTTCACTAATTACCATTCTGAGATACGCAGCAGCTGGTTTTTCTTATGGGAGCAGTGAAAAACACTAAAAAGAATAAAGGTTTCCTTTTAGGAAGGAAAAGGTCAGAATGGCAACTAACTATACAAAATACATGTAGTAGCAGACTTGTAGGTATATATCCAATTCAATTTTTAAAAAGAATTTGATATCTCCCCCATTTAAGCAACAATCTCCTTCAATCTGGAGTTTTCCAATTATGTTGGATTAAAAATACTAATATAGACAAAATCAGCTGCCAACCCTAATTTATAATTCCTACTTTTTGAAACTCATTTTTTACTTTACAGATCTGTCTCACAGATCTGTCTTATTGGATATGAACAGGTTTCCATGTTTGAAAATTATTTCTCTTCTCCTTTCCTAGATTTAAAGGTATATACAAAATAGGTACTTTTTTTTAACATCAGAGGGTGCCACTGCAGGGGTTCAGAAAATTACTTTTTCCTGAATTTGCAAGTACATTTAAGAAAGTATAATTTTCATGTGCTTTTACTGTAGAGATTAGAAACTAAGAGAAATTGCTATACAATAAAGGCAGAAAAATGCTTGAAAATGTAAAAATATGTTTGGTTGTGGGGTTTTTTTTTACAACAAGGCAGAGGGAAAGAAGACAACATGAGGAAAGAAAGCCCCAGGCAAATATGATGTGTGTTGCTGTTTTGAGGGTTTTTTTTTTTGTAATGAATAGTTCTGAGTTAACTTTTTAATCTTTTGCAAGTCTGCCGAAATGTCTAATTCATTCAGGTTGTTCTATATAAAACTGCTGCTTAAAGTCTTTATTGGATACTTTGGAATACCTGAAGAACATGTTGTCCTCAAAATTTGCTTTCAAAAAATTACAGATGATCTAAACTTTCCTTACAGATACTAAATACTTTATCCTGCTCATAGTTGGGATATATTATCTTCCTGGCAGAAAATAAATGGATAAACTAAGATAATCATTCAAGATTATACAGTAAATTGTTGTAAGGCCTTATACGAGTTCCTAGATCTTCAAGAGTTAAATCCAGTATTACATGAACATCATTCCCCTATCTGTGAAACAGCCTAGTTATTCAAATAGAATGGCTTGTTCAAATAATTTTCAGCACTGGAAAATACAACATTATTTGTTTAAAAAAGCATTTGTTTCAGAATAACTGAACAAACAAGGAACATGTTAAGCAAACATTCAAGCTACATATTCAGAGGTATCTCAGAGGGCTGAATGAGGATTCTGACCACAGTCACACATTGCACCAAGCCATGGTTTGTTGAACAAATCACCACTGCCTGGAGTTATATAATTCAACTATAAACTATGAGTTATAAACCACAATGTTGGATGCACTGAAAACACTAAACCAACACTCAATTTAGTCTTGTTATAATGAACCTAAGTGTATCGGTAGGATGCTATATAAATGAAAGTGTCTACACACACAAAAGTTATGAATTAGAAGAATAGATCTAGTTTAAGCATATGTTAATATTTTTAGATTTTTATTAATATATTTACACCACGG
Source organism: Ahaetulla prasina (assembly GCF_028640845.1). Classification (NCBI taxonomy): domain Eukaryota; kingdom Metazoa; phylum Chordata; class Lepidosauria; order Squamata; family Colubridae; genus Ahaetulla; species Ahaetulla prasina. Next base: position 97,073,148 of record NC_080541.1, on the reverse strand, counting down.
TGTTTTATATGTTTAATTGGAAGTCTGCCCCATTGTTGTTATTAAGATTTCCAGGTAAATGACTACACGATTGAAGCATTAAAACATAGGATTTTTACAATTTATATCAAATACTCTTCTTACCTTAGAAAGGTATTAAGAGATATATCAAGTAAACTCATCCTTCATGAAATTTAAACTTTTTGTAATGATTGATTTATATTTATTATTGTGCCTTTGAATTAGTCTTGATCTTTGGCAACTCCATTGACTCCAAGGACTATCTAGTCTTTGCAGTTTTCTTGGAAACATTTTTAAAAGTTGTCTAATTATTGCCTTCTTCCTAGGGCTCAGAGTGAGTGACTGGCAAGTTCACCCAGCTGGTTTCATGCCTATGATAGGAGGACAATTCAGAGTCACCCAATTTCTAACTTGGTGCCCTAGCCACTATATACCACACTAGCTCTCTGTTTTGTTCATAGTATGGTATCTTGCAATTTTTAAAAAAAAAAATCAGAACAGTTTAAAATTGATCATAAAACACAACAAATCATTTTGAATTCTGAATTGAATTTATACATACTTGGAGTTATAAGGAAAAGTATTACGTACTTAAACATTTGCTTTATCATCTGTACTAGGAGTTGGCAAATTGCAGCTCACAGATCAAATAAGGCCTGCTGCCTATTTTTATACAGACTGCAAACAGATGGGCAGATGGCAGATTACCACGCCCAAGCCTCAGCCCAACTTTCAAAGTTGGGGGGAGAGTTGCTGAGATTAGGTGCCCTGAGCAGCAGTACCCTTATAAGTGACCAGAGGGTTGGCACCATCCAATGGCTGCTGGGTTGTTTAACCTCCTGACCCATCTCCAGCTGTTTCCACAGAGATCCTTTAGAGAAAAAGTTTGGCAATTCCTGATTTACACATATTCTCTAATTTAGACCCTCAATAATTAAGACTGAATTCTAGCATCAAGTGATACTTAAAATTATTTCCTCTAACTTAAAAACAGTACAGAGTAAAGCCATCCTCAAACCATGCTTAATTCCTAGTGAACAAAACATGAATAGTCTCTTAATTCCAGATAAACAAGCATATTCAAAGGCATGTCTTTTCTGGTAATATTTATCTCTGCTACAAATATGTATATCAAAATGCATTTCACTGTATATTTGGAGACATCCTTCATCTTAAACCATAAATAATGAAACAAGTTAAAAGAACTGGAAACTGGATTGATAATATATCACAAGGTAATTACTGTTGTCTTAATCAGCTATAGAAGTGTTGCTGAATTACAGCAACATCCGCAAGGTCAGGCAGAGAAAAATTAAAATCTAAGAAGCTAATGCATGATTCGGATCTGTTTGTCATTTCCTTAGAGAAGTGCTATCATATTCCACTTGCCAACTATTTGATTACTCCTACAACATAACATCAGGAAGAAGAGCAGTTTCAAATAAACAAATAGGAAATTAACAACATATCAATCTGCTAGTGACTTTGTAAAAGTGGAATACATTCATGTATTTTACATAGTACAATAATATGAGGAAGCTTTTTGAAATCATGCAAATTCAACTTTCACAAGATCCTCCCTAATCCTTAGAATTAAATTTGATTGCTGTAAGTCTTATCCAAAAGCATGGTTTGAAGTGAAGGGAAAGTTAACCAAGTGTAACTATTTTTACATAGTAGAATAATGATTGAATCAGAACATAAACTATCATTTTGGCCTAGCAATCTACAAACCAATCCAAAGAGTTGCCCAAAGACAACTCTTGCCCAGCCATGCACATATTTAAAACATATTTTTAATGAAAAGCATGACTCTTCTACTAAAATCAATAAGGCTTCTTGATCCTGCAAGAGAGCTTTACCTTGTCATGCCCAAATGTCTTGGCAAAATATACAACTAGTTAAAATTCTGCACATTTAAACTATTTTAAATTGATCTGCAACAAACTAAAAAGGAACCTTAAGATAGGTTTAAGATCGAACTCTTCCAGCATTGTTTATTTTAAAATTTTAATATAAAAAAAAATGAGAGGGGGCAAAACATCTGGTCAACATTATAAACTGGATACCAGAAGACAAAAGAGGAAATGGACCAAAATGAAATAAATCCTTCCTCTCTTCTTTGCTCACCCACCCCATCTGCTTCTTCCTTCTGCTCTCTGCTGGCATGGAAGGCTTTGAACCCCTGCAGTGGCCTGTATATTCCCCCTTCCCAGGAAGCCTGGTAAGGAAATGCCAGACTGCTCCCCTGCAAGAAGCTAGGCGCTTCATATGCTTTGCTGGAAAAGTAAACTTTCCACAAATTTTCGACACAAAGACTGAACTGATGTTACAAATCCAGCGCATTTTCTCCTGGCACTTGAATGTGCTCAGTGAGCCAAGGCTAACCTCCCTCCACCTTCAATTTACTGACCTAAATGCAATGCGCCAAACAATAGGAGGGAAGGAGGCATTGCAAAGCGAGGCGGTTCTCCATAAAAGCAACTCACCTCTGCACTGCACATCCCGAATAAAAACAGAAAGAGACAGGAGAGCATGTGCCCCATACATACACGCTGCAATTCACACCCCACGAAAGCAAGGTTTCCCCTTCCCACCGGTTTTAATGGTATACACGAAGTCTATCCTCGACAGTACCTCCGTCAATTTACCTACAGAAAAGGTAACAATGTGACGACTCACCTATGGTCCTATATTTGGACCACATTAAATAAGGTGTAAGATCTCCCCCACACACACACTTCCGCCGCCCCAGACGTTACATTCCAATGAAAGCAATCAGATTTAAATTCCGAGCGATCCCGGCTTGCAACTTTCATTGATTTTTTTTTTCTTTCTTTCCGAAAGTTAAGTCTACAATCCACTGTTTTCCGCACCACGTCCGGGTCTTTTAAGAGAATAAACTTCTCTTTGACAGGATCGCCGGGAAGCAGCGAAAAGCTTGCTCCATTTCTTTCCCCTCTTGAGATCCCGAAGGACAATTTGCGATGCAATCCTACAGATCGCGACCCCCAGGGAGTTTATTATTACACCCAGGCTAGCGTGCGCGGCAGACTTCCCACGGTGCCCGGGGATTCCGTGAACCGCGTTTCAAGGAAGCTCAACCCGCGTCGGAGGAGAACCACTAACCATCGCCCGGCCCCCTACTCACCTCTGTGAAGAAGTTACTCATGGCTGCACCAACTCCAAAAGAGTCGAGTCAGGGAAGGGGCAGCTTCAAGCATGGGTGGCGAAAGGACGATTCTGGCTTCTGGAGGGGCGAAGGGGCTGGAGGTCCTCACGCCCTTTCTTCTCCTGCTGCCATTCCGCGGTCTCCCCTTTCTCCTTCGCTTGCCCTCTTCTTCTCTCCCCCACCGGCCAAGTGACCCCCAATACGTTCATTCAGACGCCAGCGGAGGCTTTTGTTCCACGCGGTCGTTCGGATCAACGCCGCAGCCAGCAGCGGCCGCCGAAGGAAACCCAGTGGCACATGGCTTCCTTCCACCACCACCCCCCTCCTCGCCCTTAACGGGTAAAAAGAACAAGCCTGCGCTGGATCTGTTCGAGACGGAAGGGAGAGAGAGAGGGAGGAAAAGAAAAGGAAGAAAAAAAAAAGTCCACGGCAGCAGCCGGACCGAGGACGTCCGCGAACAGTTTCCTGAGCAAGAAGGCGCCGGCAGCTCGCTCCGCGCGAGGTGGCTGCGTGGGTGAGGTGGACTGGACAGGGCGGGGGGACGCACACCTTACGGGCAGGACGCCGCTAGGTTTGCGTTATTGCTGGTGCGAAGGCGGGGGCTGCTCAAGGGCCCTCTCGGGTCACGGAGGAGTCTCTGCTGAGATTACGGATTCTCCGCCCCGAAAAGCCCGCGCTTCAGCCAATCCCAGGCGAGCGCCTCTTTGGAATTTTGACCCAGGAGGCGCGCGGGCGACTTTTTTCCTCCTTTGGTTCGTTCGTTCCTGTTTCGCTTGCTTTTTTTTTTTCCACCCTTCCTCCTCACGCTTCTCGATTGCTGCGCTTCGTGTGTGTCAACCGCTGCCACCTAGGTGTGTGAACCTGCTTTGATGTGATGACCGGGGACGCTCCGTCCCCTCCTAATTCCATGTCTGGGCGGGGGGGTGGGGTGTCTATTAAGTTAATCAGTTTCAGATCCGGTCTCTTTCTCATTCTGGTACGGTCGTAGCCAGCTTAATTTGTAGAAGTATCCCTCTGCAAATTCCTGGCTGTTCCAATGTGCCTCCCAAGGTGGGATTTTGACATGTGCTATGCACCAAGACAAATTCCTTGTGTATCCAACCGCACTTGGCCAATAAAAAAATCTATTCTGTTCTAGTCTATGCAATTAGCAATAGCACTTAGACTTATATACCACTTCACAGTGCTTTACAGCCCTCTCTAAGCAGTTACAGAGTCAGCATATTGTCTCCAACAATATTGCATGTTATAGGGACTTTCCATTCCCATCATCTTATCACCCGATGCCTGGGGTGAGAGAGCTATAACTGCACCAATCTGGATGCAGATGAAGCAGGTCATGGGGGACTTTTAGAGGCTCCTTCAGTTGCCCATCAGCCCCCACAGTTCCCATGTAGGGAAGGCTATTTCATAGTGTCATCACCATCCAATACTCATCTACAGCCCGGTTTGTTGCAGAAACATGGCAGTCCAACTTTCCTGATACATGCCTGTACAGTATACATGTGCTTTTTCCTGGCAATAGTCCAGGACTGTCCTTTGTGACTGTGTTACATTTCCCTGTACAATCATCCAGTGGCATGTTCACAGGCTGCGCCACAATCATTGCATTTATTTCTATCTCGACCACATGGCCACACTGCAGAAACACATGGAAAGCAAGATGTCTGAAATGTCTGATATGTTTGGATAGTAACCAATACTCACAGACACACAGCCACCTACTTCAACAAATACATTACTATTGTATGCAAAAAAAATGGTCCAAGGTTAGAATACCCTACCATGAGACAGATTGCACACTTTCTCCTTAAAATGGTCTCTTAGGGATCATTCATATTTCCCAACCTGGAATTCTCCATCACAGTTCAGCTTCAATAATTCCCCAAGCAGCAAAGTCTTGATATTTGGGATGTAAGAGAGTGAAAGTTCACATCTGGGAACATCATAGTTGAAAAAGCTGAGATAACACAGTATGAAGCTTGTTAAGTTCTGGAAGTAACGAGGCTGGAGACCAGGGTAGTGACAACAGCTCTTTAATATAGGGTGAACCCAGCAACAGGCTGGGGGAAAAACCTCTCCTTTTATACAGTTCTGCTGGAGGCTTTGTCCAATCAGCAACGTGCTGATTTCCCGCTCAAATATTTAAAGGTACATACATGAATACATAACACTCCTCCCCTCCCAGAAAACACTTTGCCTCTATTTACATATTTTATTTACATGTTATTTTTCGACGTAGTCACGCAAATAACCTGGGCGTCTCCTAGTTCTTTCTGACCTGCGCGGTTCAGTTCTGGGTGGTGTTTTGAGCTGGTCGGAGGGGCTGTTTTCTCCTCCCAGCTCTTTCTCTGGGCCAACGGGCCCTGGATTATTGGCAGCCTCTTTTTCTTGGCCATCCGGCCTTGGATTACTTTTGTAACTTTCCCTGCTGTTTCCCTCGGGAACCTGATGGCGTCGCTGGAACTCTGGGACCTCAGCTAAGTCTTGCGCCTCCCCCGGGTCATTGTCAGCTGTGAATTCAAACGGATATTGGTCATGATCTGTTTTATTTGGTTCGGTTTGATCAGTTATTCGTTTCCTTATCTGATCTATGTGGCGCCTCCACACTCGGTTGTCTGGTAGTTCTACCAAATACGATTTTGGGCCGGTTGTCTTTATAATTTGTCCTGCGAGCCAACTAGGGCCGCCCCCATAGTTTCGGCCCACACCGGTCGCCTATGCCCATTTCCTTGTTTTTCTAGTTCCCCTTGTAACCCTCTGGTGTGTAATGGGATTCAGACGGTCCAGTGGGCACCGGAGTTTCCGTCCCATCAACAATTCGCTGGGCTTCTGCCTGTAGCCGTGCTTGGGGTTCTGTGCTGAATGCCCAGGAAGAAATCTATCTTTGTTTGCCAGTCACCTGGCTTGAGCCTGACACGCCTCCTTAGCGCCCGGACGGAACGCCTGCAAGGCCATTCGATGCAGGGTGGAAAGGCGCAGAGAGGGCATGTCGGATGCCCTCCTCTGCCAGGTATTCTTCAAACTGGGCTGCCGTGAATTGAGGCCCATTGTCGGACACCAGAGTGTCCGGCAACCCGTGAGTTGCGAATAGGTGGCGAGGGCTGCGATTACTGCTCGGCCGTAGTGGATTTCATGAGTATGATCTCCAACCATTTAGAGAATGCATCAACAACCACTAGGAACGTTTGGCCGTGGAAAGGGCCAGCAAAATCAATGTGGATTCTTGACCAGGGCCCTTGGGGCTTTTCCCATTCCCTGACTGGGGCCGTTGGGGTAGAGGTCTGACTCTTGGCAAGCCTGGCATTTCCTACCCTCTCAGCAATCTCTGCGTCCATGAGTGGCCACCACACATAGCTTCTAGCTAACCCTTCATCCTTACGATCCCTGGGTGACCTCGTGGAGGAGGTCCAATACCTTTCCCTTAATTTATCAGGAATTATTACACGATCACCCCATAACAGGCACCCCTTGAGCCGAGAGCTCATCTCGTTTTTAACAAATTCTTTGAACCGTGCGCAGCGGCCACCCTCTCTGTACCCAACCGAGTACAGTCCTTAACACAATGTCCCGGTATGATGCCCGAGCCACTTCCTTAGATGTGACTGGGCCAGAGTCCAAAGAGTCAATAAGTAGGATGGGCGCCCGGAGTGGGGTCTTGTCGCCCTGGTAGTGGGCATCGGCTTAACGCGTCCGCATGCCCCACTTCTTTTCCTGGTCGATGCTGCAGCTTGTATGAATAAGCGGCTAAGAATATAGTCCATCGGGTCAAGCGTGGCGAAAGTGCCACAGGCGTTGGGCGGTCGCCAGCCAGCATCCCTAGTAGCGGTCTGTGGTCAGTCACGATTTCAAAATCCCTCCCAAAGACATATTCGTGGAATTTTTTAACCCCTGACACAATGGCTAGTGCTTCTTTATCTAATTGGCTGTAGTTTCTCTCTGGGGAGGACATCGTTCTAGAGTAAAAAGCTATAGGGGCTTCTGTGCCGTTTGGAAATCTATGGCTGAGTACAGCCCCCACCCCATAAGGGGAAGCATCGCAGACCAGCACTAGGGGCAATGAGTTGTGATATTGGACGAGCAGGCTATCACTTGAGAGCAGGTTCTTTACTGCCTCAAAAGCCCTATTTTCCGACTTGCCCCAAGACCAGACAGTATTTTTCCCTAAAAGCCTATGCAGCGGTTCGGCAATGGTTGCTTTGTTCTTTAAAAAGACCGCGTAAAAATTTACCAACCCCAGGAATGCCTGCAGCTCTGCTTTGTTTTTGGGCGCTGGAGCCTTCCTAATTGCCTTGACCTTGCTCTCGGTGGGGTGAATTCCTTTCTTGTCTATCCGGTAGCCCAAGAAATCAACGGATTCGACCCCTATCTGGCATTTGTTTGCCTTGACTTTTAATCCGGCTGTCCGGAATATTCCCAAAACCTTTCTTAAACGCTCCCCCAATTCCTCTATGTTTTCCCCTGAAATTAGGACATCATCGAAATAGGGTACTACCCCTGGGAGCCCCTGCAGTAGTCGTTCCATTAGGTTTTGGAACAGCCCTGGTGCCACACTCACCCCAAATTGCAATCGGGTGCACTTGAAGGCCCCCCTGTGCGTCACAATCGTTTGGGCTTGGCTGTGCGGGCGCTCACGGGCAGTTGTTGGTAGGCTTGGGCCAAGTCTAACTTTGCAAAGACTTGCCCTTGCCCCAAAGAGTGCAATAAGTGTTGCACCACGGGAACCGGGTAAGCGCTTTTCTGTAAGGCTTTGTTAAGCGTCGCCTTGTAGTCAGCGCAAATTCTAATTGACCCGTCCGGCTTTATTGGGGTGACGATTGGCGTCTCCCACTTTGCGTGATCGACTGGCACCAAAATCCCCTGATTTATGAGCTTATCCAGCTCCTTATCGATTTTTGGTTTTAGGGCAAAAGGGACTCTCCTCGCCTTAAGCCTAATGGGGGCTACCTGGGGGTCTAAGTTGAAGGAAATAGGGGTCCCCTTGTACTTGCCCAGGCAGTCCTTGAAGACATCTTCGAACTCGTTAAAGAGAATGTCTTTCAGGTTACAGTCACTTCTGTAGATGCCAGTCACTCCCATGCCCAGGGCACGAAACCAGTCTAGTCCCAACAGACTGGGCAGGGTCCCTTCGACGATCGTGATGGGCAGGGTCTTTTTGTGTGGACCGTACTCGACTCGGACGGAGGTGGTCCCTCGAACAGGGATGCGATTCCCTTGGTAGTCGTGGATTCGCAGCCGTTGTGCTTGCAGGTGGCGCTTCGCGACTGACGGCAGTGACTTCGCCAAAGTGTCCCAGGACATAATGGTGATCGCTGATCCCGTGTCTACTTCGAGCCGGCACCGTACTCCCTCTATTTTTGGTTTGGTGAAGATCTTCTTCTCCACTTGAGTCGAGGCGCGGCCTATGACCACAGTTGTTTGGTTGGAATCCGCGCCTTTTTTGTTTGAGCCAATCGCGGGTCGCCTTGCCGATTCCGCGCTCTGATTGGCCGATTTGAATTTTCGGCGGGAAGGTTGGGCCGCTCGACAAACTTGAGCTAGGTGCCCTTTCTTCCCACACCGCCGACATGTCGCGTCCTTAAACTTGCAGCGTTGGCGCTGGTGTTGACCCCCGCAGCTTCCGCATTCGTCTCGGTCCCCTTTGTCGCGTTTCTCGGTGCGGCAGACCCCTTCCTCATCTTCACCGTCGGATTCGGTCTGAACCTCCTCCTGGGGCACCGGAGTTGCCTTCGCGCTCGCCTTTGGTGGGACCGGCTTCTGCAGTGTCTCTGCCGCTTGGGAGGACATTTCATGTGCTCTGGCTTCGTCCAGAGCGTTGGCCAGCGTTAGGTTGCTCTTTGCTAGCAGTCGTCGCCGCAAACGGATGTCTTTGACCCCTCGGATGAGTTGCTCGAGGAGCACCTCGTCTAGGTCGCGGTATCCGCAGTCCTTGGACGCTTTTCTTAGGGCGGCCATGTAGTCACCTATGGATTCGCCCTCCATCTGTCTTCGCTCTCCGAATTCAAACCGCCGCACGTATTTGGACGGCGTTGGTGCGAAGTGGTTTTTCAGTAAAGTCTGTAGGGTTGGCCACGACACCGACTGCAACGGTGATGGCTCTGCCAGGGCTTCCGCGATATCAATGACCTCCGGACCACAGTGGCTTAAGAAATAAGCCCTTTTTCGGTTATCTGGAACTCCTTGCAGTTCGTTGGCTTCTAGAAAGCTTTCGAAACGGGTCATATACGTTCCCCATTTCTCTTTAGCCGGGTCAAACGGTGCGGGCGGAGTGTAACTGGCCATCTCCGCTTTTCTGCCCTGAGTTTGCTGGGTTCGGGTCTATCGTGCTTCAGCTCGGTTCTGGTTCTCCTTAGCCTCGAGATCCCACCTTCGTCGCCAATGTTAAGTTCTGGAAGTAACGAGGCTGGAGACCAGGGTAGTGACAACAGCTCTTTAATATAGGGTGAACCCAGCAACAGGCTGGGGGAAAAACCTCTCCTTTTATACAGTTCTGCTGGAGGCTTTGTCCAATCAGCAACGTGCTGATTTCCCGCTCAAATATTTAAAGGTACATACATGAATACATAACAAAGCTCTCCAAAGGTTTCACAGGAGTTCCAACAATTATGTCTCCCTCATTCTTGCTCAATATGGCTGGTCAGAGTGGAATTCAATAATATAATGCAGGTTGCCTGTCCTTGGAGTAACAATTAGCCTTTCTTTTTACTTCCGTAGTATGACCAAGCTGAGCCTGAGGAAAGGGTCAAGCACAACTTCAGTTTGGAGTCCCTTTGCACTCACAAGCAGTCTAAGTCCAACCCACTTAAATCTCATTGATTCTCATCTACCGCCAATTTGCCTTGATCATTTGTAGTTCAGATTCTTGTAGACAGCTAGCATTTGAACAGCCTTGGTTCCTGATTTCTTGAGCCTGACAACCTCCCATTTTCATCCCTGCTTTCCCTATTCTGCCAGGGAAGAAATAGTTAACCAGTGTGAGTTTGCATCCAACCCAACAGCATCAGGAATAAGAAACAGTGGGGAAGTTTTCTTTCCAACTGTTTGGAGTTTGTAAAATATAGAAACAGAAGCAGTACTGCAAGGATTAGTTTCAAATGATGAATAAAATGCTTTAGAATGTGTGGTTTTTGCATAGGATGGACTGGCATCCCTTGTTCTCGTTCCTAAAAATATCCAGGATGTAAACAGGATTGTTCAGCAAACACTTGATCAGATACCATCCCCGCCTCCAAACTGTGTATTCACAGGAGTATAAACTATGCTGGAATTAATTGAATCAATGGAAATTACTTCTGATCATATATTATATATCATATAATTTTAACTGCAAACCAAGAAACCTCCAAGTTTTAATTAAGAGATAGTGATTATGCTGTATAATGCAATACGATGGTAAAATTCCAGTAAAGAATACTGATTCATTCTTGTCCCAGGTTTTGCAACTTGTTTGACCACAAAGTTGTCTGGTTTCTTCCCATACTACTCTGGATTAGTTGATTAATCTAATCTAAATGGCTCTAGTTTAACCTGATGTGTTTTATGAATCCTAGTTTCAGCTGTGCCTGTGTGTGCAGGTAGGTAGGTAGGTAGGTAGGTAGGTAGGTAGGTAGATAGATAGATAGATAGATAGATAGATAGATAGATAGATAGATAGATAGATAGATATAAAAAGTTAGTCAGTGAATGTCATCACCTTGCTTTTTAGGCTGTTAGGTGTATTGGGGAAAATGAATGCTCTGAAAAGCTGAATAATACATTGGAGGAAAAGTCCAGTAAGAACTATTTGGCTCATTAATGGTAACAACAGAGTGACTTGCCTAAAGTCTCCCAGCTGGCTTTCACATTTAAGGGAGGCCTAGAATTCATAGCTTTCTAAGCCAGCATCTGAACCATTGCACCAAACCTATCTAATTATCATTCAATATCTCATTTTCCTAAATATTTTGTGAAGAAAATCAGCTAAAGAAAATACAAATTCCAAAAATACAGTTCAAGGAGGATCCGGGTCTTATTTTTCAAGTCCAGGATACCTTGGGCTGCCTGCACCCCTGACTCTGCTTGGACTCTTTTTGTGTGCCTCCATCAAACGAAATGAAACCAGGAGAGGACCTTCTCAACAGTGTGAGCTGACTTTGGGAATGGTTTCTGTGAGATACACACACACAGATGCCATCCCCACTGATGACTTTGCATTCTAGCTCAAGTGTCAGTCCTTCAAGACAGGCAAGGTCAGGAAATAAGTTCCACAAATCTGATTAGAACCATATTTTACTGATGTGTAGCAACAGAAACTTGAAAGCCTCATTGTGTAACTCCCTTGTTCCTTCTTATATCCAAGTGAATTAAAATGGAGACAGTCTGAACTTTTTTCCTCATGCTTTCTTGGTTTCCCAGGCTTCAAACATGTTTTTGCAACCATTGTCTCTGTTTAGTTTCTCCAAGGTCATCTTGGCTCTCTGCATCAGATTATTTCTTTTTTCCTGAGAACTTTTACTCTGCTATGTTGTTAGTGTTTACATAACAAGTCTGTTCCAGCCGCTCACCTGAAATAAACAGATGAATTTAAACAACATACAAGCAAATTCTATTCAAATTAAATAAAGACCAGTCATTTTAGACTGCTTTACACTTTCCTACTTTGGAGAGAGATTGAAGACCCAGATAGTCCTTGATTTATGAGCACATTAGGGACCAGAACTACTATTACTAAGTAATGCAGTTGTTAAGTGAGTCACATCTGAGTTTATGGGTTGTTGTTTTTTTGCTACAGTCATTAAGGGAATCCCATAGAAGCTGAGTGAATCCAGCTTCTTCCATTCACTTTCCTTGTTTGAAACCCCTTCAGAAGGTTGCAAGCAATGATCAAATAACCCCAGGGTTGCTGCAACCATGGTAAATACATGCCGGTTGCCAAATGTGAGGCTGGTTCTAAATCACTTTTTCCAGCACTGTCATAATTTTGAAAGGTCATTAAACAAGTATGTTAAGTCAAGGACTACCTATCCACAAAAAAATATATGGTGGCCCAAATGAGATCGGTGCCAGTGCAGATAGTATCAGTACCCATATTCATCTCATTTTTCTATGAGTGTGTGTGTGTGTGTGTGACAATGCAAAGTGTACTGAGATAATTTCTAGGAGAGATCTCATTTTACAGGCCAACTGTAGAACTTCAGCTGTGGGCCAGCAACCAAACAGACCTGACCTTTGAACCTTACCTCTTGAACACTTTCGGACTGGTGAGTGGATATAGTTGTCTGCATACCAACCCATTCTCTAACCTCATTAACTGAATAGCATAAACTGAGCCAGTAAGTAGCTTTGTAATCCACCAAAAGAACTCGTTATTAACAGGATTCAAAATGTACTATAGAAACAAGTAAGTGCTGATTCTTATGCTGGAAGAACAAGGAATGTCTTTCTTATATTGAACAGATGGGCCATCTTTTTAAGCTGCTGACAGCTGAAAGGAACATGGCGATGACATACAAGTGTTCTGCAAAACTGAAATGTCTGGTTCCTTTAAGAGACAGGCTGTTGCCTAGTTCTACTGCACTGAACACATGTGATAATATTGTGTAAATAGTTTTATGTACCCATTTGGCTTGATTAATATAGCCCAATGAATTGTGAAAGCTATTGCTCTAGTGATAATTGGAGTGTTAACACTAAATAACCCATATGCATCTACAGCAGTACAGTATTGTAATCATTTGCTGGAAATTGAATCATGTGTTCACACAGACACCTAATATATAAGACATAATGTCTGAATTGCAAAGTCATATGAAATAGTAAGAAGATACGCTAGATTTATGGGGATTCTTCAGAGATTTAAGTCATACAAAAGTTGTAGGAGACAAATGGAAATTTCAGGGGCTGACTAGAAATTAAATAAAGGTCTTTTTAAAACTCTTATCTGACATAGAGTTCTAATCATTTTATATTACTTCCTCTATTCAATGTCACTGTGCATTGTTTTAACCTTTACAACAGTCCTATCAGTCTAAGGAAAGGAACATTTCATGGTTCAATAGGAAAATTGCATTTACAAGTAATCCTCAACTTACTAACACAATTTCCATTGCTAAGCAATGATTGTTAAGTGACTCACACCCAATTCTATGACCTTTTTTGCTATGGTTGTTAAGTGAATCACTGCATTGTTAAGAAAACCACACAATTAAACAAATTCTAGTAGCAGCCCAAAATGGTATCCTTTGCCTACTGTTTGAAGTGATAGCATCATGTTTCTCTCCTGACACCCCATTAGTTCTCTCTAGTATCTGAAAGCAAAGTCTATTTTATACTAAAAGTATAATTGTAAATTTTAATAGGCATTAAAAGATATAACTTTAATATAGTAGTATTTTGGAAATTTATGGATAGTTATTATTTCAAACATGAGAGGTACCACTCTTCGAATCCACTTAATAGAAGACAAAAATATACCACATCATTGTTTGTGATACTTCAAGGAAAAAAGGAAAACTTTCTGGCCACAAAAATCCATAACCAGAAATTCAGGATATATTGATTGCATCTTAACTTAGTGTGTTGTACAAATTCTGCCCATATTTTGGTTCCATATATTGTATCAATGCAGGATACTGGGTTAATTAAGTAAACCATAGTTAAATATCCAAAATAACAATCTGCAACTGCAGCCTATGAGTCTGTATATAGCATACACTTGTTTTAAAGGCAGATTAGGATATATTATGGGAAAATCAACTGATTTATTAACTTTAACAGGGAATATGTTAAATTGATAGATAATTCTCAGTGGCTATTAACCAGGCTTGACAGCTATATAGATGTCCTCAGGGTTCAGAAACAATAATGCCCTTGAACACCAGTTGAGAATGTCTGGTGGAATATCTTTCATTTAGAAATAAGGTATTGATTTAAACAGATATGTGGTCTGACCTGCGTCTTTTAGATCCTTGTTCTTTTGTAGAAAAGGGTATTATCAGTAATACTTTATTAGCACCTTTTACTTTTGAACAGATCTGCTCAGGATTGAACTGTAGCTGCTAAAATTATTTTGAAATGCAGCCCAAATACAGTTTACAATTTACTTTGGTTAACTGAACTAAAGGCAATGTACATGATTCTCTCCTATCTCACAGACTGGAATAATTGAAATTAGGCACTTTCTAAACAAACTTTCTCAGTGTAGCGAGGCTGATTCAGATTCATAAGTAGAGGTGTGGCTTCATGTTAATACTGCATGAAGGATTTGCAAGAACTTAGGTACATGTTTTAAGGAATGTAGAAGGCTTAAAGTATCTGAAATAGCATTTTGTGGTGAATATGTAGCAAATAAGCAACTGGATATGCCTATTTGCAATTGCATTGTAGATTCCACAAATTCATCTGTATATATTTTTCTTATTTTTATCTGTCAAAGATTAATCATGCTGGACATAAAATGTTATCAGATGCGGAAGATAGAATATCTTTCTTATCATAGGACATAACTACAACATAGAAAACTGGTTTTAGCAGTCAGCTATAGGACTATCAAAAAATACACAACAACGAAGGTGCACTATTCAACCAGATCATTAAAAAAAACCAAAATGATAAAAAATTCTCTATGGAATACATTATCATGAGTTGTTGGATTTTATAGTTACTTCAGATGGTAGCTTTCCTTAATGGCACAGGAAGCTATTGTCACATTTGTGACATTATCAGAGCCAAGGAACAGCCTTAATTCGTTCACTCATTGGATTTCTTACCTGCCTAATCTGACTGGGACTCCAGATAATCTACAACATTCCAAATTATTAAAGAACACAAACATAGTAACAAAAAAAAAAGGCTTTCTGGTGCTATTTCAAAGGCCTCTGAAAAACCCAATTTCTTACATGCTTTTGGAAGGCCATTAGAGAAGGATACTCTATCATGATTTCTTGAATCCCTTTTTGTTATGTTTCAAACATAGAAATGCTGCAGAATAAAGTGGCAGAAACCTCTAAAGGAGGGTTGCAAAAAATATAGCTGAGCACCACAAATGTCCTTTCAGCATCTTTTTTTATGGTCTTACAGCCTCTCTGAATGTAACTTCCTCTTTTTTGCCTCCTTTTTGGCGGTTTTAAAATACAAAATAGATGTCCTAGGTTTTGATATGCCTTCACCTTTTAAAATGCCTGCATCCACCCCCCCAGTGGGCCCTCACTCTTTTCTGTTTTGGGGTGCAGCCTTTGTGATCCTGTAGTAAGCTTGGTATGACCCTCAAGCTATTGAAAGTCATAGACTTTGTTTTAAAGTGATTGTAAAATGGACCTTGTGTTTCAGACTGCAGCGTCATTTTGAATACCCTCTAGGGTTAAAAAAGCAGGCTACCAAAATAAACAAAAACAAACTGACAGCTGTCTTTGATATAATGAAAAGGAACAATAGGACAGGAATGGTAGGCACATTTGTGCTCTTATGCACGCCCCTTATGGTCTTCTTAGGAATGGAGTGAGGTCAATAGTAGACAGTTTTTAGTTGAAGATTTTGGGATTTTGAGTAGAGACTATAGAGTCAGGTAATGAATTCCAAGCGTTAATAACTCTGTTAATTTATTTATTTATTTATTTTATTTATTTTGTCACAACATCATATAAAAAGATTATATAGTATATAAACATATATATGAGTAAATATTAGGAGGTATAAGCGCACACACACACACACACACACACACACACACATATATATATATATATATGAAGAAGAAAAGAAAAATAATAGGACAGGAACGGTAGGCGCATTTGTGCGCTTATGCATGCCCCTTATGCTCTTCTTAGGAATGGGGTGAGGTCAATAGTAGAAAGTTTTTGGTTAAAGCTTTTAGGATTATGGGAAGAGACCACAGAGTCAGGTAAAGTATTCCAAGCACTGATGATTCTGTTACAGAAATCATATTTTCTGCAATCTAGATTAAAGCGGTTAACATTAAGTTTAAATCTGTTGGTTGCTCTTGTATTATTGCAATTAAAGCTGAAGTAGTCTTTAACAGGAAGGACATTACAATAGATGATTCTATGAGTTAAACTTAGGTCTTGTTATTAAACTTAGGTCTTGTTAATTAGAGTCTAATTAATTCTGTTAATTGCTTAATTTCTACTAGCAGAGAATTAACATCAGAGAACTTCAATCTACCATCTAAAGCAGGGCTCTCCAAACTTTTGAGCTCATGGATCCCTTTAATGAAATTTCAGATGACTTTCCCACACGTTTATTGTATGAAAATAATTTAATAAATACTACTTTCACAGCCCTGCTAATAATAATAATCGACCCCTTAGATAGTCCCATCAACTCTTGCGGGGTGGTGGTGGTAATATTGATCTCTTTGAAGGTAAAGAAGCAGAATCTACTATATCAAGGTTTTTCAAAGAACTTGATGGGTTTCCATGGAACAGACAGAAGACAGACAAACAGATCACCAAGACTCATCAAGTTTTCTGTCCCTAGAGCTCTGCCTCTTAATCAGAGTTCTAGGAAGGATTCCTTTTTAACTACTGGCCGGAAACCTTTGGCAGCAAAACCTAAACCTATATAATATATCAGGGGTCTCCAACCTTGGCAACTTTAAGCCTGAAGGACTTCAACTGCCAGCATTCAGTTGTGAGTTGAAGTCCTCCAGGCTTAAAGTTGCCAAGGTTGGAGACCCCTGTGATATATCACCAACCTCTCAGGGTAGATTCTGGTAGAAAGAGCAAGTTCAGTACTACTAAAGACTACAATGAAAGATATGCATTATCCATCTAAATGAGGGGGGAAAATCTTCCAAAGCAGAACATTGAACTGGACATTTAGCACTAGACAATTGAGTTGTGGGTAAAAATAATATAAAAGCACTTCAATTACTGAAATGGCTGTGGGATTGTGGGGGGGGGGAATACCTATTATGTTTGGCTTTGTGTTCTATTTCCATTGATAGCTCAAAACCAACAGCTCTCCACAAAGTTGCTTTTCTTTTGTTGTTTTAAATTCCAGACCAGTATTTGTATCCCTCTTTTCTTTAATTTGCTCAAAGCACTAGTAATTTAGTCCTTAGTTGTGCTCTTCTTCCTTCTAATTTCCCTTTCAGTCATATCCTGAACAAGTTTACCACTAGGAATTGGCAGTAGATCCCTGACAAAAGGAAGCATCTCTTAACAAAACATATGTTTGTTGTATGGAATTCTAGACTTTGCGTGAGATATGGTCACTAATTTAGCTATGGTTTTAAAAGCAGTATATGAATTACATATCAGTGATTGTTGGGCAAGTCAGCCAAAGAGAAATCCAGAGATAATATACCATTGAATACCAGATGGTAGGGATAAGAGGAAGTCATAATTTTCATGCTCAGTTTTTAAATTTTTAACTCCACAAGGCTGAATGTTGAAAAAATGCTGGATTAAAATGAGCTTTAGGGTTCAATTGACTCTCTGATGATAGAGAGTAGAACAGGGCAATTTCTAATTCTGAAGCTCTGTCATAATACTTATATACCGTAGTTCTTTTATCCTTATAAGCTGCCCAGAATCACTGAGAGTGAATTGGTGGCCATATAAATTTTCTTAAACAGACAATCAATCAATCAATCAAATAAATAATCCAGAGATGCCTTCCGGAGTTTTAGATTTTAACCCCCCCTTTTTTTGCCATTGGCCATTGAGCTAATTGAATCTAAACAGATTTGAGGAATAGTTAATGCCTTCTCCTGTGCCAAGTCATAAACCATGGCTTAAAACTAACAATAGCTGAAATGGTATATCATTATTAAAAAAAATCCAAACAAATCACAGCACAGCTCAACATGGTCATCTGGTAGAAACTGCAATGATGGCCCATTGATGACATGTGTATAGTAGTCATGACACAAACCCACATTTTTGTCCTTGTAGGGATTCAAAGATGACCTTTTTTTCCCTTCATTGCCCACCAGAGTTTTTGCTTGCCAATGAGTTTCACACACCAATTACATTCACTTATTTTGGCTGCCTTGCCGTTGCTCTTCTGTCAAATGGTTTAATGGTTGTTGACTGATAGCTGACAGTTATATCTGCAAATGCCTGCACCCATGCCACAATCACCGTAACAATATTGCATCAATTAATTATGTTCTGAGCAGGCAAAACATTCTGACCTGAGATTATAATACTAGGGCCAGAAAAAAACCCCAAACACTAAAGCCCAAATATGAAAGTCACATGTCTTGTGTCATAACATTATGAGACACTTTTCATGTTAGGCTTCTTGTGCACCACCCCTCATCCCCCAGCCCACCTACAGTAGTGGCCAAAATTGTGGAAACCTTTTGGGAAAAGTGTATTTTTGAGGTTTGATGGCTAATAAAGTTGTACCTTATGATTCTTGATGAATGTATCTTTTCTTTTATGTACACTGAGAGCATATTCACTGAGAAAAATTCCTTGTGTATCCAATCACACTTGGTCAATAAAAAATTCAATTCTATTCTATTCTATTCTATTCTATTCTATTCTATTCTATTCTATTCTATTCTATTCTATTCTATTCACACCACTCTTTTGGGAGTTTCAAATGGCCTGGGAATAGCTAGGCCTTAACCCAATTGAAAATCTATGGAGCCGATTAAAGAAACTTGTTACTCAGATGCGACCCAGCAATAAAACCCAGTTAATAGAAGCAATCATTCAATCTTGGTTTCACATTATAACAGCTGCAGACCTAAAAGACTTGGTTCACTCCATGGGAAGACATTGTAAGGCCATAATTCATGATAAAGATTACCCAACTATGATAAGTATTAACTGATGTGATAATTTTTATATATATTGTTTTTTCTATGGTGATAATTTTTGTATATCTCATTTTTCTACATGTTTCACTTTTCTTCCTTATACTGTAACTGCTATTTTAATAGCAAATCATTCATAAAAGTTATTGCATTACATTGATTAACTTATCTTTCCATTGATATACTATATTGATATAATTTTATGGTACTACTTCAAAAAACAAAGTGGTGTTATTAGCTAGTTTTAGAAAATACACTTTTCCCAAAGGGTTTCCACAATTTTGGCCACTACTGTATATGGCTCAGAAGAGATAAACCCAGTATACTTTGTCCCAAAGCTTTGGTTAAAAACAAAAAAACAGTCCTTGGTTTATCCATATATGCAAATGATCTTATTAAGGGCCTTGTGGCCTCTTGCCATCCACATTACAACATTTTAGAGGAAAGGCTGAGGGGAGAAGGTGTTGCAGGCTGTCAGTTTGAATTCAAAAGCAACAAAGGCCCCAGCTGTGAAGAGAGGACCAAAGGCAAAAAATCTACATCAGTAGCAGCTGAAACAACAGGTGCAGAAGCCTTTAAACAAGGTATCACACCTGGAGAGCTCTTTGTAACAGGAGAGGTGATAGACCAGCTGGGAGGCAGATAAGACTGTGGTCTGATAAACAGAGCTTATGAGAGGGGAATTTAAATGAGCAGTTCTAGTTACTGTGATACTGTCATTTGCACCCAAATTCTAAATGTTATTATTTGAATGTTATTTTCAGTTTCTTAAAAAGAATTGACTGACAGTGTTTAAACAGCTGCTCTGAAAACAAGGTTCTTTTAATTTTACTAAATGCAATTCCCCTACAACCATTGAAAAATGACATGTTCACAAAGCCACATGTGCTATATCAAATTAGACCTCTTCATGTCGTGGAATACAATTTTTGATGTCTGGGAAAAGTTGCACAAAACATTTTTTCCACACGGCATATCAAAAATTAGAGGTAACATTGGCTGCTTTTCACCCTTTCCAATAATTCTAATACTGCAACTCCTCAAATTAACAACAAAAATCAGCTAATATTTATTGATCTAATGGAGACAGTTCACTCTCTCCAAATTCTGCACAGAATTGCCCTTTCACATTAAACTCTCTAAGGCGGTTGCTAGGAAATCCTTTTCACAGGTTGAATTCTCGTATCTTCCAATATAAAAATACCGTGTGGTTAATCATTTTTCTTTAAATCTGCCTACTAATGCAGAAATCTAAAAACTTCATCATTAGTTTCACAAGATATTAGTGTGAAATGACACTAGCTGTAAATTGAGACTGCATATTTTTATTACCATGTCATCTTTGTTTTGACAGTAGTCAGCCTAAGGTGGCACCATATGTCTTTGTATCAGTACCAGGTATCAGTACCAGGTATGCTTTGCCAGATGCCATTAAATGCCAGATGTCATTAATATTAGTAGACCATGACCTAGAAACAGATTATGGGAAACTATCAAACCTGTCAAATCATCTGCCAAGTCATTTTATACTGTGGGAACTATAGATCTCAGTTCTGATTTAGGAATCAAAAGAACTTGATGAGGAAGATGAGGATGGTGGTGGTGGTGTTAGATGTCTATTTGGTCTGGTTGTTTAGAGAAATAGGTCTAAGTTTGGGAGTGTCTGAAAATTGGGTTTTTCCCTTCAGGAAATGATAATTATTTCAGAAGTGTTTTTCCTCAGGATGATATGATAGATTTATATTTTTTGCTATCCATTATCTTGTTTATTTTGGAGGCACATGGTGTTATTATATTTCAACTGTCACAAGATGTATGCCACTTGCATTCAGTTTTATGACAGAAGGTGAATAAAAGCCCGAGAACTAAAATAATTTATTTTTTGGTTGGATCTAAATGTTTTGGATAAAATATATAATTTTTTAATTAAATATAATGTACCTTTCTTGGTACAATACTATTTTCATTGCTAGCTTGGACTTTGGTTTTTTCCAAAGGCTGGATTCAGAAAACACAGTAATTTGCCTGTTTATGCCGTATATAAATTCAGACTATTGATTGTAAACCAAGGTTCATAGTTTAGTTTTTATTTGAACCAAGACTATTACTGTTTATTCAGCTTATTCATGATTAAGCAAACTGTGACTTCATTTTTTTTTACATATTTACTTAGGTGTGAGTTCTATTTAAATAAGGAACTTGAGTTCATACATTATGGTAAATCACAATTGTGTTAGTGTCTATCCATAAAGAAACTATGGGTTTAAATTATGTGTGAAATATATGAATCAGAGAGGCTTTGCATATAATGCTAAATTATGATTAGTTTTACCATGACTTGTTGACTAAATCACAGTTATTTGGATCATACAACCATTATGTGGCTTATTTAGTTCTGGACTTCATGTATTATGGAAACCCAATCAAGGCAGAAAATGACTGTTTCTGGCTTAATGTATTATATGAATCAAGCCAATTTTTGGCTGAACAATACATGGGTAGAGCAAAGTTTCAAATGCTACAGCTGCTATATTTAAATAAATAAGGTTAATCTTATTTTCAGAAGATTTCAAATGTGGACAGAATCAATCTTTAATAAAATATTTTTAAAAAAATATTCTGATCATAACATAGCACTGAACTTTTCTGCATTCTTTGGCTCATAGTATAAAAGTATTTGAATTTATCCTGCTAGCTGTGTGGACCATGAATCCTCTCTTTTCTAGACATTGGTTTTAGAAACTGATCCAGCTCTAAGTTACACCATTTCTGTACCAATGCCTTGAAATGTTTCTGTGTATACAAATATTTGTCACTAAGGTCATCATCATTCATCATTTGTCATTAAGGCTTAACATAGTGTAAGCCGCCCTGAGTCTTTGGAGAAGGGCGGGATATAAATGCAAATTAAAAAAAAAAAAAGGTCAGACAGAAGTAAACATTGGTATTTAATTCTGCTCAAATGTTTCCCAATAAAATGAAATTTTAACTCGTACAATCAACTTTTTTTCTGTGAATTTCACCATTTGGCAGGGATGATGGCAAGGAAGATTGCCAACAAAACTGAAGTCCTCTTGTTTATATTCTAGCGAGCTGTGGGAACAGCAAAACAACAACAACAACAACAAGCAAAAACAGAGACTTTTGATTTGTAACAAAAGTGCTTTCCAAATAACAAAATGAATATTTCAGCTTATTTTTGCTGGCTTTCTCCTTTCTGGCCCTGAAATGCTGATGCAGGACTAAACAGTACTTGATAGTAATGTGTATATGAACTATACTAGATCTAAATGCTACAGTTAAATTTAAGCAGAAAACATTGTCCATCCAATGCTATAGCTAAAACACCTCCAAAAGGTGTACTCTCAAAACAAATAATTAAGTATAGTGGTGATGGATTGAATATTTATAGGGCTGTACCATTTCCTCCACTTGATACATTTTTCTCCACTATGTAAACCTGTATAAATATATAGTTGTTTTTTTTTAAAAAAATCAATCCATTCATTTTTAAAGCATGCTCATAAAGTATTCACATCTTTATGTTTGCCGCCTTCCAGATTAACCCCCAAAGATTTGATTTCTTATACTGAAGCTTTGTGTGACACCTCTTTGTGACCCCATAAAATTCAATACAGCTACCAACAGACAAAAACATAACTGGTTATTATTATCAGGCACCTTTGTCATGTATGCAGAAGGGGAGAAAGTTGTGGCTTTCCCCAAATTAAAGCTTCCAAGACCGTCTATCTGGCCGCCCAGCTGCCCAGCCAGCAAGCAAGCTTGGGTATTGTAGTACATCAACAAGTTTCCTATCTTGGCTTACTAAGTCAACCTCAAGTATTTTGGGGATAAGGGAGTCATCAAAAGCAGTGGTGGGTTTCAAAAATTTTACTACCAATTCTGTGGACATGGCATTGCTTGGTGGACGTGGCTTGGTGGGCATGGCAGGGGAAGGCTACTGTAAAATCTCCATTCCGTCCCCACTCCAGGGGAAGGATACTGCAAAATCCCCATTTCCTCCCGATCAGCTGGGACTTGGGAGGCACAGAATAGATGGGGATGGGGCCAGTCAGAATTTTTACTACTGGTTCTCCAAACTACTCAAAATTTCCGCTACCGGTTCTTCAGAACTGGTCAGAACCTGCTGAAACCCACCTCTGATCAAAAGCAACATCAGCTCATATGAAGGAAGGCTGCCAAATTCCAGACACCTATTAAATGGCAGCAAAGATATACAGATGCCGGATTTTGGGTGCTATTGCTTGGATTTTTGCACTCTAATTGTGGTATCCCTGTGTGGATCTGCATAGAATTGCATTCTTAATAATGCAGGCAGTCCTCAGTTAATGACTGTCCATTGAAGGTTATGATGCCACTGGAAAATACCTCTATAAACCAGTCCTCCCAATTACAGAACCATGTGATTAATTGTACCATTTAGAGCAGGGCTGTCAAACTCCCAGCCCACAGGCCAGATGCATCACATGCTGGCCACGCCCACACCCGGTTTAGCGAAGGGGGGAAAAGTCCCGATATGTCATGTGACGCCACCGGGACAATGTGAGTTTGATTTAGAGTCTCACTAGAGAGGATTGAAGGAGCCTGTTAGTATGCCAGGTTGGTTCTCTGTTCTCCAGGTTGGTTACACTCCCCCCACCCAAAAGACAGCTTCTACAATACAGTACTAAAGTAAAGCACTCCAGAAATACAGGTTTCCCTCAGACCTCCCAATAAAGATGGTGCAGCGTTAGCTTTGTTATGGCCAGATTGTCTTTTGAAGCATTTTTGCAGTAAGCCTTGTATTTATTTGCATGTAGTCTCAGCAAATGACAGGGATAATAAATCTGGGCCTGCTGATTACACGTTCTACATCAAGACCACTAAGCATATTAAATTGTTTCCAAACTTCAGGTGAAATAGCTGTATTCTGAGATTCAATCTATGCTTTACACAGGGGTTTTTTTCCTTTTTAACTGAAACATAACCATTTCTGATGTGTCATTTTCCTGGTCCTCATCATCCCTTGCCAGATCTGTCCATACCTTATGGAAGGAGGATTTTCCCACTGGGCAATCTGCAGGAAATAACATGAAGATGAAAAGGAGAGAAGAGCTAAACAATCACTTCATCCTCTCTGGGTAAACTCAGGCTCCCTTGCAGCTGGATTATATTCTTCCTATCCCCTCCAATGAGGAAATGGTCATGGATAGAAAGCATAATGTGCAGCTGGGTTGTTGTTTTTTTAAATAGTGCTGACTAGAGGCAGGCGAAGCCTACTTCACAAGCTTACCTCATTTCATATTTCAAATCAATATATAATTCAAGGCTTAATTAATATTAAAAAAATAGTACTCAAATTTTAACAATGTAGGCCGACAGGAAGAAAAAGAATGTATTATAAATCTTAAAAAAACATTCCTACAAATAAAGTACAGAGATAAGTTGTTTGCATAAGATGTGTGATAGATAAAATCCATTTCTGAAGAAGTAAATACCTTAATTCAGGGGTCTCCAACCTTGGTCCCTTTAAGACTTGTGGACTTCAACTCCCAGAGTTCCTCAGCCAGTTTTGCTGGCTGAGGGACTCTGGGAGTTGAAGTCCACAAGTCTTAAAGGGACCAAGGTTGGAGACCCCTGCCTTAATGCATACATGCCTATTTTTTTATTTTGACTGATGAAGTTACTTGGATGAATAACAAATGTATTAGCTTAACAAACTTTGGTCCAATTGCCATGATTTAACCTTTTTAGATGCTTTTGGCCTGGATGATTGTGAGCCTTCATTTACAAATCACAATATCTTTTGGGGAGAAAACCCCTGCAGTTGGTGTGGTGAGAGTTTAGTACATTTCAAAGACTCTCTGACTGTCTGCCTAATTGGACAACCATTTAGATATGAGGACAACCATTTAGATATGAGCCAGCAGTGTGCAGCAGCTGCCAAAAAAGCCAACATAGTTCTGGGCTGCATAAACAGAGGGATAGAATCAAGATCACGTGAAGTATTAATACCACTTTATAATGCCTTGGTAAGGCCACACTTGGAATATTGCATTCAGTTTTGGTCGCTACGATGTAAAAAAGATGTTGAGACTCTAGAAAGAGTGCAGAGAAGAGCAACAAAGATGATTAGGGGACTGGAGGCTAAAACATATGAAGAACGGTTTCAGGAACTGAGTATGTCTAGTTTAATGAAAAGAAGGACTAGAGGAGACATGATAGCAGTGTTCCAATATCTCAGGGGTTGCCACAAAGAAGAGGGAGTCACTATTCTCCAAAGCACCTGAGGGTAGAACAAGAAGCAATGGGTGGAAACTAATCAAGGAGAGAAGCAACTTAGAACTAAGGAGAAATTTCCTGACAATTAGAACAATCAATAAGTGGAACAACTTTCCTGCAGAAGTTGTGAATGCACCAACACTGGAAATTTTTAAGAAAATGTTGGATAGTCATTTGTCTGAAATGGTGTAGGGTTTCCTGCCTGGGCAGGGGGTTGGACTAGAAGACCTCCAAGTTCCCTTCCAATTTTGTTATTATGTTAACTGATTTTTTATTTTGACTGACGAGGTTGCTTGGATGAGTAACGAAACAAACTTCGGTCCAGTTGCCATGATTAAATCTTTCTAGATATTAAATGCACAAACATTTACTAGAAATGTATGAAAATCCTCAGCTCTCGTTCCTCCCCCTCCCTGCTATTCATGATAAAATTTCATGTCCTTTTTTTTTTTTTTTTGGCCTGACAGGAGATAAATTCACAGTTCTGCAAATGTCTTAGTCAACAAATCCATTGCAGATACATCATGTAGAATGGCTGAGAGAAAATACGCAAGACAGCGGAACTAAGTGGCCAAAATTCACTGGTGGGCAGAAACTTTTTGGCAGGCCAAAAGGGAACAAGAGCCAAATTCTTGCCATTTGATACAGTAGACTTGACAGAGTTACAAAAATTAGGTAACAGGAAGCAAAGCTGGCAGAGTGACAAAAATGAAAAACGGAATGAAACCAAACCTCACCAATCTCCTGGAGTCTAGATTTCTAACACATCAAACTATATAGCTGAAGTCTAGAGAAGAGGCTTTCATTTGCAAGAGAGAGAATGCAGTAATTTCTTTGCAACTTTCCCAACAACAGGAACAATAAACTTTAGGTCACCAGACAGGGCACAAACTATATTTGCTTCTTATTAATGATGAGTGGGGAAAGTTTGACCCTCCAGATACTACTAATTTACAACTCTTGGCATCTTTTCCCACTGATCATGTTGACCAGTGCTGCTGGAAGTTATAGTTCAGCAACATTTAGTTTTTCCCACCTCTGCCTTATTTGAAACAAGTTTAATGCTTTCTGTTCCCTGAATTCTGTAAAATAAAAGCTATTGATGATATCTGGAATTAACTGAATTTTGGGAAAAATAGGAAGCTGGTTCAACAACCTCTATTCAGTTGCATTTCATCAGATGTCCACATGGAACTAAAAAGCATTCAAAACTGGGCAATTGAGGATATTGTTCATATTTCTCTTATACTTGTACATGGTGTCAGTCATATCCTGCCATTTCACTGCTTCTTCCCTCTTATCTTTTTCTCATTCTCCATTTTCACACACGCAACTTGTAAGGCTAGAGAGGGAGGCTATGACTAGACAAAGATATGCCTGGCTAGATGGCTCAACGGCTAAGATGCTGAGCTTTTCGATCAGAAAGATCGGGAGTCAGCAATTCGAATCCCTAGTATAGGTCTCCTGTGTGAGCAGGGGGTTGGACTAGTTGACCTCCAAGGTCCCTTCCAACTCTGTTACTGTTATGTATTAAGATCACCCAACAAACCTCATAGAGAGAGATGGTATCATTGGGCTGTGAAATGCATGGCAAGATCTTGAGACTTAGTCCTACTTGTAACTAATTGGAGAATTACTACTGGACAAAGTGCAGTGACATGCTCTATGTCCTGTGGGACTTAGGTTAATATCTGCTCCCCCCACACCACCCCAGAAGTATCTTTACAGTATTTCTGAAGGAGAGAATCAGTTTGGTGTAGTGGTTAAAGCTCTAGGTTAGAAAACAGGAGACCATGATTTCTAGACCCACACTAGATAAAAAGATAGCTGAATGACCTTGAGCCAGTAACTAACTCAGCCCTACAAAGAAGGTAATGGCAAGGCACTTCTAAAAATGTTGCCAAGAAAACTGCAGAGACTTGTCCAGGCAGCCACAAAGAGTCATAACTGATTCAAAGGTGTACGCACATACAGAAAGTCTCTAAAGCAGGGGTCTCCAAACCTTGGGCTGTGGACCACTACTAGGCTGTGGCCTATTTGGAACTAGGCCTCATAAGTGGTAGACCAGCATGCATGTACACACACAGAGCTCGACTTCTGCAAGTGGTGGTGCTGATCCATGCTGCAAGTGGTGGTGCTGATCACGCAAGTCGAGCTGCATGCATGTACGTACTGGCCCGCCGCTTGTGCAAGTCGAACTGTGTGTGCGGATAAGACCAGTCTCTCCTACCCCACCCCCCCGTTTAGGCTACCAAGTCACAAAGTTTGGGGACCACTGCACTAAAGGAAAGGAAAGCAGATCTGGACTAAAAATCAAATTCTGTCCATTCGCACAAAATTATATTCCAGCCTGCAGCTTTCTTCATTTGCCTCTCAGTATAAAGATAAGGAGTTTTTGCTTTCAGTAAGTCAAGTTAATGGTTAATATTCAAGCAGAACTTTCAGTTTGTAAAAGATAGAGACAATAAAGCTGTTGTAGTTGGCTATTAGTTTTTGTAGCAGACAGTAATCTTAGCATTTCTTTCATATAATTAACCTTAAAATAGGCATCCTATAGAAATTAGAGCTGATGGAAGATATGGAAGGTGATTGAATAACAAAGCATACTTTTTATGAAAGCTACTTTTCAGAAGATTCTTTTCTTGTTTCTCATTAGGCTATGTACATATAGGCAATCTGTTCTCTGAATCTTGAAATGGTACAATCCGGAAAAACTTTCACATGTAATTTTATGATTGTGCGTACTGAATCAGTTCTGTCCATATTTTCTTTAGGACGTTGTGCATATGTACAATTTTATATACCCTGGACATACTTAAATCGGAGGGGGGGGGGACACCATGTGGGTAAAATTAAGCATTTCCTATGATTACACTTCTATTACCCAATTTTTGACCAGGAATTGGTACATATAGTGGGCGGTATGAACATCTTTCAGTTGTGCATCTATAGTTGTGGGTGTGAGGCCATCTGCACTGAAAGAAGTAGGGATGTGCCATATTTGTTCATATTTGACATCTTTGGCTTCTTTCCAGCCTTTCTTATTGAGTACAATTATTGAGAACATAGTAGTTAAGTTCTCAACTATCAATTGATTCAACTGATTATCTGGATCACTTCTAATCAGAATGTAGGGTTGACCATAGGACAGAATTAGCATTGTCTTCACTGGTGAGTGCCTTTTGTAACAACCTGAATGTGAGGACTATGCCCCATTTGGTTTTATTAGATCTCTCATCAAGCATAGCTACATCCCTCTGGACTACCTATCATAGCTGGGAGTTCAAATGAATATTTTTCAGTGTTTTCACTTCGCCCTGAGCAGGTGGTGCCAGGTAGTATTTATGGAATGTGTCTATCATGTTGTTTGGTTTTCTCCCTCATTATTTATTTATTACCAACATATAACTCTCAGATTTCGACTATTTTTTAATTATTAAACGGAATAATCAAAATTACAACCAAAAACAGTATAAACCATTGTGTGGATCAGGAGTCAGACATTCTGAAAATGCCATTAAAATATGAAACCACTGGGTGAAGTCATCTGTTAGCTTGGGGTTCAGTGTCATCAGTATAATAGTCAATTGTAGGTTGCTATTCCAGCTTGGTTGGTGAACCTATGGAGAATTTGAACTACTGCCTAGTTGCCATAGGAGAGTAGATGAAACCTAGTATGATAGTGGAACTGTTCACTTATGAGCATCTGGGGTATTCAGGAACATTTATGGTTCACTCTGCCCTTGAAAGAGAGGCATGGACCAGAGGTATAGACTAGAACTAGCCCTCATATTGTGGATCACTGGAAGCATGCATGGCTCTAACTCAGGGGTCTCCAATCTTGGCAACTTTAAGCCTGGTGGACTTCAGCTCCCAGAATTCCCCAGCCAGCTTTGCTGGCTGGGGGATTCTGGGAGTTGAAGTCCACCAGGCTTAAAGTTGCCAAGGTTGGAGACCCCTGCTCTAACTCTTCGGATCTTTCAGAAGCATTTAGGAGTATTTTAGCAGGCGATTGTCTTGGAGTGAAGGTCATATAATTTCTTACATGTGTTAGGTTGGTTTCAACCTTTTTCTTCTTCTTTATTTCACCCAATTTCTGTTGGGATGATCTATAAATACCATAAATGAATAACAAACAAATGATTTGCTTAGACTCAGCCAGGGATTTTGTAAGGCAGCTGGTAGCCAATTTGGCAATAAATCTCTGTCTCCACTTGCCTCTTTAGAACAAGGTGTGTACACTCTAAAAGAGCAAATAGCAGAGTCCCAGAATGGGAAATCTGCAACATTCCTGCACAAGTATCAACTAGCAGGAAGCAAACCTTTTACAGCCAGTTCTATATTCTGCCTGTTCTTTGTGTTAGACATCAGCTTATCTATTTGCTCTATTATATGAGTATGATACTATCTATTTTAGTAATTATCTGATTAGGTAATTAATAAAAATAATGGCGAAATCTGTGGTTGCTTGATCTGATTTCCTCCGTAAGTAGAAAGAAGAATTATTATATCCCAATGAGTTGCATTTGCCTCATATCTTTCCTCAGCATTTCCATTTGCCCTATGGATCTTGGGTAGGGAAACAGGGTTCCTGGAGGAAAACTAGCCTTTCCATACAGGCCACAAAAATTGGGATAGCCGCTACACACCAGAAGTGGGTTAAATCTTTTTATATCTCTTTGGTTTTATTTAGTGGTTGGCTAGATTATTGAAGCCTAGAGGTGGAAGTCCCATCAGAGTAAAAGATAATTCTCATGGTTTTTTTCCTGTGGCACTCTAGCACAGGGGTCTCCAACCTTGGTCCCTTTAAGACTTGTGGACTTCAACTCCCAGAGTCCCTCAGCCAGCAAAGCTGGCTGAGGAACTCTGGGAGTTGAAGTCCACAAGTCTTGAAGGGACCAAGGTTGGAGACCCCTGCTCTAGCACACATTAAAAATGAAATTCTGTTGCCAGAAAAAAACGATTCTTATTCAGATCATAATGATATTCTGCCCTCTAAAATAATACTATAATAGAGAAACAGGGAAAGGAGAAGACATTCAAGAGGGAGAAAAAAAAGAGAAACAGTGTAAGAGAGTAATAAATGGAGGATGTTCAAAAATATCCTATGAGCAATTTGAAATTATTTATAAAAGACACATCTTAAATCTTACTGCCCCGCACACTTTCTGAATGAAAAATGACCCACCCAATTACCATCCTTCCTTTTCCCACCCACAATTCCCTGTCCTCCTTGCTCTGTTGCTACTTGGCATTATTGCTGCTCAGTAACAAGGCTTATTTTAAGAGATCCCCTCTGCTTTTCCAAGCCAGGGCCAGAGTTTAGCACTGGCTGGATGACCAGCCCAAATGATATTCTGCCAGGTTTGACTTGGCACTCTTCAGACTGTGCTGGAGACAGTCAGTGGCCTTGAAGAAACAGCCTTCACAAGCCAGAGAGGAAAAACTTATTTCCTGAATTGATGATCACTTCCCTCCTCCTAAACTGAGAGGAGAGATGGCAGATTCCACTTCCTGCTTGCTTCCTCACTGATCTGTGTCTAAGTTGTGCCCTGCCCTCATATATTGAATTTAAAGTGGAGAAAAGTTAGCGGAGAAACAGACAATTAGATTTTGAAGGAAATATTTTGGTGAAACTTATCTAAATAGCTGAGGTTTGGCTGCAACTCTCTATCAGAGGTGTAGGGAGAGGAAATATACTTAAAAGGGATTATTTTCATTTCATCATTTTATTTTTGTAAATATTTTTAGGACAGGATTTAATATTTTACAGTGGCTTATTTCCTCTCTGGGCCTGGGGGCTTTATCATTATTGGGTAGGCTCAATTTATTCATCTGGAACTGAAAGCAATTGGATAGGGATTTTTAAAAGAAACTTTTGTTGTGGGTAGCAATAGGGCAGGAAATGAGGAACCAGATATCCTGTTAATAATTGGTATGAAAACCCATTGGAAGATAGAGGAAACGAGACAGATTAGATGTTGGTTATCAGCATCCTTTCAGCCAGTCTTCCCCAATGTATTTGCCTTTATAGGGGTGTTGGACTTCCTTTAGCCCAGCAAACACGTTCATGGTTTATTCTGGTTGAGGCTGATGGGAGCTTTAGTTCAATAGATCTGCAGGGCATTATGTTCACCAATCTTATTTTAAATGAAAGGTGTACTGGAAACTTCAGTTTACTTGCTGATTCAACCTAGTGTGATTGACATGCAACTTCAAAGGGCCCCGAATGAAACAGATCATCTGGATCCTTGTCAATCTAAGTTCAGGCTGGAATATAATATTGAAATAGCATTGGCTGCCTTTGCTATGATGTTTGGAGGGCCCAGGATAGTGCAGTGCAGCTATCCTTGTTCTCCTGGATGATTCACCCTAACCCTAAGTTATTTACTTACCAACTGCAATGATTCACTTAACAACTGTGGCAAGAAAGATCATAAAATGGGGCAAGACTCACTTAACAAATGTCTCACTTAAGAACAGAAATTTTGGGCTCAATTAGGGTTGTAAGTTGAGGACTGCCTGTATTGGTCAGATAGGTGGCCTGAGAATATGTTTCCATTCATTCATTAATTTTATATAGCTTCCCATCTGACATAATGACTCTGGGAAGCTCACTTTATTAATTATTTCTATAACACAGCAATTTGGATGTTGAATTTAACTTTTACTTTACGTTAGGTTATCTATTTATTGTACTATAATTCACCATTTCAGAGTAAATGTCTTTGTTTCATCTCTCTTTCCCCCAAAAACATTTTTTCCTAAAATTTTCTCCCTAATTGGGCAAACTCAATAAAGACTGATAAAGTAGCCCAATTTTATCAAAGTGATAGAAATGCAAGATATGGAAATGGTTATGAAAATTAAGAATAGAGAGATATTTTGAGGTATCAATGATCTTGGGAGGGAGGATGATTGGAGATGGTGGCATGCTGAGAGCAGAAACCCTTTTGATTACCATCAAATTCTCAAAGTAAATATACAATATACATTTTTTTTTCATTTTTATTTGCAGGAAATACAAAGGGTGAGATTTTTCCTTTCAAAATATTGCCTGGGAAATAGATTTTGGCCTATCAACACATACACACACAGTAAAACATACAGTAAGCTTCGACTAAATATGGTTATGATGGGAATGTATACTACATCTGTTTGCCTCTGCTATCATGCCCATGTTGTTAGTGGTTGTGGTGATACTGACTCATTGGATGACTGATGTACTCGTGGCTGGGAATATTTTTGGCCTGGGAATTATGGCATCCGTGGTAACTCCACTCTCTTTTCTTACTGTTAATGAAACTGTAAAATGTTGGGGTTTACTTGCATCAGTGTTTAACAAAGGAGTAATTGACTGAATCATTTGCTTTCTGGCGCTTCATCACAAAGACTCATCTTGAACTTGGAAACCTAGAAATTGAGAACAGATAATACTGTGTAGCTCACCCTATGAGCCATGAAGTTGCTTGGCCCTCAAGTAGCTTCAGCTGCCGTAAGCATAGCGTGTCATCTTCTGATACATCAAAAAGGAGTCAACTTGGCTGGCTTTCATGTTAAGTAGGAATGACATTTGTGGTAGGGCTTAGTGGGACTCCTTTAATCTTCCTAATCTGAGACTTGCTCACATATGTAGACGCTCTTATGTTACTTGTATTTATTTGCCCTTTCTCTTTGCTTCTAAGTATTAACAGCATTCTATAGAGGCTGTTTTGGGTGGGGGGTGTTGGTGTTGGAGGGGAATATGTGTAATGTAAAATAATATTTTTTTAAAAAAGAGTTATTTGTTTTGTCCAAGGCTGTTCACATTAAAGAAGAAAGACACTTTAATAATCCACAGAATTATTTAAGTACCTCCACATTGTGATGAGAGAAGATGTCTATACTACACTGCATGTGACCCTGAGATACACATTATGACAGCTGTTTAGAATTATCTAAAACTTTAATTCAGGCAGATTATACCACCCTATCGCTTTATAAGGAGATATATCCTTCTGTGGTCATTTTAAAGACAGTCTGTTGTCATTCTGTTTTGGCAGTTCGACTGGTATGGTTTGTGACCTAGTTCTGAATGTCACTGAGGAATGGTCTATATTTTAAAACATGCATTAAATGTAAAACTTCAAAAAGGAAATACAAGTATTGTCAAGTATTTATCTGTTGGGAATGAGGGACAATTAACTACCGTATTTTTCAGAGTATAAGATGCACCTTTTCCTCCAAAAAAGAGGGTGAAAATGTGGGTATGTTTTATATTCTGAATGTAGCCCCTCCCAGCTTTTCAAATGGAGGTTTCAGAGGGTGAAAAAAAACTTCAGAAATGAAGCTTCAGAAAAGAAGCCCCCAAACAGAGCTTCAGAGGCTTTTTAAAAAAAGCTGTTTCAGAGGCTTTCAGAGGCATTAAAAAAAGTTTTTTTCTGAAATGAAGTTTCAGAGGCAGAAAAAAAAAAGCAAAAAAAAGCAAGGCACAGAGCTCACAACCAAGGAACCTGTTGCTAAAATTCACCTGTGGGAACAGCTGATTGGGGGTATTCCGGGATGCCGATCCACCTTCCAATCAGCTTTTTTCTTATTTTCCTCCCCCAAAACTAAGGTGTGTCTTATACTCCGAAAAATATGGTACTTGAACTCCCCGAATTCCAAAGCCAGCTTGCTAAATGGAGAATTCTGGGAACTGAAGTGCACCTCATCTTCAAGATACCAAGTTTGAGAAATGCTGAATTGCAGCTTTCTTTTTAACCATAATTTATTTTTAATATTTGGTGGGAGGGTAGAGATGTAGGGCCAAAAACAGGTTTACCAGGACGTTGACATTTCCACTGGTAAGCAATCAAAATCCTGGTTTCCTCTCCTTCCATAGGCAGAGCAAACCCCATTCAGATTGCAGGCTGATTTAAAGAAAAAGAAACAGCCATTTTTTTGGAAATAGGTCTACAGTTTTGTCTTCAAAGGATGATAATTGCTTCTTTTTCATTAAACACTTTTTTTTTCAACTCTCCCACAATTTCTCCTCTCTCTGCCTGAACCCAACTGTTGTTGTTTTTAAAAAAAAGCATAGGAAGAATTTAAAAAGGAAAGTTTGAAGATGTGGTGATGAAGCAACCTGTGGTGGTTATTATTCCTTTCTTTTCTGAAATAGCTACATCAAAAATGTGCAGCACATGTTTCCTATCTACTCTGTTCTTGTAGAGTCCTTTTTAATTGTTTTCATTTTCCTTGAAACAATAAAGCCTGTATGTATGGGGGCAAGCCAATTTCATTTGTGTTCTGTGTATCTACTTCTTTATTAAATATGCTTATGTTCTAGGCAGGGGTGGGCTTCAAAAATTTCAGCAATGGGTTCTCTGCCTGGTTGCTGGGTGGAGGTGGCCATGGTGGGCGTGGCCTAGTTGGCCTCGTGCACTACAATGGGGGAGGGTGTTTTTGCCTTCCCCAGGCTCTGGAGACTTTGCTTGAGCCTCTTGGAGGGCAAACACTGCCTCCCCCTTCTCCAAGCCTCCGCGCAGGCCCTGCACTTATCTCACATCTAAAATGGGCCGTGTGGAGACTTCTGGGAGGAGCAAAGTGGGGTGGGAGGGGCGGGGCAGGGTGGGAGGGGCCAGCCAGGGGTAGGATTTGGAGGTTCTCCGAACCGACCATAATGTTAGCTATGGGTTCTCCCGTACAACTCCCCTCCTTAAACATTGACTTAATTTTAGAAAAGGTGGAGAAGGGAGAAAGCAAGCCAGCTTTCTACAAATGTTGATCTCTAATTTTGAAGGTGGAAGGATAAAGAGAAATAGAGGAAAGATTGAAAGAAGAGGAATTTCTTCCCTCTTCCAGTCTATTCCACAGAATAAAATCATCAGTACAAACATCTATGGAGATTCTCAGTCATCCAGGTCATGGTGGTCCCAAAGATGCTCTTCAGCTCTTCAGAGCCGAAGAAGCTTCTTGGATGAAAAGCAAAAGTCTTCAAAGAAAAACCAGAAAGTCCAGTTGCCTCTTGAAAAAGCACCTTTGGGGCATTAGACAGAGATGGGTTTCAGCAGGTTCTGACCAGTTCTGGAGAACCGGTAGCGGAAATTTTGAATAGTTCGGAGAACCAGTAGTAAAAATTCTGACTGGCCCCGCCCCCATCAATTCTCTGCCTCCCAAGTCCCAGCTGATTGGGAGGAAATGGGGATTTTGCAGTAACCTTCTCCTGGAGTGGGGTGGGAATGGAGCTTTTACAGTATCCTTCCCCTGCCATGCCCACCAAGCCACACCCACAGAACCGGTAGTAAAAAAATTTGAAACCCACCACTGGCATTAGTACAAATGTAGATATACTGTACATTCATAAATGAGATAAATGAGGTAGCATGTAAAATATAAACTGAAATGTAGCAAAAAGAGTAAAGAAAATCCTAGACTGCATTGGATGGTATTTATTATTATAGAAAAGTCAACTTTTGGGGGAATGACAAGGTTTATTTTAGAGTAATAATTTGAAATCTATTATTAACCATGACCTTGACTTAGTGAAGGCATATGAAACTTTTCCCACGCTTGGATGAAAGATAAGATGTTCTCCTTCATTATAAGAACAAATGTAAGGAGTGTATGATTCTGCTTACAAAACAGGGTCACTTGTTGAGTTGGTGGCTATAGAAATAAAATAAATAAATAAATAGAGCATAGCCTGGCTGGAGTGGAATTTCTCCTACTCTCCTTTTGACACTTCAAGATCAAACCAAATTTTGGGAAGTGGCCTTTGTGGGATATTCTAAAACCTCAAAATAGCACAGCACATGGTGCCATCTGTGTCCTGAAGCTTGCTTTGTTCTCATATTTTCATTCTATTATACAGATAGTTGGATGAACATAGGTGGAGAGGTTGGGTTATACATGGTCAAATGCTTCCCTCCCCCCAATATTCTTAAGGAGAGAGTTCAGGTGAACAAGTATGTCATTGGACACTGTGAACATATGAAAAATTTACCTCCTCATTCTTAAGGAGATGCAAATCATATATAAAAAGTAATATACATTAATTGCCTCAAGAAAGGAACAGGAAGAAAAAAAAAGAATTCCATGAGATGGGAACAAAGCAGTACAGGTAGCCTTACTACAATTCGTTTAGTGATCATTTGAAGTTACAATGGCCCTTTTCACACTTACAACCATTGCAGCATCCTCATGGTCACATGATCAAATTTCAGATGTTTGGCAACTGGTTCATATTTATGACATTCTGCAGTGCCTTGGGGTCATGTGATCAGCTTCTGTAATCTTCTGACAAGGAAAGTCAGATCCACTTAACAACCATGTTACTAACTTAACAACTGCAGTGATTCACTTAACAACTGTGGTAAAAAGGTCCTTAAAATGGGACAAAATTCACTCAACAAATGTTTCATTTAGCAACAGTGAACAAATTTAACACATCTGGGACTCAATTGTGATTGTATATCTAGCACTGCCTGTATTCCTAAATATCATATGGGTAGCAATCAATTGATCTTATTTTCATGGAAATATAGGAACATTAAAAAAAATCTTGGGACTTTTTGGATTAATAGTAGCTGGTAAATTTTAAATTTTAAATTACTTAGAATTGACCCAGGAATATAAATGGAAAAAAATCTGATGCTAAATTAATCAATCAATCATCATGACATCTCAGAGAGAATATTTGGTAATCCCTGTTGTACCAGAGCACTGCAATTAATCCCTTCTACCAACAAGGACAAACCGGGACACGGTGGCTCAGTGGCTAAGACGCTGAGCTTGTCGATCGAAAGGTCAACAGTTCAGTGGTTTGAATCCCTAGTGCCGCATAACGGGGTGAGCTCCCATTACTTGACCCAGCTTCTGCCAACCTAGCAGATTGAAAGCACATAAAAAATGCAAGTAGAAAAATAGGGACCACCTTTGGTGGGAAGCTAACAGAGTTCCGTGCGCCTTTGGCATTTAGTCATGCTGGCACATATGTGCAAGAAGAACCTTTATCTTTACCAACAAGGACAAGATGATATTTTTCTGAAGAAAAAAAGAAATAGCATAGTATAATTCTTCTCAATTCCCACACACAGAAGCCATGCTCATGTGGGTAAAAACAGCATCAAAGAAAAGAAAAAGTCTGTTTTTTAACAAAACACAGTCTAATGTTTATGGTGTCCTTAAATTCCCCCAGTCCTAAAACATATGATATAAACAAGTCATGCATTAGCCCCAGGCAACTCTCCCCCCCCCTGTTGCCCTTTTCTATGATCCTCATCAACCATTTCAATCTTTTGCATCCAGCCTGTTCACAAAACTTTCCTTTCTTAATACCGTTTTAATTTCGAAAAGAAAATTACAAAGACTGAATTGATTTTTTTTTTTAAAAATCCAATGCCAGCAGGAAACATAGGGACTGGTTAGTTCTCAGTTACAGAATAAGTCAACAAAGAGAATATTGTAGTAGTTTGGGTAAGCTTACCCATAATTCTTTGCTTTCAAAGTGCATGTATATTTCATTTAGCAGCACAATGGAAAA
Organism: Ahaetulla prasina; assembly: GCF_028640845.1. Taxonomy (NCBI): domain Eukaryota; kingdom Metazoa; phylum Chordata; class Lepidosauria; order Squamata; family Colubridae; genus Ahaetulla; species Ahaetulla prasina. The sequence continues at coordinate 97,035,420 of NC_080541.1, read as the reverse complement.
TCAGCAGCAGATGCACACTGGTTTTACGAGTTTGTAATAAAATATTCTCCCAGGATTCCGTATCGCTGGATATTTTTTGTGCAATTGAGAATGGCAGGATTACACCTTATAACTTACTCATAAAAGTGAGTTATGAGTTTTAGAAATGCAGTTAAGTACAGCAGGACTTTTTGCAATCAGTAAAAGGTATCTGGCAAAAATTTCATTTTATCTGACGGTCAACCTTTTCAACTCCCACCCCCTCAATATTCTATGAGAAATTATATATCTTCAGCAGCACTAAGATTTATGAACAATCCTGTATGTTCAGAGTTCTCAATCATGTATCTTCAAAAGTCGTGCCAGAGGTTTAAATGCAACTGATATATATTGAGTCCTTGTTGCCTAAAGCAAAAAAGCAAGAGAGCTGCAAATTTTTTTTGCACTTTCTGGACAATATTTATGAAGTAAGCTGCATGATAACCAGAGGAATAAAAAGTCATCCTCAGGTAATAGTAATATATCAAAATCCTGTGCATCAATGGTTCACGTTTTGAGTCTTTTTATGGAACTCTTGATTAGTTTAGTCCAGTGGTCACCAACTGGTGGTCCGTGGACCACTGGTGGTCCATGAGAAAATTCTGGTGGTCCGCAGAAAAATTATTTGCATTTTTTATATTGCACTAAATCAGGGGTCTTCAAACTACGGTCCCTGAGCCCGATACGTGCAATGAACGTTTGTGTTGCTGCAGAGAGTCTCCCCCTTTGGGATCTTTTTGTGTGGGGCACAGGGGGACAGAAATTCTGACTCAGGGTCTGCTTCAGTCTCCTGCTCCTGCGGGGCTTTGGGCGAAGGCTGGAGGGAAGTGTTGCTGGTGGCGAAGAGCTGGAGGACCTTGTTCCACTGGGACTGCAATGTGGCCTGGAACTGGCTGACTATCTCAGCCCACTGAACCTCCAGGCACCTGAACCTGGCCTTGCATTCCCTCAGGTCTTCCCTCTTCTTGGAAAGCCTATGCTCCCAGTCCTCAGTGAGGTGCTTCTGCTGAGCCTCCTTCTCAGTTAGATGCAATTTGAACTGAGCTTTTTGCCAACTCTTTCTCATGTTGGCTGCTTAGCTCCAACAACTGCTTCCTGTTGGGGCCCTAAGGAGCCTGGGTGGGCAGGCGAGGAATGGCTGGGACAGGAGGGGTGAGTAGAGGCCATTGAGGCACCCCTCAATGTGAGTGACATCGAGTTGGCCACACCCACCCATTTACATGACCACCTAGCCACGCCCACCCAGCTGGTCATTAGTCAGATCATATTAATGGTCCACAGAATTTAAAATTATGAATTTAGTGGTCCCTGAGGTCCTAAAGATTGGTGAACCCTGGTTTAGTTCAACTATGAATAAATGAGAGGTTTAAAGATTTCCCCTGTCCAGTCGTGGTGCTCATCTCCGATTCTCAGCCAGGGTTGGTGCTCATCTCCAATTCTCAGCCAAGGGAGCCTGCGTTATCGGAGAGATGTTTCCATCATCACGTGGTCCACATGAAAATATAGAACACAGTAAACTTTCCTGCTGAAGTAGTATCTATTTACCTATTCTCATTTGCATGCTTTTGAGCTGCTAGGTTGGCAGGAGCTGGGGCAAGTTAAGGGAACTCACCCCATCACATGGCATTCAAGTCTCAAACCTGGGCTGTCAGCTTTCCAGCTGACAAGTTTAGCATCTTAATAAGTGGTGATATTCAGCCGGTTCTATCCGGTTTGGGGGAACCAGTAGCGGCTGCTGCAGGAGGCTCCACCCAGCCGCCCAGACATCATCATGTCCCATTTTTTATGCTCTGTGCATGCGCAGAAGGCTCTCATTTATGAACTGGTAGCAAAGGTAAATGAATACTACCCCTAATCTTAACCGCTGAGCCAACATTCTACCCAACGATAAAGATATGGATTTTTAAAATTATAAATACACACACACACATGCGCACACACACAAATATGGTATTTATATATATTTTTCCATAACAAAATTAAAGTTGACTCATACTGGGAGTTCCAGGTCGTCTATCTCTTCCCACATCCCAATACATATACCAACTATACTGCCTCATTGTGGCAGGGAGTATTTTTGGAGTGATGAGTGAAGAATCCTTCCAAAAGTATGTATTCCCATAAGTGCCATCCAAGTGTGAAGGTCATCCCAGCTGCCTGGCTAAAACATATAGACATGTATACTGAGTAGCAGCAATATAGAAAGATTCTAGAGGCAGATGATCACTTTAATGGGAAAGTAATGCTAAACCACATGGTTAGAAAATTTTGAAATGATTAAATCATTTTTATCTGACTATCTGATAAAATTTTTTGAAATGATTAAATCATTTCTATCTGACTATCTGATAAACCATCTGACTGAGATGATGTAGGGTTTCCTGCCTGGGCAGGGGGTTGAACTAGAAGGCCTCCAAGGTCCCTTCCAACTCTGTTGTTATATTAAATAGATAATGCTGGATGATGAACCCTTCAAGTAGGATGGCACTCAACATGCTATTGGGGAAAAGCTTAAGAGTTTGAATGATGTTGATAATGTGGTTAGATTAAAGTCTTTGGGACACTTTGTTGCTAATATTGTGATATAGGAAAATAAAACCCAAAACTGTCAAGGCAAAATTATATTGGGAATGTGGGATGTAAAAAGCATGAGCACCAAAAAGTTCCACACTGTGAAAAATGAAATGGAACGACTACAAATTATCATGTAAGACATCAGCATGTTGAGATTAATTGATTTTGGATGCTTTCAGTCTCAGAACATAAAAAACGAAGAAGGAGCAACATTGTTTTATAGTTATGAAGAATATACCAAGAATACTACTTGACTGCAATGTAATCAATGACCAAATAATACAGATTTGACTTCGTGAATAACCCTTTAATATGACGATCCATGTTTATGCTCCAATGAATGATGCAAAAGAAGATGTTGATCAATTTTATGATCACGTTCAATTTGAAATCAATAGAACATGCAAAACAAGATGTGCTGCTTGTGACTGGAGACTGGAGTGCAGAAGCTGGAAATATTAAGGAAGAAAATGTAGATTGTATGACTTAAGAAAGCAGGAGAATACTTACCCATTTTTCCTACTCTAGTGATTTCTTCATAGGTAATACTGTCTTCAGACAACCAAAACTAGGCCTGTATATATAGACATCATCAGATGGAGTGCATAGAAATCAATGTTGCTATATTATTGCTAAAAGATGGTAGAGGAACTCAGTTATAGTATTAAAGGCTTGGCCTAGGTGCCAACCAATTTCACTGATATTTTCTTGAGCACATACCCACCATTTTCAAGAAGAATATCAGAAATTGCCTTGAAGACCTGAACCCCATTAATAGAGAAAAAGAGGAATTGTGGAAAGAACTTAAACAAGTTATTAAGGATAAATGTGAAAAGAGATTTGCAAAAATGAATAAAGAAAAGAAAGCAAATTGAATTTCACAACCTGTCTTGGGAATTTCCAAGAAGAGAAGAGAAACCAATGCCAAGAAAGATAAAAATCTCAGGAAGGAACTTAACACAATGTTATAGACACTTGTTAGAAGAGACAAGAAGTATCTCTAAAGGTGGGTATGTAACTGAATGAAATATCTTTAGGACATAAACCCAGACAATGCAAAACCACATGGTAGGAAGAGCTGTGATCATGCTCAATTTCCTTTGCTATCAACAAAGTTTGAATTCTGCAGGTTAACATTACAAACTTACCAATGGCAAAAGTTATCTTCATTTGCTAAAATAAGCTATACATAGATATCTTCTATCTATCTGGAAAAAGAATGTCCTCCACTAGTTTTACTCCACTTGTTATAGTCAGCTTTATGGGGTAGTGCTCATCCCCATTTCTTTAAGCCATTGAGCCAGCGGTGTCTGAAGATATTTATGTGGTCATGTGGCCAGCATGATTCTGCAAAGCTTATGGAGTGCAAAGCTTATGGAGAAACACAGAACACTGTTACCTTCCCACCGAACGGGTACCTATTTGTCTATTTGTTTCAACATGCTTCAAACTGATTGGCAGGAGCTAAGGCAAGTGACAGGAGCTCACTCCATCATGCAGTGGTAGGACTCAAACTGCTGAAATACAGACATTCTCTGGCATTTTTTAAGTCACTGAGCACAACTCCTCTGCATCCATCTGGGAAATGGGCTTAAAATGGTATTGGCAGCTCATTACAAACATCTTGGGAAAAATTACTATAAAGCAAAAGATGAGCCCAAGATATAATACTCCCATATTCACAAGGGTAAAGCTGTTCACCATTGGATGTTTTCTGGAATTTACCCTCTACCACCTGCTGATGACAAAAATAACCTAATGGCAAAAATGAAAACCCCCCCCTGCAAAATTTATTATTTGTAAGATGGCCCAAATACACTGTTTGTTTAAAGTAAAATTTGCTGTGACCCAGTGGGACTCTGAGAGTGAAGCTTACTGTATTCTGTTTATAATTCTGTATTTATGATTCTTCGTTTGAGAATTTCTATTGCTTGTTTTTGACAGCAATATCCTGGCTGAAAACCCAAAATTTCTAACTTATCTTCTGGGGCTGCAACTGAAACACATGGCCAGTGAGCTCCTGCCCACTTCATCTAATGTACCTGGGGAATCATTAAGAGATGTTGGTGAGATGTCCTCACCTGTGGATTAACTATGCTTCTGCTGAGAAAGCAGTTCTGTAAGTAGCTCTGTGCAGAGCTATTTGGATTTTATATAACAAAATTAGCAGTCGTGCACCTGGAAAACCATTGGCAACTAATGCTGCAGCAGCAGCAAAACAGAACATTCATGGCACCAGTGTAAAATAGGGCTTTGTAGATCCACCTGAGGATGTTATGTGTAATTTTTATTATAAAATCCCCTCATTTCCTCCCTTCTGCAGCTGTGTGCATGCTGCCACCATTCCAACATTTGAGTCATAATAGCTTTAACTGGAGGTACAATATACCACATGGACCTATTGGCCATTGCCATTTCTTTCAGTAGTCTGAATAAAGATCCATAACAAAATAGCCTGGTTCTCTAGGCAAAAACAGCTGGAACATCTGAATCAGCTGATGTCTGTATTACCGTGGGATTCTTGGAGAATATGGGGCCTGGGATCCAAAGATATCTGCATTGCCTTCCAATTTCTTGACTCTGGCCCACATTATTGATAGGCAGCACAAACTGCACATATACATATGCCAGTGGTGGGTTTCAAAATTTTTTACTACCAGTTCTGTGGGTATGGCTTGGTGGGTATGGCATGGCTTGGTGGGCGTGGCAGGGGAAGGATATTGTAAAATCCCCATTTCGTCCCAATCAGCTGGGATTTAGGAGGCGGAGAATAGATGGGGGTGAGGCCAGTCAGAATTTTTACTACTGGTTCTCCGAACTGCTCAAAATTTCTGCTACCGGTTCTCCAGAACTGGTCAGAACCTGCTGAAACCCTTCCCTGGTATATGCGTCTTATTTCTGTTATAAAAATCCTTATGATTGAATACACTGGTAAACGCATGCTGCAATTTCAAGTCAAGGGCTATCAAAGCATGCCTTCGGGACCATCATAAAGTGCTGTTTGTCATAATTAAAAATGAAAGGGTTGACAACTGAAAGGGTTGAAAGGATACAGAGCTTTTGAAGCCAAGCCAGGTGCTCTCATACATGATCGTACTTAAAGTGCTAATGGAGAAATTGTTTCATATACGTAATAATTTTCATAGAAAGCTGGAAGGAAAGAAAGAGAACAGTCAAATAAATGGTCGGTACAAAGTGAATTAAAGTCAACGCAGCCAAATCCTGATGAAATCCTGGCTGGAAAAGACTGATACATGTTATCTAACTAAAGAATCTGTCAGTATCATGTTCTACAAATCTGCAAATGTTTGCCTCCTTCACCTCTGCAACTGCTTTGCCTGCAGGAATGAGGAAAAGAACAGTCTTGAGGGATGAAAGGGTGGAGAAGATGAAACTGAGTGGAGAAAAACTGCCACATTCCACTAAGAAACCGTCCAAATATTCCTTTGCCAGGCAACATGAGGAGAAAACTCTTGAACCCTGCTACTTGAGAGAGGCACATGTTCTTTTGTGACATCAACTGCAACCATTAATATACAAATTCCCATCTTTATTTTAAACCACTGATTATGAGAGAACCATTCCTAAGCGAAAGTTGAGAGGCTAGCTTAAGATGACGAAGGCTGCTGCTTTCCTAAGATTGCAGTAAACAGATGTTATAGCTTTAAATGTGCTCATTTTTGCATTGACAACATCGTTTTACATTTTACAAACCCATTAAAACAATAAGATCAATAAAACAAGACCACAAGAGGGAAGCTGATACATAGAACCAGTATGTAGGATTCCTTTTACCAGGATATTTCTAGGGTTACTGAAAAAACCCCCATATTTTGAGTCCTCCTTTTACCGACCTCAGAAGAATGGAAGGCTGAGTCAACCTTGAACCCCATCAGGATTGAACTCCAGGATGTAGGCAGAGTTCGCCTGCAATATTGCATTCTAACCAAAATCTTAAATTTGGCTATAAGGCTATAAAGATTGGGGCTTACCTTACCTTGAAGGGATGATATTCCAAAAGGCAGTTGCCATGGCAGAAAAGGCTCACCTCCTATGATATATATATATGAGAAACATAAACATGGGAAAGCATTTCAAAATGCACTGCAACTAAATAATAAAATTATACCCATTCGGTTGAAACTACAAATATCTTTATATCTTGTGATTTCCCAACAGAAAATAATCCAACTAAGGTGGAACCAGCTGTTAGCTCTCTCTGCATTATCACATGCAGGCTTTCAGTCTTCAGGATCACTTATTTTTTGTCCAGATTGTCCAGTTTTGAGTGCTTTATATCCATTATAAAATAATCTTGGCTTCACAGGAAAGCGCGAAAGGAAAGTGAACTGGTAGAAATAATTGCAACCAACATCAAAAGAATGGCAGTTGCATTTTATATTTGTTCATATCCACAGAACTTTTTTTATTTTTTATTGTTTTTTAATTAATAACAAAAAAGGGGAAAAAGGAGTCAAACCTAGAGATAAAATTATACATATACATACATACATACATACATACATACATACATACATATATATATATACTGTATATACAATTGAAACAGTTTATTATAGTGTATGTTTCTTTGTTGTATTTCTTTCACAATTTTGTTAAAGCACTTTTCATCTGTTCCTATGTTTTCCCTCTTCTCTTTGACAATATATTGTATCTCCATTGCTATTATCTTTGTTTTGAAATCACAGAGTTTTAAAGCTGGAGCTGAATGTGGCTTGGCTTATCTAAAAATTGTCAAATGTGTCTTGTGAGAAAACAAAGCCTACTAAAACTAGGACTGCAGATTAGAAATTTCTACACTGTAAATCTGAATGCAAACAGATGTTCCTTTCCAAGTTTGTTATGTAAGATGGCAAGTTCTGACATAAGCAAGACAGGTCATTGTGCCCAGAACATATATGTCTAGGGAAAGTGATTATGTGTAATCTTTTTTCTCTTATGTCCTCACACTGAATGGACTACAGTGAGTTGCTAATCTCACAATGCAACCAAACTATTACAGGAAGGTGGGATAAAATGTTCTACATTTTTTAAAGACCTCATTCATGTTCCATACAATATAGGAAGATAAATACTACCAACCTAATTCAAGAAAAGAAAAAAACCAAACACATCCATCCACCCATTCTCTAAATTGTTGAAGTAATATAATTCACTCCTGTAAATGGCAAAATGCTTGAGGACTAACTAAAATACATGTTTATCTACAAGAGAAGAAACCATTTATAGTTTTCATTATTCACTATTTGAACTTTTTAGTCTTCTATATTAATAATGTTTTCAACTTGCTCATTGCTAAATAACATTTCACACAATTGCAAGACCATTTTTCCCAAGAAAATTTCTACTAATGTAGAAATGTAGGGACAATTATTTTGCATATAAGCTAAAGTGTGTCAAGCCAGACTGTTTGCAGTCATATTGAAGGCATCTAAAAGAGAAGCGCTTGTTCCCAATTTTAGGGAATTGAAACATTTTGGGAATGCCCAAATATACTTTGCAGTACAGGAAACAAAGTGATAGAATATGAAAGAAGGAGAATATACATGTCCTAGGATCCAATCTGAGTTGGTCACTGGGATCAGAGGTTTTGTCTTCTGAGCTTCAGGAAACTTCTAGAATGCTGACTTAGTATCCAACCATTGGTCCATCCAACTTAATGTTGTCTGTGATAGTATTAACAAAGCAATAGTATTATCCAGGGTTTCAGACAAAGATATTTCTCAACCCTACTTTAAAATGCCAAGAACTAAACTTGGATTCTTTTGCTGAACTATGGATCTTTCAATAACATTTTGCAATTAATGCTGTAAAGAGCCGAGGTGGCGTAGTGGTTAGAGTGCAGTACTGCAGGCTACTCCAGCTGATTGCTAGCTGCAGTTCAGCAGTTCAAATTTCACCAAGCTCAAAGTTGACTCAGCCTTCCATCCTTCCGAGGTGGGTAAAATGAGGACCCAGATTGCTGGGGCCAGTACGCTGACTCTGTAAACTCTTAGAGAGGGCTGTAAAAGCACTATGAAGCGGTATATAAGTCTAAGTGCTAAGTGCTATTGCTAAAGGCTGGAGGACATGACTCATATCCCACATGGAAACTGTCCACCTTGGCTACAATTTCATTTAATCGTTGCAATATAAAAATTAATATTTCTGCAGAGGAGGCAAGCCATTTGGAGAGGTTTAGTGAGATAGTTGTTATGGGGGAGGGGGTGTCCTGGGAACTTGCTCCAGCAGGTTCCTGCTCTGGAGGACGACTTGGGCAGAGTTTTTGGAGAGTTGAGGACCTGACCTGTGTTATGGCTGGGTTCTGCATTGTTATAGTCTTTGAAGGTGAAAGGGGTCCTGGAATTGTGGATCCGTTACTCATATTTTAGCTGCCTCTGAGATGAGGAGATAAGAGTGGATCCTCACCTGTTTTTCTGTTTTGTTAGTTTTATGGGTTCCAGTAACGTTCTTTTCTTGCTTTTGGTGGCATTTGAAGGGGGATGTCAAATTAACCTAGAAGTGGTGAAGCCTGTCACAAGCTGGAAGCTTATTTCACAAAGTGTCACCATTTTAGCTCCTTCCTCATATCTCATATGAGAGATTTTCCCAGAAGCATAATAGTTGGGAATTATATTTCTTATTTTCTTGTTTTAACATATTTGTCATATGTAGAAAGAGCTGAAGGTAAGGAAAATTAATTGTTTGGGTAATAAGCTAATTTGTATTTGTTCTTGTCATATAATAATTTCATCACGATCATACGTTTTGTCCTCAGGCTCCTCAAAATTATTACATGTGGCTTATAGCCACCAAAGTCTTCCTGGTTTACGGCTTAGCATGGTAGCATGCTAAAGCCATATTTTAGCAAAATGAATTGAGTTGTTCTGAATTTGTTATTAAGAGAACCCTGTGAGATCATGTCAGAACAGTGTTCCAATATTTAAGGGCTGCCATAAAGAAAAGGGGGTTAATCTATTGTCCAAGTCACCTGAAGGCAGGAGAAGAAGCAATGGATGGAAACCAATCAAGGAGAAAACCAAGCTAGAACTAAGGAGAAATTTTGTGACAGTTAGGACAATTAACTTGGACTTGGCTCCAGAAGTTATGGTGCTTCATCACTGGAGGATTTTAAGAAGAGACTGGATAACTATTTGTCGGAAATGATATAGGGTTTCCTGCTTGATCAGGGGATTGGACTAGAAGACCTCCAAGGTCCCTTCCAACTCTGTTATTCTGTTATAGAACAATGCCACTACTTATGGCAGCTGAATAGTTTTTATAGATAAGTCATGACCAAACATGTTTTACTGACTTTTCATAAATTCTAGGATTCTAGGGTATGGTAATTGTCTCAGCCAGCCTGTTTTGCAACTGATTTCCTGTGAAATCCCTTGGAGATTTTTGTCTGCTCCTGAGAATTGGAGGAGAAACAAGAGAAGGAAAGCTATTTATTCACTGATGTTTATTCATGCAATACTGGATATTGCCCTTAATCAAAAACCAAAGGAAACTTTTTTGCTTACCTTGAATTGAATTGTTGGGCTACACAATGATCTCTAAATATCATTTTTCCTTATTTGGTATTCTTTAGCCAAGTAACATTTGATCTAAAGTAGCACAATACTTCCTGCTGAACTGCTTAAGCACTAGGACTTTAATATACAATGGGTTTTTCCCATTCATAGTATTATAGTACCAAACAATTAAATACATTGTAGTGGGAACCATAATTTAAACAAGATTAGATTTTATTATTCAATACTATGTGCTAAATTTAAACAAAATTTAGAGGTAACCATTTTCTTTTATTTCCTTGGCTGCAACAGGAATTTCAGATGAGCTTTTTGACTATAAGTAACATATAAATATCAGTATGGCCTGTAATATAAAATTGATTAATATAGAGTTAAAAAATAAGTAATTTTTTGTTAGGTGACAGAAAAATCAAGTTGGTGAAATTACAGTTTTAAGGCAGTTGCTTAGTTGCTTGCCCTGTTCTAGTAAGTTCCCCAAATTTATGTTTACTTTGGCTGATAGAAACACTATCATTTCATTGGATTTCTATTTTCTTCCTCGATCAGAAGCCTCATCTATAGCATGAGATAGAGCTGAGAAGCAGTCAGTTTCTATATTTTTAGAATGGGGACAAGACGTAAGTTATAGCTTTTGGATACGTCCAGTACATGTTAGTAATCCAATCATTCTGCAGTTGTTATCTTAAGCTGGAGTTTAAATTGTTGACTCCATGCTTGGAAGAATGAATTTAATTGGGAGAGAGGCCCTCCTTCCATGACCTGCATTTGAATCATTTCCAAATGTGTGCAAGCTTTTGAGTTTTCCAGAACAATTCATCAGACCTGGAAATAGATTTAGCCCAGCTGTGGATTATAGGTTGTTCCACTTGTGGATTTACATGGCTATCTTTCGGTTGGTTGGTATGTTTACATTTCCGACATCTATATCCACTTTGTTTCTAATTGGCTTTTTCAATAAAACCCAGGCTTTAAAATTAAGATTGGATAATTTCTGCATGACATAAAAACAGAAATGTAAAACATTAATGTATCATGTATATTTTCTTGATATTTGTATTTGTAGTGTATAAAACAAAACACTGAAATAAAAACAAAAGTCAGAATACCGTACCATTATTTGAGAAAGTTTTGATCTGTGGACTGCTACAACCGTAGAAAAATTAATGCCACAGCAATGGGACATGTTCCAACATTTGCGATATTATCTTTTCCCCCTTCTCTGGAATTGCCTTTTAAGCACTAGATTTTCATCAACAGAAAGAGGAAACAAAGATTTCCTTCCTTTAGCTGACCCGGCTTCAACCAGGATTCAAGATTAGCTTTCAAAAACTCCTCTCAGTCACATCCACCCTATTACTTTAAAAACAGTTCAGTAAAATAGCTTCCTCAATTTTTTAAAAAAATAATAATATTCAGACAAAATATTCATCTTTATTTATGGACTCTGGGGGTTAAGAGAATATTGCTTCATCCCAAGAACAGCAGCTTCGTTGTTCTGACTACTTCAACAGCATAATCACTGCTGATGTGTTTGATCAAAGATTATGACATCCTATTTAACTAAATATGACAATTTTCCCTCCAACCTCCTACTCAGCTGTATTAAGCTACGGCATTCATTGCAGCCAGTCAATTTGATCATTTGGGTGAGTCGTAGCTCAACATACCTGGAAGTAAAAAAGGCCTCAGGACAGAATTAAGATAGTAGTTATAAGTCTCATAGCTGACTGCTCACATAAGCATATATATGATTTGGTGATATTCATGCATAGTTAAATGTGTTTCCTGATTGAAAGCTATTTTTTCATAAATGATACAAGTAATCCTCGACTTATGATCACAATCGAGCCCAAAATGTATGTTGTTAAATGAGACATTTGTTAAATGAGTTTTGCCCTATTTTACGACCATCCTTGCCACAATTGTTAAGTGAATCATTGCAGTTGTGCAGTTAGTAACATGGTTGTTACTAAGGGAATCTGGCTTCCCCATTGACTTTGCTTGTCAGACGAAAAGCTGATCACATGACCCTAGGACACTGCAACAGTCCTAAATATGAACCAGTTGCCAAACATCTGAATTTTGATACATGACTATGCGGATGCTGGAATGGCCATAAGTGTAAAAAGAAGAGTCATTTCACTTTTTTCAGTGCTGTTGTAACTTTGAACAGTCATTAAACGAACTGTTATAAGTCGAGGGCTACCTGTATCTCTCCCTATAGGGTTTTTTGAAACATGATACAGCCCTGTAAGTAAAAAAAAAAAAGACCCTACGATAAAGTACACCATAAAGAGCTGTAGAATTAGGGGTGCTAAACTGTTCAATGTTATCACACTTTTAAAAAAGGGTTTACACACATAATCCAATTCTAGCAGCAAGCAAACTTGCAAAGAGCATGTAAAGAAGTACTACCAATCTAGTTTGCATTCTAGACAGAGCTCTATTTTCAGTAATTTTCACTGGCTTCTTATAAAAGACAAATCCAGAATTCAAGGACATTTAACATCAAAGGGCAAAACTACAAAGAAATCGGTAAAATAGTATCGGTTGTTTGTGTAATTAGTATTGTAAACAAATGAATTCACCTTGGCTAGAATCACTAGCATGTTTTAAATATCCAGACTTACTCACACATAGGATCATATGAGGTAAGATCAGAACTTTTTAAATTTTTTGCTGACTTTTAGAAAGGAACGGGAAATCCCTTTTTATCTATACAGTTTTGTGTGTACATCAAAACCTTCTAAAACTCTCTGGATTGTGTCCAAGTTGTAGAATTCACTAAGATATTTTTGAGAACAGAGAACTTGTGGCTATATGATTTATATTCATATGCTGATAAAGAGCTTTGGGATGACAGTCCACTTCATTGGATTAAAGCCGACACAGTGACCTACTTACCCGAGGTTTAAATAAACCCAAACCCAAAACAAAACCTTTAGAATAAATGCCTTCTTTTCCCCCCATTCTCTTTGAAAAGATCTTAGTTCAAAATAAACAGAAAGCTTCATGCAAATGGAGATAGTCAAAGCATATTGAACAGATTATAATTAAATATACTGCAATATTTTTTTGATTTCATTCCAGTGTTATACTACTCACTTCATTTTTTAAAAAAGCAAATTCCCAAGTATGAAATTATGTTCCATCGGTTTGGTGACATCTAATTTTGATGTATGTTCTTTTTATTAATCTAAATTACAATAATGTGAACAGTCTGCAATTATTACCAATACATTTTGTTCTGTTATTTATATTATATTTTTGGCACATTGATGTAGACATTTTGTAGGCTACAATGGAAGCTTATCACTGGGGAGTTTACTGTAAGCATAAGTGTATTCATAAAAAACTATTCTTATTTGTATGAAACTATTCTCTTATTGTTAAGTTCGGGCAATGAAGAGGCAGGAGACGATACAAGTGACAACAGCTCTTTAGTTTATTGTGATCCCAGCAAAAGCCAACAGGCAAAAACCCCTCTTTAAATACTATTTTGGCTGAGGCATCAGCCAATCAGCAACGTGCTTGTTCCCGCCCAAATTTCCCTCCTAAAGTCCAAATACATTACACTCCTTCCCTCCCAGAACGCATTGTACCACTTTTTTGCATAGAATTTGCATGTTATTTTTCCAGTAGTCACGCAGGTAGACAGGGCGTCTCCTAACTCTTTCTGACCTGAGCAATTCATTCTCTGGGAGTGAGTCGAGCTGGTCGGAGGGACTGTTTGTTCCTCCCAGCTCCTCCTCTGGGCCCTCCGGCCCTGGATTATTTGCAAAGTCATCCCTGCAGTCTTCTGGAGGAGACGGTTGGCATCGCTGGACTTCCTCAAACTCAGATAAGTCCTCCGAACGCCTCGGGATTGAGTTAGCTGTTGGTTCAAATATTGGGTAGTCAGGGTCTGGCTGTTTGGTTTCTGGATTGTTTTGTACTCTTTTTCGTAATTGATCTATATGGCGTCTCCACACTCGGCCGTCCTCCATGTCCACTACATATGATTTTGGTCCTGTTACTCCTGTAATTGTTCCTTTAAGCCACGCTGGGCCTTCACTATAGTTATGTGCCCATACTAGGTCACCTGTTGTCAATGCTCTGGTTTTTTCCTTCATACCTTGGTACCCATCAGGGGAGTACGTTGGATTTAACCGATCCAAAGGGCACCTGAGTTTCCTACCCATCAATAATTCTGATGGGCTGCGGCCTGTGGTCACACAGGGGGTTCTATGTTGTACCGCCAGGAAGGTATCGATTTTGGCTTGCCAATCACCAGGGCTTATTCTAGATAGCGCTTCCTTGGCACTGCGAACGAATCGTTCTGCAAGTCCGTTCATCGCCGGGTGGAAAGGCGCCGAGAGGACATGTCGGATGCCCTCTTCCGCTAAGTACCCCTCAAATTGGGTAGCCGTGAATTGCGGGCCATTGTCGGACACTAGGGTGTCGGGCAACCCGTGTGTTACAAAGAGATGCCGTAATACTGTGATTACGGCTTCTGTTGTTGTGGTTTACATGAGCAGAATTTCTAGCCACTTCGAGTAGGCATCTACCACGATTAAAAAGGTCTGCCCATGGAATGGCCCGGCAAAATCTATATGGATTCTGGACCAAGGACCCTGGGGTTTCTCCCACTCCCTTATGGGGGCTGTTGGGGGTAGTGGCCTTGACTCTTGGCAGGCTTGGCATTTCCCTACCCTGTCGCTAATGTCTTTATCCATTTGTGGCCACCACACATAACTCCTCACTAGGCTTTTCATCCTCACAATTCCCGGGTGGCCCACATGCAACAGTTCCAGCACATGCTCTCGTAATTTCTCCGGAATAACCACTCTATCCCCCCATAACAGACAACCCCCTTGAACCGACAGTTCCGAACGTTTTTTTGCAAAGTCTTTGAACTGATCCCCCAATGTAGCGGGCCATCCCCTCTGCACCCAACTGATTACAGTCCTTATGACAACGTCTTTGTAAGATGCCCTAGTCACTTCCGTAGATGTGACTGGGCCAGAGTCCAGAGAGTCAATTAGTAAGACGGGCGTCCCTGGGGTCGGGTCTTCGATAGTCTCTGGTAGGGGGCATCTACTTAGAGCGTCTGCATGTCCTAGATCCTTGCCCGGGCGGTGGGACAATTTGTACGAGTATGCTGCCAGGAAAATAGTCCAACGGGTCAGCCTGGGTGATAGCGCAACCGGTGTTGGACGATCCCCCGCCAGGAGTCCCAATAATGGTCTGTGGTCCATTACTATTTCGAATTGCCGCCCAAATAAGTATTCATGGAATTTTTTAACTATGGCCAGGGCCTCTCTGTCTAGTTGGCTGTAGTTCCTTTCTGCTGCGGACATCGTGCGGGAAAAATATGCTATAGGGGCTTCCGATCCATTCGGTAACCTATGGCTGAGGACAGCCCCTACCCCGTAGGGCAATGAATCACAAACTAATACTAGTGGTAATGTCCCATTGTACTGGATGAGTAGGCTATCGCTGGACAAGAGATTCTTAACGCTCTCAAATGCCCTAGCCTCAACCTTGCCCCACGTCCAAACAGCTTTTTTCGCTAGCAGTTTATGAAGCGGTTCGGCTACTGTTGCCTTATTTCGCAAGAAAACCGCATAGAAGTTTACAAGCCCTAAAAATGCCTGTAGCTCAGTCTTATTTTTTGGAGCCGGAGCCTTTCTAATTGCTCGCACTTTGCTCTCAGTGGGGTGGATGCCTTCTCTGTCTATCCGGTACCCTAGGAATTCTACAGATTCGACTCCTACCTGGCATTTGTTAAGTTTAACCTTAAGTCCTATGGACCTGAAAATGCCCAAAACCTTCCGTAGTTTGACCCCTAACTCATCTAAGTTCTCTGCTGATACTAGTACGTCGTCGAAATATGGCACAACCCCCGGTATTCCCAGTAGCAGACGTTCCATTAGGTTTTGGAATAACCCTGGGGCTACGCTGACTCCAAACTGGAGTCGAGTGCATTTAAAGGCGCCTCGATGTGTTACAATCATGTGCACTTCGGCTGTGCCATTGTCTACTGGTAATTGTTGGTAGGCTTGAGCCAAATCGAGTTTGGCAAAAACCTGTCCTTGTCCTAACAGGTGCAACAGATGTTGCACTACGGGAACGGGGTATGCACTCTTTTGCAATGCTTTGTTAAGCGTTGCCTTGTAGTCAGCGCAAATCGGGACTGATCCGTCCGGTTTGACTGGGGTCACTATTGGTGTCTCCATTTTGCATGGTCGACGGGGATTAGTATGCCCTGGTTTACTAGTTTGTCTAATTCCCTGTCGATCTTGGGCTTAAGGGCGAAGGGGACCCTCCGAGCCTTTAACCTAATGGGGGCCACCTGGGGATCCAAATTAAACGAAATGGGGGTCCCCACGTTCTTGCCCAGGCAGTCTTGGAAGACGTCCTCGAACTCCTTCAGCAGTTCATCCTTTAGGTTGACTCCGTTGCTGTGAACCCCGGTTACTTCCATGCCCAAGGCTCTGAATCAATCCAGGCCTAGCAAGCTGGGTAGGTTTCCATCTACGATGGTGATCGGCAGGGTTTTCTTGAATTGTCCGTATTTCACTCTGACGGATGTGACTCCTCGGACAGGGATTCGGTTTCCCTGGTAGTCTTGCACTCTCAGCTTTTAGGTTTGCAGCTGGCATTTCGCGACGTCTGGCAGGTCCCTCGCGAAGGTGTCCCAGGACATAATCCTGATTGATGAGCCGGTATCCACCTCCATTTTACACGGCACTCCTTCGATGTGTGTCCTGGTGAATATCTTCTTTTCTAGTCGCGTCGATGCGTGGCCCACTCTTACAGTGGTTTGATTCAACTTTGCGCCTCTTTTGAATGGACCAATCCCTGGCCGTTTCGTTGATCCAGCGCTCTGCTGATTTGCCGGTTTGAATTCTGGGCGGGAAGGTTGTGGGGCTCGGCAGGCCTGAGCTTTCTTTTCACACCGCCGGCAAATTGCGTCCTTGAATCTGCAATTTTGATGTTGGTGTCGGCCTCTGCAGCTCACGCACTCGTCCCGGTTGCCTCTCTCTGGCCTCCCGGTATGGAAAACCTCTTCCTCTTCCTCGCCCTCCGATTTGGCCTGGACTTCTTCGCTGTGGACTGGCGTTGTTTTCGCCCCGGTATTCGGTGTGATCAGCTTTTGTAGGGTTTCCGCCGCTTTGGTGGACATCTCGTGTGCCCTGGCCTCATCTAGGGCTATTGCTAGGGTTAGGTTGCTTTTGGACAGCAGCCCCCTCTGTAATCGGATATCCCGGACCCCACAAATGAGTTGTTCTAGTAAAGAGTCCTCCAAGTCTCTGTACTCACAGTGGTTCGCGGCTTTCCTCAATGCGGCCATGTACACGCTTATCGATTCGCCCTCTCGCTGAACTCTCTGCCTCAGCTCGAAACGCTGAACAAACTTTGATGGCACCGGAGCGTAGTGTGCTCGTAGTGTCATTTGTAGCGTTTGCCATGGCACCGACTGTACCGGCATTGGTTCCGACAGCGATTCGGTGGTATCGAAAACTTCTGGTCCGCAGTGGCTCAGGAAGTAAGCGCGCTTCCGATTATCCGAGACTCCTTGCAGTTCATTCGCTTTGAGGAAACACTCGAAACGAGCCATGTACGACTCCCATTTCCCTTGGCTGGGTCAAATGGCACTGGCGGCATATAGCTAGACATCGCTATGTATCCGCTCTCGATACTGGCTGGGTTTGAGAATCCGTTACTCCTTCAGCTCTTTTCCTGGTCTCACTGCCTCAACATCCCACCTTTGTCGCCAATGTTAAGTTCGGGCAATGAAGAGGCAGGAGACGATACAAGTGACAACAGCTCTTTAGTTTATTGTGATCCCAGCAAAAGCCAACAGGCAAAAACCCCTCTTTAAATACTATTTTGGCTGAGGCATCAGCCAATCAGCAATGTGCTTGTTCCCGCCCAAATTTCCCTCCTAAAGTCCAAATACATTACACTTATGCATTGGGATCTTATAAATATTCAGTTGTGTAATTAACAATAGTTCTGTTTTAATTTTTATTATTGATTCATTTTTTTTCATTTTCTTTAAAAGTTTAGTAATCTTCCATTTACATTCCATTCATGATCTTGACTGTTTGCTCTAACCCTGTAGAGTAAACAGTGTCATCATATGACAATTTTATATAGTAAAAATACAATAGGACAATAATTTTTTTAAAAAGCAAATCATTCTTAGAATCTTAAGATTTTGAAAATATGGCAACCTTACTATCAAGAAATTTTGTAAAGCACTGTGAAGCAGTATACAAGTCTAAGTGCTATTGCTGTATATATTATGTGTGTCTATATGTATACACACACACACACATGCACATATATGTACACACACACACATCATTCTGTCCATTGTCTATCCACTGCAGGATGAAGGCCTCTTCTGCATGTTTCCAACCAATGCGGTCTTGACCTTTCCTTTGCCAGATTTGCCTTAATCCTTGCTGATGTCACAAATACTGTATACATACATACATACATACGTACATACATATCAGTGGTGGGTTGCTACCGGTTCATCCCAGATCAGGCAAACTGGTAGTGGCGGCGGGAGGCACCGCCCACCCGCCTGGACATCTCTGTGCATGGGCAGAAGCAATGTGCACGCATGCGAGCATCCACAAGTGAACCAGTAACAGCCGAAACCCACTACTGATACATATATAAAATCATGTCCAGGATAATAAGCGATCCATAAATAGTAGGGACCTGTTATAACTTCATTTCATTTCTTTTCTCTTTGACAATCTTTTTTTTTTTTTTTGGAAGTGGGAAACAGTCCTATATATTATGGAAAAAGAAAGTTCTTAAGTATTGCGGTTATAGTTGACATTCTCTTCCCTTTGAAATTAGATTGCAGCATTTTGCTTATTGTTGACAGTAACAATTTGAGAGAGCAATTGCTGTCTCTTTAAGCTACAGAATAGCAAAACTAGATTGAACAGCCTTTATTTTTTCTTACTTTCCAATTTCTTATCTGTAAATAGACTTCACTTTTTACCTTACCCTTTAAACAATAGTTGCACGCTGTAATACTTTAAAACAGGTCCAACCCAACAGTGCAACACTGTGGGAAACAATGCACTCATAACATTGACGCAGGGTAGTATCTACAGCTAACTGTTTTTGTCAAAAGCCGGAAAAGTTCCAGTGAATAGTTATAACTTTTCCCACAGTATTGGGTCTTATTGTTTTTCAGTTACGGATAAATTGTTTTAAGAATGCTATTGGATTTCTGGTATATCTCGACTGACCTGTGCCTAGCAACATATACAATTACTTATCACATATGATCATTATGTGAAAATTTATTTATTTATTTATTTAAAATACTTACATAGCCAAAATGGGCAAATCACATCAATAATAAAACTCAAAACAAAGCACTTAGAAAATTAGCAATTTGACCCACAATCTCCAATATATCAGACTACGAAATCCACAGGCCATCCTATGACCATCCTTTCATTGGGTGGAAGCCAAAGCAACAGTTTTTGTTGTTATCACTAAAACACTGGGTTTTTTTTGTTTTTTTAAAAGTTCTTTGGAAAGCCAGGACTTCAAATTTCAAAGCATTTACAACAAAAATGAAACCTGTTTCTGGCATTTTCAACAGACTCCTAAAATCAAGTATGCTGAAACTCCTTGTGCTGACTAATGCCTTCCTATAATATAAGGCAACCTTTGAATTCTAACACAGGAGAACATCAGTATATACCACTGAGCTTGTTTTACCACAACACCACATGAGTTCTGCTTAATCATTCATTGCAATCTGGAAGATTTACTGTCCACTTTGCAATGACCATGAGAACCAGTTTGGTTTGGTGATTCAGGTACCAGGCTAGAAACCAGAATATGGTGAGTTCTAGTTCTGCCTTAGGCTGAAAGCCAGTTGGATGACTTTGGGCCAGTCAGTCTTTTTTAGCCCATCCCACCTCACAGTGTTATTGTTGTGGAGAAAATAAGAGGAGGAAGGAATATTTTTGCTGCCTTGAGTCATTTATAAAAACAATGAATAAAAATGAATAAAGTAAATAAAAAAATAAACATTTGTCAATCTAAGAGCTATTTTCCTCCTGGAGTTTATCCATTCTTAATAGAAATAATATGTTTACCAAATACTTTTTAAAGCTAGTTCTATAGCTTCGCTTTATATGGAAGAATTTCTCTGCCAAAATCAATATAGAAGCCCAGTATAGTTCCTTTTATAAAGTCAACATTGTAGTTATTAGAAGGAAGATTGTCTCTTGCTTGCATTTTTTCTTAACCGATGGCATTATTTAGCATATAATGCTGGACAAGCATAGAAAAAAGCAAACTGAACAAATTTGGTGAGTGTTCTACTGGAGTGTAATATCATCTTCCATTTTTCTGCTGGTCTGTAGGTATTTCTTGCTCCCTGTTAACTTAGCTTTACATGAAGTAACTTCAAAATGGCAGCAATTTCTTGATGTGATGGTGGTGTTCTGTGCTGTACAGACTGCAAAATGTTGCATTACAAGGGTCACTTGGTCACACAAGGTAGAATTCATAATCCTAACTCTCACTTGCAAAAATTATAAGAAAACAGGGATGCTGAGGAGTAAATATAATCTTTATTCAGCATTACAGTATTTATTATGGAAAATTACCATGCCTAAACAAAAGAAAGTTTAAATAGAAAATAAATTTACAATTTAGCATATCAGCCTGTTTTAAAATGGATTTTATCCTACTTTTCAGTCAAACAGGTTCCGAGAGTTTCTTATATAGAGACACTAAACGGTAGAGCCCAACCCCAGGATTGCAATTTAAAATACATTAAAACAAAAGGAAGGAAGAAAATAGAAGACCATAATAAATCTAAGCATTAATCTATGAATGTTTGCTGGTATTAATGTAATTACCACTGGTTCTACTTTCTATGTTTATAACATAGAAAGTAGATATACATATACATATATTGGCTATTTTAATTTAAGTAATCTTCTTCATAGATTTCATTTTACTTTTCTCTCATTGTTAGCTCTCATTCCAAATCCATTATCTGTCTCTAACTCCCAATAACAAGCATTTCCTCAGAAATCCTAAAGGGCTAAAATTAACTCAACTTCATAATAGTAGAAATAGCTATAATTAAGTTGGTTGTTAGCCTTGAAAGCTTTGTGTGTGTGTGGGGGGGGCAGGCTAACCTTAAGATGAATGCAATA
This sequence comes from Ahaetulla prasina, assembly GCF_028640845.1. Classification (NCBI taxonomy): domain Eukaryota; kingdom Metazoa; phylum Chordata; class Lepidosauria; order Squamata; family Colubridae; genus Ahaetulla; species Ahaetulla prasina. Next base: position 97,014,086 of record NC_080541.1, on the reverse strand, counting down.
AGTACAGAACATGGCTATGAGACCAAGATGTAAAATTCTCCTATTCCTTGGCAAAAAAATATAACAAAACCTTGCACGCTGTGGCTAGTCGTCATTTGGTAAATGCTATTTCTATTCACTTAGTGAATAAAATAGTATTCCACATATTTTCCACTACTGTATAGACATACTGATTAAAATAGTTTGCTGTAAGTTCACACAAATAGGCTGTATGAAATCAGGGATACAACAGACAAATTTAAATGGACACAAAACATGACAGTTTAATATTATTATTTTTTTGCAATAAAACCTACTACACTCAGCTAGGAATGCTATATTTTTGTTCACATTCTCACTCCTTAAAGAAACAGCAGTAATTTTTTGTTCAGATGGATAAAAACAGCTTTCACATCCTCATTAATGGAATGTTTTATCTTACAAATTTCAAGGTCCCCACAACAGTTGTATGTACACAAATGATTAATGGAAAGAAAATACTTTTATCTGAGGAACTCTGGGCAAGGTCATCACATCACACAGGCTTTGGTTTAAAGATTTAGTAAAATAAACAACTCATGTTAAATATAAGTCTACAAGCAAAAATTGATAAAGCTAGTTGAAATACGTAAAACTCATTCCTCCCCCTCCTCTGACTTTTTCTGCCCTTGTTCCCTGGTCACAATTCTGCAGTTACTGTAAAAACAACAATAAGCATCAAAGAGGCTGAATTTGGACTCCCTGGGCTTACAGATCCAACCTCCCAATTTCTCCTGCTGATAGGTACAATCTCATTGCCGCTCTCAGGTTTTGCCACAAGCCTACTTTCTACTTTGTCATAATTATTTTCAGTTTGTTTACACATCATGCTGTGCTTGGATTCTTGCACCATATACCATATCTTGTATAATTCTCATCCTGGAGAAAATCTGTGTGGTTGCTAAAAGTGGACACTGATTTGACAGCACCTCATTATCATTGTGTAAGCTCAACCTCTTTGTTTTGCATTCATGGTAAGTATGGGAAGGCATGGTTCTGAACATCTTTTCTGAGCTCTCAGGGCATCCTTTAATTCTGCTGTCAAATTTAGGTAGCACAATTGCCAAGGATTTGTAGATATCTTGGCCAGCTTTCCCAGTATTATTTTTTTTCCTCCTCCTACCATATAGTTCCTCTAAAATGGAAACAGTGATATTTTTCCTGAACTTTCTTTTAATAGTCCCTCCTGCTTCTTCTGTTTCCTTCAAACTGTACACCCCATTCTATCACAGCTTTATTACTCTACCATTACCTACTTAATGTTCAATTTCTTTTCTGTTTTCCTGCCTTTTTGGTTCCTAGGTGGTCCCAGCATCAGACTTGGCCTTCTAATGGTTCTACTCAATCGAATGAATGAAATTTTATTCCCTGCAGGTTTCCCCTCAGAGAAGCCAGGTAGTCAGTCAGTCATTGGTTAACCTTCCAGAGCCACTAAACATTCTTAGCTGATCTGCAGCGTCCCTTCCACAAATGCAGTAAGTTATAAATAGACTCGGAAGGGAGGAGGGCTAACTACTACTTTTAGTTTTAATCCAGTGGACCACCTGCTTTCTGTCTGCTGGAAGTGTGATTCTGTAAAAGCTACCTCAGAAGCAGCTGAAGAGGAAGCTTATCATAAGTTACAGCTCTGCAACGGTTTAGCTTCCTGGCTAGATTTTCGTATAAAATCTGGCAAGCATCAACGTTTTGTGCAGTGGGAACCTGTTATTTATTCAGAACACTGTATATGCAGAGACAGACATAAATTTTGCTTTGAACGGAATTTTAGAAAAAAATATCTTTCATATTTAAAATGTTCTGTTTTCTTTAAAAAGCTGTAATGGAAAGGAAGAATAGAATAGAATAGAATAGAATAGAATAGAATAGAATAGAATTTTATTGGCCAAGTGTGATTGGACACACAAGGAATTTGTCTTGGTGCATATGCTCTCAGTGTACATAAAAGAAAAGATACGTTCATCAAGGTACAACATTTACAACACAATTGATGGTCAATATATCAATATAAATCATAAGGATTGCCAGCAACAAGTTATAGTCATACAGTCATAAGTGGAAAGAGATTGGTGATGGGAACTATGAAACGATTAATAGTAGTGCAGATTCAGTAAATAGTCTGACAGTGTTGAGGGAATTATTTGTTTAGCAGAGTGATGGCCTTCGGGAAAAAACTGTTCTTGTGTCTAGTTGTTCTGGTGTGCAGTGCTCTATAGCGTCGTTTTGAGGGTAGGAGTTGAAACAGTTTATGTCCAGGATGCGAGGGATCTGCAAATATTTTCACGGCCCTCTTCTTGATTCGTGCAGTATACAGGTCTTCAATGGAAGGCAAGTTGGTAGCAATTATTTTTCTGCAGTTCTAATTATCCTCTGAAGTCTGTGTTTTTCTTGTTGGGTTGCAGAACCGAACCAGACAGTTATAGAGGTGCAAATGACAGACTCAATAATTCCTCTGTAGAATTGGATCAGCAGCTCCTTGGGCAGTTTGAGCTTACTGAGTTGGTGCAGAAAGAACATTCTTTGTTGTCCTTTTTAATGATGTTTTGATGTTAGCTGTCCATTTGAGATCTTGCGATATGATAGAACCCAGAAATTTGAAGGTTTCTACTGTTGATACTGTGTTGTCAAGTATTGTGAGAGGTGGAAGTATGGAAGGGTTTTCCTAAAGTCTACCACCATTTCTACGGTTTTGAGTGTGTTCAGTTCCAGATTGTTTTGGTTGCACCACAAGGCTAGTCGTTCGACCTCTCGCCTATATGCGGATTCGCCATTGTCTCGAATGAGACCAATCACTGTTGTGTCATCTGCGAACTTCAGTAGCTTAACAAATGGATCATTGGAGATGCAGTCATTGGTATACAGAGAGAATAGAAGTGGGACGAGCACACAGCCTTGGGGCCCCTGTGCTAATTGTACAGGTATTTGATGTGATCTTGCTTAGCTTTACCTGCTGCTTCCTGTTTGTTAGGAAGCTTGTGATCCACTTACAAGTCTGTTCCGGTACCTGTAGCTGGTTTAGCTTAGTTAGAAGAATGTCTGGAATGATGATATTGAATGCTGAACTAAAGTCTACAAAAAGGACCCTTGCATAGGTCTTTGGAGACTCAAGATGTTGTAGGATGTAGTGCAGAGCCATATTAACAGCATCATCTGTTGATCTATTTGCTCGGTATGCAAATTGCAAGGGGTCTAAGAGCGGATTCGTGATTGTTTTTAGGTAGGAAAGCACTAGCCTTTCAAAGGTTTTCATGACTACAGATGTTAGAGCAACTGGTCTGTAGTCATTCAGTTCCTTGATGGTGGGCTTCTTCGGCACTGGGATGATGGTAGAGCGTTTGAAGCAAGAAGGAACATAGCACATCTCTAGTGATTTATTGAAAATATGGTGGTTATTTATGCTGTTACACAGACATCATCTAGCAGGGATTGGAATAGAAGGAAAATCTTTTAACTAAGTCACTAATTCAATACTTTAAAAATTGAATACAGATCTCAAAAATGGCAAAGAAAAGGTGGGATTTTTATTTTTGGAGAAACATATATAATTAAAACATGTCCATGGAAAATGAATAAGAAGGAGAAAGGTACTATTATTAGAGAAATAGGATTTAAAACACAAATGAATCTATAATAAGAATATTTTCCTTCTTTTTCTCTTCCTGGCTGGCCAAAAAAAGAAGCTTTTATATTGTGTTTATCTAATGTAGGCTCCCAAATAATCTCCTGATTCAGAAACAAGTTCACACAAAGCTTTCCAAGTGTTCTGTCCTCTTCTTCTTGCATTCAAGTGATTATCTTTGTTGAGCATCACAATCCAATCAATCCTCCAATAGTATAACCATGTACTTTCTCTACCTTGATCAAAGTTCTTTCCTATAAGCATCCCAGGCATTAAACTTGAGCAAAAGTTTATTTTTTAAACTGGGTGGAGATTTTTCATAAAGATTATCTGGAAATACTTTTGGGTCTCCTTAAATATCTGCCATTTTACAAAGGTGAGAATTTCTGATTAAACTTATTTTTTTATATCCAGTATCACAAGCCATATATTACTCTATATTAATTGCAGGAAAAGAGAAACAGGAAGCTAAAGATTTTCATGTTACAGAGTTTTCAAAGACATCTATTTGATAGGCTATCTTTGATCTAGTAGTACCAGTATTGTTAGATAGGTGGATAGAAGAAACTGGAGACAAGCTTCAACAACAGCTGTTTTATTGGGAACTCTGTACAATCCAGCGATTAGCCGCTCTGACAGCCATCCCTTTTATAGGGAGCTGTCAAGAGGACTAGCCAATCACCTTCAAGCTCTTTTCCCGCTTGAATAGCGGACCAGAGGGAAAACTTCAGTTGTCAATATCTAACAAGTATCAGTTTGTTTCCTTGTTCCTTGAGAGTTGTAATGCAATGAGGCTTCTAAGAATACTGTTAGAAATATTAACAAGTTTCCATGCACTACATTTCCCATGATTCTCTAGATAACATAAATAAAAGGTTTGGGGTGAGGGGAAAAAAACTCCTCCTCACCCCAAACCCCAATTTGATCAAATTGTAAATTTAATAGGAAAGATTCACTTATTTGCTTTTTCTGATTCTTTATTTAGCACCATTTATTAATATTGTATATTAATATTCTTAATATTAATTAAGAATTAATATTATATCATATTCTTAATATTGCAAAAAAGCAAAAGTAAAGTTTTATAATACAAGTAATTATTGTTCTATATTGTGTTTGGATTACACTAGGATGACAAATTTAAAATCTTTCTGATAATTAGGTTCCATTTATAGTTGATGTTATTACACCTGATATAATTCATCCCTGTTTGTAATTCATAACTCCACCAAGGACTTCTAGCAGTATCAGTAAAAACAAAATTATAACTGTAGCTATAAAATCCAGATTCTGAAGTTGCTTTATATTTGAGCAAGGAATCAGAATTCAAGTGATGTCCTCCTCTTCTATATTTTGAGAAGACAAGAAGAAAAATTCAGCTTCTAGCAGGAACCAGAGTGAATTTGTTAAAGTCGCGCATTAATCTACTTGCTAGAGTTCTGTTCAGTTCAACACGTTTTTTTCATATATTTCCTTAATGAGCAATACCCTGCTAACAGTTAGAGGTTAACTGAAAAAAGCCACTATTCTATACAAGAAATCTAATCAAAGAGAATGAATGCATTGTGTTTGCAGTAATTGCTCTAACCATTTGGTGAATCTGTAATCTCCTGGTTTATCTTTTGAATACACATATTCCTTTAAAAAGTAACTGCTTGAGATCTCAGTATTTGCTCTTTTATTTGCATTGTAAAAGACTGAATAGGTCTCCTGTGATACTGCATCCCCCCAAAAAAACAACCTTAAACAAAAAACATTTTACCATGTTGTTCAAGTTTATCAAAGGCTGATAGTAAGAATAAATATATAATTTGCAGGATGTGAATGATTTGCTTTATTAATTGCTTCAATTTTTGCATATCATACAAACTGATACCATTATGCTTTACTAATAGAAATATTTTATTCCAAGGATAATTCTCAGGTAGTTAATTTTTGCCACTGAAAAATTAAATTGTGTTTACCTGGGTGCTTTACAGTATTATTCCAGTAAATAGTTGAGTTTGGGTTATATTGTTTTTGTTATGTAATAAATACACAGGTTGCCTCAAGCTTTTAAAACATAAATGTATTGTATTTGCATTAGATATAAATTCATTTCATTTGGAGGTGAGAATTTAGGTGATAATCTAGATCTAGAAAGAAAAGAGAGAAAGAGAACCATGCCAAAGAGTTCCAAGGATGCAGGCCAACAGGACAGACTGGAACTACAAGCATTTGTTCTAGATAGCACAAAGTAGGTCTGACTGGAGTGCTCAATGAGCCCCATTAGTAAAGAAATTATAGTAACTGTTATATAACTATTTTCAAACTTCTAAACTACTGACATTTGAATTACTGACAGACAGATGTGTTCTGATTATTATCCTTCCCAGGAACATCTCCCATCACTATGAAGTAGCATAGCAGGACTTAAGAGGATCACTTCCACTATCTAATTCTTTGTAATTCATGAAGTATTCAGGATAATTATCCCAAATGATTAGGTTGCGGTGGAAAGTGTTCATGGAATTTAGAATCAATTGCTCAACAATTGATCTGTCATCTTTAGTTACAGTGGTTTAAAGTCCATGTACAACAATGGACTTCCAATGCCCCCATTATGCCAGGCTCTGCTCTTTTAGACTGGGACTGCAGAGACACCTCTTGTGTCCACAGATGAACTGCAAAACAGCATGTCTTCTTCGAACCTGAAGGACTACCACATCACTATGCCCAACTCTGCTCATAATCCTCAACTTACAACCACAATTGAGCCCAGAATTTCTGTTGTCAGTGAAACATTTCTTCAATGACTCTTGTCCCATTTTATGATCTTTCTTGCCACAGTTGTTAAGTGAATCACTGTAGTTAAATTAGTAAGTTATTAAACGAATCTGGCTTTCCCATGCTTGTCAGAAGGTCACAAAAGCTGATCACATGACGCCGAGACACTGCGGCCATCATAAATGTTACCTATCTTCTGAATTTTGATCATGTAACCATGAGGATGCTGCAATGGTCATAAGTGTGAAAAATGGTCATAAGTCACTTTTTTAGTGCTGTTGTAACTTTGAACCATCACTAAATGAACTGTTGTAAGTTGAGGACTACCTGTAATCAATTCTAGGCATAAGGGAATTTATTAATTGGTACTATTAACATGCACATTTATTTCTTTTTATTTTTTCAGTCATACTTAGTCATGACTTAGGATCCTTGTGTTTCTTCCTACTTATGTTAAAGAATAGACTCAGAAAAAATAATGTTTTCATTTGCAAGACTGTTTTAATGAGGAATAGCTACCTATGCCAGTGTTTCTCATAACCAATGAGATCCACACATATACAGTAGTGGCCAAAATTGTGGAAACCTTTTGGGAAAAATGTATTTTTGAGGTTTGATGGCTAATCCACTTTTTTATTGGAGTTTTAAGATAATCATATTCCACTGCTGGAATGGCCTGGGAATAGCCCAGACCTTAACCCAATTGTAAATCTATGGAGTCAACTAAAGAAACTTGTTAGTCAGAAGTGACCCAGCAATAAAACCCAGTTAATAGAAGCAATAATTCAATCTTGGTTTCACATTATAATAGCTGCAGACCTAAGAGACTTGGTTCACTTGGGAAGACATTGTAAGGCCGTAATTCATGCTAAAGGTTACCCCACTAAGTATTAACTGACATAATAATTTTTGTACATCTCAGTTTTTTCTATGGTGATAATTTTTGTATATCTCTTTTTTTTCTACATGTTTCACTTTTTTTCTTTATACTGTAACTGCTATTCTAATAGCAAATCCTTTGTAAAAAATATTGCATTACATTCTTGATTAAATTATCTTTCCATTGATATATAATTTTATGGTACTACTCCAAAAAAAAAAGTGGTGCTATTAGCTAGTTTTAGAAAATACACTTTTCCCAAAAGGTTTCCACAATTTTGGCCACTACTGTACTGTTTTGGTCCTGGATATTTCTACCTGCGAATACAAAACGTCAAATCAGAATTCACCAAGGAGTCTCTGAAAACTTCACCCATCCCTATGATTTTCACAGATGGAACTCTGGGTAACCTTTTCTTTTCTCTGGGGAACAGTCATTTCAAAATGAACTTAACACAGTATTTTTTAAAGTGCAAGGTCAGGAATGTCTCCCTTACCCCCCTGACCCGCTACATTTTTGACTGCCAGGCATAATTGCTTACACAAGGCCGAACTCCCGCATAGTTGCTCTTTTGAGCCTCAGAGCATTTTAGAAGGGGACAAGCATGTCTGGAAATTTTCTCCCTGTGGAGTCCAGCTGTCTAAGTGTAAGACTTCTGGGTTCTTGGTGTTTTTTTTTTTGGTTTTTTTTTAGAATTAACATCTGTATTCTCAAAACACATGAAACTCCAAATATTTTTTTTTAATGCAACGTTGTTCTAATTCCACCAGATGCTGAATTCAATGGTGGGTTGCCCCCAGTTCGGACTGGTTCTATAGAACTGGTAGTAAAACTGGCGGGAGACTCCACCCACTGACCCGAACGTCATCAAAAGTGATCAGCGCATGTACAGAAGGAGCGCGTGCGCACACGCGGGCACGATGCGAAACAGTAGTAAAGGTAAGTAGAACCCACCCCGGCTGAATTGGATGGAACCCCTTACCCAATATATAATTGATTGGTGGATGAAACAGTCATCAATCTTCTTCACAGATCTGGGATTTTCAGCCATTAAAAAAAAACAATAAAAAAACTTCAGAGATGGATAGATACTAAATTGCTCTCTGGTAGCTATTATTTTCACTTAAAATGCCTCTGCACATTTTGAGTTTACTATTGGTTATCCCCAGATAGGATTCCAAGTGACTGCATGTAATTTGAACAATCTATCTCCAGCCAATAAAGCAGAAATACTCAAGCTTGTTTTCTCAGCGTGAGTTGAGTTTGAACAGGGAATTGGGCCAGAAAAAATACCCCTGTCTGCCTTGTGCAATGTGAAATTATAATGAAATCATAAACCACATTCTGATGAAGGCAGTCTCTCTCCTGCCTGCAAGTTAAGAACACTCCCATTGTAATTATGGAATTTCCTGGAATGCTGATAGTTGTTGTATTCATGCTGTTCATTTCTGTTCTTAACTTTCTTACCTGGATGGCAGGTGAACATTAGAGTGCCAGTTTTATTCCCAACAACTCTACACACCCAGATGTTCTAAAGACCTTTGTTCATTGAGCACTGATGTTTGAAACTCAGCTGTAAGCGTGCTTGGCTGAATGGACTCACAAATATCACAAATGTAAGGAAATTGCAAGGAGGAGTGTTAAACCATGTAGTAAAAAATGCTTACAAATTTCCCCCCAGCTCACAGTATTATGGTGTGAGCATAATACTTTGGTGAAAGACGTCCCGCTGCCTAAAATAGAAGAATACAATAAACTTCTTTAGGATTTCTCTGAAAGGTGCAGTGTTAACAAGAGCATTCATGACCATTCCTCCTAACTTTTGGGACCATATCTGTCAACCTAAGGCCAAATGGTGACTGGGAATGTCAGGCCTAGCATGCTCTCTCTGAAGAAGGGCTCTTGGAGGGAGGGTTTGGACACTGACAGATATGTGCCAACTGCTTTCTTGCTCTGGCCTTTGTCATGAAAAACATGAGTTCCAGTAAGCTTCTCTGAAATTTCCCTCTAGTACAACTCAGATACAGGATTTGCAAAATGAGGCATGGGACCTGCTCTGTACTGGACACTGTCCTGCTGTGATCTTTGGCAAGTATGGGTACAGGTAGTCCTCGTCTTACAATAGCTCATTTAGTGACCATTCAAAATTTCAATGGGACTGAAAAAAGTGACTTATAACCGTTTTCACACCTATGACCATTGCAGCATGCCCATGGTCACATGATCAAAATTCAGATGCTTGGCAACTGGATCATGTTTATGGCAGTTGCAGTGTCCCAGGGTCATATGATCAGCTTGGTCACATGACCATGGCCATGACAAGCAAAGTCAATAGGGAAGCCAGATTCGCTCAATAACCCTGTTACTAACTTAATAACTGTGGTGATTCACTTAACAACTGTGGCAAGAAGGGTTGTAAAATGGGGCAAGACTCATTGAACAAATGTTTCATTGTGGAGTCGAGTTTCAATTGTTGAGTTTCAACTGTGGTCGTAATTTGAGGACTACCTGTATTAGACAGAAATGAGGCAAAATTAGGCAAAAGGCAAAAAACTACACCCTAAATGAAGAACTACCAAGAAGAACACCACATCTCTAACCAACACTGGCAAGGCAATTTACTGTATGTAAAGAGGGAGCAAACCCCACCCTCATTCACACGGATCATGTTACCTAGTCTGGTAATGAAAACTCTTCAAACAAATAACCAAGATTTGAGAGCACCAAGAACTCCACAAGAATTAAACAGCCCAGACACTAATAAATCAATAACTGAACCAGAGATTAAACAATTATTGGACTAATCTTTAGTTATTTGTTACATTATCTTAGACCTGAATGGAACATTCAAGTATAGATCATATTGAAGTATGTGGGTATGAAGTTCTTCAAATTAGGATAGTTTAAAACAGGGATGTCAAACTCATGGCCCACAGGCCAGATGTGTTGTGTCTCGCCCAATCTCACCTCAGCCGGGGTCTTCTTATCTGCTTCCGAACACGGAAGAAGAAATACCTCCAGCCCCCAGCCCTGGCTCCATGCCCAGACAGGCTGAAGAAGAAGAAATACCTCCAGCCCCCAGCTCTGGCTCCATGCCCAAGCAAACGGAGCAACTAGACCCCTCCCCCTCCTCCACAGCATGTGAGCCTGAGGAAGGTTTATTACCAACAACCGCCGACTGGAGTGACCATAGCGTCAGAAGACTTGATAGGCGGAGGCAACAGAAGGAAGGGAGGGACAGGCCTGGATAAGTGCTGAGTCATGGAGTCACACCCCATGGCCTATATAAAGGATCTGCTTTCTGGCATTCTCTGAGTCAGGCAAAGTCTAAACATATCTTGCTGAAGTCACTTTCTGGTCTCCTGCCTGCCTTGAGGACTTTGCTAGGACTTTGGCAGAGCTGTAGAGGCACACCTGATTCGGATTTCCCTGACCCGGCCGTCAGCGGAGGAGTGGGACATGACAAGATGCATCATGTGCTGGCCACTCCTACTCCTGGTTTAGCAAAGGGGGGAAAAGTTTCAATATGCCACATGACGACACTATCGGTTTGCCAAACCGGGATGAACAGGTAGAAACCCATCATTGGTGATGCCGCAAATTTGACACCCCTGGTTTAAAATAATACTGCCTTTCCTCCTGCAGCTAAAATAATCTTTGTTTTCACATCTGGCATCTAAAACAAGGCATGTCAGGATTCACCTGGATCTTTGAAGGTTTGAAAATGGATGGTCAGTCTAGAGTATAATATCCCTGTTCTCCAGGTCTTCCATCAGAAGCTCTGAAATGAATTTCTACCTGTATTTGCTTCAGTATGAGTACATGTAATCTCAGATTCCAATAAAGCATGTCCCAAATCAAACAGAAACTGCTGTCTCTCAGATTGTCTAAGGTTAGAGATCAGGGACAGAAAGCCACTAAACACAGCTGGCCTCTTTCCACTTTCAACCTGTTATGTGTTCAGATATATAAGGTGTAGCAACATAGTAAATTTAGAATAGACTACATGAATATATGTGCACACATTAAGCACAAAAACTGGATGCAAACTGAGCTCCCACTTTCATTTGCTGTACCTTAACTTAAAATGATAATATATAGTAACCACAATACTGTAATTTAAATAATTTGCTACATTTCTAATATACAGTATATACAGTAAATTATCTGAAATCTGCAAAAAGAGGCATAATTTTTCCCAGTTTGCTAATTGATAAGAGTGACTCTACAGCAATGTAGTTGTTTATTGAATTTGCTCCAATTTTGCCTGTGCTCAAATAATGTTATGTACTGTATATAAAATATTACATAATATGTTTATTATAATTTTAAAAACAAAGGCAGGAAGAACCCCTCATTTATCTAAAATAGAACCTTGTAACACTACATATCTCTGCCTTTTTTTAAATCACATTTTCTGCTTTGCTACCAGCCTCCTCTGTCTGGCACCCAGCCATCAAAACACTATTCATCCTTGTCATTAATTATGTTACTAAAGCTAAGTGGCTGAATTTATAAAAATCTTCTTAAACAGAAACAAATTGTATTATCATTTAGCACAAGGTGCAAACACATCCATGCAACATAATGACATGGCACTTCTACTTATATAAAACCAAATGTTTCTTCAAAAGAGAAGGAGGTAGGAGGAAAAAGAATTTCAGATCTAATCAGTATCTCAAATCAATCGAATCTGCAGAGGCGAACATTTATCTATTTTTCAAATTTATATGGCTGCCCATCTCACAAGAAGTGATTCTGGGTGGTATAAAGCAAAAAATAAGTATAGAACAATAAACATGTCAAACAGAATCACCTCAAGATTTCACCAGTCCCTTGAGACTTCCAGGTTTGATGACAGGTTTGAGACAAAATCTCAAGAGACTTCAAAATAAAACAAGGAGGGTTGGAGTGACTTTAGTTTGCAGAGGAGAATGTTCTGTAAGGTGGCTATCACTTCCTTGCTTACTAAGTGCAGTTCTCTGAGAGATGGGACCTGCAGCATCCCTTTCTTGCTAGATCTGATGAGACAAGCAAAATTCCTTGGTAGCCTTAGTCTTAAGATTATCACGTGACATCCCATAAACCAGCTTCTCCTAACTACATATTACTGGACACAAAGAAAGTACTAGAAAGCCTCTGACTTGTTTAGATCTTCTATTAAAGAAGAAACCATAATTGAAACTGATCTATGTGGTCAAAGAAGCAATACGGCCATCATTTAATGCTAACTCAAAGCTCCTTTTTTGTGCTATTTCTAGGTAAATTAGAATTGTTATGAAAAAGAATAAATTTAACTTTCACATAATCAAGCACAGGTTAAAAGTACATGTCGTGTCCCACTCCTCCTCTGACGGCCGGATCTGGGAAGTCTGTATCAAGCGTGGCCACGAAGCCTCTGCAGCTTTGCCAAATTCCTGTCAGAGTTCTCAGAGCAGGCAGGAATCCAAGGTGTGACTTCAGCAACCAGATTAGACTTTGCCTGACTCAAGGAATGCCAGAAAGCAGATCCTTTATATAGGCCATGGGGTGTGGCTCCATGACTCAGCACTTATCCAGGCCTGCCCCTCCCTTCCTTTTGCTGATATCGCCTCTCCATTCTCCGGAAGCGGGGATCTGTCCACGTTTTGTCAGCTGCCAGCAATTCTAGCTCGTGGCTGGCTTCTTGCTCACATGCTGTGGTGGGGAGGTTTATTTGCTCAGTCTGTCCGGGCATGGTGCCAGGACTGGGGGCTGGAGGCATGCCAGGCCATTCGTCTTCACTATCAGTCTCTGGCTGAGATAGCAGGAGATGGGAGGGGCCCGGCTGCGGAGAGGGGGGCGGGCGAGGCACAACAGTACAGTTGTGCTATAAACATTGATTGTGTCCAGAGTCTATTGAGCTAAACATGTGTATTGTTTACCAATGTCATGTTTCTAGAGAAATCCTTGACCTAGGTCAAAAGATGTTAGAATTACTGGAGGATCTCTCGCCCCCATGATTAGAAAGGCTGACCCAATAATTCAAATCGACCCGATGTTCGGTCAAATTATTAGAGATCATCTGAAATATTTGTTTATATATTTTTCTTGTTAAATAAGGATGAAAATGTTTATAACTCTTTACAGATCCATTATGTAAAGAAAGGAGAATTTATCAGTTTTTTTATTTTCTTTCTGGCATCCAGTTGGGGTGGATTTTTTTATATGTTTAATGTTAGATTTATTTGAAGTTTGGGTCATTTTTTTTCTTTTTTTGTACATAATTTTTTGCTGCTACTGTTGGATGTATGTTTTTCTGCATTTTTCTGCTAAATATAACAACATAGCATATTATGTTAATAAACATTATGCACACACACACACATGCACATGAATGTATATGTATACACACACATGTGCACACACACATATATAAATGAAAGTGAAGCTAATGTTCCACCTAACCAGAGACAATGCAGATATTTGTAAGGTTTAGGCTGTAGCCTTTAGTTTGCATCTGGACAATGGATGGGGTTATTGCATCATAGAATTGGAAGATATTTTGAAATTTATCTGGTACGGCCTATGGCTCTGCAGATCTTATACATTCTGCATTAAATTACCCACAATTTAGACCAGTCTATATTGGAAATGATGTTCTTATGGATTTGTGGCTGTTGTAAATGTCCTGAATCCCTAATTTTTGAGTCTTTGGGCTTTCTCTGGGTTCTTCTTTCAGACAACAGATTCTGTTTGAGGTTCAGATTTCCAACAAAACTGATCTATGTCTGCCTTTGACTCCTTTAATGCTAATAAGTTATACTGGGTTGATTCCTGGTCTGATTGCTGGCTTGGCAGCTGTTATTCCCAAGGCAAGGCAACCACAGCAAATTCCATCAGCTGGCCCAGACAGAATATAAAGTTGTTTCTTAAACAGTTTTATGTCTGTGAAATACTGTTCTATTGGGTACAGTATTCAGCTCTCAGAAATTGACATCATTCTAAACCAGTGTTTTTTAAACTATTTTAAGATGTAAAGATTTCAACTTCCATGCTACCTGGGGAATTCTGGAAGTGGAACTCTACAAATCTTGAAGTTGTCAATCTTGACAATCACTGATTGTCAAAATATCTTATGCCGCCAGACTCGAAATTTTGGGCTTAGACAACTTAGAACTTCGCCATCTTCAGTCTGACCTAAGCATAGTACATAAAATCACCTGCTACAATGTCCTACCAGCCAATGAATACTTCAGCTTCAACCAAAACAATACAAGAGCACACAATAGATACAAACTCATAGTAAACTGATCCAAACTAGACTGCAGAAAATACGACTTCAGTAACAGAGTTGTCAATGCCTGGAATGCACTACCAAACTCTGTGGTTTCTTCCCCAAATCCACAAAACTTTAACCTTAAACTGTCTATTATAGACCTCACCTGTAAGGGGCGTGCATAAGCACAACAGCGTGCCTACTGTCCCTGTCCTAATGTTTTCTTTTATTTGTATCCTTTACATGTATTTATAACTATGTTTACACTTGTATCTGTCATAAAATACATCAGGGGTAGTCAACTTTTTTATACCTACCGCCCACTTTTGTATCTCTATTAGTAATAAAATTTTCTAATCGCCCACCGGTTCCACAGTAATGTGCCATGTATCATCGTCTGCGCATGCCTCTCATGCATCGTGGTTGGGTTTGTGGGGACACCGGCTACCATCTCTGCTTGTCTGTTACAGCTGGGTGGTGTGGGGGGAGATGCGCGAGCTATTCTGGGACGAGGCTCTTTTGTTTGTGGTCGCACTATAGCGCCATTTAGTTTCACTTAACGTGAACTAAACTTATGCGCAGGCGATACAAATAGTATATTTTCAGAAATTTAAATTGTCACAGGGAATTTTATGAAAACCTAATGAAAATGTTTTTAAATAATACTATGATTTTTTTTTAAAAAAGTCAATTAAATTAAAAAAAAGGAAAGTGCTTCAGTATCGGACAAAACCCCTACCGCCCACCATGAAAGCTGGAATGCCCACTAGTGGGCGGTAGGGACCAGGTTGACTACCACTGAAATACATGTTTGGTGAAATATATAAATAAATAAAAATAAATAAATAAATGATTGAGACAGCAAAAAAAGCTTTGATTGGCTAATGAGATCTTTTGTGCATGTATAACTTGTTCTTCATAGATTATGGTGTATCAAGACTGAATTATCTGGATTAAAGATGAAGATAGATTTTTCTTTCTGAAAATGGATATTGGATATGTTTCACTAGATAAGGTATGACTTCTATATGACGGGCATACTTGCTAGGAAGTCAAACAATGTGTCCTTGTACAGGTAGTCCTTTACTTACAACAATTCATTTAGTGACCGTTCAAAGTTACAATGGCACTGAAAAAAGTGACTTATGACCATTTTTCACAGTTATGTCTGTTGCAGCATCCCCATGATCACGAGTTCAAAATTCAGATGCTTGGCAATGGCACTGTCTCAGAGTTAATATGACCACCTTTTGCAACTTTCTGATAAACAAAGTCAAGGAGGAAGCCAGATTGACTTAATAATCATGTTATTAACTTAACAAACGCAGCGATTCATTTAACAACTGTGGTAAGAAAGATCATAAAATGTGGCAATTGTCCCACCTAGCAACAGAAATTTTGGGCTCAATTGTGGTTGGAATCAAGGACTACCTGTATATGTCTTTTCTGTCTATCCGCTGGGCAAAAATATTTTAAAGCTATATTGTCAGCATGTATTTTTTATTAATACTCTGCCCTTCCCTCAAATTGTAAAAGTAGCATTCTGACATTCAAGTGCAACTGGTTAGAGCAGTGGTCACCAAACAGTGGTCCGTGGACGACTGGTGGTCCATGAGAAAATTTTGGTGGTCCACAGAAAAATTATTTGCATTTTTATATTGCACTAAATACTATTTATATTTTTTTAAATTCATATTAGTGGTCCACGGGATTTAAAATTATGAATTTAGTGGTCCCTGAGGTCCGAAAGGTTGGTGACCCCTGGGTTAGAGAACTACAGCATCTTGCCATTGTAAAGCATTCTGGCAAATTTTAAAAACCAATAGATACCTTCAGTGTTTTTCACCACCTGACATTCACTAACAGAACTGCTTCTGTTTTAATAAATCTCCCATATGTTCCTCAGAGTTGAATGATAAAGTCATTGGAATAGAAAACAAACTTGCCATTACAAAATAAAATATCCAGGGGAGGAATTTTGTTCTGAAAACAGGAACAGAGACAGAGTCTTCTGCTTGAGCAGAAGACCTCTAAGGTCCCTTCTAACCCTATGATTCTATGTTCTGTAAAATGGTGCATTTGTCTGTAGGAAGCTCTTTAAACACACCAAATCTCGTATTCCTACTCAATCTTTACAAAAAAGACATTTTGTAAAATGCAGATTCATTTTTAATCAAGTAAAGCCACACTTAATATCAGTTAAGATTATTACTTCAACCCAGTGGTGAAATCCAATTTTTTTTACTACCGGTTCTGTGGGCGTGGCTTCTTGGACATGGTGTGGCTTGGTGGGCATGGCAGGGGACAGATATGCAAAATCCCCATTCCCTCCCTACTCCTGGGGAAAGATACTGCAAAATCTCCATTCCCACCCCACTCTGGGGCCAGCCAGAAGTGGTATTTGCCGGTTCTCCGAACTGCTTAAAATTTCCACTACTGGTTCTCCAGAACATGTCAGAACCTGCTGGATTTCACCCCTGCTTCAACCCTAAATTAATATGCATGGTCCTTACTAAACAAATGGTGAGAAATAAAAAAACAAAAACTTCCAGATAGCACTGAGGTTTTGGGTTTTGAGGTTCAGTCAATGTTTAGCAAACAGAAAGAGCAGCATTGCTTAAACCACTTATTACACAGATGTTTGGTTAATGTCAGTTGAGTTTATGTCTAGCATTCTGCTCCCAGTCTCGTACCGATACCTAATTCACTGAAACAGTTTAATTTCAGCCAAGCATATCACTCCTTCCAATAGCAAACTCACCTAGTAAGTGCCAGCAGGACTGCAGCCAAAATGGGGCCCGTAGAGAAATAAGAGAAACATTTGCTTGTTTGTGGGAAGCTCAAGGTTTGCAGAAATATGGGAGGAAAAAAACACCCTGAAGGAACAATCAGAACTGAAGCCATGTTGAACATTTTACACCAGAAAGATGAGTCGGGACCTGGTTTTCAACTGGAAATGAAATTACTTGAGAGTCCAAATACGGTTAAATGCTTCTTGTTTATATGGAGACATACAGATGGGTAATACAGACTATTGGTGAAGATATGTCACCAGTAGTGGGTTTCAAATTTTTTTACAACCAGTTCTGTGGGTGTGGCTTGGTGGGCATGGCATGGCTTGGCGGGCATGGCAGGGGAAGGCTACTGTAAAATCTCCATTCCCACCCCACTCCAGGGGAAGGTTGCTGCAAAATCCCCATTTTCTCCCAATCAGCTGGGACTTGGGAGGCAGAGAATAGATGGGGGCGGGGCCAGTCAGAATTTTCACTACCGGTTCTTGGAACTACTCAAAATTTCCACTACCGGTTCTCCAGAACTGGTCAGAACGTGCTGAAACCCTCCTCTGTATGTCACTAAAGATTTGAACCAAGTTTATTTTGTATGAGTACAACTGTAGAATTTACAGTTTGATTTAGAACTAAGGCAACAGGCCTATTTTTTTCCCCATAATATCTTTCGGTAGCTAATAAATCCAGTATCCTCACTGATCACCAGTTCTTTCCATCAAGAACAAGCTTATTTGGTCAATGGGTTTGATTGTCACAGAGCAAAGGGCAAGCAGGCTGCTTAAGCTCTTCTTTCAGCCTGTGGTATTTTAGAGAGCTTTTTCTAAGGCCCTGAATTCTTCTTCAGTTCTGAGAAAACAAAACAAAATCAACTCTGCTAGTTGCTGTAGTTGTTTTTGGGAGTCTGCACTCGAATAATAAATCTGTTCCCATGACCAGCTCTCCACCAACAGAAGTGCTGGTTGGGAATTCTGGATGTCGCAACCCCACCACTTCTGGAAGACACCACTTTGAAGAAAGCTGCCAGAGCGATTTCTAAATAATTATTTCTCTAGTTAAATGTTTCTGTGGCAGATTTATCTCTCTGCTCTTACAGTTCCCTGAGTAGTAGGACATTTCAGAGTTAGAAGCAGCAGAATGACTTTCCTGAGTGAGGGTAGAGAAAGAGATCTTGCAACATTATTTTAGTTGGGAGTACATACTACACGTGGGAGAAGAGTAAAACATTTAGCCTCCACTAAGATCAGTTTGATTCCCAGTAAATAGGACTCCTTTAGAATCCAGGATACCATTCTGTTTTTTAAATTTGAATAGCACTTCACACTTTGGGTTCACAGAATGTGTTCTAGGAAAGTTGTAAAACACGCCCTTTAAACATGCCAAATCTTGTTTGTGAAAATATCTTGGCCCTTGCCCTACCCTAACTGCTATTTTCAGCAAACCTCCAACAGTTGCAGTCAAAATTGGGTCTCATTGTGCATGACACTCACCTCCTCTTGTTTCCAAATCTGTGTTACCTGAATTCTGTAGTTTTAATCTAACATCATAATAAGCCATTCTGGCAAAGGATCCACAAATCGTTGCAATTTACTCATAAAACTACTCATAATTTTTAGAAAGTATTGGTTTTTTTAAAAAAAAAAAGCTGTGATGTTTTGTCCGTTTAATCCAGGGCCTTGTGGATGTGCAGAATGGGATTAGAAAACTCAGAGCAGTGGAATAAAAACAAACTGAGAAAAGTGGCTATAATTCAGATCCTTTTTAATACTTGGAGAGGCCCAAGGCGGAATGAACTCTGCAACCTTCCTCCTCTCAGTTACCTGTGTCAATGTAATTTTTTCTCTACCGTTTTTTGTCCAGTGAGGAAAAATTCCCCAAAATGAAATGTCTCTTGGATTTATATTTTCATTCAAGGCAGTAAAGTAAACACTGAAATTATAAGACCGCTTGTTACGGGATCCCACTGTCCCTTTCACCTTCATTTAAAATGGCCCTGCTGCAACCTTAGACACAACTGTTGAAGTAGACTTAGTCTTCATGCTTCATTTTCCACCTCACTTACAAAGAGAATTGGTTGGAATCCACAGAGCCAGTAAACAACTCTGAAAGCTCCATTAATAATACCATATACGGCTTCAATGACTGTCCTGTTAAAGGCCAAACAACAAAAGATTGACTTCAGAAGTAGAAGGACAGATGCTCATAGCACCAGAAGAACCTTGCAATCAAAGGAAATTGCCTCCAGGAAGGGGATAATAATGTAGCAGCATCCTGTTGACTCCAATTTAGGCACAAAGACAGATTCAAGTCACTAGAAGAAGAAGCTGAGGTTTGGCATGCAGCAGGCTTATGTTGGACAGAGACATGTCTTTTTTAGACAGAAGGCTATTGTCTCTGTTTATCTTTGTTTGCTAGGAGTATAGCTTTGGGATCATTAAATATATTATTTTTAAGTCCAACGTGAAATGTTTTTGTTAATCTTCCTTTTATGAATCAACTGATATCCGAAAGCTAAAATTGGCTGGAAAAAATTGAATGGATGGCAAAGTTTAAAAGAATCAAAGCCAAGGAAAATATTTGTAAACCTCCCTGTTGGAAACTTAAAATAGCCCGAGCCATTAAATTGAGAAATATAACTGCTTGGTTATAATCAACAGCCAAGTTTTCCTCTGTGTGCTTCTGTGAAGCTATTGGAAAACTCTATTAAGTACATAACAAAACAAGCTGTAACTTTTTGGACACTTGAAAAAAAACTTTGCTTTGCAGATTCCATCTCTTTTTGATAGGAGGGAATGGACTTCAAAGCAAAATAAAATATCCAGTGATTGTTTCCACATCTGCTGGAAAATGTAATTAACTGCAGCTTTGTAAGAACATTCACAAGAAATAGTCATGATCTCCTGTGTTTGTATGTTTAATACTCTGAATCTGACAACTGCAAAAGCAGCTAAGACAGAGCATGGCCTGTTTGGAGCTCAGTGGTAGCCATGTATTTTGTATGTGCAAGTCTTAGCTTAAAAGGCTGGGCATAAAAGAAGACATAATTCATTTAACAAGACAGCCTGCTATGATCTGAACAATAAGCTACATTTGTCTGGGGTTGATCATACAGTATCCTTGATAAGACTATGTTGCATCTGGGTCATTCGTAGCTCTTGTTTAGAACCTGGCTAGGTGGCTCAGTGGCTAAAATGCTGAGCTTGTCGATCAGAAAGGTTGGCAGTTCAGCAGTTCGAATCCCTAGTCTAGGTCTCCTGTGTGAGCAGGGGGTTGGATTAGGTGACCTCCAAGGTCCCTTCCAACTCTGTTACTGTTACTTCTCTGAATTACAGGGGGTCTCAGGTGATCATGAGGCCAGTATATCTGATTCCCCATGTATCTAGCATAAACAATTCTCATTCTCCAGCCATCATTTAGAATTCTTGTAAATATGATTGATATGTGAAAACTTCTTTGAATTAACAACATTTTTGAGAGCCTCCCTCCCTTCTGACTAATTGGAAAAGCTGCCAACGTCACTGCGATGTTGGTGGGTGGAAATATGCCCATATATGTCTTGTACTGGTCAGGCTTCCTTCTTACTGACATTCCATCCATCCATCCATCCACCCACCCACCCACCCACCCAACTCAGGATGCATCAAGCAAAGGAAAGCTTTTACTGAAAGGCCTGGTCCCACTAAGTAGAAAAAGGAAGTGTTTTTTGACTAGCCATAGTATGAAAATTTAAAACCCGGTTCTCATAAACTATGCTGAAGCAATGAGATACCACCACTGGGTCCTCTGCTTCTCACGTTAAAAAACCGGGTTGATTGCCCAAGAATTGCCTATTTCTAAGAGAAAAGGTGACCAGAATGTAATAAACAATTCTCTTCCAGCTTCCTGTCCCTTATCATTAATTTACCCTCTGTGAATCTAGGGCTGCTATTTTACCCCTAAATATTGTTCTAAATTAGCCACTGATCCCATTTGCACAATCAGATTGGTTTTATGTTCCCATGAGAAGAATTGATTTCAATGCGTTTTAATGAGTTTAAGGAATTTGTATGGAAATCATTTCTAACCACTGGAAGAACTGAAGAACTCATGCTGGGCCATGAACTCTTTGGAATACTTACAGTGTATCTGGAAAGATTTCTTGTCTAAACCGTAGAACAACATACCATTTAGATTCTGAATTTTTAATCACAATAAACCTACGGTATATTAAATATAATTGATCATCAACATTTATATTGAGTCAATGCACCATATGGATGAGATATTAATGGGAAAAGTAGTAAAATGATGCCATTGTTAAAGTTTAGTAAATGAATGTGTGCTTGTGCAGCTTGCATTTGCTCAGATTTTAAAATGAAGAAGACATATGGATATACTTTTCATAATGATAAGGATTGAAAATTAGGCAGAAGAGCCTGATCATCTACACTCAAACTAGACGAAATGAAAATAATCTGAAGTCTTCTGTAAGAAGAATCATTTCTCTGTCCTAGATCACGGAAAATGATGGAGGAGAAAAGGCTGTAAAACTGGATCTACAGTTTTGAAGATGCTTTCCCTGTTACTGTTAGGAGTTATAATACTTTTAGATTAAGGCATACTTAACTGAGCAGGGAACCATAATAAATGACATGAGAAGGTTTGTTATAGAAGATGTAGCATTAGGACAAAGATAAAAAAAATAATTGCTACCAACCTGCCTTCCATTGAGGACCTGTATACTGCACGAATCAAGAAGAGGGCCGTGAAAATATTTACAGATCCCTCACATCCTGGACATAAACAGTTTCAACTCCTACCCTCAAAACGACGCTATAGAGCACTGCACAACAGAACAACTAGACACAAGAACAGTTTTTTCCCGAAGGCCATCACTCTGCTAAACAAATAATTCCCTCAACACTGTCAAACTATTTACTAAATCTGCACTACTATTAATCTTCTCATAGTTCCCATCACCAATCTCTTTCCACTTATGACTGTATGACTGGGCCAGAGTCCAAAGAGTCAATAAGCAGGATGGGCGTCCCCGGAGTGGGGTCTTCGATCGCCCCTGGTAGTGGGCATCTGCTTAACGCGTCTGCATGCCCCACTTCTTTTCCTGGTCGATGCTGCAGCTTGTAAGAATAAGCGGCCAAGAAAATAGTCCATCGGGTCAAGCGTGGCGAAAGTGCCACAGGCGTTGGGCGGTCGCCAGCCAGTATCCCTAGTAGCGGTCTGTGGTCAGTCACGATTTCAAAATCCGCCCAAAAACATATTCGTGGAATTTTTCACCCTGACACAATGGCTAGTGCTTCTTTATCTAATTGGCTGTAGTTCCTCTCTGGGAGGACATCGTTCTAGAGTAAAAGCTATAGGGGCTTCTGTGCCGCTTTGAAGTCTATGGCTGAGTACAGCCCCACCCCATAAGGGAGGCATCGCAAACCAGCACTAGGGGCAATGAGTTATGATATTGGATGAGCAGGCTATCACTTGAGAGCAGGTTTTTACTGCTTCAAAGCCCTATTTTCCGACTTTCCCAAGACCAAACAGTATTTTTCCTAAAAGCCTATGCAGCGGTTCAGCAACGGTCGCTTTGTTTTTAAAAAGACCGCAGAAAATTCACTAGCCCCAGGAATGCCTGTAGC
This sequence comes from Ahaetulla prasina, assembly GCF_028640845.1. NCBI lineage: Eukaryota > Metazoa > Chordata > Lepidosauria > Squamata > Colubridae > Ahaetulla > Ahaetulla prasina. The sequence goes on along the minus strand of NC_080541.1, from coordinate 96,991,156 downwards.
TCTGCTTTGTTTTTGGGCGCTGGAGCCTTCTAATTGCCTTGACCTTGCTCTCAGTGGGTGAATTCCTTTCTTGTCTATCCGTAGCCCAAGAAATCGACGGATTCGACCCCTATCTGGCATTTGTTTACCTTGACTTTTAATCCGCTGTCCGGAAAATGCCCAGAACCTTTCTCAAACGCTCCCCCAATTCCTCTATGTTTTCCCCTGAAATCAGGACATCATCGAAGTAGGGAACTACCCCTGGGAGCCCTTGCAGAAGTCGTTCCATTAGGTTTTGGAACAGCCCTGGTGCCACACTCACCCCAAATTGCAATCGGGTGCACTTGGAGGCCCCCCTGTGCGTTACAATCGCTTGGGCTTCGCCAGCGGGCGCTCACGGCAGTTGTTGGTAGGCTTGGGCCAAGTCTAACTTTGCAAAGACTTGCCCTTGCCCCAAAGAGTGCAGCAAGTGTTGCACCACGGGAACCGGGTAAGCGCTTTTCTGTAAGGCTTTGTTAAGCGTCGCCTTGTAGTCAGCGCAAATTTAATTGACCCGTCTGGTTTTATTGGGGTGACGATTGGCGTCTCCCACTTTGCGTGATCGACTGGCACCAAAATCCCCTGATTTATGAGCTTATCTAGCTCCTTGTCAATTTTTGGTTTTAGGGCAAAAGGGACTCTCCTCGCCTTAAGCCTAATGGGAGCTACCTGGGGGTCTAAGTTGAAGGAAATAGGGGTCCCCTTGTACTTGCCCAGGCAGTCCTTGAAGACATCTTCGAACTCGTTAAAGAGAATGTCTTTCAGGTTACAGTCACTTCTGTAGATGCCAGTCACTCCCATGCCCAGGGCACGAAACCAGTCTAGTCCCAACAGACTGGGCAGGGTCCCTTCGACGATCGTGATGGGCAGGGTCTTCTTGTGTGGTCCGTACTCGACTCGGACGGAGGTGGTCCTCGAACAGGGATGTGATTCCCTGGTAGTCGTGGACTCGTAGCGTTGTGCTTGCAGGTGGCGCTCGCGACTGACGGCAGTGACTTCGCCAAAGTGTCCCAGGACATGATGGTGATCGCTGATCCGTGTCTACTTCAAGCCGGCACCGTACTCCCTCTATTTTTGGTTTGGTGAAGATCTTCTTCTCCACTTTGGTCGAGGCGCGCCTATGACCACAGTCGCTTGGTTTGAATCTGCGCCTTTTTGTTTGAGCCAATCGCGGGTCGCCTTGCCGATTCCGCGCCTGATTGGCCGATTTGAATTTTCGGCGGAAGGTTGGGCCGCCGACAAACTTGAGCTAGGTGCCCTTTCTTCCCACACCGACATGTCGCGCCCTTAAACTTGCAGCGTTGGCGCTGGTGTTGACCACCGCAGCTTCCGCATTCGCCTCGGTCCCCTTTGTCGCTTTCTCGGTTCGGCAGACCCTTCCTCATCTTCACCGCCGGATTCGGTCTGAACCTCCTCCTGGTGCACTGGAGTTGGCTTCACGCCGCCTTTGGTGGGACAGGCTTTGCAGTGTCTCCGCCGCTTGAGGACATTTCATGTGCTCTGGCTTCGCCCAGAGCGTGGCCAGCGTTAGGTTGCTCTTTGCTAGCAGCCGCCGCCGCAAACGGATGTCTCTGACCTCGGATGAGTTGCTCGAGGAGCACCTCGCCTAGGTCGGTATCCGCAGTCCTTGGACGCTTCTTAGGGCGGCCATGTAGTCACCGGCGGATTCGCCCATCTGCCTTCGCCTCCGAATTCAAACCGCCGCACGATTTGGACGGCGTTGGTGCGGGCGGTTTTTAGTAAAGTCTGTAGAGTTGGCCACGACACCGATTGTAACGGCGTTGGTTCTGCCAGGGCTTCCGCGATATCAATGACCTCCGACCACAGTGGCTTAAGAAATAAGCCCTTTTGTTATCTGAACTCCTTGCAGTTCGTTGGCTTTAGAAAGCTTTCAAACGGGTCATATACGTTCCCCATTTCTCTTTAGCCGGGTCAAACGGTGCGGGCGGAGTGTAACTGGCCATCTCCGCTTTTCTGCCCTGTGTTTGCTGGGTTCGGGTCTATCGTGCTTCAGCTCGGTTCTGGTTCTCCTTAGCCTCGAGATCCCACCCTCGTCGCCAGTGTTAAGTTCTGGAAGTAACGAGGCTGGAGACCAGGGTAGTGACAACAGCTCTTTAATATAGAGTGAACCCAGCAACAGGCTGGGGGAAAAACCTCTCCTTTTATACAGTTCTACTGGCGGCTTCGTCCAATCAGCAACGTGCTGATTTCCCGCCCAAATATTTAAAGGTACATACAAGAATACATAACAGAAGTGTTTTTTGACTAGCCATAGTATGAAAATTTAAAACCCGGTTCTCATAAACTATGCTGAAGCAATGAGATACCACCACTGGGTCCTCTGCTTCTCACGTTAAAAAACGGGGTTGATTGCCCAAGAATTGCCTATTTCTAAGAGAAAAGGTGACCAGAATGTAATAAACAATTCTCTTCCAGCTTCCTGTCCCTTATCATTAATTTGCCCTCTGTGAATCTAGGGCTGCTATTTTACCCCTAAATATTGTTCTAAATTAGCCACTGATCCCATTTGCACAATCAGATTGGTTTTTATGTTCCCATGAGAATAATTGATTTCAATGCGTTTTAATGAGTTTAAGGAATTTGTATGAAAATCATTTCTAACCACTGGAAGAACTGAAGAACTCATGCTGGGCCATGAACTCTTTGGAATACTTACAGTGTATCTGGAAAGATTTCTTGTCTAAACCGTAGAACAACATACCATTTAGATTCTGAATTTTTAATCACAATAAACCTACGGTATATTAAATATAATTGATCATCAACATTTATATTGAGTCAATGCACCATATGGATGAGGTATTAATGGGAAAAGTAGTAAAAGGATGCCATTGTTAAAGTTTAGTAAATGAATGTGTGCTTGTGCAGCTTGCATTTGCTCAGATTTTAAAATGAAGAAGACATATGGATATACTTTTCATAATGATAAGGATTGAAAATTAGGCAGAAGAGCCTGATCATCTACACTCAAACTAGACGAAATGAAAATAATCTGAAGTCTTCTGTAAGAAGAATCATTTCTCTGTCCTAGATCACGGAAAATGATGGAGGAGAAAAGGCTGTAAAACTGGATCTACAGTTTTGAAGATGCTTTCCCTGTTACTGTTAGGAGTTATAATACTTCTAGATTAAGGCATACTTAACTGAGCAGGGAACCATAATAAATGACATGAGAAGGTTTGTTATAGAAGATGTAGCATTAGGACAAAGATAAAAAAAATAATTGCTACCAACCTGCCTTCCATTGAGGACCTGTATACTGCACGAATCAAGAAGAGGGCCGTGAAAATATTTACAGATCCCTCACATCCTGGACATAAACTGTTTCAACTCCTACCCTCAAAACGACGCTATAGAGCACTGCACAACAGAACAACTAGACACAAGAACAGTTTTTTCCCGAAGGCCATCACTCTGCTAAACAAATAATTCCCTCAACACTGTCAAACTATTTACTAAATCTGCACTACTATTAATCTTCTCATAGTTCCCATCACCAATCTCTTTCCACTTATGACTGTATGACTGTAACTTTGTTGCTGGCAATCCTTATGATTTATATTGATATATTGACCATAAATTGTGTTGTAAATGTTGTACCTTGATGAACGTATCTTTTCTTTTATGTACACTGAGAGCATATGCACCAAGACAAATTCCTTGTGTGTCCAATCACACTTGGCCAATAAAATTCTATTCTAAGATTTGAAACAGTCTTGTTTCACAGGAATGAAAGAGAAACTGCTGTCCAAGAAGGAAAAAAAGATTGTGTAGATTGGAAATGTATTTAAGGTGGATCTGCTCCTTTCATTTTAAAACAGTTGTCTTTCTGCTTGACAAATGTTATTATAGACATCAGTCATTTTACGGAATGGGCCATTTTCCCTGATAAAAGTACAAAAATAATGCCATTACGTAGCTCTGCAATGTAGATCTAGGCCAGCAGCCAAGTTCTGTCAAAGATGATTCCCCAAGGCCTCAAGGTGGAACAAGAATAATGGGAGTAATGTATGAATGCATGCAATGTATAAAGTGATGATGCCAAACTTTGGTAAACAGGCAGAGGTTTTGCTAAGTCAGGAAAAAGGGAAGGAAAGGAGTTCCTGCAGATTTTACTCTGCTAGTGATTGCCAACTATAAGGGATCCAACATTATGTTGTGGAGCATGGTTTCCTCCCCACTCAAGTGATACCTATTTATCTACATACAACTTGCATGCTTTCAAACTGCAAGATGGGCAGGAGCTAGGCAAAAATGGGTGCTTATCCCGTTGCATGATGCACGGGTCTCAAACTTGGGCTGTCGACTTTCCAAGTCAGGAAAGCATGTGAATAAAATATTTCCATCAGGTATCCTCTCTACAAATTCAAACACTTGTGAGTTTTTTTCAAATTGGAGTACATCAAATACAAAATCCAGAGAAATACAAGGTAGAAGAATGAAGGGCACTTTTTCACATGTAGTAAATTTGCTCCCCCAAAAGCTCTTTTACTATCCAACACATAGGTTTAAGAAAAAGACAGACAGGTATATAGCACCCATGCCCTTATTTATGAGGTCATCATGTACGACATGTAAAGAGTAGGGAGATCAGCTGAAGAGCTGCTGAGAGGGATAAATGTTTCTGCTTCAATTTTCTTCTCTTATACAACATAACTATCACAATAAACTTTATATAAACTTTATATATATAAACTGGCTTGATTTTAAAAAATTTTTAATTTGATTTTATGGGTTTTAAATTTTTGTCACTTTTATAGGGTGTTATTGTATTTTAAATTTGGCCATTTGAATAAGTTTTTTAAGGGTTGTTCTTAGTATTGTATGTATTGTTCCTTTTGTATTTTATTTTGGCTGTTCACCGCCCTGAGTCCTTCGGGAGAAGGGCGGTATACAAATTAAAATATTATTATTACTATTATTGTTGTTGTTGTTGTTGTTGTTGTTGTTGTTGTTGTTATTATTATTATTATTATTATTATTATATATATATCTTTGGCCACTGTTCCTGGTGCCTTCTACATATGATTGGACATTTATAATATCAGCACATCTAGAAAGTACCAGCTCAGGATACATAAAGTAGGCGATTAATTTGGAGATCACTAGAACATTCAGTGCCTACTATTTGCTTTTAAATATTAGTGGTAAAACACAGAGCTGCATGGTGGCCTAGTGGTGAAGGCACTTGCCTCCCCCGCAGAAGGTTGAGAGTTCAATCCTAGATAGCGGCAGATGTTTCTAGTTCAGGGCACCAAGCAGAAACATCTGCTGCGAACTCCATGTAGGCGTCAGGAAAGGCATCCAACCAGTAAGCACCCAACTTCATTTAGTGGATGTGATTCTAATCCAAATTAAGGGATTGGAGAGTCATAAAAAGAAGAAAAAATACTGGTAAAAGTGACCAAGCCCTAAAGCTAAATCTTCATGGATTCTACTGGGTTGACTGGAAATCACCATATTAAATCTTTTTTTATTTTTGCAAATTCATCTGTGCCCATTTTTTGATTTAACTACTAAAGATTTTCCACTTACTGTCCATCTCTCCTTTTATGATCCTACTTTGTTTTCACCTTCTAGACTTTTGTTCAGAGAGATTGTCCTTGATCTATGATTTTCTCTCCTTTTATCTCTGAACAAGGATCAAAACAGATGGCTCTGGATTGGTCCAGGCTGACTTGTGAACTTTGGTCTCTTGAAACAGAGCTGTCCGAGAACTACATAGGCATATAACACAGAATGACACAGCGAGGACTAATTGTAAATATTGTTTTAAAATCATAACAAATTTTGGGTTATGGCTGCTAGGATTATTTTAATGTGTTTATTATTCTGTAATTGTGATGGAATGTGCACCTGCAGCAGAGCGAGAGAATTTTGCAACGCAGACCTTTTCTAGAAAGAGACCCAAATCAATTAGGATGGGGAGGAAGGAAGAGGATCAGGGTAACCACACCATAAAATTTCTCAGAATGTATTCGTCATTTTAAAACAGTTGTCTTTCTGCTTGACAAATGTTATTATAGACATCAGTCATTTTACGGAATGGGCCATTTTCCCTGATAAAAGTACAAAAATAATGCCATTACGTAGCTCTGCAATGTAGATCTAGGCCAGCAGCCAAGTTCTGTCAAAGATGATTCCCCAAGGCCTCAAGGTGGAACAAGAATAATGGGAGTAATGTATGAATGCATGCAATGTATAAAGTGATGATGCCAAACTTTGGTAAACAGGCAGAGGTTTTGCTAAGTCAGGAAAAGGGAAGGAAAGGAGTTCCTGCAGATTTTACTCTGCTAGTGATTGCCAACTATAAGGGATCCAACATTATGTTGTGGAGCATGGTTTCCTCCCCACTCAAGTGATACCTATTTATCTACATACAACTTGCATGCTTTCAAACTGCAAGGTGGGCAGGAGCTAGGCAAAAATGGGTGCTTATCCCGTTGCATGATGCACGGGTCTCAAACTTGGGCTGTCGACTTTCCAAGTCAGGAAAGCATGTGAATAAAATATTTCCATCAGGTATCCTCTCTACAAATTCAAACACTTGTGAGTTTTTTTCAAGTTGGAGTACATCAAATACAAAATCCAGAGAAATACAAGGTAGAAGAATGAAGGGCACTTTTTCACATGTAGTAAATTTGCTCCCCCAAAAGCTCTTTTACTATCCAACACATAGGTTTAAGAAAAAGACAGACAGGTATATAGCACCCATGCCCTTATTTATGAGGTCATCATGTACGACATGTAAAGAGTAGGGAGATCAGCTGAAGAGCTGCTGAGAGGGATAAATGTTTCTGCTTCAATTTTCTTCTTATACAACATAACTATCACAATAAACTTTATATAAACTTTATATATATAAACTGGCTTGATTTTAAAAAAAATTTAATTTGATTTTATGGGTTTTAAATTTTTGTCACTTTTATAGGGTGTTATTGTATTTTAAATTTGGCCATTTGAATAAGTTTTTTAAGGGTTGTTCTTAGTATTGTATGTATTGTTCCTTTTGTATTTTATTTTGGCTGTTCACCGCCCTGAGTCCTTCGGAGAAGTGTATACAAATTAAAATATTATTATTACTATTATTGTTGTTGTTGTTGTTGTTGTTGTTGTTGTTGTTGTTATTATTATTATTATTATTATTATTATTATTATTATTATTATTATTATATATCTTTGGCCACTGTTCCTGGTGCCTTCTACATATGATTGGACATTTATAATATCAGCACATCTAGAAAGTACCAGCTCAGGATACATAAAGTAGGCGATTAATTTGGAGATCACTAGAACATTCAGTGCCTACTATTTGCTTTTAAATATTAGTGGTAAAACACAGAGCTGCATGGTGGCCTAGTGGTGAAGGCACTTGCCTCCCCCGCAGAAGGTTGAGAGTTCAATCCTAGATAGCGGCAGATGTTTCTAGTTCAGGGCACCAAGCAGAAACATCTGCTGCGAACTCCATGTAGGCGTCAGGAAAGGCATCCAACCAGTAAGCATCCAACTTCATTCAGTGGATGTGATTCTAATCCAAATTAAGGGATTGGAGAGTCATAAAAAGAAGAAAAAATACTGGTAAAAGTGACCAAGCCCTAAAGCTAAATCTTCATGGATTCTACTGGGTTGACTGGAAATCACCATATTAAATCTTTTTTTATTTTTGCAAATTCATCTGTGCCCATTTTTTGATTTAACTACTAAAGATTTTCCACTTACTGTCCATCTCTCCTTTTATGATCCTACTTTGTTTTCACCTTCTAGACTTTTGTTCAGAGAGATTGTCCTTGATCTATGATTTTCTCTCCTTTTATCTCTGAACAAGGATCAAAACAGATGGCTCTGGATTGGTCCAGGCTGACTTGTGAACTTTGGTCTCTTGAAACAGAGCTGTCCGAGAACTACATAGGCATATAACACAGAATGACACAGCGAGGACTAATTGTAAATATTGTTTTAAAATCATAACAAATTTTGGGTTATGGCTGCTAGGATTATTTTAATGTGTTTATTATTCTGTAATTGTGATGGAATGTGCACCTGCAGCAGCAGAGCGAGAGAATTTTGCAACGCAGACCTTTTCTAGAAAGAGACCCAAATCAATTAGGATGGGGGAGGAAGGAAGAGGATCAGGGTAACCACACCATAAAATTTCTCAGAATGTATTCGTCATTTTTAAAAAGTTACAGCTTTAGTTTGGCAAGATTCTACCCATTGGATATAAGTAAATAAAGGGTTGGATTGGATTTCATTGTCTTGTCTGTGAGGTTGGGCCTGACAGTAATTGAGTTTCATGAATCAACAAATCAGCAGGGTTGGCTTACTTTGTGAGATAACAAACATCTTTTTTCAATGTAACATCCATTTCAGAATAGAAAACAGTGTCTTGTAGGGCGTGAGCACTGCACAAAAAGTATATGAGTAGATTTTGAGACTTTAGCTCAAACAGCTTGACAACCTCCTTATTCTCAAAACTGTTCAAGTAAGGCAAATTCCTTTTTCAGACTTCATGGCTTGCTTTCTAATACAGGTAGTCCTTGAACCTACAACCACAACTGAGCCCAAAATTTATGTTGCTAAGTGAAACAATCGTTAAGTGAATTTGCCCCATTTTACAACCTTTCGTGCCAGCATTGTTAAGTGAATCACTGCAGCTGTTAAGTTAGTCACCCGGTTGTTAAGTGAATCTGTCTTCCCCATTGACTTTGCTTATCAGAAGGTCACAAAAGGGGATCACGTGACCCTGGGATGCTGCAACCATCATAAATATGAACCAGTTGCCAAGTATCCAAATATTGATCGCATGATGCTGGGGATGCTGCAATGGTTGTAAGTGTGAAAAATAGTCTTAAGTCACTAAAAAGAGTCTTAAATCAACCAGACTGGCTGTGAGTTATGTAGAACTTTGAAAACTAATTCCCAAGTGCATTGACAGCTATTATTTTTGCAGACTTGTTAACTCACAGCTGCCTGTATGTAGAGACTTCGTTGAAAATGTGATCATGCAGTACAAGATCCAATACATGTCCAAAATTCTCTATTTTGGGAAGGGAAGGAAGCCTCGTGAGATATTGTATGCTTTTTTACCAAAAATAGAAGAACCCCAAATCTTTTAAAATCGTCTTCACTGTCACTAGACAACCATCTTCACAGCACTTGAGAGGGTCAGCGTCATTGCCCAGAGGATCATTGGTTGCCCTTTTCCCTCCTTGGAAGAGCTAAGAAAGAACTTTTCCTAAGAAAGTTCAAAACATTCTTAAAGGTCCATCTCATCCTGGGCACCCTTTTTTGGAACTATTACCATCTGGCATATGGTACAGATCAATAAATATTTTTTTTTTGTAAAAACAAACAAACAAGGACAAATAGGCTGAAAAACAGCTTCTATCCCAGGGCAATAACCATATTGAATTCTACGGTATAGAGCTATATTAGGTTTTCAATTTCAGTTATACAGAATGTAAAGGATGTATGTTTGTGTTTTTATTTTTATAGTTATAATGTACACTGAAGACGGCATTTAATTTATAAAATAAACTATAAACTATAAACTAAATACACCAATTGGTAGAGGGATTGTATGAGTTAGCCATGTCATTGACACTCATGTGTCCTGTGGAACAAATAGATATGAAGATTTAGCTAGAAAGATACACAAATTTGGGATGAGTTATCAGCTAGCATAGTTTCATTTGCCTTCATTGTGGAAAGAGAAAATTCTTCTCTGTTATTGGACTTTGGAAACAATTTGATATGTGTTGAACACTTCTGGGGTGAAAATCGATTGTTAGTTAAGCATCTGTGGGGTATACAATGGCTTTAAAAAAAAGCTAACCCTTTATTTATTTATTTAACTCGGTATGCCTAGTTTAATGAAAAGAAGGACTAGGGGAGACATGATAGCAGTGTTCCAATATCTCAGGGGTTGCCACAAAGAAGAGGGAGTCAAACTATTCTCCAATGCACCTGAGGGTAGAACAAGAAGCAATGGGTGGAAACTAATCAAGGAGAGAAGCAACCTAGAACTAAGGAGAAATTTCCTGACAGTTAGAACAATTAATCAGTGGAACAACTTGCCTGCAGAAGTTGTAAATGCTCCAACACTGGAAATGTTGGATAGCCATTTGTCTGAAATGGTGTAGGTTTCCTGCCTGGGCAGGGGGTTGGACTAGAAGACCTCCAAGGTCCCTTCCAACTCTGTTGTTGTTGTTGTTGTTGTTGTTGTTATTATTATTATTATTATTTTAACTAAAATAACTAAATCTTTAGTTATTATTTGCCATCAGGCAGAAAATGTAGATGTCCTCAAATAACATTCAAATTCAAATTCCAAAAAAGAGCTCTGTACCATAAATGAGTATCAATCCAACTTTGTAACATTCTCTCCCATCCTGTGTCCCTGTGTGAATGTTTGTAAAAAATCAAAATACAAAATAAGGGCAAGCAATGTGCAATGACAAGAGGAAAATTATTTTACCACTGCGGTCGCTGATAGAAATATAGTTACAAATTAGGCACAGTTTAGGGTTAGGGCTACAAGTGGAGTCTGGCTTAATTTCATTCTAAATTCATTTATTCCATTGCATTGCATGTAGTTGTGATTAATTTATCTTTCCCAGATTGTGTTGCTGATTACAGTATTAATTCAGATGATAATTTAATCAATCCCAAATAAGGAAGCACTTGGTCTCAGCTATGAAACCTGCTGCTATTATAATACAGATAAATTCTTTTTGGATCTTTATCTGTTTAATTAGATATCATTTACATATACTGTGTATACACAAACACATGTACACTTACATATTACACTTCAAAAATCAAGATATTTGTCTGTGTATACGTACCTCCTGGCAAGTATCTGAACATGTCACTACAATTTTCTTAGCAAGATTTTGGAAGTGGTTTGCCATTGCCTACTTTCTAGGGTTGAGAGAGAGTGACTGGCCCAAGGTCACCCAGCTGGCTTTCTGCTTAAACTCATTAATAGGCGTTCTTAGCCTGGTGCCTTAGCCACTGCACCAAACTTGCTCTTCGATATCTTTATTAGGATTAAACAAAGTTATGCCAAAGTGCATGCAAGCTTTAAGTAGATTTTAATAAAGAATATTGTAGAGTATGGATTTTTTAATGGGCGACTATGATAATTTTAAAACAAAGATATTAAAGCAGTTCAAGTTGACAGGCTAGAGAAATAAGATGGAAACAAATATCCTCTATCCAGGGATTTCTTATGATGCAAGGTAACTGGGAAATTCCCAGTTACAGCAGTAGCTCCCAGAAAGATTATAATCAGTTTTCATTGTCCTCATCATTTCCATATAAATGTAATATTAAGCAACAATAGTATTGTGACTTTTGAAGTGGATGCCTATCAAGACAGGAGTACATGTGATATGACAGGCAAGTGGGGATCATGTTCCATATTGGCATAAGAAAACGAGAGAGAGAGAGAGCTGTGCCAACATATTTAGTAACAAAAGATCAGAGCTTGGCTGGGTTATATGTGTCAGGAATCTGTGACTGATCCAAGGATAAACATGGAATCTCTAATAAATCTAGCTTCTCAAAATTAGGTTTCTTTCACTAGGACACACATACATTTGTTAATTTTTTTCTTGAGTCAGGGAATGTGGGTGATGGCTGAGAAGTCAAAGATCTTGGAGTTCTCATATCAAATGACCTTAATGCCAAAGCCCACTGCAACTACATAGCAAAAAAGGCCCTAAGAGTTGTAAACCTAATTTTACGCAACTTCTTTTCTAAAAACTCTACACTACTAACTAGAGCATACAAAACATTTGCCAGACCTATTCTTGAATACAGCTCATCCGTCTGGAACCCATACCACATCTCTGACATAAATACAATAGAACGAGTCCAGAAATATTTTACTAGAAGAGTTCTTCACTCCTCCGAAAACAACAAAATACCTTATACCAACAGACTTGAAATCCTGGGATTAGAAAACTTACAACTCCGTCGACTTCGACATGACCTGTGTTTAACACACAAAATCATCTATTGCAATATCCTTCCTATAAAAGACTACTTCAGCTTCAATCGCAATATTACAAGAGCAAAAAATAGATTCAAGCTAAATGTCAACCGCTTCAAACTTGATTGCAGAAAATATGACTTCTGTAACAGAGTTGTTAATGCTTGGAACTCATTACCTGACTCCATAGTCTCTACTCAAAATCCCAAAATCTTCAACCAAAAACTGTCTACTATTGACCTCACCCCATTCCTAAGAGGACTATAAGGGGCGTGCATAAGAGCACAAAAGTGCCTACCGTTCCTGTCCTATTGTTCCCTTCATTATATCAAATTAATATAGTTGATGCATATTTTTTTACTTATATATATATATATTTTCTTCAAGATATGTTGTTTTATCTATGACAATTGTTTGTGTATACTGTTGTGACAAAAAGAAATTTTTTAAAAAAGTCATTTGCTCATTGATCATCCACATTTCATGAACGGGTTCCAGATCATGGGACTGTTTAAGTGGAATACCCTAGGCATCCCATCCAAGCTGACAATGAATCTTGTAGGTAGGGACTTCACTTGGCATGTCTGCTGTCAATCACCAAGCTTTTTATTCTTTTCTGAACCACTTTCTTTAAAGATTTGAAGCCCCAAAAAAGTTTGTCATGTGGGTTCCTTGGTGCTTTCTGAGCTTCGTTGATTTTTTGCAGATGCTTCATTATCCAAACTAGGTAACATCATCAATGCTAGTAAGGAGTGGGGTTTGCTCTCATTTTATATTCTAATGGCTTGCCCTGTCAGTGTTGGTGAGAGAAGTCTTGGTAGTTCTTTGATTGGGCTGTTTACTGCTAGCTTGTTTGGCAGTTCCTTGATTGGGGTAGTGTTTATTTCTTGATTGTTGAGCTAATGTTAATCTTGGTGTGAATCTCTGCTCTTTTGGGTGAGGTTTGTGAGTTTGCAATAAATGATCTTTTCAGTAGTTAAACATCTAGTAGGAAGTGATTTTCAGTTAAGGAAAAATGAGAGCAGCCATGGTACTGACAGGTAGTTGGTGTAATAGTTAAGAGATTGGACTGGAAAATGGGAGGCTATGAGTTCTAATTCTGCCTTAGGCACAATTAGAGGCACCTTGGGCAACTCACTCTCTCTCTCAGTCCAAGGAAGAAAAGCAATGGCAACAACTTTTGAAATTCCCAGGAGTCAAGATTGACCTGAAGGTTGAAAAATGCAAATTTGATTTTTACTGTCTATGGAGGATGGAAAATTATCAATATTGTACTTCACCGATATTTTTATTTCCATATCAATATTCTGGAAACTGCTTTTTTTAAATAAAAAAACAGATTTTAAATATTATGATTGAGATTAAACTAATATGAGTTTTTCTACATTACAGTGAAATTTACACTGTAGCAGAGCAATACAGAACTCAAAATTTGCCCAATGTTATTTTAGCAAGATAAACTTAGAGGAATGCTGAGAACACAAAATTCAGTTGTGTTTTTCATCACTTGGATTTGAAAGATTGCCTAGTCTGTAAGAATTGCTCCTTGTTCTCTACTTCCTGTTGAAAGGATGCTTTACTAATCCTATAACATTCCTAGATTAAGGGTGTGTAAATACCAGGCTTCTTATAGCGTATTTCCATGTATTGGAATTTAGACATCTAATGTTCCTTTGTCTAATTACAAATAGAAGGGATAGATACTTAAAATAATTGTATTTTACCCTGGATATTGGTCACACATTTTCCTTCTACTCTAATAGCTACGACAACCCACATATTGAATATCAATGGATAATTCTTTTAATAAGAAGAAATTTTTTATTTCTCAGGATGAATAGACAACAAACCTCCAAACAAGAATTACAAGTATTTCCAACTGTGACTCATTGAGCCAGGCTTCATATGGTAAAGGTTACAATTCACCCGTAACTAATTAAATTATCATCCAAAGGCTAATGATTGCATACATTCTCCTGCCTTAAGAAAAGTGGTGTTTCCAGTGATGGATGAATAAACGCAATGCCCAATCATTATTGCTCAGCACAGGCCTGCTGCAGATGTCGGTTGGTATTTTAATCACTCTTGGAGTAGTCTTTGTCTAAAGCTACTGTGCAATTCATTTGCTTCCAGCTACACTATCATTATCTACCCCAAAGAATTCTCTTCACTTGGTGGAATTGGTCAAATTGCATAAACATTTAACACACAAAAAAACCAAGCAATTCAAAAGGCCTCTTGACCTGAAATTGTACCCTTTTTAATTTTGCTAATTATCTTAGTTTAGAATGTTTATTATCTTGGAGTTTGTAATGATTTAACAGGCAAAAAAAAATAAAAATCTTCAGGGTATGTTTCAGCACTCCAGTTTACAAGGGGAATGTTATATTCTTAGTCCAAATCCTAGAAGACTGATGGAAGAATTTTGTTGTTTATCTTTTGTTCAATCAGTGAACAAAATTTCCTTCTTACTCACAAAATCCAATAAAGACTCTTTAACAGTCTAATTAACTCATTGGATACCAATATATATGAATGGGTCATACTTAAAAAAAAACCTATTTGAATTGACTTTGGCTCCTTGCTGAGGCCTTCTCAGTTGTGATCCCACTTGAGAAACGCTTACCTCATAAAAGTATAGATGGCCCCAACCTTCCTTCTTAATTGAGAATAATTGAGAGTAATTGATACTATTTCAGCAAGCTTTGGCTTATAATTCTGGTTTGGGGATCATCACGATCAGTCGAGTGACATTATTTAATGTTTTTAATGCATCAAATTTTGAGCTGTTGTCTGCCACCCAAAGCCTGCATCGATTGGTGGCTTATAAATATTGCCAAATAAAACAAACAGACACAGCTTTTCAAGCAGCCGCACTAGGCTGCAGCTGTGCAAAGATCTGTTTTCATCTGCTGCTTCCTTGATATTTTTTTTCCTCGCTGTGACTTGACTTTGATTGATCTACCTGCTTTGATCTGTATCAGATGCTCCTTGCTTCTGTGAGATTCAGATATTCACAGGCATAGAGGCAACTGATACCTCAAAAATGATGCTCACTGGAACCTTGGAACTAAATTTGTCATGCTTGTGGCAAGGGTGATTTATATTTTTAAGTGTTCATCTAATGAAGAATCATCAGTCGGGAAAACCTTTACGCTTGTGGTTTCTTGCTCCTCTTTTGCTGAAACCTAACATAGCAAAATTGTTAAAAACAAGTTTGATACTTTTATAACTCAGTCTCCAGCAGTATGTCCATTCGGTCTCACAGGACTTACTCTCAATTAAGCAAGAATAGAATTATAATGGGGGGGAGGCATGATGGCTCAGTGGTTAGGGACACCAAGCTTGTCATCTGGAAAGTTGAAAGCCTGGGTTCAAGATCCGAGCACCTCACAGTAGGGTGAGGTGTTACTTGCTCTAGCTTCTGCCCACCTAATAGCTTGAAAGCATGCAAATGTGAGTACGTAAATAGGTACTACTTTGGTGGGAAGGTAACAGCGTTCTGTGTGCCTTGGCATATAGTCATGCCAGCCAAATGACCACGGAAAGTATCTTTGAATAACACTGGCTCCCTCAAATGAGCACCACTCCCAAGAGTTGGATATGATTACCTTTACCTTTAGAATTATAATTAATATATCCATATTACGTGTAGTTTTTTTCTGGATTTTTAAAAAAACTTTGGAATAAGATAAAGTATAAAAATTAAAAATGGCAGGTTAAAAACTTTTTCTAAACATAAACTTGTTCTTGAAAGTAAATTTTAATTTATAATTTATGGATGTGGCTTTGTCTTATTTTTCCCAACCTTAAAAAAGAAATGAATTGTGTAATGATGTGAGTGAATTAGTGTAAATAAGACTAAGTATTAGCTATTTTCCTATGACACAAATATTTGTGTGGTTAAAAAAACATAACTTAAAAACATTTCTGCAGTGTCACATGAAAGTGAGATGGGCAGATAATAAATTGAATAAATAAATTTGACAGAGAACTTGCTTTTACATGAGCATATTCTTAAAACATCTTGATGGATTGTAATCTAAGAATTTCCTTTGGGTATATATATGTAAAATGCTGACTATTCATGAAAGTGGAGTATAACTCATAAATGCATTTTAGTTGCACGATAGCTGAATGCTGGAATTGAGTAGCTGCTTATCTTCTGGAAGGAATTTCCTGTTTAATATATTTTCCAACCTCATTCTTCTCAAGCAAGTAAGAAAGACAACAAGTTTTGTCAATGTTATATGGTCTGATGTTAAAGCTACCGGATCTGGGCTGCAAAAACATAGGCTAGAGCTAACATTTTTTGTATCCCTTTACTGCCATCTTGCAGTTTGCAATTCATCTGGTAGTCCTGATCAGGGGGATTTTGCTCCTCAAACAATAGTATTTATTCCTACCTAATTTTCCAAGGGACATAAGCAACATGTATTTATAGAAAATGCACACTTCCAAGCTAAATTTGCTCTCTCTCTCTCACACACACACACACACAAACAAACACACATGCTCTTTTAAATTTCTTACAATAACTGAAGTACTGATCTCAACACAGACTAGCTAGTTATTATACTTTTCTTCTAAATAAAAAGGATCTTATACCTTATAAATGGCTATTCAGTATACAAAATAACTTTTTGTTTATAGTAATAAGTGGGTAATAAGTAATAAGTAGACAGCATACTAAAAAGCAGAGACATCACCCTGCCAACAAAAGTGCATATAATCAAGGGTATGTTTTCCCAGTTTCCCACACCCAATGTATGGCTGTGAAAGTTGGATCATAAGGAAGGCTGAGCACCAAAGAAGTGAGGCCTTTGAACCAGGGATGAAATGCTCCTGGTTTGGACTGGATCGTCCGATCCGGTAGCGATGACGGCGAGTGGTTCGAAGAACCAGTAGCAAAAATCCTTCCCCTCCCCGCATGCCCAGTTGAGCCGCGCGATCATCAGGGTTTTTGTTTTTTTTTACTTTTAAAAGCGTTTTTTCTTCAGCCGAAAAAAATGCTTTTACAAGTTAAAAAAAAAGCCTCTGATGATCGTGCGGCTCAGCTGGAATTGTCTGAACCTTTAAAAAGCATTTTTTCTCAACCTCTTCGCTGAAGAGGTTGTAGAAAAAATGCTTTTAAAGGGTTCTGGTAATCCGGCAACTCAGCTGGGATCATCAGAACACTTTAAAAGCATTTTTTTATACAACCTCTTCAGCTGAAAAGAAAAAATGCTTTTAAAAGTAAAAAAAAAAGTTGGCCATGCCCACCCAGTCACATTACCACTCCACCAAACCACGCCCACAGAACCAGTAGTAACAAATTTTACATTTCACCCCTGCTTTGAACTATGGTGCTGGAGAAGCCTCCTGTGAGTCCCTTGGACTGCAAGGTGATCAAACCAGTCAGTCCTAGAGGAGATCTACCCTGACTGCTCTTTAGAAGGCCAGATCCTGAAGATGAAACTCAAATAACTGCCCAGCCACCTTGTTTAGGGTGACCCGCTCCCTGCTTTTCCAGGGAGCTCGGGAGGACCCCTTGCAAGGACGTGCTGAGGAGTTTGGAATGTATCTGCACGATAAAATCGCTCAGATCCGGGAAGGGCTGGACGCTGATTGGGTGGATTCGGGCAGGACAGCGGAGGCAGCTCTTGAGAATATTATTTGGGGGGAATTCGATTCTGTGACTCCCAAGGACATGGACAGGATACTGAGAGGGCTGAATGCTACCACATGTTTATTGGACCCGTGTCCCTCCTGGTTGGTACTGGCCACACAGGAGGTTACACGAGGCTGGCTTCAGAGAATTGTTAACGCTTCTTTGAAGGAGGGTGTCTTCCCCACAGCCTTGAAAGAGGCGGTGGTGAGACCCCTCCTCAAGAAGCCTTCCCTGGATCCAGCTATTTTATCGAACTACCATCCGGTCTCTAACCTTCGTTTGTGGCGAAGGTTGTTGAGAGTGTTGTGGCACATCAGCTCCCTCGGTACCTGGATGAAACTGTTTATCTAGACCCGTGCCAGTCCGGCTTCCGGCCTGGGTACAGCACGGAGACGGCTTTGGTCGCGTTGGTTGATGATCTCTGGAGGGCCCGGGATAGGGGTTGTTCCTCTATCCTGGTCCTACTTGATCTGTCAGCGGCTTTTGATACCATCGACCATGGTATCTTGCTGCAGCGGTTGGGGGGCCTGGGAGTGGGGGGCACCGTTTTTCGGTGGTTCTCCTCCTATCTCTCCGACCGCTTGCAGACAGTGTTGGCGGGGGGGCAGAGATCGACCGCGAGGCACCTCACATGTGGGGTGCCACAGGGGTCAGTTCTCTCGCCCCTCCTGTTCAACATCTATATGAAGCTGTTGGGGGAGATCATCCGTGGTTTTGGGGTGAGTTGCCAGCTGTATGCTGATGACACTCAACTGTACATTTCCATCCCGGATCACCCCAACGAAGCCATCAATGTGATGTCCCAGTGCCTTGAAGCCGTTCGGGTCTGGATGGGGACGAACAGACTTCGACTCAACCCATCCTAGACGAAGTGGCTGTGGATGCCGGCGTCCCGGTACAGTCAGCTAGTTCCGTCGCTGACTGTGGGGGGCGAGTCACTGGCCCCCAGGGAGTTGGTTCGCAGCTTAGGCGTTCTCCTGGATGCACGGCTGTTGTTGGAAGAACACTTGACGGCCGTTGCCAGGGGAACTTTTTATCAGGTTCGCCTGATCTGCCAACTGCATCCCTTCCTGGACCGGGATTCGTTATGCACGGTCACTCATGCCCTCGTTACCTCCCGCCTGGATTACTGCAGTGCTCTCTACATGGGGCTCCCCTTGAAGAGCACTGGGAGACTTCAACTGGTACAGAATGCGGCTGCGCGGGGGATAGAGGGAGCGTCTCGGAGCTTCCATATAACACCTCTCCTACGCAAGCTGCACTGGTTGCCGATGGTCTTCCACGTGCAATTCAAGGTGTTGGTTACCACCTTTAAAGCGCTCCATGGCATAGGACCAGGTTACGGGACCGCCTACTGCCACCAATAGCCTCCCATCGACCTGTGCGCTTCCACAGGGAGGGTCTCCTCGGGGTGCCATCAGCTAAACAATGTCGGCTGGCGGCCCCCAGGGGAAGAGCCTTCTCTGTGGGGGCACCTACCCTATGGAACAAACTGCCTCTGGGGCTACGCCTTCTTCCCAACTTCCGGGCCTTTAAGCGCGAGCTCAAGACTTTTTTGTTTCACCGAGCAGGGTTGGCCTAAGAGTAATTTTTAATTGAGTGCTGTTATTACTTGTTATTTTAATATTCGGCCTTATGGTTTCAGATTTTTAAATTTCAAATATTGTGTTTTAATTTTTGTATATGTCTTTTTAACTTGGCTGTAAACTGCCCTGAGTCTTCGGAGAAGGGTGGTATAGAAATATACATAATAAATAAATAAATAATAAATAAATACTTTGGCCACCTAATGAGAAGGAAGGACTCACTGGAGAAGAGCCTAATGCTGGGAAAGATTGCGGGCAAAAGAAGAAGTGGACAACAGAAAACGAGGTGGCTAGATGGAGTCACTGAAGCAGTCGACATGAGCTTAAATGGCTCCGGGGGATGGTAGAGGACAGGAAGGCCTGGAGGAAAGTTGTCCATGGGGTCGTGATGTATCGGACATGACTTCACAACTAACAACAACAATAAGTGGTTAGAAGTAACCAGAGGGTACAAATGCAATATGGTTTGCTATAGGAATGAGATAGGGAGAGGAAGAGAACAATACCCAAGTTGCTACTAAATATCCAGTTCAACAGATAAGACTTACAATTAACATGCAAGTTCTACGGATAGCATAATTAAATGGACACTTCTGAGACAGATCTCAGAGATGAGTTCACTATCTAGGAGTCATTTTCTTTCGTATATTCTACCAAATTCTCAGTTAAGACTTGGGTTTCAAACCTGAATATGTGGGTTAAGACTAACACCGGAATTTGTTTCCTGTCTCTCCTGATGTCTAGTGATTGCCCAGATTTTTGCAGCCAAGATAGCCTTGATAAAAGTTCTCCCCACCCTTGTAATTTTGATAACTAGATGTTCTCTGGCACATTTCAGCTACAATCCTTTGGGCTCACGGTTAAAATGAATGTATGCTTTCAATGAAGAATCATTCCCAGGCATTTGTGGTGATGCAAATTTTGCAAAACTTGTCACTTAAACAAGGGGCTGGCAACATCTTCAATGCACTTGCAATACATCTTGTTGCAACAGTGAACAGTCATAAGTTGACATCTTGTGACTTCAACTAGCAGGTAGCAAAAGAAAACCTCCTGACTTGTGTATCCCCTTTGATCTATCTGGCTCTAAGTCAACACGAATGACTAAATGAGATCCAAGCGTTTGTAGAGCTCAAAACCTCTTATCCTATTACTGATCTGAACTGGAAGAAATAAGCACACCTATTGGTTTTGCTGGTAGAATGACTGCAAAAGGTTTTTAAAGGAAAGTCGGCAGTTCTTGATTTTGAGGATAAGCAATTGAAACATTTGGTCAGGGGATGGATTTATGTCTTACAGACTTTGCTGCAACAACAGCAACCAACCAACCTTTGAACTGTTTACTCCATAGAGGGGAAAAATGAATCCCACCCTGAGCCTTTTAAGAACCCTGTTCTCTAAGCATCTTTTTTAAAACTTTTATTTGTACTTAGCACCGTGGCTTCTAAGAAGACAACAGTAGACAAAGTTATTTATTGATTTGGTTTGAACAGCTGTCTGTGTTATATAAAATAACTCTGGGCAACTAGTAACTAAAAGACGAAGAACAAAATTCCTTTTATATTCAAGTAATGCTGTCCTAGTTCCCAGAGTCTGGAAGAACCTGGAAGTGGAGAGGAATGTCATGGTTCCGAGCAATGAACCCACAATTGAATCAGGACTCGGAAGCTCCATTCAGGCTTGTAAGACCTTTTATTGAGTACATCATATTGGCACTTAGAAAGGTGAAGCTAGCTGTGGGTAATTCCTGTGCTTCAGAGTAATAAGAAGAATAGAAATTTCCCACCCCCTTCAGGTGTCTTGGGTCACGTTAACCAACAGTAGCTCCCCCTCAGTCTCAACAGATGTTCATTGCCATGACCTTGGTTCACACACTGCATGTGGTGGATGTTTTGTCTAGTGGACTCAGGCACCACACTCCAGTCCTTTCTAATTCCCTCCCCCCCTCCCCCCAAGAGTGTCAACTAAGAAACAAAGCGAAAGTAAATATGGCTTTGGCTGAAGTCGTTTTGAAGCTGACAAGGAAACAATTTTGATTGGCAAGGTGGAATTCTTCTGGTTCTTTCCCCCTCCCCCCTCTTAGTTTTGGTGAGAAGACACCTCGGACTATAGCAGAGGTAGCACTGCAACTATGGGCAGGGGAGTGGGGAATTGCACAGATTCATTTGGGCTGTTGGGCTGTTCTCCAAAGCACCTGAGGGTAGAACAAGAAGCAATGGGTGGAAACTAATCAAGGAAAGAAGCAACTTAGAACTAAGGAGTAATTTCCTGACAGTTAGAACAATTAATAAGTGGAACAACTTGCCTGCAGAAGTTGTAAATGCTCCAAACACTGGAAATTTTTAAGAAAATGTTGGATAACCATCTGTCTGAGATGGTGTACATTTTCTTGCCTGGGCAGGGGGTTGGACTAGAAGGCCTCCATGGTCCCTTCCAATTCTGTTGTTGTTGTTATTGTTGTTGTTGTTATTTGTTTGTTTATTTGTCAACAAGTACAAGGAAACAAGTAACAGTATAAACATAGACATGGACACATGAAAAAAAATTGGCACAAAAAACAGGATATAAATAAGCAAAATATAGCCATAAACACATAGAATGATTACATATAATTGGGAACAGTAGAACAGGGACAGTAGGCATACTGGTGCGCTTATGCACACCACCTTAGGGACCTCTTAAGAAACATGAAAAGTCCATGGTAGACAATTTAAAGTAAAAGGTATGGGGTTTAGAGAGACTAACAATAGGTTCAGGCAGTGTTCCAGACATTAACTACTCTATTGCAGAAGTCATATTTCCTACAATTAAGATTAGAGCGAATTACATTGAGTTTAAATCTATTAATAGCCCTTGTGTTATTATGTTTGAAATTAAAGTACTCATTTACTGATAGAACATATTGGTAAATAATATTATGAACTAAGCATAGGTCGGAACGTAGATGATGTAGTTTGAGGCTATCTAGACCAGGGGTGAAATCTAAATTTTTTCCCTACCAGTTCTGTGGGCGTGACTTAATTGGTGGGAGTGGCTTGGTGGTCAGATGACTGGGTGGGCGTGGCCAATAACAATAAATAATAAAAATAATAAACAAAGTATAAAAAAAATTAGAGGTACCAAAAACCAACTTTTACACTTTACACACATACAACACAACTGACTCACACACAATGCAAAAGCAGCTGCACTTCACACTTCACACACACACAACACAACACAACTCACACACACACACACACCACACACACAAAATACCACATACAGCTTTCTGAGATTTTGTGTGTTTGTGTAGTTAGAGTGAAACACTACAGAAACACAAGATCTCAGAAAGCTGCACAAATATTTTATTTTATTATTAAGGTTTGTGGACTTCAATTCCCAGAGTTCCTCAGCCAGCAAAGCCAACCAGCATTAGTTGCTCAGTGATGAAATAGATTAGCTAAGTTTAGATTAGTTCTGTCTGGTGCTGAAAGTGAAACTGGGGCTTTCGGGCTGGGAAAAAAGCCATGCGGTCGATCAGTAATCAGGTAAGTGCCTTAGAATCTCTTAAAAGGAGGTTTTCTATAAGTTTTCTACAGAAAACATGTTTTTTAAGGTTCTGCTGATGTGGAACTCAGGTGAGATCGCCAGAGGAGCCTTAAAGAACTTTTTTTTTAAAGTTTAAAGGCCCTGCCAATCTCAGCTGAGGGGTGGGATCCTCAAAGGCTTTTTTTTACTTTTAAAGGCATGTTTCGGCTGAAGAAAAACCTGCTTTTAAAAGTAAAAAAAAAAAACTCTGCTGATGGTGCGAGTCAGCAGAGGCGGGGGGGGGGCAGGGATTTTTGCTACTGGTCCTCCAAACCAGCAGCCACCATCGCTACTGGATTGCGCGAGCCGATCCAAACTGGGAGCATTTCACCCTTGATCTAGACCTAAAATTTCAAGTCCGGTGGTATAGGGAATTTTATTTTGAGCAGAAGATTTAAGAATACTTCTAGTAAAATACCTCTGGACCCTCTCTAATGTATTAATGTCCGAAATTCAGTGAGGGTTCCAGGCAGGTGAGCAGTATTCAAGTACAGGTCTTGCAAAGGTTTTATTACCCTAGTTTGGAGTATAGCATTACCAGAGAGAAAACTTCGTAAAATAAGATTTACAACGCTTAATGCCTTTTTTGCAATGATGTTACAGTGAGCTCTGGGACTTAGATCCTTTGAAATGAATACTCCTAGTTACTTCATATTTTGTACATCAATTCCATCACTATTGGACCTGGAGGCCTTGCCCACAATCACTCATGCCCTAATCCAGTGGTGGGATTCAAGTAATTTAACAACCAGTTTATCAAACTGCTCAGAAAGTTAACAACCGGTTCTCCTGAAGTGGTGCGAACTGGTTGAATCCCACCACTGCCCTAATCACTTCCTGGAAACATGCTCTATATGTGTCAGCCTTGTCATCTAGACCAGAAAGGAAACATGACCAGAGAAAGTAGTTCTACATTACTGTAAAGCTATATTAACAATACCTTGTCAGTCTGAAAGTACATTTATTTATTTCGTGTATGGCATATCATACATGCACTAGCAATATATATTAACAATTCACCTAGATTAGTAAAAGACAATAAAATATAAATGTTAAAAAGATCAGATACCAGTGTCTAGGCCATCTAACCACTGAAGCACAGCATTGTTTGTATTTAAAAAAAGTCAGATACTGGACTGGTAGATGCTCTCAGCTTACAACTGATCAAGATGTTTGGTGTGGGACCCCAGAGTCACACTGAGGGGAGGATACTAGGCCCCATTTATATAGAGAGTTCCAGCAGAAGCCATGTGAAGCGTGAATCCTATTCAAGATTGTCCATTGCTGACATGGTACTTCAAAGCCCAGAGCCTTTTTTGTGGGGTCATTTGTATGTCTTCCTGAGTGTTCCATTGGCCCATTTGGTTTTCCATTGGGAATTGGTGTTAAAGTTATTGGGCAGATGTTGTGCAAGTGTCAGTGGGGGCTTCCTGGATTTGAGTCTTCCAGCTGATAAACACAATCTGAAAACACAATTCTTCTGCTTTTACTTTTACAGCCCAAATTACTCAGGGAGGGTCCCTTCTGAGCCTCTTGCTCTGCCCACTATGCAGCTACAGGCTTTTATCTGACTGTTCCCTAGGCAGCATCCCTTCACCCTGTCTCCCAAGGTTTTTCTCACATACCATTACAACATGGGTCTACCCTATCCAAATATCGCAACTGGTCCAGAATGCAGCAGCATGCACAGGTCTGGGCATTCCACAGTTTGTTAGTCTTACACCACTGCTGTGTCAGCGGCATTGGTTTCCAGTTTATTTGCAGATGCAATTCAAAGTGGTGGTTATTACCTTTAAAGTCCCATATGCCCTATTTGTAGAATGACCTCTCCTTGAGGGAACCTGCCAATTTCACCTGGTCAGGTAGGTTGGCATGCTCCAGGTATCTTCCCTGAAATGCTGTTGTGTCATGCTACTTATGATACAAAGGGAAGTAGTTGAGCCAAAAACTAAAAAGGTGAGATATAAATTCATAAAGATACCCTAATAGCTTTGGCCAGCTTTCAAGAGGACCAGAAAACAAGGATAAACAAAGTAAATTCATATTTACAGTATGTCTGCCAGCAATAGTCAGTGGTGTCCATGTTTATGTGTGTATAAAATTTATAGCCCTTGTGATACAAAGTGTGGCATTTGGAAAATGCAAAATTTAAGATGAAAAGAAATAAATTGCCTAACAGCTTTGAAAAATGAATAGAAATCCACTCATAAGTTTTAATTTCATACTTCCCTAAATTATTTCAGACAACAGCTTGTTTTCTATGTCATATTAAATACAACTGCTTTCTAACTGCTGAATTGCTACCCAGTAGTTTCCGATTTTGCATGCCAAATGAAATGGCTTTTAGAATTGCGTGTAACCTGCAGACTGCTTACGCTAGTTTATCAAATCCTGTATATTCTATTTCTGTTTCCTTCCTTTCTAATGATGTGTGCAATAACCATCAAGAGAGTGTAAGAATGCATGCATTTATGTTTATTAATGTAATATTATAAATAGGTTGGTAATTTGATGTGTTTAAGACCTCTCTGTATGAGTCTTAATTAGTATCAGGTCTGCCCTCTGCCTTATATAGGCATGAACTGTAGTTATTAGATGTTTCTTTCTTTCATAGAAACAGACAGCTGGTGCCATGCATGACATTCATTGTAAAGGGCTGAGGTACTTTCTCTAGATCCAATTATCAAACTTTGCACCTAAAAATATAGGATGAAAATAAATCTCTCTGGAAAAATGGGGTAAGATTTCAAAGCAAGACTTAGGAATTAAGCAGCGTCTCCCGTTTCAAGAGTCCTCTGGGTAAGAATTTGATCTCATATGTCACTCTGAGTTTATCTTTCCAGGATCTGGCTTTTCAGCTGCTATGCCACTCCCTGACAAATGCATCCACCCATGGAAATTTAAGTGTCAGTGGGAAAAGTTTCAGATAGCTGATGCATTATTGCATTGGTCGCATGGGTATCTCTACTTGGTTTTCAGTGGGCACGTGTGCTGCCTGGAAGGATCTTGGTGACTTTTCAGCATGACTGGCTGGGGATTGATTCTGGGAATTGAAATCCACAAGACTTAAAGTTGCCAAGGTTGGACACCCCTGATCTAGGGGAAAGATATGAATTAAGGAAACGATATGAAAAAGTTTCCAATAATTTGGTTCCAAATTTTACCAGATGGGTATTTAGACAATTGTTAGTTCAGATATTTTAGAATCAACAAATTCAAGAGCCAGGGCTGAGAAAGTTTCTGGAACCAAGAATGATGAGACCCAGCTGGGGTTGCTTGGGCCGGTCATTCCCTCTCAGCCCAAATTGGTTTCAGAGTCTATGAGAAGCCAGCTGATAAATAAAACCTCCCTTGTCACTTCATACACTGATAGTTTCTTTTTAAGGATTGGGCAAATACAGTGCAAAATTAACCAAATCCTGAAACCATGGGACAAACACTAAAAATAAAAACGATGACCAACAACAGAATCTGTGTTGATAATAAAAAGGGCTTATATAACAAATAGCATTTAAATTACTAGAGCTATGGGATTAGATTGCATGATCAAAATACGTCAGTGGGAATTCAAGTTGTAAAGTGAGAACTCTATTTTGATATTCATGATTGAGGAGAACCCAAGGAAACTGACTTTAAATTGGCTCCTCCCTCATATAATGGCAGTTTAAAATAATTTTGATTACCTGAGAGCTCCACCTTGTGGCTTGTTATTTGCAACAAAGTAATTCAGAAAGAATGATGTTGCAGATCTCTTGGTATATGAAATAATTAGAGGAAAGCATTTTATATAAATGTTCATTTATACATTCATAAAACCTGAGTTTGGAAAGAGAACTTGGCATCATAATGGACAAGTCAATGAAAATAACTGCAGCTACTATTAAAAAAATAAACAAATTGTATACCTTGCATTATTTGGAAGGGAATTGAAAACAGAAATAATGCCCTTATTAAAAAAAAATCAGTGTAAATTTCTTATGCTGATATGAAAGCAATTTGTATAGCTTTAAAATAGGATTGGATAGGTTCATGGAGGATCAGGCTACCAATAGGTGCTAATATTGATGGCTATTTACAAGCTTTTGACTGAAAAGGCAGCAGATCTCCAGTATAATAGCTGATCTGAAATCTAATCTGTTAAGTTCTGGAAGTAACGAGGCTGGAGACCAGGGTAGTGACAACAGCTCTTTAATATATGGTGAACCCAGCAACAGGCTGGGGGAAAAACCTCTCCTTTTATACAGTTCTACTGGTGGCTTCGTCCAATCAGCAACGTGCTGATTTCCCGCCCAAATATTTAAAGGTACATACAAGAATACATAACACTCCTCCCCTCCCAGAAAACACTTTGCCTCTATTTACATCTTATTTACATGTTATTTTTCGACGTAGTCACGCAAATAACCTGGGCGTCTCCTAGTTCTTTCAGACCTGCGCGGTTCAGTCCTGGGTGGTGTTTTGAGCTGTTCGGAGGGTCTGTTTTCTCCCTCCAGCTCTTTTTCTATGCCATCGGGCCCTGGATTATTTGCAGATTCTTTTTCTTGGCCATCCGGCCCTGGATTACTTTTGTAATTTTCCCTGTCGTTTCCCTCGGGAACCTGATGGCGTCGCTGGACCTCCGGGACCTCAGCTAAGTCTTGCGCCTCCCCCGGGTCATAGTCAGCTGTGGGTTCAAATAGGGAGGGGTCATAATTTGTTTCTTGTGGCTTACTTTGTTCAGTTATTCGTCTCCTTATCTGATCTATGTGGCGCCTCCAAATTCGGTTGTCTTGTAATTCGACCAAGTATGACTTTGGGCCGGTTGCTTTTATTATTTGCCCTGCGAGCCAACTTGGGCCGTCCCCGTAGTTGCGGGCCCACACTCGGTCGCCTATGCCCAATTCCCTTGTTTTGTCTATTTCCTTGTAACCCTCTGGTGTGTAATGGGACTCAATCGTCAAGTGGGCACCGGAGTTTCCGTCCCATCAATAATTCGGCTGGGCTTCTGCCTGTAGCAGTGCTTGGGGTTCTGTGCTGAACGGCCAGAAAGAAGTCTATCTTTGTTTGCCAGTCACCTGGCTTGAGCCTGGACAATGCCTCCTTGGCGCTCCGGACGGAACGCTCTGCAAGGCCATTCGACGAGGGTGGAAAGGCGCAGAGGGCATGTCGGATGCCCTCCTCTGCCAAGTATTCTTGAACTGGGCTGCCGTGAATGCGGCCCGTTGTCGGACACCAGAGTGTCAGGCAACCCGTGGGTTGAATAGTGGCGCAGGGCTGCGATTACTGCCTCGGCCGTGGGATTTCATGAGGATGATCTCCAACCATTTAGAGAATGCGACAACCACTAGGAAAGTTTGGCCATGGAAAGGGCCAGCAAAATCAATGTGGATTCTTGACCAGGGCCCTTGGGGTTTTTCCCATTCCTGACTGGGGCCGTTGGGGTAGAGGTCTGGACTCTTGGCAAGCCTGGCATTTCCTACCCTCTCAGCAATCTCTGAGTCCATGAGTGGCCACCACACATAGCTTCTGCTAGCCCCTTCATCCTGACGATCCCTGGGTGGCCCTCGTGGAGGAGGTCCAGTACCTTTCCCTTAATTTATCGGGATTACCACGATCACCCCATAACAGGCACCCCTTGAGCCGAGAGCTCATCCGCTTTTTAACAAATTCCTTAAACTCGCCCGGCGCAGCGGGCCACCCTCTTGTACCCAACCGAGTACAGTCCTTAACATAATGTCCGGTATGATGCCCGAGCCACTTCCTTAGATGTGACTGGGCCAGAGTCCAAAGAGTCAATAAGCAGGATGGGCGTCCCGGAGTGGGGTCTTGATGGCCCCTGGTAGTGGGCATCTGCTTAACGCGTCTGCATGCCCCACTTCTTTTCCTGGTCGATGCTGCAGCTTGTACGAATAAGCGGCTAAGAAAATAGTCCATCGGGTCAAGCGTGGCGAAAGTGCCACAGGCGTGGGCGGTCGCCAGCCAGTATCCCTAGTAGCGGTCTGTGGTCAGTCACGATTTCAAAATCCGCCCAAAACATACTCGTGAAATTTTTCACCCTGACACAATGGCTAGTGCTTCTTTATCTAATTGGCTGTAGTTCCTCTCTGGGAGGACATCGTTCTAGAGTAAAAGCTATAGGGGCTTCTGTGCCGTTTGAAGTCTATGGCTGAGTACAGCCCCACCCCGTAAGGGAGGCATCGCAAACCAGCACTAGGGGCAATGAGTTATGATATTGGATGAGCAGGCTGTCACTTGAGAGCAGGTTTTTACTGCTCAAAGCCCTATTTTCTGACTTTCCCCAAGACCAAACAGTATTTTTCCTAAAAGCCTATGCAGCGGTTCAGCAACGGTCGCTTTGTTTTTAAAAGACCGTAAAAATTCACTAGCCCCAGGAATGCCTGTAGCTCTGCTTTGTTTTTGGGCGCTGGAGCCTTTCTAATTGCCTTGACCTTGCTCTCAGTGGGTGAATTCCTTTCTTGTCTATCCGTAGCCCAAGAATTCGACGGATTCGACCCCTATCTGGCATTTGTTTACCTTGACTTTCAATCCGGCTGTCGGAAAATGCCCAGAACCTTTCTTAAACGCCTCCCCAATTCCTCTACGTTTTCCCTGAAATCAGGACATCATCAGTAGGGAACTACCCTGGGAGCCCTTGCAGAAGTCGTTCCATTAGGTTTTGGAACAGCCCTGGTGCCACACTCACCCCAAATTGCAATCGGGTGCACTTGAAGGCCCCCTGTGCGTTACAATCGTTTGGGCTTCGCTGTGCGGGCGTCACGGGCAGTTGTTGGTAGGCTTGGGCCAAGTCTAACTTTGCAAAGACTTGCCCTCGCCCCAAAGAGTGCAGCAAGTGTTGCACCACGGGAACCGGGTAAGCGCTTTTCTGTAAGGCTTTGTTAAGCGTCGCCTTGTAGTCAGCGCAAATTCTAATTGACCCATCTGCTTTTATTGGGTGACGATTGGCGTCCCACTGCGTGATCGACTGGCACCAAAATCCCTGATTTATGAGCTTATCTAGCTCCTTATCAATTTTGGTTTTAGGGCAAAGGGACCTCCTCGCCTTAAGCCTAATGGGCGCTACCTGGGGGTCTAAGTTGAAGGAAATAGGGGTCCCCTTGTACTTGCCCAGGCAGTCCTTGAAGACATCTTCGAACTCGTTAAAGAGAATGTCTTTCAGGTTACAGTCGCTTCTGTAGATGCCAGTCACTCCCATGCCCAGGGCACGAAACCAGTCTAGTCCCAACAGACTGGGCAGGGTCCCTTCGACGATCGTGATGGGCAGAGTCTTCTTGTGAGGTCCGTACTCGACTCGGACGGAGGTGGTCCCTCGAACAGGGATGCGATTCCCTTGGTAGTCGTGGACTCGTAGCCGTTGAGCTTGCAGGTGGCGCTTCGCGACTGACGGCAGTGACTTTGCCAAAGTGTCCCAGGACATGATGGTGATCGCTGACCCCGTGTCTACTTCGAGCCGGCACCGTACTTCCTCTATTTTTGGTTTGGTGAAGATCTTCTTCTCCACTTGGGTCGAGGCGCGGCCTATGACCACAGTCGTTTGGTTTGAATCCGCGCCTTTTTTGTTTGAGCCAATCGCGGGTCGCCTTGCCGATTCCGCGCTCTGATTGGCCGATTTGAATTTTCGGCGGGAAGGTTGGGCCGCTCGACAAACTTGAGCTAGGTGCCCTTTCTTCCCGCACCGACATGTGCGTCCTTAAACTTGCAGCGTTGGCGCTGGTGTTGACCACCGCAGCTTCCGCATTCGCCGCTGTCCCCTTTGTCGCGTTTCTCGGTTCGGCAGACCCTTCCTCATCTTCACCGCCGGATTCGGTCTGAACCTCCTCCTGGTGCACTGGAGTTGGCTTCGCCGCCTTTGGTGGGACAGGCTTTGCAGTGTCTCCGCCGCTTGGGTGGACATTTCATGTGCTCTGGCTTCATCCAGAGCGTTGGCCAGCGTTAGGTTGCTCTTTGCTAGCAGCCGCCGCCGCAAACGGATGTCTCTGACCTCGGATGAGTTGCTCGAGGAGCACCTCGCCCAGGTCGCGTATCCGCAGTCCTTGGACGCTTCCTTAGGCGGCCATGTAGTCACCGATGGATTCGCCTCCATCTGCCTTCGCCTCCGAATTCAAACCGCCGCACGATTTGGACGGCGTTGGCGCAAATGATTTTTTAGTAAAGTCTGTAGAGTTGGCCACGACACCGATTGTAACGGCGTTGGCTCTGCCAGGCTTCCGCGATATCAATGACCTCCGGACCACAGTGGCTTAAGAAATAAGCCCTTTGCGGTTATCTGGAACTCCTTGCAGTTCGTTGGCTTCTAGAAAGCTTTCGAACGGGTCATATACGTTCCCCATTTCTCTTTAGCCGGGTCAAACGGTGCGGGCGGAGTGTAACTGGCCATCTCCGCTTTTCTGCCCTGTGTTTGCTGGGTTCGGGTCTATCGTGCTTCAGCTCGGTTCTGGTTCTCCTTAGCCTCGAGATCCCACCTTCGTCGCCAGTGTTAAGTTCTGGAAGTAACGAGGCTGGAGACCAGGGTAGTGACAACAGCTCTTTAATATATGGTGAACCCAGCAACAGGCTGGGGGAAAAACCTCTCCTTTTATACAGTTCTACTGGTGGCTTCGTCCAATCAGCAACGTGCTGATTTCCCGCCCAAATATTTAAAGGTACATACAAGAATACATAACATAATCCACAAGGCAACAGTGATATATTTTCATCAGAAATATTCTCTGCTTTCATAGGGGGTCACAATTACCTGTCTTTTAATGCTTTCCCAGGTCATACTCCGCCAGATGGCATTTTAATCTTCTTCTAACATTGATGTCACGATTAGTAGCTATTTGTTTAAAGATTTAAGAAGTGGAATATTAGTTTTGGTGAGCTCAAGAATATTTACTAGGGGGTCACAAAAGCCCTTGTGGTGGATGCCATTGTATTATGAAGCCCCACCCCAGGGGTGAAATCCAGCAGGTTCTGATAGGTTCTGGAGAACCGTTAGTGGAAATTTTGAGCAGTTCGGAGAACCGGTAGCACAAATTTTGAGTAGTTCGGAGAACCGGCAAATACCACCTCTGGCTGGGCCCAGGAGTGGGGAGGGAATGGGGATTTTGCAGCATCTTTCCCCTGGAGTGGGGTGGGAACGGAGATTTTGCAGTAACCTTCCCCTGCCACACCCACCAAGCCACGCCCACAGAACCGGTAGTAAAACATTCAGATTTGACCACTGCCCCACCCCTTTTTTATATATAGTGTTAATATATTTATTAAAAAAGGCAAGGGACTGCACTGTTCCCGGGTTGCAAAAATATAAGTGCTGATATCATAGGATATGGGGCCTCTGTTTTCTGGTACGCTAAACTGAAAAGATTATCCTTATACTACTACCACCCTTAATACTATGAATAGTCTTCTACCCCAATGTTAAGTAACCAAAGCAATATTTTCATTTTCTACATGAAGAAATACCATATAATTCCTGTACTGGCATATTTTCCCTGGAATGTGTAAAAGCTGATTATAGGTAATCCTTGGCTTACTACCAGTGGTGGGTTTCTACCGGTTTGCCCTGGTTAATTGAGTTTTGCTTCATTTTGCAACCTTTCTTGCCACAATTGTTAAATGAATCGGTGCAGTTGTTAAGTTAGAAGCACGGTTATTAAGCCAATCTGGCTTTCCTATTAACTTTCCTTATCAGAAATTTGCAAAAGGTGGTCACATAACCTAGAGTGCCAGTTGCCAATTATTCAAATTTTAATAATGCTGCAAAGGTTGCAAGTGTGAAAAAAGGTCATAAGTCATCTTTTTCAGTGCCATTGTGACTTCAAATGATTACTAAATGAACGGGTGTAAGTCGAGGACTACCTATATGAGAAAGTTCAAACTGGAGTAAATATTCCTTCAAAAACCCAGAAAGACTTCATACAACTGTGTGTCTTGTTTGTTTCAGAAAAACCCTTAGATGAGATGAAGTGAAGCTATTCCAAGATTACAGTCACAAAAATCCAACATATAGTAGACGGCTGACAAAAATGAGGTCTGAAGAGGATTATAATCACTGAAAAAGATGGCTTGCAGAATGATTATCTGGTAAATTTAGCAACAATTGCTTCCCAGCCTTTTGGTTAAGATCAAGAGTAAGAAAAAAAAATCCAAGAAGGCTCCGATGTTGGCATCCAAGTATGGTTTCTATGTTTCTGGCAACTGCAGCTTCTTGTTTAATTTTAAGTATTTTCATTGATGCTACCACTTGTATGCTTCTTGCGATTGTGGTGTCAGAGTCAGACTGTGTAGTAATTTATCCCTGTGATGTAATTAATTGCTTTTCTTGTTTCCTTGGCTTCTGACCTGGCTTTTGGTTGACAAATGTTTTAAGCTTCCATGGTTTCTCCATGGAGTTGTTGCTGATTTCAGACATGAAACAAGACACTGTGTAGTTTTGAAGGGTAGCTCTAGCACTCCGAATGGTGCCTGGAAGTGGACCAAAAGTCAGTGAAGCTCTTTAAGACCCCTCAAGATAATATTTCTTCTCCTGGAGCCGTTTAGCAGTGTGATGTCTGTATTTTGAATTGACTGTAGCCTAAAGACACACATAATGCACTTCCTCATGTCCTGAAAGCTGCAAGAACAGGTTATCTCTATTCTTATATTGTCATAAGAGATATTAGTAATAGACCAAGAAGAGAAAATATCTTCTTTAAAACTTTAATGAGATTTGATTTGGAGGGTTAGTTCAAGAAGTAAAGTTGATAGAAATCACAAATGCACATTCACATTTCTTGCTTGGATGTTCCATCTTATTTGAATTTTTATTTCACTTTACAAGAACTTTCAGAAAAGAGTCCCCAGCCCTATATAAGAGCCTTTAAGTATCTGATGCCTGAAAGTCATCAGACATCAAATAACTAGGTTTTCACTCCTTGCAAATGTCTATGGGTTTTTATTTTAAGATAGAGCAATAAATGATGCTCATTCTGAGATTTAATATCAACAACTAGACCAGAGGTCTCCAACTTTGGTCCCTTTAAGACTTGTGGACTTCAACTCCCAGAGCCCCTCAGCCAGCAAAGCTGGCTGAGGGACTCTGGGAGTTGAAGTCCACAAGTCTTAATGGACCAAGGTTGGAGACCTCTGCTCTAGATTGTATTTCCGCATACTTTACACCTCACCATTTATGAACATTAACACTTCATATGCCTTTGAGGCAGGCTGAGAGAAAGAGTCAGGTGAAACAGCAAGCACAAGCAAGGTCATGAAGGGGGGAAAAAAGCAATGACACACACTATAGTTGTACTTACTGACTCAACTAGAGTTAATATTTTGAGCCTGGAAAAAAATGGACTGCTTTAATGAATATTAGAGAGGTGATGCATTCACAGGAGATCAGAGCACTTCTTCCAAATTTTATGAAATGTAAGGCATGTTCAAACATGCCCACATGCACAATATAGGGTAGGATGTTATCCTATCAGCCATAATTCTGCATCCCTGTATGACATGTGGAATTGGCCTTGGATGACAGGAGGAAGAATGTCTGCTAAGATCATTCCAACATAAAGTTACAATCCCTGTCCAAGAGGATACCAAGCTAATGTTCATCCATTTTGTACTGTAAAAAAACAACCTCTGCAACAATTAAATTTTCACCCTCAGGTGTTGATAATCTTGCACAAGATAAATGTGAGTCACTATCTTACTGCATGAATAGAACTTCAATTGTTTTTGTGGCAGAGACAGTGAAAATGTGTCTTCTGGTTGTTGCTGACCAAATTTACATAGACCTTACATACATACACCCACACACATACATACATACATATATACATATATGTGTAAGGGGTTGGACTAGAAGACCTCCAAGGTCCCTTCCAATTCTGTTATTCTATTCTATTCTATATTCTGTCTTCCTGCTTATACACCACCCCCATTCACCCACATACAGAGAGAGAGAGAGAGAGGTTATTTGTATATAGTATATAGTATTTGTATTTAGTAGATATTTTTAGACAGCACTCTTCCAAACAAGGAACCAAGTCTCCTTAGAACTCAGAAAATGAGAAGTAATAAGCATATTAACTTTCAGAGAAAAAAATGCGGTGTTTTTTTTTTTTACATTTATATCCCGCCCTTCTCCGAAGACTCAGGGCGGCTTACACTATGTTAGCAATAGTCTTCATTCTATTTGTATATTTATATACAAAGTCAACTTATTGCCCCCAACAATCTGGATTCTCATTTTACCTACCTTATAAAGGATGGAAGGCTGAGTCAACCTTGGGCCTGGTGGGACTAGAACCTGCAGTAATTGCAGGCTGCTGCTGTTAATAACAGGCTGCATTAGCAGCCTGAGCCACAGAGGCCACTCAGAGGTTGCTCGGTGAAAACAAAGAGCTACAATATGTTGTAATGTAGACAAATCTCACCACAACTTTTTTTTAAAAAAAAATAATTTATAAGCATTATTCATGCTTACATGTTTTTGGAGCAAATTTACAAGATGGAGAGCTTAGCTAAATAAGATAAGTTACTCGTAGGTCAGTGACAAGTAGAAGCAAATAAATCCCAATAAGCATTAATTTGTTGTTGGCCCAGCTTGCATCTTACTTGGCACAAAAATCATTCTGAGAGGGAAAACTGAGATTCAACACTTTATTTCTAATAAAGGGAGGCATAATTAAAGGGAGGTATACTTGGGACCCAAGTTCAAATCAGGCAACCGTGATTTGGGCATTCAACAAGTTGTTTATATACCATAAAGGTCATATACACATCAGATGACATCAGTGCAGCTTAAGCTAACATCTCATAATAACCATGGAGGACGCACTTTTTAAGCTAAGCTCGCCACCTCTGTGTGTGGTTTTTTTAAAAATTTGATTAAATTTCATTATAAAAATAGTTAGAAAACTAAAAGAAAGAGAGAGAACTGCAAAGAGAGAAAATGTGGTGACTTCTGACTCTTCAGTGTGGTAAAAATATAAATATATATTTAAAAAACTCCAACCTCAGCTTTTTGCTTTACAATGCATGACATTTCAAGTCATTTTTATAATAACAAAATCATACTACTTTCAAAACCTAAGTATTTTTTAAAATTTCAAATTAAAAACTCCAGAAGTAGTTTCAAAGTAGAAATAATAATAGACAAATTCTTCTCTAACTAAGGCAGTCAGTTTTGCCATCTCCACTAACTCCATCACTTTTACCACCTACTTTTTCATTGTGGGAATTAGTGTGTCTTTCCATCATTGTGCATATTGGATTCTTATCACTGTCAAAATATTTCATAGTAAAGTCCCAAATTTTCTTTCAAGTTCTTAACCATAAAACCTAAAAGGAAAACTTCTGGTTTCAGTTTTATTTTAAGAATGTTCTGTATTAAAATAGAAATCTGATCCCAATATTTCTTTGCTTTATCACAGGGGTGTCAAACTCAATGACAAATCACAGCAGCCCGGTGGGCATGGGTGGGTGGGCGTGGCTGGTTCGACACCATTCCCTGGTGTGGCTGAATTGGGAGGCTGGGTCAGGACATAGGGACTCGATGTAGGGACAATTTGGTGCCCCACAAGCTCCTTGCCTCTCCAAACTGGTAACAGCCAAGTGCACATGCACGCACACACACACGCACAACACTCCAAATTTGGGGACTATTGTCTACAGAGGAAGGAGATGGCCTTCTCCCCAAGCCCAGGCATGATTGGCTTTGCAAGCTCAGTTATGGATAGTCTCCAAGCTTGGAATGATGTTTGTGTGTGTGCACAGCATGCCAAAGGAGACATTTTTTCCCAGATCAATCCCAGACATTGTTGGTGTTTCTCCCTCCCAGTGTTGTGACTCCGGCTCCCAAGCCTGTCCTCATGGAGGAAGATGACTCTGAAAGTGATGG
This sequence comes from Ahaetulla prasina, assembly GCF_028640845.1. Classification (NCBI taxonomy): domain Eukaryota; kingdom Metazoa; phylum Chordata; class Lepidosauria; order Squamata; family Colubridae; genus Ahaetulla; species Ahaetulla prasina. The sequence goes on along the minus strand of NC_080541.1, from coordinate 96,954,452 downwards.
GGAGGAGCTGACAAGGCGTCCCTCTCCAGGACCCTCCTTTCTGGCACCCACTAATAGGGAGTGATGAAAATCATTCTTGGATTGATCCCAGGCAGCGTCGGAGGGAGAGGACTCCCTCTCCAGGACCCTCCTTTCTGACAACGCCTCAGGTTCCAGCTGAAGGCCAGGAGGAAGGCATGTCAGAGCACCCACTAATAGGGAGTGATGAAAATCAATTTCAAATCATATCTTGTATACCCAAAATCATGACCTCATATTTAAGTTAATTTTTTCTTTTAGTTGTTAAATATTTAAACTAATGGCAAATACACCCAGCCAACTTTAATTCTTCTAATAATATTCATATTAGGTTCACCTTGAAAAAAAACATAATATCTTACCATAGGTCCACCAGATTGCATCATTGCTTTTCTAAAAAAAAGGTACTTGGGTTGATAACCTGAGAGACGTTTTAGGAAAAAGCTTTGCTTTATTTTTAATCCAAACTCTTTCAATGGCACGCTTAATAAAATTATTCTTAAAACCTGTGTTCAGTTAAGATACAAGTAGGCATGCCATTCAAATCTCAAATCATAATCTCTTATTTTTCAAAGTTATCCACTCCTTTATCCAAAAACAGTTTTAAAAACTGTTTTAGAAAACTAAAATGTAATTTCAAATCTGCTAGCCACAAACCTCCTCTTTCTTAAGTATCCTGCAACAATTTCTATCTAATTATCATTTTTCCTTTCCATATAAATTTAGAAATATCTTTTTGCTGTTGCTTAAATGGCGTGCCTGTCATCAACACTGGTTACATCTGAAACAAAAACAACACCTTAGGTAAAAGATTCATCTTGATTACAGAAATTCTTCCCAGCTTGTAATTTATCCCACCTCAATAAATTCTTTTTAATATTATTCCAGTCATATAGTTGTTCTGAAATGATTTAGAATTTGTATTAATCATAGCAACTCCAAGGTAATTAATCTTAATCATTATGTTTTGTGGGTTTTATAAAAACCAAAACAAAGTCATCAGCAAAAGCTCTCTACACATTTCTTTTTTAATCTTCAAGCCCAATGTTTTTCAACCTGTCATATGTCTCTAGTTCAGGGGTAGTCAACCTTTTTATACCACCGCCCACTTTTGTATCTCTGTTAGTAGTAAAATTTTCTAACTGCCCACCGGGTCCACAGTAATGGTGATTTATAAAGTGTATCGTTGTCTGCACATGCCTCTCGCACATCGTGGATTGGGTTTGTGGGGGGGCATCGACTACTAGCGCTGCTTGTCTGTTACAGTTGGGTGGTGTGGGGGGAGATGCGCGAGCTATTCTGGGACAAGGCTCTTTTGTTTGTGGTCACACTATAGCGCCATTTAGTTTCACTTACATAACATGAACTAAACTTATGCGCGGGCGATACAAATAGTATATTTGCAGAAATTTAAATTGTCACGGGGAATTTTATGAAAACCTAATGTAAATGTTTTTAAATAATGCTATGAAATTTTTTTTTAAAAGTCAATTGAATTAAAAAAAAGGAAAGTGCTTCAGTATCGGACAAAACCCCTACCACCCACCATGAAAGCTGGAATGCCCACTAGTGGGCGATAGGGACCAGGTTGACTATCACTGCTCTAGTTAAAACTTCCAAAACTAAAATAAAAAGAGATAAAGGAAATCCTTGTCTTGTATCTTTTAAAATCTAACACAGTTTCCGTGTGTGTTTGTTAATATGCTAGTGATGAACTTTTTACCTCTGGACTTTTGCATGGACATTTTTTATCACAACTTAAGCCAAATTCTATGTGCCCTTTCCTTGTTCTAGTAACGGGCTCCCTTGCAAAATTCAGCATAGTTACAAAGCCACAGTCGGCCAGCTAGAGTAACACTTCCTATAACAGAAGCATTTGTGGTCAGCCTCTTTAAGTTCTTATAGTAAATGTCAATGTAGGTTTTAACTAGCTACTTCTGCTATGCAAAAGTATAGACTAAGATGGACCAGCTCTGGTTGGAGCTAATTCATGGTTCCCTTACAAAAGCCTCTTAACAGTTTGCTAATAAATTAATTAGGCCAGGCCCTCATTACAATAATTTCAATACCAGATATAATGTTCCATAGAAGTAACCTAAACACATTAGAGTTCTTATAATACAGTATCATAGACAGGGATAGCTTAATGGGAATGCATGTTTCGCCTCTTGTTTTTGTAACAATTAGTAGATCTTAAGTCCAATCACCCCACCTTCTCTGAGATCAGGGGTGAAATCTAAAATTTTTCCCTACTGGTTCTGTGGGCGCGGCTTGGTGGGCATGGCAGGGGAAGGATACAGCAAAATCTCCATTCCCACCCCACTCTGGGGCCAGCCAGAGGTGGTATTTGCCGGTTCTTTGAACTACTCAAAATTTCTGCTAGCGGTTCTCCAGAACTTGTCAGAACCTGCTGGATTTCACCCCTGTCTGGGATCCTTGTTGCCAACAGATGAGACTTAATGAAGTACATGTGAATATTGAGGAATTTATGTGACATGATGGATTCGAAAGTAAAAATGGTACATTAATCTAAGTGCAAGGTTAGATATGAATGAGAATCTTCCCATTTCACAAACCGTTTCTATTAATTTATTCAGAATAGTGGCTCTTCATCACAGAATAAATTATTAGATATCCACTTAGTCTGAACTGCTGTACTTATCCATCATGCTAATTGCAGTTATGAATACTCTGCATATTTTTCCCCTAGGAAAACCGAACTGACCTCTCTTGGCTGTAATTTATTTTGTCTTCTCTGCAACAGGAACTATTTTCTTTATTGTATTTAGATGCGGTTTAAAAGCATTGGAAAAGAGATACCAAAAACGTTGGTTGCCATGGGAACCAATGCACTGTGGCAGCTGCATTGGATTCTGTACTACAAACCTTTGGAAGGTATTGCAGTCACATGTATTTTAACTTTGTTTTCCATCTTTTTCTATTTACCGAAAATTCAGTAAAGGTTTGCAGAACACTTCAAGCTTTACATGCTAGCGTAGCAAATTGAATACATTTTGAGTAAATATATGTTTAGGTATGCAAACATAACGATTTGATTCAGCTTAGTCCTTTTCCCCCCTTCCCAGTCTTTTTTGAACCTGCTAAATGGCAGGAAAATAGCCCAGTTAAACATTTAAACCTACTGAATAAACAAAGCCTGCTCAAGTCTTTCTTGCTATTTGTTCGCACATTTTTAAACAATGTTAATGCAGCACCGATAAAAATAAAAATTCAAATCTGAACTCATTTTAACTTTACAGTACGTTACAGCAACAGTCAGTCCTTCGTATTATCAGGATTACTGGACATAATCCATTCAATTATTTGCAATCAGCACCCTTAAACCCAATGGATGCAAGTGTATCGAGTTTTAATTCAAGAAGTTTGCATATTACGCTGCATTACGATTTCATCCCTTAAAACATACCCAGTAGCATAAACTGTACAGGAGCACGCGTCAAAGGAACATTTCGATTGTTTATAATTCATATATAAAAGAGAAGCTGCTGTTCAGCAGGCTAGCTAACAGAGGGCGCCACAGAACCACAAATAAAACTCCACCAAAGCAGCATCCTGGCCGTGCAGTCTCATGCTAAACACATGCAGCGACTCGCTCTTAAGATGACTGGCGGTCTCTGGTCTCTCTTCCGGAAGGAACCAGGCGGTTGTAGATAACGGAAGCCTTTCATTGGGTTGTGAAATAAGGTGAAAAAGAGCGCAGGAGAGGAGTTGTGCTCAGACAGGGCTCTTCCAAGTCCCGTGGAGTGCTGCTATCACGTCCGCGAGCCCCTACCACAGAAAGAGACTCCGCGCCCCGTTCGCTCGCCACCTTTTTTTCCTATTGTCTCTGCAAACCCCTTGATTTTTTTTTTTTTACGACGAAGCTCTCTGCTCGCCTTTCAACGCCTCAAAAGACGCTCCGAGACGGAGCACGCCTCCCGTAGCGATGAAACGTAAAAAGGCAAGAGAGGCCAGCCGGCTTGTGAACCGAGAGCCCGACCGTCCCTTTCCAGCGCGAAGATGTTGCCGTCGACCTTTTGGGGGAATCCGTCTTTATTTAACATATAGATAAATAAATAAGATCTGTGTCGCTCCTCCAGAGAAAGCAGACAAGACCGCGTGTTGCTCTGTTCCCTCACGCACGCGCTCGCTCTCTTTCACTCCCATTCCCGTCTCGAGGATGGTGCCGGCATTCGGGCGCGCGCACCATGAGGGAGGCTCTTAAAAAAAAAATACGGGGAAGGAAGGGAAGAAAAAATAAAATAAAAACACGAATTACCTCTGGAGAATGAAAAAAAAAAAAAAGATCTTGTGAGAGATAAGAGAAATCCGCCCGAAGAAATTCTGGATTCTATTTTATTCCTTCCCGCCCCACAACCGCCTTAAGAGCCCTTTTCGTAGGAAATCGGCAGCTCTGGCTCAAGCGACGTTTAGACACCTTTCCCAAACCACGTCTCCAACTTAATAAACTCCATACATATATACTAGGCTTCGCTTGTCTTAAGTGGAGACGTCGTTTAGAAGGTGTCCTAAACGTTAGCTTTGAACCCGAGCTGCCAATATTTAGATACATATATTGGCAGCTCGGGCTCGAAGCTACGTTTAAGAGACCTTCCAAACCACGTCTCCTCTTTTATATATAGATAAAAAACCTGGACTCAGGACGCCCCCTACAGGCGAGCCCGCCCGAGCTTCTCTTGAAGCGCAAGAGCTTGCATGGAGCGGGGGAGGGAGAATAATTTTTTAAAAAAAAAGAGGAAGGGGAGAAAAAACCCTCAGTAAACCGGGGGTGGGAGGGGGGGAAGTGAGAGAGAGTGCGAGAGTGGCGTGCGCGCGCGTGCATGTGTGGCTTTTGAACTGCCCACACAGACTGTCACAGAGAGAAGCGGGCGGGAGAGCGAAATGCAGAGGCAGTAGCGGCGGCGCCGGCGTTGCTCCAATCAGCCAGCTCCAGCCACTCCACTCCCAGCAACCGAGCGAGGGAGATCTCCGGCGTCTCAGTCAGTGGGCGCGGGGGCTTAGCCGGGCCTCTCTCTCTCTCTCTCTTTGTGAGCCCCCCACCCCACCCCCAATCCGCACAAAAGGGGACAGAGGAGCCGAGGATAAGAAGGTAAGGCTTGCCGCGCCTCTTCGTCGCCATCTGGGGAGCTTGATTTTTCCGCGCTGGCCAATTGATTTTAGATTCTTTCCTCCAGGCTGTCGGGTTTGCACGCTTCTCTCGAAACGATTTCGGGCAGGTATTACATGTATGAAGGGTGTGTATGTTCGCGTGTGTGCATGAGATTAAAGGATCTGCCTTTCTGGGTGGTGGTGGTGGGAAACCTACGGCATAGGGGAAGAAATGGATCCATTCTTGGAAGTCGCCTTATGGAGCGCACATGCCTGGACGGCGGCTTTTACTACTAGGAAAGAGAATGATCGCGGTGGTGGGTTTTTTGTTTTTTTTTTGGCGATAAGAGCAGGAAGATGGAGAGAACTGAAATCTCTGCTATGCACGAAACATCCGCGGGATGGTCGCCCCGATGGAGAACATGCGTGGGAAGATCGGGGCGGAGGGCTTTTTTAAAGGGAGCTTTTTTAGAAAGCCATTCAAGTCGCCTTGCAGGAGAAAGGCTCGATTCGAAGAACGCGCGCGGGAGGGGTGGGGTGACATTCATCCCTGCTAAGACCCTGCAGAAGATTGGGGTGGGGGGGATAGAAGTGGGGTGGGGTGGGGGGGAGGGAGGGAAGACAGGGAGCGTTTATAGAGAAAACGCTGCGAAGGAATCTCAGAGCTTGAGCTTCCGAAGAGGCTTTTCACAGTGTTACCTGTGGAACGCTTTGTAGAAAACTCCAAACATTTTGGGGAGTGCCCGGTGACCAAATGTGAAAAAGTAACCGTGCAGATTCTTTACCAAAGAACCGACGGGCGGCTTGGCGTAGCGGGGTGGGGAGAAGGGAGGTAATAATACTTCCTTTGTAAATGGACATCTGCCAATTTGAACCATTCGGGCATGTGTTGATTTGGTTTTCTTTTTTTTCTTTTCTTTGCTAAAGAAAAAGAGCTTATGGTTTTGTTAGTACTCACGGATGTGACTTGAAAAAAAAAAAGACGCTGCTACAGTTTTAATCCCCCACCCTGGTTAATACAAAAGCTGCAAGACAAGAGCTTTTAAAAATCGGCGATCCATCTTTATTAAGATCAGAATTACTGCACAGATGCTCCCCGCCCCATGAATATTCATAGGAAAGACCCTTTCTCCACCTTCCCCCCACCCCCCAGCAAATCTGTGTATCTTGCAAATCCTAAATCCTGGCGTTTTCCTTCCTTCTCCACCCTTGCGGACTGCCTTTTTAGGATGTGCATTTAAATTGTAACCCTGGAAATGTTAAACCCGGCCACCCCTGTTTAATTAAGGGATGCTTTTAAAGGAGCCGTCAGTGGTGTGCCTGCTTGCACAGAATTTTTCCCACATCATGTACATAGGTGAGAAAACCCTCCGGTTTGGCTTCTCTTTTGCAGTACTGCAGGGGAAATGAATGAAAGTCTTCTGTAATTACCTATTCCTTTGTCTTCGCGTGGCGCATGCGTAGGAGAGCAGGGTGTGGAAGAGAGATGAGACTAGTCCTTCCATCCTTAGACAGGCTCATATCAGAATTATTGGAACAAAGACTGGCATCTTGAGAGAGTAATCACTCAGGATCTGTAGGACAGCATTTTAGGAAATCCGTTCATCAACAGACCCTACTTAAATAATAATTGCATTGGAAAATAATTGTATTGGTTTTAAACCCAGTATTTAAAGTCTCAGCATGTGCAATCCCACATGGATGAAATTATGTCTATTATTAAAGAGGAAAATCCTTGTTCATGACAGAATGGGTAAGATTGTCATTAGTGTGATATTACAACTCAATAGTTTTACTTTTACGGCAGGAAAAAGATACCTTCCCTGCCATTTAAATTAATGAAAAATCAAGGTAAATAAATGAAAATGGTGGGTGTAGGCTGTGGTTTTTTTTCTCTCTCATTCGCATGCCTTGCAAAATGGCTCTCAAGCAACTGCTGAGAACTGGGGCAACCATTTCATTGCGTTTTTCTACTCCTCAACTAGTAACTGCTAAGCTGGCCATCTTGTCTGCAAACATTAGAAGGGTAGTTGAAATGCACTAATTAGGCTGATCCTTTGGAAGATGACAATTAGGGAACGTCAGTGTGTGTGTAATGCAATTAAATTCCACATTTCATGATACTTAGAAGAAGCTGTTGCCATAGCAGACACTCAAGCTGCCACCGGTATTCAGATTTTTCCACCTTTAGTGGGATGCTTTCTTTTCTGTAATGGTTTCCTGTGAGGATAGAAATGGATGAAGGTATTCAGACTCCCACCTTTTAGTCTGTCTCCTGAAACTCCACTTATTGCTTCTCTTGTTTTTGTCCGTCGTTTATTGAGAACATGATAACCATTTTCCCCACTCCTCTGTATTAACATATAGCAAAAGCTGGCTACTTGTTAGGAACATAACTGGTTTTATTTTAGTGAAGCTTAATGACTGCATCAACACACTTCAGTGAAAATGTTGCTATTACAGCAGATTCTGGAAGTGAACAAATTCTTTTTTTTCAATTGGTAAAGTCTAACCAGTAAGTGTGTGCAATTAACATTTGTTTAGATTCAACACTTTAAGAGAACTGAAAAATTCTACATTGTCAAGTAGAGCTTTAACATTGTAATGTTCCCTTATTTTTAATATGGACGTTATGTGGGTGGTTGATGCAAATGGTCAAACTCATCTCAGAAGATATTGGTTGCCTGCCATATTTATAATAGAGGAAATCGCTTAAATGGTCAAGCTTCTCTCAGACATCTACTGAGAGATTTGTCTTATCAAAAACTGCCACATTAAAAATGAATAACCAATGGTAGGCCCAAGTGTATGTATTGTCTGTATCTCTGACTAACTTATCTATCAATCTAGTGAAACAATAATAATTTAGCCAATTGAATACTATCTTCAATGCTGATTGGTTATCTTCCTTCCATCTACAGGCCTCAAAATAATTTATTGCTTTACCCACAGATTTTTCAAAATAGTAACATAATCTGTGTGAATACCACCCAGGTTTAGCCTGGGTGAGGAGGATATTTTACCAAAGATGGGCAAGTTTTTCAACAAATTTGAAAAGCCATAATTGGAAGTATTCAATTGCTAAGTAAAATAAGATATACTGTAAATTGGAAGTATTGGTTGTTAACATTGTAATAACTACAGCAATGGTCTCAATCTGTTGTTCGGCATTCAAATTACAAATTACAAAAAAGACACAAAGCAGACAGATTTTGCCAGAATAGAATAGAATAGAACAGAACAGAATAGAATAGAATAGAATAGAATAGAATAGAATAGAATTTTTTATTGGCCAAGTGGGATGCTCTCAGTGTACATAAAAGAAAAGATACCTTCACAATAAATTAAGACAAGAGTTGGACCAATGCACAGTCTTTCTGAGAAACAACCACAGTGGGTCTATTAAATGTAGCAGCTTTGGTTTAGTTATGAGAAGAGAACACAGAAACTAGAAATTTGGAAGGAGAATAAGGCTTTTTATTATATAAGGCTTTCTATTAAAGGATCTGTTTATTACTATTTCCAAATTATGGAATAAATACTCCCAATTGTCATTTGTATAGTTTTATTTTATGAGCTATATATCCCAGGGCTACTCTCTACCCTGAAATAATACTTATGGCAAAAAAACTCCAGTGACTTTTTTGTATCTCATTGTTGCCCTCTAATGGTCATCCAGATTTTTGCAGCCTACACTGACTCCTTTTCCCCTCCTTTGCTTTGCTGTCTGGTAAATTGTTAAACCATCTGATTGAGTAATTCAGGAAATTTGTTAGTAAAATAACTGTTGAGGAAATCTATCACATGCAGCATTGCTGCTCTGCAGCTGAGAAAAACTTCTAACTGAATATTCTTAAGATCTTGCTCAAGTGATCTAACATTGCTTAAGTTCTGTTTGAGATAATATTTATAGTCTCGTCTGCTCTCTTTATTCTTCAAACATATGTTATAAATAGATGGTAAGGAAAAAAATTAGTGTCAAGCTGTCCTAGAAAATTGCAAATAAAACATTTTCTAATGTGTCTTTTATTTTCCTGTCATTGTTGCTGACTAACTAAACATACTATGTAAGGGTAGTTATACTTAGAAAACCATCTTTCATAAGAAAAGCAGAAGTTGTTGAAGTCTTTGCTGAAATTTGCAACATAAAATGGAACTTCCTTCTAATACCCTAAGTTTTTTTTATCTTTTTTTTTGCAAGGTCCCTTTTGAGTAAATGATTAATATTTATATTTGTAATACAGCAACTAGAGGTACATTTGTTAGAGTTAGTAGGTGTTGCTTCCATGTGACATATTTATAACAAGATTAAATGATCTGATGAAGCTGCTTTGTCATTAATGATCAGCCAGTAACCTAAATTTTAAACATGTTTGTTTAGAAGTATCTTCTGATTTCATTGGAAGACAGTTCTTGGTAAGTATGATACAATGTGTTTTTACTTGGAAGAAAGTATTATTGCGTTTAAAGGAACAAATTCTCAATATAGCATGTTACTTGAGAGGACTATCTGGGCAGTAAGTCCCTTCTCAAAAAAAGAAAAAAAAAGGTACTTCATTTGAAATATGTTTGACTGGATTCATTGCTTGTCTGTTATGTAGTACAACTTTAATTTTGCCTATTATCACTTGCAAAATTTAATCTTTCATAGATGCTTTTGCTTTTTGTTTGAAAATGCCGGTTCACATGTTTTCAAGAAGATTTGTGCAAAGGATGTGCCTTGAAAGTGAGAAAATCAAAATCCCGTGAAATCACCACTATGATTATGGCCTAGTACTATCCTTGATTGCTAGTTAGGAAGTCTTGATTACCTGACATCTTTAAAGTATTATACAACTATTGTTTTGCTAGGTCTTGGCCTAATTAGTGAATTAAATGTCTGTAATGTATCTTAAAAGGAAACCATTTTCAAAATGATGTGCACTTCTTCCATCCCCAGTTAGCTTTTGTCTCATCTTTAGCAAAAACACACTTACAAACAAAAAAAAATTCTTAGGATGCAATGCATTACCTCCCTCAGATTGAGTAACTACTGAAAATGCAAATATTATGTTACTTAATTTACAAACAGACCTTCTTGATCAAACTCTGTAATCATGTATAATAGAAATACTCTGAATTCCATTCTGAAAATATGTCTTAAAATTAAGAAACTGGAACTTACCTATCCTACCTCAGTTTGCCATTATATACCATTTATGCCCATTTTTACATTTCCCTCTGCCATCACTGTTCTATCATACTATGTTGCAAATCTTTTAGTATATTTGTTGGACACATCTCCTCTTCAGAAAAAGCTATTTAATCTTTCCACACAGGTCATAGACTGAATTGGAGTTCCCCCCCTTTCCCCCCCTATTTTTTTTTCAGTTCCACTTTTCAACCAGATGAACACTTTAAACAGATTAAAAAGGTGCTAAATTGAATACTTTTTTTGTCTGATTGCTGGATACTATGGCCAGTCTTCATATATATGAAGTGATTGGCCCTTTTAACTTTTAAATCTGGTCATTAATAGGGTTGTGCAACACTCTGAATTTGGTTTAAGGAGCTGTAGACAGGTGCTATTTTGCACACCTATTATACTCTGAATTACCCTTTTGTTTCAAATTCAAATTTTGTTTCAAATTCAAAGGACTGTATAGGTATTGCTTCTTTGTTAAAAAAAGTACCTTACACCATAAATTCTACATTACATAATCTCTACCATGATCTTAAGTCAGTCTAAGGATTCCATATAATACAGCAACCACAGTTTGTAGAGGAAAACCTAATGTCAGGGCCAGGATACACTGGAGAAAATGTCCAAATCAACATTCTGCAATGTCTGGTCCTGTTCTGAAACATTTATAACTTATCTTATTGCATAGAGCAATGTGATCATGTATCCAGTCTTCACATTAAGAGCTGTAGCTGGCAGTATGATAACACTTTTCTATGCAGTAAACAAACACACACTGTAGCACAGGATTGGTGGATTTGTCTTCACAGATACAATATACAGCCTGGTCCTTAATTTGACTGGCAGATTTGGGGATCCCCCATCTTAACTTTAATGTGTTAAGATGTTGCCAGACTGGACCAGATATGGCTGAAAGCTATGTAATTTAGATAGCAAAATTGTATGATCAAAGTGAGTTGTTTTCCCCAGAAACAGTTCGGTCACCCACAGTATACTGCCAAATGAAAAGAATGGTCCTATATCTGATATGGATATGGGATGAAATATGTGCTTATAATGATAGTCAAATAAAAGTCTAGAGCAAAGACCTTAAAACAACCATTTCTGAACTACCAGGGCTCTGTAAGCAGCATCCAGATGCTTGATGAAAGGCTGTGGAAGAAAAGAATTTTTCCTCTTGTTTTTTTTTCTTTCTTTTTTTGTCCAGACAATGAAGTTTGAGGCTGTTTGACTAGATTAATAAACAGGCAAGTAAACCCAACTTTCTTTTCATCAGATCTCCCCAGATACGTAGGATTGCAAATGCCCTACTTACCTGGCTGTCTCAATCATATATAGGAGGAATATGAATGCTAAGGCTAAAGTTAAACATTTTGGAAATTATTATCCCTAATCTCACAAAGTGTTGATCACAGAAACATGCATACCATTACTTTGGAAAAGTAATATGGTTAGTAAACTATGACTTTTTTTTATTATGCAATATCTTTTCTACATGTGTTTTTGTGGTGTGTGTCAGAGGTGGGTTTCAGCATGTTCTGACCAGTTCTGGAGAACCGGTAATGTAAATTTTGAGTAGTTCGGAGAACCGGTAGTAAAAATGCTGACTGGCCCCGCCCCCATCTTTTCTGCCTCCCAAGTCCCAGCTGATCGGGAGGAAATGAGGATTTTGCAGTAACCTTCCCCTGGATTGGGGACGGAATGGAGATTTTACAGTAGTCTTTCCCTGCCACACCCACCAAGCAATGCCACGCCCACCAAGCCATGCTCACAGAACTGGTAGTAAAAAAATTTGAAACCCACCACTGATGTGTGTGTGAGAGAGTAAAACCTTCTGTGTATGTATGTATACACACACAAACACACACACACACACGATTAATAAATCAGCCACAGTTAGAGCCTACTGAAATTGCATTGGAAAAGGGGCTAACAGAAAAAGAGTAAAAGAATATCTCCATTAAGAAAAAAATACTGCTTGTCATCTGATAAAACTGAATACTTCAACAGATTATCTATGTCAGATAATTTTTTAAAAAAAACAATACTTCCCCCACACAAAGAAATACCTTAAGTATTCATATTTTTTCTACTTTGATCTCCATTTTATGGGAAAGTAAGTATGCAGAATAGGGCAAGCTTAAAGAAAATGTCTTCCTCCCAAACACCAACCCTTTTGTTGGGTTGAAGGATGAATGTTTTAGATTAAATAGCTGAGTTGATTCAGGAAATAACTTGTGGGGGAATAGGCTGAAGGGTGTGAACTGGTTGGCCTTTCACTTGTCAATCAATTCATATTGCAGCTAAACATCAGAAAATGAAGTCAAGGTACAAATTCCTAAAAGCATCAGAGACTTGAAAATAGAAACCATATGCTGTATAATAGACAGTCCATGCATTAAGCTGTGTACCAAAGAAAACACCTATGGAGAATAGAACATACTGTAAGAATATCCTTTCTGCAGTATCATATACTACTATTTTCTTTTTTCTAAATAGTTATGACATATAAATATACTGTTTCAAAATATTTGAAAATAATAACTTACTCTATATAGGCTTGCAGAATGAATGATGCAAAGAAAAAAAAAGGAAAACTATCCCAGCTCAAACAATGTTTCAGGTTGTAGTTTTGCCATTTTTTAAAAAATCTTCCTTTCAGGAAGGATGGAAGGCTGAGTCAACCTTGAGCCTGGTGAAATTCCAAATTTCAGGCAGCTGGCAGTCAGCAGAAGTAGCCTGCAGTACTGCATTCTAACCAGTGCGCCACCATGGCTCTTATTACAATCAATAATTCAATGCTATTTATTTGTTGTTATATTATTTATTAAAGGTTTTTGAGATTTGTTTAACTTCTAAGAAAATGTAACTGTTGGTGAGATGGGCAGCATATAAATTTAATAAATAATAAAAACAACCCTCTCTTCCTCCCTCCGATCATTTTCAGGTTTATTATTTTCCCTTTTCTGATTTTGTAAGGGTAAACAAGAAGAGAAATCAAAACTGGAAAAGGAAAAAGATGACATTTTAACAAAAGAAAGATGAAATAACGAACAGCATGATAGTGATAGAACAGTGGAGAAAATAATGCAAAAAAAAGATAAAGCGGCTTAGCGTATATGAGAGTTATAGCATATATGTGTTGCTTAATGACTGTTTTCCCCATTTTCATATAAAACATATGCTGATTTTTAGAGGTCTGTCACCTACTCATTGTTTCCCTTTTATGATAGCTAAACTCTGCTGTTTGAAAAAAACTGCCTTACATTGCCTGATGATTAAGCCCACTTTGCTATATTTGTGAAACCAAGTGGAAAATGAAAGATCGGTAGCATTTTTCAGGTCCCTAAGCAACAATTTAGGTGCAGAGGACTGAGGAAATGAGCACTTCCCCAGTTGGTGTCTGGACAGTTTGCACAGATACCTTTTATGATGGGAGAACATTTCACAAGGATTTGCTTCCTTCTGGTAAACATTATGCAGACTCGTATTCTCAAAGATTTTCTAATTTCTTTAGTGGAAACTTTATACAGCCATACAATTAAATGTCTCCACCCACTTAAGTATGTAACCCAAATGGGACCTAAGTTTTAGCTGTTCTTGCTAAATTATAAATGTAAAAATTCACTTGCTAGTCTCAGTTATTTTTCACCATCATAGCAAATGAAAGGAGTAGGAGGGTTGCTGAGAATCTCTGGACACATGGCTTATGCTCCTATATAATGGTGCAAATTCCCATAATCATTTAAAAAATGCACCCTAGAGAAAATAAAAAATTGGGAGGGGAGATATTGCTGAAGCAAGTTATAACATTTTTTTTAATATAAAGACTCATAACATTTCCTTAATTAGCATTCATTAGAAATATTGCAAAGATCCTTTTTCTTCTTTTTAATAAACATTTAAAGACTTTTCAGAATGTTTCTCTTGACCCTCCAGCAGAGCAAATGCTGTTTACTGTAATTCCCCATTTTTGCTGTCCCCACTATCCTTTGTTTCAAGCAAACTGTCAACTCCATGATTTTGATTTCTTCTTAAATTTTCTTGAGAGAGGTCTCTAATTAAGAGACATGGACCATAGATGGCCCTGAGATAAGATTTAACAGAGAGGAAAGGAGGGGAACTTGATGGACAGAGCCCCATTAAGTGACAAACATGCTATGCCATTTTAATCATTGATTTGATGACTAAGCCATAGCAGCCTCCTATGCTATACCAAGCCATCAAAGATAGTTTGAAGACTGTAGCATTTAATTTGACACAACATGACAAGTTGTGACTGTAAGAAATTGCTCCTTCAGTATTATCATTGGATTCCCCTACTAAAATACAAAAATAATATCTATTCACGTAAGAGTTATTAATTTCAGAGAATGTTAGTTTTAGCTGTTGCTAAATAGGGCCATCAGCTAACATTATTTCATTGTTCCAAGCTTGAAATGCTCTGAAGCAGTTTCAAGTAATCTGGATGGGCTTTGGGTTTGATGTAAGAGTATGATAAAATTGGAAATATATATAATCTTGGAAATCTAGCTATGTTTAATTTTTTTCCCATGAAAAATCCCAACTTGGCCATATTCCAATGGTTCAACTTTGAAACAAAGTAACAGGCTGTTTTTCTGAGTATTTTTTTCCCTGGGTTTTGTAGCCATACAAAACAATGAGATTAGCCTTTCTTCACCATAGGACCATAAAAATAGGTAATCATCCCTTTAGCCATTTTTCCCCCCAGCATGTTGAATGACAGAAAGCAGCCACTATGGGTTCCCACCCTGACTCATTTAGGAAACAAGTTCATGCAGCAGGATTTTAGAGTTTCGCTTTGTTTTTCTTTTGGGGTCAGTTTGCTCTCAGTAGAGGCCTAATAAAAAAAAACATCTGCTATGTTAATATGCACTGGACTTGTCTGCAGCCATTTACTTTTACACAAATAAACAGCATTACTATTCCTATTTTACACCAAGTAACAAACAAAACTAGCTCATATGCCCTGAAGACCAACATCAACAAGGCACATGCACGTAACATGGAATGCGAGCACATGCGTACAATTCAATAAATTGATCAAATCGACCCAGAAGCCTTTGCAATTTTAAATACATTTAAAACTTACAAAAAAGAACATACACAGAGTGTAAACACAAACCTACCAAAGCTTAGCAGGCTGACCCAAGACATTCAACCAGTGCTAGGTAATAATATTTATATTTACATCTTGCAATTTCAGCAGTCCTAACAACAGTTTTTGGTGAAGCAGAATATGTAACACACCTACCCACCCATCCGTAGCTATTTGTGTTTATTTGCATTTACCTGCTTTATTTAAGGTGTCTACAAGGCAGCAAAAGAAAGTGGCACATAAAGCCCACATGCAGCCCACTCATGAAGTCAACATTTCCCTCTAATAAAAAATGAAATACATTACTGATAACTTGCCTGCCAGGTAAGCTGTCTTTTCTAGTTTGTGCAAAGGGAGTAGCAAAATTGAGTCCACAACCTTTTCCGTCCTGACCTTACTAATTAACTCCTGCTGTGCTGCAGAATTCCACTCCATGTATCCAGTCTGAGCTGATAGCGATAGGATCATCATTTATCTCTGTGGCTGTGCTGGCTAAATTGGAAACAAAATTACCAGATTAACCCAATCATAAACTACAAAGGTCCAGTGTAGTGTGTGCACAGTATGTTCAATAGCCACTTTGGAATACGTTTCAGCTCAAAGCATTTTGTGCATCCATACTTAGATGTCCTGCTTAGAACCACCTATTGGTTTTGCACACCTCTTCTTTAACTCAGTACAGGCACTGAGCTAAGTGCTCTCCATTGAGCCTCATCTTACATAATGTATCTCCTCAGGCACAAATGATAAATCAATAAAAAAAATAACTGATAGCGGTGGTGGCAGAAACAGAAATGCTGCAAGAGTAACTGAACATAACAGTACAAATGTCATTCCCAGATACTCTGGAAGTGTTATATTTTACAGATGAACTTTTGACATTGGGCAGCAAGGGCAAGATACTCCTCACTCTCTGGAGAGGTTCAGTGAATCTTTAATAACTATGCTTGGATGCTAGGTATAGGCCACTAACATTTCTCCCTACACATCTTTTCTAAAAGTAATGCATTTTACTATTCCATATTCAATAATAGTAGAAGTGGGAAGAGAAACATTTGTAAAATTATTCTTTTAGTGTTGTAATGCTATTGTTTGCTTCTACCAAAGTGAGTGTCTACCACGTAAAAATATTATAGCATTATTTATGTAAATCAAAAATGACACCTGGTGACTTTACAATCACCAAATCCATATGATTTTCTTGGAAATAGTTTGCCACTGTCTTTCCAAAATGTAATTTCTACTACAACTCTAATATTCCCTGAGATCTCCCATCCAAGTACTAAGTTGGCCTAACCTTGCTTAGCTTCCAAGCCCAGACAAGTTGAACCAGCTGCTGTTCTTTGCTGAAATGCAGCCTTGTTTAATTTGTTTCTTTTAATTCTAAGGAAGATGTTTCTGCTGCTTTAGTACTTTAAGCTTATTTTTTTGCCTGATTAACTTATTGATTGTTATTTAGAGTCTGAGATGCATGCCAAGAGGTAGGAAATACAAGTAATCCTCAACTTAGCAACAGTTCATTTAGTAACCATTCAAAATTACAGCAGCACTGAAAGAAGTGGCTTATGATTGTTTTTTCACACTTTACAACCATTGCAGCATCCCCATGGTCACATGATCAAAATCCAGATGCTTGGCAACTGACTCATATTTGAGCTTCTGACAAGCAACGTCAATGGGGAAGCCAGATTCACTTCAGAACTCTGGCAAGAAAGGTTGCAAAACTCACTTAACAAATATCTTCACTTAACAACATAAATTTGGGGGTCAATTGCGGCAGTAAATCGAGGACTACCTGTACAGCTTGTGGGTAGAAGAAAAAGAGAAAAAAAAATAGCAATTAAGGCTGCATTATTCCCAGGGAAACCTAAATAGGTAAGAACCTTGGTGGTGGCCTTTACAGGCTGGCTGGGTGTGGGGGTGTTTAGATGTACATTATGTAACAAATACATCTAAACTTTTTATTAACAAAAGTTGTGTAGAAAAAAAGAATAAGCATGCAAATTAAGACAATTAGTGTATATCTAATACACTAATGCAGGATATTTTGACAGCATTGTGGTTGTCACAAATTGCTTTGGAAGGAAATCCCTAATATGGCGGAATGCAAAGAGAAAGCAGTAAAACAGAAAGAGAAGCAGCAATGGAAAAATCAATAGGTCCTTTTACATTCAATAGGATCCCTTCTGCAGTGGTTCTGTGTTGAAAATAAATATGATGAATTGTCAGGTGAATGCTTACACACAATTTTATGAACACCAGTACAACTATATCACTCTCTCACACACACACAATGTATGTTTTGACCTTGGATAATGCCATGCCATGCAACAATGTTCTGCCTGAAATATTTGGTGCCTATGGGACCATTTCCCTGTTTTTGTTTGTTTACCTGTTTCAAGAACCTAAAGATCTTTCTGGGGAAAGAATCATTCGGGGAAAATGATTTTTCTTCATTAGATGCCAGATTCCCCTGTTGCCCTCTTGGCTAAACTACATACAAATTCTCAGTATGTGTATGGTTTTCCCAGGCTTTCATGCAAAAAACATGGGTTATATAAATTCCCTGAAACCATAGGGCATTTTCATTCCATGCCACTTTCTCCAATTCTTAAGTCTCTCCTGATGTCTAAAAGCAAAATAGAGTTTGGTAATGAGCCAGGATTGGGGGGAAGGGGGGGAAGTGCTGACCAAATGTACAAGGCAATTTGATGGGTGTGGATTGTGGGTTTAAGCTAAGTGCTGTAAAGTGTCTTCAGATGAAGCCTATTTTTGAAGGGAACAACATGTGTTAACGTAATTGAAAGAAGGATGCTTCTTTCATGTCACAGTAGAACATTTGGTATCTCATCTGCCATGCTTCTTTGTTGAGTGCCAAATAAACAAAAGACGCGGAGCCTTGAAACCAAGGCTCAGAGAAATTAGCTTATCTGACTTTATCTAGTAAATCCATAGCCACCATGACATTTTAATTAGGAACTTCAGGCTTCATAACTCTTATTGTCTTGTTGCTAAACATGTTTTATTGCTTTAATATAACTACAAAATGAAAAAAAGTGAATCCAAATACAGTAGAACAAAACAAGATAGAACTACAAAACAAATTAACAAAAAGAAAAAAAGCTACAAAAATATAACAATTATGTTTACATAAGAATTGCTACAGCTCACTTTGTAAAAGCAAATTGAATCTTGACCACAGAGAAACGTAGTCTTCTGTCTTCTTTATACCAATAAAGTGCAATTCCAAATAGTGAGAGTTGTCATGTTTCATAAAAACCAAGTCTTGGTATCTGGTACAAAAGTGTCTTTCCAGGAACTGCTGATCTTTTGGGGAACAATCAAGTCCTTAATAAACAGATTATTCCAATATTTATGATGTAATTTAAGATTTTCAGATCTCAACTTTCTTCTAAGAACATCAATCAGTGTAGTAAATTTGGCTGATTTTAAATAAGGATTATTCAAAAGGGTCAGTTTCTCATTAGAACATTGATCAATTGTTAATTTCTAACCAATTATCATTTAAATCAGTATATTTCAGCTCTCAGTGCAGGAAATATAATAAATATAATAAATAAATAATAAATAAATAAATATAATAAAAATATAATAAAAATATAATAAATATAATAAGCTTAAATCTATTGTGTGCTCGTGTATTGTTGCAATTGAAGCTGAAGTAGTCTTCGACAGGAAGGACATTGCAATAGATGATTATATTTTTATTATATTATATCATCTATTACAATGTCCTTCCTGTTGAAGACTACTTCAGCTTCAATTGCAACAATACACGAGCACACAATAGATTTAAGCTTAATGTTAATATCTCCAAACTTGATTGCAGAAAATATGACTTCAGTAACAGAGTTGTTAATACCTGGAATACACTACCTGACTCTGTGGTCTCTTCCCAAAATCCCCAAAGCTTCAACCAAAAACTGTCTACTATTGACCTCACCCCATTCCTAAGAGATCTGTAAGTGGCGTGCATAAGAGCACAAGCATGCCCTACCGTTCCTGTCCTATTGTTTCCTTTTGTTATATCCAATTAATATAGTTATTACATACTCATGCTTATATATATGCTTATATATTGTTTAGTTATTTCATGCTTATGCTTATATATACTGTGTGACAAAATAAATAAAAAATAAATAAGAGTTTCTTCTATATTTAGGACCAAGCAATAAGATTGGTCTTGACATTTGAAAGATGTTTTTGAAAGTGTTTTCATCTTTAATATGTGTAGACTTCAGGTCCCAGAATTCTCTAGCAGTTGGACTCATGGTGATATATAATCAATGTCATTTTCATTACACTCTAATTCAATATAGATGTTAACAAAATATGCCCAAAATATTATTAAAAATCAGAAAACTAAGGCCATTGTCATGTTAAAATGTAACCCTGAAAGGGAAAATCTTGGAGCTTGACAATTATTGATGTTTAAAATATCTAATTAGAATTAACATGGACATTCTTCTTGGAATATATATCAGTTTTAATATTCATTTTCACAATATTCCCCTCATAAACCTATGGATATCTCCATTAGTCTGTGCTAAGTTATTTGAAATATTCATATTAACCAGATAGGATATTTTTTAGGTGCAAGTATGTTAATAGAATGTGAACAAAAGACAAAAGCCATTCTTGTATATTTCCATAGAAACCCGATTGCTTCTTGGCAAAATATTTGATCTATTTCAGTTTGTTTTATATCCAGAATATTATTTATATTGCCATAGATCTTTGACAGTTCTTAGACATGTGGTAGATACCATCCATATATAATAACAGCTCCTGCCATCTATATATGGTAATTTGAGTATTACAGAATTTTCTAATAAACCAAAGTAAATTAAATGTAAGAGGAGATATGGGATATCCTTGACAGGTACTACAATAATAGGAAGGGAAGTAATCTCATTTGTAATTACTCAAGTAGAACTGGAATAATAAATTTTAATCTAAGAAATAAAATTTGATGGAGATCCATTTTAATGACTTGTTCATGTTCCAGAGCTTAGCTTCTATATTACACTAAGAAGACCCTATCTAATAAGTCTTAAACTGCTTGACTTCTGTAATTAACTAAAGCCCTCTTAGCTTATTTTTGACATTATGTCTTCACATCATAATTATATTAAAGCCCTGTCCTTAACAGTTGTATTTATCCTGGCTCCATTGGCAGTCAAAATAATTCTGTCTAGGGTAAGTAATTTTCCAGTTCACTACGCCATTTTTTCCCTTTTCTCATAGGTTTTTTTTTTTTGAGGGGGGGATGCCTTGTTTCCCAAAGTGAGCCTGGTGATCAGGAACTATTTTACTTTAATTTAATCTTGTAGTCAATTTCCTCTTTTCTTCCTCTTTCTTCAAAACTTTCATGGTAGTTCCTCCCTTTCTACTCCAAGCACTTTGGCCCTTAACAAGTTTTGCTCTGCTGCTGCTGCTTCTGTTTCAACTTCTCAAAAAATCTTCCCTTTTGCTTTCTCTGGAGTTGCTAAATTTCTTGCTCAAGACTTGGTATCTTTTTTGTCGTTATTGTTGGGCCAATCTCTTCTTAGTTGATACTCCTCAATCTTTATGCAATCTATAATGCCTGGTCAAGTCTCCACACTACTACATTTGCTTCAAATCCTTTTTCTGACCAGCTTGTATTGCTTTAATGTTAATTTTTCAGTTCAGAGAATTCTGGAAATGAATATTTGGGGGTATCTTCTCAAAAGTTTTAATCTGTTTCACTTCAGATATCTTTTCCTCTTATTCTAAGGCAGGGGTATCAAACTGGCAACCAGGAGGCTGGATGTTTCATGCACAGGCCACGCCCACCCCAGCTCTGCAAAGGGGGAAAACGTTACAAAACGTCACGTGACAGCAATGTGACGCAGCGAGCTTGACACCCATGTTCTAAGGAGATCCTGTGCAAAGACCAGGATGGAATCAAGTGGTTGTTTTCCATTGTCGTTTCAAATGCATGTGGTCTTTAGTAACAACCACTCGTTTACTGACCATTTGAACTTGTAATGGCACTGAATGGAACTTAAAACTGGTCCTTGAAGTTCTGGCCATCACAGTCTCATGTCCTGATAAGTTCTTTGTTCACGACCTTCTTCCAAGACAGGAAGTCAATGAGGAAATTGCATATAGTGGTGAGGTGACATCCTTGCTTAAGTGTCATGAGATTCACTTAATAGTGCCAACCAGAATTGTTGGAATTGCCATCGCTAAGTGGCGTGACTACTGACATTGCATTTTATGACTACTTCATTTAGTGATAGTCGTCCACCATTAATTGATGACTACCTCTGTCGATCAGTAATTTAGATGTAATTAAGTTGACAACTGATTCTACAATAATGGAACAGGGCAGTTATCTACAAAAATGGGTCCCATCCAGTATAATGGAAAGCTGAAGGCCAAGTGGTGAGGAATTCTAGGGATTGACGTTCCATGAAATCATAAAGTTGGAAAGAGTCATTTTGGCATCAACCTCTTGCTGAGTGCAGGAATCCAAATTAAAGTATCTTAGGCACTGACTTTCTAGCTGCTGCTTCAACATCTGGAGGGTGCCAGATTGGTGAGGGCAGCTAAAAATCTTATAAAAGTGTCATAAATAATCATAGCAGAATTTCCTGATGAAGTATGGTATAATTTAGTATAATATATTACCTGAAGAACCATCTTTTTCCAAGAATTTTTACCTGTCTAATCTGATCCAACAGAGTGGGCATGCTGCAGATCCCATCAGTCAGAGAGTTGATTGGCAGGAACTAGAATATAGGCCTTTTCTGCTGTAGCACCTGCCTTATGAAATATTCTCCCCTCAGAAATTACAATGGCTTCAACCCTGTTGGCTTTTCACAAAGCTTTAAAAACTTGCTTATGTACCCAACTTGGGGCTCAGAATGTGTTAAAAGCCCTGTTACTTGGCTTACTTACTAAAAAGAAAACCCTTCCTTTTTACAACCCTATTGTCCCTATCTGGGGTGTACTTGGGGCAACTGGATGTAGCTGAGCATTTACTGGCTGGATGCCCTTCCTGGTGCCTACATGAAGTTAAGAACAGATTTTTTTTTTTTGCAACCCGTTGTGACATCAACTGCTACCTAAGATTGAACTCTCAATTTTCTGAGTGGGAGGCCACCACACTGCTCTTTGTTACTTTGCTATTAGTTGAGTAATCACTATGGCTGTTTTTTACACTTATTTATTTTGTGGGTTTTTAATTGTTTTATAATTTTAGAATTGTAAGCTCCCCAGGTGGCTGAGTTGGGTGGTTATAGAAATTGAATGAAGGAATGAGTAAATAAATATTATTTTAAATTTCCATCCCTTTGAGAAAGGCACAAAGCTTTGGATATTCTTTCCTTTCATTAGTGGAACAGAGTTCAGATTCATAAAACAAGAATCTTTGAAGTCTCATTGTGTAGAGTCTGAACATTCTCAGCTAAGAGATATACTGTGTGGAAGGATAAGGGAGGATTCCAGATGAAAATTTCAAAAGGTTAACTATCCCTTAAATAAATGGAGGGACCTCTTCATGTTAAACTCAGTAAATAAAGTATGAGAACAAAATAATGTACAAATCAGTTAAACAGAAGTTATACCTAGGGAGCTTGATGGATTGGCAAGAGCAAGTCTTATGAATGCCCTACAAGACTCAGTTCTGGAATGTAGTAAAAAGCTTAATACATGTCAAATCTAGGTGGACCAGAGGCCTGAATAATCCAGGGCCAGCAAACCAGCTTCCAGGAGCAATTCTAAGTCAAGTTACTGAGTCTTCTTTTCCCTTTCAGTCCAAGTCTTTTCTGCCCTGACACAAAAACTCTTGGTAAACTGATGATGCTCTCAAAGTTTATTATTTCATGTTAATACTGATTGGATAGAAATATTGAATTTTGGACACCAGTTTGGGTCTTTATTTGCTTTATACATACATAGTACAGAGTATCCCAAATTGTCCTATTGTGGTTGTTTAGTCAGTGTTGATAAAGGTTTTTTTTCCAAAGTTCTCCTAAGTAGTGACAAAATGTACTCATTATTTCTCTGAACTATCCTTCTCACCTTTTATATAGCATGTATAGGGAAAAAGAAAAAAGGACACATGGGCCAAATAATCAGTGAAACACGCCCCCTCCCCCAGAGAACACTACTTTATTTATTTATTTATTTATTTATTAAATTTCTAGACCGCCCTTCTCCCGAAGGACTCAGGGCGGTGTACAGCCTGATTAAAATACATAGATAGACAATAAATTTAAAATAATTTTAAAATGAAATATTTAACCGGCCAATTTAACTAAAAATAGCAAAACCAATTAAAATCAGTACAAAATTTAAAATTTAAAATTTAAAAAACTAAAAAATCTAATCCAGTCCTGCGCACCTGAATAGGTGTGTTTTAAGTTCACGACGGAAGGTTCTAAGGTCCGAGAGTTGGCGGACCTTAGAACCTTTCAAAACACCCCTATCAGATTAGTTTATATAATAGAAAAAATGGATTCCATAATCATACCACTGGCAACGACCAAGAAGGATCTCACATGGAGATTAGAGAGCAGGTACTCCCTAAATTAAGAAGGTTCTGAGAAAGATATTTGCTATCTTTCTGTTTTAAAGGAAAACAGTATAACTCTTGAACATTGATAAAGTGGTCTTAATGTAAGTGAACAAGAAAGGATTTCCTTTCAAATCACGCTGGTTCTTTCTTTTCTTCAAATGAAGTTGTCCTTTCCCCTATCTCTAAATGTTTAGTGAATTCATTAATATTTGGCTTGGTAGGTCAGAAATTGTATACATGAACTGTACTTTTTTTTTTAATGCTGCATTTCAGCATTTTTGTTTCTTAGCTTTCTTGATCACACTCCTATCCAGTTGCATGTTAAAGTTCATCACAATTCATCCAATGTATTCCATGCCAGAATGTTAATATCTGAGATACGTTTGTCAATCACAATCACTGTTTCCTTCTGTGATTAGATTATATATTCATGTTATATTGCAAAAGGAAAGCCAGCAATTGAAAACTATTCATAGCTCTCAGTTGAGCTGCTTAATGGCCCTTCAGATTGAAGTGAGGGATAAATCACATACATATATATGAATGAATGAGTAAATAAATAAACAGTGCAGTAACTATTGGGGAGGTCTGATGCTATTGTATTTTAAAGCATAATCTGACAATTTATTAAGCAACTGGGCATAATTTTCAAAACTTACTCCTTGTAGCAAACACACTGCATATCTATGATGTACAAGTGTGTTTGATATATATATTTACTATGGTCTGTGACCAATGCTATAAAATTTTGAAAAGTAAACATTTGCATGCAAATCTGCAGAGGACTCTGAAAATAGATTCCATTGACTATGCTACCACAGTGTTTTGAATAATTCCATAAATTATGGCAATAAAATGATTATATGACTTTCATAGTGATATTCTGCGACACTTTGCTTCTGAGACTGTTTTAGCATATACGTTGTCTGTTCATGAATATGCTCAGGTAAAATGAAGGAAACTTTGAACTACCATGCTGAACCTTCCAGAGAATCTGATTCTCCAAAAACTGGCCAGCAAGATTGGAGGAATATTTTCCAAAGCATTGATCTTAATAGTTTTTGAAACAAGCTATGTTCTGTTTTCATACAACAGGTCATCAAAAAAGTGCATTCTGGGGCTTAATATGCTTTCACTAGATGTGAGGGGCAAGGGAACATGTGGCATGCTGTGAAAACAGAATAGGCATTGCATTGGCCTGCGTGCCTTTTTATCTTTGAGCTGCGTGCCTGCGTGCCTTTTTATCTTTGAGCTGTATCAAAGATAAAATATCCCAAGTTATCAGAGGCTGCATTTATCCTACACAATTCATGATAGTCACATTATCTTTTCCTGAGGTTATGTCTTCTTGATGTATCTTCTGGACACCGCTGGAATATTAATGGTACATAATTTTCCCAAAACACTTATGTTAATTTTTCTTTTGGAAAAGTCCAGTCTGTGAATGCTTGGCTTCTGGGTCACTCTACATCATTGTTCTGGCATGGTAAAAGATTATTCTTTGTTCATTTTATCCATGGAATCTTGACAAGCTCTCCACTATTTAAATAACCCAAAAAAGAGAGTAACATTTCCACTATAATCCATTTTAGAGTACAACGCGACAGATTTTGTATTTCTAACCTAAATGTCGAAGAGGTAAAATTCTTAAAAATGCTGGTTAATATACCACAAATATAATATTAAACTCCTCTATAGGGATTTGATTCATTAAACTTTGAGCCAATGATTCTCATTATGCTGAGCAACTTTTCATAGGCAATATCAGATAAACTGATAGTTAAACACATGACAATATTCATAGCAATCGCAACCAAACAGCAGGGTTGCTTACAGCAATTTATAACTTGGCCCAATAACACCTCATACTGGATCTTTTAATGTGTACTGATCTCCCAGTGTTATCTTAAAGTTGGCATGTGGAAGATCATTCTTTGTGATAGGCAAGTATAGTCTTAAATAATTGAACTTGATTACATGGTATTACTATATTTTAGGGGTGGGTTTGTTTTTTTTTGAAGCATTGTTGCCTAGATATCATAACCAAGCAAAATAATCTAAACATATTTGTTCTTTTTGGTTGGCATTTTTTTTTTGATGCTTTGTATTCCTAATTGCATAGATTGTGTACAACACCACAAAAAAGACTGTTTTGGTTGAGAAGCAATGCCAACATACAGAATATATGCAGAAACTGAGATATTGATTTGTGGCTTATGATCATTTACAACTGAGGCGATTTCAATGCCCTCAGTTGTCTCAGGAATGTGCGAGACTGCAACTAATGTGATAGTCAAACTTTTTTAGATTCTATCTTGGTGATTTGATACTTCCTATGAACCTTTTACTACAGTATTAGACTTTAAAAAAAAAGTCAGCAGAAGCAGGTCAATTTTAATAGTTCTGAAATGCTTCAATCAGAGGAATAAAAAGGAACATTGCATCCACAATGAACTTCATATAAGCATGTCATGGTTTCTAGCCTCCAGTAATGGTTATAGTTGGGTTTTTGCTGTATTATTGTGAATATAAGTCTGCTCCTCTAAAAAAATGTATAAAAGTATTTGGTTTTAAGGGAAAAATCCATGCCTCTGAAACTAGTTACTTGTAACATTGATGTAATACACCAAATATGAAATCGAGTGATTGTATCTAAGTAGTTTTTCTTTTTAAAAAATCAATTTGGAAGAAGCAAAAGGAGAGGGAGGGAAGGAAGGAAGGAATATTAAACTTTTGTTTGGGAATTTGATCATTTCAGCTCACTATATACTGATTTAGGAGTCACAGTATCTGTGGTATTATTAACATCTACATATGCTTGTAATCACTGAAAATTTTCTTACAAGTGGAACACTAGGAAACTGAGGTGTGAGTAATCTGTCCAAGAACATGACTCAGAAGGAAGGAAGCCAATCTGCAGTCCCAAAACTGACCTGTTTGCAACTACTTGTTCTGAGTGAGAATATCAAATACAGAAGATTAGGTTCAGGAAGTTGCAAACTAGAATGGCAAAACAATCTGGCATTTCGAATGATAACATCTACCTTGCCTAATTTCCATCACAGAGGTAACAGAGCTGAAAAACAATACAATGGATTGCTTTAAATGTACAGTGGATTTATTCTTTGCAAAATAAACATTTTTGATTGTTTGGAAACAAGATCAGTGGAGAAAACATTATTAAAGGCAGCAGAATCATAAGTAGAATTGGTAGCAGCCACAGCAATGGAGACTATGCATTGAAAACTCTTGAAGCAACTTATTCCAGAGATACAGAAATCAGAATTCAAGCTCACTTATGTACAGTAAGTTGGAGGCCCAAGTAATCAACAGACTGAGAATATCTCTTAATCCTGTCAAACCGAGCTGACCAGACTACACCCTAAGGACAGAAGTGGCTTTATGGCATACTGATGTGGATCCAACTTCTGTTAGATCTCTTACACAGTTCAAATTGTACAGACTTAATCTTCCAGCACTGTAAAGTTATACTTTCATCTCTTAAATTTATTTAGCTGTCAGGAAAGCTTGAATAAAGAATAGGACTGGCCTTGAAGCAATCCATTCCGTGCAAAATTTGCATCTCAGTCATTCTTAGCATATGTAACTTTTAAAATTTAGCTTCAATGGTTTGCCGATATGAAAATCAATCCAGTCAGAATCACTTTTAATTTTCAGTCATTTCAGTTGTCCCTATTGTGCCATTATTTGTTCCATTCAAATTTTTTTGCACTTATGTACCCTGTTTATCTTATATAAAATAAAGGAATCATAGCCATGCATGTTTATAAAAATTATATTCCTATTAGACATGACCCACATTTAAATCTCCCTGAATTGAATTGGTGAGAGTCTATTTTTTAATTTTGAATATTACTTTTAGAGTCCTGGTCTCCCAGAGTTATTTACAAAAAGATTGGGGCAGGAAGTTGAGGGCTTCAAGTGGGTTAGGCCAAACCACATGTTGTCATGGCTAGCTTTGTGATAGGATACCCTACAGTTTCTACCTGAGATGTCAAGGAACTGTTGTCTGCTTTCAACAGTTATGATCACAGAAAGCTCTAAATGTTACAAGATGGGGAAAATTTTCCAAGTACAATATAAAAATAATAAAAGAATAGTAGAAATATAACTGGATTGGATTATTCCTATGAAACAAAATTTCCCCTTTTAAGACAATTGGTCTAAAGGGTAGGACAGCTTTTCTTGTCATGTAAACATGGATATGTTTTATTACATACCTATATGAGTTTTGTGGGGTGTTAAGTCATTTGGATAAAATTGGCAAATTAACTATGTTACAGTGGCTGTCAAAACAGTTCCCAAATGGCCTCTAGCTGAAACTAGAGCCCTCACATTTTTCCCCTTTTGCCAAGTAGAAAAGCTTTGCAAGACTGCACATCCATTCAAGTTTTTTGGAAGTTTACTGATTTGGCTCTTAATAGAACAAGTTCAGACAAAGCATGCTTATTTCAGGATTTCTTGGACTGCTTGATACATTTATTGTGCACAATCAGGATGTAGGCTCTGGACTCAGCTTTTTACAGTGAAGGTTTTCCTTTCAATTTCTGAAGAGTGAAAGAAGCAAACCAAAGGAGGAAAGGATAAAACCTGTCTCCAGGTAAGGTCATGCACATGATCACAATTTTTTTCTCCAGCTGGAACATCTCCTAGAAGCAGAACATGGGGTAGTCAAGTGGTAGGGAAGTCAGGAAATTCAGACCATTCAAATGAATATAAAGATTTATTGCAGGCTTAAGCTCTCTACAAGAATCTACTTGGTCAAAGCAAATTGGTGGTAGAATGAAAGGAATTCAAGGTGAACTGGACTTAGATCTCTTGTGGGCAAGAAGGGACTTATGACTGATGATGCCTTTGACACCCCCTCCCTGGGGCTCAGCCTGGTCATCTACATGCATAGTTTCAAAGTTAAATAAATACACAAATGAAGGCAAATATAAGTATTAAATAAATACTTACCTTGATTTTATGGTGATGGTTATGCTGGGGAATAAAATGTTAAGAAATGTAAATTCGACAGCTTTTTAAAGTAAAATTATGGTGCATGAGGCTCTTTCTTAAAACATTCGCTAATACGATGTTTGAACGCTTCCCCACATGGACACCATAGTCCTCTAGTGTAATTGAGAAGGCTAGGTCTTTGCATTGGGAGCTGCCCAGCGTTGGTTAGAAAATAGGCAGCTGTATAAATGTATTAAATAAATAAGTAAATAAATGCCAGAGTAAAGGAAGTGCTTTGTCTGCCAAATGCCCCCTTGGCCACCTATAACTCTCAAATTTCCAGATTTAATTCTGCAGTTTTTGATCAATGTTATCAAATTTCATGAATATATTGATCTCTCCTACCATCTTTATTTTTTCTTGCTAAAAGGATTTTTTCCCCCTTCAAATAACAGGGTTACTTGTGTGATGTCCCAAGAAACCCAAGGAAAATAGGAATTTTTAGTGAGTCTTATTCTAAATAGAAGGCTTTTTATTTACAGCTATTCTTTCCCATTTAATACATTCAGTCTTGCCCATTCTGGAGATATCACTTGGTCACAACCATGACATCTGATCCGGTAGCTTGTTTTATTTTATTGCTCAGGGGTAGTCAACCTTTTTATACCTACCGCCCACTTTTGTATTTCTGTTAGTAGTAAAATTTTCTAACCGCCCACCGGTTCCACAGTAATGCGCCCTATATTGTCGTCTGCGCATGCCTCTCGCACATCGTGGATTGGGTTTGGGGGGGGGGGCACCGGCTACCAGCTCTGCTTGTCTCTTACAGCTGGGTGGTGTGGGGGGAGATGCGCAAGCTATTCTGGGATGAGGCTTTTTTGTTTGCGGTCACACTATAGCGCCATTTAGTTTCACTGACATAACGTGAACTAAACTTATGTGCGGGCGATACAAATAGTATATTTTCATAAATTTAAATCATCACGGGGAATTTTATGAAAACCTAATGAAAATGTTTTTAAATAATGCTATGAAATTTTTTTAAAAAGTCAATTAAATGAAAAAAAAGGAAAGTGCTTCAGTACAGACAAAACCCCTACCGCCTACCATGAAAGCTGGAACGCCTACTAGTGGGCGGTAGGGACCAGGTTGACTACTGCTAGTTTAAATAAATTAGCAGGTACTAAAAATGGTTAGCTTCAATTATTTTAAAGGAATCGCCCTCTCGTTACTACTAGCACAACATTATTTTGTATAGCACCTGTTTCTAATTCACATGAGTTTCAGAGCTGAACTGTTTTTGATAGGCATAACCTACAGTATCAGTACTAAATGAATCTGAGTGTGTTCTTCGCTGAATTTACTTCAGAAAGAATTCTTCCTCTGACATTGTCATTCGCAGTGTTTTATAGAACATTACAGTAGATCCTCATTAGTGTGTTTAGATATATTTATTTATCCCAAGCCCAATTGCTTATTACCAGTCTCTGAAATACAATCAAAATACAATTGATGTATACTCAGAAGCTTTATTTGGTTTAGAATGTAGTGGAGATTCTAATGAGATTCTATTTCTGTAACTGTTAAGGTAAAAATAATTCTGACATATATGGCCGCAGTTTCTTTGTCTGTTCTACCTTGTTGACATGATATTATATAATCTTATATAATATCGCGCTCCATGGCTTAGGGCCAGGGTACTTACGGGACTGCCTGCTGTTACCGAATACCTCCCACCGAACTGTACGCTCGCACAGAGAGGGACTCCTTAGGGTGCCGTCTGCCAAGCAATGTCGGCTGGCAGCCCCCAGGGGGAGGGCCTTCTCTGTGGGGGCTCCCACCCTTTGGAACGAACTTCCCCCTGGTCTTCGACAATTGCCGGACCTTCGGACTTTCCGCCGAGAGTTGAAGACCTATTTGTTTGTTCGTGCAGGACTGGCATAGGATTTTAATAGGATTTTAATTAGTTTTAACGTTTTAATATTTTATAAATTGGGGTTTTATTTTTAGTTGTTTTAATTCGGCCATTTGTATAATAAGTTTTTTAATCATGTTTTTATGTGTATTTTGCTGTTGTTTTTATTATGGCTATAAAAGGCCCTGAGTCCTTCGGGAGAAGGGCGGTATAAAAATTTAATAAATAAATAAATAAATAAATAAATCTTGGTTACATATTTTCTTGGTAGTGGCCCCTGGATGTTGGAATTTGACTTGGGAAGACCACAGTTCTAAATCAGATGAGTGTTTTGTCTGGTTGCCATTTTATTATTTTAGTTCACTTTTAATGCTGTGTGTGTTTTTTGTTTTACATTCATTTTTGATCATCTTTGTATGCCATTCAGAAACACGTTGTTTGAACTGGGCATCCATGTAAATGGAATAACTAAATGTATCATTTGATCTCTTTTTAAAAACCTAATTGCTCATCCCAATGTCATTTCTTTTTCTTTCCTGCCTGTTTTATAATGATAACAATGGGACATAATTTTTTCTTGACTGAAAAATGTACCAAAGGAAGAAATCTGGGAAGTAGCAAGGTTACTACAGGTAGTCCTTGACTTATGACTATTCACTTAGTGACCATTCAAAGTTGTGATGTTGCTGAAAAGTGACTTATGAACACTCCTCACAATTCCGACTATCACAACATCCCTGTAATTTGTGTGCATGGCAACCAGCAGGTATTTATGAAGGTTGTAGTATCCAGGGGACATGTGATCACCATTTGAAGCCTGGTTCCACTAAACAAAGTCAATGGGGGAGACAGCAGGATGTCACAAATCACAGTCTCTTAGTGTCTCACTAAATGACTGTGGCAAAAAAGGTAGTAAAATTGGGTGTGGTCATGTGATGCCTCACTTAATGACCATACCACTTAATGACTTTTCCAGTCCCAATTGTGGCTGTAAATTAAGGACTACCTGTGAAAGCGCTGCAGTGTGTAAACAG
Organism: Ahaetulla prasina; assembly: GCF_028640845.1. NCBI lineage: Eukaryota > Metazoa > Chordata > Lepidosauria > Squamata > Colubridae > Ahaetulla > Ahaetulla prasina. The sequence continues at coordinate 96,922,544 of NC_080541.1, read as the reverse complement.
AGGTGGTCAAACTGAAAGAGATTATAATTGCTGTGAAAGCTGAAGTTGATAGAAGCAATTGCTTCTCTGCATTCATAAGCAATTTGATAAGTCCTAACATCCGCATTACAAATTCTTTTGCCTGGCCTGTTGCTGTAAAAGTAGACAATTCCAGTTATCTTTCCTGAGAAAGAAACATTTCCAGAGAAATGTTTTGCAAGCCATGCATTATTAAACAGACAGTTTAACATGTACTCTTTGGCACTGAAGTAGACATGGCATTTACTAAAACTTTAATCCTGTCTCGGTTGCATGTTAGCAATGTGCTCTTTAGATACTGTATAAAACATGTTTTTATATGCTTGAAATTAATTATGCCTGCCCTGAATATTCCCCTGTACTGATTATCCACAACTCAACAACATTGAATATTTATTTTCCAATATTTAAACTCTGTGAGTGTGACCCTGCTTTTGAATGTTGCTTTCTGTTGCTTCTTAGAATAATCTCAGTGAAGATTATTCACTCGCACTGAAAGAGTTTATGTCAAAATATACCCAATCAATAATATTTGGCTATTTGACGTCATCATTGGAATCAAGACAGGACCATGAAAAAATATCACAAAATCATCTTAATGTCTTTATTGTGGGAATACAATATTTTCAGTATCTGTGTTGGATGAAACATGGGGAAGGTGTCGGACAAAGCAGCTACCAGCAACTGGTTGATGTTGAAACAAGGAATCAAATTAATCTTTCTTAAATAACTTAAAATGAATTGCAAGCTTGCTCACTTAATACTACAGTGTATCTATAATCTGTCAATCCTTGCCTCAGTATGCAATAATAAACCCATGGATGGAGGTTTTCCCAGGGCTTTGCTGGCTGAGGAATTCTGGGAGTTGAACTCCACAAGTCTTAAAGTTGCCAAGGTTGGAGACCCCTGCTTTGGGCACAACCTCCCTCTCATACCACTCAAATTCCTCCCTTGGTTTTCTGATTTCTCCAGAAAATAAACTGGGAGAGAGGTACCTTGTGCTACTATACTTTGATTGGTAGTTCTTATTCCTAATCAAGTAACCCATCTTTTCCTAAAATTGCCAATTTATTATGGTTGAATAGGTATTGGGTTTTATCCATTCCCAGTGCTTTTAAAAAAAAATTCAATCCATTGACCTCAATAGAGAATAAAATAAGTATGCCAGGTTTAGCTTGGCCTACTCAGGGTGCTGGTCCATGATCATTTGATAAATAAAGCAAATTAGGACTCCCTGGAGTCCTAATTTCAAGACACACAGCCAGTAGGAACACTGTGGGCTATATATTTCATGTTGTATGTTTCTGAGTCAAACTAGAGTACTGGGTAATCTCTGGAGTGGACTATTTTATGAATTGTACCCCCAACACTTCTGATATGATTTGAAGGGGTTTGGGTTGCTCTGTTGATGGCTCCCCCCCCCAAAAAAACGTTGAAAAGTAATTATAAATTTTGAATGCGCTGCTTTTCATACCATTGGGAGGCATTGATCTACAGTACATCTGCTTTAAAGATTGTAAAGATGTATTACTTTACATTATTATTTGATTTAAGGAAGCTTTAGATAATCCCAAAATGAAGATTTATGAATTCTGAAAACATGGAGGATAGGTTAGGAGTTTCTTCTTGATTCAAATGTTTGTGAATTTTTTAAAAAAATGGCTAAAAGGAATGACAAAAACATATTGTTGGTCATAGGCACTATGATATATGGCACCTAATAAACTTATCTGTCTAAATTCTGCGTTCTTCTATTTATATCAATCTAGATCTAGAAGGTGTCTCATTAAGGATAAATACCACTTCTGTAGTTCATTTTCATCTGCAAAATATTCTGTAAAGTTTGTAAACTGTGAGTTACTGGATATAATAACTTTACTATGTAGATCTAATCTTTCTTCATGGTAGCTCAAATTTCATCCTGCCCCTTTACTTGTCAAGTTTTCTAAATTAATTAGAGTAATTTCAATGAGCTATGACAACTAGCTGATATGCACCAAATCTTTCTTATAGAACTATTGATGTTTACTGTCAACTGCATATTGTTTCTGATTATTAGACTAAGTATATGCATTCATTCAGTGGTGAAATGTAAAATTTGTTGCTACTGGTTCTGTAGGCGTGGCTTGGTGAGCATGATGTGACTGGGTGGGCATGGCCAACTTTTAAAAAAACTTCTTAAAAGCATTTTTTATTACCTAATCGCCCGAACCAGAGCCAACTGGTAGCATTTCACCCCGCATTCATTGTTTCTATTGGATCTCTAGAAAGCTAGTTGTGGAATGACTCTGTCATCATGATCCCTTCCCTCATGAAAGGTAATTTCACAGTATTAAACTTCAACCAACCACATTCATAATTCTCTGTAAGCAACGAAACCCCATAGCTTGTATTCTTACCATTTTACATCATAATATTTTTTGGGGGTAATCCTGGCTTGAATGAAAAATATTTCATGTCCATGCAAATGTAATCAAATCCAATGATTGAGATGGAAGTCCACAAACATTCTTATTTTGTTCTCATAGTCCATTTGAAATAAGAGAACTACAAGCAATAAACTTGATTTTGTGGGGCAATAATTGTATTTGTATTAAATTTTGGAGCAGTTTCGGCTTTTGTATAAATTGAATGTGTGTATACAAGGGAATGAAACTGGCTATGATAGTTGGGTACAAGGAATCTATGTGATTTCAGAGAAGCAACTAGTAAAAGACAGAGTATTTTCATTGTTTGCTGACTTATTTGAAATGTTTAGCTTTGTCTTTGAGAAATGTATCATTTTTCCTTATATGGAAAAAATCCTACTGCAAAACTAATTTTGTACTCTTTGCGATCATGACTAAGTGGTCACTAGCAGGTTGAGCATTGCATCATGCAAATGATTGTTAGGATAACCAGTTCTTGATTTCACAAATTTTGGTATCCAGAAAAAATCCAGGAAATAAAATGCAGTATTGGTAAATTCTGGTGGGTCATGTTATTAAATAACTTAGAAAGCTTTTTCATGATGGATCAGATTCCATATATTCTATACCAAGATAAACAACTTGCAGAGGATGAAGTAGTGTTTGTGTGACTAGTGGATGGCTAGTACAGACATTCTTTTTCATTTTAATATTGCTGCCCCTGAGATGGGCTGAAAATATGTTAAATTGAAAACCACTGCTCTGGAGATGTTTGTTTTGTCACTTCCCAAAAATGAAGCCCTCTCTGTTTGTTTGTTTTTTGCTTAGGCAGTGTTTTTTGCTGAATGTTGCAGTTTCCTGAAGTATCCTGCACCTAGGGGGCATCCTGCCAAAAGGGATCTTGGCTTCCATGAGAGCATAAGAGCTGGCCCCTATGTCATGCAACACCTCTGGTTTGGGAGTTTCGTTGGTTGCCTGTTTGCTTCTTGATGTGATTTAAGATGCTGGTCATTTAAGATGCCTGGTTCTTTGAGAGACTGCCTGTCTTCCAAAGTATCTGCCCAGATGATCCAATCTAGCAGAGTTGGCATGCCAATAGAATATTTGAAGCTCATGGTTCAACTGTCTGGTCCCTGATGCTCTCTGAATTTAGTTGTTCTCTTGCAGATGTTTCGTTACCAAAGCAGGTAACATCATTAGTGAGGTACTGCAAGGGTCATGTGAAAAGCAGTTGTAAGTCACTTTCTTCAGTGCTTTTGTAACTTCGAATGGCCATTAAATGAACTGTTTTAAGTTGAGGACTAGCTGTATTCCCTCAGATAAACAAACAAAAATAGGTGCTGGATGAAGTAGCTATGGTGGAACAGAATCCCTTGGCCAGTTGGGAGGGATGGTCCTGCAGTGGTCTGACCAGAGCCTTTCTGGCTGCCAGTCTCCCGCATACTCTTTCTCCATGCAACAGAGACTATTTAAAGTAGGTGTTACTGCTTTTCCAATGGAAGACATCTCTTTTCTGCTAGTCCTAATCAAATGTCCTAAAAGTCTCAGGGATTTATATTTCTTCTCAAAATAACATTTGTAACCTGCAAATTAAACTGTAATGCAAAATAAATATATTTAAAAATAACATCACACTCGTGTTGGAAGCAGCGTGAGTGTGGGTTGAAAGGATTAGCTGGTGACATCACTGTTGCCCAGGTGATGGGCAACATCACCCATGTGATGGGGGCCCTTTAATGTTTCAGGCAGGAGCTGGAGAAGGACACAAGCTTATTTCGCCCCACAGCACTTGAGTCTCGAATGCGGACTTGTTGCTTGTTAACCCAGTTTCCTAATCACTCAAGCCACCTTTTTCCTATTGAAAAAGAATAAAACTGTTGACATCTTGCAAGATTGTCAGATTTTCTAAGACACTGGCAATTTCACCAGAGCCTTGGATGAGAATACTGTACAAAATCTCTTGTAATCTTTGAAGGAATGCAGAAATCTTAATGTAAAACCTTAGGAATTTTGGCATCATCATGAGAGATCTCAGCTAAACAACACAGAAATTTGCTGTCCATTTCAAGCTGTTCCTTGAAATGGACTTCACTTCCATTTTCATTTTTTCCTTTATTTTAAAAAATGGTAGCTATTCATTCATGCTAGTTCCGTAGAGTTTATGGAACAGAGGTACATCTGAATCATGCAGAGATACAGCAATATAGAGTCTGCTGTTTTTGAGCTTCTTAATGAGCATATGGACACGATAGTCAAGCATGTTCACTATGACCTTGTAAATATGTCTATTCAAAATGTTCTGGGGATTAATCCAAAATTTTAACCTTTATACATTACTAATCTGGCACGCTCAATACCTGGTCTTGTATCCCCCTTCCTTCACAATGATTGACAACTCTAATCACATACTTCTTCACAACCTGCTAGAAACTGATAACAATAGTCCAAAGAAGTATTTTCTCTGTTTGATTCAGGACCTGTAATAAGAATCACATTCTGGAAACTTTTGAAAAGACAGGATCATATGGGCAGAACTGCCTGCCAAAATCTGCAGTTCAGCTGCCATTAAAGACCCATTTAAAAGAAAAAGAAGCCTAAAATAAGCTGAATTGAAATTTATTTCTGAAGTAAATAAGAAATGGATAGATATTACTTTAATCTTGAATTTTCTAGAAGGAAAAACAAACTATCCTCAGTTAAACAGACATCTAAAATGGGTTTGTAATGTTCCTCAAAACCACCACCCCCCCAAATAAATTTACTAAAAGCAGCTTCATTCTTGATTTCAGTGGGAAAAGGGGTTTCAAAAACCATAGTGGTATAGAAAACACATATTTTTGTGTGCTGCTCAGTCGGCTATATAAATTAGATTAATAAATAAAACTAATGAAATCTTCCAATAAAAACAAAGGATTCAGTGAGGTGCTTTAATGCTGATGAATCTACCAGTTCCCTCCAGGAAATTTATTTCAATCATTGAGGTTGGCTGGCTGCTCCTTAAAAAAAGAAAAAGGAACAAAAACCTCTTGCAATATTAATAATCAACTCTCAAGAACAGGAGAAGAGATTATTCTTGTGGAAAAAAGTGTTGCAACATCACCTTGCCTGACCAGTTTTCAGCATTAGCAGTGATGTGTTTGGATAAAATATTACGGTGGAATCAAGCCAGATTCTGCCTTAACCAATGGATGAATGATGAAGCTACTTTTCTTAAATCTTGTATCACAAATGCAGCTGTGGAATCTCTTTTCTTATAATGAACAATTCTGAGGGCTAGTGGATTTACAATTAACAATCCTGATCTGGAATGTGCTACAAGTTCAAATATGTTTGTTTCCAGCCTCTGCCATCTCATTATTTTCATCAGCCTTAATTGTGGTTTTGTTGGCCCCTTGAACAACGGTGAATTTTTTTAAAACCAAAATCTGTGGGATTATTTTTAAGCTAAAAGTGCAAATAGGTACATGTCCAACCAGTTCAGGCATTTTTGAAGTGGATAGTTTAGCTAAAGCTATGTGACACTTCATATGGATCATTTAGTTCTAACAGTTGCAGGGCAATTACCCTGTTCTGCAAATGTAGAAATAAGCAACCCATATTTTTCAAACAGTAGAGATCTGTTTTTATGTTGCATACCGCCTTGTGCGTTTTTAAATGTATCAGCTGCTGTCTACCATTTTTATAGTGGCCAAGTATATCCACATGCCAGGATCTGAAACTGAGTATATTTATATCAAAAAGGTCAATGTGTTTTTTTAAAAAAATACTAACTTGCTTTCCAATGACCCTTTTCAAGAAGGAATTGAAGCTGTCATTCAACCTACAAAATAATATATTTGGTAATATAATACACATCAACATACATTAGTAAAAGGTAAATCTGTAGGCTCAGTTTTCAAATGCTCAAAATATGCTAGATAGCTTTTGGCTAACTATGTTGAACATAGTTCATCTTACCTAACAAATCATCTTGTATGCTGTAAACTGCCCAGAGCACAGGTGAAATTCAGCCGGTTCTCCCAAACTGTTAGTAAATTGCTTAATCAGTTCAGATAACCGGTTAAAAATAAAGTTCAAGAGAGGTGTTTGTTTTCTCTTTTTCCCGTCAGTTAATAGCTCCACTTAACAGTTGCAGCTGGAATGCAGCCGATACACACTGAACCAAGTCAATAAACCAGGGGTCTCCAACCTTGGTCCCTTTAAGACTTGTGGACTTCAACTCCCAGAGTTCCTCAGCCACTGGCTGAGGAACTCTGGGAGTTGAAGTCCACAAGTCTTAAAGGGACCAAGGTTGGAGACCCCTGCAATAAACCACAGAAACTGACAGAATTAGGGTAACCCATCAATCACCCATCTAGGGATGGGATTAACCTCTTCCCTTCAGGAAGGACAAGATTACAAACATTTTCATTATAAAGAGTATTAAGTAACACTTCTGTGATCAGCTGATACTCCCTGGAGTTTCCCAAGACCTTTTACAGCTGCTGCAGTGTTGGCTACTTCTTGTTTCTTCCTGGGGGAAAAGATACAGGAGGGAACAATGATGCAACTTGAACATACAGGCCATGAATTTAATGCATGTGTGGTCCAGCCAGCTGTATTGCTTCTGCTGTGAAGCACCCAATTTAGAACATAGAATAAGAGAGTTGGAAGGGTTAATGGCTTTTTGGCACCATGCCCAGGCTCTCAATTAGCCTGAGCAGCTGCTCTTAGTTTCCCTCTTAGCTGCTGCATTTGCTTTGGGGTTGACTTTTTTAAAAAGGGGGAAAGGCTGTTTTAAGTTTTCTGCATTGTTTTAGTGGTTTCTGGCACTGTCCTTTTGGGGTGTGCTTCCCTCACTCTTTTTAAAAGCCTCTAGTGATGGATTATCACAACTTTTGAAGGCAAGCTATTCCATTGGTTGATTGGTCTCACCCTTAAGAAATTTCTCCTTAGTTAGGTTGCTTCTCTCTTTGGTTAATTTTCATCCATTGTTTCTTGTTGTACCTTTTGGTGCTCTGGAAAATAGATTGACTCCCTCATTTTTGTAGGGGCCCCTCAAATTTCCTGACAGAACAATGAATCAGTGGAACAACTTGCCTCCAGAAGTTGTAAATGCTTCAACACTGGAAGTTTTTAAGAAGCGATTTGATTAAGTGATTAAGAAGCATTTGCCTGAAGTAATGTAGGGTTTCCTGCCTAAGCAGGGGGTTGGACTAGAAGTCCTCCAAGGTCCTTTCCAACTCTGTTACTCTATTGTATTCTAAATATTGGAACAATGCTATTTTATTGTGCTATTTTATTGTGAGTTGGACTAAGGAGAAATTTCCTAAGGGTGAGACTAATCATGTTGGCCACACCCACTCAGTCACATGACCCATTTCCCACAGAAACACAGGGAGCCACAAAACCTGGGCAGGTGTGGCTTGGGGAGGGTCATGTGACTGGTTGGGAGTGATGTTGATTTGGCCATGCCCACCCACCCAGTCACATGACCACCAAGCCACGCCCACCAAGCCACGCCCACAGAACCGGTAGAGGAAAAATTTGGATTTCACCCCGGCCCAGAGTCATTCTGAGAGTGAGGTGGGTGGTACCTTAATTTGGGGGTGGGGGAGAAACCCAATCCTCACTAGTATCTTCTTCGCATCCAAGGGTTCTGCCATAAAACTGTGTCTTATGAACAGTCCATATAGTTATTCAGAGAGCTCTCACATGCTATTTTCATAATTTTTTCTTCAGGAGCTATTATACCTCATATTGGTTACATAGTATTAGCTTTCGTCCCATTCATTGGCATTTCTGGGAGGGCCAAGCAAGGGTGACAGTGGGGGAAAGTGACATTGCAATGCATGAATCATTTATTACATAGACAATACAAATTATGTACTTAGGTTATTTTACATAGTGCAAGTAATAATTCAGGTTGCTGGCACTTTGAACTTATGACTGGCACATTTTAATGGCATGACTTGTACCACATGCCTATGATCCCATTCACTATTGTTTTGAGTATTTTAAGTTGGTTACCAAGTAGTGCATTACGGGAAAAATGTTTCAAAATGTTCCAGGAAAGGACAGGGCTGGCCCTCGGCAGAGTGTGCTGTCCTACAAGATTATTTATGACAATTCTATGTATGACAAGCTAACTATGTTTTAGATCAGTATCCATGCCGCAACATACTGTATTTGCCTTTGGAAGAGTTGGAATATCTTTTAAAGTTATTTCTGAAAAAATAGTTTCAGTTACCTACCTAGTAGTCTATAAGAAATATAGACTAGAAAAGAGATAGGCTTGCTTTGGTTACTCACTGTCTTGGCCTCAAAGTCTTTCAAGCAATTGTAGAAATCTGGACATGGGGGGAGGGAGGTATCTGAGAAAGAGAGGAGTGGGGAGGGGAGGAAAGGAAAGGAAAGGAAAGGAGGTTCTCAAGTATGCTGACATTTCTATTACTTTGTAAATGTTCAAGTTTGGGGGTGAGACAGTCTTGCCTCTGGTAAACATTTCCATTTATTCTTGATAGTCAAAATTGCAGCCAGGTTAAATTACGGTTTATGCCAAACAAAACTTTAATATGTAAAACAATACTTAGCTCATAATTGTATCAATAAATTACATTTGTGGAGAAGAGCAACCAAGATGATTGAAGGCTTGGAGATTAAAACATGAAGAATGATTGCAGGAACTGGGTATGGCTAGTCTAGAGAAAAGAGCTAGGGGGTGACATGATAGCAGCATTCCAGTATTTGAGGGGCTGCCACAAAGAAGAGGTCATCAACTTATTTTCCAAAGCATCAGAAGGCAAGGCAAGAAACAATGGATAGAAACTAATCAAGGAGAGAAGCAACCTGGAATTAAGAAGAAACTTCCCAACAGCGAGGACAATTAAGAGTGGAAGGGCTTTCCTTCAGAAGTTGTGAGTGCTTCATCACTGGAGATTTTTAAGAAAAGACTGGACAGCCACTTGCCTCAAATTGTATAGGGTTTCCTCTTTGAGGGGGTTGGAGTAGAAGACCTTGCAGCTCTCTTCTGGTTGACTGATACATAGGATTTGTGAAAATGGACTTGGTAGATACACACACACAGACACATACAGCTGCTTCTGTGGGCTTGAGAGAAACAGCAGCACCAAAAATATATATACATGCATAAAATCATATAATATAGTAAAGACAATTTTTGTATTATAAAAATAAGGTTTATTTAATCATTAAGTGGATGAAGATAGAGGATTCCTACACATTTTTTCAATGAAGTGCTTTATACAACCCTGAATATAAGACAAACCGTGGAGAATGGGGCTCCCCTTGAAGTGCACTCGGAGGCTTCAGTTAGTCCAGAATGCAGCTGCGCGGGTTATAGAGGGAGCTACACGTAGCTCCCATGTAACACCGCTCCTGCGCAGACTGCACTGGCTGCCTGTGGCCTTCCGGGTGCACTTTAAGGTGTTGGTTATGACCTTTAAATCGCTCCATGGCTTAGGACCTGGGTACTTACGGGACCGCCTGCTGTTACCACACGCCTCCCACCGACCCGTACGCTCCCATAGAGAGGGACTTCTTAGGGTGCCGTCCGCCAAACAATGTCGGCTGGCGGCCCCCAGGGGAAGGGCCTTCTCTGTGGGGGCTCCCACACTCTGGAACGAGCTTCCCCCGGGTTTACGCCAAATACCTGACCTTCGGACATTTCGTCGCGAACTCAAGACTCATCTTTTTATCCGCGCGGGGCTGGCTTAAATTGGGATTTTAATGTTGAATTTTATTAATTTTAAACGGGGTTTTTTAACGTGGTAAATTTTAATTACTGGGCTAATTTAAATAAGTTTTTTAAATCATATTTTAAATTTGTATATTCTATGTTCGGTTTTAATCATTAAGTGGATGAAGATAGAGGATTCCTACACATTTTTTCAATGAAGTGCTTTATACAACCCTGAATATAAGACAAACCGTGGAGAATGGGCTCAATTTCAGACACCCAGTCCGTTTTATAAAAAGAGACAACCCGGTCCCCCACCCGCCCATGCCTCCCAAACCCTAAATGTATACCATTGGGTCTCTTCTAATTACTGCCAGATGTTCTATTCCAAAATCTCTGACCATGTTCCTGCTGTTACCCCTAGACTAGGTTCCCATAATTCCCACAGTGCATTTGAAGTGCATTTTCTCTCAGACAGCTCAGAAAACCACCAGCAGCTGCAATGTGGTTTGTCATCTTTTGTTTTCAAATGTTTAAACATTTGAGTGGGACTGGGGCATGGAAGGTCAGGGGGCCAGATGGCTAATGCCGTCTGTTCTTGTGTAAGCAGGTACAGCGAATACTTGGACCAGACCTTTGTTCAGTAAAGGTCTGCCACATACACTGTGCAGTTACTTGTTGAAGCTATACAAATTAAAGAGCTAGGGTCAAATTTGTGCAGGCAGGCAAGTGGTGATCAAATTTCCTTTTATGGACACTTTCATTTTTTTTAGTTCCTCTTTTTCTGTCAAGTGTAAACTTCAGCTCCAGTTTTATTTGGTAGTTGCAGTTTCGTGATCTTAAATCAGCATAGCTGAAACTTTACATGCTTAATTTTAGTTCGCTGGCATCCAGTCTTGCTTAAACCAATTAACCAGTGCTAATATGCAGAACAATGGTCAGCGCTGAATTCTGAGAGATGGCAATACATACATAAATGTTTGTGGAGTGATGGATTAGGGGTTTAAATAATCTGCACCACAAGAATATGTGGAAGGAAAAAAAAAACACTAGTGGAGTTTTTTTGTATGAGTCTTGATTATTGGGACCTGACTTGGAACAAAGGTTTAACAGGCCCCTTTCCCTGTGATTTGAATGACATATTTTCTTCCCTCTATCCCTGAACAGTTATTTCTTTAACAATGTTTATTTAGCACCAAATGAAATGGCATGTACCACATCAGATTTGGAACAAAGATTCCAACAGTGATATGTGCTTCATATGGCTGTCATTTTAGTCATAGCTTTGGTGTGAGGTTCACTTTGCTATCTTGTTTCTCAAGCCAGATTCTTTTTCAAGAGAAATAAAAGACTTTCAAAGTGGTCAAATACAATTCGAAGAAGCTAGGAATGGGATCAGTTTGCTCTCCTCCCTACTTGATTCACTTTTTGATGAAAAACATAAATCTCATCCCTGCTTTATAAATTAATCAGGCAATCATTTTTAAGTGGGTTGTGCCTTTGCACCATTTAAACGTAAAATGGAAAACGAATATTGTTGTTCCAGAAGTCATTTTTGCTTAGACAAACCCACCCCACCCCCCAAAAAAAAGTAAAACCAAGAAGAGATTTGAGCAAATTATTTAGCTTGCATGCCAGGAAATGGCCTGAAAAAACTTTATGATGATCAAGCTGAAATAATTTAGTAATATTTCATTATGAAGATGTTTTGCTTTGATCTGTAGCATTGTATGCACGTAACACCCAATCAGTACAGATCAAAAGAAAATTGGTGCAAACTGGAATTTATTCACAAAGCAGGAACCCAACTCATTCAAAGCTCGGATAAGCTCTTTATGGAGGGATATTTAATTCAAAGAAGCTTATGCTCAAAAGCACAGCTCCTGTAGAAGATTTTCTGACTGAGCTTATTGTAGCTCAAAAGGTGTAGAGTTTTACTTTATTGTCAATAAATCCCATTTTGCACTTATCACTCTTTTTAAAATCTCTTTTCTCCCTCCTATTAAATTTTCCATTTAAAAGGCCTTTGGCCTTAGGCTGATCCTGTGTCAGCTAATGTGGCAATCAATTAATGTTCTGGCATCAGAATGCTTGGAATGTAGGTAATGTGACTCTCTGCTCCCAGCTATTCACTAGCAGTAATAGTTACATTTAGGATTTCTCCTTAGGGTGCTCTACTTTAGAATGCATTCCACACATTCCAGACCTCTGGCCATAATTTTATGACCAGAACAGGAAAACTGTGATTGCCCTCATGATATAATTTCCGAATTAAGGTGAAAGGTCAGCATTGGAGAAATGTTCCTTTTCTTCCAAAGCTATTCTCAGCAAACCATGCCATAAGGCAGGGATCTGCAGACTTGGCTCTTTTAAGACTTGTGGACTTCAACTCCCAGAGTTCCTCAGCCAGCAACTCCCAGCAACTCTGGGAGTTGAAGTCCACAAGTCTTAAAAGAGCCAAGTTTGCAGACCCCCTGCCATAAGGAAAGAGCCTATCAGATTGTGGCTTACCGGTCTTCCCCTGCCCTGTGGCAGCTCAGTACCTCAAATCTCTTGATTGCTGTGTTGCTGTTGTCGTTGTTGCAAAATATGCCTTTATCTTACAGCATCGATATACTGAAACTGTTGATGGTGGGGGCACAGAATACAGACAAGGAGATGGGATGGCAGTCCCCTTCAGCAAGGAAGCTGCCTGTGTTGATGATCATCAAGGAGCCATTCGTTTCCAAAGAGGAAAAATACAAGCTGTTTGTAGTTGGAACCGATGCTGCAAAACCTGACCTGGTTGCTGCTTAAGACCAGATACAAAATAGAACTACAGTAGCTCTTCATGTTAGCTGACTTTGTCAAGTCTGATGTTACATGTTCCTCTTTTTCCCTCCTGTTCAGGCTTATATTTGTATGATTTAATTTCTCCATCTGCTTGCAGTTTGGAAGGTGCTTAAATCTAATGAGCAAAACTTTTTACACACAATTGTACTCACAATTTTGCTATGAATTTTTACAGTAGTGATACGCTTTGGGCATATTTGCCCCGTATACACATTTTTGTTTCTTTTTTTAAATAGCGATCTGTATTGCAAAATAAATAAAAGCATAGACATCTGCATGCAGTTGCCTTCCAGTAGGCTTGTAAGGCAGGGATTAGCACAGTTCTTTTTTATTTTGACAATATAAAAAGGATGTCTCAGCAGGTATTGTTTGTCTTAGTTTTTTGCTAAAATGATCCTATTAATCTTTGGACAGCCCTATTAGTTCACCTTTGTTTCTGCTAAGACAAATTTTGAATTGATTCCATTTCATCGCAGTGACAACCAGAGAACAGGCCTGGACTTTTCAGATAGGAATTCAGAGTTCTTCTCCTTAAATGGACTACAGACTTAAGCTTCCTGCCTTTGTATCAGAGTACAAAAGCTTTATAAAAATTGGCCAATAAGCAGACATTTAACAATGAGATATTTCTTGGGTTACTATGCTATGAAGTTACTTTAACGGGGATAATGATAGGCAGCTAGGATTACTTTCTCTTGTAGCACCTGTGAAATTTTGTTTGTTTTGTGAGGATGATTCCATGAACATGCTTGGCACCTTGCTTGACAATTGAAGTTTCTCCAAGCAAGTCAGATAGGAGTGCTTCCTATTGTATTGGCCAACAGGTCCTATTCAGGAAGATATGGCAATGCTTGACCTGCAAGGAGGGGTTTTTCTCCATGCAGGACTAGGCAGAACGTGATAGCTTCTTATCTCGTCCATGGCATGGATGATTAACTTTTAACCTGGATTGGGTTTGAAGGCTGGGGAGAGCCTCTCCCAATGTCATGCCACTTATCCAAACAGATGTTAAACAGGACCATCCCATATGGCTTCCACGCTGCAGCAGTTCCAAAAGCCTTTAATTTTGCTGCCACAGCTGGGTTTAAAGAACCTTATCCAGCATCTGTTGCCTTTTTTTTTCTGTTGATGTGCTGGTTTTGCTTTTTACTAGATACACAATGTGCATTTTTTCTTCTTTTCACTTTATTATTCCAACTTTTAAAATGTAAGCCTCCCAGAGACATCTGGAAGTCCAGGTGGTGTGTGTGTGTGTAAGCATTTAATAATAAAAAAAGAAATATTGGAAAAGTTAGCACTTGCCAGATAATCAGTAAAAGAAAGTGGCAAGGCAGAAAACAAAGGCGTAAAATGGAAAGAGAGAAAAATACTGATTTAGACTAAACAGAATATAAAAGAACAGTGGTGGGATTCAGCCAGTTCGCACCACTTCAGGCGAACAGGTTGTTAACTTTCTGAGCAGTTTGACAAACTGGTTGTTGGAATAAATCATTAGGGCAGAGAACCGGTTGTTAAATTACTTGAATCCCACCATTGGAGCCTACCCTATAATTTCTCAATGTTTAGTCATGATTTTCAAAGAGTAGAAAAGAGGCCTCCAGACATTTAGATAACCTGGAGAATACTATTGTACAGAATCTTTGGATGAACATATCCATGTGCAGTACTGACACTAAAGGTATTTGCATAGAGTTGGAAGATTTGACTGAAGACTCATTGGGGTTTCCAATAGGTTGGTTTAAACAGACTTGGAGGTTGCTAAAGGGCTGTAGTTGCTGAAGAGTTCTTGATAGCACCTTTCTGAGGTGCTCTAAATATCCTGCATGATCTCTGCAATTTTTTGTTCAGGCTTAGATTTAAGTCCCTTCCAGAGCACTAGAATTAAAATCGGGCAACCTCCATCACATTATGCATGGAACTGGATTTTGTGCCAAAAGGCATACCTTTATGTTTGTGTATTAGTGGATCTCTATATGCAAACCATGCAAAAAAGTCAGGATAAAAGGTGGGCCATGGCACTGGAAATAATGAGAAAAGCACACAAGAGCTTTTATCTGTATAAAATAGGAGTCAACAGAATTATTTTGAAGACCAAGCAATATTGAAGCCGAATAAAATTCACAAACATGCTGGTGCCAAGCAGAAAAACAGAACAACTAGTACCTTGCCTCAAGGGTTGTTATAGGATTCAAAACAAAGAGTACAAAGGATAATGTAGCTTTGAAGCTGTGACCAGACAAAAGAAATTGCCATTTAATTTCAAGTTATGAAGAGAAACATCAAGGATGTTAACAGAGGTACCAAGATCTCTGTCCCGAGTAAAGATAAAATAGACAATCTTACAGATACTAGAGGTGCTCACATTTTTTGTGCTAGAAGAAGGTATTCTTTGGTGTATGCCAGGGATGTCAAACTCCCAGCCTCTGGATTGGGTGTGTCATGCATTGGCCACGTCCACATCAGTTTAGCGAAGGGGGAAAAAAGTCCCGATACGTCACATGATGCTGCCGTGACGACGTAAGTTTGACACCCCTGGTGTATGCTATAGTTCCAGCAATGCTTTAAATTAGTCAATGTTCAGGTAACCATGTAAGGCAGGTAATTATTTGAAAAAACTGCATAAGTCATACTCGTAGAACCATAGGGTTATAATTGACCTAAGAGGTTTTCAAGATTAAACCTCTTGCACATTGTAGGATTCATTGCGTCATCTCTGTTAGATGACTATCTTTGAAAGTCTCCAATGAAGGGGAAGAAGCCACTTCATATAATAGCCTATTTCACTGATTGACAGCTCTTAAGTCTTTCCTAATGTCTCATATGTATCTTCAGTCTTGGACTGTCATCTTCTGTATTCTGCTAGGCATTATAGTTGTTTTGACTTCTGGCTCGGCCACTTGTTGTGGAATATAATTGATTCTTGAACCAAAGTATCCATAGCCAATTAACACACCACATGAATAGAGAGCATATGCTGTTCAGCTAAGGTATAACTATCTTGTTTTGCCTAGCTCTTGGCACCTTTCCCTCCACATTAAAAACAGCTTACTGAAAGCACTTTCCTGTGGTAAATTAACCAGCAGAACCCATATCTCTACCTTTTCCTCTTGCATACTGAGTTGGAGGAGAAGATGGAGATAGGAAAGAAATGGACCAATCAAAATCTCATTCCATCCCAGCCTTTCTCCTCCTCTGAAGTAGGCCAGCACTACGCTCCAATCTATCATGTTCAGAAACCACAAGAATGTCATTCCATTTTTAGTGCTTCCCTTCTCACTTCCTTATCTGATCTTTGTGGGCTTACTTTAATGCAGTTTACTGCCATTTGTGAAAGGGAAATATAAATCTTGGATTGGTATTAGTACAGTTTTTTCTATAGACTTTGAAAAATGTAGTCCATGGTGCCTTTGCAAGATTAGAAGGTTCATGCAGTCCTACTTTTTTTCTTTTTCTTTTTTAAAAAAATACTTTGTTTGAAAGAGGATTAACTTTAAATTTAGAAACTCAGAACAGATTTGAGCATACAGAAGAAATTGTTAGAGGACTTACTTTTTGGCCTAATTCTGCTTTCATTTCATTCTCTCAGAGACTTCAACAAATTCATAGCTGGAGTTCATGAGATGCAGAGTTGTGCAGTATTTCAGACTATAAAGAAATTATGATGTATACTTCCTATGTCTTTTCAATTTATAATTCTTAATCTCGTTCATCTCAGCAGGACTATGAGGCAGGTCCATGTGTTTCTAGTTTTCAGATTCAGAATAGAATCAATAGTATTAATTAGCCAAGGCCATTCTATATATCTAGTAGAGTAAGGGATGTCTCCTTTTGTTTAGAGCTTCAGTATCCTTTTTTTTTTAATTGAAAAAGTTTTAAAAAAACAAAAACATTTTTCCCCCTTCCCCCCCCCTCCCAGAAAACCCTCTTCCCCCCTCCCTTCCCCCCCCCCCCAGCTTCCCGGGTCAATCACAAGGTATTGTTATACATAAACCAAACATAGAATAAAATTTTCCCTTCCAATCCAATTAACCTCATCCAAAGCTTTTCATCTCCCAACCCCCTCCCCATTACATAAAATAACTTCCTAATTATTCAAAGGCAATCTGATATTTCTTAATCTGATATCTGTTTTGTAGATAATCAATCCATTTTTTCCATTCAATTAAATATCTTTCCTGCGTATTGTCTTTTAAAAAAGCTGAGATTTTAGCCATCTCAGCCAAATTAATGACTTTCAGTATCCATTCTTCTATTGTAGGTACCTCTTCTTCTTCCAGTATTGTCCAATCAACAGTCTTGCTGCTGTTATTAAATTCAGAATCAATTTAGTCTCAATCCCTGTACAATCCGTTATAATTCCCAAAAGGAAAAATTGTGGCAGGAACTTTATCTTCTTCTTCAGTACATTTTGAATAATCCACCAAATTCTTATCCAAAAGGCCTTAATTTTCTTGCAAGTCCACCAAATATGAAAATATGTAGCATCATCACAATCACACCTCCAACATTTCGCTTGGATATTAGGATACATACATGATAATTTTTTGGGATCTAAGTGCCATCTATAAAACATCTTATAAAAATTTTCCTTAAATTCTGTGCTTGTGTAAACTTAACATTTCTAACCCAGATTTTCTCCCATGTTTCCAACATTATTGGTTCCTGAATATTCTGTGCCCATTTTATCATACAGTCCTTTACCAAATCCTTTTCCGAATCTATTTCAAGCAACACATTATACAATCTCTTTATATGCTCCTGGGTCTGATTTCTAATTTGCTTTATTAAATTTTCCTCCCTTTGCATTATACCAATTTTTTGATCTTCTTTCCATCTAGCACTTATTTGCCCATATTGAAACCAAGTATAATTCCTCCCTTCTTCATTTAATACCTGTAATGATTTTAATTGCAATCTACCTCCTTCAGCATACAAAAGTTCTTTATAAGTAATCATTTCCTGTTTCTGTTCTATATTTATATTCTCTATTGCATGTCTGGGGCTCGCCCATATAGGAATCTTGTAATCTAATTTATAAGAATATTTTTTCCAGACCCGCAAAAGAGCACTTCTCAACACATGATTCTTAAAAGCCCTATCCACTTTTTTTTCATAAAATAAATACGCATGCCATCCATATAACAAGTCATAACTATAACAAGTCATAACTGAGCTTCAGTATCCTTAATGGCATGCAAAGCATAAGGAAAGAAAGATTTCTGAGCCAGGTCAGATACTAGTGACGAGCTCTCTGCATATAGAAGGACCTAGAAGAGACAGTGCTTTTATTTAAATGCCAGTCAGGTAACAAGACTGGAAGAGGATTCTTTGCTCAAGATCTTCGGAAGCTGAAAAAGCATTAAAAGATGACCACATAAATTATGAAAAAGCAGACTCATCAACAGTCAATTACCAACAATGACTACTCACTGACAGTAGCTCATGGCATGCTCTAGTCATGAGCTGCTCACCTAATGTCTTACATGTAGCCTCTCCATGGTCCATCTTCCTACAATGTATCTTTAATATATGTTGCTAAAAGTTGCTGCAGTATACGTTGCTAAACATGCAGCTGCTGAAGGAATGTAACTAAAATGTACATCATCAGTGAGACGCAAAACTATATCTTGTGTTCTTTTACTCTTTTGTAAAAGTGTGGGAGAGGATCAGGTGAAGCTTTCTATAGAATGCAGGAAACTAAACCGAAGTATGTCAAAACTAAATTGAAGTATTATGTAGGAAAACTATTCTAGTCCACAGTTGGAGAATGCAGCGTTCAAAATCCTGTTCCACATGATACAGATTGAAGGGAATTTATTTATTTATTTATTGGCTGGTAAATGACTAAATCACAGGCTTGAAAGAATTCAGCCGAGCCATTTTTTAGGTTAAATTCCTAATATGAGTCAGTGTATGGTCATTTTAGGTGATCTATTTTCATATGGATCTCAGCTCAGAGGATGACTGAAAACTAGAAGAATCCATTGTATGCTTTGCTTTGTGGTTAAGTACGCATAATCATTTGTTTCTATTTCTGTATATTTGTAATTATTATCCAGATGCTTCATGGTATCCAAGCTCAGTGGAATTAGTTGTTCAAGCACATCAGACTTAAAGTGCCTTAAGGAAATTGGAACCCACTGAAAAATCAAGGAAACTGAACCACTGAAAACCTCACAATATCATATCCCCCCAGCTGGTATTCACATTTGATTTTTTTATGATTCATGACCTGCTGATAATGCCAATTGAAAACTAAGCAAAAATGAATCCATGAGGTTCAGGTGACCTGAAAACTGAAATATGAGCTGTGTCTAATAAGTTAACTTCAGTTTAAAAATCATACATTTAAAGTTCTATGTGAGTTTTTAGGAATTACTAGTAGGGGAGTTGTGTTTGCATCAGCAATAATCATACCATTCCATGCTCTGGAAGGATGTATCAATTACCCACACTCTGATACTTAACTTTATTCCATTAGATTTATTCACTAAGTGATTATTACATTTCATATCCTTTTTTTATTGTCAGCTCCATTAAAACAGATGCAGTCAGAATCATTTTATTTTTACAGTTCATATCATTGTTGGATTGTCCCAAAGCCCTCTTTTTCAAAAGGCAACTGGACTTTTTTTTCCTTCAGGAAGATTTAAGAATCTCTCTAGACATTGCTGGATTCCCTATGTGTCTTGGCTGAAATTTTATTATTCCATCTAATTATTTCCCACATAGAGAAGGTAACATTTGAAACACATGTTTTCAGGATACATGCCTCTGAGCATTTGGAGTTTCAGAAGAAAAAAAATGTAAATGCATACTCATATTTTTATACTGTTGTTTAATTCTGCTGGAACTCCTTCTCACTGACTGCTTGTCCTGTGCCAGATTTTGAGCTCAGATATGCCATTGTTTTAATTAGAGATACATACTACCCAGCTCTACCCCATGATGGTTTTATAACAACAAAATTAAGAATAGTGCACGAATGGTATTTTCACTTCCATCTCACAGAAGTGAAAGTTGGACTTTGAGGAAGCAAGATAAAATGAGTATTGACACTTTTGAAATTTGGTGTTGGAGAAAACACTTGAGAATAAAAGGACAGCCAAGGAAACAAACAATGGATCATCAAACAAATCAAACAAACGTTCTCACTTGACACAAAATGAAATTATCTTATTTGGTGCACATTATGAGAAGATCTGGCCGTTTAGAGAATGCCCTCATGATGGGAAAGATGGAAGAAAAGAGGAAAAGGAGATCAGAATCAGTTCCACTAATGATGGGTGCGCCAATGGAAGAAGGACTGAGTTAGGGATAGATGATCACGGGCAAAATCTCTTCGTGTGGTTGCTAAAAATTGATACTTACTGGCATATAATACTTGTCAGAATCTCCAGTTTGCCTGTTACAAGCTTCCCTGGGATCTCTATACTCATGAAAATATGCTTTCTATTGGTCTAGTTGGCTAGATCAGGCCAGATTCCTCTGTTTACTTCATCACTTACTTCATTACTTCATCACTTCATCCCTTGGCAACATTACAACCATAGACAAGCAATAATATATCATCTGTGTGTCACAAGTGGATATGTAGCAAACCATCTTCTGATTTAATCTGATCTATCTCCCTTTTCTTCCACTCTCATTCAGTCTGCCTTGTCAGGCTATTACTGCCCCAAATAAGTAGAGATGTGTCAAATATTAGTCTATATTTAGCTTGGTTAGAATACTATCTAGCTCTGTTACCTATTTTACTATTCCAGGCCTTCTCATTCCTGGCTAGTCCATGATTTATTATATACTGTAACCACAGGTATTAGTTAATTTGTAATAATATTTTTATTCTTCCAAGAGACTTATAAGCACAGAATTTTAGAAGAGCATTATAATAATAGGCTAGAATGAAACCAGTTAAAAATGTCTTTTTTTCAGCTTAGTTGACCGTAACACACATGCACACTACTTTCATAAATATGTATAAGTAGACTTTTTGCTGTGCAAGCATATTGGAAATAGAATGGAGAGCTACCCTTAGTAATATTTGAAATTCAGAAATGGGTTGAGAAATAAACTTCATTTGGATTGGAAGAGAAAGTTCTGCCTTGTTATACTGTGCTGCGAATGGCAAAGGGCAACCAAATGCCACGCAGAAGACCATGTTACTCCTGCTTTCCATAATCCTTCAATATGTTTTTATTTTTTAAAAAATATATGTTTTCCTAAGCATGTATCTTCTATGTCCCATGTGTGTTTGTCAATAAAGGTAAAGGTTCCCCTCGCACATATGTGCTAGTTGTTCCCAACTCTAGGGGGTGGGGCTCATCTCTGTTTCAAAGCTGAAGAGCCAGAGATGTCTTCTTCGTGGTCATGTCACCAGCATGACTGAACACCAAAGGCGCACAGAATGCTCTTAACTTCCCACCAAAGGTGGTCCCTATTTTTCTACTTGCATTTTTTACATGTTTTCAAACTGCTAGGTTGGCAGAAGCTGAAACAAGTAGCAGGAGCTCACCCTGTTACACGGCACTAGGGATTTGAACCACTGAACTGCCAACCTTTCGATCAACAAGCTCAGCCACTGAGCCACCACATCCCTTCGGCATTCAAAACCTAGTGCTTAAAATAACAAAGACTGAGCCAATATCTACTAGAATAGAATAGAATAGAATAGAATAGAATAGAATAGAATAGAATTGAATTTATATTCCATTTGTTGCAGTTGAATACCTTCAAAACAAGCAAGAAACTCTGGCTGGGTTTCTTAGCCTTAAGAGGAGTTTGTTTTTTTCTTCTGTTGATGTAAGCAAAATCCATGGTTTCAATCATAGCCTAGAAGAAAATCTGGCATTAAAAATTTAGCTATAATGGGATATCATGCATAAGTGAATCCTTGAATGCAAAAGAAAGCTGTGGATTATGTTGTTTTCCAGTATATACAAGAACTCAGCATGAATGGCAAACCTCCAGAAATAGACTTGTTACAGATTTGAAAACCCGAGTATTTTCCTCCATGACAGATCCCCTTCTTCCCAGAGTTCCTCTGAAATGAATTAGGAATGGCTGCTGTTAGTTATTGGCTTCCTGACAGACTCTAGCCTGCTTGCCTGCTAAGCTCTTCTATCAAGGAATTACTCTTCTTACTCATCTCTAAAAAAAATAAAAATAAAGAAGAGTATTTGGGATTCATTTATTCTAAATGCAAAGAGCAAGAATATAACAAAATATTGTGAAACTTCCCCACTGGAGTGTTGTAAGAAGAGCCTGGGCAACCATTTGTCTGAAATGGGATAGGGCTTCCTGCTTCAAGGTCCTTTCCAACCCTGTTATTTTTGTTACTCTTAAAGCAATGGGTTAACAATTTACACTGGTTTGTATGTAGGAAGATTATTTTAAAATGGGTTATTTTAATGAGGAGGAATGCAAAGCAAGCAAACTAAACTGATGGACCAGAACCATGAATAAAAATGTTGGCTGTGAATGATGGAAGCTCTAGTCCCAGTACATCTGGAAATGATTCCCCATTTGAGGAAAAGTGGCTTAAATGTGTAAATGATTCTTCTCACCAATTGTAAAAATGTTTGATTTTTGAGTATTAGTGATTTTAGTCTTTTTTTAAAAAAAATGTTTTCTGTAACAGAGGGGAAAAAACCCCCCACTTCTATTTGAAGTATATATACTAAGTGTATATATTCTTTTAATTGGTTTTCACTCTGAAAAAAGTAACATGTAAAGAAATGGTTAAGAGTGCTTTTGGCTGTCATGAGTTATGGATTTGGGTTGTCTGAGCTGTTGCCGTGCTGTATCCCAAGAGCTCTGTGGCATTAAATCAAACTCCAGTCTTCCCAGGTTTCTCTTTGTCTGGCTTGGCAACTAGTTGCAGGCTAGTGGCTAAATCTGAAAGTAACAAATACAGGTAATCTTCAACTTATGACCACAATTGAGCCCAAAATTTATGTTGCTAAGTGAGACATTTATTAAGCAAGCTTTGTCCCATTTTACAACCTTTCTTTCCACAGTTGTTAAGTGAATCATTGCAGTTGTTAAATTAATAGCACGGTTGTTAAGTGAATCCGGCTTCCCCATTGACTTTGCTTGTTGGAAGATTGCAAAAGCGGATCACATGATCCTGGGACGTTGCAGTCATCATAAATATGAACCAATTGTCAAGCATCTGAATTTTGATCACGTGGTCATGGGGATGGTGCAATGGTCGTAAGTGAGAAAAACAGTCGTAAGTCACAAGAGCTGTTGTAACTTTGAATGGTCGCTCAATGTTGAGGACGACCTGTAGTCATTACTACCCATATGCTTCATATTTTTTGGAACAAAAGGATCTTCAGGATCATCTTTTGTGATTAATTTCATCTATCCTTTGCGTGCATCCCAGGTAGAAATGTATGGGAGGTTCATGGAAGTAGGGGGTTCTGCCTAGAGTTATTTTGGCGATTGAGGTGGCATAAAGAAAGCTAGCTAGCATGACTGATTCAGAATACTGATGGTGTTCTGGGCAGCCTATATAGTTTGTTTGGATGTTAACTGGTTTTAGTAGACAGTGGATTTTATGGCTTGGGTTCGTGGGATGAATTTATGTTTTATCGAATTGAATTGCTGCAAACTGCTCAGTGCCCGATGGTATACCAATTTGGGTAAGGAATAAAGAAAACTGGCACAGCAAGCAAATCCAACTGTAGGTACACTTCCTTTGCATTTCAACCCCCCCCCCAACAACACACAAAGGAGACAGG
The DNA here is from genome assembly GCF_028640845.1 of Ahaetulla prasina. NCBI lineage: Eukaryota > Metazoa > Chordata > Lepidosauria > Squamata > Colubridae > Ahaetulla > Ahaetulla prasina. The sequence goes on along the minus strand of NC_080541.1, from coordinate 96,898,860 downwards.
TATCCACAGTTTTGCTGGTATGTTAGTTAATCTCTCAACTAGAAGTTAACATCAGGGTGGGAAATTGTGACAATGCTCAGCATCTTCACCAAATTGTAATTCTCAGGGATTTTGTAAGAGGGCACGAAGGTGCAAAAGTATCATAAGATAACCCTTAATGATGCTGTAAAAATTGTCCAGTAAGTAGCTTAATTTAATCATTAAAAAAACCTATTAGTAGATGGTGAGGTATAATAAGAGCAGGCATCCAAAGATTATCTCTAGGTGATCTTGGAGATGTAAATAAAACAAAATGAGACAACACTGGTAAAGTGTCAGCTTTATTGTTATGCCATTCATTTTGCTAAAGATTCTTTAGCTCTATGGCCTACTCTCCAGCGTGACTAAATTTTTTTACTTTCCTTCCATGGTGATTCATTGAGGGGTGGCCTGTTCCACACTGCTGACGCCTTGGGTGAAGGGAAGTATTGTAAGGAACTCATCCTTTCATCAAAATGATGTATCATTCCTGGAAAGTTAGTTGTGATGAATGTGATTACAGTGATTTCAAGAATGTAGAAACCTTATCAGTTCTGTTCTGGAAGGAGCTTTGATCTGTAAAGTATAGGGATCCTATCTCACACTATGCAAGCTATGAGATAAACATCAGTCAGAGACAGATGTTATGCCTTGTTTGACATAGGCAGACAGCCAGTGTACGTGATTCATTCTGAGTTTGAAATGTAAATTTTTCTTTTCTCTCCTCCTTAGTTCTTAGGAATCTATTACGCTCTTGCTTTATGGTTAATGAGAAGCTACGATAAGCAAATGTAAATACATTCTGCCAATCAGAACACATCTGGTCCTAGAATTTGTGAAGCTGCCACAGATCTATAATAAGCAATTCTCCCATAAAACATTTACAGTAATGGACATTTCTTCTTTGAGAAGAAATATCTGTCCTTAAGAATCTATTGTATATTGTGGAAGGATTATGTGAGATTGTACATTCTTAGTGAACTTATAAAATTTGTCCTGTTAGTAACATATGTTTTAGATAATACACTCCTACAGATATGAATTAAGTACTTTTTTACCCAGTGTTTGCTGCCATAGGGAAAAGAAGATGATTTCTCAGCTCATTCTAGGCTACAGCACAAAGGGTTTATGAAGTAATAAATCCATGCAATCATTCTGTTCCAATATTCCAGTTTGATAGAATCTTATATGAATTCCTGAGAATAAGAGGCTTCAGTCCTAGAAGATTTAATAACCTACCTTGTGTGCATCCAGGACTGTCTCTTGGAAAGCTGGTAATATCTCACGGTCTCAAGTCAGGGAAGGTAACATCTAATAAAAATAGATAAGGCTATGTTGCAGCTGGCAAAGTCGGATGAAGTAGGTCAAGTCTAGACAAGATAAACAAGATCTCATAAAAATTTCTGTTGCGCAGACAGCAGAATGAAACAGATCTAAATGCAGCTATAAGTTGTTGTTTCAGCAAAGACCAGGCTGGTCCTCCAGATATTGCTGCATTGTGTTGTTAATACACAACACACAGTTGGACTAAGCATATTCAATTAGAAAAAAAATACTTAACTTAAAAGAAGTTTGGAATACATTTGCTGGTACAAGTAATAAGCTTAATTTGTATTTTGATTGGAAAGGTTGATCATTAAATATTTTTTGTGATATTAGGCTAAACCCCATAGTCCAGTACAGGAGATGCCCTATAACAGGAGTGTCAAACTTGCAGCCCACAGGCCAGATGTGTCACATGCTGGCCACACCTACCCCCGGTTTAACGAAGGGGGAAAAAGTTGTGATTCATCATGGGATGACAACATGTTGTTGCAAATTTCTTTCTTTCTTTTCTTTTCTTTCTTTTACACCGAGAGCATATGCACCAAGACAAATTCCTTGTGTGTCCAATCACACTTGGCCAATAAAAAATTCTATTCTGTTCTGTTCTGTTCTATTCTATTCTATTCTATTCTATTCTATTCTATTCTATTCTATTCTATTCTATTATTTGAATTTATACCCCGCCCTTCTCCGAAGACTCAGGGTGGCTTACACTGTGTTAAGCAATAGTCTTCATCCATTTGTATATTATATACAAAGTCAACTTTTATTGCCCCCAACAATCTGGGTCCTCATTTTACCTACCTTATAAAGGATGGAAGGCTGAGTCAACCTTGGGCCTGGTGGGACTTGAACTTGCAGTAATTGCAAGCAGCTGTGTTAATAACAGACAGTCTTAGTCTGCTGAGCCACCAGAGCCCCCCAAATTTGATACTCCTGCCCTATAAGATTAATTCAGTATATTTCAAAAAGAATGCAAAAGCTTCACATTAGCAGAACACTAGGTTTGATTCCTGGCTTTAGTGTCCCAGGGAAAAATGGAGATTTGATGTCTGTGAAACAATGCTATAGCCCAACTGAATTGTCAAGAGCTTTCACCTGGGAAATAAATGCTAATTTTGCCCAATGCTTCATATTTTGGGAAGCCACTGCTTCCATGTTCTTTTTTTCTCAGAAGGTCTTCCATTGATCCCTGCATACCATTTGCATGACGTGAAATAAGGACAGCTTCCTCACCTCTGTATGTGAAAATCAGTATAGTGATTTAATTTAATTATAATTTAATTAGGTCACCTGGATTCTACATTTAATTCAGTCATGAAGCTCACTTGGTTACCTGTAAAATTGTTATGCAGATGAAATGGGGCACGGGAATTGTATACACTAGCCAAGAAGGCTGGAATACAATGTAGTAAATTGGTGAATATTTCTGTATGAAGCAGTGGCTGCTGACTAGGTAGCAAAAATACAAGAGTGGTTATTAATAATGGATAGCAAGAGCAAGAAATTATTTCAGCAGTGGTGGTACAGTTTAACTTTCTGGCAGATTAAACATGCACACTATAGAGAAGTGGGATCAGGCCTAGAAATATGAAATAATCTTTACCTCATTAAGGCATTGCAATATGTTTTTTAAAAAACCTTTTGCATTGATAGGAATCCAATATGCGGGGAACTGTTTTCTTCTAGTGCAGTTATTTTTCCTGCTGCCTGTTTTGCCTGTTGAATACAAGGGAATGTAAAAGCAATTCTTGTCTGTCCATGGATTTAATCAGAAGGCAGGATAAAGTTGATAGAGCCCATTTCTGTGTACTTATACATGCACATGAGCGTTTATCAACTTGATGATGAATAAATGTGTATAGGATACAATTGTACCAAACTTACACTTCTGGGCTTAGTCCTGAAAGTCATGTGTCCACAGCTTCACTAGGGAGTCATAAGCCATTTCAATTCATCAAAAAATAAATTGAAATAAATAAAAATATCAGTATGAATCACTCCAAATATCAGTGATCGATACATGAATTCTGGATAAGAATGGCAAAAAAATAAATAAATTCATATGATGGAAAGTGTGTGAAATTGTGCATGGGTGTTATCCAGTAATCCTTAAATCTACAGAGGAAAACTCTTGTTTTGAAACTGTGGTGGACTGGAACATTAAACAAAGCTAAATCCCTCATGGCATGTTTACAACAGCATTGTTTTGATGTATTGAGAATCCAGTAACTCAGACTGTGAAGTTGAAACTTTAACTCTCTATTGCTTTGGATAGCAAACACTTTAAAACAAGTATGCCATGTAGGGAAAGATGCGGTATTGCATATCCATGCAATCTATAAAACTTACCTATTTACTATGGAACTTGAGTTGTGAATTTACTAATTTCAGTTTTGCACTAACTCTGATTTTAACTTCTTTTTGTTCAACCCCTCCCATTCAAATTCTTAAGTAAATACTAGTCTTTTAGGTACAGTAGTTTTTAAACTGATCATAAGTGACCCAAAGGTGCCTTTTCAAGAGGCAACTGGACTTTCTGGTTTTTCTTTGAAGACATTTTGCTTCTCGTCCAGTCTACAACACAGTCCTTTCAATAGTTCCAAGAAGTCCCCACACCCATTTGCACTACTCAGGTGGCCCTGACGACACAGAGAAACCTCCAGCTGACCTCAAGGACTCTCTAAAAGAATACAAATGACCAGCTGTCTGCAAGGAGTATAAATCCTTCCATTCCCCACCATCCATCCAGAGCTGAAGAAGTTTCTTGGATGAGAAGAGAAATATCTTCAAAGAAAAACCAGAAAGTCCAGTTGCCCCTTGAAAAAGTACCTTGGGGACAACCATGACCTGAATGACTGAGAATCCTGAATCCTAAAAATCCATTAAGTTGATGAATTAATCTGGAAGTGAGATAGCAGTCCAACCTGTTTCTATATGTGGAGTGATGGTACCATATTATCCATCAGTTACCATAGAATAACCTTTGAACTAATAATGTTGAGGTAATAATATCCACTCTGCGAAGTGATCTCTACTCCTTAAATGTACAACTTCTACTACCTTGACGTCAAAATTGTACAACTTCCAACAGCTTGATGTCAAGACATCAAAATGTGTGCCTCGTGTCAAGGCCCCCAAAATAGACAAGACTCAAGCTATTTGGGGTACAGATTTTTCAGAAGTTTTAAGCCACAAGATTGGGTTTTTTTTTGGGAATGGGCAAATCTTAAACCATGCAGATGGTTAAAAAAAAAAAAAGCGAAGCAAAACTTCTCGAGGTCACAAAATGACTACTTGCAGGCTTCATGTAGCTTCTGAATGCCACCTGTCAAACTCTAGATGATTTAAGATGCACTGGAGGATGCATTTCATCTCTACCATTGAATCAGGTTTAGCTTTCCGTTCTATACATAGAAGAGTCTGTGGGTGGAATGTGTTCTGCCTCAACGTTGGAGCAAAGTGTGATGTGTTGGCATGCATGCAGTAGTAGCTTCACTCCAAACCATGTTTGTTACTTTTGCTAGGATTTCATTGTAGAGCTTTCTAGCCTCTTTTGAATATGGTAATGGAAAGATAAGGTATATAAATAATTTAAATAGGGGACCTTCAACGAAAGCGTTCAGTAATAAAGTGTATTTTTGTCTAGAAACATTTGCGGCATTGCTTAAAATCTGTCATTGTTAGCAATGATGAAATAATGGCATAGATCTGAAGAAAAGCCAGCCCCAGCTTACTTGAAAATTGTGTTATTGGAAATAATATTGATGTACTAAAACATCCTGAAAGTACTACATTTTATGCCCCTAATTCTGCACGGGCATCTTTCTTCTGGTATATGGTTATGAGACTAACACAAGTTGTACTCTAAAAAAGTAAATTGAATAAAAGTTTCTGTCTGCTTATTGCCCCTACAGTCCCCTTGCCTTTTTGAAAACTTTTTGAAAAGAGTATTAGAGAATCTCCTGAGCAATGTCTAATGGAATAGGTAGAGACTGGGACTGGAGGCTTCAGTCAAGCTCAGATTGACAATATAAGGAACATTCCCATCTTCTCTTCCTTTTTATAGCTTCCTACCTGGCACTTCACAATATTCAGGAAAAAACACAGAAACACATGCAAGCTTGGGTGGAGGGCACACATAGTAGAGGGATATATATGTGAGGAGAGGATGAGGGGCAATTTTTAAAAAATTACTTTCTTAAATAAAACTAATTTGTAATTTTCATTCATCTCTCAGTATGGATATTATTCCCAACTGTACATTCACATTTTTAAAGGTAAAGTAGTAAATTAGGCATGTATAATAGGAAATAATTATCACAGAGCAACAAAGAATTTTTAAACAAAAGTCTGCCCAAAAGTCGAGTTTTGAAGCCAATTAACATAATCGTAGATTGTGTAATTGTGTCTAATCGTGTTCATACTGTGTTACCGTGTCTCTCATCCTTTGCCTTCCCTCTTTAATCTCTCCTTCTTCCTCATTTAAATAGTGTTTGCAAATTTGTTGAGGAGAGATTGTCTATCTTATTCATCTCTGATACTCTGTAATACAGAGATTAATTGTGTTGTGCTTGATGTTCTTTACGAATCTGCAAGAGGATGACTTTGGCTAGACCATTTCTATTCTCACATTTTTAAATTCGCAAGGTTTTTAGATGGCAGTTTGCTAATATGCTTATTTTGTTTATATGCAAGGTTAACTGATAGGTATGCAGGATAATTCTTTGGATCTTCCTCTTTATCTCATTATTAATTCACTTAAAGTCATTGGTCACAGTTCTATTATCTTGCACTTCTCATTGAGTCATAATTTTGTCATTTAGTGTGAATATGGTGTGTGTGCGAAATTATATCACAAATTTTCTGGGCAAATGACATTAATGACATACTGAAAATCATTTTCATGATGTCATGAGAGCATGACACAAGTAATATAATTCCCATAATTCCCATAATAACAAAAGTTATTATGACTTCTACTGGATGGCAAGACATTAGAGATCCACCATTTTTAAAAATATCCCAATGATAATATTCTAAAATTATGTATAAGGACATTAATAGAAAGCATTGAACAGTGTCATTATAAGGCTGCATTAGATTGTGGTTAAAATCAATGATTTCCATTGCCTAATAGTAACACTATATCTGTAAGTATATTAGTAAGTTCCAAGGTGATCCGATTTCCACAGCGAGTAGTTTATCCTCACACATATATACTTGATTCCATGGGAAACTATAAGAGCCACAAATATATTGCACAATTGTTATCCTCTGGAAATCCTTCTCTTCCTTTTTTATTGTTCATTTAGCACATCTGAGACCGACATATGCAAAGTTAAGGGAAGAAGCCTTCCTTTACTTAAAAAAAAGAAAAGAAAGATATTGGAAGATAGGATTTAGCAGTAGACTTATATACCACTTCATAGTGCTTTACAGCCCTTTCTAAGTGATTTACAGAGTCATCATATTGCCCCCAACAATCTGAATCCTCATTTTACTCACCTTGAAAGTATGGGAAGCTGAGTCAACCTTGACCCTGTCAGAATCGAACTGCTGGCAGTTGGCAGAATTAGCCTGCAATACTGCATTCTAACCACTGTGCCACCAGGGCTTTAGGCCTTCAGGCAGGTGGTCCAATAGAATGTATAAAAAACTCCTATGCTTATCAGCTTTTTAAAGTTAGAAGTAGGTTTTTCTATTTATTAATTATGTTATGAGATTACATAAAAAAACGTGTTTATTCCATTTTGTCTTTTTGACCAGTTACATGTAATCATCTTGTTTTTAAATCTGCTGCAAATTAATTGACGTGAGGTTTTATAGTACCTAGCATCTGGAATATGAAATGTAACCTATGTTTTAATCAGTTAACAGAAAACAATCCCTTATCTTGTTAGGAAATCACTGGGGACATCCTGTCATTGTAAACTTCCTCTGTTAAAAGTCCAGACTCTTGGCATAATTTTCTGTAAAAGTTAAGCATTGTAATACAGTTTGAAGGATCCTTTATTTCAGATTCTTCCTGGATAACATTAGCACAAAGTCTTGATACCAGCATGATTATATTAAGAAAAGGCGATTAAAAGGTAAAATATCTTGATAATGACATTTGAATCAACCAATTTGTATCTTAGATAGGAGAAAATTACCCAAATAGATGGGTAAGCTTGATTTCACTCAACAAACTAGATTAAGATATGATTATTCTTAAAAGTATCTCTATATAACAACATTCTTATTTAAATTATCTTAACCTCTATTCAAAATTCTTCTTCTTCTTCTTCTCCTCCTCCTCCTCCTCCTCCTCCTCCTCCTCCTCCTCCTCCTCCTCCTCCTCCTCCTCCTCCTCCTCCTCCTCCTCCAAACTCTACAAGAGTACTTAGAAGGTAGTAGACTGCAGTATAGAAAATTACTAGAAGAATATCCTTCCAGCCATTTTCCATTCTATGGGTTAGTTTGAATGGAACAATTTATGGAGGAGGGTTGATTATAAGACCAGCCTCACATAGTGACCTCTCACTCTTTTATATGTTTGTTGTGATATTGCATGGATATACAAAAGGGTTGGAGTTTGCATTGCGACAGCACAAAAATACTTCCATCTTTTGCTCCTATGAATTCTGTTGTGACCCGGTCAACTTCTGATAAAAGCAGGAGGGACAGTGAACTGAGCAGAAGACAAATGTGGGTTCAAGGATGAGGGGAAATGGAATGCTTTGCCTATAAAGGCTCCACAACTAGATCTTTAAATCTGAAACTCAGATTTAATTATAGATAGTGGAACAAGTCCCTCTTTGTATCCAGAGGATATTGAACATTCCAATAAAGGATTCTGTTTCCAGGGGTTGTATTTATCTGTTGAACTCCATAGTTAACAAGTAATATTTGAAAGGATTGAAACTTTCCATGAGTAAAATTTGGAAAATTAATGGAATACACTGTAGTTTCCAAAGCAAGGTAAAATGTGGGCAGAAAATAATTCACCCAAGAAAGTAAGAGTTAAGGTTTTTGTAGGATCTATTGTCAACTTGGTTTTTGCAGTCACTTTCCATCTTGGGTGCAATTATTTAAGAACAAATAGACACTGCCAAAGTCTAAGTTGCAGAAAAGGTGTTTAAAGAACAATTTGCCTGCATCTTATCCTAGAGTAACATGGCTAAAAGCCATATGATTTTGAGATGATCAGCTGTCAGTCAGGAGAAAAAGATTTCCTAATAATGGAGTCCTATGGACTTAAAAATAATGTTATTTTCTTAGTGCTTTTCTCTAGTAAGCTAAGAATTGCAGATCACACAGGTTGGGCTACAAATGGTTTTCACAAAAGAAGATTGTGAATGCTTAAAGTGAAGATTTCCCGAGTCTTTACTTCAGTCATTGATATAGACCAGTGGTCACCAACCAGTGCTTTGTGGACCACTCGTGGTCCGTGAGAAAATTTTGGTGGTCCGCGGCGCACCCAGGTGTAGGAGCTGCTATGGGATGAGCAATGGCCAGTCCTGTGACTAGCACTCTGGAATATGGGACTGGCCAGGCAGCTCATGGTGGGGCTGTAAATCTCTGCCATAGAGGGAGGTTCATGCAACTTGCAACTTTGCAGCACAGCCGTCGCTGCCGGAATGAGATAATGGTGCAAGGGGGAGTGGCGGTGCAGGTGGGTCAAAGCAACGGGCGGTGGCAACCCGGGGTGTTTCTTCCCCCTGCTGTAGCTTCCTGTCAGCTAAACCCTCCAGTGGCTGTCTCTGTCCCTGCCCCTGCCTCTCACCCTTCCTTCCCAGTCACTCCTTGCCTGGCCTGAGAAGGGAAGGGCGGGGGATGGAGATTCGCTCCATATTCCAGAGCAGGAGCGAAGTCTTGCTGGATCTCCCAGGCATTTCTTCCGGCCCTTGTTGGTGCTCCGCACACCTTGGTCTCTTGGGGAGATGCTTGGCTGGCCCATGAGATGGCCCAGACACTGGCTGGCCCATGAGATGAGAGGGAGAAAGAGAATGAGAATGAGAGAGAGAGAGAGACAGAGAGAATGAGAGAGAGAGAGAATGAGAAAGCATGGGAGAGAGAGAGAAAGAAGGGGAGAGAGATGAGAGAGAGAAAGAGACAGAGAATGAAAGAGAGAGAATCAGAGAGAGGATCAGAATGAGAGATAGAGACAGTGGGGGAGAGAAAGAGAAAGAGGGGAGGAGTGAGAAAGAGATGTGTGTGTGGGAGAGAAAGAGAGAGTGGGAGAGAGAGAGAGAGAAAGAGAAAGAGAGAAGAGGGAGAGTGCCTGAAGGACCCCATCCCATCACTAGGAGTCCAGGTGCTTCAGTAAATGGCACACTGGATTCGTATTAGTGGTCTGTGGGATTTAAAATTATGAACTTGGTGGTCCCTGAGGCCAAAAGGTTGGGGACCCCTGATATAGACAAATAATATATTCACCTGTTGCAAAGGTATTTTTTTCAGGACAGTATAGTACATTGAATTATTAAAGTAATAATTACTTTGATCATTTATATTGAATTATTAAAGTAATCTTTTATTAAATAAACAGTGACATCAACGGACTTATAAAAAGTATATGAAGGCACTGGAGATGTGTACATTGTAGTAAGTGAGAAAAGCAAAAATCCGGGTTACACTCTGTGCACTAAGCTTATACTATGGTCTGCTTAGTACGATGTATGAATCCAAGCATTACTGATTAATTGAGATTTATGTGTAGGCAACGTTTTGCAGCTGGTTGCTTTCACTATTCTTTTTTTTTTTTCAATTGCTGAGAGCCAGAAACGATGTGATCACAATGATATGATGAAAACACCAAAAGGGGCAGAAACAGAGTTTCCTGACCTATCTTTTGATGTGTAAATATGCGTATATGTGCATATGCCCATATATAAAAGATCACAGGCATTTCCTTTACTGCATGAAAAAGTATCGCTATAATTTAGTATTTAGTAACGGGGATGGGTGGGTGTAGGATCACAAAATAGCCGTGGGTATTAATGCAGCTTTCATGCATGAATTGGACACCAGTTCAAGAAGTTGGTGTTGAAAAGAGTAATGGTGTAATAGTGAGTGCAAAGTAAGAAAGGTGATACTTTCAGTCGCATTGATTTTACAGTATCATTTGGCCTAATGCAACGTGGGCCCATATGCAGAACTTGGTCAAGTGGTGATCTTGATATTTGTTGCCCTGTTGCATTAGCTTTTTTCCACTGTGATAGCTGGTTAAACATCCATGTTTTCTGTGCAGGCAGTGATAACTGTATAAATCCACAACAAGCCTTCCATTAGACCTTATAGCTCTGGAAGCTAATGTAAGAACACAGCAGAGTGATCCTTTGCTCACTCTTCAGAGTGATCCTCTAACTCAGGGGTCTGCAAACTTGGCTCTTTTAAGACTTGTGGACTTCAACTCCCAGAGCTTTGCTGGCTGAGGAACTCTGGGAGTTGAAGTCCACAAGTCTTAAAAGAGCCAAGTTTGTAGATCCCCGCTCTAACTGAATAACTTGAATGTTGACCAGAGATTTGCAGTTAATAATTAAAAATATATTCTTTGGTAGGACATGCCTGCTTCTGCGCATGTAACAACACGCAGAGGATCTTCTGCTGGCTCGTGACAGATGTAGTAAACTCCCTTCCCTTTGTCAAAAGTTTTGCATCAGCAGTTGCTGAAATTAGACTTTTAACAAAAGTTGGAGCTGCAAGCTGATTTTGTTCTCTGAAGGACAGGAAGCCCAAGTGAAAAGACTGGAAAATAAGGAAGGCTTGGTGTGTGGAAAGGAGCCTCTGTGGCAAGTTAGGACATTAAATGTGGTCGTGGGGATCGGAATATGTGAAAAGAGTAGGTCTCGCAAGCCACAAGTGAGAGCAAACGAGAAGAAGAAACCAAAGTCAGGAAATGGCCACAGGAAGGGAACCGTTTCTTAACTTTCATGTTTCAGATAGGATTACTAGCTGGCCTGAAGCTTAGATGACTGCTCAGTTTTACTGGCAGGATCTATAATTTCCCCCAGTAGTCCTGTATTCTGTTCTTGCTTATCATAAGGGATTTGAAAAGGCAAAACAGCAAAAATGCAGAAAATAAATTTTCTTTTCCAGCAGTTTGGTCCAAAGTCCAGAAAAATGCAGTGCCAAGAGCCTCAGCAGTTCTTTCCTAGATAGGCATGCCTGTAATTTGAACGCCTTCCCTGCCTTTTTTGCTTGTCACTTTGGCTGTGGATTTTGATTCCAGCAACTTTTTGCAGTAAATTCTGACCCCATCACTGGTCTATAGTTGCTCTTCTGCCATTACTGAATCTGCTGAAGCTGGTCTAAAATCCTACAAAGATTTTTTTTTTGAAGCCTCACCTTCCATTAATTGGCTGATGTATTGAGTGTATGTGAGTGTCCCACCCTAAATCCTAAGCACAGAATTACTTTTAGGAGTGGGTTTACAAGAGCTACCTCTTGTTCTCTTAGTACAGCACTATGAGGGGAGAAGCTACCATGTGGACATTGTTGAAGCTCTTAGCAGGATTTGCAGGATAAGCTCCCTTTGTTTAAAAGGAATGTTTCAGCGATTTTTCTAGACCAGGGATGTCAAACTCAAGGCCCGCAAGACACATCCAGCCCACAGGGTGCTTAGATCTGGTCTACGGGGCTGTGCTGGAAATAACGAAGGACCGGCCCACAGTGCCTCTGCCAGCGAAAGTGAAGTTTGGGAAGGCTCCTCTTGAGCTCCATTTTCAGCTGTAACAGCCTCGGGCCACCACAAGCGCCCCCAACATGAGTAATGTCAAGCTGGCCATGCCCACCTGGCCCCCTCAGGTCAAACACAACCATGATGCAGCCCTCAATGAAATCAACTTTGACACCCCTGTTCTAAACATTTCCACCACAAAGATGATACAAGGCAAGGGGGGAGGAGTGACCATCCAATAAGCTTACCAAATTACTTTTATTTACCATATTTTTTGCTCCATAAGACGTACCTAGGTTTTGAGGAGGAAACAAAGAAAAAAAAAGTATGACTCTGGAGCGCTGTCTCACTGTGCATATGGTGCGCTGAATATGGAGCAGCAGTGTAGTGAGGGCAGGAGGTGGAGCCTGAGAAGACCATAAATAGATGTCCTCTCATGTGCCAGCTCTGCCTATTGATTCCTGCACTCTGGTGGGGTTCAGCACTGTAAAAGGACCCTGCCACTGTGGTCCGGCTGCTGTTTTGACCTAGGCTTCCTGAGAAAGCATAAATCGCAATCTGTCCCAAAAACCTCTTTTATTGAGACGGCTGTGAATGATGGTCATTCACAGCCCGTAATGATTCACAAACAGACTGTGAAGATTCTGACAGATGTTTGCTCGAGTTGACAGGGTCTTTCAGGGTAATATTGATAAGCACCCACCTTTATCTCCCTTGAAACACTGCCAGAGACTTAATTGTCAATTAGTTTTTACAAGGCCCAATGGAACACAGTGTCCAACGGACTTCTCAGTGCTTGAATTGACTATATGAACTAATTGCTTCCTGCAAAGGCTCATGTCCATTTGCTCCTCCTTGATGTCTTTTGGGAGGGGTCAATCATCTCCAAGCCTTACTCCCGAGTCGCCCTTTTCTCCCTTAATTGTTCTTGCCTTCTGGCAGCTCTGCGCATGCACACAGTGGGAACAGGCTCACACTGATCTTCTGCCTCGTTGATGTCAGATTCTGGAGGGTCCGGAGGCAGCACATAACTACCAGATGACCCTGGCCCCCTCTCTGCCTCCAATGCAAAGCCTTCTTCCGAGCCTTCCCCAGACTCCAGGACTCGCCCATGTTCCTCTCCAACCTCCTCACTGTTCGAATCTGCTGCCAGCTCCGCTGGCCCGGCAGCAGGCCACAACAGCTGCAGTATTCGCTCCATAAGACGCAAAGACATTTCCACCCGTTTGGGGGGGGTTGTGTTATGGAGCAAAAAATATGGTATATACTTAGGCAAGTTTATCTACTTTTATCAATCCCAATTCAGCCCACAATTTATTGAAAAGTGGTGGAGGGTTGGAGCTGTGAGTTTCTCAAAAGCTTAGTCAATAGTGTATGGATATAATCATGATTCACTTTTTAATAGCAGTGTTTTTCTTGCCTTTCAGTACCAAGAGATTAAGCAATAAAATGGGAGCTGGGAAAAGGGCTTTTTAGATCTGGTGTTTTTTAAGTAGTAGCCCCAGGATCTTAAATCAAGATTAGGATTGTGGTCTGGAAGGAGGCAGATTTAATTTTTTCTGTCTATATTGTGCTCTTGATTAAAGTAGTGACTTTGCCAAGATGTTGCCTTTACCAGTCTATTAGAAACAGAAAAGACTATTCTTTGTTTGTATCTATGCACTTACTATAGGTTGTCAAGTTTGCCTCAGTGAGTGTGAATTGGTGGTGGTAGTGAAGAGACGGTAGTATTGCAAAAAATTCGCTAGTTCATGTTCTTAAATGATTGAAGACAACTTTGAAAGTTTTACCTATGGGTTTTATTTTTTATAACACTTAATATAAAGAAGTGTTCGGCATAGCCATCTCTAACTTGTTGCCTTTTGAATGTCGTGAGACACTACAACTTTTCTGAGCTTTATCAGCATGAGCAAAAATACTGCTGACTAGGGATTATTGCAATTATTCTCCTCAGAAAGGAGACCATTCATTGAACATGTTAGACTAGTTTGTTATGTATCCATTCCTACAGGTGTTGAAAGTTAATATAGCTCATAAATGAATTAATACTACCCTGGTTGACTTCCTGTATTTAACGCACAAAACAGCAAGATTCATTTTTGCTTTACAATTTTTAATGGAAATTATGGGATGTATTTTTAAACAGTAAATTAAAAGGCACTTAAAAGATAATCTGTTCTGCATCCTTCATTGGATGCCTATGATTAGTGCTGTAGAGAAATTGGAGTTTATATGCGCTGGCATTCATATTTTTAAAAGATCTGCAGTTATTTTTTTTCCCTTAATAGTGTTTTTAAACACCTAGTACATATTGTAATGCAACATCTATTGAAAACCTCACTGCAATAATTCACAGATACAAAAATGCATTTTAAGGAATTAATACAACCATGGCACTCCTAATTCAGACTGGTACGATGGCCGGGTTGAAAGGATTTAACTCTTCCCTCATGCCATTTTGCCATGGAACAAAGACAGAATAACTGTCCTTATATTTTGTGGGAAATTTTTATGGAATATGATTATGGTGTAAGTCTTCATATCTTCCTTAAGTCCCAATAATTAACTGGGAAAACTAAAACTAAAAGGCTCAGTGAGATTGCCTCAATCCACAGAAAAACTGGCTGCAAACATTTAAGAGAGAAAGGGGGTCAATCAGGGGTGAAATGTAAAATTTGTTACTAAAATTTGATTCTGTGGGCCTGGCTTGGTGGGCGGGGGGGTAATGTGACTGGGTGGGGGTGGCCAACTTTTTTTTTTTTACTTTTAAAAGCATTTTTTCTACAACCTCTTCGGCTGAAGAGATTGTAAAAAATGCTTTTAAAAGCCTCTGATATCAGGCAACTCAGCTGGGATCACCAGAGAGCCTTTTAAAAGCATTTTTTCTACAACCTTTTTGGCCGAAGAGGTTATAGAAAAAATGCTTTTAAAGGGTTCTGATGATCCCAGCTGAGTTGCCTGATCGTCAGAACACTTTAAAAGCATTTTTTTACAACCTCTTCAGCAGAAGAAGTTGTAAAAAAAATGTTTTTAGAGGGTTCTGACAATCCTAGTTGAAGAATTCAGCTGAAGAAAAAATGCTTTTAAAAGTTAAAAAAAAACAACCTTTGATGATCGCGTGGGTCAGCTGGGCATTGCGGGGGACAGGGATTTTTGCTACTGGTTCTCCGAACCACCCACCGCCATTGCTACTGGATCAGGCAATCAGGTCTGAACCAGGAGCATTTCACCCCTGGGGTCAACCCCTCTTTTCAGTGATCACAGTGTTATAAAACCAGAACACTCCATCTTTCCCCAGAATACTCATCCTTTCCTGTAATGCTTACCCCCCACCTCATATCTTTATTTATTTATTTATTTATTTATTTATTTATTTATTTATTTATTTATTTATTTTATTTGTCATAACAATATATATATACAAGCGTTGCATAAAGGGTTATAAATATATGAACGTATATATGAGGAGAAATGAGGTACTAAAAACGTATATATACATAGGGAAAGAAACAGTAGGACAGGAACGGTAGGCACGTTTGTGCTCTTATGCACGCCCCTTTAGAGTCCTCTTAGGAAAGTGGTGAGGTCAACCGTGGACAGTTTTTGAGTGAAACCTTTGGGGTTATGAGAAGAAACCACAGAGTCAGGTAATGCATTCCAAGTATATACAATTCTGTTACAGAAATCGTGTTTTCTGCAATCTAAACTGGAACGGTTGACATTGAGTTTGAATCTGTTTGTAGCTCTTGTGATATTGTTATTGAAACTAAAAAAGTCATTGACAGGAAGGACATTACAACGGATGATTTTATATGCTAAACCCAGATCCAGTCGAAGGCGACGAAGTTCCAAGTTTTCTAGACCCAAGATATCAAGTCTGGTGGAATAAGGTATTTTATTAGTTTCAGAGGAATGGAGAATTCTTCTCGTAAAATACCTTTGGACACGCTCAACTGTGTTGATGTCAGATATATGGTAAGGGTTCCAGACAGGAGAGCAGTAATCAAGAATTGGCCTAACAAATGTTTTATATGCTCTGGTCAGTAGCGTGGTGTTTTTTGAAAAGAAGCTACGTAAAATTAAGTTGACAACTCTTAGAGCCTTCTTAGCTATGTAGTTGCAGTGGGCTTTGGAACTTAAATCGTTAGATGTAAAAACTCCAAGGTCTTTGACAGGGTGGGGGTCATCTGCGAGGCAATGTCCATCAAGCATGTACTTTGTGATTGGGTTCTTTCTTCCAATGTGCAAGACTGAGCATTTACTGGTTGAAATTTGTAGTTGCCAAATTTTAGACCAGGCAGATAGATGATCAAGGTCCTTTTGAATTGTGGATGCATTGTCAGTGGTGTTGAAAAGTTTGACATCATCAGCAAAGAGAACACAGTTACTTGAGATATCAATACAAAGATCATTTATGTATATTATAAAGAGAGTAGGTCCAAGAACGCTGCCTTGAGGAACACCACTCTTGACAGGAACAGGATTTGAAAGAGCATTACCAATTTTAACTATTTGTTGTCTGTTTGACAAAAAAGCAGATATCCAGTGGTGTAACAAAGGAACAAACAAAGGAATACCTGTAACAAAGGAATACTTCTGAACTGTGTTTGTTTGTTTGTTTGTTTGTTTTGGCTTGAATAGCTTAACACATGAGCTAATTAATTGCTGCATATGCATAAAAATAGGAATAAATAAATCAATCCTAGCATTAATTTTCATATATTAAACAAAAATGGGCATCATCCATGTTGCAGCCATTTGCCTCCCTGGGTAAATCAGCTGTGTGGGGGAAGGCGATATAAGTAAGGAATCCTTCCTAGATTTCAAACCCTTCCTTTGCTTTAGTCTCAATCAGTGACAGTCACTGGTTTCAACATGGCAAGTGTGACTAGTTTCAACATAGTGAGTGTGATTACTTTCAACATGGTGAGTGTGACTGCTTTTAACATGGTGAGTGAGACTAGAAGATCAAAGCCCCAACCCTGTTGAGTGTGCACTACCCATAAAGAGGAGACTTCAATGGCCATTTTGAAATCTGCATCCACTTCTGACTCAGTGAGAGGTTGGTGTTCTTGGTGTTTCTACAGCTTGATTAATGAATTGCCCTGTTCGCTTACTCTTCCTGGATCTATTTGTTTGTTTTAAAAGGTTGGGGGGGGGGGAAAGTACCACACTTCTACCATGCTTGCTTTCACTAGGGCTAGAAAGAAAACTTAACAACATTCCTGTTAATTCAGCTTGTTAAATAAAATTAAGTCAGGTCCATTGTTTCACTGTTTCCTCAAGGAACTCTCCCCCTCTTCCTCATCCCAAATGAAACAAAAAGGTTATTTTGTAAGAAAAAAGTCAGGGCAGCAATGAGGGGCTGGAAAGGGGAGAGTATTCATGCCATAGATGCAATAGCCGAATGGAGTGGAGTGGAATGAAATGGTTGGCTTATAAGGCATTAAAAGTGTGGCATGGAAACCAGAGTTCATAAACCAACATAAGATGAAATGATCTTTCATTTAAAAGAGCTAAAAAAATAGGAAGTTGGCTGGTTGGTGGTGAGTTGACAATAATCGATGACAAGACAAAAATTCAGTGATGACAATCCAGCACCCTCCCAATTGTTCATTTCTTGTGCTTGCATTGAGATACGCTGAAAGTGTGGCACCACCCTTAGTTTTGCATGTATGGTATACATGGGTATACATACATGCAAAATGTGGTTTTGCATGTATGTATATCCATACATGCATACATGCAATGTATGTATACATGCAATGTATTTATGTAAATACATACATGCAAGACGCGGTGGCTCAGTGGGTAAGAGACGCTGAGCTTGTCGATCGAAAGGACAGCAGTTCAGCGGTTCGAATCCCTAGTGCCACTTAATGGGGTGAGTTCCCGTTCCTTGTCCCAGCTTCTGCCAACCTAGCATTTTGAAAGCAGGTAAAAAATGCAAGTAGAAAAATAGGGACCACCTTTGGTGGGAAGGTAACAGTGTTCCGTGCGCCTTTGGCGTTGAGTCATGCTGGCCACATGACCACGGAGATGTCTTCGGGACAGTGCTGGCTCTTCGGCTTTGAAACAGAGATGAGCACTGCCCCCTAGAGTCAGGAATGATTAGCACGTATATGCTACTTTTACCTTTACCTTTATACTTGGGTATTGTCACTACCTTCTTCCAGATTTTCTTTATTTTCTCCATCTTCCTAATATTTCTCAGAGGAAGTTTGCAGTCCACATTTGGTGAAAATGCATTTGTTCAAGTACAGAAGGAAGTGAATTCTCTTCAGAGCATTGTAGAATTGTTAGAGAACTGGTGTTATACTGCCATGTTATTCCATTTTCTATTACTGACTCAATATCTCCCCCACCCCACCATTCGAATGCATCTTACATGCAGCCATTGGATTTTCTCAGCTAGAAACATTGAGTTCATTGTAGCTTGGCACAAGAAGGACATTTTGAGCTCATTGAACAGGACATAATTAGTAGAATCAATAGATGAAATCAGAATGTCAATGGACTAGAAATGAAATATATTTTGGATGAGGACAAAAATGACCCTGTCTAATCCAATGGTCATTCAAAAAACAATAAACAAAAAACCCCAAACAAGTTGATGTTTTGTGCCCCTCTCATCTGCACCCCTGCCCCTTGGCTGATTGCTTTTATCTCAGTTAATGTGTGATTGCCCTTCATTCTTGTGAAAAAATACTAACAAATACAATGGCATAACTTGTGGTCAGGTTGCACAGCATCTTCTGGCAGCTCGCACTCTACCTGCTTCTGTTGTCCATCCTGTTTTGGGGAGAGAAACTGTGGAGGGGAGGAAGAATTAACTGCACAAAAGCTGGTTTGTATTATCTAGCCATTACCAAGCAAACAAATAGAAGCTTAATTGGGGATTGACTATCTGGAAGCAAATATAACTCTTGCTTTTGTTTAATACATTGCTCTTGCTGATTTGCAAAAACTCCGGTGAAGTGAAATGTGACTAGATGGGCATGAACATGTTGTTTTCTTTATGCAATAAACCCACAGTGACCTACATGGATGAAATGGAGTGGCACTAATGTTGTTAGGTTTTAGCAACTGTTTTCCTGACCAAAGTGGGCTGGGTGTCTTTTTGGAAGGGTTGATGTGGGATCCATTTTAAATTCAGTGCATATTCAGTGTAGCTATATTATTGTCATGAATGCTTGTGAGTGTATCAGTGGCTACTGGTAGAAAACCTTTATTTCCTAAAACATGGGTAGACACGCAAGGGGAAACCACAAGCAAATCTTTCCTCTTCTAAATTACTGAAAAAATATAGGAAAGAATAAACACGCATGAACCAATGTGCCCAGAAGTTATGATCCGACAATCATCCAAAGCTTATAATTACAAAATGTTCCCTATTTCTCTCTGCTGGGCTCCAACTTATTTTCCTGGTTTATTAACTGAGATCATATCAGAATGGAGGTTAGATGGGAGGTTAGGATTGGCATCCTGGAGGAGCAAACCAAGGAGCTTGTTACCCATGACATGTGGCCGCAGCTTCATAAAATGTCGAGAAGTGCATGAAGCTTTGGGAAATTGTGCAATATTTTTCAGGTGAAAAAAAAAAGTCCATCTAAAACAAGAGCATGCAATTCATTTGCCTGGAATGCAGTTTGCAATGCATGGAAAGTTTCACTCTAGTAAACATCTGTAAGAAGGCCGAGGGAAAATTAAATGAAGATAAATTAAGCAGGCCTTTTTTTTCAGGATTTGGATAAGATTGCCCATTCCTATTTGGATGTCATTGTATATGTTTATACTTAGAAAATGTAAACAATTGCTCTTTTTTTATACAATGCAATGGAATTTTCCTTCATTATATTAAGATGAAATAGCGTGAATGGTATATGAAAGACGGTAACATAGGAAATGTGTATATCAGGGCATTTGAAGAGGGACAGGATCCCGAATTGGTGTTTATTTCTTCAGTAACTAGACCAGGTTTATTGTGGAGAGGAAGAGAGAGGTGTATTAGAGATAATCTTCTAACACCACTGCTATTTGGATTTAAGAGTTGAGGAAAGGGAAAAAAATTGAGGAAGACTAGTGTAGTTCTACTCCAAACGTTCTTAGAAATTGCCATTCTGCATTGGGCAGTAAATATTTAATGGAACTTAATATACCTTATTATGGCCAAAGCCATTTGTCATTAAAGACAAATCTTTAATGGAGACTTTTGTTAAACTAGAAACAATTTTAAAGAAAGCCATGACAGTGTAACTCTAGAGAATGGAGATTTACAATATTTTGGGCCCAGGGATCTGCATTTATTTACTCTATGAAATTATGGTTTTAATAATCATAAATAGATGTAATAATTTCCCCTTTCTGGCAAAATTAAATCCACTAGCAAGTCAAGTGGTACAGCATAAGATCATAGTGAGAATGTTACTTTAGTTTGCAGTTATAAAATGCCTGGATTGCATTCAAGTACAGGCTGAGTTTGCATATCCTACTGAGCATAATGTGCTTTGGATTCAGCTTTATGGGT
The DNA here is from genome assembly GCF_028640845.1 of Ahaetulla prasina. Lineage (NCBI taxonomy): Eukaryota > Metazoa > Chordata > Lepidosauria > Squamata > Colubridae > Ahaetulla > Ahaetulla prasina. The sequence continues at coordinate 96,878,326 of NC_080541.1, read as the reverse complement.
GAACCCAGCCATAAAGGTTAGCAGGTTGCGTTAATAGGACAACATGACTGAAAAGGTCTTGTTTACTCCTGTTTTATGAAATGGGATTGAATTATTGACGACTAGTTCACGTCATTTATTTCAATGAGATCAACAACATGATTGAGAAATTTAGTCTGGATGTAGCTACTCTTCTTTATTTATTCTAGTATTATTGCTTGCATATTGTGAGAGAAGGACAAAGTAATTTAGTGTTCATTTTACTGGCAACCTTATTTGGAGGATGACGTTCTCCTTTTTCTCAATTTCCAGAGCTCCACCATGGGAGGTAAACTGAGCAAGAAGAAGAAGGGTTATAATGTGAATGATGAAAAGACCAAAGATAAAGACAAGAAGGCTGAGGGGACAACAGCTGAGGAAGGGGAGGCTCCGAAAGAGAATGAATCAAGCCAGCAGACCACCACGGAGACTGCAGAAGTGAAGGAGAATAACAAAGAGGAGATGGGAGACAAGGATGCCCAGGTAGCTGCCAACAAGACAGAAGAGAAGGAAGGGGAGAAAGGTGTAAGCCCAGAAGAACCGAAGAAGCCAGAACCAGAGAAGCCGGACACTCCGGGTGACACAAAAGCAGAGCCTCCGAAGAGCACTGAAACCTCTAAGGAGGAGCCGAGCTCAGATGCTCCTCCAGCTAGCAGTGACACCCCGAAATCCTCAGAGCCCAGTGGTGATGTAAAAGCTTCCCAGCCTTCAGAGGTCACAGCAACTAGTAAAGGAGATGACAAGGGCAAGGAGGAAGGGGAAGCCAAAAAGACTGAGGCTCCTGCAGTCCCAGAAACTAAAAGTGATGTGGCCCAAGCTTCAGACTCAAAATCCAGCAGCAGCAACGAGGCTGCGCCTTCTTCCAAGGAGACTCCAGCAACAACAGAAGCACCTAGTTCTACTCCTAAGGCCTCAGAGCCTGCAGCCCCACCAGAGGAAGCGAAACCATCTGAAGCTCCAGCAGCAAACTCGGATCAAACCATAGCAGTGAAGGATTAAATTGGACAGCCTATTGCGAAACAAAACAAAATTAACCACTTAAAACAACCTGTGTCTTTTTTTTTTAATTATCTTTTTTTCCCCAGCTCTACTAACTTGTTACCTAGCTGAACTGTATTGCCCAAGAAAACAAGCAAGCAAGCAAAGCAAAGCAAGCAAGCAAGCAAGAAGTGTCCCATTAAGTTAAGGGGGATGGGGGAATGGTCGACATGGGGTAATCTAAATAGTATTTTTGTGGGGGAAATATCTAATATAGTTTCTGCCAACTTTCCAAAAAAAGTCTCTGCATTTCATTAAGAAGACAACCCAGTTTGTCTGAAAGTGCAGTATGCCTCTTTCTCTTTCTCCTACTCCTTTTCTTCCTTTTCCTCCTGACCTACTCTACATGCACTCCACTTATCTTTTCCTTCCTTTTTCCTAGGAGGGATGGAGGAGCAATGATAGGATTAATTCTGCCTTCTGGGCCAGTGCCACACCAATCAAACCTTTATAAAAGCAGTATTTCTTGTGGGTTCTTTACAAATTTTATTTACAGGCTTTATCATTTTGTATTTTTTATGCAGTGGATGAATGGCAACTTTCAGACAAAACTCACATAGCTGTCAACATTTTTTCTCAATGCCAATCCTGCAATTCTTCTTCTTCTTCCCCAAATATTTTTGGGAGTTAAAAAAAAAAATAGTTAAAAGAAAGCATTCTCATCCTACTTAGCCTACCTAGATTTCTCATGACGAGTTTAATGCATGTCTGTGGTTGAGTGCACCTGTAGTTCTGTTTATTGGTCAGTGAAAATGAAAAAAAAAAAATCTGCGTTCATTGCAGTTCCAGTTTCTCTTCCATTCTGTGTCACAGACACCAAGTCACCTCTCATTGGAAATAAACAAAAGCAAAAGCAAAATGTACAATGGATGCATTGAAATTATATGTAATTGTATAAATGGTGCAACAGTAATAAAAGTTAAATAATTTAAAAAACATTTCAGGTGTTAAGCGGCTGCAATTTTATTTAGATTAATTTCTTTCGCTAATAGCGAGCCAGTGTGATATAGTGATTAAAGTGCTGGACTAAAAGCAGGGAGGCCCAGATTAGGAACAGAAACCAACTGGGGCTATTTGTCCAGTCATTTTTTTCTGTGCCCAAATCAATATTAGGTTCTGTCACAAGCCAGCAGAAAAAAAACAACCACCTCACTCCATAATACATTGATAACTTCACTAAGCTAAAGAGTACACAGTATAAAACTGTTAGTGGACACTAACAGAGGTATGGAGCCTTCCCTTTTTTCTGGTTATCAAATTCTGGAACCTTCCTCTAAAAGGAGACCTTGTGTCTCTTTTCCAAATCAGAATTTAGCAAAGTCAAAGATATTGAGAATGTTGACGAGATTGAGACAGATCCCCAAGAAAGAGAGAAGCTGAGATTAAGATGAAGCAAAGCAGGAGAGAAACGGATTGAAAATGGATTGGGGTAGCTGGGAATCAGAAAAGACATGTACAGTCAGAAATGAAAATTATAGGAAGAACTACTTTAGGCGTTGTTTATGATCCACTGCACAGGTAAAACTAAGAAGTAAAGAAGTTTCCTATAGAAGCAGGGATGTGCAGTAGCTAGTTTGCCCCAGTACTCTTGGACTCTTAAATATTTGATTTCTTTTGTGATACCAAGCAGTAGGACTATAAGACTGGTCACCAAAGGTACTGCATGGGCATTGTACGAGAGCAAATGTGGCCGTTATCATTAGTGTATATTCTGACTCAATAGCATCATTTGCTAGTCCATCTGTTCATCACATGGAAAACTATGTCTCAGTATATCTATATGTACCTATATCTGGAGATTGCTGTCTAAAGCTTTTCTAAAGTTGATGTTTTGAAGGCATAGTGGACCTATTTCTCTTGGTCTTGTTAGCTAAAGAATTAGGGAGTCAAAATCTAACACACCTGAAGGGCACCAAATTGAGAAAGGGCCACTAATTCTGAAGACATCGTGCACAACAAAGACAAAACTATTTAAGTATAACCTGCTTTGTACTCTGGGTAAATATTTTATGAACTAAAAGAAAAACCACATATTGTAATAAAATGTGGATGCCTTCAGAGGAGGACCACCAAGAAGGTAATGGGACTTAAACTCCTGTGAGGAATTATTAAAGCAGTGTTTTTCAACTTTGGCCACTTGAAGGTATATGGATGTAAAATCCATATATCTTCAAGTAGCCAGAGTTGGGACACTGGACAAAAGTGGGTTCGTTTAGTCTGTGGAAGACAAGTCTGAGAGAAACATGAAAGTAATCTTCAAATATATAAATGATTAGCATGTAGAAGACAGAAGGGATTTGGTTTCTGTTATAGACAGCAGGCCCAGACTAAAAGGACTGAAACTACAGAGAAGTAGATTCCAGTAGATACAGGAATTTCCTGATGGTAAACCTGTGAAACAGGCAGCCTCATGAAGTATGTTCCTTCTAAATGAAGGTATTTAAACAGAGACTAGATAAATTCTCCAAATTGTTTCAGGGGTTCAAACCCTGAGCAGGAGGTTGGACTAGGTTTCCCATTCCTCTGAGGTTTCCATTCTATGTTCTCATTCTATGTTCAGGAAGTATCTATAAATGTAGAGATCTGGGCTACAGAAGAAGGCCACTAGATGACAAAGAGATACAGACAGGTCTTTCTTCACTATCATCTACTGGTTGTCTAAAGTTATGTGGCCCAGATATGATAACTCTAATAAATAAGATAAAGGAGAATAGCATCTAAATGTCACGCTGCGAGTTTGACACCTGTGGTTTAAAGGCAAGAGTAGTAGAAGCACACTTCTATTTACATCCCATCTTTAGTAAAATGAGGATGTATTTGTCATCCAAATGAGACCAGTGAAGAGCAGACCTCTTGAAAGAATCCTATTTTACTTTTCAAAACCTACCCTTAGAAAAAGCTGAACCTGGTTTTCAGAAACCCAACAGTTATTACAGTGTTTGTCAACAAAACTGAAACTCCTGAAAACTATACAGGAGAGATAACATTCTAAGACAACATCCAAGCCATGTAGGCCTTTAACTATCACAACCAGCAAGTTCCACCAGCCTCTGAAACTGTAAACGTGTCAATATTTCAGAATGGATGGGAATATGCTTCTTACCTCGGTGGCATTCTATGCCTACTGAAGGTTATGGATTATTTTCAAATAAATTTCTATGAGCTTGCATTATGGTTGCTAGATGTTACATGGGTGTAACTGGTAGAAACCAGGTATCTGTTTTCATTGGCAGCAGGTGGCAAATCAGCTGAAACCAATACATCATTCTGCAATTGCCATTCAGGAGCTAAGAATTACAGTGAAATCCAAGACAAGCTTGTTTCATACGGCAAAATATTTCAATTCCAAATGGGTATCTGCCCAATTAATCAGTCCAGTGAGTACCCAGATATCATAATACAGGACACACTGGGTTCATATTCCCTGTCTTTTTATCCCCCAAGTGCATCTCCAATTCTATATGTTCTCCAGGAAACTGATAACAGGTAGTCCTTGATTTACAACAGCTTGTTTAGTGACCATTCAAAGTTACAATGGCACTGAGAAAAGAGACTTGTGTCTTTTTCACATGACCATTGCAACATCCCCATGGTCATGTGATCAAAATTCAAACGCTTGGCAACTGACTCAGTCATGACAGATGCAGTATTCCAGGGTCCCTTTTGCGGCCTTCTGACAAGCAAAGTCAATGGGGAAGCCAGGTTCACTTAACTGTGTCACTAACTTAACTGCAGCAAATCATTTAACAACTCTGGCAAGAAAGGTCGTAAAAAGGGACAAAACTCACTTAACCGTCTTACATGGGAACAGAAATTTTTGGCCTCAATTGTGATCATAAGTCGAGGACTACCTGTGCTAATTACCATATCAATGATATATAGTTTTATGCCACCAGATGACCTTGCCCAATAATTAAATGTAGATTTTAAAACATTAAAAAGAGAAAGCTGGATTTTGTAGCTCTCACGGTAATTATGGACAGCATAAAAAAAACCCACAAGAATTGTGGCTTGTCAACAATGACTAGGACCTAAACCGATGCATCAAGAAAGGACCTGGCATTGATCAGTGATGCCCATTCTTGATCTAGAACAGGGGTCTCCAACCTTGGCAACTTTAAGCCTGGCGGACTTCAACTCCCAGAATTTCCCCAGCCAGCTTTGCTTTGCTGGCTGGGGAATTCTGGGAGTTGAAGTTTGCCAGGCTTAAAGTTGCCAAGGTTGGAAACCCCTGATCTAGAATGAGGCCAAGAAAGAAATTATGTTAATGTTATTAAGACAGGTATAAAAATAAAGAGTGTCAGCCTTTCAATTTTTCCCAGGAAAATTAATCCCAATTAACCAGTGTTATGGAAAAACTCTCTATTCTTAAAGCAGACCTAAAACTAGCCTTAAATATATGCTATTAATATAATAACACATGGAATCATCGGGAGTCGCTTATAATTATTGAGATCAGTAGATGTGACGTGCATTGATTTTACTATTGGCCAACTAGGCTAACCTTGCCAGACCAGGAAAGCTGATAGTAAATGCCATAGTTCAAGTATCTCAAGATCCCTATTAGCTATTGTGTCCTTCACCTGAGATTAAATATATGAAGCCTGGACAAACAGAGAGTTCAAGACAGCAAGGACTAGGAGATAATTTGACATTCCAGGTTTTTAGCAGGAAGAATTACTCAAGGCATGAAATACACAAGTTATTCATATCAGGGCTCTACTTATCTGCTCTGTTTCAAAAGAGCATGAAGTGACTTTATGGCAAAGAGCAATGACCAGTTGCATGATCAGTGACTATGCAGCTCAAAACCTGCAAATATAGAAGAGATTTGGTCAAAATGGAAGAAGAGGTTACTTACCGCATGTTGAACTCTCTGTGTTGCCCACAGCTGGCACATGGCAGAAGACACTCAACAGTATTAACCACACCACAGTGTGGAAAACAGAATTCATACATCAAATATGCTCCAGCCCAAATAGAAAAGCCCTCCAGATCAGAAAACAATGAAAATATAGGCAAGAAAAGCTTGTGGTAATTTCATTCCAGACCAATCTGGATCTCTGGCAACCAGGTACTTTTTTCTGTTCACCGGTTCAATTTCTGCATAGACATTTCTTCTGCTTTTTGAAATCTTATTTCAAAATTAAAAAAAATAGGGAAGCCTCATTTTAACAGATTAATTGGGAGGAAGGGTGTCTCTTGTTTCCCAAATCCATTGAGTTGAAAACAATACCACCGTGCGGCACAAATCATACAAATTATGTCATTTGTGTTCTCTCTTATAAAGTGCATTCAGCTGAAGTCCATAAAAATCAAAGTTTTCACCATGTTTCAGGAAACAGAAACAGATAAAAATGAATCAAGCTAAAAATAGTTTCATAGAATAATTACGTTTTAGTTATTCACTTCATAATCCTGGAGATTCTCATTCAAAGTTAGAGATTGGATCTTGGAAAAGTTAACTTTGTCAAAATCTTACTGAAATTAATGAATTATTAGGCTATGAAATGATTGTACAACTTTGGTAAAGAAATGATTTGTATGTAGTGACCAGTGGTGGGTTTCTAATTTTTTTACTACCGGTTCTGTGGGTGTGGCTTGGTGAGTTTGGCATGGATTGGTGGGTGTGGCAGGGGTAGGATACTGTAAAATCTCCATTCCCACCCCACTCCAGGGGAAGGTTACTGCAAAAATCCCCATTTCCTCCCGATCAGCTGGGAATTGGGAGGCAGAAAATAGATGGGGGCGGGGCCAGTCAGAATATTTACTACCGGTTCTCCAAACTACTCAAAATTTCTGCTATTGGTTCTCCAGAACTGGTCAGAACCTGCTGAAACCCACCTCTGATAGTGACACTTTTTGATCTATCACCTCATACAAAATCTGAATTTCAAAACGATTCAAGTGCTAGTTACTGAGATCTATGCAACAATACAATCATCCTTTCTTATAAAACAACATGGGAGGCAGCTGATCGATCTTCATAATTTTGTACTGAAATTAAGATAAAATCCCCCTAGAATCGGGCAGAATTTTTCACTGAGGTGACTGTGAGCTAATTTCTAGCAGCGAAAGCTAATATAAGGCTCTGTGATTATTTAGAGGTAAGTTGTTCCTTAACTCTCAATATGTGCTTGCTGCTCTAACACAATTCTGTACTTCACTTTACTTGATAGGCCTTGCTTACTTGACATTTGTCCACCACTGATGTGGTGATGGAAAATTCACAAATATCTCAAAATATGATGTTATTCTTTTCACTCCACCTACCATCATAGTGGAAAAGTGCCTACTTGCAAAATTGATGATGTGCTGCTTCCACTGGTCTTGAATTTATAATTTATAATAACATTTAAGTATAACAACAGAGCAGACACCTTCAACAGGATTTTGGTTTAATTATATATAGAAAAAGAAAAAGGGGAAGTTCTGGTATCTCTTATTTATATATAAAGTAAGGTGTATTTGTGTGTGTATGCACCTTGTTATGAAGTAATTAACTTTTAAGTCATTTTATTTAAGAGCGCAAAACAAATCCAAATTTCTGAAGCAGTACTAGGTTTCACCAACCAACTGTACAACTGACAAAGAATGGGTATTTTTCCCAGTCTTGCAGCACTGAGCTTTTTACAATTGGTAAAGCTGAGCTCCTGTAATTTCTAAATTATTGGCATATAATTCAAATGAATGTGTGCATTTACAAAAGCTAATTGGTCTTCCTGAATATGCATGAAATAACTTTTGTCCAAAAACAAGCCACTATAAATAGAAACTAGGGATTTACAAAATTGACCAGTCCAGCAATGGAACATTCTGGAAAACTCTGGAAAAGTCTGTTCTCCTATCTGATAATGCTGGATTGTGGCATTCTAGTTTCCAGAAGTAAATCCTCTGAACTGGAAACATGAAATACTGAAACATCTTAACACTAAAATATTTTTCCCGGAACATCTTAACATTCCATCTTATGGAAATGCTGTTAGTTTCTCACTGATAGGTACTTCTATCTCAGTCCATCTTTCCCTTTGTGTTTTCCCACTACCTCCCACCCTTGACAGTCACATTGAGTAGGTTCACTACTGCTGCTGCCATAGTGGTTGGTTGCGGTTTTTACTTTTATTTTTCCTTGCTAGAAAAAGAAACCATAGGGTGGAAAAAGGAATGAAGGTAGAGAGACCTTGGCTTGCCAGTGTTGTTTAGCAACATGGGAAAATGGAATAAATGGAATTAATCTGGGAAGACCACCTCCATAAAATTGTATGAAAATGTATGGAAATGCTAAGTAGTGCCAGTATAATTTCTCATTGACATTCATGTATCTGTTAGCTCTCCTGGGTAAACTAGACAGGAGATATGACTAGATGAGCTAAATCTACTTTATTGTAAGGCTACATTAACAGAATTTTGCAACTCTGGAAGTACGAACTTCCCACTGCCATTTTTAACTGCTTGATCCATTCGGGTTGGTCCCTTCTAAGTCTCTTTCTCTAACTATTAACCCACCGGGGCCTCTTTTTTTTTTTTTTTTTTTAATTGAAAGAGTTTTAAAAAAACAAAAACATTTTTCCCCCTTTTTTCCCCTCCTCCCAAAAACAAAACAAAACAAAACACCCCCCTTCCTCCCCCACCCCCCGGCTTCCCGGGTCAATCACAAGGTAAAGTTATACATAAACCAAACATAGAATAAAATTTTCCCTTCCAATCCAAATAACCACATCCAAAGCTTTTCGTCTCCCAACCCCCTCCCCATTACATAAAATAACTTTCTAATTATTCAAAGGCAATCTGATATTTCTTAATCTGATATCTGTTTTGTAAATAATCAATCCATTTTTTCCATTCAATTAAATATCTTTCCTGCGTATTGTCTTTTAAAAACACTGAGATTTTAGCCATCTCAGCCAAATTAATAACTTTCAATATCCATTCTTCTATTGTAGGTATCTCTTCTTCTTCCAGTATTGTCCAATCAACAGTCTTGCTGCTGTTATTAAGTTCAAAATCAATTTAGTCTCAATCCCTGTACAATCCGTTATAATTCCCAAAAGGAAAAATTGTGGCAGGAACTTTATCTTCTTCTTCAGTACATTTTGAATAATCCACCAAATTCTTATCCAAAAGACCTTAATTTTCTTGCAAGTCCACCAAATATGAAAATATGTAGCATCATCACAATCACACCTCCAACATTTCGCTTGGATATTAGGATACATACATGATAATTTTTTGGGATCTAAATGCCATCTATAAAACATCTTATAAAAATTTTCCCTTAAATTCTGTGCTTGTGTAAACTTAACATTTCTAACCCAGATTTTCTCCCATGTTTCCAACATTATTGGTTCCTGAATATTCTGTGCCCATTTTATCATACAATCCTTTACCAAATCCTTTTCCGAATCTATTTCAAGCAACACATTATACAATCTCTTTATATGCTCCTGGGTCTGATTTCTAATTTGCTTTATTAAATTTTCCTCCCTTTGCATTATACCAATTTTTTGATCTTCTTTCCATCTAGCACTTATTTGCCCATATTGAAACCAAGTATAATTCCTCCCTTCTTCATTTAATACCTGTAATGATTTTAATTGCAATCTACCTCCTTCAGCATACAAAAGTTCTTTATATGTAATCATTTCCTGTTTCTGTTCTATATTTATATTCTCTATTGCATGTCTAGGGCTCGCCCATATAGGAATCTTGTAATCTAATTTATAGGAATATTTATTCCAGACCATAAAGAGCACTTCTCAACACATGATTCTTAAAAGCCCTATCCACTTTTTCCATAAAATAAGTACGCATGCCATCCATATAACAAGTCATAACCTTCTATATTCAAAATTCTTTCCTCTGTTAAGTTAAACCAGTCACTTATTACTGAAAGGGTTACTGCTTCATAATATAGTTTAAAGTTAGGCATTCTTAAACCACCTCTTTCCCGTGAATCCTGTATTATTTTCATTTTAACCCTCGCCTTTTTACCCTGCCATATAAATTTATTAATCCCACTCTGCCAATCTTCCAAATTTTTATCCTTTTTAATTATAGGTATCATCTGGAACAGAAACAAAAATCTAGGTAACACATTCATTTTAATAGCCGCAATCCTTCCCAATAGGGATAACTGCAATTTCTTCCAGCCACTCATATCATTCTGAACTTTTTGCCATAGCAAGTCATAATTATTCTTATAAAGTTTCTTGTTCGAACCCACCGGGGCCTCTTTTGTCTGATTGTTTCCTAGGCAGCATCTTTTCCGTCCTTTCCCTCCTCATTTCCACATTCCATTAGAGTATCAGACCCAGCAATTTTACATTCCGTGCTTCTCTAGAAATCTGAACATCTCATTTAGTGTTTGTCTTACAAACAACTATAAATTGGTATAATAGGTTTATTATTTAACATGCGAACCCTTCTACTTTTACAGGAAGTTTTGAAGATGTTAAAAAGTTTGAGCACAGGTAGTCTTTGCTTAATAACATTAATTGGAGCAGAAACTTCTGTTGCTGTGAGATATGGTTGTGAAATGCATCACATGGCCACACCACCTAGCAAAAGTCTCCAGTAACCATTGCTACTAGTCTCCAGTAACCATTGTTAAGTGAATCATGGTGGCAGGGGTGGGTTCTACTCACCTTTACTACCGGTTCTCAACGGGGCCGAGCGTGTGCGTGCTTCTGATGAAGCTTCCTGATGATGTCCGAGTCAGTGGGCGGAGCCTCCCGCCAGTTTTACTTGTGAAGCAGTTTGAACCGGGGGCAACCCACCACTGCACGGTGGGTCATTAAGTGAGGATGCTATGTATTCGTCATTTGCATCCTCTCCTGCTTTCCCCCTGAATTTTGCTTCTATGAAGCTGATAGGAAAGATTGAAAACAGGATCATGTGACTATGCGACACTGCAATATTTTAGAGCTTCAAGGATCGATCATAAGTATTACTTGTTCTTCACCATTGTAACAGTTGCTGAATGACTGGTCATTAACTGAGCACTATCTGGTAATTGCTATTCTGAACATTTTGGCAAATGGCATCAGTGCTGTAGCTCTACAAGTTAACAGTTATTATTAAATTCAATTAGTTAAGCTATGATGTACAGTCTTCACTCTTACTAGATAAAAAGATTACTTTGGCATTGTCAAGTTTGCACTTCCCCACAATATCAATTTAGCACGACCACAAAGATTAAACCATAATGTAATGACTACTGCATGTGATGCTCTCCCAGGGAGCCAATAGAAAAGGATAGAAAATTCCATAGTTTTAAGGTATTTAGATTAGAGCAGTAGGTGGATTTTTTTTGGCAGACTTCTATTTGTCGCCTAAGACAGAATAGTGATGAGTACCTGAGCTTCCATAACAAGCCAACATTTTGCCAAAATGACAAAACATGTATCATGATATTTACAATGTGAGCTCCACTCCTTACCTACTCATCTGCACTGATGCATTACAAATATAAATGGGATGGAATTTGTCTTGCAATGTCATGATGCAGTTTTCATTGTTTGCCCCTCCCTCCATGGATGGCCAAGATCAATATTCTCAATAAATTCTTTGGATCCAGGTTATTAAACATCTTTATACGTAGGCAACCAAACCCCTCAATTCTAAATGCTGGGGATAAGTCCCAGGAGAAACTCATGATATTTTTATTCTATTACAGCACAGGTTTTATCGCAATGTTATTTAAATTTAGCACTTATCTATGGTAAATTATTCTGAGCTTCTGAAAAGATGGAAGCTTCTCTTTTATTGCTATGATTTCTAAAATTAGATTAAAGAGGGAAGAACCCAAAACACTTGCAAGAGAATAAAAATATCCATTTCCCTCCTCCCCCCAAATTTAAATAGACTAATATGTATAGAAAATAGAACCATCTTTTAATGGTTAGTGGTTAAACTGTAGTAAGAATTTGAACCAAGCAGATGATTTTCAAGTGTATTTTCAGAAAACTATCTTGCTAAGACTCTAATCAGATCTTTCTCAATAATAATAATAATCGTCATGATTAACAAACTTCTCTGAAAGTTTGCTCAACATTAGTTTTTCTTAAAATGGTCTGTGGATGGACACTTTTAGCTTCTGAACTCACATGTGTATAAACCAAGGGTTCTTTAACTATGGTTTGAGCAAATCACATTAAGCCACATTAAATCTTAGCAATGTAAATTCAACGAAAGTCCAATAATCTTTCCAGTACTGAACAGGACATTCCAGGTAGAAAAACTATTCCTACACCTATGCTTTCTAAAGATTGTGTTGGGAGAAATCTCAGAATTCCTAGGAAGCCTATCTATTGGTTATGCTATGTGAAATTTTGGAGCTGAATCCCAAAATATCTGAAAGACTACACAGTTATATAAGCTTTCTCTAGCTACTAATTGTGAAAATATATTTTCTATTACTTTCATTTTACTTTCTACCTTTAAAAGGTCTAAACTTCCAAGTTGTTAGGGAGAGGACCCAGAGCGAATGAATTTCCCTACTATTAACTTACAGGGATTGCACAGCGTTCCCAAAACTCCACTGGGAGATCTAAAACCTGTCCCCACTTTGCAGTTATTTTGGCACAATGATGGCCGTATGATACAAGTTGCACCCAGGCTACTCAAATGTTGCTAAGATACATGTAAGCAGAAGTCAAAGACCCAGATACTAACAAGGAGCAGTAAAAGCTTCAGATAATTATGAGGTGTTTTTTTTTTTAATTCTCATAACCTTGGGTTCTGAAGCAACATATAACAACTGACAAATCCCTAAAGAGATTTCAAAATGTATCACATGCCTATGAGTTAAACACATTGTTGTTTCAAGCCGTATTGCAATATCTGATTTATTATCCAAACTTTGTCAGCTGCACCACTTCTTTCTTTCTGAAATAAAAGCTCATATCTCCGAGTCAGCATTTTCCAGGTTGAAAAAGAAACAAACCAATGCAGCTGCCAATCATATTGGTAAAAAGTGGGAAATGTAAGCATATATTAAACCCAACCTTCCCTGGACTCTCTCTTCCAAAGTTAGTATTTCAGGGTTTTGATGGAAATTATATACATACAATATACATGGGGAAAGACACATTTTATAAACATAGATAAGACACATTTTAAAGATTTACATTTCTCTGTGTTCGAATAACATTTTGAACAGATGTTAAATAACCAGAATCCCTTGATACTCTGCTTTCTGAAACTTCGGGCCATTTTCCACTTGAAGAAACAACAGAAGAAATTATTGTTCCTGTCCTAACTAGACAATAAATCAGTTGAACACACTAAGAGTTCCTTCTGACTAAACATGGAAAGATTGCTTTACTGAAAAATGACAGTAACATCTTCATTGCCAACAGGCAAGCTCTCAGATAGTGCCAATTCATTCTTCTCAAGCCCAGTGAACTCCAGACATGCTGACATGCTGGCTGGGAATTGTGGAAGCTGTAGTCCAACACACTTGAAAGGTAAGGCAAAACCTGCTTGTTTATAAAAAGTACTGGTGTTTTCAATATGCATTTAGCATGCCTACTCACTTACAATCATCCTTTCCCATTAAATAAAACATTCAGATTATAGTTTGATAGAGACTGACTGGGAGTAAGTCCCATTGAACTCATGGGCCTTACAATATTTAGCTGTGTTGACAGATGTCAGTTTCCTTTAAGGCTATATTTAACCTGCCAACTCCAAACCCAGTCCAATTAAATGTGGTTTGGTAGCTATTATGTGGTTTTGTATCTATGATGACCTAAAGTTATAGCTGGTAGTTATAGTTACAGCTGCAATGCCATGTGATAGCTAGAAAAGGGCTTAGAAAAGTCAATGGATTAAGCAAAATGTTTGCTTTTATTGAACTGTTTACTCTCAAGTTACTACTATTCAGAATCTAGTCTTCTAATCTTATATAGTTGCCTTCTATAATAGTCAAATCCCATGGGAAAAATTGTAAGAGTATCTTGATTTCCAATTACAATTTTATTTATCAGATGATTATTCTTCTTCCTTAAATTTCCCTATCACGTATTTTTCACACATGACTTAAAATACCAAGTCATGAAAATACCCTGACAACTTTCACTCAAATTAATTTATGGATTTCACTTAGAGGAGAATCTGATTTAACAAAAGGGACTTGCCAACCAAGCAGCTTTGGGTTGAGTCTGAGCTTATTTTTTCCTGGCACCCTACAGATGTCAAATCATGGCTTCTACCACATCTCACAATAGGGGTTGTTGTTGTTAGTTGCGAAGTCGTGTCCAACCCATCGTGACCCCATGGACAACGTTCCTCCGGGCCTTCCTATCCCTTTTTGTATTGTCTATGGGGTTTTCATGGCAAAGATACTGGAGTGGATTGCCATTTCCTTCTCTAGTGGATTATGTTTTGTCAGAACTCTCTGCTATGACCTGTCCATCTTGGGTGTCCCTGCATGGCATAGCTCATAGCTTCATTGAGCTACACAAGCCCCTTTGCCACGATAAGGCAGTAATCCATGAAGGGGACAATAGAGGTGATGTATGGCTATACCACTGGAAATTATTTTTATATTGATTTTTTGATGTCGATAGATCAATCTTTGGTGCAGGAAAGCTACATGAGACACTTCATCCCTTTCTTACTAATGAAGTCTTTCCTAAAATCTTTTTTTTCCCAATTACGGTATGACTAGGGTTGTTGTTTTTTCCCATTTTCATTTTATTAAACCAAAAACTCTGGGTGTTTTTGTTTTGCTTGGCATGATCTATTGATCATGCCCTAAAAGAAACCTGTGCTGTTGGAGTTAACTTTCAAGTCTTTCTAAAATAATTACTGTTTCAAATTAGTTTAGAATTTTTAACTCAGTCATTACAAGTTGCTAGGGAAAAAGCAACTGTTAGGATAATGCATACTGGCAGGGAGCTGTGATCATCACAAAGCAAGTCTGTGCAATAATGGCTAAAACTCTTTTTAAAGAAGTAGCTATGCTGATTAGGCAGATCTAGTGCAGACACTTGGCAACGTGCTATGATGAACAGTGCAAAAATGCCATGGAAAATCCCTTCTTTCTGGACACCACTGACTGCTGAGCAATCTATGCTACGTGTGCTTTTTGTTTCATGCATTTCTGGGCAAAGCAGTTGGTCTACAAAAAAAAAAAAAAATACTCTGCACAATTTAAATTTCAATGTTTAAAGAAATCGTGCCTCTAATGATTTTTCAAAACCAAGCAACCACTTCTTTCTGTATAGCAAAAGGACATTATGTACAGAAGCATTTAACTCATTTATGTTCTAAACATCTGAATAAACTTCTTCTAAGAAGCCTGTAATGGGTTGGTTAGTAAATTCAAATCAATGATGTATGTTGTTTTTTTTTTAGATTGTATTTTGAAGATTTCCCCTGGCATTTAAGACTGGGGAGTTGATTTGTGATCACAAATTCCTGTAGTCCCTGGAAATTGTGCCACTAATTTCAAAGTACCACAATTTCTCATTACTTTCTGCAGAAATATTCAGATTAGGTTTGATTTAATGCTCAACACAACAGGTTACTTCAATCATCCACTGAACAATTTTAGTAAAAATGCAGGACTCATTCACCTATGTATCTGTTCATTGTATTATTTCCATCCCATTATTAAAAGGAAGTGTAGGCTCCCTTATTTAAATTCATTCCAAGCTTGCAAATTCCTTTGATTTATCATTTTTTCCTCAATAATTCCTCTGATCTTCAGTCCTGAGTTTTCCTGCTCAGTGTTTCCTCTCAAACTTGTTCTGTTCCTATATGACAATTTAATCCCAGACTGATAGGTTTTCTTTCTTTCACAAAAAGTTGGCAACTGTAAATAAAGATTCTATACCAAGACACCAGCTGTTTCACCATGCTACCACAATATGATATAAGCTTAACAATCTACAGCACTGTATATCAGACAAAACTAGTGACACAGCCTCTAAGCCTTATAATATTAATAGCATAACAGAAATGTTATTTTGCATGAAAAGTTTGCAGAAGGAGAAGCAAAAGACTACTTCAGCTTCAATCGCAATAATATAAGAGCAAACAATAGATTCAAACTTAATGTTAACCGCTTCAATCTTGATTGCAGAAAATATGACTTTTGTAACAGAGTTGTTAATGCTTGGAATACACTACCTGACTCTGTGGTCTCTTCTCCAACTCCCAAAAGCTTTAACCAAAAACTGTCTACCATTGACCTCACCCCATTCATAAGAGGACTATAAGGGGCGTGCATAAGAGCACAAAAGTGCCTACCATTCCTGTCCTATTGTTTCCTTTCAATATATGTTCCTGTATATAATGTTGTGACAAAATAAAAAAAAAATCCATCTAAAGCCCATCAACCTTATTAAACTGTTGATGCCCATGTTTTATGTGTATCAATTGTTTAACTGAGAACAGCAGGTCCCAATGCATTTTAAGATGCACATAAATGAAGATGGGCTATTTGTGCATGTTTTAATGAATACATCAGTCCAGATTTATGCAGAACAAATCACCCATTGCAAGTGCTTAGATGTCAGCTGGAGCCAATTTACAGAATATGATATCACAAGCTGGTTATAAAAGGTCGGAATAAAGTTCATTTGGACAATGTTCATAATTCCAAATTTTGGTCAGCAAGTGGGAAGTCAGATGCAGAGCAAGAAAGCAGACATATTTTGCCAATAAATATCCCTAGTTCAATTCTTTGCATCTCCTAATAGAGTTCAGAAAAACCTGTTTCTGAACCCCAGGAAATAACTACCATTTGGTAAGGTTGCAGCTCAACCTGATGCCTTCAAACCCATAATCCCAAATAGGCCTGCTAGAACAAGGTAGTTTTAATGTCTTTGAATAGATTGGGTGGATATTAATGAAATTTTGGGGGATATGTGAATCCATAATATGGGGACTAACACCAAGAAATCTACCTTTGGGACCCCTCCATTTAACCTCATGTAAGAAGGGGACCTTCAGCATTGACTCCCAGGATAAATGCATAGAATGGTTGGTTCAGCTCAGAGATTCACAGCAGAAATGGGATTCAAATCCCAGCGCTATTTGTTTGCTATTGGTAGCATGCGGGCGTGCGGTGCTTCTGCGCATGCATAGAGTGTTTTTGATGACATCTGGGCAGGTGGGCAGAGCCTCCCACCACCTCTACCGGTTTGCATGAACCGGGGCGAACTATAGAAACCCACCTCTGATTCACAGATACCAAACCACTCACTGCTTTATTAAAGACAGTCCTTTAATCAATGCTAGAAACCTACTGGTAACAAATGCTGCAAATGAGCAGGTAGGTATTATGCTGCTGAAGCAGTTCACCTCTCCACTAATGAGGCATTGACCATCTCCCAAATCCAGTTGTGCCTCTCTTTCCTTGAAGCTCAAAGAAGCCAGACAGGGGATAGATCAGCCTACATACAGCTGACCCCATATTGCAGAAAAACTAAAGCCACTTCCTCAACCTCTGCAAGCTGAAAAAAGACTCAGACAGTTTTGCAAGATATTACCCAGACAATTTACTAGATTTTGTCAGAGTGGTATCTAACTTGGAGTGGATGTGCATGACTATATCAGCAAACAATCTCACCATCTTGTCAGAGCAACTTCCAGGGGAATTTTTTTCTCCGTCATAACAATGAAACAAAAGACAAGAAACTGCTTGGTGAAAAAAATGAGTGTTGGCAATGAGTTGTCATGGCTACACTGCCTGGTAGTTGCAAGCGTTGTTAGTAATGTCAGCAGACAGATTAGGGAATATGATACATACTGTATGTTGAAATCAAGGGCCTCTGTTGTAAATATCCGCCACTTCAGAAAGAGAGACATAGTTATTTCAATACAACAGACATAGCTATTTCAATACAACTTGTATCAAGTAGCCATCTCTTTCTTTCCCCTTCTGTTCTTAGGCACACATTCTGCCTCTCAAATTTTAAATGTATTTGTACAGGTCCAACCAAACAAGACAGCTACATAATCATTTCTTTATGCCAGCAGTGTTTCTAGTCCAGTTCTGTGAAAGATGTCAAGGATCATCTTCTATTTGATGGGGCCATAATTAAAATAGACAGCATCTCTGCAAATTCCTTTTCAAATAAGCATGCATTGCAAACCTCATCCATGCTCATTCAGAAGCAAGCAGGACATGTATTTAAAATCTCCTGCTTGGAAGGAGTATGCTTTTTCAGAAGTTTCCCTAAATTCAATGCTGGTTATTCCCAGTTAAGTGCTCAGAAAGAAAATCAGCTATCAACAGGCACATAGAGATAAACAACATCTACATAGCATTCAAAAGAGATGATCAAAAAGCCAAAAAGGAAATAAAAAAGACCAAAAAACCCTCCTCACCAGCAATCAACACCCAGATGAGCAAAGATCAACACCAAGATTAACATTAGACCAATAATCAAGAAATACAATACCCCAATCTGGGAACTATCAACTTAGACAAACAAGCTAACAACAGTGCAGTCAAGGAACTACCAAGACCACTCCCACCAACACTGCCAGGGCAAGCCACTATTAAAATGAGAGCAAACTCCTCTCCCTACTAGCATGATGATAATATATAGTTTGGTAATGAAATGTTGGCGAGAAAACTATCATGCTCTGAGAGAACCAAGGACCCTGCAGTTGAACCCTGAGCTACAAATATTCTCTTCTATTTTTCCGGCAATAGAAACCCATCTAGAGAAGCATCTTTTTCTTTACACAATATTCAGATTGAAATCTGTTTTTATTGTGTAGTATTATATATGCCTATGCACAAACCAATCCATTTCAGGAATTTTTGAAAAACAGGGGAATAGGATTGCAACCTTCTCAAGTAACATTGAGCAAAATTGGCAGGATCAGCAGCCCTGATACTTTGCAATTTTGAAACTGATTCTGAAGAAAAAAAGAATTCCTTCACCTTTGCATTGTCTGACTATCTGCTTATGGTATATAAGCAATATTTTAAAAAAGAAAACTGCATTTGTATTGTCTGGCTCCTGTTGCATGTTGCAGAATCTTCTCAGGTATCATTTGTCTCACTCCTCTGCTCCCAGCTGATATTCAGGTAAAGAAGAAGCTCTTAAAGTTCCAGATACAAAGATGATAGGTCTCCTTAAACAGCTGTTTGGAAGCAGTTGGCTCAGGATTACCACTTTTAACTTTACAAAGTTGCCTTTGGCAAATAATAATAAAGACATAATAAGAATAATGGACAGTTTGGACCAAAACTAAACTGGGCAATTTGGACCAAAAAGCAATAAAATTAATGAATATTCACTATGCATTACCTCTCCATTGTGATGTTGATAGATATGCAGGTAGTCCTTGACCTACAATTGTTAACTGAGCCCGGTATTATCGTAAATCATGCGGGTCATTAAGTGAGTCATCAATTTTATATTTTTGCAGCAATCTATAATCAAATCACCATGGTTGTTAAACAATTCCATTGTCCACAATGGGCTGTTCTTGCCAGAAACCAGAAATTTTTGCTGGTTTCTGGCAAAACTGTCATAAATCACAGTTATACAACTGTGTGATGCTGCCAATGACTATACATGAGGGTTGCTTGCTTAGTGCAGAGGTGGTGGGTGGGTGGGTGGGGTCTTAAGTACCTTTGGCATCTTTCATAACTTTGAATGGCTGCTAAGCAATCAGTTGTAAATTGAGGACTATCTGTACTTGCCCCACAGACATGGAAGCAAAACTTCCACAGCATGGATATATGAAAGACAGCCAAGAACAAGCATTGGTGCAAATTAAAACTTGGAATTTAATGAATGTATAGGAAATAAAATATGAATATTGAAATAATACTGTATAATAAAAACACAAAGCGAAAGCTGGCAAGGAATAGCATTACATGGTCAATTTCTACAAAAGATTGAGGGGAAAGTGAATAAAGAACAAACCTGGCAATGGTTTACAATTGGAACATTATAAAAGAAAACTGCATTTGTATTGTCTGGCTCCTGTTGCATGTTGCAGAATCTTCTCAGGTATCATTTGTCTCACTCCTCTGCTCCCAGCTGATATTCAGGTAAAGAAGAAGCTCTTAAAGTTCCAGATACAAAGATGATAGGTCTCCTTAAACAGCTGTTTGGAAGCAGTTGGCTCAGGATTACCACTTTTAACTTTACAAAGTTGCCTTTGGCAAATAATAATAAAGACATAATAAGAATAATGGACAGTTTGGACCAAAACTAAACTGGGCAATTTGGACCAAAAAGCAATAAAATTAATGAATATTCACTATGCATTACCTCTCCATTGTGATGTTGATAGATATGCAGGTAGTCCTTGACCTACAATTGTTAACTGAGCCCGGTATTATCGTAAATCATGCGGGTCATTAAGTGAGTCATCAATTTTATATTTTTGCAGCAATCTATAATCAAATCACCATGGTTGTTAAACAATTCCATTGTCCACAATGGGCTGTTCTTGCCAGAAACCAGAAATTTTTGCTGGTTTCTGGCAAAACTGTCATAAATCACAGTTATACAACTGTGTGATGCTGCCAATGACTATACATGAGGGTTGCTTGCTTAGTGCAGAGGTGGTGGGTGGGTGGGTGGGGTCTTAAGTACCTTTGGCATCTTTCATAACTTTGAATGGCTGCTAAGCAATCAGTTGTAAATTGAGGACTATCTGTACTTGCCCCACAGACATGGAAGCAAAACTTCCACAGCATGGATATATGAAAGACAGCCAAGAACAAGCATTGGTGCAAATTAAAACTTGGAATTTAATGAATGTATAGGAAATAAAATATGAATATTGAAATAATACTGTATAATAAAAACACAAAGCGAAAGCTGGCAAGGAATAGCATTACATGGTCAATTTCTACAAAAGATTGAGGGGAAAGTGAATAAAGAACAAACCTGGCAATGGTTTACAATTGGAACATTATAAAAGAAAACTGCATTTGTATTGTCTGGCTCCTGTTGCATGTTGCAGAATCTTCTCAGGTATCATTTGTCTCACTCCTCTGCTCCCAGCTGATATTCAGGTAAAGAAGAAGCTCTTAAAGTTCCAGATACAAAGATGATAGGTCTCCTTAAACAGCTGTTTGGAAGCAGTTGGCTCAGGATTACCACTTTTAACTTTACAAAGTTGCCTTTGGCAAATAATAATAAAGACATAATAAGAATAATGGACAGTTTGGACCAAAACTAAACTGGGCAATTTGGACCAAAAAGCAATAAAATTAATGAATATTCACTATGCATTACCTCTCCATTGTGATGTTGATAGATATGCAGGTAGTCCTTGACCTACAATTGTTAACTGAGCCCGGTATTATCGTAAATCATGCGGGTCATTAAGTGAGTCATCAATTTTATATTTTTGCAGCAATCTATAATCAAATCACCATGGTTGTTAAACAATTCCATTGTCCACAATGGGCTGTTCTTGCCAGAAACCAGAAATTTTGCTGGTTTCTGGCAAAACTATCATAAATCACAGTTATACAACTGTGTGATGCTGCCAATGACTATACATGAGGGTTGCTTGCTTAGTGCAGAGGTGGTGGGTGGGTGGGTGGGGTCTTAAGTACCTTTGGCATCTTTCATAACTTTGAATGGCTGCTAAGCAATCAGTTGTAAATTGAGGACTATCTGTACTTGCCCCACAGACATGGAAGCAAAACTTCCACAGCATGGATATATGAAAGACAGCCAAGAACAAGCATTGGTGCAAATTAAAACTTGGAATTTAATGAATGTATAGGAAATAAAATATGAATATTGAAATAATACTGTATAATAAAAACACAAAGCGAAAGCTGGCAAGGAATAGCATTACATGGTCAATTTCTACAAAAGATGGAGGGGCAAAGTAAATAAAGATAAAACCTGGCAATGTCTTACAACTGGAACATTATAAAAAGAAACTGAAGACTTGATTTTGGCTGCTCATGAGCAAGCTCTTTGAACTAATGAAATCAAGACCAGAATTATCAAATGGTTCAAAGTGCAGATTTTTGCAAAGAAGTAGAAGGAATAGTAGCTCATATACTCATGTAAGAAGATTGCACAAATTGATTATAACGAACAACATAATATACCGGTAGTCACCAAAGTGATTCACTGGAACATCTGCAAAAATTATCACCGATAATGAAAAATTGGTGAAAACATGCAGTTGAAAAAGTAGTAAAAAAAATTAGCAGGTTAAAATATTATGGGATTTCTGAACACAAAATCTTGGAACAAAACACACCAGCTTTAACACTGATTGAAAAGAAGAAAATATAGATAATTGATGGGGCAATATCAGGGATTGTAGAATAGGAAACAAAGAATTGGAGTAGATGACAATATGTCAAGATCTGAAAATCAGCACTAAATGATGATGGCATAAACTGGCTGTGGTGATATCAGTGGTTATCACCATGCCAAAAATCTTGGATGGCACTTTGAAAATCTGCACATTGACAAAATGTCCATCTGTTATTTTACAAAAGCCACATTGCTTTGTCTGCATATCCACATATGTACAATGCCAATACACTGCAGCATCCTAGGTTCCTGGGAAGGATTTGATGCACATGAAAGCCAACACCGGCTAAAGAACTGGCAGCTGTGATTTCACAGTATTATGTACCAGTAATAATAATGCTTCTTCCAGAAATCAGAGGAAAATCAGTCTATTATTGAAAAAAACATAGACAAAACCGAACCAAAGGGCCTCTGGTGGCTCAGACTGCTAAGACAGTCTGTTATTAACACAGCTGCTTGCAATTACTGCAAGTTCAAGTCCCACCAGGCCCAAGGTTGACTCATCCTTCCATCCTTTATAAGGTAGGAAAATGAGGACTCAGATTGTTGGGGGCAATAAGTTGACTTTGTATATAATATACAAATGGATGAAGACTATTGCTTAACATAGTGTAAGCTGCCCTGAGTCTTCGGAGAAGGGCGGGATATAAATGCAAATTTTAAAAAACAACAACTGCTTAGAGATATTTTTTTTAAAACGAAGTCTGGGTATTTTCATACAATGGTCCAGTTGAGATAACGTTTGGATTTTTACGCTTCTACAGCATCAGCACAGTGGGAGAACTGTGCTTGTTTATTTCTGGCTCAGCTGCAGACACTCAAAATTGCTGTCGATAGGGTTCCTCCCTCCCCCTTAGAGGGAAGGGGAAAAGATGCCATGGTTTTGCTTCCTCATTAAAGAGAACCGAGATTTCCTCCTCCATTATTAAACTGCATGTCCCAGAAGGCAAATATTCTCTTGAGGGCTTTGCAATACCACTTCAGTAAGTCAGACAGAAGATTCAGGGCTGAACATTTGGAGACAAAAGAGTCTGGTCACTGTCACTTTCTCTGAGGAAAGATCAGCCTGTGAGAAGTGAGATGCTGCTGGCTGTTTGCCTTGCCTTGCCTTCCTTCCCTCGTGTGGAGCCAAGATGAGGGGATTTTTTTTATTGCTGCAGAATTTGCCGCAGCTCAGGGTGGAGCAGGGAGTTTTGCTCCTTGTTCTCAGCATTTTGCGTTAGTAGAATAGAGATAATTACAGCTTGGCTTTTAAACTGCTTCTCGAGAATAGCGATGGGATGGAACAAAATGAAGCTGTTCACAGTGCCTGTTTTTAAGAGAAGCTTTTCATACAAGTTGATTGATGTTAGCTCTTTGGGAGCTGATATCTTACCAGAGCAAGAATTTGTTATATTGCACTTTGAAAAATACGTGGTCCCAAGTGCTTGGTGGCAATATTAATGGCTTAGTGAAAGTCTAGGTTTTTTTTTTTAATGCTTTGCTCCTGATTCTTTTTTAACCAGTTAGAGGTGGTTTACTGTAAAAGTAGGACAAACTCTTTTGCTGGTAAGAACATCAGCACTTAAAACTGTGAATCTTGTTCTGTGTTGATTTGAAGTAGGTTCTAAGGAGAGCCACTGGGAATGGAAAGTGGACTTGTAGTGCCTTAAGGCTATTGTAATCAAAGCTGATGGGAGCAGAGAGAGGAGAAAAGTTCCACCCTGGAGTGAGAATTAAAAAAAACAAGGGGATGGCCCACATGTTGTTCTTGGCTGAGGTGAAGTATCACACATTATTCCGAAGGAAAGAGGAAGTGTATAGCATGAAACTAGGTTCAGAGTTTCTATAGAAACCCAGGAATGCCACAAGTAAAACCCAAATTTGATAATCTAACAACAGAAAAGGTAGAATGTCTTCGCCTGACAATTCAACTGCCTTCACTAGAAACCATCTTATTCTCAAAATATCAGGCTGAAAAAGTTTCCTCACTAGAAAAAGGTGGGGTTTTTTTTTGGAAACTTCTTCCATGGAACCTTAGGGTTTTATGAGATCTTGATGTGGATCTGTGAGAGACTAAGGCCAAAACAAAACAACAAAAATGGAACTCAAATGCAGACAATTTTCTGTTACTAGAGTTCTGTGTCTTGATCAGTTTTTTTTTAAAGCAACAGTTTGGATGGCCTGAAAAAGTTTGAAAACCCCTATCCTAAGGTATATTTTGTGTTCCTTAGCTGTTATTGGCATATATTATATTTCTTAGCCAACTGGCTTTACTGCACACTAAAACATATGAAATGAATAGGTCTCTGGATATGAAGTTAATACTATGTAGGATGGGTATAAAAGAAAGAAAAAAGAAAGCACAAGAAGCAGAAGCCTTTAAGAAGATGATACAAATCTCTGGAATTGCTTTCGGATTAGGAAGGGACAGTAACCGCTAGAAGCTACGTTTAGTTATAAATCAGATTTAATATTCTACTTGATTTGCTGAAACTTGAAAGATAAGGGAGAACCTTTGGCAAGAGTTAGATTGAATGAGTATTGAATCCTCATTCTTCCCAAGAAACTAGGGTACTTTGCATTCTAAAATAGGGGTGGATACTGACCAGATTTTAGGCCTGTAGAACTATTTTATATTTTGCTAGCTGGAGGCCAGAAAATTTCTTCAAAGTATTAAACCAGAGCTCCCAGTTATTTCTACATAAATTCAGTCCTGTTTACCTCAAGTTTTTTTAAAATTTAATTTAGGGCAGATGGAGAAGCCAAGTTATTTTATTGCTGTTGTTGTAGATTTAATATTGCTTCCAGAACTTCCTTCTGCCTGTCCTTCCTCAGCTTCGTTTTTTTTACAGAGTTAGAATTTAGATTTTTGTCATAGTGATAGAGTCTCTTTCTAAAGTTTTTCCTGCCACACTCAAAAATCTCATTTTTTAGGAGAGGCATTTGATACAAAAATAAACTAAAATAAATCTAGAACCCTATAGCTTGCTTATATGTTAACTATATGTTATAACATGTATGTTAACTACAGAGAGCTTCTTATTCATACCTTCTTGGTAGATGGTTTTTCTGGTCAGGCAGTGTTTTGTAAGCCTTTATTTTGCTCTTGCTGGTGGCATAGTGGACCGCAGTATTGTGGACTGCAGTATTGCAGGCTAATTGCACAAAAACAAGCAAGCACAGAGAGCATCAAGGACCCCTAATATAGCATAACCTGAATTTAATCTGAAGTACCATAGTGGACTGCAGTATAGCAGGCTAATTCTACCCGCAGCCAGGAATTTGATCCTGATCAGCTCAAGGTTGACTCAGCCTTCCAGCCTTCTAAGGTTAGTAAACTGAGGACCCAGATTGTTGGGGGAAATAAACTGACATTGTAAACCCTTCAGAGAGTACTGTAAAACACTATGGAGCACTATATAAGACTAAGTGCTATTGCTTTGTGTCCGAATGGAATATAGTAGAATGGGGTGATGATTGCCCTTTACAAAATGTAGATGCTCCAATCAGGATTCTCCTGACCTATTTGGCTTTCTAAAAAATGCAAGGAAAAGGAAAAATGTATCTCATCTTGAAGGAAGAATTTCAGTCATATCATAAAGTCACCATACCACACTTTTCCAAACTGTTTAAAGAAGCTACAAAATAAAAATAAAACAAAAAAACACAGATGCTGGTGATGATGAGAAGGATGAAAGGATTGTATTTTTCAGAAAAAGGTGTCTTGTCTTACTTTGACAGCTGATCTACATATCTGAATATTGTCTATTGGGAAGTTGGTGTTTGAAATCATAGGTGACCATCCATCTCAACCATGCTGGATGATCCCCCCGCCCCCACCGGTTGCAATATAAACAAGGGCTTGGTCCATTGAAGACTACTTTGCAGTTACAGTTTTTGGCCAAAAATCAGATTTCTTCATTCTTTAAAGATTGTAACTTTGGTCAACATACAGTATATATGGTCAAACTGTAGCTGAAACCCTCCACCTTGAAACAAACAATCTACTCTCTAATAAACAATTTGGTTTCAGAAAAAAAACTGTCATGTAACTTACAACTTCTTCACTGCAAAAACATATGGACTACAAATCTTGATCAAGGCAAAACAATAGATGCAATTTACATAGACTTCTGTAAAGCTTTTGACTCAGTGGTACATGACAAACTTCTCCTAAAACTAAAATCCTATGGCATCTCCGGACCCCTCCACAATTGGATAACAACGTTCCTGTCAAACAGACAACAAGTAGTCAAAATAGGCAGTGCCCTATCAAATCCTGTTCCTGTCAATGGCGTTCCCCAAGGCAGTGTTCTTGGACCAACACTCTTTATATTATACATTAATGATCTCTGTAACCATATTAAAAGTAATTGTGTTCTCTTCACTGACGATGTCAAAATATTTAACACTACCAACAATACAGCTACCCTTCAAAAAGACCTTGACTTTGTGTCAGAATGGTCAAAAACTTGGCAACTCCAAATCTCAACCAGCAAATGCTCTGTCTTACACATTGGAAAAAAGAATCTAAACAATCTAAACACTAAATACAAACTCAATGGACATTACCTTACAGATGACCCCCACCCCGTTAAAGACTTTGGAGTTTTCATATCCAATGATCTAAGTGCCAAAGCCCACTGCAACTACATTGCAAAAAAGGCTTTAAGAGTTGTAAACCTAATCTTACATAACTTCTTCTCCAGAAACACTACACTGCTAACCAGAGCTTATAAAACATTTGCTAGACCAATTCTTGAATACAGCTTGCCTGTTTGGAACCCTCACCACATTTCAGACATCAATACAATTGAACATGTCCAGAAATATTTTACAAGAAGAGTTCTCCACTTCTCTGAATACAACAAAACACCTTATGCCACCAGACTTGAAATCTTGAATTTAGAAAACTTAGAACTCCGCCGCCTTTGACAAGACCTGTGTTTAACTCATAGAATCATCTATTGCAATGTCCTTCCTGTTGAAGACTTCAATCATAACAATACAAGAGCAAACAATAGATTTAAACTCAATGTTAACCGTTTCAATCTTGATTGCAGAAAATATGACTTCTGTAACAGAGTTATTAGTGCTTGGAACACACTACCTGACTCTGTGGTCTCTTCTCAAAATCCCCAAAGCTTTAACCAAAAACTCTCTACTATTGACCTCACCCCATTCCTAAGAGGTCTATAAGGGGCGTGCATAAGAGTACAAACGTGCCTACAGTTCCTGTCCTATTGTTTCCTTTCATTATATCCAATTAATATAGTTATTACACACTTATGCTCATATATATGCTTATATATTATATAGTTATTTTCATGCTTATGCTTATATATACTGTTGTGACAAATAAAAATAAATAAATAAATAAAAATAAAACAAGGATTTTCCAACTCAAAAAAACAACACTTTAAAGACCCTGCAAGAATTGCTTAATGAAGATGGGAATTTACCCTGCTTAATGTATTGACAAAGAGCTGAAGAATTAAAAGAAGACCTTAAGAAAGAAGGAGGGATCTTGAAAAAGATGACAAATAGTTTTATTTGGAATAATTTGAGGAAGCATAAATGAAAAGTATCACAACATATTAAGATACATGCTGAGAATGATAAGAATGAATGTGATACAACATTTAAAAAGCGAAACGTTGCCAATGATACAAAATGTTTTTTTTCTTCCTTTCAATTATGTCTGATTCTTAGAGTCTCTGGACAAGCCCCTGCAGTTTTTCAGAAGTGAGTTGCCATTACCTGCTTCTGAGGGCTGAGAGAGAGTGACTGGCCCAAGGTCACCCAGCTGTTCTTCTTCATCCCCAGGTGGGACTAGATTTCATGATGTCCTTATATCGAGCCTGATGCTTAATCACTACACCAAACTAGCTATTGATAAAAGATTGGGGGAGACCCAATTTGGAGAATATACAATAATCGCCAAAGTAACTGTATATATTCATAATAGAAATGTAACCAAATTTAAGCAGGAATGCTCTTTTATATACAAGCTATCATATGGCAAGGCAATTTATATATTTGTAATACAGTTTCCAGGAAAAGTTTACAGATGAATTAAAAACAATAGATGAAATGAGTCAGATAGATATATAATAAACAGAAATCTCTTTTTAAAAATGAATGTTTAATGTTCAAAGCATAGCACAAATATGTAAGTAGTGGTTAGTGGCTGGAAAAAAAGGAGGGAAGAATTTGCTACCAAGAATTCCTCTTCATAATGTTTTTACATATGTTTTGTTTTTTCACTCTACTTTTATTTTTTTTTCTTATTATTGTTTAAGTTTATGCAATTTAAAAAATAGAGTTGCAAGGGTTATCTAGATTCTGTTTGCTATTTTATTAAGCTGCCATTATAACCCAAATATTACTACTCTGGCTTTTTATTTCACTATGTGGTACCATATGAATAAGCCAAAACTCTGGGTATGAGGCATTAAGTAATGTGAAGCACAACGTGTTTAACTCTGCTCCAATACATAATTGCAAGGGATACCTTATCTTGTAAATAGCAGAAGTCTTCCCTGAAAAAAACAAGAGACCTTTGTTTAACTAGGGCAAGTCTTCGGGCTACATCTGCTGCTACTGGCAATGCACTGTAGAATGCCAGCTTCAGAATGTTTTCATACGGTAGGTAATTATGATGGATGCTTTTGAACAGATTCTGTTTCTGTAAAATTCCTTCCATGCTTATTGATCACAGCTACAATCTGGTGCAGAGAAAGCACAAGGTTATTTAAGGGAATCTCCTGTGGCTATTATCTGTACAGTATTACCTAGCTCAATTTTTATTTGAATGCATACCTTTAGAGGTCCCTACTGTATTGTTACTTAACCTGTTATGTAGAAAGGAATTTCTATACGTGTTATAATAAGACAAAAAGGAAATTGCAATGATGTCTTAGACTTGTTAAATAAGCTAGTGGCACCAATAATTAGGTATTGTTTACAATGTTTTGCCTATTGTCCTTCACCTTGCATTATTTATACATAATACATAAGATAGCCTTTTGAAATGTCAGCTCATGTTGTATCTAGGTAGCAGCCAGGTGATTGATATAATACCAGAGATATTGGCTGTCAATCCCACTCCCGCCTATCCTTCCCAGTAGCGTTCAAGTTTAGCTAACACTCTAGTACTGGGGTGTCAAACTCACATCATCATGGTGGCATCACGTGATGTATTGGGGATTTTACCGCCTTCACTAAAATGGGTATGGGCATGGTCAGCACGTGACGCATCCGGCCCACAGGCCCGGAGTTGACAGCCCTGCTGTGGTGACACAGAACTTTTTCAACAGCAGCCTTATATATTTTTGAGCCCTTCCCTCTGTGAACTTTGAGAAGAACTTCTTTATTTAATTACATTTATTTACTTTTCCAAGCCAGCTGGATTAGAAGCTGATTTAAAATGCTTTCCCCCCCCCCAAACTGTTTATGACTGGCAATGACAAGGTGAGGTCTGGAAGAGTTATTGGGTTGGTCTATGGAATGCTGATCTGATCACAAATAGACTGAGAAGAAATTTCCTCAGTTTCCAGAATTCCTGAAATCACTGTTCATGACCAAGTGATTAGATGTTTGCTTTGTCACATGGCTCACGCTCCCTTCTTTGTGTGCTGAGGGTGGGTTTTTATACCCGCTGGGCCTCATTCATAAATCGATTTTGCAATGGTTGAACAAGATAGTTCTCCTGGTATCAGCAAACGTAGTATCAGCAATGTTAGATATTTGGTTAGGTTTGTGGCAGGGACGTAAGAAAGGACTCATTTCAGCTGTGCCCCACTGTAGAGCACACAAACGTTATCTTTTTCAAACAAGGAGCATGAGTTGCTTGCACAATTTGGACACTGTTGAGTAATACCTGTGGTTGTGCCATTTGAAAACTTACTTCCAGAGGCATGTCAAACTCTTCTTGAACTAACTTTCTTTCTTTCTTTCTTTCTTTCTTTCTTTCTTTCTTTCTTTCTTTCTTTCTTTCTTTCTTTCTTTCTTTCTTATCTTCCACAAGTTTATTTCATAAAAATTTGAAGGCCAAGCCTGTTTATTTATTTATTTATTTATTTATTTATTTATTTATTTATTTATTTTGTCACAACAGTATATATAAGCATAAGCATGAAATAACTATACAATATATAAGCATATATATAAGCATAAGTATGTAATAACTATATTAATTGGATATAATGAAAGGAAACAATAGGACAGGAACGGAAAGCACGCTTGTGCTCTTATGCACACCCCTTACTAATTCTAATACAGAGAATGAGTGTCCTTCAGGATATTTTGGATTGGAGAAAACATTGTCATACTGCTCAGCATTAAAATACAGCATTTTATTTTTGGTCGACAGAAGAAGCTCAGCTTGGCATTTGAATTGCTTAGACATCTTACATGTATGAAATTTGTAGATAGTTTATGTTGCTGAATAAATTATACAACCACTTGCTATTGCAAAGTTTATAAATGATACGGACAAAAGTTTAGAATATTTAAGGAAGGGTTTTGCTTCTGTACTGTATCTGATGGAAATAGCTGTAGTTCATAAAGATAGGTAAATATGCAAACGATGTTGTTTATATTATTATATAGTAATAAATTTATATATTATATTTTTGGAATTTTTAGAACTCTCTTTCTAGGGACAAAAATAATAACTGATTTTGGACAAATCCTGATGTTAAGCATATTTTGAATAGATTTGAGTGTGTGTTTTCTTCCTAAAAATATATATATAGCACCAAAGAATAGGTTATTCATTTATTCTGGTACTTTGTGATGATATTTTAAAATAATTCAGTCATTTGAAAATGGTCATCTCCCACCCCTTATCATTATTTGAACTAATAGACTCCATTGTGCTCTAAATGAAGATTAAAGGAGGGGGGCACTTAGCAGAGCATCATGAAAAAAGTAGAATGTATTAAATCAGCGGTCACCAACTGGTGGTCCATGGACACTGGTGGCCCGTGAGAAAATTTTGGTGGTCCGCAGAAAAATTATTTGCATTTTTTATATTGCACTAAATCAGGGGTCCTCATACTACCGCCTCTGGGCTGGGTATGTGCAATGAATGTTTATGTTGCTGCTCCCTCTTTGGGGTCTTTTTGTGTGGGTTGGAAGGGGGAAGAAATTCTGACTTGGGGTCTGCTTCAGTCTCCTGGTGTGGGGCTTTGGGCGAAGGCTGGGGGGAAGTGCCGCTGGTGGCGAAGAGCCAGAGGGCCTTGTTCCAGTGGGACTGCATCGTGGCCTGAAACTGACTGACCATCTCAGCCCACTGAGCCTCCAGGGGCCGGTACCTGGCCTTGCCCTCCTGCAAGTCTTCCCTCTGCTTGGAAAGCCTATGCTTGTAGTCCTCAGTGTGGTGCTTCTGCTGAGCCTCCTTCTCGGCCAGATCCAATTTCAACTGAACCAGCTGTTTAGCCACTTCAAGGCACCCCTCGAAGTGAGTGACATTGAGTTGGCCACGCCCACCCAGTCACATGACCACCTAGCCACACCCACCCTGCTGGTCATTAGGCAGATCATATTAGTGGTCCATGGGATTTAAAATTATGAATTTAGTGGTCCCCGAGGTCCGAAAGGTTGGGGACCCCTGTATTAAATAATGCTGTTCGTTCGTTCATTCATTCATTCATTCATTCATTCATTCATTCATTCATTCATTCATTCATTCAATTAATAAAAGCATAATACAGTCATAAAAAGACACACAGTTGAAAAAGCAAAATTTTTAATCTATCTATATATATATATATAAAAGCAAAAACCATGCATTAATCACAAAATTCACAGAACTGTAAAATCTACATACTTGAAATTTGCCACATATGTTCCTCTTGGCTTCTAAGTGCTCACTAAGAAAGGATTTTTGGAATGACCATCAAAGCATTAGTATTTCCTATATTTTTATAACATGCTCTGATGCTAATTAGTTCTACTCCCCCTCCCAACTTGAAAATAACTCTGGAGAAAATAGGATAGCATAGGACAGGCTTCTGTGGGGCAAGCCTCATGGAGAGAAGGGGCTAGAAAGCCTGAGGGAGAGAAGGGGATAGGATAGGAGACATTTCTGTGGGGCCATTTCTGAGGGAGAGAAGGGGAGAGGCTTCTATGGGGCAAGCCTGAGGGAGAGAAGGCAATAGAGAGGAGAGACTTCTGTGGGGCAAGCCTGAGGGAGAGAAAGGGAGAGGAGAGGCCGATCATAACTACTCATTAATTTTCAAACTCTAAGTGTTGATTTAGCAAGCCCAATCACATAGTTTCGTAGCGGAGCACGGATATTCAGTTAGTAGTTTTAATATTGATGGCTAGTCATTCATTGGGGACAGTTTGGTTTGCAGGACATCACTGAGGTTGCAGCAAAATTATTAAATTGCTTCCCTCCAGATTTTTATCTAACACAAATTCCAAAATCAGCTGCATTCAGAGGTAGCCTGGTGTTGTATTAACCCAGCATTGCAGTTTTAAGTGGCTTAAATACGGTACACTTTTTTCACCTATGAAGACAAAGAGAGAGAGAGAGAGGAAAAAATGAATTAGAGTACTCTTTGTTGCAGTCTTTTGTGTATGTGTAAATAGGGCTAGGTCACATTAAAATCATAGAGTTCAATATTTATTTATTTTTGCAGGCCTGAGAGAGGGTGTTTAAAAATGGTGTAGGAAGAAATTTAGCAAGGTGTGAAGGAAATTTAGCAATTTGTATGACCTCTACATATTCCTTGATTGATGTTCTCAAGAACTCCTTTTATAAATAATAAAAAAGTAGCTTAAGTTTGTTTATGTAAGCTAAAACATTTCATGCTTTCTACATGATGCTTGTATTCTTTCATTGACTTGAATAAGCCAATTATATAATCCTTGAATAATGTGGAGCAAGCATGCTCTGTGAATAAAAAGAGATCCCCTCCATGCAGCACATGACATTAGCAAAATTAGCTATTGTCATCGCTTTCATATTTGTATTGTTCTGTATTTCATTTGTGCACAGACTCCATAGATAAGTTGCAATTGCTTTTGCTCCTGAAGAAACTCACTTTGGTTTTTAACAAGTTTTATCCATCCATGATTGTCTATCAGAAAGATGCTCCAGAAGGTGATTGTTGTACAGGCTACCTGCTCCAATTCCACTTCCAATTCCAATTCCACATTATAGGTCTGAAACCTATTCATATCTGGATGATTTTTATAGTCGAAGAAAGGCAGAGGTGGGCTTCAAAAAATTTAGCAAATGGTTCTCTGCTTGGTTGCTGAGTGGGCGTGGCCATAGTGGGTGTGGCCTAGTCGGCCTCCTGCACCACAACATGTGTGTGTGTGTTTGCCCTCCCTGGGCTCTGGAGGCTTTTCTTGAGCCTCTGGGAGGGCAAAAATGGCCTCCCTAGGCTCTGGAGGCCAGAAATGGGCCTGTTTTTGGCCTTTCCAAACTTCCATAAAGCCCATTTTTTGTCCTCCCCAAGCCTCTGCACACACCCTGCACTTACCTGCATCCAAAATGGGTCACGTGGGGACTCCTGGGAGGGGTAGGGTGGGGTGGGCAGCGCCAGCCAGGAGTGGGATTTGGGGGTTCTCCGAACTGCACAGAATATTAGCTAGAGGTTCTCCTGAACTCCTGTGAATCCCCAGCAGCCGACCCCTGAAGAAAGGTAAATAAGATCTAATACAGAGAACTCAAATCTATTTCTTCAACTCATGAGAAGCTCCAGGGATTAGCTCTTACTCAAATTAGTCTGGAAGAAGGCTTATAGTAGCAAGTAGATGCACCTAACTGCTCCTGACCATAAAAAATATGAACGTGGTGAGTACTCAGAGACTTTTAAATGCCATGTGTAGCAGCAATAAAACTGTTCATGATCATGGATTAGAAGGCAGAGCTGAATTGCATTACCAAAAACTTGGTGATTAGGGAGAGAAACATGCCCAAGTGGGTTTCAGGTATGGAACCACTTACGGTCCTGGGGTAGTGGATATGGTAGTTTTTGACTCAGTTAATATCAACAGATACTACTTCACAGATCATCAGATATGAGGCCTTGCTTGGGTACCTGGATCCAAAAGCCAGTTGAGTTTCCTACTTGCATACTGATCCCATGATATGGGAAAAACTGCTACACTGGATATGTAAATGGAACCAGTGGATGTCTTAATAATTAAAAAGGTTAACAAATAACAAACCAAAAGGATGATTTGAATAACTTTCCTTTTATTTTATTGAATAAATCTAATAAAATCTTATATTGGATTTACAAAAGATATGTCATGGTTCCAAGTAATGAACCCAATCGAATCAGGACTCAGTCAGGCTCAAAAGATCTTTTATTGAGTATATCATATTGGTACACAGAAAAATGAAGCTAGCTCTAAGTAATTCCTGTACTTTAGGGTAGTCTGTTTGCAACCTGCATAACCGCTGAAGACCACTATAGAGTCTTCCTACTTGAAATCAATAGAGTCATTAAACTATATGTACCACAAATGACTACCATGACCAAGAAAAACAAATTACCCATATCAATAAAAAAGCTTCAATCAAAAAAAAAAAATCCCTCTGGAAAAGAAACAAAAAAGGCTATGTTACAAACTTCAAAAACCGCTACAGAAACATATGCAACCAAATAAAAACTGAATGCACAAATTACCACACCAAGCAAGAAGAGAACCTTCTGTGCACAAATTCCAATCGTGCCTTTTATAATTTTGTCAACAATAAACTTAAAGACTCAAGATCCATCCCACCACTAAAAGATTCTAACAACAAAGAATGCAATGACGAAACAGTCAAAGCAAACCTCTTCAACATTTTCTTTGGCTCAGTTTTTGTTAACTCCAATAACACATATCTGACATTCCACAAACGAACCAGCAATGACTATGATGATTTAACTCATATAGACTTCACAGAAGACAATGTTGGAAAAGCTATTCACAACTTAAAACCATCGCTTTCTATCGGACCCGATGGACTATGTGCATACTTCTTAAAAAAACTTTCCATTAATATAGCAGAACCCCTAAGTATTATCTTTGATAAAGCTTTCACTACCAGTTCTCTTCCCAAACTTTGGTCTCTAGCCACAGTCATCCCTATCTTCAAAAAAGGAGACCCCAGCTCAGTCGAAAACTACAGACCGATCTCCCTTTGCTGCGTCACCTGCAAAGTCATGGAATCAATCACCAACCAATCCATTACCTCACACTTAGAAACTAACAACCTACACTCCAACAAACAATTTGGTTTCAGGAAAAAATTATCATGTAACTTACAACTTCTCCACTGCAAAAACATATGGACTTCAAATCTCGATCAAGGCAAATCAATAGATGCAATCTACATAGACTTCTGCAAAGCTTTTGACTCAGTAGTACACGATAAACTTCTCCTAAAACTAACATCCTATGGCATCTCAGGACCCCTCCACAAATGGATATCTGCTTTTCTGTCTAACAGACAAGTGGTCAAAATTGGCAATGCTCTATCAAATCCTGTTCCTGTCAAGAGTGGCGTTCCTTAAGGCAGCGCCCTTGGACCAACACTCTTTATTCTATACATTAATGATCTCTGTGACCACATCTCAAGTAATTGTGTTCTCTTTGCTGATGATGTCAAACTATTTAACACCACAGACAATACTTCTATCATTCAAAATGACCTCTTTTTTTTTATATAAATAATTTTTATTTCCATTTTCCAACATCATATTTATGTGCAAACTATTATCCATCATTAATCATTAATTTTCATTTATTACTGATTCAGGCCTGCCCGATTGCCACTTCCTTTCTTCACAACCTCCCTCTCTACCCTCTACTACTTTCACATCCTTCATCTCCTTCGCTTTACTACTTCCTCTCCTCCTTCTCCACTCCTCCCTTCTTACCCTATCTAACCTTATTCCCCTCCTCCTTCTCTACTCTTTCCTACCTACTTTCTTCCCTCCTTCTACTTCTCTCTCCTTTTCTTTCTGAAATGGCAGTCGAGCATCCCCAATATCATTTTAAATTTTATTTTCATATCTTCAAAAATTACTGTACATTAATAATCAATCCATGTATCATTTCCCCCCCCCCTTTCTCCCCCTCCCCCTCCCCCCACAGACTTCCCAGAGCAAATACCGGGTATTATGATCAACAATCACAAGCTAAAGTATACAAAATATACATAACCTCCCACCTTTAAAAATTTAAAACTTTAGATCCCCTCACAATAAAAATAAAGAGATAGGAAAGAATAATAAAAAGAAAAGAAGAAAAGAAGCAATATCAACTTCACATATTACTTCTTCTTACAGTCCATTTTTAAAATTAATCCATCTTCTCAAATTCAATTTTTTCCCCACTTGTATATTCCTTCAAATTTCATAAGTCCATTTCTCAAATTACAGTCCATCTTCTCGAACTCAAATTTTCATCACTTATATATTTCTTCAGTTGCCATAACATTTAATGTCCGTTCTTCTTAGAGTCCATTTTAAAAATTAGTCCATCTTCTAAAATTCAATTTTTTTTTCACCCACTTGTATATTCCTTCAAATTTCATAAGTCCATTTCTTAAATTACAATCCAGCTTCTCAAATTCAAATTTTCATCACTTATATATTTCTTCAATTGTCATAACATTTAATATCCAATCTTCCAATACTACACAATTAAAACAAATAATCATTTAAACTACATCCACAATATAACAGTAAACAGTTAAAATCATTACATCCACATTATCTAAATTCATAAATTTCACTTTCCATCTGTCACAATTAAATAATATCATCCCATAGATTTATACCATACAAATAGCAAATAATAAAAATCCTATAATTTATATCCTAAACAAATCAATTCCAAAAATTAACCATAATCATCATATTCACATCTTAAACATTCCTCCCCTCTCCCATTCTATTTTCCATCATTTCCAAACCAATTAACTTAGCATCTAACAATGAAGGATTCCCACTCTTTAAAACATTAATATAAAAATGTCTTGCTTTCATAACTGAATTAAGAAAATACTTTCTGCCTCTAAAATTCACTGACAAACCCATTGGAACTTCCCATCTAAAATATATCTGATGTTTCTTAAACTCATCCACTAAAAAAGCAAATTCTCTTCTCTTTCTTAACATTTTAGGAGGAATTTATTTTATTTATTTATTTTATTATTTAAATTTGTATACCGCCCTTCTCCCGAAGGACTCAGGGCGGTTCACAGCCAAGTAAAAATACACAATACACTATAAATACAATTAAAATACAATTAAAAAACTTATTAAATTGGCCACAATTAAAATTTGGAGATAAAACCCATTAAAAACCCATAACTTAAAAAAACTAACCCAGTCCAGCGCAGATAAATAAGTAAGTTTTAAGCTCATGCGAAAGGTTCGAGGTCCGGAAGTTGACGAAGTCCTGGGGAGTTCGTTCCAGAGGGCGGAGCCCCACAGAGAAGGCCCTCCCCCTGGGTGTCGCCAGACGACACTGTCGCGCCGACGGCACCCTGAGGAGTCCCTCTCTGTGAGAGCGCACGGGTCGGTGAGAGGTATTCGGTAGCAGCAGGCGGTCCCGTAAGTAACCCGGCCCTATGCCATGGAGCGCTTTAAAGACATTCACCAACACCTTGAAGCGCACCCGAAGGCCACAGGTAGCCAGTGCAGCCTGCGCAGGATAGGTGTCACTCGGGAGCCACGAGGGCTCCTCTATCACCAGCAGCTGCATTCTGGACTAACTGCAGCTTCGGATGCCCTTCAAGGGGAGCCCTATGTAGAGAGCATTGCAGTAGTCCAGACGAGACGTCACAAGGGCGTGAGTGACTGTGCACAAGGCATCCCGGTCTAGAAAGGGGCGCAACTGGTGCACCAGGCGAACCTGGTGGAAAGCTCTCCTGAAGACGGCCGTCAAATGGTCTTCAAAAGACAGCCGTGCATCCAGGAGAACGCCCAAATTGCGCACCCTCTCCATCGGGGCCAATGACTCGCTCCCGACAGTCAGCCGCGGACTCAGCTGACTGTACCGGGATGCCGGCATCCACAGCCACTCCGTCTTGGAGGGATTGAGCTTGAGCCTGTTTCTCCCCATCCAGACCCGTACGGCTTCCAAACACCGGGACAGCACTTCGATAGCTTCATTGGGGTGGCCCGGTGTGGAAAAGTACAGCTGGGTGTCATCAGCGTACAGCTGGTACCTCACACCGAAGCCACTGATGATCTCACCCAGCGGCTTCATATAGATGTTGAACAGAAGGCGAGAGAATCGGCCCTGCGGCACCACAAGTGAGGTGCCGCGGGGTGACCTCTGCCCGTCAACACCGTCTGCGACGGTCGGAGAGATAGGAGGAGAACCACCGATAAACGGTGCCTCCCACTCCCAATCCTCCAACCGGCGCAGCAGGATACCATGGTCGATGGTATCGAAAGCCGCTGAGAGGTCTAATAGGACCAGGGCAGAGGAATAACCCCTATCCTGGCCCTCCAGAGATCATCCACCAACGCGACCAAAGCCGTCTCAGTGCTGTAACCGGTCGGAAGCCGGACTGGAGCAGGTCCAGATAGACAGTTTCCTCCAGGTGCAGGGGAAACTGATATGCCACCATACTCTCTACAACCTTCGCGGCGGGTTGGAGACCGGACGATAATTACCCAAAACAGCCGGGTCCAGGAAGGCTTCTTGAGGAGGGCCTCACCACCGCCTCTTTCAAGGCGGCCGGAAAGACTCCTCCAACAACGAAGCACTCGTAAGCCCCTGGAGCCAGCCTCGTGTCACCTCCTGAGTGGCCAGCACCAGCCAGGAGGGCACGGGTCCAGTAAACACGTGGTGGCATTCAATCTACCCAGCAACCTGTCCATGTCCTCGGAGTCACAGGGTCAAACTCATCCCAAACAACATCACCAAGACCGCCTCAGATACCCCGCCTGAATCGCCACAATTTTGGTCCAGACCGTCCCTAAGCTGAACGATTTTATCGATAGATAACCGTTAAACTCCTCAGCACGTCCCTGCACGGGTCATCCCGCTCCCCTGGTGAAGGAGGGAGCGGGTCACCAAACAGGGCAGCTGGGCGGTTATCTGCCGACGCAATGAGGGAGGAGGCGAGCAACGCCGCTTCCCTCAGTGCCACTAGGTAGGTCCTAGTATAGGATCTAACTAGTGTCCGATCAGCCTCTGAACGGCTGGACCTCCAGGAACTCTCTAGGCGTCTTCTCCGGCGTTTCATCCCCTCAGCTCCTCGGAGAACCAAGGAGCCGGTTGGGATCTGCGCCGGGTCAGAGGTCGCAAAGGCACGACACGGTCTAAAGCCCCAGCCGCAGCCCGCTCCCAGGCTGCAGCTAGTTCCTCTGCCGTGCCGTGAGCCAGACCTCAGGAAGTGGCCCAAGCTCCGTCCGAAACCTCTCTGGGTCCATCAGGCGCCTGGGACGGTACCAACGTAATGGTTCCGTCTCCCTGCGGTGTTGGGTAGCGGTCAGAAAGTCCAGGCAAAGGAGAGAGTGATCTGACCATGACAAAGGTTCAATGACTATTTCCTTTAAGTCCAGATCTCTCAACCACTGACCAGAGACAAAAATCAGGTCCAGTGTGCCTCCCCCGATGTGAGTGGGGCCATCCACTACTTGAGTCAGGTCCAAGGCCGTCATGGAGGCCAAGAACTCCCGAGCTACCGTCGATGACGAGCCGGCAGATGGCAAGTTAAAGTCCCCCATGACTAAAAGTCTGGGGGTCTCCACTGCCACCCCGGCAAGCACCTCCAGGAGCTCGGGCAGGGCAGCTGTCACGCAGCAAGGAGCCAGGTACGCGACCAGCAAGCCCATCTGACATCTATGACCCCACCTCACAAAGAGGGATTCACACCCAGCAATCTGAGGTACAGTGGTCTCCCTCGACTCTAGACTCTCTTTAATAGCAACCGCCACCCCTCCACCCCTACCCTGGGCCCTCGGCTGATGGAATGCACGGAAACCTGGTGGGCACATCTCGACCAGGGGCACACCCCCTTCAGTGCCCAACCAGGTCTCCGTAACGCCTATAATATCCGCGGCACCCCCCTGAATCAGATCATGTATTAGGGGGGCCTTATTGGCCACGGACCGTGTGTTGCATAACATCAGACGAAGACCCAGGCTCTGAGGGTCTTGACCATCCGGGGAACGGGAGAAGTCAGGGGGATCGGGGCACGCGATCGCCTGCATACATTGAACGCGTGACCCCCTATGTCGATACGATCCCCCCCTTCCGCCATATCTGTCCCTCCCACTTACCGTGCAAATAGACTCACCCTCACACAAAGGAACACACTCCCCCCCCATAACCTCCGAACCCATTTGATAGTCGCCACGAGCATGCGCTGGAACTGGTTTCCCTCCCGACGGGCTAACCCCATCACCCGCCCTAACCCTCCCACCCCCACCCGACACTACCCTCCCTCCAACCCAAATCCGTCAGTTCCGCCCTTCCTTAAAATTCCCATTAAAATTCCCTTAAAAACCCGATTAAAATAATTAATTAAAATCCCTGAGTCTCCTATTTTGGCATGCCATCTCTCGGGTTCCAAAACCCGTCCTCAAGATGGGCCTCGATAATGTGGGGGCCAGACCAAGAGAGGGAATCTCGCAGGGCAAGAAGGTCAGCCGCTGTATATGTCCGCATGATAAAAGTCCGGCAAACAGACCCATCCTGGACCTGTCAAGATGGAAATTGACGCACCAGTAATTCCGAGTGGAAGACAGACGGGATATAGGTCTTGGGCGGTAGATAAACAAACCGCCATGATTCAGTCAGAGCTCCAACCCCTCATCTCCAATCCCGAGGGGTGGTCTATGGGCGCGGGGGGGGGGAGAAGGATATAGTCCTACAATAGACAAGCTAGGATTGTCCAGGACCATCCTCAATTCCCCCAGCTGGGGACCAAAGGTCTTCAGAAGATCCCCTTGCAGCCAGCCCATGGGCATCCTCAAAGATGGTAAAAAGGTGCCTACATGGCCCGTGATCGTCCTTCAGGTTGACAAAGAGGCCGAAACACGCGCCTAATGGGCCAAGCTGCTCCACCGACGAGGCATCTCTCTCCAAAAGTCTGGGGGGGGGGCAAAGGACTCAAAAAGCCCCCATAGACGGTCCATAGACGTCCTCTAGATGGTAACGAGGGCGTCCCCTAGACCCGTGGACAACCTTCAAGATGGCAAAGAAGGCGACCATCGGGCCTCTTCGTGGCCGCTAAGCCAGGCCTCCAGCTGGAATAGGCCACTCACCCGCCGGGTTTGCTGGGTCATGCCACAGTTCGCCGGACCCAGTCAACCACCAACAGGCTAGGCCCTGGCCAAGCCGGTCCAACCAGGCCGCCGCCACCGCCGCCACCGCCACCGACACTACCGCTGCCGGGGGGAAAGAGCCTCCAGGCCGCCGCCGCCACCGAAGAACTCGGCCACCGCCGCCACTGCTGGAAAAGGCCAGGCTGCTCACACCACCGGCACCGCAGACGGGGGGGGGGACAAAGGGGAGAAAGGCTCTAGGCCCCTCCCGAAGCAGGGCCAAGCCAGGCCGCCGACCACCGCCGCCGGAAAACCGCCGGCAAAAACCGGCCGCCACTGCCGCCGCCGCCGCTGGAAAAGCCGGGCCGCTGCCGCCCAGCCAGGCCGCTGCCGCCCGGCCTGGAGAAGGCCGGACCGCTGCCGCTGCTGGAAAAGGCCCGGCCGCTGGAAAAGGCCGGGCTGCCGCCGTCGCCGCCATCGTCGGCCACACCGCCGGAGGGAGAGCGCTCCGGGACTCCTCCTAAGGGAACCCGGAGACGCCCCGCCTCAGTTCGCCCATCCTCCGACTCACCGCACTCTCATCTACCCGGGCGGGGGGTCCAAGCTGTCAAAAAGACCCCCCCCACCCGGTCCGGCCCGAAATAGGCCCGTCACCGCATCAGCTGTTCAGCGGTGCGGCCGCCATCTTGGGCATGCGCAGTAAGATTTCCTTCATCATTTTTATATCTTGTCCCAATATTTGAAATTTATTTTTATAAAAGGCTTGCAAAATTTCATACCTAACCTTTTTAGTTGTAAAATAAATAGCCACATCCCTCGGTGCTCTATTTTGTCTTGCCCACCAAGAATTAACATGATAAATTCTTTCAATATTAATCTCAAAATCTTCTGGCTCCACACCCTTTATCTGAGCAAAGGCTTGCGTAAAAATCTCTTTTAAATTTTCCTTCCTATTTTGCTTCAAACCCCTCACCCTTATAGCATATTCCATTAATCTATATTGTAATATTACTCTTTCTTCATCTGCCCTATCTACCTTTGCCTGTATATCTTCCATCTTATTATCTAAGTTCCAATTATTTTGATTTTTTTGAATTTCCTCTATTTTCCTTTGCAACTCTAAATTAGCTTTATTAATTTCTGCAAGATCATCCTCCATCTGAATACAAGAACTTAATATTTGCGCAATTGCATCCTTTACCATTTTCATTTCCCTCTTCTGCTCTTCCACCACTTCCTTAAAATCCAACATCTCTTTCTCTATTTCATCAAATTTTTGATCTATTTCTAAAAAATGACTCTCCAAAAACTCCTGTAAAGAATTTCTTAATTCCTTTTTGATTTCTTCTTTTAATTTTTGAATCTGAACTGAAGAAATTTCAAAGTTTTTAATGACTTTTGGTACTATTTGCTTAAAAGCCATTTTTAAAAAAAATATAACTTAATAACGGACCAAGAAAAAGAAAAAAAAATTAGAAAAGAAAAATTCAAAAAACTTTTCTTCTAAATCACTATAATCCCAAAGAAGAAGAAAAAATATAAATCATAAAATTCTCGTTTCTTCCATTTAGTCAGTATCTTCCTATATATCTTCTATTTCAACACTAGCTGTTAGTAAGCATTTCTTTAACTTTCGTTTTCAGTTCACACATTCCACAAAACCGCCATTTGCTTTCTTCTCTCCTATCTTCACAGCAAATATATCCTCAGGGGCTTGCAGTCTTCTTACAAACAATTGCTAGAACTCCAGTTTCGGCTCCGTCCACGTTACAATCCATCATAAATCAATTCCTGCCATGGAAATTGGACGCTTCGTTTGTCTGCCATAAAGGCAGATGCCTCCCCCAGCCAGGAGCTTATCAGGCTATGGAAGGAGAACTCCCCGCAATATAGCTTCTGTGGCTATATTTGGGTGTCTCAACTTCAGCCTGAATGCTCACCTCTCCCTCTTTGACCGAGGGAGAGAATTCCAAGCTGTCGGACCAAGATTTATGATGTCCTGACAGCTCTACAGACTAGGGAGTTAGCAGCCTAATCAGAGCTGCTTCTCCACGAAGCGGAGCCATACCGGAAGTCCATTCAAAATGACCTTGATCATCTATCTGCTTGGTCTAAAAATTGGCAGCTCCAAATTTCAACCAGCAAATGCTCAGTCTTACATATAGGAAAAAAGAACCCAAAAACTAAATACATACTAGATGGACATTACCTTACAGACGATCCCCATCCCGTTAAAGACCTTGGAGTTTTCATGTCAAATGATCTAAGTGCCAAAGCCCACTGCAACTACATAGCAAAAAAAGCTCTAAGAGTTGTAAACCTAATTTTGCGTAGCTTCTTTTCCAAAAACACCACACTACTAACCAGAGCATATAAAACATTTGCTAGACCAATTCTAGAATACAGCTCGCCTGTTTGGAACCCTCACCACATCACTGACATCAATACAATTGAACGTGTCCAGAAATATTTTACAAGAAGAGTTCTCCATTCCTCTGAAAACAATAAAATACTTTATCCCACCAGACTTGAAATCCTAGGCTTAGAAAACTTGGAACTCCATTGCCTTCGTCAAGACCTAAGCTTAACTCACAGAATCATCTATTGTAATGTCCTTCCTGTAAAAGACTACTTCAGCTTTAATTGCAATAACACTAGAGCAACTAATAGATTTAAACTTAATGTCAACCGCTTTAATCTAGATTGCAGAAAATATGACTTCTGTAACAGAATCATCAGTGCTTGGAATATTTTACCTGACTCTGTGGTCTCTTCCCATAATCCTAAAAGTTTTATCCAAAAACTTTCTACTATTGACCGCACCCCATTCCTAAGAGGACCATAAGGGGCGTGCATAAGCGCACAAACATGCCTACCGTTCCTGTCCTATTGTTTTTTTTCTTTTCTTCTTTCTATATATATGCTTATACCTCCTTATATTTACTCATATATGTGTTTATATACTATATAATCTTTTTGTATGATATCTACATATATTGTTGTGACAAAATAAATAAATAAATAAATAGTTAAAAGAATAGAAATTTCCCAATCCCCTCAGGTATCTTAGGTCACGTTAATCAATCAGTCTGGCAGCAGCTTCCTTATCATAGGGCCGGGTTATCTACGGGACCGCCTACTGCTACCGAATACCTCTCACCGACCCGTGCGCTCTCACAGAGAGGGACTCCTCAGGGTGCCGTCAGCGAGGCAATGTCGTCTGGCGACGCCCAGGGGAAGGGCCTTCTCTGTGGGGGCTCCCACCCTCTGGAATGAACTGCCCCCAGGACTTCGTCAGCTTCCGGACCTTCGGACCTTCCGCCGCGAGCTTAAAACATACCTATTTAACTGCGCAGGACTGAGTTAGAT
This sequence comes from Ahaetulla prasina, assembly GCF_028640845.1. NCBI lineage: Eukaryota > Metazoa > Chordata > Lepidosauria > Squamata > Colubridae > Ahaetulla > Ahaetulla prasina. Next base: position 96,833,391 of record NC_080541.1, on the reverse strand, counting down.
TTTAGTTTGTGGGTTTTAACTTGGGTTTTAATTTTTTATATTTTTTAATTATTAGGCTTTTGAATAAGTTTTTTAATTGTTTTTAGAATTGTATTTATTGCTTTTAAATGCCTGTAAACCGCCCTGAGTCCTTTGGGAGATAGGGCGGTATATAAATATAAACAATAAATAAATAAAATAAATAAATATCAGTCTCAGCAGATGTTCATTGCCATGACGTTGACTCTCATGCTGATTCTGGTTGATGTTTTGTCGAGAAGCTTAAGGTACCATATTCCAATACTTTCTGACTCCCCCCTCCCCCCCCAAAAGTGGCAATCAAGAAACAAAATGAAAGTAAGCATGGCTGAAGTCATTTTGAAGGTTGACAAGATATTTGTTAAAGCTTGGAAGAATTTTGTGAGAAAAAACAAAGACAAAATGAAATGAAATCAAGTTTTAGGATATTATTTGAAAGGATGCTTGTTCATACGTTAAAAGTAAAAGGAAGGAATTTAAAATTGGTTTAGTTGATCAAGATTAAAATAGACATGTTACTTCAGGTCACCCTTAATAGCCTTTTGCGGATTAGGATTGAAATGACTATGCTTTAAGAATCTGTTAATAATGTAGGTAAAAGATAGGCTACGGGAAGAAGATATAATTTGTTGTATTTTAAGATAAAGTGATAAGTTACTAAAATTGTTTTTAATTGTGATGAAGGGGGGAGTTATTTCTGTATATATTTATTTTCTTTTTTTCTACTATATTCTTTTCCCCCCATTTCTCTTCTTTTCTTCGCTTTTTACTTTTTATTCTTTTATTTTTTTTAGTTTGCATTAGTTTTCATTTTTTATTATAATGCTTAATAAAGTCTGTGCTGACCAATTGGCCCCCATCTTCACCCATATTTTCAATAAATCACTAGAGATGTGCTATGTTCCTTCTTGCTTCAAACGCTCTACCATCATCCCAGTGCCGAAGAAGCCCACCATCAAGGAACTGAATGACTACAGACCAGTTGCTCTAACATCTGTAGTCATGAAAACCTTTGAAAGGCTAGTGCTTTCCTACCTGAAAACCATCACGAATCCGCTCTTAGACCCCTTGCAATTTGCATACCGAGCAAATAGATCAACAGATGATGCTGTTAATATGGCTCTGCACTACATCCTACAACATCTTGAGTCTCCAAAGACCTATGCAAGGGTCCTTTTTGTAGACTTTAGTTCAGCATTCAATACCATCATTCCAGACATTCTTCTAACTAAGCTAAACCAGCTACAGGTACCGGAACAGACTTGTAAGTGGATCACAAGCTTCCTAACAAACAGGAAGCAGCAGGTGAAGCTAAGCAAGATCACATCAAATACCTGTACAATCAGCACAGGGCCCCCAAGGCTGTGTGCTCTCCCACTTCTCTTCTCTCTGTATACCAATGACTGCATCTCCAATGATCCATTTGTTAAGCTACTGAAGTTCGCAGATGACACAACAGTGATTGGTCTCATTCGAGACAATGACGAATCCGCATATAGGCGAGAGGTCGAGCGACTAGCCTTGTGGTGCAACCAAAACAATCTGGACCTGAACACACTCAAAACCGTAGAAATGGTGGTAGACTTTAGGAAAAACCCTTCCATACTTCCACCTCTCACAATACTTGACAACACAGTATCAACAGTAGAAACCTTCAAATTTCTGGGTTCTATCATATCGCAAGATCTCAAATGGACAGCTAACATCAAAACATCATTAAAAAGGACAACAAAGAATGTTCTTTCTCGCCAACTCAGTAAGCTCAAACTGCCCAAGGAGCTGCTGATCCAATTCTACAGAGGAATTATTGAGTCTGTCATTTGCACCTCTATAACTGTCTGGTTCGGTTCTGCAACCCAACAAGAAAACACAGACTTCAGAGGATAATTAGAACTGCAGAAAAATAATTGCTACCAACCTGCCTTCCATTGAGGACCTGTATACTGCGAATCAAGAAGAGGGCCGTGAAAATATTTGCAGATCCCTCGCATCCTGGACATAAACTGTTTCAACTCCTACCCTCAAAACGACGCTATAGAGCACTGCACACCAGAACAACTAGACACAAGAACAGTTTTTTCCCAAAGGCCATCACTCTGCTAAACAAATAATTCCCTCAACACTGTCAGACTATTTACTGAATCTGCACTACTATTAATCGTTTCATAGTTCCCATCACCAATCTCTTTCCACTTATGACTGTATGACTATAACTTGTTGCTGGCAATCCTTATGATTTATATTGATATATTGACCATCAATTTTGTTGTAAATGTTGTACCTTGATGAACGTATCTTTTCTTTTATGTACACTGAGAGCATATGCACCAAGACAAATTCCTTGTGTGTCCAATCACACTTGGCCAATAAAATTCTATTCTATTCTATTCTATTCTATTCTAAAATTTTATTAAAAATAAAATTTATGAGGCATGTAAAAAGTAAAACAAACTTGGAAATACAAAATAGAAGGTGTTTGGCAGCCTGGCTTACCTTGCAGTATGGCAGTAAAGACAACTTTGTCAAGTTGTCAGGGAAAGCTTGGCACCTTTTCCTCTCCCTTTCATAGAGACTGGTTTTGTTTTGCATTTTCATACAATGATAAATAGCATGACTTATGGACATGAATGTAAGTAAGTTATTGTCAACCATCCCGGGGTGAAATCCAGCAGGTTCTAACAGGTTCTGGAGAACTGGTAGCGGAAATTTTGAGTAGTTTGGAGAACTGGCCCCAGAGTGGGATGGGAATGGAGATTTTGCAATATCCTTCCCCTGGAGTGGGGTGGAAATGGAGATTTTGCAGTATCATTCCCCTGCTACGTCCACCAAGCCATGCCCACAGCACCGGTAGGGAAAAGTGTTGGATTTTACCCCTGAACCATCCCATTGTAAATGCAGCAAAAGAAACTTCCGGGACATTATTTTACCAAGAGTGTAACTCTACTGATAATTCCACATAGGCACAGAAGCAAGTTCTAAAGTTTTTGCGCGAGAAGCACATAGGTAAAAGCCCTTCTTTCCCCTGGACCTCCCCGCGGTTCGTTGTCCACCAATCAGTTGTATTCGTTTTGTTTTGAGAACATTCTGAGAAGCTTGGAGTTTTCCCATCGTTTGACCTTGGAGTGTTGGAATTGTCCTAGGCTGTTTAAGCTCACTTGAATTCCTCAATTTCCTCCCAAACCTCCCTTGCATCCCAATACTTCCCCTCCCCACTCCCTGTTTCTGTGTCCTGGTTGTGAGCAGGGATGTGTGGTGTGTCAGCCATAATAGTTACATTGTTTTTCTTTTGTGTGAAGTAAAGGTGAAGGGGTTTTGCTTGGGGCAGGGCAGTCGTTCTTTGATGTTTGTCTTCAGTTTGAAGATGATGACAATCTTCTTCCAGTTAAGTTTGCGAGACTGAGAAAGGGACACAGCGGTGCAGTGAAAATGCCCTTTGGTGATTAATCTCCCTCATGTGGATTGGTAATAACTGATCACCTATGCATTTGGGGCATTTGAAGAAGCTGCTATAGGACTTGACTCAATACTTTTCAAGACAGTACATAATTTCAGTAGCACATAGCACAATACCAAACCTTGTAATTATGTCTAAATAGCTATCTGTCCTGAATACTAATTTTCCTACTGGGCCTCTACTCTGCTGATGATTCTTTCTGTACAGTTTGTATCAAATAAAATCTAAAAGTGCATTACAGACTTCCCTGAAGTGAACAGGACCTAACGTTGGACTGAACAATGCAATAGATTCATGGAAACTATATAAAGACACTTTAATGAACTTAAAAAGCTTCAATTATTTTTTAAATGCTGTTTTTATCATGCCATAGGATAATGTTTGAATTCTTCAGACAATGGTCTATGTTGGTTCAACCAGGGATGAAATCCACAAGTTCTGACAGGTTCTGGAGAACCAGTAGTGGAAATTTTGAGTAGTTCAGAGAACTGGCAAATACCACCTCTGGCTGGACCCAGAGTGGAGTGGGAATGGAGATTTTGCAATATCCTTCTCCTGGAGTCGGGTGGGAATGGAGATTTTGCAGTATCGTTCCCCTGCTATGCCCACCAAGCCAAGCCACGCCCACCAAGCCATGCCCACAGAACCAGTAGTAAAAAAAATGGATTTTACCACTGGGTTCAACTCAAGCTTATAGAGAATATGCCCTGTTTACATTAGCAAGGGAAAGCTATGATAGTAGATTCTTCAAGACCCAGTTTGGAATAACTGTCTACATGTATGCCACCTGTATATCATCTATTAACATTCAGTGGTTTGGAAGAAAGCAAACAAGGTCTCCAAGGTTTTATTGAAGCTTTTTTTTCAAGAGTATTGCAGACTTGTGCAATTGTGGGGAATTAGTATATAATTCAAGTAAATTCTAAAAGCTGTGACCAGCTACAATTTAAACCAATGGCCTGCTTTTTGATCCTTGGGTCAAAGGGATCAATGTCATTACTTGACACAAGAGCTCAGGCTATGCATAGTCAGATGTGTGGGAAATGATAAGCATCTTTTTATCACTTTGCCAAGTGTTGAAATACAAAGTGTTAAGGCAAAACTGACTCTCCATTAATATATGGCAGATATTTGATATCTGATATCTGGCCATGGCTGTCCGTGGGTGTTGTTGAAAACAGAGGGAACTTAATTTGTCCAACAAACATTCATCAAGTAAAGGCTATCACTTTTCCTGCTTTCTCCCACTAACAGCCAATAATGTTAGTGGTGATCAAATATCACCAAACCTTTTGGGAAGACATCAAAGGAATTAAATAACAGAGTTGTTAATGCTTGGAACTCACTACCTGAATCTATAGTCTCTATTCAAAATCCCAAAATCTTCAACCAAAAATTGTTTACTATTGACCTCACCCCATTCCTAAGAGGACTATAAGGGGCATGCATAAGAGCACAAAAGTGCCTACCGTTCCTGTCCTATTGTTCCCTTTCATTATATCAAATTAATATAGTTGTTGCATACTTTTGCTTATATATATGTTTTTCTTTTTATGATGTGTTGTTGTTTTATATCAATGTTTAGGTATACTGTTGTGACAAAATAAATTAAAAAATATCTCTGTATAATTATTAACATTACATAAATATTAATATTACATAAATATTAATATTGCATAAATATTAATAAACAATAATAGGAACAAGATTTATAGTAGTATATAGATAAGCTGTTATTTCACACACACACACACACACACACACACACACACACACACTTATATTAATTAATTCAGAAGGTCACAAAAGGGGATCCCATGGTCTCAGGACAATGCAACCGTCATAAATGTGAGTCAGTTGTCAGCATCTGAATATAAATCATGTGATCATTGAGATGCTACAATGACCGTAAGTGTTAAAAATGATCATAAGTCACTTTTTAAAGTGCTGTTGTAACTTTGAATAGTCATTAAATGAACTATTGTAAGTCGAGGAAAATTGGTGTGTATATGTGCTCTTTATAAAACATGCAAATAATGAAAAATCAACCAATTTTTGAACAAGTCAACCCATATGGCCTTGGCTCACTGGGATAAGAGAAAGTGTCTATTTCATTGTATTTTTTCAATTATTCACTAAAAATATATAATGTGATTGAAGAGAAAGAACAAACTTCCAAAAGTCTCACATAATGCTAAAGCATAAAAATATTATTTGATAAATACGGCCATGGTGGCACAGTGGTTAGAATGCAGTATTGCTGACTGCTGATTGTCTGCAGTTTGGCAGTTCAATCCTGACTGGCTCAAGGTTGACTCAGTCATCCATTCTTCTGAAGTGGGTAAAATGATGAGCCAGATTGTTGGGGGCAACATGCTGACCCTGTAAACTACTTAAAGAGGGCCGTAAAGCACTGTGAAGCGGTATATAAATCTAAGTGCTATTGCTATTGCTATTGCTATTGCTTGAACTAGCTATTGGTAAAAACAAACCACTCTAAAAATAAATATAATCTAGCTTTACCCATTTGTAAGAAATAATTCACAATTTATAGAGCAAACTCTAAACCACTGAAAAAACATCCCATTGGGATTCTCTCTATTCCTTTAAACAGCCATTCCTTCTGTCTTTCCTGGACAATGAACTATACCAAAGGTTTAGATTTCACTTTCTGCCATCCCATTCATTAGTCCTGCAACAAGCCTCAACCCTTTACCTTAATTGGTTAATTCTCCTATTCACATACTAATGATAAAAGACCCAATGCTTTTTTTTTTTTTTTTTTACAAAAGAGAATTCAGAAAGTCTTGTGATGATCATAATCTGTACTCAGCACTAGCCTGGCCTGACTGCCAATGCACTGGAAGCCAGAGTTGAATTTCTGAAGCTGGTTTAAGAAACAGCTGGAAGCATCATGGCTCCCATGCTGCTTAGGCTATAGTGAAGAATTGCTCCTGCCTGCCTGAGAACAACACTCACTTGGCCAGCAGACAGTGCTCTGCGGAGAAAAAAGATGTTATTTGCTAAATTTACATGGCTGCTGAAATCCGTTCTCCTATTGGAAAACAATAAATTTATAGCAGTCTCTGTGGCAACAAACCAAGTTGGTCTAATTCTAGGAATTGTTGGTGTGGTTTTTATTTCTCCTGTTTTAGCTTTCACTTGGCTGACCAGAAATTACTCTCTAGCTTTAACATGTTATCAAAAGCTTAAGCAGAGGCAGTCTCAACTGCTAACGTATCAATGTGAACTCACTGAAACAAATTTAAACTCGATGCAACTATTCCAGTTACTCAGGGAAACAATTACCATATGTTTCACATTATTCCTACTAACAAGTTCCGCTCAAAACGTTTCAATTAAAAATTTGGGTCTGATTGCCCCAATATACATATCGGTATAATTATAATTCCAATGTTAAAGTTGCAGGAGGATTGAATGAAAACAAAACAAAACGCCTGCTTAGTTATTCTGCTTGATTTGTGCCGGATGCAAAAACTGAACTTTTTTTTCCTTTCTGACACAGTCATTTTCTTTTCAGCTGCATTATTATTCTGTCAGCCTCTGCAAGCTTTGTCAGAATACTTAAACAAAAAGACATAACTAACACTTCCAATTAAAGTTGAAACTTCGGCCAACTTCAGAGGCTACATTTACAATACAAAGCCATTGCTCCACTCTGGAATGCTGACACCAAGATAGATTTTTCTTTTCTTTTCTTTTTTAAAAGGAGGAAGACTGACTCATATTTCATTGCAATGTGCTATGACAGATACATTTTTTCATTAACTCCCTAAACCTTGTGAAATTCTTTACACTTCAGTTGTGATAATTACCTACAAAAGTAGATTCATTCATTCAACTCCCACCCATTGGCTAGGCTGTAGAATATAACTGCCAAACTGTGTGTATGCATATCGGCCTTGTTAAGGATCACTGCTCTTATGCCAGGGAAGAACATGGTCGTTTCCCCAAAATGGTGTACAAAAATTAGGTCAGCTCAAGAGTTAATAAGTTAGGTTTAAATAATACTGGCTCTCTAGGTGACTAAGCAAAGGTAAAAATTGGAGAGAAAAGAAACAAAATAAAACAGATCAAATCGATCTGGGACAAAGGGCATATTGTGTGCTTCGAGCCTGGCACATCAGAGCATTGGGTTAAGTCCAATATTAATTTCTTAAATCTTTTCAGGAAGGGAGAGCATCTCCCTGTTTAACCCGGTGACCTTTCTACAACAGATTTCTTTTTTCTTTTCTTTTCTTTCCCAGTTATCAAACCTACCTGCCTAAAACTGGAAGAGACAGGAAAAATCAGCAGAAGGAAGATGATAGTGTTAGTGAAGACTGCCTGGTTCTAACCATGAAAATAAAACTGAGCTAATCTCATTACAAGGAGAAAACACTAGTAGCTCTCCCAGTGTCCTCTGAATGGATCAAGATTAGATCTGGAACATGGTTTTTCAGTTACAAATACATGTTATAAGTCTCAGAAATTGATTACTGGATGATCTGGCATGTTCCTTTCTAAGGATGTCTTCTCCCAGTAAAACTGCTGTATACTTCTCTGAGTCTCCTGTTTTCCGAGGTGTCACTCAGAGATAGGCCTTCTAAGGAATGACACACAAATTGTGATACTTCCTTCCTAGGATCTTTTTATTTTTCTTAAGACAAGTAAGGGCCTCCTGAACTCCTACATATTGTTTGCTGCTGTTTTCAAACTCAGTTGATGCTCTGGTTGCTTTTGCTATATTTTTGATGATTTTATTATTAAATTTGATAACCCATATTCCACTGGTTCACCCCTAGGGTGGAGAAAAAAGCAATAGCCTAACCCTAACCCTAACCCTAACCCATTGAGCTTCCCTATGGAAATCTGGTATGGATCACTGAGAATATCCCGTCCAGTGGTGAAATCCAGCAGGTTCTGACAAGTTCTGGAGGTAGTGGAAATTTTGAGCGGTTCAGAGAACCGGTAGCGGAAATTTTGAGTAGTTCGGAGAACTGGCAAATACCACCTCTGGCTGGCCCCAGAGTGCGGTGGGAATGGAGATTTTGCAATATCCTTCCCCCAGGAGTGGGGAGGGAATGGGGATTTTGCAGTATCCTTCCCCTGGAGTGGGGTGGGAATGGAGATTTTGCAGTATCCTTACCCTGCCACACCCACCAAGCCACACCCACCACACCACACCATGCCCACCAAGCCACACTCACAGAACCGGTAGTAAAAAAATTTGGATTTCATCACTGATCCCTTCCCTTTCCAAAAGACAGGTAAATGGCTGCTGCTGGGGAGGGGAGGGAGCGAGGGATTGTGAAACTTGCTAGGAAACTCTCAGAGAACATTGAAAATGAAGATTATAGGGGCCCAGCAACAACCCACCAGCACAGCAGCAGCCAATAGCACTGAAACAGCCCCAACTTCCCTAGATTTCATTCCCTTGGGAGATACGGCTCCTGGATTCTGAACACATTCTGTAAATTAGCCCATTTGAGGTATCTTTGCTCAAGAACTATTGAATAGAATAGAATAGAGTAGAGTAGAGTAGAGTAGAGTAGAGTAGAGTAGAGTAGAGTAGAGTAGAGTAGAGTAGAGTAGAGTAGAGTAGAGTAGAGTAGAGTAGAGTAGAATAGAATAGAATAGAATAGAATAGAATAGAATAGAATAGAATAGAATAGAATTTTTTATTGGCTAAGTGTGATTGGACACACAAGGAATTTGTCTTGGTGAATAAGCTCTCAGTGTACATAATAGAAAAGATACATTCATCAAGAATCATAAGGTACAACACTTAATGATAGTCACAGGGTACAAATAAGCAATCAGGAAACAATCAATATCAATATAAATCATAAGGATACAAGCAACAAAGTTACAGTCATACAGTCATAAGTGGAAGGAGAGGGGTGATGGGTGATGATGCATTGTTTTGTCCACTTAAAGATCACCACAACACATGTTTTCATTGTTTATAGATTACTTGTAATTTTATTAAGCTTCCTTGGGAGTATGTGAACTGAAGATGAAACATAGAGCTTTTAATCAAGATGCCAACTGTCAGGTCCCCAAGAACCAAGAAAGACACATCAAGTTACTTCCAAGCAGTTTCTCATCTTGCCAAACTATAACTATTACTTACATTATCAAAAATATAATCTGGGAATAGGTAGTGAGGAGCCACCTTAACATTCTTTCTCCTAACCAAACTATCTAAACTTCACTGTTTCTTAGTCCTCTGGAATGCAGCCCCTGTCTCCTGGGAATCTAGACTACATTCCACCAGACCAACTCAAAAATAAACTTTAGCGTTGCTTACTTTGATGAGTAATATAGTTAATGATGAGTTACTAGCATGTAAGCCTTTATTTAGTAGTATAAATTGTCAATGTGCAGCTTTCTAGATATTATTGCGTATAGTTCATCCCATAATTCATTACTGGCTATTCTGGCTAGGTTTGAGGGGGTTATGTTGTAATTTCATGAGATCCCACAGCAACCCCACATCTGATCATAAAGATAAAAAAATCCAGGTCATCATGACTTCTCAAGGCTTTTGTTCACCAGCCGTCTTCCAGGAAGAAGGGAAACTAATGAAATAGTAGTGATATGAGATAGAAAAGTAATTATATGAGTATGAATCAGCAGGTTTATGTATACATATAGAACACGGGTGTCAAACTCGCCATGTCACATTGCTGTCATGTGACGTTTCATGACATTTGCCCCCTTCGTGGAACTGGGGTGGGTGTGGTCCGTATGGTATGCATCCAGCCCACGGGCCACCAGTTTGACACCCCTGATATAGGTGAATGGGTGATGGATATGGGGTACTTATATGTGTGTCTAACAGAGATACTGTGTGTTCAAAAGGGGATGTGCAGTTCAAAATATCATCATTCTAAATTGCATGGTTCACAAAGTTTGAAACAGACTCATAATCATATTTACTTCTGTCAACTTTAAAATATAGAGAACATGAAGAGAACACCATGACCCAATCATTGTTTATTTTCTTTTTCTCCAGTTAACCAACAATAAAGTGCAAAGAGCATAATGAAATCAATGTTCTACTCCACTTACAATGGACAGCAGTTCTGTCACCCCGCTAGAATCCTGCCACCCTTGTTTTTCAGGAAATATATTTCGTGCATTTCTCTGAAAAAAACAACAACACTTAGAGAAGTTGCTATGGTGGGAAGTTGTAAGATCAAGATAAAAATAAATAAATAAACAAAAGCTTTTTAAACCTTCCAAAGTCTTCTCAGATGCCTCCTCTGCTAATTCCTGTGAGTTGTGAGTCACTTAACAACTGCACTGATCCACTTAACAACTCTGGCAAGAAAGCTCATAAAATGGAGCAAAACTCACTTAACAGATGTTTTCCGTAGCAACATAAATGTTGGACTCAATTGTGGTCATAAGTCGAGGACTACTTATATAGGTTTTCCAATGGAGTACTTTTCCCAATAGCTGTAATCAGGATTGCATGTTGTGAGAGCAGCTACATTTCTTAGTATGATTTGATTGCTTATTGTACTGTATGACTGTCACTAGGTGTTGTACATTGTGAATCTTGATGAGTGTATCTTGTCTTTTTATGTACACTGAGAGCATATGCACCAAAGTCAAATTCCTTGTGTGTCCAATCACACTTGGCCAATAAAGAATTCTATCTATTGAAGGAATATGGGGGAATGAGCCATGGTCGGCTTGAGCTGAGAACTGGGAAGGAGGAAGTATGAGGCAAACGTTCTTGTCAATGGGAAAATGTGTTCTGCAGAGTCATAGCAATCCCTCCCCTCCCACCGCCCGCTTCTAGCTTTGCTGTACTGTCAAACAAACTGGAGCAGAGTCAGAAATAAATCAGCTCAGTTCTCCAAAACAAACATCATGAAATCAATCAGATCAAGAGAAGATCCCGCTGTGGTCACTAACACTGATGCAGAAGTGTTCATTGTCCATGAATGGGCCTCTTTCTCTTTTCATCTCTCTCTCTCTCTCCCTCTCCCTCTCCCTCTCCCTCCCTCTCCCTCTCTCTCTTTCTCCTACAGATGATGTGAGATTTGTGTGTGCTTGTGTGTTTCTAAATAAACAGTTACCCACAGAGTGGAAGGTATGCCCTTGAATTGCTTAATGCAGCATATGATATACCCTCAGGGCTCCAAAGGATTCCCTTCCTTCATTCTAGAGCATTGCCTTCAGAAATGGGTCATATGCAAAAAGCAGGCAAATTTCTTCTCTGCAAGGAAGGGCTGGCTGAAATTTGATGTCCAAATAGGTGAAACGCTCTGCTACAAAAGCTGAAATGGAGATATTCTTAGCTGTGCTGAATAACTGATGATTCTGCCTTGCTCAGGAAGTGTGGCAAATGCTGGGAAGCTGAGCCACAGAAAAATGTGCCTCATGACTCGGATTGGGCTGCCTTTATGAATCACCTGACCTCAACATGCCTGCCTGCCAAGGTTGGATTAAAACAAAACCGAGAAAAATGAAACACACGCACACAAAAACGGTGTTGTTCTTTTTTAGATTCTGGACATGGCTGAGCTGCCTGTTCTAGAAAAAGGTAAAGCTACTGACAAGCATCCCTTTTTCAAAGATTGCCACGGGATCATCCTGGTTGCTTAGATAACATGGCTTGGATATCTTTATGGGTTTACAGGTAGGGCACCAACATGGTAACCATTCACAGAGCATCATTCCATGGATCAACAGTCATTGTTTTCACACTTCACCCCTAAACCCACTTATTTTCATGTGCTTAGGATCCCAATTGGAACCTAAACAAATGATCAATAACATCAAGCGGAATTTACAACAATAAAAAATTCCCTTGCTATCAGGGAATGTCTTTATTTGGTAGAAATAAACTGTTGGGAATGTCTTTATTCGGTCAAAATAAAAATGAACAGGTAGTCCTCGACTTACAACAGTTCCTTTAGTGACTGTTCAAAGTTACAATAGCACTGAAAAAAGTGACCTACGACCGTTTTTCAGAATTCCAATCGTTGCAGCATTCCCATGGTCATGTGATCAAAATCCAGACACTTGGCAACTGACTTGTATTTATGACAGTTGCAGTGTCCTAAGGTCATGTGATCATCTTTTGCAGTCTTCTGACAGCAAAGTCAATGGGGAAATCAGATTCAATTAATAACTTGCTTAACATTTGCAGCAATTCATTCACTTAACAACTGTAGCAAGTAAATTGGGCCAAAATTTACTTAATAAATGTTATCACTTAGCCACAGAAACTTTGGCGTCACTTTTGGTCGTACATCAAGGACTAGATGTAATGTATCGTTTCTGTTAATGGTAGAGTGGTCATTCTGAGAATTTTCCAATCCTTCATCTATTATGAGGAAGGCAAGCGTGGCTTTCAGGGAAGAGATATACTGAGAAATTCCAAAAGTTAAACAGGAGCCAGCAATCTGCCAAAAAAATCTTAAAATGGGGACAGGAAGACTTTATTTAAGACAAGTAGGATGAGTTGGAGAACCTAGCAACACAGCATGGCAACACATAATATATTTACATTGGCCATTTCCTGTTAAGGATTCCTTTAATTTTAAGCCAAATGTCATGCTGTCTGAACAACCAGCAATGTATTTCTATATCACCACCGCCACCAAAATTATCCATGCTAAATTTGTGATGAACATACTACCCTTGAGTTTCTTGGTCTCATATTTAGAACCTGTCAAAATTGCTACACAGTTTTGAAGTTTGGGAAGCTACCAAATGTAGCTCTTTCTAAATTTTCTTAAAACCTTTTCTTCATCTGGTGTGCTAATCTTATGTTGCCATAACATAATTTCTACATTTTTTTTTAAACATGAGAACACATTGCTGAAGCCTAAATAATAGCACTTTTCAGCGAAGAATGCATTTTAACTGGTAAAAGAGCCTAATGTTTTAATCACTAAATTCAGGCCCTGTAAATTATAACAAACAGACTTATATGCAATGAATTCCAAATCATTTCTGGGAAAAGCTGTTTAATAAATCACAAATATGGTTTTTTTTCCTGCACAGCCAAGATGTGCTATTTTGCTTGTTGCACAAATGCTATGATATTTAAAAGGTGCTGATTTTATAGGTTATAATAAACATATAGAGCTCCAAATATTATAACTCTTCACCAGCAGCAATTCTGATTCCATTTGAAAATTTCAGGACTATTTACCAGGTCTTCGTATTGTTTTATTTTAAATCTAGCTGTACTTCCCCTGCAAACAAGCAATCTAATAAATATCTACTTCAAGTACATTGGAACAGGTCAGTCATGAGGTTACCAGCGTATGAATACTATCTGGAATGACTAAACTAAAGAACCAGTTGGAAAATACCATTTGTGTCAGGGAACCTTTTATGTCTGTAGGAATACCCCCAGGTTATACATCGATCTTTCAGGATGAATTTAATCCCACTCAAAGCAAAAGGCTTTTCTAATTCCTGGATAAGAGAACTGATTATCCAGATGCCTTTGTTTGGTTAGGTTCAGCCTTAAATTATTGACTTTCATCCAATGCGTTATCACATCCATAACCCCAGACAAAGCCTGTTTATACTCTCCTAACTCAGATAATATAGAGAATCAGAAATGAGCATCATCAACATGCTTCTGAGAAACCTCACTCCACTCTCCTGATAACCACTCCAGCTGACTTCATTAAGCAGTGAACACCATTAAAATCAAAATCAAAAAGTGCCCTCAAGTCACTCTTAATTCTGGACAAGCCCCTGCAGTTTTCTTGACAACATTTTCAGACGTAGCTTCCTCTTGCCTTCTTCCTAAGGCTGAGAGAAAGTGACTGGCCCAAAGTTGGCTTCATGCCAGTGGTCCAATGTTTTTTATTACCGGTTCTGTGAGCATGGCTTGGTGGGCGTAGTGTGGTGTGGCTTGGTTGGGCATGGCAGAGGAAGGATACTGCAAAATCTCCATTCCCTCCCTACTCCAGGGGAAGGATACTGCAAAATCCCCATTTCCTCCCCACTCCTGAGGGAAGGATATTGCAAAATCCCCATTCCCATCCCACTCTGGGGCCAGCCAGAGGTGGTATTTGCCGGTTCTCCAAACTACTCAAAATTTCCACTACTGGTTCTCCAGAACCCGTCAGAACCTTGTGGATTTCGCCCCCGCTTCATACCTGTAAAGCAGGACTAGAACTCCCAACCTCCTAATTGTTAATGTTAATGAAACTTTAAATAATGTCAGCATGAAACTTTAAAAATGATTAAGAACAAGGGAACTCATCGTTATGGTTCAGTTGCTAAGTAAGGTCTGACTCTTTGTGACCCCATGAACCATTGCATGACAGTCCCCACCATCCTCCACTGTCTCCCTGAATCTGCCCCAACTCATGCCCCCTGCGTTGATGACACCCTAACCACTTCATTCTCTGCTGTCCCCTTCTCCTTTTGTCTTCAATCTTTCCCAACATCAGGATCTTTTCAAATGAGTCCTGATTGCTTATTTGTACCCTATGACTATCATTAAGTGTTGTATCATTACGTGTTAAATTTGTACCCTATGACTATCATTAAGTAGTGTAAGTGTTGTACCTTGATGAAGGTATCTTTTCTTTTATGTACACTGAGAGCATATGCACCAAGACAAATTCCTTGTGTGTCCAATCACACTTGGCCAATAAAAATTCTATTCTATTCTATTCTATTCTATTCTATTCTATTCTATTCTATTCTATTCTATTCTATTCTATTCTATTCTATTCTATTTTATTCTATTCTATTCTCATTTGGTGGCCAAAGTATTTGAGAAGGGAACTTATTGTTGTTAGTTGTGAAATCATGTCTGACCCATCATGACCCCATGGACAATGTTCCTCCAGGCCTTCCTGTCCTCTTGTTACCTCCCGCCTGGATTATTGCAATGCTCTCTACATGGGGCTCCCCTTGAAGAGCACCCGGAGGCTCCAGTTATTTCAGAATGCAGCTGCGCGGGTGATAGAGGGAGCCGCACGTGGCTCCCATGTAACACCATTCCTGCGCAGACTGCACTGGCTGCCTGTGGTCTCTCGAGTGCACTTTAAGGTTTTGGTTACGACCTTTAAAGCGCTCCATGGCTTAGGGCCAGGGTACTTACGGGACTGCCTTCTGCTACTGAACACCTCCCACCGACCCATACGCTCACACAGAGAGGGGCTTCTCAGGGTGCCGTCCGCCAAGCAATGTCGGCTGGCAGCCCCCAGGGGAAGGTCCTTCTCTGTGGGGGCTCCTACCCTCTGGAACGAACTTCCCCCTGGATTACCTGACTACCTGACCTTCAGACCTTTCGCCGCGAGCTGAAGACGTATTTGTTTATGCGTGCGGGACTGGCTTAGAAATTTTAAATTTTATAATTTTAAAGAGTTTAATTTTAATATTCATATTTGATATAAATTTTAGGGTTTTTTTAACGGTATACTGTTTTAATCATATAATAAGTTTTTTAATCTTTGTTTTTTATCTGTATATTGTTCATCGTTTTTATTATGGCTGTGAACCGCCCTGAGTCCTTTGGTTTGATGTCTCCCTCTCAAGCCAGCTGCAATCACTTCCAATCGCTAGCCTAATCTGGCTTCAGGTGGGAGACTAATCTGGCTTCTTATAGGAGACTCGTCCCCTATAAACTTAATAGGGGACGAGTCTCCGCTTTAATGCCTCTGTCCTCAAGGCAATCGCAAGCAGTTCAGATCGTTAGCCAATACGGCTTCAGGCGCGATAAATTAAAAACGAAAATAATTTTACGGTTGGGGTCGCCACATCGTGGGGAATTGTATTAAAGGGGTCACAGCACTATAAAGGTTGAGAACCACTGGTATAGACAGTAGCACAAAACTAGTCGACTTGTTGATATTTTCAAGCCCTTGTCCAAAAAAAGTAATATTAAATAGAAATACCTGGATATTTCTTCAACACCAGATACTACAAGGGTTTGTGCAGAATTCTTATATAGGGCACATATGGCTTGGAGTTTCTATTGAGCTAGATGGCCATAACTAAAAGTGTATAGAAGTATCTTTAAAACATCAAAAGAGAACTGCTAAGGGCAAAATATCCTAGCTGGCTAAAGTAAAGGCCTTATGAAATTTGGAATGAATAATAAATAGGAGGCTGAAACAAAACTCTTGCAAAGAAAATGAAAATACTGAAATGATTAAGATTAGATATTAGGGTGAACGGTAATATTGTTTATATACCAGAAAAAATAGAAGGAAATAAAACAAAGAATTCGAGAGAAAGAATTTTATGGCAAAAAGTGAAATATATAAAACGGTGTTGGAGAAAACTAAAAGCAGTACAAATTTTGACTCGGCCAATACGCTGTTCAGAAAAAATGTACTGTGTGTTTGTTTGTGTTTGTTTGAAAAAAAAACTTTAAAAAGAGAGAAAATACTGAAATGAAACATCTTACTTACTGTAAGTTTATTTGGAGAGCTATATCCCAAATGTATTGCTTAAGGGCAGTTCTAGCATTATCAATACCTAATCAGCATAGACTTTCCATAGAGATTGTCAGAAGTATATTACAATCAATATAATAAAAATCAGCCAAGAGATCAAGGAGAATCAACAAGGTCACTTTTTGTTTTTTTTTATATCAGCAGAAAGTGACTGTAAAAGCACGTAACATATTAAAATGTTTAAAGAATTCTGGGAAAAAAATATGTGACACATGTGTGCCTGGTTCCTTTTGCATAACAGTATTTTGTCAGATAAAAAGGGCCAAGCTGTTTCTGAGCATTCAAAGCTGTTTCTCTTGTTACAATCAAATCCAGCCTAGGTCTGTTTTATTTCTCTTTGGAATCCAAAACTTTCATGCAAGCTTGCTTTTTTTGTTTAGTGGTGCACAGTATGGGTATAAACACAATGTTCCATTTTAATCTAAGCAACCATGACTTTAAATTATGAGGAACTAAGTGATAGAAGGGGGTGCGATGACTCAGAGGCTAAAAACATTGAGCTTGTCAGCTGGAAACTGAAAGCCCAGATTCGAGACCCAAGCACTGTGCAAGGGGGTGAGTTCCCATTATTTACCCTAGGTCCTGCCCACTTGGCATTTCAAAAGCATGCAAATGTGAGTAGATAAATAGGTACCACTTCGGCATGAAGGTAACAGTATTCTATGAGCCTCAGCACATGGTCATGCTGGCCACATGACCATGGAAGCATCTTTGAACAATGCTGCTTCCCTCGGCTAAGAAATGGAGATGAGCACTGCTCCAGTAATCTTTACCTTTATGTGATAAATGTTCACAAAAAAACTGCTCATAAGCAATTGCCTACTTTTTTGGTTTTCAAATTCTCAGAATATATGTAAGAAACTTTGAAGAATTACTTTCAGTTCCTTTCTAGATCTGGAATCAACTAAAAAAGAAAAAAAGTCTATTTAAAAATCCTCTAAGTAAAGGGAATTGAGATCAACCAGATGAGTAAGAAAATATCTAATGCTGCTTGATGCTAGAATAAGCCGTTTAAGGAAGAATGTGTTTAAGGAAAAATGCAATGAGGAATATACAGTATTACAAAGTTACGCCCACTGCAAATGATAGGTATCCATCTTGCCAGCAGACACCCATCTTAGTCAGTTACGGCACACTGACAACTTTTAAAAAATGCATTATTTTTGCAAAAGCTTTATTAAAGAGCCACCCAAGCGATCAAGCAATTATAATGTTTTCCAGCCCTATTCCCTCACTCCTTGTTTTCCAACAATAGCAATAGCACCTAGATTTATATACCGCTTCACAGCCCTCTCTAAACAGTTTACAAATTGCCCCCAACAATCTGGGTCCTCATTTTGCCTACCTCGAAAGGATGGAAGGCTGAGTCAATCTTGAGCCAGTCAGAATCGAACTCCTGGAGTGAGCAGTGAGTTAGCCTGCAGCACTGCATTCTAACCATTTCCTCCTGTTTCTCTCTGCTGAGGAACACAGAGCTAGACTGAGCTCCCTGACACCAAATTTTTTCTGGTTCACACAGGCCCCATTCATTCTTGGCAACAATCTCCGGATACTCTCATTCTTGTGTTTCATAATTTTTGTCTAACTTGGGATGCTTTCTTTTGCTTTATACCTAGAAAGCACCCCTCCTATTTGTTCAGGGCAGTGGTCGGTTGCCCCCGGTTCGGATTGTTTCTTGCGAACTGGTAGTAAAACTGGGGGTAGGCTCTGCCCACCGACCCCGGTGTCATCAGGAAGCTTCTGTACATGAGCAGAAGTAAACAAGTGAGTGCGATCCCATTGCAAATCGGTAGTAAAGGTAAGTAGAACCCACCCCTAGTTCAGGGGTTTCATAGCGGATAAGATATGGTCTCATGCTTCACACATTTCAACTAAGTAAGCATGAGGAGAACACAGGCTATGTGCATAACATCTATTCCTTCCATTCCATGACTTTCCTAGGCTAGAAAAATCTGAAGACTGTAATTATATAAAGACAAACATGGTTAGAACCTTTCAGAGGATCAGGAGCACTATGAAATAACAACAAGGCTATATTGTACATTCATTATAAATGCATATCGTTGGTTCTTAGTTTTAAAATAAATGAACTCGGATCATACGCAAAAATGGGAAGGACTCTGTTCCCAGCTGCTTTCTTCTTTCGGAAGAAAGAGTTGGAAGAATGATACGTTCTTCCCAGAAATGGAAGTTTCTCATTCTTGACCTTAATGTATCCAGATAATGTTTCTGGGAAGAGCAGGGATTCTTTTCAGGGGCGGGTGGGTTCCAATATGTAGCTAAGCTACAGCCTTATCAGAAAAGCATATTGTTATATTTGTGCTCCTTTAAGAGGCAATCCTTTTTACAGTACATTCCTTCTGGCTTTGGGGATCTAGAAAAACAACAACTAAAAATACAAATATGTTCATTAAAGTGTACATTAGGGGTGAAATCTAGCAGGTTCTGACAGGTTCTGGAGAACTAGTAGCGGAAATTTTGAGTAGTTCAGAGATCTGGCAAATACCACCTCTGGCTGGCTCCAGAGTGGGGTGGGAATGAAGATTTTGCAGTATCCTTCCCCTGCCACGCCCACCAAGCTACGCCCACCAAGCTATACCATGCCTACCAAGCCACACCCACAGAACCGGTAGTGAAAAAAAAATTGAATTTCACCACTGGTGTACCTGAATGCATGCATCTGCACATTTGCACACCTGCACACACACGTTAGCATGCAAGACCAAAAAGGGTTTTTTTTTTTTAAAAAAAACATTTTTGAATACAAAGTTTAAAGAACTTTAGGTAGATGGTCAGTCCAACTAGAAATCATGGTTCTAACATTCCAAGAACCAATTGTATATTAAACTTTCCAACATCAAAGATTACTTTTGCTTCTATGCATATCAACAACTGGACATTCTTTGGGCTTTAATCAAGTCATTTCATAAGCCCTAGGCTAGGAATATTCATTTTTACCATCTGCTCTTCTCTGGTAACCTTCTGAATAGCTTCTGATTTGGGGAGTTTAACTGCCATTAATATGTTGATAATATCCTGCTTGTCAAGGTCCATTTGGTTATCTTAACAGAATCCTGGAATGGGTTCCAATTTATTGCTCCAGTGTATTTAGACTGATCACCATTCTATACCACTCACAGTGGAATAGTTCCTAATGTCATTGTGACACATCAATATACTTGATGTTATTCAGAGCAAAAATGCTAAAATTAAATATTGATATCCCAGGAATCAGCAAACCAAAATGAAGTACAATGGGTCACTTCACATCTGAGGAATAGCTCCCATTATTAACAAAAGGATGTCAAAATCAGTGCTTGGATAATAGAATGATCTCAGATTGGGTTCAAGGAAAGCCAATCATAACACAGTGATCTAGATTTATGTTCTAAACATAGAGAAAATCGAACAATTATATAATAACTTCCAATAGTTTGTTCATACAATAACAAAAAGACAAATCATAGACTAATAAGAGTTTTGCCAAGAAGATTCAGTGTTTATAGCAAATACTTTCTTCTGGCTACCCAGAAGGCAACATTTTACATGGGCTTCACTAATTTATAACTAAATATACAGTGTGAAGAAATTGAGGATAAATTTTGTTTCCTCACACAAGTCATTAATTGAATTGGTTACTCTCTCTCAGAGAAAGAGGGAGAGGGAAAGGGAGAGAGGGAAAGCGGGAGGAGAGAGAGAGAGATGGAAAGATTAGGGTTTGTCATACATGCAAAATTTATTCAATGCATATTGGTTAGAAAATGATTTTTTTTATTACCACTTATTACAATTGTAGTTGCAAATAGTTGCTAACTAAGGTAGTCACTAATGAGAAGTGGATATATACATAAGCCAGAGTTCAAAGGGCTATGACTTATTAATAGTGTTCCTACCTATTGCTTTGGGTTGAATATGTACTATCAAATCACAGCAACATTTCTGAAATGTTGCAAATTTCTCAATTGCTTTTTAAGAGCAGTGACAGCTTCGCAATTAGAAGAAATTGAATTATTGTGTTTGTGGTAAATCAGAAAACCTTTTATGCTGACATAAGGTCACTTTGTCCACCTCTCTGTGGATTTCACTCCTTCCCAATTGCCGGTCAGCTGCAATTTCATTGGTTAAAATTCTGTCAAAAGGAAGCAGACAGACATCTTCTTCACATAATTATTGGTCAGACTGCTGTCTGTTAGAAGCAAACCTTCAATATGGTCGCTCCTTTTTATAAAAGCCAATAAGAAATGGCAATACGTTTTCTCCCGCCTCACTTCATTTTTAAAATCAAACCAATTGTGTTATTGTTTGAGCCTTTCCATTCCACTTCAAATAACTAGAAAATATATTTGCACATGCCTGTCCACTTTTGGGAATTGCAAGATAAAACTCTGAAACAATATGAAATATCTTGATAAAGCAAATTGCCTTGCCTGGTATCTTGACTTAATAATAATAATAATAATAATAATAATAATAATAATAATAATAATAATAATAATAATAATAATAATAATAATAATAATAATAATAATAATAATAATAATAATAATAATTTAATTTGTATACCGCCCTTCTCCCGAAGGACTCAGGGCAGTTCACAGCCAAATAAAATCGACAATAAATAGGTACAATACAGTAAAAACAATGATAAAAAACTTATTAAATTTGGCCCATAATTAAAATAAAACCATAAAACCCCAATTAAAATACAAATAATAAAACTAATTCTATGCCAGTCCAGCGTGGAAAAATAGATACGTCTTCAGCTCGTGGCGGAAGGTCCGGAGATCAGGAAGTTGACGAAGTCCTGGAGACTTTGCCTTTGCATTGCGTTGTATCTGTGGTGTTAAGTACTTTGCCAAGGCAATGAGCACTGAACGGATATGTTTTAGTTTGTTTGTGATGCCCTCCAGTCAGTTTTTAACTCGTGATGACTGTCTGTAGAAGTTCCTGCAGCTTTATTGGCAGACTTCTTTTTTTAGAAGTGGTTTGCCCTTCCTAGGGCTGAGAGAGAGTGACTGGTTGGAATTCACCCAGCTGGCTTTGTGGCCATGGTGGGACCAGAAATGAGTTTCTGGGTTTCTACACCAGTCTGGCTCTTTGACATATCCTTATTATTGGTATAAAAGAGGGAGTTACTTGCTTTTTTAAAATTTGAAAGCTGGGGACCTAGGCTAGCTTAATTGGCAACCCGAGAAGGTGGGCAATAGGTACAGTTACTTTAATACTGTGATTAACTTAGAACAGGGGTCTGCAAACTTGGGTCTTTTAAGACTTGTGGACTTCAACTCCCAGAATTCCTCAGCCAGCTTTGGAGTTGAAGTCCACAAGTCTTAAAAGACCCAAGTTTGCAGACCCCTGACTTAGAACCACGTGCACTGAACAATTATCACAACTCTTGTAAGAACTAACAACAGATAACTGGCAAACATACACATCTTGCAAATGGTATAAATAAAAATATTAGTATACCGCATCTTGTGTCTGCTACTGAAATTATTTCAGTAATGAAATTCTTTCATTGGGGGTGTTCCTTGGAACTCTGACAGCCTATTCCATGCTCTGGGAAGAAAAATAATTATGAAATTGCACTTCTACTATTCAGTTGTTTATCCCAACAAAACTAGGATATACATTCCTCTGCACTGTGGGAAAGTTTAGAACTGGATCCAGAGTTTGTAGTGTTTATATATTTCTAGGATATTTATTTAGATTTCTTATCTCTGCCTCCTCTGAAGCTATTTAGCACTTGCAGCAGTGAAACCTCCAGAAATATGAGACATAACGATAAGAATTTCGACTGAATTCCAGCAGATCAAATTGCAACTGTTCTTAACTTTATGCTGGGACCTAGTTTAGCAGTTATGCCTATAAAAAGGATTTGCAAGATTTTCAGACATTCTATAGACGGGGAGAAAGTGAAGACACTTCTGTAGGCTTATGGAAAGGCTGTCTGTATGATCACTCCACTTCTTCTGTTCATGTATTCCCCAAGGAATATACAACATTTCCTTCCTTCCCTGATATTGTTCAATTTTATTTTCCCTTCAATGCTATGCAGAGCCTTTTATTTAGCTAGGCTTTTTGTTTTTTTGCTCAGTGGTTTTTATGCAAGATGTCAGTTGATGGAAATTTATTATTTTAGTTGTAAGCCCTTCTGAGAGCTGTAAACAAAGAGTGGCTAAGAATGTTTTCAAATAAACAAATAAAAGACATTATCTCCATGCAGGTGGAGATAAATCAGCTATGATTGCTCTCATATATTTGCTGCTGTTGTTTGCCAACCACTATTGTGAATCCAGTGGTATCATCAAAGCAGGACGGGGAGACTGATATCCAGAGCACCATTCATCAGAAGGAATAGAAGGGCTCCTAAATAGAACAACACTGGCATAGTTCATTTTGAAATGGTGAAACCCATTTGCTACCTAAGAAGAGACCCTACCAGACACAGGTCAAGGGATAAACTGCATCATAGAAAGTGAAGAGAATGGGGGCTACTGGCTGGGGAATTCTGGAAGATGTCCACACATCTTAAAATCTGCCAAAGTTTAAAAACTCTGTTATACATTGTTAAGAAAATACATATTTTCAGATATGTGTATCTCTATATGCTGTTTCTCACTTTTTAGATCCAAACATGCATGGCAATAGCATCTAGTATTGAAAAGAAATCTATCTTAACAGAACAACAGAAGAATACTACTTTTTTTAAAAAAAATCTAATGCTATTTTTAAAAAAAGTAATAAAAATAGTCTGGAACAAACAATTAGAATTGCAAAGAATCACATTCAGAGAATACCATTCAGACACAAAATAAATATTTTTGAAATGCTTCATAAAGTAATGATGTTATTGTGGCATAAACTTCATATATCTGTCTAAATGATAGAAGTTTTATGTCTCAATAATTTTTGTTAGCATTCTGTTCAGATGCCAAAAGACTTTTTGTGGTTTTTGCTGCAAAATGGTGTTAGAGCTGTCCTTGAATAACTTTATGATGCACCATGATTCCAACCCCCCCACCTTTAAAAATAGTAAAATCAGAATCAATTGCTTTGAGATGAATTTGGATTTCTCAAAGAGGAGCAATCTAGAACAGGGGTCTCCAACCTTGCCAACTTTAAGACTTGTGGACTTCAACTCCCAGAATTTCCTCAGCCAGCAAAGCTGATCTAGAATACTTCTGGTAGAACCATGAAAAACCACAGGTGAGGGAATTTTATCTCAGTCACTGAGAGTGGTTGGGCAGCCATATAAATTTTCATAAACAAACAAACAAACAAACATATGTGTACATGTATGTAGCGTATGCATGTATATTGTGATGGGCAAAGCAGCTAAAAGGATATGGGCTAAAAGGATTCTATCATCTCCTTGATCTTACAGATCTGGATCAGAAATGCATGACTCCTATCTATCCTTCCTCCAAGCGAATTCAGCAGTATAATATTTAGGTCCAATTCATTATTAAGGGTAAATTTGAAGTTATCAGTAAATGCTACTAATTAACCACTAATACATGATTATAATATTGATATGGAGTTGCCATTTGAATTATTTAGCATGAAGCTTTGCTTTACCTTATCATCTCATAACATATGAACTAATTTTAGTGTAATATATTATGTAAGATCTCCTAATGAGATGTATCGAAATAAGCTTATACCGGTAATTTCCCTAGTCTAATGATATGTCCACTATGTTCTGAACATTATTTGCGCTTCTTGGAAAAATGACCAGGTTGAACAAACACTGATGTAAAGTATTAAGACATTTTAAAAAATCAGATTGAAAAACATATCCAGTACGAGAGAAAATCTAAGACACTAAAATACAACTCATTATTTCTTGCTTGATTCCAGAAAATCCTGCCAGCAAGCTCCATATCTTATTTGCTGGGTGGCTGTTTGCAGCCTGAGCTTCTGCTGTGATTCAACTGGGCTCTCTTTCAAATGTTTGCTAATCCTCCAAAGAACTTTAATTAAAACTGGACTGACATTAAATGTGCACTTGAAAACCTTATGTAAATGAAACAGAAGGAAGAACCAAAAGGCTGAAATTTCTTTGTTTTAGCAATTCTTGCTTCTTTTATGAAAACAGCAACTTTTTTTTTTAAAGAAGCCAGTAGAAAAATGTTGATAGATTCTCACTTCTGAGCTTGGTGTAAATTTAAATGGTTTGATAGGCAAATCTCTGCAGAATGGTAGCCATATTTTTATACTAGCTGGATACCCGTGCTTCGCTACAAAACTATGTGATGGGGCTTGATAAATCAACACTTACAGCTTGACAATTAATGAGTAGTTATGATCGGCCTCTCCTCTCCCCTTCTCTCCCTCAGGCTTGCCCCACAGAAGCCTCTCCTCTCTATTGCCTTCTCTCCCTCAGCCTAGCCCCACAGAAGCCTTTCCTATCCTATCCCCTTCTCTCCCTCAGCCTTGCCCCAGAGAAGCCTCCCCTATCCTATCCCCTCTCCCTCAGCCTTTCCCCTCAGAACCCTATCCTATCCCCCTTCTCTCCCTCAGTCTTGCCCCACAGAAGCCTCCATTATCCTATCACCTGGTTGCTGCTGTGAAAGTAAAACTGACAGTGAAACTCCTCTCCTTTGCTTGTGTTTTGCATTTGGAACAGATTTCTTTTCAGGTGGGGAGTGGGAGTAGAACTCCTTAGCATCAGAGTGTGTTAGTAATAATATAAAAAATACTAATGCTCTGATGGTCATTTTGAAAATTCCTTTCTTAGTGAGCATCTAGAAGCCATGAGGAACATACGTGGCAAATTTCAAGTTTGTAGGCTTTACGGTTCTGGAGATTTAGTGATTATGGCGTGAGTGGTTTTCGCTTTTATATATATAGATGAATGGTAAAATGCCCACGGAGACGTCTTCGGACAGCGCTGGCTCTTCGGCTTTGAAACGGAGATGAGCACCACCCCCTAGAGTCAGCAACGACTAGCACATATGTGCAAGGGGAACCTTTACCTTTACCTTTAAAATGTTAGGATTGAACTCCTAGAGTGAGCAGTACTGCATTCTAAACACTGTGCCAGCATGGCTCTTAACCATATGTTCTTCTTCTGACATTACCTTCTGATTTTAACTTATTTTCATAGGAGTATAGTATGGCATGGGGGTGGGTGGGCAGGTTTTATTTCAATTACTCAATGAGAATGGTTTATGAACAAGTAAGACTTTGGGTCTGTAGAGATTCTCAGTCATCAGGGTCATGGTTGTCCCAAAGGTGCTTTTTCAGGAAGCAACTGTACTTTCTTGTTTTTCCTTTGAAGATATTTCTCCTCTCATCCAAGAAGCTTCTTCAGCTCCTTCCATTCCCCACTATTCTGTCAGAGCTGAAGAAGCTTCTTAGATGAGAAGCGAAATGTCTTCAAAGGAAAAACAAGGAAGTGCAGTTGCCTCCTGAAAAAGCACGTTTGGGACAAGTAAGACTTTGCTTAGCAATAATGTTTTATGAGCAGATAAGGAAGATACATGCTTTCTGTTTAGAATTAAACTTGTTTCTATAATTTTATCTATTCTTTTCATTACAGAATGAAAGTATACTTTTTCACAAGTGCCCCTTCTTTTTACAACACCATTTGTCTGCTTTCCTTTGCTGCTTTTTTATTGCAATTGTAATTGTTCCTCTCTTCTTTGTTCATACCTCTTTCTCCAAGTTCTCTCAGCTGTTTTGCTAGAAGTGTGCAATACCCAGACTGAAAGATGGAAAGGTACCTTGGATTTCTCGGGAATGCAGTTGCTGCACTTGCTAGTGCCTTGGTACAGTGAGCACATCCATGGGTGCTGGCTCCAATGCACCATTCCTACTTTGGATCCAAATACTACATTTTTGTCCCCTATCTTCCTTAGGCAGAAGTGCTCAACTAACTTTTATTCACGTTTCACTAAAGCAACAAACTACTATTTCTCATACCCACTAAATGTTTGTGACTACAACCAAATCTCCCTCCGCCATGGTCAAGGCCTCAACACATTTAGGTCCGGGAGCTTAGAGAAGGTAATCTCTAAAGCTTTCTTGAATGGCTTAAAAAAGATAAAAAGTCATGCCACAACCTCAAACAGGACTCTTTGAACTATAGCTAGTGGGAAGCTGTAGAGTTAGCAAATGAAGCAAAGCTTTTACTCCTTTTAAAGTTTAAAAGTTTAAAAGCAAGGTCATCCCCTTGCGGATCTCTTATAACTAATGTAAGCAAATTATTCCTTTATTGTTGACAAATTCAACAATAGAATTAATGAAAAATTATCCCAGTTTCTTGAGGGGTTAATATTTGGTGAAACTGGGCTAGGAATTAGGAAAAAGGAGGCAAACAGAGACCTGTTAAAGATAATGCTGAGTACAATCAAGTCTCATTGTTTGGACTGAAGGGGACAGAAAAGTGATCTGTCTCATTGATTCTTCACCCTGTGGCATAAATACAATCAAGTCAGAGATTGCAGGCACAAGAGCTCCAGCTTTTTGAAAACATGACTGTGGCCTGCTGCAGAGTCAGTGGGGGATCTATCAGCTTTGGAAGCCATATTAGGCCAGAAGCTTCCATGCTGCCACTTTCTCATGTGTGGGAAAGTAGAAGGGGGGATTTAGTAGAGAGGTTGTCTTTAGACATAATAGCATTCTTCCTGTCGGTCAAGGTCAGGCCGATCCTGTTTCTGGAGAAGGAGTGGTCAGAGTGCTGTCTCGAGATGGGACGGTTGGCGATTGGAGCATGTGATTGACTGCAGAGTCAGGTGATGGTTTTGGGGGTTTTGATTTACTGAGGGAAAACCCGGACCTCTCAGATTCGGGTTTTCCCAGATGTGCCAGTTTACCTATCGTAGTAAATAGAACTTTGAAAGATGTTTGCTTTGGAGTTTTTACTTGGAGTTGCGGGTGTGTGTGTGTCTGGAACGCTGACATTATCCTTGATATTTGCTTAGGGTGGTATGTGGAATGGGGATGAGCAATGCAAAAAGTCTTGATGCTACTGACTGGACCAACCCTTAGGTAGCAGCATGGTCACTCTTTCTGTCATCTAGTGGTTTTCTAGATTTTTGAAGTCCAGATCTGAGGACTGTAGTACTGTACACCTTGAGTACCCCCAAACAATTGCACATGAAGAAATCTATTCCCTTCAATGTAGCAATAGCACTTAGACTTATCACCCTTAGCTGTTTAACTAATTGCTGGTATTGGGATGGTGGGTCCTGTCTGAGAGATTTGCCTTGTGGTTGGACAGCGTGCTTATGTCCTTTTCGTGATGATATACTTTGACTGAATGAGAGATGGAAGCAAATGGAGGTAATACAGTCCTCCTATAGACTTCCTGTCAGGGTAATTTTCATCCCCCAAAGGCCACTCTGAGTCTTTGTGCTTGCAAATATTGTAATCTCAGCCTCATTCCAGCAAGGCCCAGCACATGGTTTGTCTACATTCTGAAATAAATCAAGACATTCCATGATGGGAACATACCATAGAAAACATTCAGTAGGTTTTTCCATAATAGACAAAAAACAGTAGGTTTTGAATTCCATAATAGAATAGTTCATTTATCTGTAAATAAATGAAGTAGATGAATTAGGAATGAATTTCCAGAAGTAGAGAGTAGAGTGGTTTTTCTTATTATATGTGTATATATGGAGAGTAATGGCTCAACAGTGAAAACTGTAAAGTTGTAAAGCTGGCAGCCTAGGTTTGAAACCTGAGCACTGTATGACAGAGTGAGCTCCAGTTACTTGCCTAGCTCCTGCCCACCTAGCAGTTCAAAACATGTGAATGCGAATAGCTAAATAGGCATCACTTCAATGGGAAGGTAAGGGCATTCTGTGCTGGCCACATGACCACGGAAATGCCTTTGGATGATGCTGGGTTCCTTGGCTAAGAAATAAATATGAGCACTGTCCCCTAGAGTCAGACATGATTCCCTATTCATTGTCTTGTAATATATATGTCCCTTAAAAATTGCTCTCATGTTCTATTTTAATCTTTTCCAATCTGGAGAAATGGGAATTATGGGAGTTGCATTTTAATATAGTGTCATTTTCCCAGGCACTAAATGTAGCAGCCCTGAAGCTCCAAAGAAAAGATGGCCTCCAGGGCTGACAGGATCTGAGGTTCCTGTGGCGCAGCTCCAACTTCCAATTCCTAGGGCAGCGCAGCTCTTGCGGCTTTGCCCCACAGAGAAGGATCCAGCTGGATGGCTTGCCAGGGTGTTGGCTCTTTTGGCCAGACGCCCTGTCGGTACTCTGCTTCAGCAGCCTCTGCTGCCAGCACCACAAACTCAGAAGTGGAGTAGATGGTCTCGAGGAGAATCCTTGAGCCGGCCCTGGTAGATCCCTCCATTGTCATTGTCTTTTCTTCCATCTTCCCTGAGTCTTTACGCCACCTGAGGGTCAGGTTGGTGCTCGGGGCTCAGAACCTACGACAGCACCCCGGCGATCAGGGAGCTGGGTAGAATTTTTAGAGGAGATTCGGGTTAATGTCATTGTCAGCTTTGGAAGCCACACTAGGCTTCTGCGCTGCCACTTTCCCATGTGTGGGAAAGTAGGAGGGGGGATTTGGTAGAGGGGCCCATTAGACATAATAACACTCTTCCTGCCAGTCAAGGCCAGGCTGAGCCTACATCTGGAGAAGGAGTGGTAGGAGTGATATCTCGAGATGGGATGGTTGGCGATTGGAGCATGTGATTGGCAGAGGGGTCAAGGGGGTGGTGATTTTGGAGTTTGTCTTACTGAGGAAAAACCCAGATCCCCAGATTCAGAGTTTCCCCAGTTGTGCCAGTTTACCTATGCCAGTAAATAACTTTGAAAGATGTTTGCTTTGGAGTCTTTTCTGCAGAAGGGGGTTTTCTGGAACGCTGAGAGTCATTTCTCCAGGCATTAAATGTGGCAGCCCTGAAGCTCCAAAGAAAAGATGGCCTCCAGGGCTGGCAGATAGTTTAACTGCAGCAGGTTGGGACAAGCTGTTCACTTCTTCAGGAAATTTGAAGCAAGAAACAATAGTCATAGGAAAGAAGTGGAAGACAAGGAGACAGGAGACAGTTAGGAACATGAACTCTGGATGCTTACAAGCCAGCTTTGGTCTTTTCTAATTAAAAATCAAACTTGGGAACAAATTCAAGAAATAAATAAAAAGATAGTTGAAGGCACAACCAGAAATATGTTTGTGGGTCAGAGATAAGAGCTGAGTTCAAAATTTGGAGTGAATTATGGATTGTGTATGAAATAGCCTTAAATACGTGAGCCATTTGTCTTCACAATAGGACACTTGCCTTATATAAAGGAAATGCAGCTGCAAGAACATAAATGGTATCTAAAAGTTTACCTTCTAACATCTCGCAGATGGTACCGGTACTAGAAATTTCCCAATACTTTGGGTATTGCTTTTCATATCCTAAATGCTGAAAAATATTTGGGATGTTCTGTACTTGCCCGAATTTAGTGGCTCAGTGGCTTAAAAAATTCCAGAGAAGGTCTATGCATTAGTAGTTCAAGTCCTACCATCAGAGTGAGCTCCCATCACTTGCGTCAGCTCCTGCCAACCTAGCAGTTTGAAAGCAGGTAAATGCAAGTAAATAAATAGGTACCACTTTAGTGGGAAGGTGATGGCATTCTGTGTTTTGCTGCTGCATGCTTTGCACTGAGGCGTGATGTCATGCGGGCACGTGACCATGGAAACATCTTCAAACAGTGCTGGCTCAATGACTTAAAGAAATGGAGATGACACTGCCACTAGCAGAGTAAAACCCACAGGAGGATATTTATTGTACTTGAATTCCTTTGGAGGAAAGAATTTCAATTGACTTTAGTTTTCCTATTTTGCTGATTACTCAAACTGAAAAAGAGAATAATTGTCAATAAATTGTAAATTATCTGGCTCGCTCCCTATATCCTCAGATGCTTTGAACCTTTCAGCTAATTCTTTGTTCTCTTTATTTGCTGTTGCCTCTCTGAAATCTGGCTAGGCTGGTTCTTGAGAACAGATATTCTCTATTAAAATAAGCCCAGGTAGCTCCACCTCTTTTCATTGCTAGGATGGCAAATTAGGAGGGACAATGTGGAGTCTTTTTGTGAACTCCACAAAATGCCAAAACTTTCCCAAGCAGTAGTGGCTGCATTTCCCCCCCACCCTCCTCAGTAATCCTCCTTCCTGGTAGCATGACAGCATTCTGCAGGAATGAGTAGTTACATCGTTGTTATATGTAGTAGTTACATCATTCTGCAGGGAGGAGCTGCTTTTTGCTGTCTTTTAGGAAGCCCCTTGTGATGATGTTAGTGCATTGTTGAAAAAAGAAGAAGATTGCCAGGAAATAATCATGAGGAAGAATAAGACAAGGCAAACTCCTGCTGCCCTTCAATTTAGGCCCTTTTCCCTAAAAAAGAAATATTGAGCTGAAAACTCAAATATATGTCAATACCAGAGGTAGTATTCAGCAGGTTCTGACCAGTTCTGGAGAACCAGTAGTGGAAATTTTGAGTAGTTTGGAGAACCGCTGATTGGCCCCGCCCCCATCTATTGTCTGCCTCCCGAGTCCCAGCTGATAGGGAGGAAACGGGGATTTTGCAGTAACCTTCCTCTGGAGTAGGGTGGGAATGGAGATTTTACAGTATCCTTCCCCTGCCACGTCTACCAAGCCACGCCCACAAAACCAGTAGTAAAAAAAATTGAATCCCACCACTGGTCAATACAACTTTAAAAAGGAGGTTAGATTCTCCCTAAGTTAAATAATAGTGTATTGTGGCCTTCCTTATTCCCATGGTGGTTGTGAATTTTGAGCACTCAAGTGCAAGCTTATCTAAGGGATCTGTTCTGTTTCCCTTCCCCCAATACTCCCAGCAAAGAGTCCGTCAGAGGCCTTCCTTTTTTCCTTTTATTTACATAGATACATGTCCTGGCCACGTCTACCCACGGGCCTGCCAAGTTTCTGGAGATAACGAGGAAATTATAGATAAGGCCAGAATTACTCACGAATATATTCTTCCCTCCATTGAAACAGTTAGCTCGCGCCAATTCATTACTTTGTCCAAGACAAAAAACCAGGAAGTCCCGCCTCCTATTTACAGTCTCTGCAGATGTCACTGCATGACAATTATGACTTGGCTTTGTCCCAACTCTTCCGCTGCTGCGCACGTCGATCATGTCTTCGTAATCTTGCGTCACTCCAAAACTGTTCTTGGGCGTTGCCAAATCAGAAGAAGGCCGGGAGAATCAGGCCTTGCCGGCCTCCTCCCTTTGAGTGGGTGCCAGGGAGGAGAGGGCTCAAGAGAAGCAGGGCTTGCCAGGTCTTCTCCTCATTTTCTGAATCATCCGAGTCCAGGAGTCTGGGTCCAGGAACCTGGGTCACAACACTATCCTCACCGCAGGGCCCTTCCCCGGGCTGACGATCGGGATGCGGTCGGGCTGGGTTCTGCTCATGGAAGGCCTGCACCAGGTCAGGGGCATGAACGCCGGAGGCATCTACCCAGGAGAAATCAGTCCCGTATCCCTTCCACGCGATCAAATATTGGAAACGACCCTTTAGCCAGCGAGAGTCTCAGACGCTGTGGACTTCAGATTCCTCCGATCCGTCCTCGCGACAGTGACGGGTGCTGTTGGGCAACGAAGGGGACTCGGTGTGGCCTCAGGGAACAGAAGGGACTGTTGAAAAACGGGGTAGATCCGCATGGCTCGTGCCAGTGATAGTCGTGAAGCAACCCGGTTGATGACTGCCTCGACAGGGAACGGGCCGATGAATCGGTGGTCCAACTTCTTTACCGGGCGGTCGGACGGGAGGTGTTTGGTGGAGAGCCACACCGGTCTCCAACTGCCAGCGGGGGCGCGTTCGCCGGGAGCGGTCGGCGGACCTGTAGTCCTCCTTGCCCGATTCAGCTGCTGACGTACCAACTGTTGGACCGCATGCAATTCCGTCAGGAAGGTCTGCGTTCGGGAACAGGAGAGTCCGTGGTGCCAGAGGAAGAGCGCGGATGGTACCCCACATTGGCAAAGAACGGGTCATCTGAGTAGAGGTGTGCTGAGAGTTGTTAAAAGCAAACTCCGCCAGGGACAGGTAGTCGCCCAGTTGTCCTGTTGCTGGTTGATGAAGCAACGGAGATACTGTTCCAGTATACCGATGACCTTCTCTGTACCCCGCCGGTCTCCGGATGGTGCGATGACGACAGACATACCTGCACCTCCAACGCGCCATCAGGCTCTTCCAGAAGCGGGCTGTGAACTGAACTCCGCGGTCCGAAACCACCCTGTCCGTAGACCATGGAGGCGGAAGATGTGCTGCAGAAAGGCGGGCGTTTTGCGGCTGTGGGCAGTCAGCGGCATGGGATGAAGTGTGCCATCTTGGTGAGCATGTCCACCACCACCAGCACCGTGGTGAACCCAGAGGACGGCGGCAGGTCTGTCAGGAAATCCATAGAGATCGCCCCAGGGTCTGTCGGGTGTCGGCAAGGGCTGGATGGCTTGCCAGGGTGTTGGCTCTTTTGGCCAGACGCCCTGTCGGTACTCTGCTTCAGCAGCCTCTGCTGCCAGCACCACAAACTCAGAAGTGGAGTAGATGGTCTCGAGGAGAATCCTTGAGCCGGCCCTGGTAGATCCCTCCATTGTCATTGTCTTTTCTTCCATCTTTCCTGAGTCTTTACGCCACCTGAGGGTCAGGTTGGTGCTCGGGGCTCAGAACCTACGACAGCACCCCGGCGATCAGGGAGCTGGGTAGAATTTTTAGAGGAGATTCGGGTTAATGTCATTGTCAGCTTTGGAAGCCACACTAGGCTTCTGCGCTGCCACTTTCCCATGTGTGGGAAAGTAGGAGGGGGGATTTGGTAGAGGGGCCCATTAGACATAATAACACTCTTCCTGCCAGTCAAGGCCAGGCTGAGCCTACATCTGGAGAAGGAGTGGTAGGAGTGATATCTCGAGATGGGATGGTTGGCGATTGGAGCATGTGATTGGCAGAGGGGTCAAGGGGGTGGTGATTTTGGAGTTTGTCTTACTGAGGAAAAACCCAGATCCCCAGATTCAGAGTTTCCCCAGTTGTGCCAGTTTACCTATGCCAGTAAATAACTTTGAAAGATGTTTGCTTTGGAGTCTTTTCTGCAGAAGGGGGTTTTCTGGAACGCTGAGAGTCATTTCTCCAGGCATTAAATGTGGCAGCCCTGAAGCTCCAAAGAAAAGATGGCCTCCAGGGCTGGCAGATAGTTTAACTGCAGCAGGTTGGGACAAGCTGTTCACTTCTTCAGGAAATTTGAAGCAAGAAACAATAGTCATAGGAAAGAAGTGGAAGACAAGGAGACAGGAGACAGTTAGGAACATGAACTCTGGATGCTTACAAGCCAGCTTTGGTCTTTTCTAATTAAAAATCAAACTTGGGAACAAATTCAAGAAATAAATAAAAAGATAGTTGAAGGCACAACCAGAAATATGTTTGTGGGTCAGAGATAAGAGCTGAGTTCAAAATTTGGAGTGAATTATGGATTGTGTATGAAATAGCCTTAAATACGTGAGCCATTTGTCTTCACAATAGGACACTTGCCTTATATAAAGGAAATGCAGCTGCAAGAACATAAATGGTATCTAAAAGTTTACCTTCTAACATCTCGCAGATGGTACCGGTACTAGAAATTTCCCAATACTTTGGGTATTGCTTTTCATATCCTAAATGCTGAAAAATATTTGGGATGTTCTGTACTTGCCCGAATTTAGTGGCTCAGTGGCTTAAAAAATTCCAGAGAAGGTCTATGCATTAGTAGTTCAAGTCCTACCATCAGAGTGAGCTCCCATCACTTGCGTCAGCTCCTGCCAACCTAGCAGTTTGAAAGCAGGTAAATGCAAGTAAATAAATAGGTACCACTTTAGTGGGAAGGTGATGGCATTCTGTGTTTTGCTGCTGCATGCTTTGCACTGAGCGTGATGTCATGCGGCACGTGACCATGGAAACATCTTCAAACAGTGCTGGCTCAATGACTTAAAGAAATGGAGATGACACTGCCACTAGCAGAGTAAAACCCACAGGAGGATATTTATTGTACTTGAATTCCTTTGGAGGAAAGAATTTCAATTGACTTTAGTTTTCCTATTTTGCTGATTACTCAAACTGAAAAAGAGAATAATTGTCAATAAATTGTAAATTATCTGGCTCGCTCCCTATATCCTCAGATGCTTTGAACCTTTCAGCTAATTCTTTGTTCTCTTTATTTGCTGTTGCCTCTCTGAAATCTGGCTAGGCTGGTTCTTGAGAACAGATATTCTCTATTAAAATAAGCCCAGGTAGCTCCACCTCTTTTCATTGCTAGGATGGCAAATTAGGAGGGACAATGTGGAGTCTTTTTTTTTTTTTTTTTTTTTTTTCTTATATAAAAAGTTTTTATTGGTCAAAAAAGATTTATGCAAATACATATCAGGTATGGTAAATTTTCATTTTTCTTATACATGATAAGAATTTTACTCAAAATTTTAAACACATACAACAGCCATATGGCAAGCAGGTGATACGAAGTAGCTAAGTTTCAATCTTACATACACAATAAGGAAGGGTCAAGAATAATCAGAATATCATACGAAAGAGAATAAGGAAAACCAACACAATACCAAATATCTTTGTCACTTCCTAGTTTTGGATCTCAGAACTCTGGGCTCAGCCTGACCCAATTCCAGGGCCGCAACAGCGGCAGCCGCCTCCCCATGGTCTATAACCTCCCCTTCTTCAATTCCTGGGTCATCTAAATCCAGGAGGGCTTTGTGTTCCTCCACGTAGGCCGCAGCCTCCGCAATTGTACTAATTTTTTTCGTAATGCCCTCCCGGAAAATCATCAATCCCTCTGGCATCAGCCATCTGAAGCCCACTCCCTTCTGGTACAATTTGCTTGATAAAAAGTAATATTTCTTTCTCATTTCACGTACCTGTCTGGGAATCTGCCTCAGAATGGCTATCTCCTGCCCCTATAAGTCAGTGCCCCACTCCTATGTTTTCTAAGAATTTCATCTCTCGCCTCTTTTCACAAATTTGACATGAACCTCTCTAGGAACTGCATGCGTGCGTGCATATTGTGAATTAACTCTATAAACTCGATCCACATCCCAATTCATAAAATCAACACCTCTCCCAAGAAATTCTCCCAACAGTTTAGTCACAACATCTCTCAAGTCTTCTTGGTCCACTTCTTCCAAATTTTGAAACCTAAGGAAATAAGACATTTTATCCATCTGTAGTCCAAGCACAGCATTGCTTGTCGCCTCCCTCTTTCTGCACTGCCCGCATCTCACCCTCCAGACCTTCCACTTTCTGCTTATTTTCTGCTGAGACTTGTTGAGTATCCTTTAAATCCTTTTGGATAGTCACAATTTCTGCTCTTATTTCATCCAGTTTCTTGTCCATATTAGATAACTTTTCCAGAATTCTCCATTTCTCCAGCAGTTGGTCTCTGACCTTTGCCATTTAAAAAAATTTTCAAAATCCTCAGGCAAGCACAGTATCCTTATAATTTCCTCCGGATCCACCAGGGGGCACTCACAGGAGCAACGAGTCCAGAGTACAGTTAATCAACCAGGAAGCCGAAGGGAAGTGATGTCATCAAGATTCTCATAGTGAAGGCGGAAGCTGGACGCCACCATTGTTCCCCAGAGGGAGGGGGGGCCTCAAACCCTCCCTCCTAAATTTCTCCATCACCTCTTCTCTCCAGAGCTCCACAAAACCGTAATCT
This sequence comes from Ahaetulla prasina, assembly GCF_028640845.1. Taxonomy (NCBI): domain Eukaryota; kingdom Metazoa; phylum Chordata; class Lepidosauria; order Squamata; family Colubridae; genus Ahaetulla; species Ahaetulla prasina. Next base: position 96,796,780 of record NC_080541.1, on the reverse strand, counting down.
TGTTATTTTAAGTTCTCCTCTCCAAAGTGATTCGTACTCCTTCCAGTCGCAGGGGAGAAAAACCCCCGCACCGGAGTACTCCACCACGCTTGCCGATATTCCCTTCCCTTCTTCATTCCTCAATTCTTCTCCGTTCCCTGTTCACCACCAGGCTGCTGCAATTATAAATCCAAAGCCCCGGTGTCACCGGGCACAGCGGCCCAGGCGACGACCAAAGTAATGGCCGCGGCCTGTAGCCTCCGAACCCCGCCGAGCCTAGGACGCGCCAGCATCGGTCCCCCCAGTCCTGTATATCGGCTGGGAGACCCCTGGCGAGCCGTCCGTGCGGCAGGTGTCCTTTTCGGAACACCTGGCCCCTAAGGGCCTCGGCGGCGGCCGGATTCGGACACTGGAGGCAGGAGAAGCCTTCCAGACGTCCGTTGCCACCGGACACCGGAAGTCGTCCCAATGTGGAGTCTTTTTGTGAACTCCACAAAATGCCAAAACTTTCCCAAGCAGTAGTGGCTGCATTTCCCCCCCACCCTCCTCAGTAATCCTCCTTCCTGGTAGCATGACAGCATTCTGCAGGAATGAGTAGTTACATCGTTGTTATATGTAGTAGTTACATCATTCTGCAGGGAGGAGCTGCTTTTTGCTGTCTTTTAGAAAGCCCCTTGTGATGATGTTAGTGCATTGTTGAAAAAAGAAGAAGATTGCCAGGAAATAATCATGAGGAAGAATAAGACAAGGCAAACTCCTGTTGCCCTTCAATTTAGGCCCTTTTCCCTAAAAAAGAAATATTGAGCCGAAAACTCAAATATATGTCAATACCAGAGGTAGTATTCAGCAGGTTCTGACCAGTTCTGGAGAACCAGTAGTGGAAATTTTGAGTAGTTTGGAGAACCGCTGATTGGCCCCGCCCCCATCTATTGTCTGCCTCCCGAGTCCCAGCTGATAGGGAGGAAACGGGGATTTTGCAGTAACCTTCCTCTGGAGTAGGGTGGGAATGGAGATTTTACAGTATCCTTCCCCTGCCACGTCTACCAAGCCACGCCCACAAAACCAGTAGTAAAAAAAATTGAATCCCACCACTGGCCAATACAACTTTAAAAAGGAGGTTAGATTCTCCCTAAGTTAAATAATAGTGTATTGTGGCCTTCCTTATTCCCATGGTGGTTGTGAATTTTGAGCACTCAAGTGCAAGCTTATCTAAGGGATCTCGGACTTCCAATGACATCTCTTTTGCAGGAGGTGAAAAATCAAAGACAATCCCAGAATACAGTGAACAAACTTCTCATTCCAGACAGACATCGCATGATCCTGAGGAGGTTGGGCAGACATCTCATTGCTATCCCTGAGTATTCTTTAGGCTGTCTTTTTAAATAGTTTTCAATATCATTTATTCTTATACCAAGGCATAAGTAGCAGTGGTGGGTTTCAAATTTTTTTACTACTGGTTCTGTGGGTGTGGCTTGGTGTGCGTGGCATGGCTTGGTGGGTGTGGCTAGGTGGGCATCGCATGGTTGGTGGGTGTGGCTTAATGGGTGTGGCAGGGGAAAGTTACAGTAAAATCTCCATTCCCTCCCCAATCCAGGGGAAGGTTACTGCAAAATCCCCATTTCCTCCCGATCAGCTGGGACTTGTGAGGCAGAGAATAGATGGGGGCGGGGCCAGCCAGAATTTTTACTACCTGTTCTCCGAACTACTCAAAATTTCTGCTACCGGTTCTCCAGAACTCGTCAGAACCTGCTGAAACCCACCTCTGATAAGTAGGACTGCTTGGCCGCTAGAGAAAACCTCTCAGATGGGACCTTCTTGTGGCGAGAGAGCTTCTTCTTCAGGCTGAAGCCATTGATGCTGACTAGGAGAAAGGGAAGAAAGAATCATTTATTCCCTACTGCCACAGCAGTAGCAACTAGGCAGCTTCAAAATAAGAAATATTAAAGTAGTTAATAATCACGATGTGCCAATGCACGTTTTACAAGGCTGTATCATTCTAGCAAGCCACAACAGCAATAAGGCAGAAGTTCTCAAATCTTGCACTTCTGTGACTTCATAGAGTAGAATTGACATTTCTCATCAACATGGCATCATACAATCAGGAATCATGTCTCGGTAATTCAAACATTGAGTAATGGAGTGGTTTTGGAATGTAAGACTTATAGAAAACATTTTCAACATTCTTCCATGTAAAGAGGGCCTCTGTGGCTCAGACTGGTAAGACAGTCTGTTATTAACAGCAGCTGCTTGCAATTACTGCAATTTCAAGCCGCACCAGGCCCAAGGTTGACTCAGCCTTCCATCCTTTATAAGGTAGGTAAAATGAGGACCCAGATTGTTGGGGGCAATAAGTTGACTTTGTATATAATATACAAATGGATGAAGACCAGTGGTGGGATTCAGCCAGTTCGCACCACTTCGGGAGAACCGGTTGTTAACTTTCTGAGCAGTTTGGCAAACTGGTTGTTGGAAGAAATCATTAGGGCAGAGAACCGGTTGTTAAATTATTTGAATCTCACCACTGATGAAGATTATTGCTTGACATAGTGTAAGCCACCCTGAGTCTTCGGAGAAGGGTGGGATATAAATGTAAATAATAAAAAAAAAGAATTCCCTTTGAATTGCATGGAATTTCCTGATTAAAAAAAGGTTAAAATTTTGAACCAAATTATTCTATCAGAGAACGGAAAACACAAGGAGAGATAGACTTCTGTCTCGCTTGAGTATGGAGGATAAAAGAGAGCTTAGAGACACAATTTCCCTCATTTAATTGCCCTGTCTTTAAAGTATTGCTGATGTGGTACACAGATAATTAAAACAATGTTCAAGGCACTATTAGTTTGGTAGTTAAAACTGCTTTGTGCCCAGGGCTCTACTATGTTTGTGTATACATAAAAATAAGGGAAAATGTTAATTCATAAGTCTCAATTATACACATCAAATTTTATTTGAAAATATATATATAAAATTCTTCCATTTGCTGCTTAAGTCCTAGTATTTTCAGTAAAATTAGAGCTAAGGAAAAAAAAAACTGGCTGCATAAATTGACTCCAGAAAGCTCAGAGCATGATCCTGCCAAGTCTTTGGATTTGCTTATTTACATACAGTCCAATGCTTGTCCAGATCTGCCTAGACAAGCAAGAAAATGGGAAGATTTTACTTAGCAGCTCTGATGGACCAAGAAAAATTAACAAAAACCAGACTGAATCAGTTAAATAAGATCACTGAGAATAGACAGAGGTCCTGTAAAGTGTCTTTCCGTCAAATTCTACTTCACTAACAAGAGCAATCTTATTGGGGTGGGCTAGAAATTATAGTCTTCAGAAGCAAAACACAGCACTATTATTCACTCTTCAGGGCATTACAATATAAATAAGACTTCTGGACACCTGTATACCATTCACATGCTAATCTGTGGTTAATTGAACAAGCAGTCTTGAAAATGAACAAAGAACTGAGAACTTGCCTTGCCACTTAGTACTTTATTTTTCTTTCTTTTCCTAACTCTTCTGCCTTACAACTCAGTGTAAGACTTTGGATGGAAGATTTTGGCAAGACACAAAAACCATGGAGAAGCGCCAAACAAAAGGTGCTCTTTCAGGTGGTATAGGTGGTCCTAACCTAATGACCACTCATTCAAAACTGTTCACGACCTGCAGTGATTCACTTAACAATGGCAACTGGAAATGCTGGAATTTCCATCACTAAGCGGTGTGGTCATGTGACATCATGTTTTGTGGAGGAAATGGAAATGATTACCCATATGTTATAATTGGAGTGGATAAAGCAGGAGCAAACGAGAACTGTGTGAACTCAGTTCTTGTGTGTCATAAGGCTCTATCACAGAAGTGAAATCCAGCAGGTTCTGACAGATTCTGGAGAACTGGTAGCAGAAATTTTGAGTCGTTCGGAGAACCTGCAAATACCACCTCTGGCTGGCCCCAGAGTGGGGTGGAAATGGAGATTTTGCAATATCCTTTCCCCAGGAGTGGGAAGGGAATGGAGATTTTGCAGTATCCTTCCCAAACCATGCCCACCAAGCCACACCCCCAGAACCAGTAGTAAAAAAAAATTGAATTTCACCACTGCTCTATCAATACTGACTTTCAAAAGAACAAAACACCCAGCCTGCAGCCTGTGGCTTTTTAGTATCTGGTCACTACTGCTGAACAAAAACTTTGAGGAAATATTAATCTGAAGACTAGATCAGAAATCTTTTCAAAAGAGGGAGAACCATTTTTATTTTCAGAATAAAAAAGAAGAGTCTGCATGTCAATGGCCTAACATTACAGGAGTTGTTCAGAAACCTAGTTAAGAGATCTTTGCTGAACATGCTGAAGAAGCTCCAGAGAGAGGGGAGCAATTCCAGCCCAGCTGCTAGGCAAAAGTCTAGAGAAGAAATCCTTTTGGCCTAGATGAGCTTACAAAATGTCAGTCTACCATATAGAATAGGGGTCTCCAACCTTAGCAACTTTAAGACTTGTGGACTTCAACTCCCAGAATTCCTCAGCCAGCTTTGCTCATGTATATAAGAGTACTTTAATATGGGAGGACTTTCAGGATGCAGTATGTCTCTCCTCACAAATTCATGGGTCCCTCCCAAAACATGAAACGTGAGTGTTAAGCCAAACTATGTCCAGAGTACTTCTGATTCAGTGCAGTCTCTAAATGGCAATCATTTATTCAAATGGAAGGAACCTAACAGATTCATCTGAGAGCTGCACAAAGGTGGCAGACTAAACTGTTTGCCAAATTCTCAAGTTGCTGAGAATAATCATTTTCTGCATTCCTCTCCCTTTTTATTTGCAGAGGCCCACACTGGGTTCCGTTTCTCAGTCACACCAACCTGCAACGGATTCTGGGATTGGCTTTATTTCTATAACAAAGAGGACTTCAGTCCACATCTCATTAGGCATTTAATATTTCCTTCCAGCGTCTCCCTCTTCATTCTAGCTGCACAGTTTGTTTGGTTACAGTTTTCTTCTTCCGTGTGTGAGACTCCTACTGAACTGATCAGGGCTGAGAGGATTGAGGGCTGAAAAATTTTGAGCTATGCCCAATAGATTAAAAGACCTCGAGATTAAGCGCAGGGCAAAACAAAATACCCTTGAGTAGCAGTGCAAACCAGTGTTTTATTCCTTTTCCTGTTACTGAAAGGAAAGGTTAAGTGATTTAGAAAGCATTGCTTCATATTTAGCTTTAAGATGTAAGCTAAAAAGCTCTGACCTATTAATCAGAGAAGCTTCAGGAATAAAATATCCAGTTACACATGCTTTTTAAACCCATCAAGTATAATTCTTGGGAAAAGCAGTAAGAATAAAACAGACTGGAATTTATCACTAACCAGGTAGTTTCTCCCTACATTTACCTTTGAAGGCAATATGGAAATCCAGTTGGTTCACTAAGACAGGCCAATAAAAACATTTTATGCTGGTACTTCACCACCTATATTGGCTGCCAAATCCATTTCTGGATCCAATTCAGAGTGTTGTTTTTAACCTTTAAAGCCATGATGGCGAACCTATGGCACACGTGCCACAGGCGGCACATGGCACCCTCTCTGTGGGCACGTGAGCTGTCACCTCAGTTCAGCTCCACCGCACACGCATGCATGCCTCCCACTGACCAGCTGGTCGTCGGGTCCCTGGCATGCATGTGCAGGTGGGTGGGGTACTGGTGGGGGCTTACGCACATGCGGGGGCACTTGCGGGGGTGGGGCATGTGTGAGGGCATGCACACATGTGGGGCACATGAATGGGGGTATGGTGCATGCACGGGGCAGGGCACATGCGCAGGGGGGGGCGTGGTGCATGCACAGGGGGCACGCATGCATTGCATTTTGGGGATTTAGGTGCACTTTGGGCACTCGGTCCAGAAAAGGTTAGCCATCACTGCTTTAAAGGCTTAGGATGACTTAAATGACTTAGGAACAGGTTACCTGAGCGAACACCTTCTTCTGTATGTACCAGTCCAGACCTTAAGATCTTCCACTAAAAGTCTCTTCCAGGTCCCCCACCAAAAGAGGTGAGGCAATTGTCTCCAAAGAGAGAGGTTGTGGAGAGATAGCCTCCATGAGTTTACTGACATCCTGCTCCATTTTCATCCTTTTTCTATAAAACTGATTCGTTGTGCAATAGACTGCGTTAGGCTCTAGGGTGATGGCACCCTGTTTATGAAATTCTTCTCCGGAAAGATTTAACCAATTTCCAAACTAGCATCATTTCAACACCAGGTGAAGTCCTTTCTATTTCCCTCCCCCCCCCCCGTTCTTCTTCTTTTCTTTTACTTGACTCTTAATTATATTTTATTTCTATTTTAATTTGCATAGTTTTAGATTTTGAATGACTCCCTTGCTGCTGTCTAGTTTACATGCAGTTTTGACTTTGTATTCTACTTGGCGGCATTTTACAGGACTTTATTCAAATCGCATTTTTAATATGCTTTATGGTAAACTGCACTGAGAAATATGGATATTGGGTGATTTTTTTTTAAATAGAGAAAATTAAATTGGATAAAATTAGAAGAAAAAAAGTCCTACAGGAAGGCAATAGCAAACCACTTCTATGTCGTTTTTCAGAAGACAATATTAATAAGTGCACAAAGTGCTGAGCTTGACATGAAAAAGAGTTTGCTGAGTCTCTTTTAGTGAGAAGGGAAGGGAAATGCATAAGGGACCATTCCATAAGAAAAGCCTTTCCTAATAGGTTTTGTTCTACCTGATCGCAACAGTGGCTATTGCATTAATATTATATACATCTTTTAATTTTCATTATTGAAAACATGACTTAGGATGTCGATATTTGATTTCTAGATGGAAGAAAATTATAGAGTAGGGATAAGAAATACATCTCCATTTGAAACGGGGACATTCATATTAATAGGAAGGTTTTCACACATAAAATAACCTGGATAATATCTTTGATCAGTTCATGAGGTGTTTGATTTTAGTGGCTATGTTTTACACGGCCTTGTTTGAACATTTGATTGCTGTACCATAGTGATTGCCTTGTTCAGTGACCGTTCACAATGATGAAAAAGCAACTTTACAACCAATCCTTCCATTTTTGACCTTATTTATAAAGCAAACAAAAGTTGACGAAAGATCAGTCGCAGATTGATGTAGTGATTACTTTGCTTAATGATGGAATTGCCAGTCCCAATAACGGTAGCTAAATAAGGATTACCTACATTAGGGTTTTAGGTTAGTTTTATTTTTTGTCTAGAATGTTTCCTGATCTGACAGCATATTTAAAAAACTGTAAGTGACTTTTCCTATCATTTTCTCCAGAAAAATGAGCACTTGATGTTTTTTTCGAGAATATAGAAGAGTGCTGTGGTGGTGCAGTGGTTAGAATGCAGTATTTCAGACTAATTCTGCTGACTGCCAGGAGTTCAATTCTTACCAGCTCAAGGTTGACTCAGCCTTCCATCTTTCTTAGGACAGTAAAAGGAGAAGCCATATTGTTGGGGGCAATATGTTGACTCTGTAAACTGATTAGAGATGGCTGTAAACCACTATGAAGTGGTATGTAAGTCTAAGTGCTATTGCCATTGCTATATATCAATGCATACTTAAAAAAAGGTTTTAAAGAATTAGTTCCTCTCATCCACCCAAATGAGTTAGGGTGAGCTATTTTGCTAAATGGGAGGTACCCAAAATTATAGAGAGTGTTAATGTTTTAACTGCAAATTTTCAGCGATTATATCTTCCTTTCTTCAATGCCAGTTTGTGAGAGAGGTGTTAGGCTGAGAAATAGCACACTGCTCAAAGTCACCAAGTGAAATACACAGATTGGAATGAGAATCTGAGTATTTTAGTTTTAGGCTGGTTCTTTAATCATGATACCACATCAATGGCTTGGATTATGTTGGTAGAACTAAATAGTGTGTGCTCCTCTTAAACAGTGAGATTAGTTTGAAATATTTTATCTTTGTGTTCAAGCCCAAAAGCCGGAAGAGAAATAAGGACCAAGCAAAATTTATGCTGACTCCCATATAGTTAATTCCCTTTGTATGTATAGCACTGAAGTTGACTCATGTGAGTTGGCTGACTCTCTGAACTTTCTTAAATTAGATGTGACCCACAGAGGCCTGAAGCACATTGCTTTAACTTGTCTGTTGTTAAATTCTCTCCCCCAAGCCCTGTTTGATTATGAAAAGTTGCCCTGTGGAATGAAGTTGGCCTCTGGCTTATGGAAAATGTTCACATCTTCAAAAAGTGGCTTCTTGAATTGGCATCTAACTGAATTATCAGAAACACTCAGCAGCTGGAGGGAAAGAATTACACATTAAAAAGTTGCTCAGTAGTTTTCTTCCTCCTTTTTTTTTTTTTAAAGAAAGGCTTACAACCTATGGGACTGATATATAAAAGAAAGATGAATTGGGAGACAACAGGAGAAAATATATATATATTTTTTTTACAATATAGCCAGTGACAAGAGATCATTGTGAAAGAGGCAAAGTCAAATGGCACTGATATCCAGCTTCACTCACATCAACGTCCCAACACATCCAGAAGAATCTTAAGGCATTTTTTAAAAAAAGATAATGAAAACGAACTGCTACCTTCTAGGGCAGGGGTCTCCAACCTTGGTCCCTTTAAGACTTGTGGACTTCAACTCCCAGAGTCCCTCATCCAGCAAAGCTTTGGAGACCCCTGTTCTAGGGAGTATGGAGCATAGTGGGAAGTAAAGAGCCTCAGAACAGACAAAGGGTTCTGCAAACCTGTTGCAACTTCTAACCATTCCAGTTGGGTAAAACAGCAGTAGAGGATTAGAGTCAGGGTTACCTTCAAAATTGGAGAAGAGGGAGCTAAATCTTAGGGGTTGATGCCAGCACATAAATATATTTGGGTTCTTCTTTAAAGTGACGTTTTATTTTTTGCATAGATAGAGTACTTCTCCTTGAAGTAAACCTTTTATCTCGTTTTGCGGAGTCATTCAAGGACTTTTATCCAGTTTCTAAATGTAGGAGTTTGAGTATCTGAAAAACTGGTCTGTATCCTTGTTTTAGATACATTTGACTACCTTTAAATCTAGACATATCCCCCACACAGAGTGCTTTCTGTTTGTTTTTTCTAGAAAAGAATTAGACAGGGATAGACAGTGAAGCAATAATCTTGGCACAGGAGAATAAGCTAGAATTTTTAGCTTGTTTTTTGGGAGGGGACTAGAAAGCAGACCTGAGCACTTTTAAAATAAAACGTTGTGCTTCTTGTTTTTTTTAAAAAAACAATTCTGAGAATTGGGACCGCTAAATTTTGGCAGCACAAGCAGAAGATTCTAGAGCTGCATAGAATATACGGGTCAAAAATTGCTTACACTAATTTAGAACAACTTGATTAATGCAAGCATTCCAGGTACAGAAAGCTGTTATTAATCTTGCCTTCAATTTTATGCCTAATTGGATGAGGATTTTTCTAAAAAAACTAAATAAATCTAGAGATAGTGGAAGAGATGTATCTGGCATGATTTTATCCAAAGATATTTACTGCGTGTTCTAGTAGACACTGTTAGTGAAAAAATCAAAGGCAATTCTAGCCATAGTCAATCACTCCCTTCTTACATTTCCAGACAAGACAATCCAGTGTGGTTAGGAGCCTATCTTTTGGCAGTTTGTGACACATGCCAATTTTGCTGACCAAAAACCCTAACATAAGCCCTAGAGTTCTATGACTGATGCTGTTTTCTCAGTTTTAAACTCTCTAACTTGACCACTGGGCACATACATACACCCCTTACAAAAACAGCCATCACCTTCATTTAGGGTAGAAAAACAGAACTGGATAGATTTACAAGCTGAAACATTAGTTGCCCCAACATGAAACACAATAAATAATTTGTGGCAGGAGGTCTTTTCGTTTCCTCAGCATAATCACTAACTTTTACCTCCCTATTGGTTTCCACAAGGATGAATACAAAAAGTGAACTGGGGAACTCAATGCATATGTCCTTTGCAGTTAACCATGAAGGTTGTTGGTATCTGTCATGGATTAGCTCATAAGCATAATTACATTATATTACATTTGATCTTTATTTCAAATATGACCTATATCTATGAACCAAATCACTCTATCTCTATCTATCTATCTATCTATCTATCTATCTATCTATCTATCTATCTATCTATCTATCTATCTATCTATCTATCTATCTATCTATCTATCTATCTATCTATCTATGGGACACTTTTTCTGTTTTGTTTTCCAAACTTGTGAAAGACTTTGTCATAAATCAAAGAGTAAAAGAAAAAAAAATAGTACTTTAATATTTATGAAAATTATTTCATAATACTTTTTTTTAAAAAAGTAGCAAATTAATACCAATGGTAAGTTTGCATTGTTGCTGAAATGGGAGAAAGAAATATATTCATGGAGTTGAATTTGGAAATGTTGCTATAACAGAGACTTTCACCAAATCATTTTGAGGAAGTAAAAAGAAATGTAGGTTTCATTTTTAATGAGATTGGACTTAGGTTCATAAATGAACTTCAAAAGTAAGTGACTCCCTAAGACAACTGTGATATTGCCATTTATTTTACTGGATAGCATGACTCAGATTTTCATTATTTCTAGGTGAACGAGTTTCTCAAGAGTGCCATTTTGTATTGTTCATTACAAGTAGAAAATATATGGAGATAAACAGTAGAATAGTCCTCTGAGGTTGATTTACTAGATCTTAATAAATATCTAGGGATAAATCTTGCATCCCATAATGTTTTTTCCCCCCAGATTTTAACCTTTTAAAAACTTTAAAAAACATTTTCTGCTCTGTTCCTATGTAAACCATTCCAGTTGCATCAGACCTTCTTCAAGAGCATTTATCTGAGAAAAAAATGGAGAGAGAGAGTCAAAATATTGATGAGTAATGATTGAAAGTATGCTTCTCTTATAAACACAAAGATTTTAAAAATAAATAAATTCAAACATTGGTGAATACACTTATGGATGCAAACACTTAAGTGCAAGCAGTGGTGGGATTCAAATAATTTAACAACCGATTTTCTGCCCTAATGACCAGCTGGGTGGGCGTGGCTTGGTAGTCATGTGACCATGTGGGTGTGGCCAACTTAACATCACTCACGTCGATGGGTGCTTCACTTTAGCTGTTACTATGTAATAAGGGTTAACCAAAGAGGCAGTTTCTGTAAGCAGGGCAATAAAGATTAGGGTAGAAACAACACCAGAATGTTTCCTTCCTGGCTTCCTTACAGGATTATCCCTGTAAAGTGGAAAAAAACAAAATAAGATTTCTTCCAACAACCAGTTCTCCGAACTGCTTAGAAAGTTAACAACCGAATAAGTGCGAACTGGCTGAATCCCACCACTGAGTACAAGTCCTGTTACCTTCCTGGAATCTCAGGGGAATTTTTCCTGAAAACCATTTATTTGTTTATTTTTTCTTTTCAATCTATGCTTATGTGGAGAGCAGGTTTCTTTGTCAGAGGAAACTTATAGCCACTTTTTGAACAAATATTTCTAAGTCTGCCCAGCCTTAGCCAGGGTAATATGAAATGAAACTGCTTTGGGAATGAATCCTGTGTGCATGTTCATTTTCACTGTCATTGGTGCACTGTTATGGATGGATCACAGAGAAAATAGATCTCTATAAATCTGCTGATTTTGGCAGGAAAGGGGAAACAAGTTGTGACAAATGGCTAAAACTTAGCTTCCCCTTTGTGGGTCTGTTCAGTCTTCCTTTCAAAGTCTGTTTTCGTAAACCAACTAAGATGCCCTGACCGAAGCCCAAAACAGGGACAATCCGAGTCAAATTTGTATGCAATATAAATACCATATAAGTTTTAGTTTTCAAAATTCCATGTTCTATACTTGCCTGCAGGAAGGAAGTACAAGAAAATGAACAAGCTCATTGATGTTAAAGTAAAGGTAAAGGTTCCCCTCGCACATACGTGCTAGTTGTTCCCGACTCTAGGAGGCGGTGCTCATCTCTGTTTCAAAGCCAAAGAGCCACCACTGTTGGAAGACGTCGCTGTCATGTGGCCTACATGACTAAATGCCAAAGATGCTTGGAGGCTGTTACATTCCCACCAAAGGTGGTCCCTATTTTTTCTACTTGCATTTTTTATGTGTTTTCGAACTGCTAGGTTGGCAAAAGCTAGGACAAGCAATGGGAGCTCACCCATTATGCAACACTAGGGATTTGAACCGCTGAAATGTTGACTTTTCGATCAACAAGCTCAGTGTCTTTGCCATTGAGCCGCCGTGTTCCTCTGATGTTACTTACACAGAAACCTTTGAAATAACTGATGATCTGGTCTTTCAGAATACTTTTGGAACAAAGAAGTGGGGAAGAGTATCTCAAATATCCAAGAGAATTAACTTTGTGGAGGATAGAAATAAAATGGGAGGGGCTCCCAGGAAGGTAAGAAAAAAAAAATAGAAGGGAAAGAAAAATGATTGGCCCAGGATTTCCTTTCCACAGTAACTTTTGCGGATCTCCAGAACTTAAAATGCAGTAGTTTATTAGGGAAACTTTGTCAAATATGACAAAAATGTGACCGTCTTTCTATGGCATGCAAACAAGGGTTTAACAAGGCATTCTGGTCTGTTCCCTATTCAAGTGATAAGGGGTTATATAAGCCATAGAATTATGTTTCGTCTTCACAATTACTCACTAAAGGATTTTCTGTGCTGGCTTCCCAAGAGGCTGACCCACCTCGCTTTGGTGGGCTATAATCTGTCTCCAATTCATTCTCATTAATAATGAATAAGTATTTATTTTTATTTATTTATTTAATTTATTTATTTGTCAATCATATATAAGATAAGAGGTAAAAGTATAAACATAATTTGGATACATGAAAAGAGTAAGTAAAAAAGGAATATTAGGACAGGGACGATAGGCACATAGGTGCACTTATACACGCCTCTTACAGACCTCTTAGGAATGGGGTGAGGTCAACAGTAGACATTTTAAGCTTAAAGTTTTGGGGATTTGGGGAAGAAACTACAGAGTCAGGTAGTGCATCCCAGGCATTGACCACTCTGTTACTGAAGTCATATTTTCTGCAATCGAGTTTGGAGCGGTTTATCTTGAGTTTGTATCTATTATTTGCTCATGTATTGTTGCGGTTGACAATTTGTCATTGACAAATAAATTCTAAATTTATTTTATTAGATAAAATTTATTTTATTCAAATAAAATAAAATTAAAAAATAAATTGACATTTATTGTTTTTAGTTCAAACATGGTTATTCAGCTTGCCTGAAATTAAAGGTGGTGGTGTTTTTTTTGTTTTTGTTTTGGTAGATTAGGCTAACTTCTGGAAAGAGACCCCAGAACATGGAAAATTTAAAAAGGAAGGCCAAGGACTGAAGAATGGGTAAAATGTACGCAATGTAGTAAAAAGGGGGGAATTGAAAAAAGATGGAAAATGAGGCTTGAAAGAAAGGAACGTGCTCTGTGGCAAAATTTGGCCAATTATCATTTGATAGAAATGTCATGATAATAACATTCAGGATATTTTCTGCTGATGAGGGAGAGCAATTCAGAGAGTGTGTCTGAAGAAACTCAAGCAAAGCAGATTGGGGAAAAAAATCTATGCTTGAGAGAGCAGACTGGCAATGGAATTTTCTTTCAGAAGAAAACAATTGGAAGGACACAATTTAAGGGAGGCTAGGCTGATGTTTGTTTGTTTGTTTATTGATTTATCTGCAAAGCTTATAATTATTATATTTAATAATAATAAATTATTATTAAATATAGATATATTATATATTATATATCTTATATATATAATAATAAGATATTATTATATATCTTCCATTGATAGGAAGGAAGTATACAAGCAAAAGACATTTGGGGTTGAGGGCTATAAGTCACAGACCAAGGAGTTCAGCTATGTGAGGTCTGGACTAAACTTTGACAAGACACTCTTGTCATCTTGTCACTTCTATTGTAACATGTAGAAGTGGGGTGGGCATGACAGAGCGAGAGAAAAATATGCAGTTAATTCTGTTATAGAGGGGGGGGGAAGCATATTAATTTGGGTCTTTAACAGAAAAGCTTTTGATGTTTTCAATAGGCCAGAAGTAGTAGGGGTTTTTTGGGGTTGGTATATTTATGTGTATGAATGAGGGAGACAGGGAATTATAATTCTGAAAAGCCTTATTGTTAACATATGGAAAGGACCCAGTGGGTTATATTAGAGATATTTTTGGTTATAAAGAGACCAGAAATTGTGGCTTATCACTATACTGACATACAGATCATCACTTTTAGGAAGAAGCTTGTTAAAGATTCACAAATTACTGGTTATTTTTTTCCACAATCAATGTTTAATATAGAACATATCTAAATAGACCCTTTTGGACTGCTTAATTTGTGGTTACTTGTTTTACATTTCCTATTTACACTTTGCCTCCAAGTTCTCTACAGCTATTTTTACATCCCATTTGTTACTCCAAGGAACCATTTTCTGAGAACAAGACTTTCCTTCAGTTCCTGAACTTGGAGGTATCTGTGTCATCAATATATGTGGCCATTTCATGAGACAAGGATCTGTACACTCCCAGTTGTTGCACCACTCATTAAACATATCTGAGACATGATTCAGTTAATTAAGAAACTAATTTAGTTGAGATGACATATTATATCCCAGAGATCTGTCTGTGGGACATAATATGTCATATTATGAGCCACAGATTAGTTTAGTATGACGTAACCATGGTTCTTTACTCATCAGCCAGTGGGAGACCATTTGGAGAACTGACTTGGTTTTTGCAAATACCTCAAGCTCTGTTACTAGAATGGTGCCATGAAAAGAAGGTCCCGCATCAAAGAGAGTTAATGCAGAAGGAAAACAGCTAAGATAAACTTTCTCCAGGATTAGTAAGAAAAAGGAGAATATGATGGAACAAACGCCATTTGATATGTTGCTCTTTGAGATCAGAAAATATACATTCCTAGGAAAAGAGGCAAGTTCTGTGGTAACTCCACAGTTACCCAAAAAGGAACTGATTACCTGAACAATTTATTTATTTATTTATTTATTTATTATTTAAATTTTTATACCGCCCTTCTCCCGAAGGACTCAGGGCGGTTTACAGCCAGATAAAATAAACATTCCTATTACAAAATAAATACTATTAAAATACCACTAAAAAACTTATTCAATTTGGCCGCAATTAAAATTTAGCAAATAATAAAACCCATTAAAAACCCATTAAAAACCCATCGATAAAACCCAATTAAAAACCCATAAAAAACTAACCCAGTCCAGCGCAAATAAATAAGTGAGTTTTGAGCTCATGCGAAAGGTCTGAGGTCCGGAAGTTGACGAAGTCCTGGGGAGTTCGCTCCAGAGGGCGGGAGCCCCACAGAGAAGGCCCTTCCCTGGTGTCGCCAGACGACACTGTCGCTACCGACGGCACCCTGAGGAGTCCCTCTCTGTGAGAGCGCACGGGTCGGTGAGAGGTATTCGCAGCAGCAGGCGGTCCCGTAAGTAACCCGGCCCTATGCCATGGAGCGCTTTAAAGACGTTCACCAACACCTTGAAGCGCACCCGGAAGGCCACAGGTAGCCAGTGCAGCCTGCGCAGGATAGGTGTCACTCGGGAGCCACGAGGGGCTCCCTCTATCACCCGCGCAGCTGCATTCTGGACCAACTGCAGCCTCCGGATGCCCTTCAAGGGGAGCCCCATGTAGAGAGCATTGCAGTAGTCCAGACGAGACGTCACAAGGGCGTGAGTGACTGTGCACAAGGCATCCCGGTTCAGAAAGGGCGAACTGGCGCACCAGGCGAACCTGGTGGAAAGCTCTCCTGGAGACGGCCGTCAAATGATCTTCAAAAGACAGCCGCATCCAGGAGAACGCCCAAATTGCGCACCCTCTCCATCGGGGCCAATGACTCGCTCCCGACAGTCAGCCGCGGACTCAGCTGACTGTACCGGGATGCCGGCATCCACAGCCACTCCGTCTTGGAGGGATTGAGCTTGAGCCTGTTTCTCCCCATCCAGACCCGTACGGCTTCTAAACACCGGGACAGCACTTCGATAGCTTCATTGGGGTGGCCCGGTGTGGAAAAGTACAGCTGGGTGTCATCAGCGTACAGCTGGTACCTCACACCGAAGCCACTGATGATCTCACCCAGCGGCTTCATATAGATGTTGAACAGAAGGCGAGATCGACCCCGCGGCCCCCCACAAGTGAGGTCCCGCGGGGCCGACCTCTGCCCCCCCGTCAACACCGTCTGCGACCGGTCGGAGAGATAGGAGGAGAACCACCGATAAACGGTGCCTCCCACTCCCAATCCCTCCAACCGGCGCAGCAGGATACCATGGTCGATGGTATCAAAGCCGCTGAGAGGTCTAATAGGACCAGGGCAGAGGAATAACCCCTATCCCTGGCCCTCCAGAGATCATCCACCAACGCGACCAAAGCCGCCTCAGTGCTGTAACCGGTCGGAAGCCGGACTGAACGGGTCCAGATAGACAGTTTCCTCCAGGTGCAGGGGAAACTGATATGCCACCATATTTCTACAACCTTCGCCAAGCGGTTGGAGACCGGACGATAGTTACCCAAAACAGCCGGGTCCAGGAAGGCTTCTTGAGGAGGGCCTCACCACCGCCTCTTTCAAGGCGGCCGGAAAGACTCCTCCAACAAGGAAGCACTCAGAAGCCCCTGAGCCAGCCTCGTGTCACCTCCTGAGTGGCCAGCACCAGCCAGGAGGGGCACGGGTCCAGTAAACACGTGGTGGCATTCAATCTACCCAGCAACCTGTCCATGTCCTCGGAGTCACAGGGTCAAACTCATCCCAAACAACATCACCAAGACCGCCTCAGATACCCCGCCTGAATCGCCACAATTTTGGTCCAGACCGTCCCTAAGCTGAACGATTTTATCGTATAGATAACCGTTAAACTCTCAGCACGCCCTCGCACGGGTCATCCCGCTCCCCTGGTGAAGGAGGGAGCGGGTCACCCGAACAGGGCAGCTGGGCGGTTATCTGTCGACGCAATGAGGGAGGAGGCGAGGAACGCCGCTTCCCTCAGTGCCACTAGGTAGGTCCTAGTATAGGATCTAACTAGTGTCCGATTAGCCTCTGAACGGCTGGACCTCCAGGAACTCTCTAGGCGCCTTCTCCAGCGTTTCATCCCCTCAGCTCCTCGGAGAACCAAGGAGCCGGTTGGGATCTGCGCCGGGTCAGAGGTCGCAAAGGCACGACACGTTCAGCCCCAGCCGCAGCCCGCTCCCAGGCTGCAGCTAGTTCCTCTGCCGTGCCGTGAGCCAGACCTCAGGAAGTGGCCCAAGCTCCGTCCGAAACCTCTCTGGGTCCATCAGGCCCCTGGGACGGTACCAACGTAATGGTTCCGCCTCCCTGCGGTGTTGGGTAGTGGTCAGAAAGTCCAGGCGAAGGAGAGAGTGATCTGACCATGATAAAGGTTCAATGACTATTTCCTTGAAGTCCAGATCTCTCAACCACTGACCAGAGACAAAATCAGGTCCAGTGTGCCTCCCGATGTGAGTGGGGCCATCCACTACTTGAGTCAGGTCCAAGGCCGTCATGGAGGCCAAGAACTCCCGAGCTACCGTCGATGACGAGCCGGCAGATGGCAAGTTAAAGTCCCCATGACTAACAGTCTGGGGTCTCCACTGCCACCCCGCAAGCACCTCCAGGAGCTCGGGCAGGGCAGCTGTCACGCAGCAAGGAGCCAGGTACGCCACCAGCAAGCCCATCTGACATCTATGACCCCACCTCACAAAGAGGGATTCACACCGCGATCTGAGGTACAGTGGTCTCCTCGGCTCTAGACTCTCTTTAATAGCAACCGCCACCCTCCACCCCTACCCTGGGCCTCGGCTGATGGAATGCACGGAAACCCGTGGGCACATCTCGACCAGGGCACACCCTTCAGTGCCCAACCAGGTCTCCGTAACGCCTATAATATCCGCTGCACCCCTGAATCAGATCATGTATTAGGGGGCCTTATTAACACGGACCGTGCGTTGCATAACATCAGACGAGGCCCAGGCTCTGAGGGTCTTGACCATCCGGGAACGGGAAAAGTCAGATCGGGCACGCGATCGCCTGTAAACATCGAACGCTGACCCCTATGTTCATACGATCCCCCCCTTCCGCCATATCTGCCCCTCCCACTTACCGTGCAAATAGACTCACCCTCACACAAAGGAACACACTCCCCCCCCATAACCTCCGAACCCATTTGATAGTCGCAAACAATGGCACTGTATGACAGCCCTCAAATAAATAATAGACCAGAAATAAGAAATATTTATCTCTCTAATGGGCAGCAGAGTAGCCAACGCACACACGAAGTTTTTTCTATAACTCGACAACCTCACGCACACACAGGCAATCATACCTTATCACTCCAGAAACAAATACTCAAGTCACAAATAAGCTTTCACCTCCCTGACCTTGAAATCAAGGGTGATGCAGGACTTGAAACCTGCCTAGACAAATTTCTGGGAGAGCAATATTCCCATCTTCATTCAGCCAGGTTTTGGTAGCATACATTAGATCTGCTTAATCATCCAAAATTCATGAATGAACAGGCAGGTCTGGCATTCACCTGTAGTAGTTTGAGTCTGGGTGTCCTGTCAATCCAGGTCCTCATGATAGGGTTACTGAATAGAAAAAGACCAACTTGGCACCTCTTAGTGAATTCATATTTTTTAAAAAAGAAATTCGTTTTCTTCAAAATTTGATCAACAACCATCCCACCAATATTTTTGAAAATTGTTTTAAAAATAGCAGGACATAATAGTACAACTCAAACTGGCATTACAAGATAATCTAATGCTATTTTATTTTATTTTTCAGGATTCTCTCACTCCAACCAGTGCACTTGTCTAATATCATGGTGCTTAAGTTCGATTTATCTAAAGATGTTAATAGGGTGGATTAAAATAAGCCTTTAAGAAGAAAGGCTTTAGCTGCCTGTAAATTGCTGTGAAACTTTTCTGAATTTGCAGAAAGAATTTGCTTGACCATTCTTCAGAATCTTTATAGGGTTTTTTTTCCCCATTATGAGAAAGATTTACTTATATATAATTTTTTCTCTCATGATGAGTTATTGTTTATGTTGATGATTGTATATACTGTTGTGACAAATGAAGTAAACGTCTGGATTACTGCAATGCTCTCTACATGGGGCTCCCCTTGAGGGGCATCCGGAGGCTTCAGTTAGTCCAGAATGCAGCTGCGCGGGTGATAGAGGGAGCCCCTCGTGGCTCCCGCATGACACCTATCCTGCGCAGGCTGCACTGGCTACCTGTGGCCTTCCGGGTGCGCTTCAAGGTGTTGGTGAACGTCTTCAAAGCGCTCCATGGCATAGGGCCGGGCTATCTACGGGACCGCCTGCTGCTACTGAATACCTCTCACCGACCCGTGCGCTCTCACAGAGAGGGACTCCTCAGGGTGCCGTCGGCGCGACAGTGTTGTCTGGCGACGCCCAGGGGAAGGGCCTTCTCTGTGGGGGCTCCCGCCCTCTGGAACGAACTCCCCCCAGGACTTCGTCAACTTCCAGACCTCCGAACCTTTCGTCGCGAGCTTAAAACTCACCTATTCATCTGCGCTGGACTGGGTTAGTTTTTAAACTTATGGGTTTTTAATGGGTTTTTATTTTAAATTTTAACCGTGGCCAATTTAATAAGTTTTTTAATTATATTTTAATCGTATTTATATTGTATTATTTTGTATTTTTTATCAGGCTGTGAACCGCCCTGAGTCCTTCGGGAGAAGGGCGGTATAAAAATTTAAATAATAAATAAATAAATAAATAAATAAATAAATAATAATAATAATAATAATAATAATAATAATAATAATAATAATAATAATAAAAAGATGCCTTTCTTAAACTCAGTTCCTTTTTTTCGAATATATATATCCTATACATTTCCCTTTATGTGGAAAAAAACACTTGTGGTTCCCCCCCGCCCCACTCTCTCTTCATTAAATACTATAAAGAGGCAAACATTGCAGTGTTAAACTTCAAATAATCTCTATCTCTCTTGTTTTGTGTATGTGTGCTGGAGACATAATCTTCCTCAAATAACCACATCCTGTAGTGATATTTGGCACTCCTCATATTATTCTAAAGAGCCTGAAAGGAGGGGAATTTAGACTTAGCAGCTAGAGATTGTGGTTTTGTGAAATTGCTTAACCTAATAAAATATTGACACACGTTTCTATGTACAGGTAACCTGGGTATAATGCAATGTTTATTTAAAAATAGAAACTAGACTCCATCAAGCAAATGAGGATAAATTAAAAGGTTAGATTGCTATGCTTCTGTACAACACTTCTCTGCATAGCATGATTTTGTGAATTTTTTTATTTCTTGATTGACAATAACAAGAGGCACATACTTGAGAACTTCTAGGTCAGATAGTGGTCAGAAATTTAACAATGCAGTTGTGCAGAAACATAGTAAATTTTGGCTTTTTAAGTCATTTGGGTTGGGGATTACATAGAAACCAGGATCTCCTCTATGTGCAAAAAGATGTGAGGAAGCAAATTATATTTGAAAAGCTGAAAGTTGTGGCCACTAGTAATTTTCTGGAGGAATTCTTGGGAAGTAATCAGATTAGGAATCCCTGCCAATGAATATGTTTCTCCATTTAATAGTTACCATCAAAGCATTGAAAGAATATTGGGCAGATAAGAGAGCACGTTTGGCAGTGGTGAAATCTGAACTGGTTTACTACCAGTTTGCTGGCTGCGCATTCACGCTGTGTGCATGCATGCGCAGTGAGCACCACACATCAAATGCAAGGTGCACATGTGCACACGCAGTGCACACCAAAAGGAGGCATGCAGTAAGTAGAACAGCACACGGGTGTGTGTGATCAGCTGATCTTTTTTTTTTACTTTTAAAAACATTTTTTTACAACCTCTTCGACTGAATAGGTTGTAAAAAAATGCTTTTAAAAATTAAAAAAAAGGCTCTGATGACCGTGCAGCTCAGCTGGGCTCATCAGAGCCTGTTTTTTACCTTTTAAAAGCATTTTTTAACAAACTATTCGGCTGAATAGGTTGTAAAAAATGCTTTTAAAAGTAAAAAAAAGGCTCTGACAATCGCGTGGCTCAACTGTGATCGTCAGAGCCTCTTTTCTTACCCTTTAAAAGCATTTTTTAAAAGAAGGAGGAAGCGGGGAATGGCCACCAGGCACTGGGTGGGCATGGGTGAGTGTGGGGGGGCAGGGATTTTTGCGCCTGGTTCTCCAGACCACCTGCTGCCGTCGCTATTGGATTGGCCATCTGGTCCGAATCGGGAACATTTCACCCCTGAGGTTTGGTATGTGCTGTTACGAAGGATAAGCTTCAATTCAAATGACAAGAAAGAAGATAGTTATTAATAATCAGAGAAGCCATCGAGATAGAAAAACGCCCACACAGCATGAACAAACGAGATGATACCTCTCGCCTACCAGCTATTTTGAAACCCGCCCTTATTGACAAACGAGTCCCTAACACGAGGAATGACACCAGACCCACACTCATGAGGTCCACACAGGATGTCACCACCACACATCCACCCAGAAAGCAGACCCAAACCCACACTGATCAGGAAGCACGACCAAGGACCAGAAGCCAGACCGCAGCTGCAACATTAGCCATTTCAAACCCCTCCAATCCATACATACAGCAGACAGACACCCACTATGAAGATGTAGCACGACCACAAACACGAAGCCAAACAACAGCAATGCAGCTCACCAGCTCAAATCCCCTGCAACTCAGACTAATCTGAGCACAACCAAGCCCCACCCAAACAGGACACACCCCAGCCAATCAGAGCACAAAACCCCCATCCAATCAGAGCACAGCCAAGCTCCCACCCAATCAGTGCAAACCCCACTAGCAGTTAAAAGGAAGAAACAGCTGCAATCACACATTGCTCCCAGAAGCACAAAGCTGAAGCCTGAAGATGACGAATGAGACTTCAAACGTCGCCAAGACACTTCCAATTTTACGTGGAGAAAACCGAATAACCAAGACCTACACACACACACCAAGGACCAGAAGCCAGACCGCAGCTGCAACATTAGCCATTTCAAACCCTCCAATCCATACATACAGCAGACAGACACCCACTATGAAGATGTAGCACGACCACAAACACGAAGCCAAACAACAGCAATGCAGCTCACCAGCTCAAATCCCCTGC
Source organism: Ahaetulla prasina (assembly GCF_028640845.1). Classification (NCBI taxonomy): domain Eukaryota; kingdom Metazoa; phylum Chordata; class Lepidosauria; order Squamata; family Colubridae; genus Ahaetulla; species Ahaetulla prasina. Next base: position 96,774,646 of record NC_080541.1, on the reverse strand, counting down.
AACTCAGACTAATCTGAGCACAACCAAGCCCCACCCAATCAGTGCAAACCCCACTAGCAGTTAAAAGGAAGAAACAGCTGCAATCACACATTGCTCCCAGAAGCACAAAGCTGAAGCCTGAAGATGACGAATGAGACTTCAAAACGTCGCCAAGACACTTCCAATTTTACGTGGAGAAAACCGAATAACCAAAGACCTACATACAAACACCGCGAAAACCTCAGAAAATATATATATAGGTTTTCACGGTATATGGTTCATACGGGTCTTTTGTAAGGTTGAGAGTATCTTGGCCAAGATACTCTCAACCTTTCATGGAAAAGACCCGAATATTCCAAGACCTACACACACACACCAAGGGAATTAATAATTGGAATAAGAACTATATATTGCGTGTAATTTGTGCTGAGGTAATATTTAAGTAGACATAAAGTAATAATTATTTCTCCTCTTAATATATTTTTACTGATGAGATTTTTAACAAACTATTCGGCTGAATAGGTTGTAAAAAATGCTTTTAAAAGTAAAAAAAAGGCTCTGACAATTGCGTGGCTCAACTGTGATCATCAGAGCCTCTTTTCTTACCCTTTAAAAGCATTTTTTAAAAGAAGGAGGAAGCGGGGAATGGCCACCAGGCACTGGGTGGGCATGGGTGAGTGTGGGGGGGCAGGGATTTTTGCGCCTGGTTCTCCAGACCACCTGCTGCCGTCGCTATTGGATTGGCCATCTGGTCCGAATCGGGAACATTTCACCCCTGAGGTTTGGTATGTGCTGTTACGAAGGATAAGCTTCAATTCAAATGACAAGAAAGAAGATAGTTATTAATAATCAGAGAAGCCATCGAGATAGAAAAACGCCCACACAGCATGAACAAACGAGATGATACCTCTCGCCTACCAGCTATTTTGAAACCCGCCCTTATTGACAAACGAGTCCCTAACACGAGGAATGACACCAGACCCACACTCATGAGGTCCACACAGGATGTCACCACCACACATCCACCCAGAAAGCAGACCCAAACCCACACTGATCAGGAAGCACGACCAAGGACCAGAAGCCAGACCGCAGCTGCAACATTAGCCATTTCAAACCCCTCCAATCCATACATACAGCAGACAGACACCCACTATGAAGATGTAGCACGACCACAAACACGAAGCCAAACAACAGCAATGCAGCTCACCAGCTCAAATCCCCCTGCAACTCAGACTAATCTGAGCACAACCAAGCCCCCACCCAAACAGGACACACCCCCAGCCAATCAGAGCACAAAAAACCCCCCATCCAATCAGAGCACAGCCAAGCTCCCACCCAATCAGTGCAAACCCCCACTAGCAGTTAAAAAGGAAGAAACAGCTGCAATCACACATTGCTCCCAGAAGCACAAAGCTGAAGCCTGAAGATGACGAATGAGACTTCGTCGAAACGTCGCCAAGACACTTCCAATTTTACGTGGGAGAAAACCCGAATAACCAAAGACCTACATACAAACACCCGCGAAAACCTCAGAAAACATATATATATATATATATATATATATATATATATATATATATATATGTGTGTGTGTGTGTGTGTGTGTGTGTGTGTGTGTGTGTGTGTGTGTGTGTGTGTGTGTGTGTATGCAGGTTTTGGTATGTTTGGGTCTTTTCCCGTGTAAGATTGGAAGTATTTAGGCAACGTTTCGATGAGATCTCACTCATCATCTTCAGGCTGAAAGATGATGAGTGAGATCTCATTGAAACGTTGCCTAAATACTTCCAATCTTACATGGGAAAAGACCCGAACATACCAAAACCTGGATACATATACCCGTGAAAACCTACGAAACTATATATATAGGTTTTCACGGGTATAGGTATGTAGGTCTTGGCATATTCGGGTCTTTTCCCGTGTAAGGTTGAGAGTATCTTGGCCAAGATACTCTCAACCTTTCATGGGAAAAGACCCGAATATTCCAAGACCTACACACACACACCAAGGGAATTAATAATTGGAATAAGAACTATATATTGCGTGTAATTTGTGCTGAGGTAATATTTAAGTAGACATAAAGTAATAATTATTTCTCCTCTTTAATATATTTTTTACTGATGAGATTTTTTTAACAACCAGCACCAATATTAGAAAAGAAACAAAGAAAATAAGAAAGAATAGTGAATAAATAATGAAAATAGAAAAAGAAATACAAAAGGACAAAGAACAAAGAAAAGACTGCTGTATAAAGAAGTGGCTTTCACTCTTTTTGACAAATGTTATAACTACATTTATGTTTTGCTCTCTCTCTCTCTCTCTCTCTCTCTCTCTCTCTCTCTCTCTCTCTCTCTCTTAGTTTACACCCATAAATCAAGCTCATTTTTCTCTTTTTTTAAGCAAAAAAATGCATAAGAGGTTTCCAGCCTCAGATAAATGTAATTGATATCACCCAAGTTAATTTTGCTGTCTCTATGATGTTCAATAAATAGATATGAACCTATATTTTTTTTCCTAGCTGAAGTGAATTAAATGTGTGTTTTCTCTGAACTAGGGGTTGAGTGGGAATTTGCTGGGTATAAAAATAATCTGGAAATTACCTAAAGAAGTTTTCCAGCAGCTTTCAAATGAAGTAAAAAATGTTGGTTTGTTTGGGCATAGCGTGTTATGTGAACATAGTGGTTGTATTTTGCTGCTTAGGGATTTGGAATTCAAATATTTCATGAACCAAGCCAAATGATAAACACAAGCTTTCTATGTAATAAGAGATCTGACTTGATAAGCGTCATTTGCTTTATTTATCTTTGTTCTTTTCAGCAGTTCTAAGCCTTTGTTGGTTAAATTGACAGATATTGGATTACACTTTGCTAAGTTACCCTTTAATAAAAATTGAAAGCAGAAACTTACAGCCTTTAATACTGGCAAACAAATAATTAGAACATATTATGATTCCACTGTACTTAATTAAAACAATTGGCATAAAGCTATGTACTTGTTCAGGGCTGCTGGTTCTGCGTCTTGGAGGGTGGTAAGCATGTAATAATGGTTACCTCGTAAGTCAGGACAGCAACATTATTATAGAGCTTATGAGGAAGAATTATTATTTCATGCAGATCTTGGAGTGTACGGGCAAAACATAAAGCTGATTCATGATTCTTCCCCATCATAAGGAATCTGATCTAGACAATTCATCAGCCTAGAATATAAAGTATAAATGTGGTCAGTAAGATGTGGATTTGTATTTCTTTCCTCACCACATGACACTTGAATTGAGGCAAATATAAGTTGGTTCCTTATTTGTTTAATGATGTTACTGGAGAATTCTGGGGAAGTTCAGAGAAAACTCCCAGAAAAAGTTGGCAAGTTGTAGGCATGTGGTACTGAAGTCATTGTGTGACTTGTTTGAGTTTACCTTAGCATGATATGTGAACTTAGCTATATTAGCATGATGTGGTTTATCAAACAAAGCATCATTTAGTTTTATGACAGCCAGACTATGATGGCTATTTCAACAAAAGTGGTTTAACAAAATATGATTTCATGATATATCAACATTGCCGTAACTTCAATTGTTTCTATTCATATTATTGGGTTTCTTTATTCTATTTTTCCTGAATGTTACTAGTCCATTTTGCCTTTTTAGACATTTTGCACTGCTTTTGAATATCTTAGTGGAGTTGTATTTTTTTTTTCGGTTCCCTAAATCTCTAAAGCTGGAAAAGATCCATCTGCTTCAGAATATGTATGTTATAAGATCAAACTTTGTGTGCTATTTTAGTCACATAATTTACAGGCACATCAGTTAAAGAATAATTAAACAAACAAAAAAATCTTCATCAGTATGAACAAATTTTAAATGGCTGTGCCAGTAAAAAATGGTTGTCTTCGAGACGACTTCCGGTATCCAGCGGCAACGGACGTCTGGAAGGCTTCTCCTGCCTCCAGCGCCCGAATCCGGCCGCCGCCGAGGCCCTCAGGGGCCAGGTGTTCCGAAAAGGACACCTGCCGCACGGACGGCTCGCCAGGGGTCTCCCAGCCGACATACAGGACTGTGGGGACCGATGCTGGCGCGTCCTAGGCTCGGCGGGGTTCGGAGGCCACAGGCCGCGGCCATTATTTTGGTCGCCTGGGCGCTGTGCCCGTGACACCGGGCATTGATTTATAACTGCAGCAGCCTGGTGGTGAACAGGGCACGGAGAAGAATTGAGGAGGAGAAGGGAAGGAATATCGTAAACGTGAGTGGACTGCCCGGAGTGCGGGGGTTTTCTCCCCTGCGGTTGGAAGGAGCACGAGTTATTCTGGAGAGAGGAGAACTTAAAATAAGAAGATTACCGGTTTTGTGGAGCTCTGGAGAGAAGAGGTGATGGAGAAATTTAGGAGGAAGGTTTGAGGCCCCTCCTTCTGGGGAACAGTGGTGGCGCCCAGCTTCCGCCTTCACTATGAGAATTTTGATGACATCACTTCCTTCGGCTTCCTGGTTGACTAACTGTACTCTGGACTCGTTGCTCCTGTGAGTGCCCCTGGTGGATCCGGAGGAAATTACAAGGATACTGTGCCTGCCTGAGGATTTTGTATTTTTTTCCTTAATGGCAAAAGGTCAGAGACCAACTGCTGGAGAGATGGAGAGAATTTTGGAAAAGTTATCTAATATGGACAAGAAATTGATGAAATAAGAGCAGAAATTGTGACTATCCAAAAGGATTTAAAGGATACTCAACAAGTTTCAGCAGAAAACAAGCAGAAAGTGGAAGGTTTGAGGGTGAGATGCGGCAGTGCAGAAAAGAGAGGAGACGACAGGCAATGCTGTGCTTGACCACAGATGGATAAAATGTCTTATTTCCTTAGGTTTCAAAATTTGGAAGAAGTGGACCAAGAAGACTTGAGAGATGTTGTGACTAAATTGTTGGGAGAATTTCTTGGGAGAGGTGTTGATTTCATGAATTGGGATGTGGATCGAGTTTATAGAGTTAATTGCAATATGCACGCACGCATGCAGTTCCCAGAGAGGTTCATGTCAAATTTGTGAGAAGAGAGACGAGAGATGAAATTTTAGAAAACATAGGAGTGGGGCACTGATTTACAGGGGCAGGGAGATAGCCATTCTGAGGCAGATTCCCAGACAGGTACGTGAAAAAAGAAAGAAATATTATTTTTTGTCAAGCAAATTGTACCAGAAGGGAGTGGGCTTCAGATGGCTGATGCCAGAGGGATTGATGATTTTCCGGGAGGGCATTACGAAATAAAACAGTACACTATGGAGGCTACGGCCTATGTGGAGGAACACAAAGCCTTCCTGGAATCAGATGACCCAGGAATTGAAGAAGGGGAGGTTATAGATCATGGGGCTGAAGCGGCTGCCGCTGTTGCGGCCCTGGAGTTGGGTCAGGCTGAACCCAGAGTTCTGAGATCCAAAACTAGGAAGTGATAAAGATATTTGGGATTGTGTTGGTTTTCCTTATTCTCTTTTGTACGATATTCTGTTTATTCTTGACTCTTCTTTATTACGTATTTAAAATTTGCAAACTTAGCTACTTCGTGTCACCTGCTTGCCTTATGGCTGTTGTATGTGTTAAAAATTTGAGTAAAATTCTTATTTTAGATAAGAAAAATGAAAATTTACCATACCTGATATGTATTTGTATAAACCTTTTTTGACTAATAAAAACTTTTTGAATAAAAAAAAAAAAAAAAAAAAATGGTTGTCTTCTTATACCATTCACTGGGGGCTGCCACTTTAGTAAATAGCAGTTGAATATAATATACTATATTGGGGCACTTTTATAGTCTAAAAAATTTATCATCGGTTTGGATGAACATTTTTTCCAGAGCAAACTGGTATTGACTAAGGCACCCTACCTCCATCCAGATGCACTAGGTGCATTTCTCTGTTCTGAAAACCATAATCCAAGCAATGCATAAATCCCACTTAAAGAACTGATCATATTTTTTTTTAAAGAAATAGTTGGCCTTTTGCTGAATTCACTGTGACTGAAATAAGACAAGTGAAGTTACTGTAATTCTGAACTAATTTGGAACTTTTAAATTAAAACTAAGTGCCAATCAAGCTGATATATTCCATGTAGCATATGACTAGGGTTCTTTTAATGAAAATGTCTTCAGACTTTGGAAGTTCCAGCTACAACCCATTTGGAGATTGTCAATTGGGAGGAAAGCTACCATATAAAGCAGTGATGGGTTTCAATTTTTTTTACTAATGGTTCTGTGGGTGTGGCTTGTGGGCGTGGCATCGCTTGGTGGGTGTGGCAGGGGAAGGATACTGTAAAATCCCCATTTCTTCCCGATCAGCTGGGACCTGGGAGGCAGAGAATAGATGAGGGTGGGGCCAGTCAGAATATTTACTACCGGTTCTCCAAACTACTCAAAATTTCTGCTACTGGTTCTCCGGAACTGATCAGAACCTGCTGAAACCCACCTCTGGTACAGAGATTGAGATGGCCATTGTCTCTTATTTAAATAATAGGATGTAACATTGCATCCAGGAATAAAGACAGAACATTTTCCACCATTGCTTTTTAAAAATATTTTGCTGAAGTAAAGCACATGGCCTCAACAGAATTAAATTGGAGGCTTTTAAAAAAAGAAGCAAGAGGCTATAAAAACGTCTGGTTGTTCCTCTAGGGTTGTTCAATATTGCCTTTAAAACCTTGCACAATCACACTATGCAGCCATTTTTAAAAAGCAATCCAGTTTACAATAACAGGAGCAAGCTACAGATTGTCAGAGGGTCAACACATACAGTAAATGTGCTGCTCCTTCCATCTAGATTAATTACAGGGACATGCTTACTGACTAAGGAAGTTTTTCACTTGTACTTTGTCCTAAAATGAGCAGGTTCAGGGACTTAATGGGGTCAAATGGGTAGAAAGGCATATTTATTTATTTATTTTTATTTATTTATTTTTGTCACAACAATATACTAACAATATACATCACACAAAATGATTATATAGTATATAAACATATATATGAGGAAATATGAGGAAGCGCTCCATGGCTTAGGACCCGGGTACTTACGAGACCGCCTACTGTTACCTTATGCTTCCCACCGACCGGTACGCTCCCACAGAGAAGGTCTCCTCAGGGTGCCATCCGCCAAACAATGTCGGCTGGCGGCCCCCAGGAGTAGGGCCTTCTCTGTGGGAGCAGCGACACTCTGGAATGAACTTTCCCCTGGCCTACGCCAAGTGCCTGATCTTCGGGCCTTTTGCCGTGAGCTAAAAACATATTTATTTATTCAAGCTGGACTGGCATAATGGTTTTTTAATATTTTAATTGGGTTTTATTGTGTGGGGTTTTAAATTTTTTAAAATTTAAAATTTAAATTTTTAAACATTGGCCTTTTTGTAATATGTTTTGTTTTAAATTTTGATTTTAATTGTATATATATTATGTTTTATTTAGGCTGTACACCGCCCTGAGTCCTTCGGGAGAAGGGCGGTATAAAAATTTGATAAATAAATAAATAAATAAATAAAATAAAAGTATAAGCATATATGTATAAGAATAAAAAACAATAGGAAAGGAACAGTAGGCACGTTTGTGCTCTTATGCACACCCCTTATAGTCCTCTTAGGAATGGGGTGAGGACAATAGTAGAAAGTTTTTGGTTAAAGCTTTTGGGATTATGAGAAGAGACCACAGAGTCAGGTAATGTGTTCCAAGCACTGATAACTCTGTAACAGAAGTCATATTTTCTGCAATCTAGATTGAAGCAGTTAATATTAAGTTTAAATCTATTGGTTGCTCTTGTATTATTGTAATTGAAGCTGAAGTAGTCTTTAACAGGAAGGACATTACAATAGATGATTCTATGAGTTAAATTTAGGTCTTGTCGAAGGCGACGGAGTTCTAAGTTTTCTAAACCTAGGATTTCAAGTCTGGTGGGATAAGGTATTTTGTTGTTTTCAGAGGAGTAGAGAACTCTTCTTGTAAAATATTTCTGGACACGTTCAATTGTATTGATGTCAGAAATGTGATGTGGGTTCCATACAGGCGAGCTGTATTCTAGAATTGGTCTAGCAAATGTTTTATATGCTCTGGTTAGTAGTGGAGTGTTTTTGGAAAAGAAGCTACGCAAGATTAGGTTTACAACTCTTAGAGTCTTTTTTGCTATGTAGTTGCAGTGGACTTTAGCACTTAGATCATTTGATATGAAAACTCCAAGGTCTTTAACAGGATGGGGTCATCTGTAAGGTAATGTCCATCAAGCATGTACTTAGTGTTTGGGTTCTTTTTTCCAATATGTAAGACTGAGCATTTGCTGGTTGAGATTTGGAGTTGCCAAGTTTTAGACCAAGCGGTTAGAAGATCAAGGTCTTTTTGAATGGTAGATATATTGTCGGTGGTGTTAAATAGTTTGACATCGTCAGCAAAGAGAACACAATTACTTGAGATATGGTCACAAAGATCATTTATGTATATTATGAAGAGTGTTGGTCCAAGAATGCTACCTTGAGGAACGCTACTCTTGACAGGAACAGGATTTGATAGAGCATTGCCAATTTTAACCACTTGTTGTCTGTTAGACAGAAAAGCAGATATCCAATTGTGAAGGGGTCCTGAAATGCCCAATAAATAAATATTACCCAATGGAGGATAAGATTTCAGTTTGATGATGTCAATCCATTACATCAGAATAAATCTTTGAAATACCATGGTATTCTGGAGGAGAATATGAGGAAAACTGATTCACATGGTTTTGTACTATAACAGTGATGGCTAACGTTTTCCGGACCAAGTGCCCAAAGTGCATGTGTGCGTGTGCAAACCCCCAAAATGCAATGCGTATGCACCCCTGCATGCGCCCTGCATCGCACACATGTGCATCCTGCCCCCACATGTGCGCCACCCCCATGCATGCAGCCCCCACATGCGCCCTGCTCTCAGGCATGCATGTACACCCCCCCATCTGCCTTGCTCCCATGCATGCACATACATCCCCGCATGCGCCCAGCCTCCCATGCATGTGACCCCCACATGTGACCCTGGCCCCCCCAAATGTGCCACCCCCCGGCACATGCACAGCAGAGACCTGAAGACCAGCTGGCCAGCGGGAGGCATGTGCACATGCATGGCAGAGCTGAGCTGGGAGATGGCTCGCATACCATGGGTTTCCCATAACTGTACTATAACATAATATTCCCCCTAGTTTTCCTATTTTTAAGTGACATTATGAAAATCCTTGCCCATGAAAGTTCTTTTATTTGACATTGGAAAAAGATACGGGCATACCTTATTTCTCTGAATATAGTTTTATAAAGAGGTCCTTCAAGTTGTTCTGATGGAAAGGATCAGTGCCGGGTATACAGATCTAGTAAACCTCATGACTTGGAGAAAGGATGGAAGAATATATGCCCAAGTATTATCTTAATTGTTATTGAACTGCTAACCAAATGGAAATGTGCCTGGCACCAAAGTCAGTGGTGGGACTCAAGTAATTTAACAACTGGTTCTCTGCCCCAACAACCAGTTTGCCAAACTGTTTAGAAAGTTAACAGCCGGTTCTCCCAAAGTGCTGTGAACTGGCTGAATCCCACCACTGATCAAAGTAGAGTAGATTATTTTAAAACCTCAAGTATCTTCCAAGTTGATTTTCCAACATTTTTCTTGGTCTCTGATTCCTGACATTTTTTATGACTTCAGATTTTGTGTCTGTCATCACTTCATTTCCACCCAGATCTCAATTCTGACTTCGTTCAGCTATAAAGTATTCTGTCTCTCAGAACAATGACATCTGCCTAGGTATAGATGCAAATTTTTTTCTGAGCTGTTTTCCGGACTTTTTTCTACTGCCTGAGAGTATATGCACCAAATTTATGAAAGAGGGGTAGGATCACAACCTATAGTCCCTAATTTAATTCCTTTCTCCTAACAGCATCTTTTGCTCCACTGATATACTGTGTTCTGTCCTCCCAACCTCAGTCCGGGAGACACGTGAACTGACTCAATTAGCCAGCAATTTAGTCCACGGTAGTTATCAGCTCTGGCAGCAAACTAGCGATCATCTGCCAAGGTTTTCTTTATCTTCCCTGATGCTGGCGTCACAGAAACTTGTTACCGGAGTAACCAGGAAGTCAGGAACAAACAGCAAGCCAAGCCAAATGCTCAGTCAAATAGTTCAGCTCAAGTTTTCTCCAGTCAGTTTGTTTTGTCCGTCACGAAGTAGTAGAGCAGCCCCTCCTGCTTTTATACCCTGTGGGGTATGGCTCCATGACTCAGCACTCTCTAGGCCTGCCCCACTCCTTCTTTTGTTGTTCCCGCCTCTCTTGTCTATGAAACCTGGGATCTAACCAGGACTGATTGTCCACAGCTGGGTCTGGAAGCATTGCCTGGGCAGGGGGAGATACAGGAGACAGAGGCCTCATCACCTCCTCCACCTGGCCTGCCTCTGGCTCCTGGAGCTGAGCCAGAGAGGTTGGCCCTACAGAGGGGAGCCCCGACGGCCCTTCCCCCTCACTCTCTGAGTCACTTTCTGGCAGGGGCCAGGCCCGGGGTGGGGGGGGCTGGATCTACAACATACTGGTACATTTTTTAAATGTTCAGAGATGTGGTGCAGTTCCTGTACACCAATGCCACCAGCTCCATCCATTCCGCCGCTGGCATCACTGAACTATTTTCCACCTGAGTGGATGTCCACTAAGAATCCATCCTCTCATTACTCCTGTTCATTTTATGCATGAGCACAGTGACTGTGAACCTGCAAACGCCGCATCCATGGACCTTACTCTTTGCTGAAAATGTTATGCTGGCTCGTGAGACTTTGGATGGAAGAAGGATTGGTCAACCAATGGAAGACATGATCAACGAATTTGGACTGCAACTTAATTTGGTGAAAACTGAATACCTGGAATACGGCTTCCAGATAGACATCATCATCAAATAATACTTGCTAAAAGGAAAGTTCAGATTTCTGCAACTCTGTACTATTTCTGCATTTTTACATTACCCATCTTGTACAAGAAGTTTAAAATAATTCAGGCGAGGTAAAGTGGGCAGACATGTCCCTGTTATATATTTTCCTGTTTATTACTGCTATTTTTACTTCTAATTTCTCAGTTTCTTTCCTATATTTACAACGATACACTTGATAGTTGTACATGTACACTTTTGTCTATAATTTTATTGAAGTTTATTGAAGTTTTAATGAGCATGGTAAAAAGCAATATAAACTAAAAAAAACTAGAAGAAAAAAAAGTAAAAGTTCAGAAGGTGAAAAAAAGAAAGAAATAGAAATAAAGAAAGAAAAATATAGATGAGAAAAAAGGGCAACAAAGACAATGATATAGAAGTGCTTTCAACCTCCATCACTCCATCACCAATATACTAACTTTTCATCCTCTTTAAACTTATAGGTTAAAAAAAAACGATCTTCTGCTCCTTGTCTAACTTTTATCTATATGCAGTCCAGAAATCATCATCTTTTCCATCCTAGTTCTGCAAAACTTCCATTATGAGTTACCATAAATATCAAGCACATAGTTTATCCCTGGTCAAATAATTCAGCCTTATCTTCCATAATTTTACTCTGCACAATCTTGACCGTTAAAACATTTTAATGGCTTTGGTCTTTCATTGGAATGAGGTTTTTTTTCCCATTCAAAAGAAGACTTCAAAGCTTTCACTCTTCTACTTTGTAAATCCCATAAAGATGAATTGCCCAGGATTTTGTGTTTTAGCTATTCCATGTTCTCATCCTTTTCTTTCCATAAAAAGGCATTTTCCTGAATTTTTTGTCACAACTGTCCACGTACATATTTTTTTCTGGATTTATCTTTTAGGTTCTTGATTTGGTAATTTCAATTTTGTTGTTGTCCATGCCTTCAAACAGTATAATGTCTATGACATGTAAAAGTTTTAAAGATTTTTCTTATCATCTTCTAAAAATTTATCCATTGAAATCTATCCTTTTTCAGTTATTAGTTATTAGTATTTTAGTCCATGTGTCAAAAAACTCTTTTAAGATAAGATAAAATTACTGTATAGCTGTTATAGTCATTTTAACTCTTTTCTGCCTGGTTCTTTAGTTCCCTCTAGTGTTCCCTTTACAATCTTCATTAAAGCACAGTTCCTAATATGGATTTAGTTCCACTTCAATAATTTCCCATCATTATTTAATTATATACTTGTTTTTCAAATGTTACATCCCCCCAAAAGAACGATAATCCAAATTTCTCTGCTTTCCCAATCTGTTTAAAACTTTCTTAAATCAAAATCCTTTTTTGCCTATTGTATATTATTTCAAGTTTATTTATTTATTTTATTTGTCACAACAATATATATAAGCATCACCCAAAAAGATTATATAGTATATAAACATATATATGAGGGAATATTAGGAGGTATAAGCATATATATATATATATATATAAGAAGGAAAAGAAAAAAGAAAAACAATAGGACAGGAATGGTAGGCACGTTTGTGCTCTTATGCACGTCCCTTAGGAATGGGGTGAGGTCAATAGTAGAAAGTTTTTGGTTAAAGCTTTTGGGATTATGGGAAGAGACCACAGAGTCAGGTAAAGTGTTCCAAGCACTGATGATTCTGTTACAGAAGTCATATTTTCTGCAATCTAGATTAAAGCAGTTAATATTAAGTTTGAATCTATTGGTTGCTCTTGTATTATTGCAATTGAAGCTGAAGTAGCCTTTAACAGGAAGGACATTACAATAGATGATTCTATGAGTTAAACTTAGGTCTTGTCGAAGGCGACGGAGTTCTAAGTTTTCTAAGCCTAGGATATATTAAGTTATTAAATTATTAAGTTATTTATAAATTTATTAAGTTATTCAATCTTTGTTTAAAATTTCTTAAATCCAAAGAAAAAGATAAAATTGTGTCAAATTAAGTTTGCCATTTAAAAAGTTTGTACTATTCATAAAGAAGTTAAATTGAATGTTTCCAAATTAGATTAGGCAATGAATTTGACTGGTGGAAAGACTCCACCGCTGCTAAAAGCAAAGATATCATTTCCCTGAACTCAGTCCATGGTAGAGTGTTGTTTTGTGGTCTCCTTATAAGGAGCTGCCATTCAGAACAGTCATGGATGATCTCCCGAACTCAGCTTCTCTGAAGAGATTTGAAAGTGGTCTACTCATTGGTCTTTTATCTTTAAGTCATGACTCGCACCAGAAGTGTGTGTGTGTGTGTGTGTATTCAGAATAAAAGTATAGAAAACAAACAAAATATATAAGGTAAAAAAGAAAAGGAAAAAAATGAGAAGAAAACATACAGTTAAGCCTTCTGCTCTGCTTTCTATTGAGCAATTATCATTCTTTCCCCCATCCTCTTTGACTCTTTATGATTCCTAAATCCAGAAAACATTAATTCAATCTTTTCTTCTTGCAACAACAACAAAAAAAAATCCATATAAGGTTTCCAGTTTTTCTAAAAGAAAAAAAAAACACCTTTTTCATTTTTCTCTGATTAGGCTGTGAGTGTCATGATTTCTGCAACTTCATTTAATGAAATCTAATCTTTCACTGTAGGGATTTTATTACTTATCCATCTTTTTATGTACAACAGTCTTGCTGGAGTTACCATATACAATATTAATCCCCCATATTTCATGTCCATAAAATCAAATAAGAATATTCTTATCATGATGTTAGTCATCAATATCTTTTCCACCATTGTCTGGATTTTCACCAAAAGTTTCTTTGTGTTTTCATAGGTCTGTCTTGCATGAGAAAAAGTATTTTCTTCCTTGTCATATTTCCAATGATAGTTACTCTTTGGATGCAAACTTTCAAATTCTACATAAGACTGCCATGATATCTTACTTCTTCATGCTGGGTGAAGAAAGAGCTTTATGTTACATTTAAGTCTTATTGTTCAATTCCTCTTACTTGATTATATGTAAATATATTTATTTCTCATTTATTGGGCCATAGTTTATCTTGTTATTGCTACATTAAATGCTTAAACAAGAACAACTTTCCTTGCTTTTAATTACATGGTGACGCCACCAGTTTGTTCAATTATTATACAGATAAAAAAAAAGTGGTGCAGTGAAGTTGATAAACTCCTCCTTAGCTCTATAGCATCTTTCTTTTTCCTATCATTCTTCTGGTTGAAAGAATGACAGAGTAAATGAATTTGAATAGGTCGAATCTGATAGTGTGTTGTAAACTTTGGCCAGGTTCCAAGGAACTCAAAGATGGTAAGCAGACCCAAGAAAATACTCTGCTGCTACAAAGCTGTACTTAAATCTAGAATTATTGTGTGTTTTATATAACTAAGACTTTCCCAGTTAACTATATGAGATAACATATGTATGTATGTTGATGTGGAAGATTTATGATCAGATTTCTTGTATTACTAAAAATAAATAGCAGCAACAACAGAAAAGAAACAGCATTGCAGAAACAAAGGATATTAAGCTTCCCATCATCATTCCCTACAATGCTTATTTGTGGAAAACTTACTATAATTGTAGGGATTAGTCTGAGATGATTCTTTTTTATGCTCCAAATCCTTTACCTAACAATCAGTTGAAGGGAGAAAGGGGAAGAGACAAAACATTTAAAGATCATGTTTCCATTCTTGTATCACCCCCAATTGTTGTCGCTTCTCCTTTAAATCTGAGTTTGTGGAAATGAAACAGGCATACAGACAAGCAATTTTGCTTATTTCCCAAAGGAAATGCTATATCTTCACATCGTATTAAGTTCACTTCTAGCCACAATTCCCCAAAGTCAGTGTCTGCTGCTTTATCCTCCTTCCTTTTATCACAGGGGCCGGCAATCTTTTTGCAGCTACAGACACAACAATATTTTTAAAATATATTCTGGTTCCAAGAGCCTTTGGGAGAAGAGTAGAAGTATAATGAAGTCACTGAAGGAGAAGGCGGTAAAGATTACACAGGGATGTTTTAAAGCAGTGTTTGTCTCTTTTTGTAATCGTAATTTTTATTAAAAGTTTATAAACAGAATGGTAAAAAAAACCTAATACAAACTAAGAAGAATCTACAGAAAAAAATGCAGAGAAAAAGAAAAACGATATATAAATAAACCCCCCTCCCTCCAGACCAATAAAAATATCTTCAGTAATTTATAACCTTCTTTGATATTACTAAAAGATCTTTTATTCTCTTATCGTCTCTTATCAATAGACAAATTATAAAATCAGTTCATTCAGTCCTAATCAACAGCAACAATAAAACCTGCCAGAAACAATAACTTATACTGTATATTTTAACCTTAATAAAACAAATCAGTTTTATATTATTTTTCTTTACTTCTAACAATAATTTTCTATAAAAAATACAAAAGAAGAAATCTCTTTCCTTAGCTTATCTACAAACAAATATATATATATATATTTATATATATAAAATTGGAAGTGTCTTGGCGACGTTTCGACGAAGTCTCATTCGTCATCTTCATGCTTCAGCTTCGTGCTTCTGGGAGCAATGTGTGATCGCAGCTGTTTCTTCCTTTTAACTGCTAGTGGGGGTTTGAACTGATTGGGTGGGAGCTTGGCTGTGCTCTGATTGGATGGGGTTTTTTCTGTGCTCTGATTGGCTGGGGGTGTGTCCTGTGTTGGTGGGGGCTTGGTTGTGCTCAGTCTAGTCTGTGCTGCAGGGGGATTTGAGCTGGTGAGCTGCATAGCTGTTGTTTGGCTTTGTGGTCGTGCTACATCTTCATAGTGGGTGTCAGTCTGCTGCATGAATGGATTGGAGGGGTTTGAAATGGCTAATGTTGCAGCTGCGGTCTGGCTTCTGGTCCTTGGTCGTGCTTCATGATCAGTGTGGGTTTGGGTCTGCTTTCTGGGTGGATGTGCGGTGGTGACATCCTGTGTGGACCTTGTGAGTGTGGGTCTGGTGTCATTCCTCGTGTTAGGGACTCGTTTGTCAATAAGGGCGGTTTCAAATGGCTGGTAGGCGGAGGTGTCATCTCGTTTGTTCATGCTGTGTGGGCGTTTTCTATCTCAATGGCTTCTCTGATTATTCTGTTGTTAAAGTGTTCAGTTTTGGCGATAGTTCTGGTCTTTTAAAGTCAATATCATGTCCTGTGACTTTAAAGTGTTGGACCAGGGAAGAAGTTGGTTCCTCTTTTTTGAATGAGTTCTTGTGTTCTTCAATGCGTGCACTTATTCTTCTGTTGGTTTGTCCAATGTATGTGGTGGGGCAGGCGGTGCATGGGATTTCATATACTCCTTGATTTTCTAACTCAATTTTGTCTTTGGGGTTTCTTAGGATGGTGGATATTTTTCTGTTTGTGCAGAATGCTGTCTTGATGTTGTGTTTGTGGAGGATCTTGCTGATTCTGTCTGTGGTGCCTTTTATATATGGGAGGAGGGCTGTGCCGTTTTCTTGTTCTCTGTCTTGGATTTTAGGGGGGGGTTCATTTTGGGTTAGCTTGGGAATCTTATTTGTTTGGAATCCATTGGATGTTAGTACGTTAGTGAGAGTGTCTAGTTCGGGTTTTAGGTGTTGTTCATCAGCTAAGCATTTTGTTCTGGAGATGAGTGTCTTGGCTACGGAGTTGATCTGTGCTGGGTGGTGGTGTGAGAGTGCGTGCAGATAGCGGTTTGTGTGTGTTTTCTTCTGGTAGATGGTGTGTCCTAGGAGCCATTGGGTTTTCTGTAGACTAAGACATCCAGGAAGGAAGTTGGTTATTAACTTCTGTT
Organism: Ahaetulla prasina; assembly: GCF_028640845.1. Classification (NCBI taxonomy): domain Eukaryota; kingdom Metazoa; phylum Chordata; class Lepidosauria; order Squamata; family Colubridae; genus Ahaetulla; species Ahaetulla prasina. The sequence continues at coordinate 96,758,019 of NC_080541.1, read as the reverse complement.
TCCATGGTGAACTGTATTTTGGGGTGTAGGCTATTGAGGTGTGTGAGGAAGTTGTCAAGTTTTTCTTTCCGTGTGGCCAGATTATGAAGGTGTCGTCTACATATCTGAGCCAGAGTTTGGGTTGTGATCAGATTTTCTAGAGCTTGGGTTTCAAAGTGTTCCATGTAGAGATTGGCAATGACAGGTGAGAGGGGTGATCCCATGGGTGCTCCTTCTACTTGTTTGTATTTTTGTCCGTTATAGATGAAGTATGTGTTGGATAGGCAGTGGTTGGTCAGATCTAGGATGTGCTTGGGGGGGTTATATTTGTTTTGGATAGCTGTCAAGGCTTCTTTGATTGGCACTTGGGTGAAGAGGGATATGACATCAAAGCTCACGAGTAGGTCGCTGGGCTGTAAGTTTTGTTTCTTTATGATCTCTATGAACTGGAATGAGTTTTTTACGTGTGAGGTGATGGATTCTGCATAGGGCTGTAGTTGTTTGGCGAGAAATTTGGCTAGGTTTTGTAGAGGTGAGCCTATGGAGCTGACTATGGGTCTGAGTGGGGTTCCTTCTTTGTGTATCTTGGGGAGGCCATAGAGCTTAGGGCATCTGGATGATTTCTCTCTGGGAATGATTCTTTGTTGGATTTCTTCGCTGATGGGGGAGGCTCCACAAACACAACATCAAGACAGCATTCTGCACAAACAGAAAAATATCCACCATCCTAAGAAACCCCAAAGACAAAATTGAGTTAGAAAATCAAGGAGTATATGAAATCCCATGCACCGCCTGCCCCACCACGTACATTGGACAAACCAACAGAAGAATAAGTGCACGCATTGAAGAACACAAGAACTCATTCAAAAAAGAGGAACCAACTTCTTCCCTGGTCCAACACTTTAAAGTCACAGGACATGATATTGACTTTAAAAAGACCAGAACTATCGCCAAAACTGAACACTTTAACAACAGAATAATCAGAGAAGCCATTGAGATAGAAAAACGCCCACACAGCATGAACAAACGAGATGACACCTCCCGCCTACCAGCCATTTGGAAACCCGCCCTTATTGACAAACGAGTCCCTAACACGAGGAATGACACCAGACCCACACTCACGAGGTCCACACAGGATGTCACCACCGCACATCCACCCAGAAAGCAGACCCAAACCCACACTGATCATGAAGCACGACCAAGGACCAGAAGCCAGACCGCAGCTGCAACATTAGCCATTTCAAACCCCTCCAATCCATACATGCAGCAGACCGACACCCACTATGAAGATGTAGCACGACCACAAAGCCAAACAACAGCTATGCAGCTCACCAGCTCAAATCCCCCTGCAACACAGACTAAACTGAGCACAAACAAGCCCCCACCAACACAGGACACACCCCCAGCCAATCAGAGCACAAACCCCCCCCATCCAATCAGAGCACAGCCAAGCTCCCACCCAATCAGTTCAAATCCCCACTAGCAGTTAAAAGGAAGAAACAGCTGCGATCATATATAAATTTATATATATATAAATTTTGATCAAATAAATCCCTTTTATATTCCTACAATTTATTTTTTTAGAAAGTTCGGCCTGTAATCTCTTCATTTTTTTCTTTTTATGGCCTGTAATCGCTTTTATTGAGGTGGAGTTAGGGCGACTGAATGAAGCTGAGCATTTTCATCATAAAAGGAAGAAAAGAGAACATTGGAAGGATGTTTGCTGAACTGACTGCACCGTTGGTCATGTTTCATTAGCTTACGCTGTAAGATTAAATAATATATAATGGCAAAATGCAATATCATATGTGTTTTGCAATCAGAAACAAAATATCTTTGAAGCTAGGTATCTGCCTTTAATTTGGAGTGCAGTAACCTGATCTGAACTGACTACATATGAGGAACAATTCCCAGCTCCTATCTTTCTGAATCAGCATGTCTTCTGACTTTGTAAGATATTTTAATTATTTTTGGTAAGCTTTGTCCCAATCAATTAAAATCATGAAGTTTTTATATAAAGCAAGGGATATACAAGTTTTCATTTTTTCCCCAGCAAGCTAACATTTTTAAGCAATCCATCAAAATAATTAAACAAAAACAAAATTGAGGGTAAAATGTACAGACTAGTTTTTCAGACGGGGAGTCTGGATGAAACAGTAAAAACTCAGGTCAACTAAATTGTTATATAATATTGTTGTTCAAGGGGCATGTACAAGATTGATTTCCTATACCTTGATTATTTAACTGTCTGTGATTAAAAGTTAAATTAACGGTGCTTCCCTAGTCTTGAATAATATCCTTGCCAGAAATGTTTAAATATCACAATCTCCTATCTCACTACCTTTTGATGTTAATAGATGACCCCCAGATTTCCACAAAAAGCCATTTGGAACAACATGCATCAAATTCAAACCAGGTATACAAAAGGCAGCCCTATTGACTTCATGCTGATAACATCTGTGGTCAACTTGGCTGGCCCAAAATGCTATAGGATGTATTTTCTGGCCGTGGGACATGATACTGCTGTTGGGTTTATATGTTCACAAAGCTAACCAGCCAGTTTCATAAATGCAGTTTCTGAATGAATACACACAATATTTTGTATGTAGGGTTTCTTCCCTAAGAACAACATTCTGGATTGGTTTTGGATTTTATTTTTATTACAATAAACCACTTAATTTGAATAGATTAAATTAGTCATGATTAAGTTTAATCCGTTGAGTTCAGTGGGCCTGTAGTAAGCATGAGAGTGTCTGAATCCAATCTGTTATGAAGAACTAACATCATCTAAAGATCTTACTAAAATAACTAGAATTAGCATAAGGATACAGTTGCATTTGTATTCCCTGTTTATATTAGCTCATCAACTCAGTGGATGTACTCCAAAAACTCATCAGTGAGAAGAGCAGTTTTTTAAAATCATTAGTAAATTGTTGCATATAAGTAGTCCTCGACCATAATTTAGCTCAAAATTTCTGATGCTAAGTGAGATAGTTGTTACGTAGGTTTTGACTCATTTTACGTTATTTCTTGCCATGGTTGTAAAGTGAATCTCTGAAGCTGTTCAGTTAGTAGCATAATTGTTAAGGAAATCTGTCTTCTCCATTGACTTTTCTTGTCAGGAGGTCGCAAAAGGGGATCACATGATCCTGGGACACGGCAACAATCATAAATATGAACCAGTTGCCAAGCAGCTGAATTTTGATCATGTGACCACAGGGCTGCTACAACGGTTGTGAATGAGAAAAAATGGTCTTAAGTCACTTTTTCAGGGTCATCGTAACTTTGAATGGTCACTAAATGAACTGTTGCAAGTCAAGAACTACCTGCATTAATTTTCTTGGCTTTTAAGTGTCTAGATTTAGATTTAGAAAATTTAGAAAATTTAGAACTTCGCCGCCTTCAACATGACCTGAGCTTAACTCATAGAATCATCTGTTACAATGTCCTTCCTGTTGAAGACTACTTCAGCTTCAATCGCAACAATACATGAGCACACAATAGATTTAATGTGAACCGCTCCAATCTTGATTGCAGAAAATATGACTTCAGTAACAGAGTTGTTAATACCTGGAATGCACTACAGACTCTGTGGTCTCTTCCCAAAATCCCCAAAGCTTTAATCAAAAACTATCTACTATTGACCTCATCCCATTCCTAAGAGGTCTGTAAGGGGCGTGCATAAGGGCACCAGCGTGCCTACCGTTCCTGTCCTAATGTTCCCTTTGGTTGTATTCAATTCATATAGTTATTACATACTTATGCTTATATATATGCTTATATATCGTATAGTTATTTCATGCTTATGCCTATATATACTGTTGTGACAAATAAATAAAATAAAAATAGATCTTTCCAGTATAATTGTTCAATTAAAAAAGAAGGCTGTCTATGGTCTATTTAGAATATTAAAATTTCTGCATCTAAGAGGTTGGTCCTTGTAGGTAGAAGGCACCTTCACACTAGTGTTAACTTCTGGCAGGTTCCTGCAGGGTTTTTTGACAATGCTTTTTGGAGATGATTTGCCATTGTCTCTGTCAGAGTATGAATATTCATAGACTGGACTAGGCATAGCAACAGATCAGCTAACATGGATTGTTTGGATAGACATGGTAATAGGTCAGCCAATGGGGACTGTCTGGAAACTGAAATGTAGTATTTGTTTGTAGGGGGCCATAAGAGACAGTTTGGAGTCTGGGTATGGCTTAGACTTGCTGAACTGTATATATGAGTTGGTTTGGCCTCTGTAATGGGTGCCTCTGTACAATATTAGCCTCTGTATCTCTATACTCTGTAATGACTTGCTTCTATGAATATTGCTTCTGTGTTCCTGATTTAGTATGCTGACTTCTGATGTATGGTATTGTATAAAGAAAGTTTCTTATGTACAATAAGTTTGAAAGATCACTAAATGAATGGCTGTAAGTCAAGAACTTGTTAAGCTAGAAACCAAGAGATATGTTTTCTGTATTAGGCACAAAACCAGCTCAGTGACATTGGATTAGTCATACCCTCCTATCAGTGGTGGAATTCAAGTAATTTAACAACTGGTTCTCTGCCCTAATGATTTCTTCCAACAACCAGTTTGCCAAATTGCTCAGAAAGGTAACAACCGGTTCTCCTGAAGTGGTGCGAAATGGCTGAATCCCACCACTGCCTCTTAGCCCTAAAAAGGAGACTGTCAGAGTTTGTTGCAGCACACGCAATCAGACACACAATTAAATAATTCTGCAGGATTCATCTACAGGTGAAACTCAAAAAATTAGAATATCATGCAAAAGTTCATTTATTTCAATAATGCAACTAAAAAGGTGAAACTAATATATGAGATAGACTTGTCTGTGTGAGGTGGCTTTTGATGCACTGACTCCAGCCTCAGTCCACTCTTTGTGAAAGTCCTCAATACTTGAATGGCTTTTTCCTGACAATCCTCTCCAGGCTGCGGTCATCCCTGCTGCTTGTACACCTTTTTCTTCCACACTTTTCCCTTCCACATGACTTTCTATTAATGTACTTTGATACAGCATTTTGGGAACATCCAACTTCTTTTGCAATTACCTTTTGAGGCTTTCCCTCCTTATGGAGGGTGTCAGTGATGGTTTTCTGCACAACTGTAAGGTCAGCAGCCTTTCCCATGATTGTGATTCCTACTGAACCAGACTGGGAGACCATTTAAAGGCTCAGGTGTTTGCAGGTGTTATGGCTTAATTAGCTGATTAGAGTGGGACACTTTGAGCCTAGAATATTGAACCTTTTCACAATATTCTAATTTTCTGAGATTGTGAATTTGGGGTTTTCATGAGCTGTCAGCCATAATCATCAAAATTATGACAAATCAAGGCATGAACTCTCTCGCTTTGCATGTAATGAATCTATCTTATATACTAGTTTCACCTTTTAAGCAGCATTACTGACATAAATGAACTTTTGCATGATATTCTAATTTTTTGAGTTTCACCTGTATAATGGCACTGAAAAAAGTGACTTCAATTAAATTGTACAGGTAATGTATTTTATGAAGGGTAGAAAAAATTCTGAAGTGATTAATTTAGCCTGATTTTTTTACATCTTAAAAACCTGGCATTTTAATAGGGGTGTGTACAAATTTTATATCCACTATACAAGTAGTTCACGACTTACAACAGTTCATTTAGTGACAGTTCAAAGTTACAATGATACTGAAAAAAAGTGATTTTTGACCATTTTTCACACGTACAGATGTAGTATTCCGGGATCATGTGATCATCTTTTGTGACCCTCTGACAAATCAGTGAGGAAGCCAAATTCACTTAACAGTGTTACTAAAATAACAACTGCAGTGATTCACTTAACAGCTGTGACAAGAAAGGTCATAAATTGAGGCAATTTAACAACTTTCTCATTTACCAATAGAAATCTGGGGCTCAATTGTGGTTGTAAATCAAGGACTACATATATACAAAGCCAACTTTCTGGATATGTGTGTGTGTGTGTGTGTGTGTGTGTGTAGGTATTGGCATATTCAGGTCTTTTCCCGTGTAAGGTTGAGAGTATCTTGGCGACATTTCAACGAGGTCTCACTCATCATCTTCAGGCTGGTGCTTTTGGCTTCGTGCTATATATATATATATATATATATATATATATATATATATATATATATATATATATATATGTCTTTGGTTATTCGGGTTTTCTCCCGCATAAAATTGGAAGTGTCTTGGCAACGTTTCGACGAAGTCTCATTCGTCATCTTCAGGCTTCAGCTTCGAAGCACGAAGATTTTTACGCGGAGAGAAAACCCGAATAACCAAAGACCTACATACAAATACCTGCGAAAACACACACACACACACACACACACACACACACACACACACATATATATATATATTTGCCCACATAAGAACAAAGCCAAAGCCTGAAGATGATGAGTGAGATCTCACCGAAACGTTGCTTAACTACTTCCAATCTTACACAGGAAAAGACCCGAACATACCAAAACCTCTCTCTCTCTCTCTCTCTCTCTCTGTGTGTGTGTGTGTGTGTGTGTGTGTATATATATATATGTTTTCTGAGGATATCGCGGGTGTTTGTATGTAGGTCTTTGGTTATTCGGGTTTTCTCCCGCGTAAAATTGGAAGTGTCTTGGCGACGTTTCGACAAAATCCCATTTGTCATCTTCAGGCTAGGTGTTTACAGCTTCGTGTTTCTAGGAGAAGCACGAAGCCGTAAACTCCTAGAAGCACGAAGCTGTCTTCTAGAAGCACGAAGCTGTAAACCCCTAACCTGAAGATGACGAATGGGATTTCGTTGAAACGTCACCAAGACACTTCCAATTTTACGTGGGAGAAAACCCGAATAACCAAAGACCTACATATATGTATATATATATATATATATATATATATATATATATATATATATATATATATATATATATATAATTTGTTTTCGTAGATTTTCACAGGTATAGGTATGCAAGTCTTGGCATATTCGGGTCTTTTCCCGTGTAAGGTTGAGAGTATCACAGCCAACCAACACAGCCAACCAACTCACTTACAGCAACAAAGCCAGCACTCCACACCTCCCCACCAGTATTTATAGAAGATGACGAGTGGGACCTCATCGAAACGTCGCCAAGATACTCTCAACCTTACACGGGAAAAGACCCGAATATGCCAAGACCTACATATGTATGTATGTATGTATTTATGTGTGTGTGTATGTATGTGTGTGTGTGTGTATATATACATACATATATATATATAAATTGGAAGTGTCTTGGCAACGTTTCGACGAAGTCTCATTCGTCATCTTCAGGCTTCAGCTTCGTGCTTCTGGGAGCAATGTGTGACTGCAGCTGTTTCTTCCTGAAGCCTGAAGATGACGAATGAGACTTCGTCGAAACGTCGCCAAGACACTTCCAATTTTACGCGGGAGAAAACCCGAATAACCAAAGATCTACATACAAACACCCGCGAAAACCTCAGAAAACATATATATATATATATATATATATATATACACACACACACACTTTATTTTATACTGCAATTCATAACTTGATGCTATCATGGTATCAATTGGTTGCCTTGAAAGCATTGTATTCTTACACAAAAACATTTGTTTTTATAATTACTTTACAAAGAGCAGAAAAATCCCTCAATTTTCATAACTGCATTAAAAATATGATATACCACTAAGCTTAAAGGAACTAGAAGGACTGGAAAATTATGCCACAAATAAAACTCTCTAAAATTTGACCAAATTGAAGATGCTTTATTTTTAACAGCCCCTTCAGCCAAACAATCATTTTGATTTTCTGTGAACTAAACTGCAGATAAATTCTATCTGTGTAGAACAACTTCAATTTCCAGTTTACGTTTCCCAGCTGAATTTAAAGAAAAGCTTTGCATCATTTCTTATTGAAAGACTGAATCATCACTTCAGCATTTCACCATTGTCAATGTTAAAACAAGTACAAGCATTAAAGTACGCATGTGGAATTTGACTGCTATGTGTAGAAAAACGAAAAAGGAGTTGTGCAGCTGTTCATACATGTAGACCAGTGAGCCTGTATATTTAATATCTTCTGATGCTTTAGACGGAATGATACTGAGACAATTTCCTGGGGACTTGTGGTAATACTCATTAGCTATTCTGACACATTTTCTCTTGGAGCAATGTCAGAGAAGGATGTCTTGAAAAGAAATCCAACTTCAGTGATTAAAAGAATAATTCACACTAACATGAAAGCTGGTGTTTGGAGATGTAGCCCAGTACTGAATGTGCAATGTATATTTCTAACATATATACAAGAGCTTATTTAATATATATTACACTGGATCAGGCTGATTTTCTAAAGGCAGAAAGTAAGCATTAATTATGAATGTGCTGCCTTCCCTCAAGTTCTTCTTAATCAGCTGACTGAAGATGAAAAGAACGTCCCACATATCCCAAGAGATAAGAGCTGGAATCGTTTGGAAACAAAAAGACTTAGTATCCAGATTGCAATTTCTTTTTAAAATCTCTGTGTATATGTATGTATGGTCATTTTACACATACAGACACACACAGAGAGAGAGATCCATACATATACAGGTATACTTTCTCAAATAGAGTGATTTGAGAAACAGAGATAATCTGGTTGTGAAAATAAATGAAACTGAAAAATTTATAAGTGATAAGGCCAGCTGATTATTATTATTATTATTATTTACATTTATATCCCGCCCTTCTCCGAAGACTCAGGGCGGCTTATATTGTGTAAGGCAATAGTCTCATTCTATTTGTATATTTATATACAGTCAACTTATTGCCCCCCCAACAATCTGGGTCCTCATTTTACCTACCTTATAAAGGATGGAAGGCTGAGTCAACCTTGGGCCTGGTGGGACTAGAACCTGCAGTAATTGCAGGCAGCTGTGTTTAATAACAGGCTATCTTACAGCCTGAGCCACACCGCGGCCCAAATCCATATGGGGAATTCATTGTTATTCACCTTTTAGTGAAGCTTTCTATGTTTTAGTTCCATTGACTACATCTTCACGGTCTCTTCAGACCCTTATTTTTATATGTCCTTGTTCCATTTTTTGTTTTCCATAGCCAGGAAAAAAAAATCTTTATACTAACACCAGTGTGCTTTCCTTCCAAATAAAGTGTTACTTTTTAAAATGCAATTATTTCACAAGACCAAATCATATGCATCAGTAGACCCCGTTTTTTTTTTACAACTCCATTAAAGGAAATCTGATGTCTATTCTTTCAAAATGAGGGATGCGGTGGTTCATTGGCTAAGACACTGAGCTTGTCAATTGAAAGATCAGCAGTTCAGCTGTTCAAATCCCTAGTGCCATGTAACGGGGTGATCTCCTGTTACTTGTCCCAGCTTCTGCCATTCTAGCAGTTCGAAAGCACGTAAAAAATGCAAGTAGAAAAATAGGGACCACCTTTGGTGGGAAGTTAACAGCGTTCCGTGTGCCTTTGGCATTTAGTCATGCCGGCCCCATGACCACAGAGACGTCTTCGGACAGCACTGGCTCTTCGGCTTTAAAATGGAGATGAGCACTGCCCCCTAGAATTGGGAACGACTAGCACATATATGCAAGGGGAACCTTTACTTTTACCTTTATTCTTTCAAATGTGTTCTTTGTTATCTCCTTGATATGTTCTTTTCTCAGATCAGAAGATTTAAGAGGTGAATCATGAATATATTGAGAAGCATGGAAGACCAGATAGAATCAACTAGCATATTACATGGAAAGATTTATGGTCAGAAGAGTGGATTAACATTTCTATAGGTTGTTTTCATCATTGTGTTTTAAATATTTGATTTCAAACTCCTTTAGTTATAGTCCTTAAGTGAGACCCACAATGGTAGAATTTTCTGGAAGAGGAACTTTCTGAAGTTAATGTGCTTAAGACACTCCAATAGACTTAGGATATTTGTGAAGAAATATTTACTGAAATATATGAAGAATCACATCAGTATGTAAAATAGAAGTCCATACTTTGTGACTTTTGTTGTTCTAAGGACTGTGTATTAAAGACATATTTATGTGATTACATCAATTTGCGAGGCCTAGAAGGGTGGAGTTAACCCAGAGGAACGGGCTATTGTTTGGAAAGGTATGTGTCACAGTAAAGCATTATCTACTACACTGTTGTATCCAGGCCTTGGAAAACAAAAGAAAAGAAAAGAAAAGAAAAGAAAAGAAAAGAAAACAATTTACAAGAAGGAAGGAAGATGGACACAATAGGTCTGTTTAAAAGGTCAGGGCATAAAAGACTTTTCATATTTGGCAATTTAATTAAAATACATGAATAACAGGTGACTGTGGAAAAAATAATCCTTCTTCTTATAGACATTACAGGCACAGATATTAAATACAGAAGAGAGATTCAGGGCCATGCATTGGGCTTTCCTCCTAAAGTGATATGGTCTGTCTTCCCTGACTCTTCATCTTAGTACTATTAGGAAAGCTTGTATGAAGACTAGCTGGTCCAAGATACATCCAGAAAACTGCCTCATACAGCAAGGCAGAGTACCGGCAGATTAGGGCCCTGATAGGAAAGGCTCATTAGAACCTTTGATAGAATCAAGGACCTGGAGCATGTAAGAGCCCATAAAAGGCCAACCTTTGACTCTAAAAGTCAGAATGAGGAGTGATGCATTAGCAATAATTCTTCTGGCAAGGTTCTCTTGATAATTTGAAAATTGAAAAGTCCAGTATGAAAATATTTTAACATGGTGACTCATTCGCATTCGAGTCTTTCCGTAAGCTTGGAGATGTTGAGATTATTTCTGTAGCCCCGCCGTACACATGATGCCTCTTTTGCATGATACACCTCTTAGGCAGGTAGTAACACACACACACACACCAGTAGAATGCAGCAAACTATTTGTCCTTGTGATAGATGTGCCATACCGCTTTTTATCTGAGAAGGAGATTTTTTGAGAATTGGCTGGACTATCATGTGTCGTTGATATATTGATTGGTCAGAAATTGCACAGCCCAAAAGTTGGCAGTTGCTTGTAGAGTTCCTGAAAGGTAATGTAATGGATAAGAGAGATACTCTTTCGTATAGGTTTTTTTTTCCTTTTGATTTTTGCTTTGCTTACCCTTTTCCCAACATTGCTACTCTGTCACACATTGCATTTTCTTTAGTCTAAGTAGGAGCTATCTGCTATCATCAGTGTAACCCTGCCAACAAGCCAAGTTTCTCAACACAAATTTCTAGCAACTGGGAAAAGGTTAAAATAGTTGTCTTTTCTGAAACGCACACTCTAGCTACGATTGACATACCAGTTTGAGAAAACAAATATTGATTTGCAGATTTTTTTTGCTGATCTTGTGTATTTATTTATCTATCAAATTTCTACAGTTTCTAGCTCACCTAGATGATTCTTGGCCTTTCTTATTGCACAAAATAAGTATACAGATACCTTTCTCTCCCTTTCTGCTCTCATATATATGTCCATATATGTGCACCATGGGGGATTAGGCACATATATTCTACTTTTGTTCAAGGGGAGAAAGAGAATGGGGCTTACAATGGAGGATCCATCAGAATTTCTAGAATTCTTTTCTCCACAGCCCTTTGCTGGATCCAGCCCAATTTTGCACTCTGGCTTCTTTCACTACCCCAAATTCAATCCTGTCCCGCTTTGTTTTCAGAAAGTTATCTTGCGGAAAGAATACCAAAGCAAATTTATCTAATTTCTTCCCAACATTCTTTTGGCTTGGAAAGAATTAAAGTAATCAAAGGACCAGAATCTACATAGCCACGGATAGATAGCACCCCTGTTCTTTCAATCTTGCATTTATATAACTGGAAAAAAACCACCATTGTTTAGCTCAGAGCATTTTGTTAATAGAAAAGCAGGATAAAATGCATCCCTTTCTTTACTATACCAGGTAGAGAGGGCGGTTTAATTGTACTTCAGTGCTAATTATGGGATAAAGTGCTTCAAAAGCCTGAGGTAGCAGACCAGGATTCAGAGGCCGGAAAGATTGTATGGTATCTTCAGCTCTTTTAGCTGGCAGAAAGGATATACAGTTAATCCAGAAAATAGCTCTCCACAGCAGGACCATAGGAAGGGGAGGCCAGGAAGAAATGTCACTTTCTCAATTTTTATCTGGTTTAATAATTGGTTCAAAGAACCAGTCTTTCAAATTCTTCAGCCCCTTCTCCCCCAAATCTTTGGGATAGCTATGGGTTATTCATATGCAATTGCTGCCTGAGGCAACAGCTCTCTTGGTTTAGTCATAGGATTGGCCTTCTACACATCAATTCATTTGCTTTTAGATTTTCACAATATTTTTAGGTTTTTCCGCTGCATCATTTTAAGAGCTTTGACAATGTATCTTGCCTGGTCAATTAGTGCATTTCTCTTGATATGTGGATGGAAGCTTTTGTTTCCACAAAGGCTTCCATTTTTCAAATGTGTAAAGTTGAAAAGTTCATTCTATTTTTGTCCCAGTGGAAAGCAGCCTTTTCTTTCTGCAATTTCCTTCTGTAATTTTCAATTTTAATTTTAGAGACTAAGAAGCAAGTAGTGATTATAGTCTTGCGTTATTATATGTGCTGTGGTAGAGTGGGAGACGTTGTCTCCAAATATGGAGATTAATATCATAAAGTTGCTGCCAACTGAGTATGTGGTGATGGCACAATATAATATTGGAAGGACTCAGCCAGCCTCACTAGGATTTACTTTTTAAGAGTTCTCCTGCTTGCGTATAAATCTTTAGATGAGAAGCTGCAATCCTCCATCAAATTGCAGTGCTTGAGTTGATGCCTTGATGTTAGACTCATTCATAGCCTCCCTAATTTAAAAGAATATTTTTTTAAAAAAAATCATGAGCCAGTATCAGTAAGCACAAGTAGGATTCTTGAAGCAAAATGGTGTCAGCAACATCATGTTGCAAATATTGGGTATAATTTCAGGGGGTCTTCAGACTAATTTAAGAAATCTGCTTCAAGTGATAGATAGGGAACTGCCAGGAATTATCTGCCAAGCTGTGCAAGGGAGAAGGAATAGGTGAAAGACAAACAAGTATGAGCGGTGTGCTTTGAAAGTATTTTATCTTAATTTGGAAAGGCAGGGATAAACTTGATGTCAATGTAGTAATAAGAATTTTAATCAGATGCCTTTATGTGCAGGGAACTTCCCTTCTCCCATTATAATAGCCACAATTATTATCAATGAAGTGTCAGTAAATGCTTGATTAATATTTATATGCCTGTTCCTGTCTGTTAAAAATCACTACAGGGGGTTGCCTCTAAGCAGAAAAAAACATGTTGGCTCACCTTGATCAGTCCCTGGATTCCTGTCAGCATTCCTGAGCTGCTAAATAAATCACTGTAAGTCCCCTCTAGCCATATCACTCCAAGGTAGCCTTATCATGCAAGGATATTGGCAAAGGAGTATTTACCCCAGAGGGAATCTGTGCTGCTCTATAATCAAATTACTGTCTCATATGTTTCCTGTATCAATCTGACCTAAGACAGCGAGTGGCAAATTGGGATATAATCAACCTCTCTCAAATAACTGTGGTGCTAATATGTACTTATTGTTGTTGTTATTATTGCCCTTTCAAATCTCATTTCTATACATTTTAATAGTTTGCATTTATCAAAGATATATTTTACAAATGAAATAATTTCTTTGCTTGTTTATGCAGCAAGTGTTGAACAAAATATTAGATTTTTATAATGCATGCATGTAAAAGGAAAGTTTGGAACTGAAAAGAGAATAGGGTGGCTTCTTTTCAGGTCAAATAACTATATCCCCCAAATAGAATAGAATAGAATTTTATTGGCCAAGTGTGATTGGACACACAAGGAATTTGTCTTGGTGCATATGCTCTCAGTGTACATAAAAGAAAAGATACGTTCATCAAGGTACAACATTTACAACACAATTGATGATCAATATATCAATATAAATCATAAGGATTGCCAGCAACAAGTTATAGTCATACAGTCATAAGTGGAAGGAGATTGGTGATGGGAGCTATGAAACGATTAATAGTAGTGCAGATTCAGTAAATAGTCTGACAGTGTTGAGGGAATTATTTGTTTAGCAGAGTGATGGCCTTCGGGAAAAAACTGTTCTTGTGTCTAGTTGTTCTGGTGTGCAGTGCTCTATAGCGTCGTTTTGAGGGTAGGAGTTGAAACAGTTTATGTCCAGGATGCGAGGGATCTGCAAATATTTTCACGGCCCTCTTCTTGATTCGTGCAGTATACAGGTCCTCAATGGAAGGCAAGTTGGTAGCAATTATTTTTTCTGCATCTTACCTTCCTGTAAATACTAATTACTATGTTAGAGGCAACAGCTGTTAAGAACTGAGACACAACACACCCTTAAGAGCTCATTTTAAAACAAACTCAGGGAAACACTTCATCAAAAACTATTTGTTTGCTGAAAAGAGGTTGTGCTAGACTTCTAGCTGAGAATTAACATTATTTCTCTGAGGTGAATTTGAAATGTGCAAAACAAGACGTTATATAGCTGAGCTGTCGTATAGTCGTGTTCCAGAAGCTGCTGTAAATGAGGAGCATTAGAATCTTACTCAAAATTTGATGGGGTGGAGCAAAACGATGGCATTCTGTTGCCTTAGCAACCTTTTCTACAGCAAAGAAGAAAAAGAGACACTCTTATACAGGTATTTAATCTGAGAAATGAAACAAGATTATGCTCTGAGCAAGAAGCACCTCGATTTGGTGGTGGTGGTGGTGGGAATTTTGCCCACTTGTTAATAAATTTACAGTTTTTACTTGGAAAAATGGGAGAGTTTCTCAACAGCTCCAGAAGGGAATTATATGCTGTCTCAGAGCTCGTTCACACAACCTTCTGCCAAGTGCCATATGGCTTGCTGTCCTGAAAGCACTCCCTTACAAAGCACCCAGAATGGAAATGTGCAGCACAGCTGTACTATGTGACACTATAACTGCAGGGATTGGTGGTTTTCATGCTTGAAATTTAACTGCCACCAATCCTAGAAAGAGCCATCACCGATTGATGTACAGAATAGATGTCTGAATAGTGCTTGCATGCTCCAGATGCTCTGTCCAATTTATTTTTTCCTCATCTTTTTCAAAAAAATTGTTGACCTAAAACCACTAGATAGCATGTCTCTTTTGATTGCCACATAGCAATTGATCTGATTTTGGTCACCCAAATGCACCTTCTGCATATGTTTTGGGGGATTTGATATGAGAAGGAGACATGTTCAGGGTGGAGGTTGTCTTGGGTACATCCAAGGTTGAGGGTTGTTGGTTGTTTATTTATTTATTTTATTAAATTTTTATACCGCCCTTCTCCCGAAGGACTCAGGGCGGTGTACAGCTGGAATAAAATACAGAATATATACAATTAAAAGAAATTAAAATAAACTATTACTAAATGGCCAGTAATTTAAAAGATTTAAAAAATTTAAAATATTACTAAAACCCCAATTTAAAATCCACTATTTATGCCAGTCCTGCTTGAATGAATAAATATGTTTTTAGCTCACGACGAAAGGTCCGAAGATCAGGCACTTGACGTAAGCCAGGGGGGAGTTCGTTCCAGAGCGTCGGTGCTGCCACAGAGAAGGCCCTACTCCTGGGGGCCGCCAGCCGACATTGTTTGGCGGACGGCACCCTGAGAAGGCCCTCTCTGTGGGAGCGTACGGGCCGATGGGAGGCATACAGTAACAGCAGGTGGTCTCGTTGTTGTTGTTTTTTGGTCCCTTCAAGGCAAATTTTGACCCTTGGCATCTTCCTAAAGTAGTCCAAGCAGTTTTCTTGGCAAGATTTTAGAAGTGGTTTGCTATTGTCTCCTTCAAGGGCCGAGAGAAAGGTATTGGCCCAAAATCACCCAAGAGATTTTTTTTAAAAAAAACTATTGGTTGCCATTTATGGAACATTCAGATTTAAGCAGCTTAAATGCAAATGTTAGATAAGTGCTGTTGAAGAAATGCAGTTTGTGAAAGAGGTGCCATGTACAAATAGGTGAACTAAAGAAGCTTCTTGGATAAGAATTGAAATGTCTTTAAGAAAAGTCAAGAAACCACTTGGGACTGTCTGGTTCTCAGGAATGTAACGTTATACTTATACAAGACAAAAGATGGACAATGTTAAGAATCATAGGATCCAAACATCCTCAGCCTTGGTCTTGTCATAGCTTTGAGGTGAAACCTTTTGTTCCCCATTCAAGCACCCATAACCTTCAGCCACTTGAGTACATCACTTAGGCCTAGATTAAGGTTGGTTGTATTGATGATTTTTGACCCCATAATAGATAATCATACCTCTTGGTTTCATGTTAAATAAAAGCAGAGAGAGAAAATTTGGGGGAAACCTCACCTTTGGACTGGATCTCACTCCCACTCCCAATATCAATTGGAAATAGCCATGGAGGATGGAAGAGAACCAATATGAGAACAACTCTACCTCCAACCTATCAAGTCTTAAATTCTGAAATGAATTCAGAAGGATATTATGAAAGATCAAAAATGGGTAAAATGGATGTATTTCCCAATCCTTCCAGAGGTCATCTAAAAGCTGATAAATGCTGTCTCAGTGCTGTATCCTGGTATGAATCTCAAGTGGAAGTTTTCAAAACTTAGATAGAATTATGGAGTTGGAAGCCTTATCAAAGAATATCTGATATTCCATCCACTGCTGATGCAGGAAATCCACAACTGCAAAACTGCAGGTACAAGACTTGGTAACATTAAAACGTGTTGTTGTTGAAGAAGAAGAATCTGCTACTCTCTAAGATACTGTGCTGGATCAAACTAAGAATGATAGGAAGACACTTTTCCTGGACTGACTTGTATCTTCCAATTAATACCTAGAAGAGGGGGTTCTTAGATAAGTTAGTTCTTCCTATTTACTCTTGCCAGCAATGAGATAATACATACCCAACTCTGTGATAATTATTTCCTTCTTTTTTGTGTGTGCTAGTGTCTACTACACCCTTAATTTTCAATAATCTCTAACATTTTTTGCTGATGCCTAAACACAGCAACTTTGAGGTGGAAAGAGAGGTTGCAAGTCTATAAAAGTTGCCTAATGAGAGCAACCTTTTTGTGAGATGAATTCCATCCGTACCACTCTGGTTCACATATGGAGAAGGGACCCCTGGTGTTTTAAGTAAAAAACAGAGAATATAAATAAATTGGATGCTGTTTGTTTCAGTCCTAGCATCTCGTTTAATGTCTCCTGCTTTGATATCTCTCCTGCAAATTCTAAATTAGCTGGCAATACAAGAGTTTCAAAAAAACAAAACAAAAACCCCAACATTGTAGGTGGGGAGTTTTCACTAAATGACTGCTATGATCAATGTGGCAGCCATAAGGCATTCATTTATGAGATAGCACATTAGGCAGGTTGCTTCTAACCTTCTCTTTTCTATCACCTCAATTTAATTCTGCCTTTTGGGGGTGTTAAATTGGCATTAGTCCAATTTCCTCCACCTTATAAATAAACATAGTGCTTGAGGCTGGCACTGTATTTTTGCAGAAAACTTATTTTTCTTATTAGGATTATTATTATTTAGAATCAGGTCAGGCAGGGAACTTGGTGGGGACCAAAGGAAGCGACTCCTGAAATTTGCAGCTTGTAGATAATCAGTTTTCTATTCTGGAGGTTTTTTAAAAAATAGATTGTGAACCATTTTTTACACAGATAGTTTTTTTTGAATTCTTTGAATGTCTAGTAAATAGGAACTGCTATTCCTTTCAAGAAGTTCTTTTTTTCCTTCTTCTGCTAGTGATGTTGCTCATTTCAAAAAAAGAAAAAGGAAAAATTGTGCTGTCACCTGACGTATCAATATTCTAAGGCTTTAGTGACTCTTGAGGGAAGGAGTGGTGATGGTGAAGAAATCCAGAGATATAGTTCCTCCACTATATCTCCACTGACAGATATTCAGCAATAGCAACAGCACTTATACTTTTATACCACTTCACAGTGCTTTACAGCTCTCTCTAAGTGCTTTACAGAGTCAGCATATTTCCCCCAACAATATGGGTCCTCATTTTATTGACCTCGGAAGGATAGAAGGCTGAGTCAACCCTGAGCTGGTAACAATCGAACTGCCAAACTGCTGGCAGCAGTCAGCAGTCAATCCTGAGACTTGCTTCATTTTACAGACTTAATAAAATAATTTGATACAGTCAGTGAAGGAAGAGTAGTCATGAATGTAAACCTTCTGAACATAACAGATTACCAGAAAAGATGGATACAATTCAGGAGAAAAAAATGAGACACTTAGGAAACATGTCTCTGACCAATAACTTTTAAATGGAATATTTTAAAAATAAAATAATGCTGTAAAGTTTAAAATGATAGATTGTCACTTGTAATTCCAATGATATGGAAACAATTGTGTATGTCAAACAAGAAAATTTATTGATTTTATATGCCACCCATCTCATTATCCAAGCAATTTTGAGTGGCTTACAACGTAATATTATTGTAAATGTTGTAAATGTATAAAATTAACAACATTAAAATTAACAGGGATTGGATAAAACTAGTAATCAAGTATAGGAGTGGTATGGAGATGAGATTTTCTTTCTTAGCCCACCAGCCACTTACAGTATAGAACAGGGGTCTCCAACCTTGCCAACTTTAAGACTTGTGGACTTCTATTTGCTGGCTGAGGAACTCTGGGAGTTGAAGTCCACAAGCCTTAAAGTTAGCAAGGTTGGAGACCTCTGGTATAGAACACTACCCTTTCTGGGCTACAATCTAATCAGCATAGCCAGGTTCTGAGGCCCTTCTGGAAGACTAAAAGGATGTGGGCAGATCTTGCCTCCAGTGGCAAGATGTTCCGGAGGGTGTGGGCCACAGCAGACAAGGCTCTTCTCCTGTATTCCACCAGCTGAAATTTCTTGACAAATGGGATCTGCAGCATGCCTCTTTGGCCAGAGAAAGCGTCCATCCCATTGAGATTAGATAGTTCTCAGGTAGCCTGAACAATGAAAAATTGACAGAGCATATAAGTTTTATAGGGTTTTTTAATTCTCAAAACATTTGGGGGTTATTTATTATTGCTAATGGGTGTGTAAATGAATAAATAGAAATATGAATTGGATATAATTTGAAATGCACATGAAAGAATCAAGTCCTCTTGTAGTTCTTCATTCCAAGAAATCAGAATCATTTGCTGCAGTATATTCTCCTAGTCTCCTATTGATCTGGAAATATTAGACTTCTGAACTTTTAATAAACTGATTTAATATTAGGAAATTAATTTTCCTTGTGACTGATCTATTTTCATGTCCAAGCAAACATATCATAAATATAGGCCAAAATTCAAGCTAGCTTTGTTAAATCCCTCTGCTCAGTTTTGCCTGCTGCTATGACCTCTACTCAAAACAAAAATAAAAAGAGCAATACAATAAATTATGTAATTTCAGATGTTATTTTAACACAATCTCAATGCAAGTATCTAAATATATAAACTAGAATTATGCTGAGAGCGAGAGGTCTTTAATTTAGTAGATCAAAGATTGACCTCCACTCTGCTTTATCTTGAAACATGCAAAAGTCTCATAAAATCTATTCCCACAAGGCTACTAATAGATGGGCTCCTGAAGGTGAGAGATCTGTTTCTATGACACTAAAACTTTATGAAAACTGGGAAAAATTAATACAAAATGCAATTCCCCTGGAACTTTTTTCAAGGGCAGTTTTGCTCTGAATTCATCTGTTTTGTGACAGCTGCAATTACCAGTTGCAACTATGGAAATGTTTCCATCACTACATAAATGACTGCAATCTTGGGTGATGTATCTGAGATGACATTAGATGATAAGAACATCATACATTTGTAATATATAAATATGAAAATGAATATTATGAATTGCAGAAGACAGACAGGTAATCTTTGGGTTACGAGTGTTCCCTTAGCGAATGTTCAGTTACACAATAAGTGCTCCCTAGTGTTTATGAACAAGTCCTGAAACTACGAATCTTGAAGTACCACAGCAGTTGTTCGCCCTTACGAACAATCGCAGAGGCTCTGCAACACTTATCCTGCACATTGCCAGTCGAAATGGAGCTTCTGAGGGGCAGATTCATCCCTCGAAGCTCCATTTCAGCCGGAAAAGTGCTGGGTGAGGTCTGCAGAGGCCCGAACAGAGTTTTGGAGGGGTACATACAGCTGAGTCTAGATTTTCACAAGGTATGTGACCTGGCGTGGCAGGTTGGGTGTGGGGAGAAGCAATTGTGGGGAACATAAGGTATTTCAGTGGGTTGGAGAGACTTTGGGTGATCTGAGACAGGTAGTCTGTTCCATCACTAAGTCCCCCGTTGCCTTCCCCACCCCGAAATACCTTGTGTACACTTAATGAGCCTTGCATTCAATTAGCGAATGCATGGGTGAAAGGAGGGAATGATTCCATTCAAGGTACGAGATTCACTCCTATGAATCCTTGGGTTATGAATGGGATGGGCAGGCTCTATTACACCTGTAACTTGAGGACTACCTGTATTTTTTTTTCTTCTTCTTCCTCTCACTTCCTCTTTTTTCTCTGCCTTATGCCTTTTTAATGGTAAGCCTAAAACTGTGTTTTAGGCTTACCTAAAGATGGAAACCGATATACCACAGTATATTGCAAGGCTGCCATGCATTCTGAGTTTCAGCAGTAACTATCCACTGTCACATAAAAAAAAGTTGCAACATAACACTATTTGGCAGAGTGAATACCTACTGTAGTATCCAGCAAGCAAAACAACAGCAGGTACCTATGTGAACAATTCAGGCAGAATGGCTACCTACAAGCATTTATTACAAGATGCCTGTGCAATATGCAGCGGAGAGAAAGGAAGAAAGAAAGTACAAGATTAACTTTATGACATACCCTGCCATACATCAAAAATATGTCAGAAGCAGTAGAATGCGGCTTCTGAGATCTGCAAGTGGGCATCACCACCACTTAGAGCCTACCATATGAGGACATGTCATGCATCACAAAGATCACTTGAAGGTGGGAGAACTTTTTAATGTAATTTACTGGTTTCTCTGTATGGATTGCCCCGTGACTATGTAAGAGGGGTGGGGAGGAAGCTAGTCACCAAATTGCAAGAACATTAGCGAGCATTTAGACAATGAGATCCAAACTCAATGGTAGCCTCATATTGCAGTGAACAAGGACATGCATTCAATTTCACAGCTAATAAGATTGTTGGCTGAGCAGGGACAAAAATAGCTAGGAAAATTATTGAAGGCTGGGAAATGGGCACCTCATCTGTCAACGGGAGTGTTGATTACCACCAGCTTATCAGGGCATGGCAGCACAAGAAAATAACAACCAACAATTTAATAACCAGCTATGAACACCTCAGTTAATAACAAAAAGCCACGCACAACCAGGCACCACATAAATACTACACATGCCCAGTGCACACATTCTGGTAGACAGTAGTTCTCTGAGGATGGGCTTCAGCATGAGTGCGAAAGCTTGAAAGACTAAAACTCTGGTCCCTATGACTAATTCAGATTGGATCCTAAAAATACAGGCCATCTTCTCCTAGATATTCTGATTAGCCTTTTAGACTAAAGAGAAGGACAGAAAAGTAAAGTGTACTTTTTGATATGTTTTCTGTATTTCTACATTTTCCTACCCTACCATTAACCACAATGAGTTAAAATTAATTATAGAACATTTATTTCCAGGATTATCAGGGAGGGATTAGATTAGAAATTTCTTGATTAATATTATTTGAAACACACTCGTGACATGCCTGTTTCAGCTGTTACTGCTAGCCAAACATTGTCAATAGGATGGTGACAGCAGCAGATTTAATGGCCATGAATGAGGGTGACCTCTGGTGGCAGAGGTGCAGTCTCAATGGTGACACAGAGGTTCTACCACAGCCAACAGGTCCCAGGGGAATACAAAATTGCTCTCTTAATAGTTTCAAATTATTTGTCTTCAAATCTTTATCAAAGAAATACAACTATAAATAATTTAATGATTGGCAGCTTTTGAAAGAGGCCTTTCTTTTCTCACCCAAACTCGATAGAATGCCTCACCAGACTGCATTTCTTGTAATGTCTGTGCCTTATACGTGTAACGTAATGCTAAAGAATGCTTTTGTTTTTCAGAAGCATGTTTTAAAATATATTTCTATGCAAATGTATCCAACTTTAGTTGAATAATTGAATTCTCCTCCAGGGCAGATAATCTAGAAAGGGCATGGAAACCTTTTGACTCACTTACGCTTTATCAAGGTCAGCTCTGATTCAGCATTTAGACAAAGGAGAGAGGGCTTATGCTGCAACTGCTATGGATGAATAAAGGATTCCTATTGTGCTAGACAGGTTGAAATAATCAGCAGCGGTTTAATTTGACAGAAAGGGATGGAGGAATTGAAGGGGAATGCACTTTCAGCCTCCATTGAGAAGAACCTGCTGTACTAAACAATGCATTTGGATAAGATATTCGTTGCTATCTGAATTTCTTGGAAAATCTCCATTATGATTTGCAATAGATCAGTAAGAATTTCTGATTACAGGTTTCCTTGAAATAGCCATAATAAGATGGTAAATTCCATACACGCTGATGTATACTGAAGACGTTGAAAAGGTGTGGGATAAGCAACAGTGGATTTTGCGTGTGGGATTCTACTCATCTCAATACTCAATATAGATTGACAAAATAATATTCTATCTAAATGTTTACGTGTAGCAATCCAACTGAACCTTCCACACTTAACTAGGGAAGTAAAATACATGTATGTACCAAAATCTAAACTTCTCCGAATGTTTCAATGTGCTTTACAAATATGCATTGAAATGACTATAGTAAAAACAGTAACAACCCAAACCAAAAACCCTATGGGCCTAAACGCATATAGTATATTAAGATACTGTGCACACAAAAATGTATTAGGCTACATAATAGGATAATTTCCCCCTGCAATATGAACAATAGGAAAAGCTTTTAAATAAGAGGTATGTGTGGTAATTCAGAATTTCATACTCAAATTTTGTTTTATCGAATCCATAAACTGATTTGGAGAAAGGATTGAAATGAACTATGCTTGTGATAATAATCAAGCGAAAAACAAACTGACAATTTAGCCCATGCATTATCTTTACAGCATATTCTTGGATTAAACATTTCTGCATTTTTATATCTTTTAGAGCATGTTGTCATTTGTACATTTCAGGGTATTAATACAAG
The DNA here is from genome assembly GCF_028640845.1 of Ahaetulla prasina. Taxonomy (NCBI): domain Eukaryota; kingdom Metazoa; phylum Chordata; class Lepidosauria; order Squamata; family Colubridae; genus Ahaetulla; species Ahaetulla prasina. Next base: position 96,734,869 of record NC_080541.1, on the reverse strand, counting down.
CCAAGATTCTATGACTATACCTGTTTTAAGAAGAAAACAGGAATGGATGCTGACATTTGGGGTTTAACAAATGTTCTTTTTTACTTGAAGTTGCTTTCCAGAATGAGTCATGCTACTAGACAAAAATAAGGTGACTAGCTCTGCGAGCAAACACTCATAGGTCATGGGCTGTTCTCCTCTGAAGACTATTTTCTAATAAAATACGCAGCATAATCTCTCAAGATACAAAAATATCCAGTGTGCTATCTAACTTTGGGCAAAGTGATTGAAGGAGATTCAAAATGTTAGGCCAATTAGTTTGACATCTGCTTTGGGTAAAATAGTGGAATATATTGTACAAAACAAAATAACAAAGCATTAAAGCATTAAAGAGTGGTTCTGTTGAAGTAACACATTTTATCAACCATCTATTTTTTTAGCATGTCATTAGGCATACAGGTAGCATGTAGTTAGAGTTATACATTTTTGTTCATCAAAGGGTCCTATTTATTTATTTATTTTTATTTATTTATTTTTGTCACAACAATATACATAAGCATCACACAAATGGTTATACAGTATATAAACATATATATGAGGAAATATGAGGAAGTATAAGCATATATGTATAAGAATAAAAACAATAGGACAGGAACGGTAGGCACGTTTGTGCTCTTATGCGCGCCCCTTATAGTCCTCTTAGGAATGGGGTGAGGTCAATAGTAGAAAGTTTTTGGTTAAAGCTTTTGGGATTATGAGAAGAGACCACAGAGTCAGGTAATGTGTTCCAAGCACTGATAACTCTGTTACAGAAGTCATATTTTCTGCAATCCTATACAACCCATTAGCCATGAGATTAGAAAGATAAGCCCTCTCAAGGATTGGTAACTGATGAAACAATAGAAAATGAGCAATAGAAATAACTAGTCAATTTTCACACTGGAGTTATAAAGTAGAGAAACACAGATCTATATTGGGATTGGGGCTTTTAAACTTTTAAATGTATAAGTGATTTTTGAACTTTGAAGAAGCAGGATAGAAAAAATAGTTAGGCTTTTGAACTTTAGTATTGGAGAAGATATCTGAGAATATTATGAATAAATGGACCATTGAACAAATGCACCCAGATTTCTCTAAAGTGGCACAAAAGACTTAAATTATTCTATTTCAGACACATTCTACAATGAACCTCTCTAGAGAAGGTTCTAGTGCTGGGAAAGGTGAAAGAAAAGAGAAGAAGAGATGACCAGTAGCAAGGAGATGGATTCAATTCCAGTGGCAATGGAGGCTCTGTTGGAATCCACATGGAGAAAATCTATTTATGTGGTTAGAAAAGTCAGTACTACAGTTATTAATACAGTGCTACTAATCACAATAAATGATTATATATAACCTGATGGGCAATTTTGAATGGGTCCAAAAGCTAAGCGAGACTGGAATTCATTTGGATGGAAGACTCCAGCAATTTCATGGCTACAGAACAGGAAACTTAAGAAAACATCTTAAGTTGCAAATTGTTTACTTCTTCTGGCAAGAAAAATGCAGGGAAGTATATATGAAGTCATCAGAAGAGATTTAACCTTTTTTTAAATAAGGGACCATAGTGTTAGAAGTGAACATTAATATGCTATACTTTACTGTTGACACTAACCTTTTTGTGGTTATAAAATTAAAGATTATGGGAAGAGTTCCAGATCTCTCCAGAATAGATGAATGGGTCATAAAATGACAAAATCAGTTCAGTGCATACCAAGTGATGCAAACTGGCAAACCCCTTCATCAAAATCCACATATACATTAATTAGATCTGAGCTGGTAACTGGTCACAGTTGGCAGTTCAATGTAAATGTTTTCTTCTATGTGACTGCTGAAGGACAAAAAGAATTCTATTATTAGCCCACAAAGTGAAAGAGAACCAAAAATAATATTGCTAAAATACTAAAGACCTTAAATAACTTTTTATACAGTTGTAAACTATAATTGTGCCTAGTATGCAACTTTATACTTTGATGTACATTTCTGTGCGATATGCTTCAAAACGGATAATGCAGTATCTGCCTCTGAGAGGCAGAGACAGAATTCTCCCCTGTGAGGGAAGATTTAGAGTTCATTGTAGATTTGTGTTTAAAGTGAAGATGATAGAATAAGACAAAATGAATGGCAGAAAAGATGTGGACATAGACAACTTTTCTACCTCTTATGCACGCCCCTTATGCTAATCAAGACTGTCCCCAATATTGGAATAACTCTCAGCATAGTTTTTTCTTGTCGATTGAAGACCCATTTCTTTCAATTTAAGCAGGAAAAGGCCATTGGATGGTTCTGTGCTAATTTTACTATACTGGTCAAACTTTTTTATTTCTTTTAAAATGTATTCTTCATTATGTGATTTTAAAAGAATTATGTTTTAAAGGTTTTGTGTGTGTGTGTGTGTGTGTGTGTGTGTGTAAAATCACCCAGATTAGAAATACATGAAAAGCGTGCATCACTATATTTGAATAATATAGAAAAAACCTTGCCAAATCTGATGACAATCCTCTTTCCCCCATTGCTGTTAGGCAGATGATGATTTTAAATGTATGCCACGCAACTCGCAGTAATTCTGGCAATTTAAAAACACAAACACAAGACATCAAAGGGGGACTCGTTTTGCCAGGTGCCACTACATACATCTGAAGTCAAGTAGGGAGGGTCATCACATGGAGCTGCCCCATCTCTGAAAAAATTCTCCACCAGATGGATTTTCTGGTACTTCGTTTAACACATTTTCATTACCAGGTAAACATGTTTGTTTTCTCAGGGTTTTATTTTTTCTCCAACTACCTTACTTTATGGCTTGATTATTCCTGTATTGCTATCATAGAATTCTTATGGATTACACTATAAAATGTTTTAGAAGTAGAAATAGTTTATGGTAGAACTGGGCAGCTCTTTGGGGGTGGTTAAAGATGCTTGCCCTTGCCAACTGGAAAGCTGACAGCTCAGGTTTGAGACCCAAGTGCTGTGATCGGGTGAGTAACTGTTTAGTAGTGGGTTCCTCTTACCTTTGCTACTGGTTTGGAATCAGGAGTACGTGTGTGCACTTGCTTCGCTCATGTGTGGCGCTTCTGTGCATGTGCAGTGTCCATAATGCAGGGCAGGTGGACGGACCCTCCCGCCACCACCACTATCGATTTGCCCAAACCAGTAGAAACCCACCACTGCAACTGTTACTTTCTTCACTTCCTGCCCACCTAGCTTTTCAAAAGCATGCAAATGTGAATAGATAAATAGATGAATAGGGAAGGTAACAGTGTTTAGTGCACTTTGGCATTCTGGCCACATGATCACAGAAGTATATATACGGGTAATGCTGGCTCCCTCAGCTAAGAAACAGAGATGAACATCACCCCTAGAGTCGAATAAAGGGGATATCTTTACCTTTGCCTTAGGCAGTTCCTGCCCTCTGGATGTATTGTTCTAGAGTTTTCCACATGGGCCCACAGCAACAATGCCATTGGAGAGGAAGGAGTCAAAAAGTCAAAATGCCAATGTCAACCATGTGATTGAACCTTGTTTTGCATAAGCAAAAAGAGCTGGGCTAGAGAATATTTTACATATTTTATGTTAAGGAGCACAATATCAACGCATAAAATAAGTAAATATATTTATTTGGATGATTTTGACCTTCAGAAGGGATAAGAAGACTATGATCCATTTGCTATGTAATGAATTTCTATATAAATTAACTTTTACTTAAGTCGTGTGCCTTTAAAATCATATCTTACTTTTTCCTTGGGAAAGATAGCTATAACAATTGAAATAATGAAATAATTGAACACAGCTTTAATTTAGAACTCTACCTCCAAAAATGCAGCGGCAAATAACAAAATTATCAATACATTGAAAACATTGAAAATAGTCTAGAAACAAAAAGATTGTTAACAATTAGGATTATTTTTTATTAAATAGGATTAATTTTTATCTCCATATCCATTGTTCTCAGGGGTGTTTTCAGACAATAGTCTGAGGAAGTTATTGTCCTTCCTTCCTTCCTTCCTTCCTTCCTTCCTTCCTTCCTTCCTTCCTTCCTTCCTTCCTTCCTTCCTTCCTTCCTTCCTTCCTCCCTTCCTCCCTTCCTTCCTTCCTTCCTTCCAATGCAAAGAAAAAAGACACTACTGTCTTTTTCTTACCTCCCTCCCTCTCATGTTTCATCTCAAAGGAGATGATGTAGATATTCAGCACGCATGTAGTTCAGGTAAACACGAGAATAACATTTAATATTTTCATTTCAAGAGAAAGACTTACGTAAAGGTTTAAAAGGAGGGGGAGGAAGAGAAGGAGAAAAAGAGAGTGACAATACAATTTTATAGTGTGAGATCTTTTACAGCCTCCCTTAGAGTCCCTAGAACAGTTTAGTTCTTTCTTGGATGCCAAAGCAGTCTCAGTCAGCATAGATGAATGATGCTCTTGAGGAATGGCAGCACTTCAGTTTCAAATATGGATTCAGATAATAGCCGCAGCATGTGGCAGTGAATCTTGAATGTCTCCAAACTGCAGTTAGTGGAAGCAGGGCTTGTCCCTTCAGGGATGGAAATACTATATAAAGAGAAATTTGCATTGAAGAATAGCTTGAAAAATATTTATTTTGCAGAGAGACAGCTTTACGTGCTGCATACTAAGAAACACCATTGAAAGGACTTGATGAGACCATTTGAAAAGGGGAACAAAAAAATAATAATAATCCTGCACTAGTCTCACATGATTTTGAACAGAGACGGAAGGCATTTACAAAGTAGCCATAAGGCTGGAGAAGATCATGTAAATCTATAGAAGCACTTGCTGTTTGTTCAAGGTCACCTTGTCAAAACAGCAAGATATCTAGAGATTATAGGTATTATTTCTTCCAGAAGAGTTCACATGGTGATTCTCCTGAATGTGAATGCTTAATGTGTCTATACCCCTGAAGACCCACTAATCTAGGGAACGCATTTAAGATTAAACACAGTGACATCATAGTTTTTCCCCCCTCTCCATCATAGTAACGATCCTAGCCAAATAAATTAACATTTCTCTTCTGGTTCCAGCATCAACTTGTTTTTACTAAATCGAGCCGATGCAAATATTTTTGTTTTTTTTAAAAAAGAAATAATAATCATTGACTAATCATTACAATGGTATTGCTAAGGAAATATGAAAAGTATTGTTTTTATAGGAAATGTTGAAATCTAATAATAATAAAAATTTTTTTATCTTGGCTGGTATTGAGCCTTGCTGCAATTTTAAGTTTGGCCTACATACATTCAGCTGAAACATCAGTTTTCTGTAGAAGTTGCTGAACTATTGGGCAATGATTTGAAAAAAAAAGTAAGAAAAAAATTATCCAATTCATAACTGCACTCCTCGCTTGGCACCTGTATAACTAGGAAAGATATTTTATGCAAAAATCATAAGGTCTCTATAATATGTAGATTCCTCTCTTCAGTCCCTAATATAATCACTCTTATCCATTTCAATTAGCCTTCCTAGATTACTAAGAAGGAAAAGTTTTATTCCTAATGCATCACTGCATTAATGTCTATGGAGATTCTCAATCATCCAGATCACGGTTGCCCAATGGTGCTTTTCCAAAAGGCAACTAGACTTTATTGGTTTTTTCCTTTCAAATGTTTAGCTTCTTATCCAAGAAGCTTCTTGAGTTCTAACTGACTGGTGGGGAATGGAAGGATTTCAAAGAAATCCTGCATATTCTGCAAACAATATAAATAATTCCATTTGCCACCAGCCAGTTAGAACCAAAGAAGCTTCTTGGATGTGTCTTTAGGTGTTCTGAACCTGGGCACCTAGATTTATTTTTGTTTATTTCTATAACAAAATGTATGCCAACTTTCCAAAGCCTGAAGATAAACAGACAGATTCAAGGATGATCAATGACACAACAGCTCTATAAAACAGACATTTGGCTTGTTGGAGTAGAAATATTTTCACCAGCTGTAAAAAAGATACTCAGAGAAGGGGCAACCTGCATTTCATGCACACAATATTGGTAGCTGTTAAAAAAAACAACCTTATTATTCATCACCATCAACTGTGTCTGGCTGTGGTGACAGGAGCTTCAAAAAAAGTGACAAACTGTATGAGACTCAGAGAAAATTTAATTTAATATTCAGTAAACATCAATAATGAATTTTGTTTCTATCAAATTTATTGGATTTATGCTTCTTTCTTTTATTTTAATGCCTGTGGCTGGACCATCTCTGGCTTCATGAATCAGAGGACAAGCAGGAAGAAATGTGTTTGAGGAATGAGAGGAATTATTAGGACTAGATATGCAGGCATAAAGGTAAAGGTTCCCCTTGCACATATGTGCTAGTCGTTCCCATTCTAGGGAGCGGTGCTCACCTCTATTTCAAAGCCAAAAAACCAGCGCTGTCCAAAGACGTCTCTCTGGTTATATGGCTGGCTTGACTAAACACCAAAGGTGGTCCCTATTTTTCTACTTGCATTTTTTTTATGTGCTTTCTAACTGCTAGGTTGGCAGAAGCTGGGACAAGTAACGGGAGCTTATCCCATTACGTGGCACTAGGGATTCAAACAGCTGAACTGCTGACCTTTCAATTGACAAGCTCAGCGTCTTAGCCACTGAGCCACATAATTGAGACTAATAACTGCAGATGAAATACAAAGATAAAACACAAAGCCCTTATGTCTGAGTGTTCTCTTTGGGGGAGGGGAAAAAAATCTGATGACAAAAACAAAGCAATGAAGAAAGCCAAACAAACAAATAACAAGGCGAGGAAAAAAATAATAGTCAGGAGAAAAGGTTTAGGAAATGAACAGAAAGGTTATTGATGAGGACAGAGAGACAGGCCTTCTTTTGTGCCTGCAGCCATAATTTTGTAGGGCACGGCTGTACTGCATTGCTGTGTTATTGCAGTGGGAAAAACAAGACAAAGAGTAAAGCAAATTAGAATTAAGGGAGAAGACTGGGAAGAGGTAGGATGGTTGGATGTGATGACAAGGTTGAATCTACAAATGGCAGGGCTTTTTCATAGCGTTCATTCCCTGGAAATGGTGTTCCGCTATTGATTAAAGCATAAAGACCACATGAAATCTCAGTAAAGGTAAACTGAGCTGCGAACTGTCATCCAAACTGGCTGTTTTTTTCCAAATGAAAGATAGATATTTTAAGTTCAAACTCCCTTTCATAATAATTAATGTCTTTGCTGCAATTTTACTTCAGAAAAACAACTTGTGTTTGAGTTCAAGGCTGAGGCCCTCAAGATTTTGTGAAAATCATTTAAACTCATGTGTTTCACAAGAACCTTGCTTTGAAAGAATAAGAAAGGAAAGAAAGGTTTGTTTTTAGGAAGCAGTTGAATTCACAAAGGAAAACTTTCTGTTTGAAGTGACAAAGGCAGATATCAACAGGTCATGAATATCAGTGTATCACCCATTGCAATGTATTACTCATTTTTTAAAAATTAAAAAACAAGACCCATTTAAATTGCTCACAGGAATGTACCAAAACTAAAGTGAGGGTGCACAAATCGTCAAAAAACCTGTTTAACATCTTCTTTAGCACTGAAAGAGCTTTTTCCCTTTGTTCCTACTGAAATTAAAATTTTCATTATCACTGGGATAGGTGGGGATTGTGTACTTCCTCTTTTAAAATGTGGACAGTACTTGAAGAATCACTTTCAACTTGGTTTCATGTTTTTGAGGCTTGCCATTATACACCCTTCCTTTAGGAAGTTATTGGTTTAAGAGTGTGACTGTTTAATGCTTAGCCAAGAGCAATTGTTGCATGAATTTGCCAGTACTCAGTATTTGTCCTATATGGGATTTTTGGATTTGTGTGAAATCTCCAAATTTAGCTCCAGAAGAATTTATCATGGAATTTGTTTGCATCAAAATATAAATTGGTATTACTATCAGGTACTCTATAATACAAGAGTAATTCAAAATCCATTAGTGCTAGCTCAATTTAGACTCTGCCTAAGAAACAGCAATAGAGAACAAGAGAATTCAAAAGGAAGAAGGCAAACTTGATATAATCCCTTTCCTGGCTATTTAGGTTATGTCACAAATTCCCATTGCTCATCTGCTATCCAGGCCATAACTTGGTCATTCATTATGACATCTAAATCTGGATGACAACTTGAATTAATTCCAATTGCTCATTATAAATTCTACATTACTACAGAAGGCAAAATTTCTGGAGGCTTTTAAGGAAGCCTTGGTTCTCCTTTTCTTAAAAAAACAAACAAACCACCACTAAATCGCACCTGCCTGGACAAATCCCTGTGCTCAGTGGTTCAGGCCCTAGTCATCTTACAGTTGGACTATTGTAGTGTGCTCTATATGGCGTTACACTTGAAGAGCATTTAGAAGCTACAGCTGGTGCAGAGTACAGTGACATTGTCAATTCTTGGGGTCCAAAGAGTAGTCCATGTAACATTACTGCTCTGTGAGCTGCATGGGCTATCAGTTTGCTTCTAGGTGCAATTCAAAGTGTTGGTAATCACCTTTAAAGCCATTCATGGTACAGACCAAGGCTACTTGAAGGACCATCTCATCCCAATGGATTTGGCCCATCCCCCCCTGCTTGTCAAAGGAGGCAGGCTGTGGAATCTGCTGTTGCACCTGCCTTCTGGAACTTTTTGCCTCCCCCGATGTGTCCTGACTTTTCATAAGGGTCAAAAGTTGTGGCTCTGCCAGTTATCTTGGAGCCCCAATGGGGGAGCATCACAGCGGAGGTGGTTGATCCAGTAACAGCAGATCTCACCTCCCCCATCCTGCCCCCCCCCGTTTCCCATCTGTAACTGGATTTTAGCGATGGCCTTAATTTATTTATGAATACATATATTCATATATATTATATATGTACGTACGTATGTGTGTGTGTGTGTGAGAGAGAGAGAGCAAGAGAGCGAGAGAGCGAGAGCAATAGCTTTTATAAACAAATAAATAAATAAGTAGTCTTATTTATCATATACTGCTGTTATCCTAACAATCCTGCAAGAATTTAGTTTGTATACTTGGAATTAGTAGAGCAATTTCACAAAGTACTGTTAAAGAGAACTACGAAAGTCATGTCTGAGCCAAGTCTAGAGGGCTTCATGAATCAACAGGGTTTTTTTTTTTAAAAAAAAAAAGCTTTCATGCCTAGCGCTCTTAAACTTGATTGTTACCTCGCAGACATTTACCAAACTAGGTTACATCATAAGCGCTAGAAAAATGTTCTCCAGACACATTCTCTAGACTGTCTCTGTTAGACAAATATTCTCTTCCATCAGTAAGCCGGAACGTTCTTATTAATTTAGCACTGTAATCATATTGACCATCCCTACTGATTTTTTAAAGAGCTGATTCATATTTTTACAGTTGAAGGCTGAGACAAGACTGAAATGGCGAGGTCCAGAGAAAATTGGAGTCTAAAACAGCAGCTTAGCCAGGATGGAATAATAGAAGACCCAATAATGCATAAATCTCTAGTAAGGCTTTTGAAACCAAAACAGATTCAATCATAGATTGTTCAGGAAACAGTGTACTTACAAATAAGAAGCCCTTAACAATTGAGTTGTTTTACATAAATATTTGATGCCACATCCAAACTTGGGTAGCAACTGAGAACCTAGTGCTCCAAAAAGACCCATTATGTCTCTTACATGGAAGGAGCATTTTAATCTGTAATCATACCAGTGGGCATGGCAGGGGAAATCTCCATTCCTACCCCACTCTAGGGAAAGGTTACTGCAAAATCCCCATTTCCTCCTGATCAGCTGGGACTCGGAAGGCAGAGAATAAATATCGGCAGGGCCAGTCAGAGATGGTATTTACCAGTTCTCTGAACTACTCAAAATTTCTGCTACCAGTTCTCCAGAACTGGTCAGAACCTGCTGAAAACCACCTCTGAATCATACCCCTTAACTTAGTACAGCACTGGAATCATATGGGAGAGTAAAACAATATGGAGGCTATATCCTCCATCATACCTGATCTTGGAAACAGCCTACTTATAAATAGGAGCCTTTTCTAGACATTACTGAGTTGACCTGGTACATAACCCAAAGCTGGGTTGACCTGATACATAACCCAACGCATGTGACACATAAGTATTATTTTGTGGTTCATATAGAACTATGGACCACATGTATAAGGAATATGGTGGAACAGTGGTTAGAATGCAATATTGCAGGCTAACTCATTGCTCACTGTCAATTCTTACTGGCTCAGGATTGACTCAGCCTTACACCTTCCAAGGTCAGTAAAATGGGGACCCAGATTATTGGGGGCAATATGCTGACTCTGTAAACCACTTTGACAGTTCTGTAAAGCACTATGAAGTGATATAGAAGTCTAAGTGCTATTGCTATATTAAAGTTTACATCTCCTTTTTATTTAGAAGTTAAAAACTTTTGACCATGCCCACTCTGATGACTGTGAATGCAGGAAATAAGACATACAATAAAGTATGCTAATTTTGCTGAAAAAGAGAATAATAAATTCCCTTTACGTGCTGGAAAATGCAATGATTGGCAGTAGGAATTTGGTCATTGTCAACATGACATATGAAAGATCCTATAATACTGCTAGCTTCCATCAAAATGATTTGTTATTTCTCTTACGTCCTGGTATTATCAAGAGAAAAAAGATAGAAAGAAAGGAAAAAGCTATATGTTGTCTAGACTAGAAAATAATTGGATGATTTTCATAAGCAATGAAACTTCTCCCTGCACATCATTAAATCTGTCTAAAACATTTGGATCCTTCTGCAAAGTTCCTTTTTGTTTTCATAAATCTTGATCTTTCAACAACGCTAGTAGAATACGAGTATCAAAAACACGTGGTGCCTCAGCAGGAATATTAATTATTCCTTGAAAAATGGAGATGTACACATGAAAGGTTTGTAAAGATCCGTTTTTAAATTGATGGCAAAGCAGATTTTGATTGGTTTTTTTTTTAAGAATTTCTCCACAAATTAGAAAGTTACTACTAAATCTGTCTGTAATTTTCCAAGTTTGAAAACTATGTTTCAAACACATTTCTGCTCAGAATTTCAGTCATTTTTCAGAATTTATGCTTGATTTTTTTTTTACTAGGAGTATTCTTTGTTTCCAAAACCCAAAAGAGTTCTGGGTCATGAGAGATACAGGATTTTGGAACATGAACAATTACTTATAAAATTAAGGGCTGAGAGTTACAGTTTCAGCAGTATGATTTCCAGTCTCTCAGCTATGACAAAACAAATCATACCTAATTACAAGTGGTTTTCAACTTACAATCATTCATTTAGTGATCTTTCACAGTTACAGCAGCACACTTACAACATCAGTCAAAAGTGACTTATGATAGTTTTCCACACATACGACCATTGCAACATCCCCATGATCATGTGAACAAAATTCTAAATGCTTGGCATATGACTTATATTTATGACGGTTGCAGTGTCCCGGAGTCACGTGATCCCCTTTTGTGATCTGACAGCAAAATGAATGGGGAAGCCAGATTCACTTAACAAACATGAGACTGGCATAACACCTGCAGCAATTCAATTAACAGGTGTGGTAACAAAGGTTGTAAAATGGGGCAAAGCTCACTTAGCACCTGTCTTGCTTAGCAACAGAAATTTTGTGCTCAGTTGTGGTCATAAGTTGAGGACTTAAGTTTTGTGTTCACACTGATACCAGAATTTTCCCATCCTCGGGGTGGGGGTGGGGATGGGGTGGGGGTGGAGGGGAGGGGGGAAAGCATAAAAGCTTCACTAAAGTTCTCTCACTGAACTCAACTACCGTATTTTTTGGACTCTAAGACACTCTGGACTATAAGATGCACATTAGCTTTAGAGAAGGAAAAAAAGAGGAAAAAAATCTGCCTCCACTGCCCACTCACTAGCATGGTGGCCTGTTTGCCGCTGCCATGGCCCATTCACCACCACTGCAGCTTGTTCGCCACCACCGTAGTTCATTCACTGTGGCCCATTCACTGCCACTGTGACCTGTTTGCCACCGCCGTGTCCTGTTAGCCACTGATCGCAGCGAATGGGCAGCGGCGATAGGCGGCGATCCCAGCCACCTAGAACAGCTGACTGGTGCCACAGCAGTCCTAATTATTTCATGTTGATGGCAACATGTTTTTCTAGTTTATACAATGAAAATCTTGTTTGACTTAGCTTCAATAGTACCAAAGCATCATGTGACATTGGAATATGTTGTTTTACCTTTGTTTTGTACATAGGTGCATAACAGTATCTAAATGAAATGGCTATTTTAAAAAGTAAAGTTTCCTTTAAAGGAGCTTGACGCCTGATGGCTTCTCAGATGCATCCATGTAGGATTTTTTTGGCAGGTCTACAAAAGTGGTTTATAATTGCTGCCTTCTGAGATGTTTTTAGCTTCCCAGGTTAGCTTGGGTTCCCAGGCATAGTCTTCTTAGCTATGTAAAAGTAGATAGCGATGAAACCAAATTTGCTTCCAATCAGAGATAATTTCACACTATAACAGAAGCAACCCAGAAATTACAGAACACGTTGTGCAAAATAAGCAACAAGCTTATATAAATAGTAAAAAAAAATAAAACATACCTATCCTAAAACATGGCAACCAAAACACAAGCATTGATTGAAAAATCATTTTAAAAAGGCAATATATATGATTAAAACAAGATCAGTCATACTTTCTTTGGAAGATAATTCCAAAGCTATGCTAGTTATCCTACCCCTGCAGGGGTGAAATCTAAAAATTTTCCCTACCGGTTCTGTGGGTGTGGCTTGGTGTCAGATGACTGGGTGGGCGTGGACAATAACAATAAATAATAAAAATAATAAACAAAGTATAAAAAACAATAAGAGGTACCAAAAACCAACTTTCACACTTTACACACACACACACAACACAACACAACTGACTCACACACACACACACACACAAAATGCTACATACAGCTTTCTGAGATTTTGTGTGTTTGTGTAGTTAGAGTGAAACACTACAGAAACACACCAAATCTCAGAAAGCTGCACAAATATTTTATTTTATTATTTTATTTTATTTTATTGTGGACTTCAATTCCCAGAGTTCCTCAGCCAGCAAAGCCAGCCAGCATTAATTGATCACTGAGGAAATAGATTAGCTAAGCAATTGATTCTGTCTGGGCTGAAAGTGAAACTGCTTTCAGGCTGGGAAAAAAGCCATGCGTTCATCAATAATCAGGTAAGTGCCTTAGAATCTCTACTCTTGCTTGTAGAAAACATGTTTTCTACAAGTAAGAGTACAAGTAAGGTTCTGCTGATAAGGAACTCAGGTGAGATCGCCAGAGGAGACTTAAATTTTTTTTTTTAAAGTTTAAAGGCTCTGCCGATCTCAGCTGAGGGGCGGGATCCTCAAAGCCTTTTTTTTTTTACTTTTAAAGGTATGTTTCGGCTGAAGAAAAAACGGCTTTTAAAAGTAAAAAAAAAAACAACCTCTGCTGATGGTGCGGCTCAGCAGAGGCAGGGGGGTGGGGCCACGGATTTTTGCTACCCGTTCTCTGAACCAGCAGCCTCCATCGCTACCGGATCACGCAAGCTGGTCCGAATTGGGAGCATTTCACCCCTGTACCCCTGACCTCTAAGAGGTAAAGGTAAAGGTTCCCCTCACATATATGTGCTAGTCATTCCTAACCCTAGGAGGCAGTGCTCATCTCCGTTTCAAAGCTGAAGAGCCAGCATTGTCCAAAGATGTCTCCGTGGTCATGTGGCCAGCATGACTAAATGCCGAAGGCGCATGGAACGTTGTTACCTTTCCACCAAAGGTGGTCCCTATTTTTTCTACTTGCATTTTTTACATGCTTTCGAACTGCTAGGATGGCAGAAGCTGGGACAAGTAATGGGAGCTCACCCCGATACGTGGCACTAGGGATTCAAACCGCTGATCTGCCAATCTTTCAATCAACAAGCTCAACATTTTAGCCCCTGAGCCACCGCACCCCTTACCCCTGGCCTCTACTGTGAACCAATTTTTCTAATAGTTGTTCAGTAACATCATCTTTTCCAGATGATGTCAACATGTATGTTGACTACATCAGCATTGCTTACATAATCTTTTTGCTTTATTCTTTATTCTTCATTCAGAGGGAAAGGTAGCTGGTTCATACATTGACACCAAAATATCTAGGTAGCATGTTACATTAAGGGCTTTATTTGCTAGTTCTTTCATCTGTTGTGTACCTGCCCAGAGAAGCCAAAGCATTTACTTTCCCACTGGAAAAAAACACCCAGGCTGCCAACACGTCAAGTCCCAGAGATAGTGTTGTGGAATTATGATTGTCTTCAATATAAGTGTTCATTTTTCTGCTTTGCAGGATCTCAGGATGAAGCAGCTTTTAAATATTGCAAATCTATCCTTTTCCACATGACATATGTCCTGCCAAAAATAAATGAACCTTTTTTTTTCTTCAGCTTATGTATATGCAACCCTTGTTTTTCAAAGCCAGAGTTCCTTTACTGAATGCCAATTACCTATTTTCTATAAAATAAAAGCAAAAATACCCTGCAAAGCCAGAGTGTAAGCATTCTAATCCAGCTTCTGCTCAACTGGTTTAATGTTTTTCCCCACAAAAGCATAAACGAAAACAGTGTCTCTTATGCCTTTCTTGAAATGGCAAAGCTGCCAGAAACCTTCCAAAGTTATCCCGAAATAGATCATTTGTAATGTATCAGAAGGAAAAAAAAATTAAATATGTTATGAGTAATCTTATTGATTGCATTGAATTAATTTGATTAAATATTGATTACACTGACAATTAATTCAGATTTTATTTCTATCTTGGCCTTACCAGCTTTTTGGGTGTCTGGTCCCTCATGCGGCATTCAAAGGACAAATGCAATTCTTAGCTTAGAAAGCAGCATGGTTTCCATACTTACCTGGGAGAAAGTCCTATTTGACTCAGTAGAACTTACTTTTTATGACACTACCTCCTATGTTTGTAGGAAGGGCTGATGAACTGCTTGATTACCCATGAACACTTTTTCTGAAAGTTAGTTTGCAGGTTGCTCCTCGAGCTGAATTTCAATAGACGTGTTCCCTGAAATCATTATCCTCCAGCGGGCTGCCTAAATTATTGTCCTCCAGAGCAGAGGTCTCCAACCTTGGCAATTTTAAGACTTGTGGACTTCAGCTCCCAGAATTCCTCAGCCAGCTTTGTTGGCTGAGGGATTCTGGGAGTTGAAGTCCACAAGTCTTAAAGTTGCCAAGGTTGGAGACCTCTGCTCCAGAGGCTGCTTCTACCTTAGGCTGCCTCTGTTTGCGCCACTGGTGGAATTCAATTTTTTTTACTACCGGTTATGTGGGCATGGCTTGGTGGGCGTGACAGGGGAAGGATACTGCAAAATCTCCATTTGCTCCCCACTCCAGGGGAAGGATACTGCAAAATCCCCATTCCCTCCCCATTCTAGGGGAAGGATACTGCAAAATCTCCAATCCTTCCCCACTCCTGGGGGAAGGATATTGCAAAATCTCCATTCCCTCCCCACTCCAGGGAAAGGATACTGCAAAATCTCCATTCCCTCTCCACTCCTGGGGGAAGAATATTGCAAAATCTCCATTCCCACCCCACTCCAGGGGAAGGATACTGCAAAATCTCCATTCCCTCCCCACTCCTTGGGGAAGGATATTGCAAAATCTCCATTCCCACCCCACTCTGGGGCCAGCCAGAGATGGCATTTACCGGTTCTCTGAACTACTCAAAATTTCTGCTACCAGGTCTCCAGAACCTGTCAGAACCTGCTGAATAGCACCCCTGGTTTTCACAGTTAGGAAAAAAAGCTACTCCATGTATTTTAAAATTATTAAATATTACATGAATTTCCTGCAGCCCTTGAGCATGTTGGCTTTGTTTGTTAGTGTCTTTCCTTTTTGCACACAAACTGAATCACTAGCAAGGGTTGTATTGTCTAAGAAAGGAAAGAAGCAGACATAACATAAGCCCATTAAAAAAAAAAGAGCACCACATCCGTATTTAAGAATACCTTGGCTTCAAAATGCAGTGTGCTTATATTGCTAATTGTAAGGGCCAAAAGGAACTTAACCTTAACTTAACCTTGAGCATATAACATACTCTACTGGTAGTGTTTACAAAATGTGTTTATTATGACACAAATATTATGTATATATATATATATATATTACAAACTATTCTAAGTTATAAATGTAATGCATGCATATATGTATACAGATAGTTCTCAACATATGACCACAACTGAACCGAACATTTCTGTTGTTAAGTGAGATGTTTATTAAGTGAGTTTTGCCCCATTTTATGAGCTTTCTTAGCTCAGTTGTTAAGTGAATCACTGCATTGATAAGTTAGTGACTTGGTTGTTAAGTGAATTTGGCTTCCCCATTGGTTTTACTTGTCAGAAGCTAGCAAAAAAGAGATCACATGACCTTGGGACATAGCAACGGTCATAAATATGAACCAGTGATCAAGCATCTGAACTTTGATTACCCTACTGCAAAGGTTGTAACTGTGAAAAACGGTCATAAGTCACTTTTTTCAGTGCCATTTAACTTTGAATGGTCACTAAATGAATTGTTGTAAATTGAGAACTACCTGTATGTATGTATTTTTGTGTCTTTGAATCTCTGTTGACTCGTGGTGACTGTTAGGATAAGTCCTTGCACTTTTCTTAGTAAGAGTTCAGAAGCAGTTTGCCATTGTTTGTTTTTGCGGGCTCAGAGGGTATGAATGGTCCAGGTTTACCAAACTGGCTTTGTTCCTAAGGTAGGACTAGAACTGTCTCTTGGTATCTACCCTGATCCCTTAAACACTACACCAAACTGGCTCAATCACTAAGTAATGGAATCTTAAGATGCCTATATTACATACAAATCTGTCGATATTTATCCATCACCTATGTTTAAAATTAGAGAAAAGTAACGAAACAGTATAATTTGAACCCATTTCCTTGTAAAAAAAAATGATGACAAACTTTTTAATTACCTGAGGCAAAGTTGTTCAAAGATAGAACAACTAGGACTTAGATATATGCCTCGATAAAAAATCTGGCCTGAAACCCATCAGTTACCTTTCCTATCCTAGTGACTCAAAGTGTAAGATGCTGGGCAGTGCGTTGCTGAATGCATGCCTTGCTTGCAAGGTGATAATTTGGCCTCTGAGAGGAAATAGTTAGGCCTCTGGTGTAAACCTTCAGATTTTTTTTTTATTTTCTTCATCTTTACCCTGATTAATATCGATCTGTACAATCAATGTATATGAATATATTGAATATATGAGGTTCAGATGATCTAGGAAAGCCAACCTCCTCATATTTTGCTTTTGAGATATCAGACTACTCCTGTTGGAACAAACTGCTGTAACCTGACAACCTGTCTTTTAATCTATTCAGAATTTGCTTTGCCCTATTTATACATACACATAAAAGCATTCCTAAAGCTATACCCTCCACCCAGGACTTGCCTTTTGTCAATATTAGTCCACACATTCTTTTCTTCTAATAAAATTCATACCCAGTAAATAATCCAACAATGCACCCTGTATGTTTTATGTTCTGCTCCAGAAATGTGACATAACCAAAGCAGAATTGTTGATAACATTTTGAAATAATCTGAAATAGTTTCCTGGGTCCTTTAAATACTCTCTAGGTGTGCAGCGTTGTAGAAACCTGACCCCCCACCACACAGTTAGTACACTGGGATGTCAATTTGGAGAAAAGATATGCTATTTAAATGTCACCACAGCTGCAGGGGAGCTGGTCATAGAGAAGTGGCACTGGCAAGCCAGGTATGGTACAGCAGCTGTGGTAGTTTAAGTAAACACTCATTGTATTTACTTAATGGAATTAATTTATCTATGGAGTTCTGATGTTCAACTAGTTAGCACAGTTTTGGAAAAAGATCTGGGTAACTGGCATTGGGTAACATAAATTGCTGAAGCGTAGTTTATAAATAGTCCAAACTAGTCCTAGAAGATGCTCAAACATGGGATGACTTATTTCGCAAAAAAAACAGCTTGGATTGCATTGTATGGAAAG
The DNA here is from genome assembly GCF_028640845.1 of Ahaetulla prasina. Lineage (NCBI taxonomy): Eukaryota > Metazoa > Chordata > Lepidosauria > Squamata > Colubridae > Ahaetulla > Ahaetulla prasina. The sequence continues at coordinate 96,716,880 of NC_080541.1, read as the reverse complement.
GGAATAGTTTATTCTAGTGAGTATTCTTGTCCACAGTATGATCAGGAGGATTTTTGCCCAGACTTTTTAGGAATTTAAAATTTCCATCTGCTTGTTTCTTTAAGTTGCATCAGGCGTGTTTTCAGGCTTATCTCAAAATCTATAGTACAATATCAATGTTACCAACTCAAAATGGCTGAAAATCATTTCCTTCAAATCTGTTTGGATGGAGGTGAAAGGATGCAAAAACAGGGCCTTGTATATAATTCTGTGGTGTCAGAATAGCCATTTTTGGTTTAAATCAAAAGTTATAAATTCCATCTGAGTACAAATCTTTTGGAATAACATACACACTAAAATTATAAATGCACTATTAAAATGTTAATAAAACTATTAAAATGTAAGTATCTTAATTGTTTTGAAAAATAAACGACACTATGTTAGAATTTTTAGCAAGAATTTGTTTTCTTCCTTTCTTCAGGCATAACTTTATCAATAGACTCCATGCACTTTTCTGCATTGTTCCTGCCAGTGTGAGCTTGGACTGCCACAGTGTTCGCTTCTAAATCCTGTAATTTCCTTTCAAAAAGGCACAACTGTTTGAGACTTGGGAAAATTGCTTATTTCAAAGTAGTTCTATAGCAATCACTAAATTGGGTCACAAATAAGTGGTTTCAGGATAGGTAGCCATGTGCAATTCCTCATATTTGCACACCACCCTGCTGGGAATATTTTTAAGCCTTATCAAAACAATTGTGGCCGAATCAAAATGCTTTGAATTTTGAACAAGGTGAAATTGGAAAGCAGCTGAGGGAGCATTACACTTTTCTAAGAATTTTTGCTTCAATGTTTCAGTAATATTCTGCTGCAAGATCCATGTGGTGGCAATGCTGTTGTTAAGACTCTTGATCAAAGGATAGGTCTAGTGCTATCCCCTTATATTCCTAAACCGTAGTCTTCAATTTAGGATCACAATTGTGTTAGGTATTTTGGTCACAAGTCATTGTGGCCATCAAATTAGATACATACATGACCACCTAGCTCAATAGCCACAATTCCAGTTCTCCTTATTGCACTTGGGCATGGTGGGGCAGGGAGAAGACCCAAGCCTCTTGGGAGTGGTGTTGGGGAGGAAGGAGGCATATTTGTTGGTAGGTGTAGCTGGCTAAGGCCTTCTGACCCATAGTGGGGTGAAGTTGCAGCACTCCCATGGTCAAAAGGGTAGATGCACTGCCAAGCACCCAAATGTAATGTTCAGTGGGTGCTGTAATGGTCAGAACTTCAGTCAGAAATCATAAGTCCCTTTGTTCAGTGCCATCGTAATTTTGAATGATTGCTCCATGAGGGCTACCCGTAAAACAGAAATATAGGTTGCATGATTAGAAGGCTAAGGCCTTCCTCCCCATCATGGTTTGGAAGGCCTCAGCCAGCCACCTGGCATGCATAAACCTACCATGGCCTGGAAGGTCTCAGCCAACTATGCCTACCAACACATAGATTCTTCCCTCCCTAGCAAAATAAATGATGGGCCAACTTGGATGAATCAGGGAAGAAGTAGGAACATAGTTTCTAAAATGGCAGACAGTTATGGTTTTCTAGCAGCTGATCTAAGCGTGTTAACCCTAAGATTCAAATCACTACCATCCTATTTGAACAGCAACCATAGTTTAATTATTCTTCATCCTGCTCACCTGGAATGGAGTATTGGAGTAAGAAAAGGTGTGATATGGACAATTGAATGATAAGCAGCAGACCTGGGCGAAAGTCCTTAGCCAAGTCTGAAGATATGTAAGAATATGGATGTCAATGGTCTTAGGAAACTGAAGATGTACTAGGCACATCAGAGCTGTGTCAAATTTCTTCGTAATTTTATATCTTCGGAAGAGAATATAATTTGATTGCATTTTTATTTTTTAAAAAAGGTCTTTCAGCCGTCTCTATAGGGTATCAAGTTGGGATGGGATGGGGAAATGAGGAATGACTATTGTGCAAAGCCTGTCCCTTTTGTAACATAACATAATAACATAACATAATAACAGAGTTGGAAGGGACCTTGGAGGTCTTCTAGTCCAACCCCCTGCCGAGGCAGGAAACCCTACACCATTTCAGACAAATGGCTATCCAACATTTCTTAAAAATTTCCAGTGTTGGAGCATTCACAACTTCTGCAGGCAAGTTGTTCCACTTATTGATTGTTCAAACATATTGATTGTATGTTCATACTATTGTTGCACAAGTATATGAAAGAGGCAGCACTTACTGCATGATGCTGCTTTTGTTATTTTAACAGAAGCATTGGATCCTGTGCATTCCTAAGTGATCTTTTCAAGATATACTATGGTTATATGAGCCAATTGGATAATCTCAACTTTCCCTCTTCTTTTCATGATGACATTCTGTACGTTCTCATTTTTATATTTATTGTCCTATACTTTTCATAAAGAATATATGAACGAAAATATAATCCATCCCTTGTTATCCTCTTAGTGCTTTTGTCTCTTTTTATTCACTTTTTAAATGTTTTTGTCAACTTTTGTTTTGTCTATGTTAAATCTTTTTTCTTTTAAATTTTGTATTTTAATCTTCAGAATAGAATAAAAAAAATATTATCCATCATCAGGAATTGTATCATTTTTTCATAACCGATTAGATTGCCTCTGTTGTAGTATAATTAAATAACACTGTATTTAGGAAGAAAAGACAAATTAAATTGGTTGTTTTATTTTTGGGGTGCAAAATATATTGTTTACTTTATCTCTGTGTCCAAAATTATCCTACCTTAACTAATCATAATTTAACAAGAAAATTCAGTGGATTTCTCTCAGAGAATTGATTGAAAATAAACAATTCCACATACAAGATAAATTATGATAGAATTTCCCAAGCAAACAAAATATTACCTAAGTAAATTTCCTACATCATAGCACAATGCAGCCAAGATCCATTATTCCCATGATTTCAACAGACAACAAATCATATGTAGGTATATGTAGATATATGTAGAAAATAGAATTTGTTTATGCAGAGAGATGGACTAAAGGCAAATGATGTTTCTTTTGATGTGACTACATCTATTGGCTCAGATCCAAGGTAGCATTTTATACACATTCAAGGTTTTCTATGTAAATAGAATAGAATAGAATAGAATAGAATAGAATAGAATAGAATAGAATTTTTTATTGGCCAAGTGTGATTGGACACACAAGGAATTTGTCTTGGTGCATATGCTCTCAGTGTACATAAAAGAAAAGATACATTCATCAAGGTACAACATTTACAACACAAATGTTTATAGAGTTAAAAACCTCACTTTTCCTAATACATTAACTAAACATAAGTGTAGTAGTTACTTTGAGTGTCCCAGAAATAAAGCAAAGCAAAGCAGAAAAACAAAAATAAAAGACAAGGCGAAGAATAATAAAAATCTGAGATATACTGGAAACCAGACAGTTTATATGAGATGGCAATATCTCAAAACATGCAACTACAAAATTAATAAGTCAAACATAGATAACAGAATATGACCTCAAAACAGGAAAACTTGTTGCCTTAGTCAAACGATTATGTTTAAAATTTACTATGCGCTCATTAATTGCATATTTAGCACAGTGATCCAGTTTGCATATTGTTGTTAGAACTCTGTTAGTTTATTTAGCAGAGTTTTATTGAACAACAGGCTGGATCTGCCCAATGTATTAAAGCATAAATTCTACTATCTAAATCACAGGGGCTGGTTTCACACAGTAGGGTAAACCAAAACAAAATGAAACATATTATGGCTAGTGCAATTTGTGAACATAGTCACAATGGGGTTGTTTTGACTTATTTCTTGATAAGGGGCTGCAGTAAATGATGTGTGTAGTGAAGCTGATTTTTCTTTCACTTCTGTTTTTTTTTAACTTTTCAGTCAATAAGACTTGGCTTCTAGCATTGGATGACTATTTTCTTCAAATATCAGAGTCTGGATATTATAGACACCTTTTAGTCATGGCTTGCAGGACTGACATGAGAAGATGAATTTTTATCCAAGGAAGCATAACATTCATTGTCTTTTAACCTCTGGCAATACTGTACTATATAGCTTCAGTGGTGCTGCTTGAAACTGGCACATATATTCTCAGGTACAATTTAGAACTAGTTCATAATTTCATGCCTGTCATGATAACCATGGTTCTGTCCTAACAAATATCTAGTTCTATTTATACTGTATACATTGATTGATTAATTATGTGCTGTCAAGTAATTTTCAACTCCTACCAACCACCTAAATAGATTTTTGTCCATGATGATCTGTTCCTAACCCATTCTTTCATGTTTATTTGTAGTGTGTTCCTCACCTCTGTAATGGAGTCCATCCAGAGTAACCTTGGAGATCTTTTAGTCCAATCCCTTGTTCAAGCAGGAAACCCTATACCCGTGTTGGCGAACCTATGGCACGTGTGCCACAAATGGCACATGGAGCCATATCCGTGGGCACGCAAGTGTTGCCCTAACTCAGCTTCAGTGCACATGCCTTCCGGCCTTCCAGTCCCACCGGCCATTGGAGGGCCTTCGGAGGGGAAGGCCGTTTTTGCCCTCCCCAGGCTCCTCGAAAGCCTCTGGAGCCTGGGGAGAGTGAAAAACAAGCTTTCCGGTCCCACCGGAAGTCGGGAAACAGGCCATTTCCAGCCTCTGGAGGGCCTCTGAGATGGGGTAGGGAAGGCTATTTTTGCCCTCCCCAAGCTCCAAGAAAGCCTCTGGAGCTTGGGGAGGGCAAAAAATGGGTCTACTGGGCCTACCGTGCCATCGCGTGGCTAAAGCAGGGAGAATGTGGAGGGGTCCCATGGGGGGGTAGGGATCATTGAATTATGGGTGTGGGCACACGTGCATGTGGCCTCCCCACATGACTCCCACTTTTGGCACGCGGCGGCAAAAAGGTTAGTCATCACTGCCTTATACCATTTCAGATATATGGTTGTCCAATCTCTTCTTAAAAAGAACCCCACTGTTGGAGCACCCACAATTTCTGGAGATAAGTCATTCCACTGATTAATTGTTCTGTCAGGAAATTTCTCTTTAGTTTTAGATTGCTTCTTTCCTTGATTAATTTCCATCCATTGCTTCTTGTCCTGCCTTCAGGAAAATAGGTTGACCTCCCTCTTCTTTGTGGCAGCCCCTTAGATATTGGAACACTGCTATCCTGTCACATGTTATCCACCTTGCTGCTAGTCATCGTCTTTTCTTTCTTTCCACATTTTCTAGCATAAGAGTCTTTTCCAAAGAGCTGGGTATTTGCATAATATGTCAGAATTAGGATAATTTGAGCCTTGACTCTGGATTGATTTGTTCAATGAATCATTAGTTTGTTTTCTTAGTTGTCCACAATAGTCACAGGTGTCTTCTCCAACACCAAAGTTCAAAAGCATTCGTTGATCTTCTCTAAGTTGTCTGTTTGCAGACAATTCATTACCCAACTAGGTAACATCATCAGTACAAGTGAATATCTGGTTTGCTACCTGTTTATATACAGTAGCTTACCCTGCCAGTTTTGGCTTTCTCCTTGATAGTTTTTGATTGGGGTATTGTTTTCTGCTTGATTATTTATCTGATATTTATCCTTGCTTATCTGGTGTTGGTTGCTCTGTGAGATGTGTGTTCTGGTTTTTCTTCCCTTCTAAGCTTTTTAATGGTCTTTTTTGAATTTTATATAAATATAGTTTATTTCTATGAAATTGTTGATGGCTGATTTTTCTGAATGCCAAGGTTCCAGAAATTTCCTTGCATTTTTGGATTTAGCTCGATTTAGTATGCTCACAGTTTCCAGTTGAAATTGTGGTTGAGTCTGTCCATGTGCTGTGAGGTGAAAGAGTTTTCACTGTATTTTGTAACTATTTGTATTTGATTGGAATGATATCACTTCTCTGAGTATGTATGTATGAGTGTGTGCATGTGAGTTGCAAGAATTTACAATGGCTATTAAGCGTGGCGCTAAAGCAGAAGGTTTACCACTCTTCTCTTCTTGTCTTCTCACAAGTGAAGGAGTATACTGTTCAATTAAAATAATTGTCAGTTTCACAAACATATACTTTATTTAAATGGAGAATTAAGCATTTTGAAATGAAAGGTATTATTTACACTTTTTATTACATTGAAATTATGAAATTAAATTCTTGTAGAATTCTATAAAAAATAAAATACCTTCAATTAGCCTCATTGTACATAAAATAGTCAAAACCAAGGGCATGAATGCATAGAATTTGTAGACTGAAAAAATACTTTAAAAGATAAGTTAAAATGCACATAGGGATAAAGAGAAAATCGCTACGCTGTGGTGATTTCAACATGATTTGGAAGAAACACTTCAATCCTCTCCAGTACACATTCTATTTATTTTATTTTATTTTATTTATTTTGTCACAGCAATATATGTAGGTATCATACAAAAAGATTATATAGTATATAAACACATATATGAGTAAATATAGGAGGTATAAGCATATATATATATATATATATATATATATATATATATATATGAAGAAGAAAAGAAAAACAATAGGACAGGAACGGTAGGCATGTTTGTGCGCTTATGCACGCCCCTTATGGTCCTCTTAGGAATGGGGTGAGGTCAATAGTAGAAAGTTTTAGGATAAAGCTTTTAGGATTATGGGAAGAGACCACAGAGTCAGGTAAAGTATTCCAAGCACTGATGATTCTGTTACAGAAGTCATATTTTCTGCAATCTAGATTAAAGCGGTTAACATTAAGTTTAAATCTATTAGTTGCTTTAGTATTATTGCAATTAAAGCTGAAGTAGTCTTTGACAGGAAGAACATTACAATAGATGATTCTGTGAGTTAAATTTAGATCTTGTCGAAGGCGACGGAGTTCCAAGTTTTCTAAGCCTAGGATTTCAAGTCTGGTGGGATAAAGTATTTTATTGTTTTCAGAGGAATGGAGAACTCTTCTTGTAAAGTATTTCTGGACACGTTCAATTGTATTAATGTCAGAGATGTGGTGAGGGTTCCAAACAGGCGAGCTGTATTCTAGAATTGGTCTAGCAAATGTTTTATATGCTTTGATTAGTAGTGTGGTGTTTTTGGAAAAGAAGCTACGCAAGATTAGGTTTACAACTCTTAGAGCTTTTTTTGCTATGTAGTTGCAGTGGGCTTTGGCACTTAGATCATTTGCCATGAAAATTCCAAGGTCTTTAACGGGATGGGGGTCGTCTGTAAGGTAATGTCCATCTAGTATGTACTTAGTGTTTGGGTTCTTTTTTCCTATATGTAAGTCTGAGCATTTGCTGGTTGAAATTTGGAGCTGCCAATTTTTAGACCAAGCGGTTAGATGATCAAGGTCATTTTGAATGATAGAAGTATTGTCTGTGGTGTTAAATAGTTTGACATCGTCAGCAAAGAGAACACAATTACTTGAGATATGGTCACAAAGATCATTAATGTATAGTATAGAGAGTGTTGGTCCAAGGACGCTGCCTTGAGGAACGCCACTCTTGACAGGAACAGGATTTGATAAAGCATTGCCAATTTTGACCACTTGTTGTCTGTTAGACAGAAAAGCAGATATCCAATTGTGAAGGGGTCCTGAGATGCCATAGGATGTTAGTTTTAGGAGAAGTTTATCGTGTACTACTGAGTCAAAAGCTTTGCAGAAGTCTATGTAGATTGCATCTATTGATTTGCCTCGATCAAGATTTGTAGTCCATATGTTTTTACAGTGGAGAAGTTGTAAGTTACATGATAATTTTTTCCTGAAACCAAATTGTTTATTGGAGAGTAGATTGTTAGTTTCTAAGTATGAGGTAATGGATTGGTTGATGATTGATTCCATGACTTTGCAGGTGACGCAGCAAAGAGAGATCGGTCTGTAATTTTCGATTAAACTGGGGTCTCCTTTTTTGAAGATAGGATGACTGTGGCTAGTGACCAAAGTTTGGGAAGGGAACTGGTAGTGAAAGCTTTATCAAAGATAACACTTAGGGGTTCTGCTATATTAATGGAAAGTTTTTTTAAGAAGTATGAACATAGTCCATCGGGTCCAATAGATTGCGATGGTTTTAGGTTATGAAGAGCTTTTCCAACGTTATCTTCTGTGAAATCTATATGATCATAATTATTGCTGGTACGTTTGTGGAATGTTGGATATGTGTTATCGGAGTTAACAAAAACTGAGCCAAAGAAAATGTTGAAGAGGTTTGCTTTAACTGTTTCGTCATTGCATTCTTTGTTGTTAGAATCTTTTAGTGGTGGGATGGATCTTGAGTCTTTAAGTTTATTGTTGACAAAATTATAAAAGGCACGATTGGAATTTGTGCGCAGAAGGTTCTCTTCTTGCTTGGTGTGGTAATTTGTGCATTCAGTTTTTATTTGGTTGCATATGTTTCTGTAGCGGTTTTTGAAGTTTGTAACATAGCCTTTTTTGTTTCTTTTCCAGAGGGATTTTTTTTTGATTGAAGCTTTTTTATTGATATGGGTAGTTTGTTTTTCTTGGTCATGGTAGTCATTTGTGGTACATATAGTTTAATGACTCTATTGATTTCAAGTAGGAAGACTCTATAGTGGTCTTCAGCGGTTATGCAGGTTGCGAACAGATTTTGCCAGTCCAGAAATGAAAGATCGTTGTTTATAAGGTCGTAATTGGCTTTTTTGAAGTTGTAGTTGGGAATACTGTTGTTATGACAATTTAAGTATGGACGTATATTGAGACGAAAATCAATCATGCAGTGGTCACTGTTGGAAAAAGGTTCTTTAATTTGTAGTCCGTAAATTGAGTTTGAATTGTTGCAGAAGATGAGATCAAGGCAGTTGTTGAGTCTTGTATTGTTAGTTACAAGTTGTTCAAGACCTAGGTTTGTAACAGCGTTGTATAGTGTAGCATGGATTGGGTCAGTTGAACATTCATTAGTTATCCAGTTAATGAGAGGTAGATTTAGGTCACCCAGGAAGATGAGAGGATATGGGCAAGAAGTAGCCCATGTTAGCATTGAGATTAGCATATTTGCATGGGTAATGTCATAGTCAGGGGCTCTGTAGCATAGTAAGAATCAAAGAGTAGTGTCAAGGGATAGGTCGCATACAATAGTTTCAGGAAGAGAAAGTTTATGTGCTACTTGGATATTTTTTAGATTCAGTGACTTTTTGTAAAAGATAGCCACTCCACCACCTCTTCGGTTTTCACGATCTGATCGATAGACTTGATATTCTTTGTTTGAGATAATGGAGTCAGGAAGGGATGAGTTCAGCCATGTTTCACAAACAAAAATGATATCAAATGTGCCATTGTTTAACAAGAGGATAAATTCAGGTAATTTGTTGACAATGCTTCTTGCATTTATCAATTTATTTTATTTATTTATTTTATTAATCGAACTTATATACCGCACCATCTCCCGTAGGACTCAGGGCGGTTCACAGGCATATTAAAACAGTACAATAAATAAACATTAAAACCCAATTAAAACTAGATAATATCATGGCCTGATCACTAAAAAATAAAAAACCCATAAAAACCCCATTAAAATATGCTAAAACCTTTTATCTTAGGCTAGTCCTGCACGCTGAAACAATAAAGTCTTCAGTTCCCGTCTGAAGGTCCGGAGGTCGGGTAGTTGTCGTAATCCTGGAGGGAGCTCGTTCCACAGGGCTGGTGCTGCCACAGAGAAGGCCCTCCCCCTGGGGGCCGCCAACCTACATTGTTTGGTCGACGGCACCCTGAGGAGGCCCACTCTGTGGGAGCGCACAGGTCATTGGGAGGCAATCGGCGGCAGAAGGCGGTCTCGAAGGTATCCCGGTCCTAAGCCATGGAGCGCTTTAAAGGTGGTCACCAAAACCTTGAATTGCACCCGAAAGACTACCGGTAGCCAGTGCAGGCCGCGCAGGATAGGTGTTATATGAGAGCAACGCGGTGCTCCCTCTATCACCCGCGCGGCCGCATTCTGGACTAACTGGAGCCTCCGGGTGCTCTTCAAGGGGAGCCCCATGTAGAGTGCATTGCAATAGTCCAGGCAGGAAGTGACGAGGGCATGAGTGACCGTGCGCAAGGCGTCACGGTCAAGGAAGGGGCGCAACTGGCGAATCAGATGGACCTGATAGAATGCTCCCCTGGCGACGGCTGTCAAATGGTTCTCTAAGGACAGCCGATCGTCCAGGAGAACACCTAAGTTGCGCACTCCCTCCCTGGGGGTCAGTACTTCCTCCCCCACAGTCAGCGATGGTGTAAGCTGACTGTACCGGGACGCCGGTACCCACAGCCACTCTGTCTTGGAAGGGTTGAGTTGGAGCCTGTTCCTCCCCATCCAGACCCGCACGGCCTCAAGGCACCGGCCCATCACCTCGACAGCTTCGTTGGGGTGGTTCGGGTGAAATGTACAGCTGCGTATCATCAGCGTACAGATGATAATCCACCCCGAACCCACGGATAACCTCACCCAGCGGCTTCATGTAGATGTTGAACAGGAGAGGCGAGAGAACAGACCCCTGAGGCACCCCACAAGTGAGGCGCCTCGGGGCCGATCTCTGCCCCCCTGCCAACACCGTCTGCGAACGGTCAGAGAGATAGGAGGAGAACCACCGATAAACGGTGCCTCCCACCCCCAATCCCTCCAACCGTCGCAGCAGGATACCATGGTCGATGGTATCAAAAGCCGCTGAGAGATCTAAAAGGACCAGGACAGAGGAACAACCCCTGTCCCGGGCTCTCCAGAGGTCATCCACCAACGCGACCAAAGCCGTCTCGGTGCTGTACCCGGGCCTGAACCCGGACTGGAACGGGCCCAGATAGACAGATCCCCCCAGGTGCTGAGGAAGCTGATATGCCACCACACTCTCAACAACCTTCGCTAAAAAGCGAAGGTTGGAGACTGGACGATAGTTCGCTAAAATAGCCGGGTCCAGGGAGGGCTTCTTAAGGAGGGGCCTCACCACCGCCTCTTTCAAAGCGGCAGGGGAAACACCCTCCAGCAAAGAAGCGTTGGTAACTTCCTGAGCCAGCCTCGTAACCTCCCGGTGGCCAGCACCATCCAGGAGGGACACGGGTCCAATAAACATGTGGTGGAGTTCAGCCTACCCAACAACCTGTCCATGTCCTCAGGAGTCACAGGATCGAACTCAGCCCAGATAACATTCTCAAGACTCGTCTCCGCCATCCCACCTGAATCTATCCAATCAGTGTCCAAGCCATCCCGAATCTGAGCGATTTTATCAGACAGATATTGAACAAAATCCTCAGCACGTCCCTGTAAGGGGTCCTCCCGAGCCTCCTGCCTAAGCAGGGAGCGGGTCACCCTAAACAGGGTGGCTGGGCGATTATCTGCCGATGCGATGAGTGCAGAGAAATAGTTATGTTTCGCCACCCTGATCGCCACTAGATAGGTCTGAATATATGACCTCATTAGTGTTCGGTCTGGTTCGGAGCGGCTGGACCTCCAGGCGCTCTCTAGGCTTCTTTTCCGGCGCTTCATCTCTCTCTCAATTTGCATTTGAGATCTGAAGTGATTGGTGTTGAAGAGGTAAGGGGTGTGCATACCTAGTTTTGGATGTTAGTAGGTTGGGGGTTGTGAACAACAGATGGTTGTATAGATGGTTGGATGGTTGTATAGATGGTTGGATTCTCTGTTAAAGCTCTGTCATTCCCCACCCCACCCCCAAATCATCCTGAAGTAAAGTTAAGACTGTTTTAAGAGCTCCACTGACTTCTTCATTCCTTAAAATAGCTCCACTATTTTTCAGAACCAACCAGAAGTCTGAAGAAAGATTGGCTTCATTCTTATTAATAAATAAGAAAGGAATACTGTATTTTTGTGAGGTTTAAAGCATTCCCTCTGAATTATTTTAGAGGCATGTCCACACAGTCTACTTAAGGCATCTTAAAGGAAGGCCATCAAGTCAAGGTAAGTAGAATTGCGTGTGTTGATACATACGTTAAGGGACTGAATGAGCGAATGTAGTTGAGATACTATTTAAAAAAACAGTTCTACATCTTAGAATCATTCATAGTGTGCTCTAGGTTTAGCCCTTGAATTGGCAAGTTAGGCACTCAAACTGATTCTAAAAACTGCCTGCTAAAGCTGTCCACTTTCATAAGGGTCAAATTAGGGAAGGCTGAGGAGTCAACCTTAACAATGCAAATATGAAGATTTACATGAAAGTAAGTCCCATTAAAGTAAAATGTGGTTTTTTCCCCCCACAAGTAAATATATGGAGAAACCCCATGAGTCATTCAGTGATGCCCTTCAAAATAAGGACAAAATCTCTAGAAGTCACTGCTGGAATGGGACTCAGGAAGTTATTAGCCTAGGGATAAAATCAATCAGTACAGATGAAGCTTTTGGGTAAATTTCTCATTCTCTTGGTAATCTGTCATGTTGTGTAAAATTGGAATCTGCTGCTCAAAATTCTCTTGAGGGTTACAATTTTGTATAGTGTGGCTTGAATATGTAACTTCTTTAGCCATACAGAAATTAAATAAGAAAGATGTTTCAAATAAGTTTATAAATCACCCTTCCATTAGTGGTAAAATCAGTAGAAAAAGACCTTCTTGATAAAATATCCCTTATTTTGAAGAGCACAATGCATTCTTTAAAAAGCCATTTCACCTCTTCTTATGTAAGAAAATTTCCCCTACTTATCAGAATAAATAGCTTCCTGGAACCATCTTATTCAAATTGCTCTTTGTCCTGAAAGCTTATACTTTGTGATTTGTGAGTGGGATACTAGAAATAGCAACTACACACAGCATCATATTTTGTCATTAGACATTCTATGAATTTTAAACATTCCCAGGGCTTTGAGATTAAGCAACAGTGCACTGAATATTCTTATATTGCATAGGCTAGCCCAATATTTTCTACCAGACAATCCATGCCCTGTTGACTCATCATTTCAGAGATATTTCCTTACCTAAACAGAGAAACAGAATGACCACTGGTGAGCAAAAAAGCAATGGGAGCGGGAATGGTTTTTAACTTCCTACCAGATTTCCCATTGAGTTTCCTTGCAGGCAATTGGCAGGAGGCATCAGAGACTTCCTTCTTTTCCCTTCCCTTCCCTCTTCCCCATTTACGTTTCTTGTGGGAAACTTGCAGGGTGTGATGGAATGTGCACCTGGAGGAGCAGAAGTAGGGGGGACTTTCTGGCAAAATAGAACTATCCCAGAGAACAACCCAGATTAAGAGATTGTATAATCCCAAACTGGATGGAGAAAGTGGGAAGAGGTCCAGAGTAGCCACAGGCTAGACATTCTCAGGATATATCTAATAATCTGGCAAATTCTGTCCGCTAGGTGTAAGCAAATAAAGGATTAAACCTGGTTGGATTTTGTTGTGTCATCTCTAGGCTTGAAAGAACCTGAATGAGGAGGCCAACAGAAAACTGCAAATCCAAGGCCAGCAGGCAAGTATGTGTACGCATGTGTGCCAGTGATGCTGCATGGCTCAGGGAGGGTGTGCAGGTGGGCAGCATAGGTCAGGAAGATCCAGAAAGGGCATTTTCCTATTTGTTGTGTGCTGTGCAAAAACAAACAAACAAACAAAACCTAAATAAAAATATGCACAAGTGCAGAAAATCTAATGTCTAGACATTGTATATACTGAGAAGGAAATTGATAGCGTGGGCAAGGAGACTATCTGAAATAGTATGAACCAGTGGTGGGTTTCAACATTTTTAACTACCAGTTCTGTGGGTGTGGCTTGGTGGGCGTGGCAGGGGAAGGATACTGTAAAATCTCCATTCCCACCACATAGGGCCGTGGATAGCTCAGGCTGTTAGGAGCCTGTTATTAGAACACAATAGCCTGCAATTACTGCAGGTTCAAGCCCGGCCCAAGGTTGACTCAGCCTTCCATCCTTTATAAGGTAGGTAAAATGAGGACCCAGATTGTTGGGGGGGGGCAATAAGTTGACTTTGTAAATATACAAATAGAATGAGACTATTGCCTTATACACTGTAAGCCGCCCTGAGTCTTCGGAAAAGGGCGGGATATAAATGTAAATAAATAAAAAAAAATTCCAGGGGAAGGATACTGTAAAATCCCCATTTCCTTCGATCAGCTGGGACTCAGGAGGCAAAGAATAGATGGGGACGGGGCCAGTCAGAATTTTTACTATCAGTTCTCCGAACTACTCAAAATTTCTGCTACCGGTTCCCCAGAACTGGACAGAACCTGCTGAAACCCACCTCTGGTATGAACTGTTTCTTAACAGAAGCTGTATTCTGAATTCGGTGAGACTGATTTTTGAGTAGCGATGCATAAATGGATATAACAATCACAAGAAAATGTGTATGGAAGTAAACAGCCAGGCTTTCAGCTAGGACGTTTTAAGATACTTTGGCCAGCATTTATTACAGAGTAAGTTCTGAGAGAAATTTGTTAAATATAGCTTGTTATGAACTATTTTTCTTTGGGACATTAAGGCCTTGCGTTCCTTTCACCATGGCACTGATTGTATCCATGCCTACTTAGCCCTAATAGTAACACAGCTCTAGGTGCTCCGTGTGCAGCATTAAATGCTACTTTTCTCCACTGGGCACAGAATGTAGATCAGTACTTTGATCAGTACCAGAGTGGAAGACTGAATAGTGTCCTGAAGAAAAGGTATGGGTTCAAATCTCTTACAGGGATGAGCATTCATTTCTCCAACTATTCTACTTCTCAGAGCTAATGAAAGATGACATAAATGAATAACTGTTAACCAGAGAATCTTGGACAAGCTGCAGGGATACATTAGTAACAAACATGGCTTAAGCAAAGCAAGGAATAGGTACGGTAAATAATAAGTATTGTGGGTCAGTGGGCAGAAACTGAGGCAGGCAGGGTTCGATCCAACACAACTTTATTTACAGCGCAAACAGGAACAACAAGCAAACGGAATAACTCTCTGAGGGAGAGCCCTCTGACAGCTCTTAAATACCCGAGCTGTCAGATGGCTCCTCCAATAACAGCGCCTCGTGTTTCCCGCTTTCTTTGGCTCGCGTCTCAGCCAATCAGCAGCTATTTGCTGTTGGCAGGCAGGAGCCTCGGTCGTAACTCCGAGGACTTAACAGTAAAGGTTCCTCTCGTACATATGTGCTAGTCATTCCCAACTCTAGGGGGAGGTTCTCATCTTCATTTCAAAGCCGAAGATCCAGCGCTGTCTCCATGGTCATGTGGCCGGCATGACTAAATGCCAAAGGCACACGGAGCACTGTTACCTTCCCACCAAAGGTGGTCCCTATTTTTCTACTTGCATTTTTTTACATGCTTTCAAACTGCTAGGCTGGCAGAAGTTGGGACAAGTAACGGGAGCTCACCCTGTTACGTGGCACTAGGGATTCGAACCGCTGAACTGCCGACCTTTCGATTGACAAGCTCAGCTTTTTAGCCACGTGAGCCACCGTGTCCCTTAAAGCAAGGAATAGGTAGGGGCAATTTCCAGAATTGATTTTAATGTTAATTATGCTGTATTAGAAACAGGCAAATTTTGAAAACTCTGATATTTTTGTAATTTGCCTTTAAATTTCCATAAGCTACTGGAATAATTAATACTTCTTGGACTGCTTAGTACATATGAATAAAAGGAGGAGTTTGCTGTCCACTCTTTTGTGTTTCTTCTTTATCATGCCTCTCTCTTGATAGAATTTACTGGTATTTATAAAGAAGAATTGAACCATGCTGATCTGTGTGTGAAAGATGAATATCTGTCCTTAACATACCATCTCATATTCCCTGTCTTATCTTATGGCAAAACTGAAGAGTTCTGCAGAAATGTAAGAGCAGTACTCAATAGCTTTTAAATGATGTGATATGGGTGTGGAAAATAGCCTTGTACATAGCGATACAATCGCCCCCCTCCCCCTTTAGTAAGATATCTGCTTTATAGTTTATAAATACCAAAGCTGGAATATCATTCAGTATTTCAGACGGAAGGGAATGGGTTCACCTTTAAGTTAGTATCACAAATGCTGAAAAGCAACTTTTTAAGGCCTGCTATCTTCTCTTGATAGGCTTAAAATGTATGAAAACCATTTTAAGACCATGATCAGAGTAGGCTAGAAAAGCAGGTAATATGGTCTGGAAAGGTATATCTACTATATATCAAGCCTGTAAATGTCACCCTCTATTGCATAAAAATGGAATCAGAAAATGGCTTTTTCAGTCCTTTAGAATTAAGAGTTATAAAATGGAAAACCTTGAAGGCAATGATTTGATCTCATTTTACTGTAATTAAATAGGCAAATTCTCCAGGTGGAACTATTTTTTTTATCGTTTAATAGAATTCTGAAGACTAGAAATCTCTGTTGCCATCAAACAACTGAAAACTGTGGCTTTCATACATTGTGCTAAGTAAAAATATCTGGGAATAAACCCAGAAGAGGCTTATTTCTGAGGAGATGTATATAAGATTGCTCTATGTCTGTGATGGCAAACCTGTGGCATGCGTGCCAGAGGTGGCACGCAGTGCCCTCTCTGATGGAACGTGAGCCGTCACCCCAGTTCGGCTCTGCTGCACATGCGTGTGCGCCTCCCGCCAGCCAGCTGATCTTTGGCTCTGTTGTGCATGCGCGGTGGGCAGGGTGTGTGCGGGGAGCTGCATGCGCATACATGGGGAGGCAGGGAACATGCGTGGGGGCCATATGCACATTGCATTTTGGAGGTTTGGGCGCATTCACACATGCACGCTTTGGGCACTCGGTCCGGAAAAGGTTAGTCATCACTGCTGTATGTTATAAACAGTTAAACTCCACAAAATATAATATTGATATGTTAACCCACTGGAAAGTTTTAAGGAGCTGCAAATGCAATTTAATGAAATAAATGGCAATCTCAGATTGGAGCTTCTACTTTTACATTAACAAAAAGTTAGGTAAGTAGAATGGGATGATTGAATTCTAGATTTTAAAAATCCATTCTAATATTGTTTTTTCTTGATCTAATATTTTTTCCTGCCTCACAGATCCTATTTCCTTGGCTCTCTCTCTCTCTCTCTCTCTCTCTCTCTCTCTCTCTCTCTCTCTCTCTCTCTCTCTCTCTCTCTCTGTGTGTGTGTGTGTGTGTGTGTGTGTGTGTGTGTGTGTGTGTGTATGTTATTCTTCCTATATGCATCTCTTCCAAACCAAATTGATGCTAAAATAACAAAATGTGTCTTGCCATGCAAGTTGTGTCCTTTTGTACTTCTATTATAGTGTGGAACACAAGTATGTAAGAGGGAGAACTTTGCATCATGAAGCACATTGCATCACTCCCTGTATCTCCCTGAAATAAAAAGGCTTAACATGTTTAAAAAAATGTTTGGGAAGAAATAAACGACTCTGTTTTAGGTTAAAAAAAACAAAAAACATGAAACTGGACTCAGTTTAGATGTGACTCTTAAAACACCCACACCTGTTCTTTAGGCTGGTTTGAAAGTCTGAAAAAAAAAAAAAAGCCTGCTTATTGAATAGCAGAGCAATGCTATGGACAGAAGCCCTGCTCCAGAATTACTTTTGAAGCCTACACAGTTCAAGAAAGCAGACTGGAAACATGGATGTAATTTAAATAATCAAAAAGTTACAATTGAAAGGATTAAATCAACTATATATCTAAGCATGGCAGAAGATCCGTTTATCTAAAATTAGACTTTGTGAAACTTGTCTTTTCTTTTTAAAATATCTTCCCCTGGTAGTTCTTCTACTTTCTGCTTGAAATGACAAGTACCTAATCTTGTCTGGATGTTTCATATAAATAAATGATTAAATAAATAAATTGGAGTCAATGTCAGAGTCATCAATCCTTTTAAAATGCCAAATTAAACTCTGCAGTGTGCAACTATAGAAGAAAATGCTTTATGTTGCTGGCTTAGTTAATGATGACTGAGAGAAACCATTAATTTGGTTGAGGAATATTGGAATACAGGACCACTTACAACGCTCACCAATTCCTTGCTTTGTGCAGCTGCTTTCTCAGCTGGGAGTTCTAAATCAGTACTGTGAGAACAGACAGAAATGACCATCACACATTTTCTCATGGTGGCAATTTGCCTTTCAGGGAGTGAAACATACTGTTCAATTAACAATTTAGCCTCCTGTTCTCCCATTGACCAGTTCTTTCTCACTATAAGGTGTTCTGCTGAGATTGTGCTTTTATAAGGGAATCTTTTAATGTATGTTGGATAAAAAGATGTTGGTGAGTGAAGAGTTGGTTTATCAGATTATATTTATTTTCAAACTTATATGGTGGCCTATCTCATACAATGACTCTAGATGTGTAAGATATTGACAGTTTGTATAGTTTTCTATCTGGTCCGTTGTTTGAATTCTCAAATCTGATTGGCTGAGCCCTCTGGCAGCTCCCTATAAAAGGGCAAACTGTGAGGCTAGCTGCTGGATTGTACATAATTGCTGAATAAAGAGCTGTTGTCTGAAGCCTGTCTCCAGTCTCATTCCCACAACTTAACAAGATGGCTCACAGTAATCCTTAAAACATAGTTAAAAACATACCCTTCCCCCCCAGGCACCAGACTAAATATCCTCACAGTTCAATCGTTATGGCCCAATGTTTGGGTTATGTTTTCACAGCCCTTTGGAAGACTGAAAGGCAGGGATTCTTCTGATCTTGGCTGGGAAGCTGTTTTAAAGGACTGGGGGAGCCAACAAGAATGCACACCTCTAAGATCCCATAAGAGAGCAACATTTGTGAGAGGGCACTTAGAGCACAGATACCCTCAGGGTGAGGTGTCCTGCAAGTAACATGTCCCTATGCCATGTAGGCTTTAAAAGTGTTAACCAGCATCCTAAATTGCACCCAGAAAGCATCTGGAAGCCAGAGCAGCTCGTGATGTTACTTGGGTGAACCATGTGCATAGTGCTACATTCTGGACCATTTGCAGCCTGGTTTTCAGGGGCAGTCCAAGGTATATCACATTGTAGTAATCCAAACAGGAGCTGACTATGGCATGAGTGACTGTGAACAAGGCCTCCTCCTGAGGTTTCTATGAATCCCATTACGAAACTGGCATACAATTTATAATTTTCTACAATACTGTTTACCGATTTAAATCTTGAGTTAAGTCTTGGGGGTGTGTGTGTCCAATATTATGTTTTTTAAAGGGAGTCTTTAAAGGGGGTCCATGGTGTGAAAAGGTTGAGAACCACTGCCCTTATTGTATTTTACTCTCAGAAAATCCACAATGGTTTCTGGTCTATAATCTTTGTTTCTGATCTATCCAGGATCAAATATCCTGGATTGATTCTCAATGATAAGGTTTTCCTTTAATATATTAATTCAGATTGTTTCTAACAGTTGGATCTCCCAAATCATAAGTCTCTGTTGTGGATATCTCCACATCATTTGTTGTTCAAAAAAGTCTATGAGTTGTAACACAACAACTCTTAACATTTCTTTTCCAATTAGATATAATAGGTCCATTCCCCAATCTCCATTAATCTTCTAGAAAAAGTCAAGTTCATCATTGGTCAATAAGTCCTATATAGTAGTGTTGTGAGGAAGACATTACATTTTGAGAACAAATTCAGTTGGGTTCATACCAGGAGTGAAATCCAGCAGGTTCTGACAGGTTCTGGAGAACCGGTAGTGGAAATTTTGAGCAGTTCAGAGAACCAGTAGTGGAAATTTTGAGTAGTTCAGAGAAATGGCAAATACCACCTCTGGCTGGCCCCAGAGTGGGGTGGGAATGGAGATTTTGTAATATCCTTCCCCCAGGAATGGGGAGAGAATGGGAATTTTGCAGTATCCTTCCCCTGGAGTGAGGTGGGAATGGAGATTTTGCAGTATTCTTCCCATGTCACACCCACCAAGCCATGCCCACAGAACCGGTAGAAAAAAAAATTGGATTTCACCACTGGTTCATACATACTAAATCATCATTTTGTAAACACAGTGAGCTGAACAAATCAAACTGGGCCTCTGGTGCAGCCTGTTATTAACAGCAGCTGCGTGCAATTATTGCAGGTTCAAGTCCCACCAGGCCCAAGGTTGACTCAGCCTTCCATCCTTTATAAGGTAGGTAAAATGAGGACCCAGATTGTTGGGGGCAATAAGTTGACTTTGTATATAATATACAAATGGATGAAGACTATTGCTTGACATAGTGTAAGCCGCCCTGAGTCTTCGGAGAAGGGCGGGATATAAATGCAAATAATAAAAAAAGATTCATAATGCTAAATTGAGTGAACAATCCGTGGCCTAAAATTCACAGATTACTCCCAAATCTCTGTTTCTGGTGTCTGTAGAAACAAATTATAGATTGCTGGGCTGAAATCTGACAGTGAATAACCCATCAACAGAGACATGATTTCCTCTTTTTGGGGTGGAAAAGTAAACAAAAGTGCTATTTTGTTTATTTCATTCAAATTTAGGTACCATTGGACTCTAAACTAATTCTGAACAGTTCACAATAAAGAATAAAAATATAATACAGAACTAAACAAGGCGGGATGCACCTTGTTTGCTCTATACAGAAACATAGCCAACAAGGGGCTTAATCCATCTTAACACAAGGCCTGCGGCAACAACCAGGTTTTCATGATCTTATGGAACATCAACAGGGTGGGAACCACACTGATTTCATGATATCCACTAGTGACATCATTGAATCACCTGCTGCAGCTATACATAAATTAAAAAGGACACAAGGAACAATTAGGAATGATTAGGTAAACTAGATTCATGATCCTCTATAACTAATTTTGAATTCCAATCTACTTTCATGGCTTTTTGTTCACCCTCTTTACTATATGAGAGGCATTGTAAGTAGATAGGAAATCTCTCTCTCTCTCTTTTTTTTTTTTACTTCTTTAGTTACTGAGAGGAGCTTAAATACAGTTTGGCCAGAAGTGTACTTCACCCTTTCTCAATGTCAACATTTATGGAACAAAAAATAAACATGTAAACCATTCCTTCTGGGTTAAGAATTAATAATACCCCCCAATTGTCTTCTTTCTTTAAACATATTGTTCATTGCATTTTAAATTTAAGTGTGCTCAATTTACTTCTCATTTTGTCAACTGATTTGAAAGTAATGATTTGATTATAGAATTACTATTTTTATTCTTCTGTTGCAGGAATGTGGGCTGCTTCTTTGTGCTTTAATAGGCCAGCCTCTATGTCCTATTTTTCTTAGAATGATATTCATGTCCCCAAAACACCTGATAAGCTATACATAGATAACAAGGAAAATATGGGTGGAACCTTCTCCCCAAATAACCACAAGGTTAGTCTTCAGTGCGGCTTAATTGGTTTTTGCCATAGCTTTGGTTGCCTTCAGAATGTTTAGGCTGTTGCTTGTTAGTTTTTAAGAGAATAAATTGGTGTGCTTTTTGTTTTGTTTTGTTCCTCCCTCTGTTTGTATGCAAGGACTGTTACTTACCAAAATGTTATCATCCATGCAGAAAAGGGAGATGTCAGTAAGCCGGCTGGGATATTAAACAAGAGCACTGGATGTTGTTGCAACTCTCCTATATAAATCAGTGTTGTGCTTAACCTTCTGAACTTGATGCTAATACCTTAAGACAGGGGACTTCTGCCGAAAAATCTGTTCCCTTGTGGTTACAGCTTTGCCTTTTATTAAATGATGGTTTGTTCCTGAGACAAAGTGTTAAGGGTCTTGATGATTTTTCCTTTCGGAAAAGGCTGCTTGCAAATCAGAGCTGAAATCAAGGGAGCGTCATCTGTGGATTGTACCATTAACAAAACAGGAATTTCTCAGCTTTGGCATATCTCTAGATTTTATAGTTCATGCCATTCCCTGAGAATAAATTATAGGCAGCCAACTGTTAACAAAAAGTGTCAAAGGAGACCCTGTAGTATGCATGTACTATAATTCTCATCTGTCTGGCGCACACTAATTTAGCCACCTGTTCCTGCCTCTATAGACTGCACAAATTAGATGGTCTCTGGAGAGTTTGTGCAGCTGATTGGTTCAACTTGGCTGCCAAGGCAACCATTTTCTCTCCGCTCTGTGATTTAGACACTGCTTTATAACTTGGTTTTGGTTGAAGGGGGAAAAAAAAGTAGAACGGGAAAAAAATCTGTATCTAAATAGAAGTGATCTATGTTTAATGAAGATTCACACTAGAGTTTTATTTCCTTACAGAAAAATGCATAGCCTAAAGATGAGACACATATACAGTGAGAAGTATTTCAAATAAGGGATGAGTGAAGAACAGGAGTGTATGCCAAGAGTATATATTACAAGCAGAGATACCCAATGTACAAACATCTACATGAAGCCATTATGTGATATTATCCACTTCTGGGAGGTTTAGTATCATCAGTAGGCTGATGTTATCCAATTACATCTTTCAGCCCAGGCTGCCCAAGTAAGATACTGTCATGGTGGCAGAAGGCTGCATGAGCCAGGACAGGCAGGAACCATTTATAGCTCAAGCCTACCAAGTCTGAGTAGATATTAGGGTCACCTAAATCTGGGAGATTCTAACTTTAATCTTGTGCAAGGCTGCACTTCTTAATTCAAGGATAGTACAAGGTCTTTCTGGATCTACAGTTCCTGCTTGACTAATGGGTGACAATTGTGATCAAGAAGCCCCTTTAATAACTTCATCAGGTACACCAGTTTCACCCTTTCTGGAATTAGGAGGCTCTTCAAACAGACACTTCAAGCACCGTGACAGGACTTCAACAGTACCTTATTTGGACCGAATGATGTAATTGCAATGTGCTCTAGGTGTGACCAGTGCTAATGTAAACATTAAACTTATATGATGGCCTCTAGCTGTTATATGGGGACAAGGAAGATACAAGGTAAGTATGATGTTGTAACACTGAAACAGTACTGGGAAAGAGGAACTGAGAAGGATTTTTTAGGCCTCTGTAAGTGATGTCATTTAGTTGATTTAGCGATTGTGAAAGCTAAGCAGGGATGGCCTTAGTAGGGAGAACTATCTGGAAATTTCAGACCACGGCTATATTAAACTAGCTCTTTCAGGAAAACTGTATGGATACAGGTAGTAGAAGTTGCCTTGACATTGTCTTTAGCTTTTAAGAGCTCTTCCATACAATTTACAGTTAACATGTCATTGATATGTGACCTTAATTTTCATTTTGTTGGTTTCTTTAACAGCTGATTAATATGCATCAATTTGTCCCCAAAATACCAATAATGGACACAGCAGGAGGGTTGAAACTGATGAACCATTGAGATTGGATTCTGGAGAATTTGTTTCAAATCTTTATATAATTATGAATTAGAATGGCCTCAGAATAACTGGTGTTATTCATTATGAATTTAATTTATGTTAGCTCATTTTAGAAATGGGTTAGAAAGGTGGAGACCATAAGTTCAAGTCTTGCCTTAGCCATGGAAACCAGCTGGGCGACTTTGGGCCAGTTACTTTTTCTCAACCCATTTGCCTCACAGCATTGTTGTTTTGAGGAAAACAGGAGGAGAAAGTTGCACTGTATATGTTCACGATCTTGAGTTATTTGTAAAAATAATAAAGCTGAGAATACGAAAAATACCCACAAAAATTGGTAACTGAGATAGAAACAGTAAAACTAACCTATACAATATAACTAACCTACACAATAAAACTAACAAATATGATGCAAGTATTTTAGTAACACTAAACCACAGATTTTAAGGGACACTCTATATTTAAGCAGCCGATTGGCTGTTTTTCTATCAGTATGATCATGTAAAGTAAATGCATCCATACTCCAAACAGTTAATTATGTTTAGGTCCATGCTGTTTCATTTTTTACAAAGGCCCAAGGAAGGCTTGCTTGTGAAGAAAATCCAGTAACATTTGGCGCTATGAGGAAATCTGTTCTCTTGTTCTTAGAAAACCATGCTTTCTTCTACGGAACATGGTTGCTAGGGAAACCACCTTCTTTGTAAGAGTTCAAGGTAGCAGACTCACTCTCCCCTCATAAGTGTAGCTAGATATGCAATCTCCCAATTCAATATAATGCAACAGCTTACAGTGTACAGCTTATCAGAAATATAGCAAAAATAAAAATGTAATAAATAATAAAAAACCAACAACCCCAAACCAGCATCTCATGCTATAAAGCAATACTCCACAATCATTGGGCCTAGATTCAAATTGGGTCATCACAATTCCTGGGCGAAGAGACAGTTTTTTAAGGTCCTCCAGTAGGACAGGGTCCTGATGTATCTCAAAGTACAGGATGTTTCATGGGTATAGGTATGGGTGTACTGTTACTGAGAAGATGTATTTCCTAAGTCCCACAAGGTAACAACCTTTAAGGAAAGGGATTTAGAGCATGTCACCTTAGCTGACCTGGAAAATGGTTGCTTTCTGTGCTCTTTATAAACAAAGATATATTTCTTCCATCTATGATTTCCTGATAATAAAAAATGGACCACATTATGTCAAAAGAATCAAGATTTTTTCTTCATACTTCAACATTTTCACATGTTACAAAGCTGCTGTTTCTCTACTGGAGCAAAGCCATTCAGTATGTGGGGTTGTAATGATGCATTATACTGTATTACAGATAGTCCTTGACTTATGATTGCAATTGGGATTGGAATTTCCATCATAAGTCATGATGGTCATAAGTTGAGACAGCCATGTGGCTGGACCCAATTCTACAACCATTTTTAAAGTGAGTCACATGGTTCTAAGTGCACACTCATTTTCCTGAATGGGAAAACAACAACCCCAAACCCGTTGCAAATTGTGGCTATGTGTCCACAGGAGATTGCAACCATTGTAAATGTGAGCTAATTGTCAGAGTTCCAGAAAACTTTGGAAGCCATATTAACACCAGAAGCTTCCATGCTGCCACTAGTTGCCAAATGTGTAAAATGCAATCATGTGACTGTGGGATAGGAATGTGGCAACACCCTTTCTGTGGTGGTGATAATTTTGAACAGTAATTAAATGACTGGTCATAACCCAAGGATTATCTCTATGTTATTTTCATAAGGCTTATGAGATGCTTCAATTGAAACCAACTTTGAATATAATTTTAAGGGGGAATTATATGGGATGCACTGAGAGACAGTATTAAGAGATGTAATTGAAAGGAGGAGAGGAGATAAGATAACCCTACCACCATGGGTGATGAGGGACAGAGTTTGTCTTCATTGAACTATTTCCCAGACTGCAGCCTATTTACTCTGGTCTATAAAGCTTAATTGGAACTATTTAGTTTATTTGGTCTACCACACTCTTGAACTGACTTTCCCAACAATTATTTAGACTGGGTTCTCCGTAAATTTGGTAGTTCACGTTCTCAAAGAAATATTATTTGATTGGATTTCATTTTAACTTTTTTTTATTTTGCATTTTAAACAAACTGTTTAAGCATAGAAGACAGAGAAAAATACAGATCCATTTCCTCAGTTGCCTGCCAAGTAGAAAGATTTAAGATGTCTAACATGAACTTACATAACATGATCTTACGTATAAAAAAATGGGTATCTACATGCCTAAAAGCAGAGAGGAAGCCAGTCCTAAGTGTTGTATGTAAGATAGAAGAGATAGAATTGAAGTAGATAAAAGAAAGAAAGCATGCAGAGAGAACTCAGCCTATGCTTTTCTTAAACCTCTTGACATGCTGTGATAGCTCATGCTGCTACTGCTGATGTATATGGTACGTCTCAGTGTGTATACGTGTGTGTGTGTGTGTGTGTGTGTGTGTGTGTGTGTGTGTGTGTGTGTGCAAGTCACCAACCATATGCAGGAAAATAAATATGACAGAGAAAATCTGTTGCTTGGTACTGTATGTTTTTCATGTGACAGAGAGGAATCAGTTTAATCCAATACAGTAACTTTTGGTTAATCATAAGGTTCCAGAGCTGTGGAATATATTGCACTGGAGAGGAGTGGTGGTGTCAGTGGTGTCCCTAGAGATGCTTCTTTTTTGCATGAGCTCACATCACATGCCAGAATGACTTCATGCTTGGCAAATCTCATTTCAGGGGGTAGGGAAACGTCTGTCATTCCATTTGCCTTGGCTTATCTGCATTGCACTGGGATTTCAAAAAGTAAGCATTTTCTTTTCCATGTGTACAGAAACTACGATCTTAGCTATATCAACAGCAATCACATAAGAATGCAAAAGAGCAGAGAGTTTCATCTTTATGGGCTTTCATTTATTCATGTCCTGCAATTCCCTTCTGGATAGAAAAGAACAAGAGCACTCTTAGGCACACAAACATATATAAAGATACCTCTGTGTCAGTGGTGGGTTTCAAAAATTTTTACTACCAGTTTTGCGGGTGTGGCTTGGTGAGCATGGCAGGGGAAGGATACTGTAAAATCTCCATTCCCTCCCCAATCCAGGGGAAGGTTACTGCAAAATCCCCATTTCCTCCCGATCAGCTGGGACTCAGGAGGCAGAGAATAGATGGGGGTGGGGCCAGTCAGAATTTTTATTACCGTTCTCTGAACTACTCAGAATTTCCACTACCGGTTCTCCAGAGCTGGTCAGAACCTGCTGAAACCCACCTCTGCTCTCCCTCTCTCCCTTTCCCCGCCTCTCTCATCTCTCTCTCATTAATCAAATATCAGAACACAGTAAGAACAATCAACACTTGAAATATTACTTAGTGTGTTAAAAATTGTAGCCAGAATAACAAAGCAAAACTAAAACAGCAGAAAATCTGGATTCAAACAAGAAAGACTTAAAACCTTCAGAAGTAAAGAAAACCAGAAGATGATTCCATTTCAGGTGGCAGTTGCATAAGCAGAAGCTGCCTGGCATATTTTTCAGAGGATAAAAAATTCATACTAAAAGGACTAAGTCAATTATGTGCCACTGAAGGTTTAAATTTGATTTTTTTTAATTGGATTAAAAAATTGGATTCTTGGGAAATAGTTGTTCTAAACCTGAAAAATTATTTATTTTATTTATTTATCTTTTCTATTTCTAAACCACTCATCTCCCGCACAGAGGGGCCGGTATAAATGACTGAACTGTCCATGAGACTATTCATGCAATTGTCCATTGTGCTTTATATTCCATTTCTGTATTGTGGAACAATATCGTTACCTTAAGTACATTTGCTTGTTTCTTATTATATGTTCCTTTAATTGCTGATAATCCTGCCAGTTGGTCCAATAATAAACAATAGTAAGTAATATTACAGGCAGTGAGAAAAGCCAGATCTTCTTTATTCAGTATGTGATGCAAGTCATATTATTCATGAAGACCACAGGCAAATTTGTCTTAGAAAACTTGAATTGAAAAGGATCCAAACACACAAGAGGCAGAAAACTTTTCAAATTTAGCAGGGTCATCTTTAAGATAGTCTCTCCTTTATGATGTTATATAATCTAAATGAAATACTTCACACCATATGAACCCCATGCCACGGTGGCACAGTGGTTAGAGTGCAGTACTGCAGGCTACTTCTGCTGATCACCGGCTGCCAGCAGTTTGGCAGATCGAATCTCACCAGGCTCAAGGCTGACTCAGGCTTCCATCCTTCCGAGGTGGGTAAAATGAGGACCTAGATTGTTGAGGGCAATATGCTGACTCTGTAAACTTCTTAGAAAGGGCTGGAAAGCACTGTGAAGTGGCATATAAGTCTATGTGCTGGGGTGGGTTCTACTTACCTTTACTACCGGTTTGCAGCGGGATCACGTGTGTGCGCTTGCTTCCTGATGATGTCGGGGTTGGTGGGTGGAGCCTCCCCCCAGTTTTACTACCAGTTCACAAGAACCGGTCCGAACCGGAAGCAACCCACCACTGGTGCTATTGCTAGTGCTATTGTTATGCAGCAAATGGAGTGCTCCCTTCAAAAAAAAATAGGTGTCCAATTGCCAATTGACTGTACTAGTTGTATGGAAAATGATTGCTCAGCTCAGCTCAGCTCAGCTCTGTAGGCAGTATTGTTGAGATGTTGGTGGAGGGTAGCATCTTCTTAGTTATTGATTCACAATGCTCCAGGATTCAGGAAGTGGTTCTGAAGATAAGCTCCAGTTCCTCTGAATTTAACTGAAATTAAAGATTGATTGATTGATTATTTGTCATCAAGTTGTTTTTGCTTCCTGGTGACCACTTAGATAGATTTTCTCTATTATGATCTATCGCCAACCTACACTGGAAAATCTATTGCTTTAGATATTCCAGAGTAATGTTCAACGTATGATGGGTAATGCTCAATAAGCCATTTTTTTAAATTGTTTTTTTCAAGATTAATTTATTTTCGCAGGCAGCCCTGGAGAATATGGCAAGCATGCAAATACCAACAGTTAACTATATTCACTGGAGGGAATAGTTATATTTGTTTATGCAGCAGTAATAACTACAGCTGCTAATGCATAGAAAACAGGGATGATTTTCCAACAGCATGCGACAGCTGGTTAATTATACTGAATGGTAGTTCACAGCTAAACACAGAAATCAGATGAGGTTAGCCACAGCAGAGAAGGCAGGAGGTTTAATACACATTAATCTTTATCCACTAATGAATAAAGTTCCACCTACTTTTGATTTGTGGCTCTGACAGGCCATGCAAAGACCACATGTCATCCTTGGCTAGAAAAAAAAGATTGCTTATCTCTGACATACACTCTTTGAAAACTGGATGAGTATTTGCTTGCTATTAATGATGATGATTAATGATAAAGGGATATCTGAAGAAAGTAAGTTTGCTTCCATTCACTTCAGAAAGGCAAACAAATTCCACATATTTCCTTTTTTCAGTTGATGTGTAAGAAATAATCCTACATTGTTGTATCCAAATTGCTATTATACCTAAGATATCACAATGCAAAATTTTGCAAAGATCTATTAAATGAGACATTTGCAATTTCTGCCCCACCTGAATGTTTTAGACCACAACTTCAATAGCTCAATGGGCTATTAAAATGGCTATTAACGTGGTTAATAGCCAAGAATTATGGGAATTATAATCCAAACAGATGGATACTCCATTAGGGCAAATCAATCATTTCTAATCCTTGTCATCCTCGCATGAGTTCATTTGTTCATAAGGACTGTTCCTCACAGCCAGGTTAACGTCCACACCTCTTGTTCTTGAGAAAAATTTACTGATGCCAACAGAGTGGTTTCATTCAGAGGCTCTACAAGCTACTGTGTTGATTTTTTAAAATAAATCAGCAATTTACCAGTTCTGATCCAGTTCTGATTTTATCCTAAAATTTCTCAATTCATAAAGTATCTGTGAAAGCACAATAATCACGCTGTATACATGGTAGTGAATTATGCTGCTCAGAATCAGAGTCCAGTGAGATGGGCAGTATATAAATTTCATCAATAAATAAAATAAATTTAAAATTATAAAGTTACAGTTTTCTTCATGTTATCTTGAGGAGGAGTTTCTCCTATCCTCATGTAACCTGATATTATGACAGGACTATAGTCTATTGAAGTGAAACTTTGCAAGCTATGGGAGATAAAAAGTCTTTGGTAAGATCAGTATAATTAACTCTTTCCTAATTTTATTTCATCTTAATTTTTTATATGTGTCTGATGTGTTCTGCCTTCAATTAGCCATGTTTAGCCATATGCTCAATTTTCCCTGGAAAATTAACATTTAAAATGTCTCCAAGTGTTTCATGGTCTGCAGTTGTATCAAGACTAAATTTTATCAGCTAAAAATGAATAATTGATAAAAGAGGTTGAAATATTTCTAGTGCTTAGTTTCCCACTGAGATTGCTCTAATACATCAATAGTTGGTTTGAAATTACTTTACTTTTGAAGTTGGACCACTGCTTCACGCAATATATATGGCCATCTGAACTCATGAATGGTGAGACAATCCCGTAAAAGGTTTTAGTCATTCAATCCATCCAAAGAAGCTGACTTGATTTTTTAAATTAAACAATGTAAAGCAGAAACAATGAACAACAAAAAAAACCCCATATGTTGAATATAAAGTCAATTGTGTCCAACCGTTTTCTGAGAATTTTGAAGATAACTGATGTAAACCAATTGCCATCTGTTATTGACTGCATTTCCTTATCCTCATAAGGCATTTTTTTCCTAAATGAGCCAGCTTTAGTTTTTTCCCCAATTGTGACAGATGTAAGATCTGAAGTTAATATGGTCTTAAAACATTCAGTGTCAAATGAACTTTCATCATAGCTCTGTCATATAGTCACATATTCAGAGAATTATGCTGGTCATGTTCAGCGGATGGCTTTGCATCTGTATCCTTGGATTTTTGTGTATCAGGAATTGTGTTTTTCCTCTTTGAACACCAAAGGGATTGTGTCTTTCTCTATGTTGCCTTTTGTGTGTGCCCCCATGAGTGGGTTTTGACTTCTGGTGACTCCTTGCATAAAGTCCTGCAGTTTTCTTTACAATATTTTCAGAAGTGGTTTGTCCTTGTCTTTTTCCTAGGCTGACAGAATTGACTGGCCCAATATCATCCAGCAGGCTTTGCACCTAAGGCAGGACTAGAACTTACACTCCCATTTTCTAGAAATGGTTTCTTAACCATTACACTAAGGCATCTCTCTGCCAAAGATATTAATGAACATAAAGCTGCTTGTTTGCCTATATTTTCTCTTTATTTTCCAAGATTGAGAACAATGAAATATCATATGCAAATAAAATTATTTGAGGGTTGGACCTGCCAAAATTAGGCTGTATCAAATCTCATCATATTAATATATCGGTGAACTAGCTGACTATAGGAAGAAGACCTGCAAACTATCAATTTTAGATTTCCTATTTTATTTATTCATCAAATGGTGGGAAAAACATCTTACTTTCCCCTATGTAGTTGGCTGGGTTGGGTCTGGTGAGTGGGTACATATGTATGTATGTATGTGTGTGTGTGTGTGTGTGTGTCTATATATATATATCTTTGGTTATTCGGGTTTTCTCCCACGTAAAATTGGAAGTGTCTTGGCGACGTTTCGACAAAGTCTCATTTGTCATCTTGCTCCCAGAAGCACGAAGCTGAAGCCTGAAGATGACGAATGAGACTTCGTCGAAACGTCGCCAAGACACTTCCAATTTTACGCGGGAGAAAACCCGAATAATCAAAGACCTACATATAAACACCCGCGAAAACCTCAGAAAACAAATACACACACACACACACACACACACACACACACACATATTTGTACATATGTCTGTATAAGTGTGTGTATAACTTTAGTGCTCTTCCAAAGGAACACTTCATCTTCTTTTAACAAAACAACGGTAGATATTGGAGATGCACTTGTCTGAAGAGAACCTAGTTTGATATTGTATCAAGTATCAGATTTTAAAATAGTAAAGACAGTGAGTTCTGCCAGGTGTACAATACAATAAGAATAAACTGATGTTTGTGTTGGCAAGAGTTTGTACTTCTGTTTTTAGCAACTATATTTTAACAAGTACTACTCCATTTTGCTTATTTCACTTCTATGTCTGGATTCTATTCCCCATGAGAGTCAAAACTAGACTTGACTTGGTTACTTAACACAGCTTCACAACCTTGCCAAGACCAGACCATTCACTTGCAGAAGAACTATCAAATAAATAGAAATGTCTAATAACAAAATTGTGTCAACTTGCATATTCTTGCTAATGTGCTCCACCCACTTGTGTCTGTTTTCCAGTCAATCTGGCCAGTTACAAGGGTGCTGAGTGAAGCAAAAAGGAATTCTTGAGAGTCTCACATCCTGTACACCTGTCACTGGTCTGCTTTTATTCTTTATCGCTAGATTTATAAGACCACTCAACTTAAACAATGTGTCAGCATACAACAATGAAAAAGAAAGAAAAGAAAAGAAAAGAAAAAAAGAAAGAAAGAAAGAAAGAGAAGGAGGGAGGGAGGGAGGGAGGGAAGAAAGGAAGGAAGGAAGGAAGGAAGGAAGGAAGGAAGGAAGGAAGGAAGGAAGGAAGGAAGGAAGAAAAAAGCTAGAAATTCCACCCTCCAAATTTAAAGTATATAAAAATATATTCATATAAGGTACAAAATATAAAATCACAATCAAGTGCCACAACAGAATGATAAAAAAGGGACTCCACTAAAATGACCCAGATCTTAATAACTTTTCTAAAGGAAAGCAGAGCTGGGCTATTTTGGGACAAAACTGCACAATACCTGTCCAAAATGACCATAGAAACCAGTGCCCAGCAACATCAAATAAGAAAAACAAGGCCAGTAACAATTGGGAGATTTCAGCCTCTGACCGTATCACCATCAACGAAACATCTCAGAACATGTTCATGGCCAGCAAATGCTAAAGTCAAAAGAGTTAAATACAATTTAGCTATTCTGCAGTAGGATGGAAATAATATATAGATAATCATGAGAATGTCACATTTCAAACTGATTTTTGCAGTATTTTTATGCCATAGTAAGTGTTAAGGGTAATCTGGGTTCACAGCCAAGATTGTGGACTGTTGAGCAGAGTACCCTACGCATGAAAACAACTGGGACTGGTTGTATACAATAACAGTCACTTGCAGACAAACTGGGGTTTGTTATTCCTTTACTTTTAGGGAAAAGGCAAAGTCATAGTCCAAAAACAATTCCAGGTCATACACATATAAAGTCAGTCTTCTTACCAAATGTAGACTTGTAAAACAAACAAGGTCTTCTTTCAGTTCGGTTCAGTTCAATTCTCAACAGTCAGTATCTTGAGGAATCAGTAACTAGCCATAATCAAGCAACGATCATAAAGCTCAAATATACAGTTGCAGCATGTCTTCAGGTTACAATGCTGTAGCGTCTCTGTAGATTCCCCAACAAGCTATAATTTAATAGTCCTTTTATACATTGGCTACAGAGCTCAACCAGCCAGGATGCTTGCATGATGCAGCACAGCCTTAAAGCAATATCATGCCTTTATACAAACATACATAGCTAGTTTATATATTGCCTGGCCAACTAGTTATGCAAATAACAATTTCCTGACAGTAAGGATATTAGGAGGAACTGTAGAGCAATTTTATCTCCCTTTCTCGTTAATTATTGTACTGTCTTTTCAGCAATACATATTCATATGAATTGAAAATGCACCTTTTTGTATCTGTGTTTCATTTTAGGTGATACTTTGTAGAACAAATATGGGTAGATTTCCAAGTTTGGTAAAATATCTGACATGTAGTTTGTTTTATTTGTTTGGTTGGATGGTAGGTTTGTTTGTTTGAATGAATGAATTAATTAATTAATGAGGCAAGAAACTGTCTCAATTTGAATTGGTCAAATCAGGCCTGTAAGAAAGGAACTCATTGATTGGTGGAATTTTGAGGCTTAAAATAACCAATATATGTATTAGTTTAGCAATACTTCCTCAAATAGAAATTAAAATCTTATAAGCTATCATACAGCATATCAGAGTCAGTGTATTTTGTTTGATACATTACTTTTTTTTTTTTATTGAAAGAGTTTAAAAAAAACAAAAACATTTTTCCCCCTTTTTCCCCCCTCCCTCCCAAAAACAAAACAAAACACCCCTCCTCCCCACCCCCGGCTTCCCGGTCAATCACAAGGTAAAGTCCAATCCAAATAACCACATCCAAAGCTTTTCGTCTCCCAACCCCCTCCCCATTACATAAAATAACTTTCTAATTATTCAAAGGCAATCTGATATTTCTTAATCTGATATCTGTTTTGTAGATAATCAATCCATTTTTCCATTCAATTAAATATCTTTCCTGCGTATTGTCTTTTAAAAGCGCTGAGATTTTAGCCATCTCAGCCAAATTAATAACTTTCAATATCCATTCTTCTATTGTAGGTATCTCTTCTTCTTCCAGTATTGTCCAATCAACAGTCTTGCTGCTGTTATTAAGTTCAAAATCAATTTAGTCTCAATCCCTGTACAATCCATTATAATTCCCAAAAGGAAAAATTGTGGCAGGAACTTTATCTTCTTCTTCAGTACATTTTGAATAATCCACCAAATTCTTATCCAAAAGACCTTAATTTTCTTGCAAGTCCACCAAATATGAAAATATGTAGCATCATCACAATCACACCTCCAACATTTCGCTTGGATATTAGGATACATACATGATAATTTTTTGGGATCTAAATGCCATCTATAAAACATCTTATAAAAATTTTCCTTAAATTCTGTGCTTGTGTAAACTTAACATTTCTAACCCAAATTTTCTCCCATGTTTCCAACATTATTGGTTCCTGAATATTCTGTGCCCATTTTATCATACAATCCTTTACCAAATCCTTTTCCGAATCTATTTCAAGCAACACATTATACAATCTCTTTATATGCTCCTGGGTCTGATTTCTAATTTGCTTTATTAAATTTTCCTCCTTTGCATTATACCAATTTTTGATCTTCTTTCCATCTAGCACTTATTTGCCCATATTGAAACCAAGTATAATTCCTCCCTTCTTCATTTAATACCTGTAATGATTTTAATTGCAATCTACCTCCTTCAGCATACAAAAGTTCTTTATATGTAATCATTTCCTGTTTCTGTTCTATATTTATATTCTCTATTGCATGTCTAGGGCTCGCCCATATAGGAATCTTGTAATCTAATTTATAGGAATATTTATTCCAGACCATAAAGAGCACTTCTCAACACATGATTCTTAAAAGCCCTATCCACTTTTTCCATAAAATAAGTACGCATGCCATCCATATAACAAGTCATAACCTTCTATATTCAAAATTCTTTCCTCTGTTAAGTTAAACCAGTCACTTATTACTGAAAGGGTTACTGCTTCATAATATAGTTTAAAGTTAGGCATTCTTAAACCACCTCTTTCCCGTGAATCCTGTATTATTTTCATTTTAACCTCGCCTTTTTACCCTGCCATATAAATTTATTAATCCCACTCTGCCAATCTTCCAAATTTTTATCCTTTTTAATTATAGGTATCATCTGGAACAGAAACAAAAATCTAGGTAACACATTCATTTTAATAGCCGCAATCCTTCCCAATAGGGATAACTGCAATTTCTTCCAGCCACTCATATCATTCTGAACTTTTTGCCATAGCAAGTCATAATTATTCTTATAAAGTTTCTTGTTCGATGAGCTAATATAGACCCTAAATATTTAACCTTTTTTACTACCTCAAATCCTGTCATTTCCTCTAGTTTTTGTTTCTGTTGTATAGACATATTTTTAATTATCACTTTTGTTTTATTCTGATTTATTTTAAATCCTGATACCTTTCCATATTTATCAATTACTTCCAACAAAAATCTACTTGAATTTATAGGATTCGTTAACGTAACCACTACATCATCTGCAAAAGCTCTAACTTTGTACTCATATTGTCTAATCTTAATTCCTCTATTTTCATTAATTCTCGTATTTTATCTAATAATGGTTCCAGAGTCAAAACAAACAATAATGGTGATAAGGGACATCCCTGTCTTGTTCCTTTCGCAATCTTAATAACTTCTGTCAAACTACCATTTACTATAATCTGTGCTGTTTGCTCTCCATAAATCGCTTTAATTATTCTAATAAAACAGTCTCCAAATTGCATTTTCTCTATTAATTTAAATAAAAAATCCCAATGCAATCGATCAAAGGCTTTCTCTGCATCCAAAAAAATAAGTGCCGCTGAAGTATTCTTCTTTTCCAAATATTCCAATATATTAATAATCTGTCTAACATTATTCCTCATCTGCCTCCCTTTTATAAAACCAGATTGATCAGTATGAATTCTTTGTTGTAAAACTAACATTAATCTATTTGCTATTATTTTTACAAAAATCTTATAATCATTATTTAAAAGTGAAATCGGCCTATAGTTACCAGGTTTAGAGCAGTCTTGCTCCTCTTCGGTATCAGTGAAATAAAAGATGTTTTCCATGACGGGGTATTCCCACCCTAATTGTATCTGATTAAATAATTCTTTAAGTGGGCCTAATATTTCATCCTGTGTTTTTTATAATAAGTTGCTGTAAGACCATCTGTACCAGG
This sequence comes from Ahaetulla prasina, assembly GCF_028640845.1. Taxonomy (NCBI): domain Eukaryota; kingdom Metazoa; phylum Chordata; class Lepidosauria; order Squamata; family Colubridae; genus Ahaetulla; species Ahaetulla prasina. Next base: position 96,681,110 of record NC_080541.1, on the reverse strand, counting down.
GTTTTCCCATTTTAATTGTTTAATTGCCTCCACTATTTCTCCAGTAGCTATCGGCCGGTTCAGCTCCTCCTCTGTTCTAATGTTAGAATATTCACCTTATAATCTTTCAAATAATCATAAATGTCCCTATCCAATATTTTGTCTTTTGCATATAGTGCAGTATAAAATTCTGAGAATGCCTTTTAATTTTATCCTGTTGGTATATCTCTTTACCTTTATATTCTATTTTTTGTATGACACGTGCTTTCTGTTTCTTCCTTAAATTATATGCCAACCATCTCCCAGGTTTATTTGCATTACAAAAGGTATTATGTTTAGCATATTGTATATTCGTTGCCACCTGGTCTGCCATTAACATATTAAATTGACTCTGTAATATTTTTATAGCCTCTTTAAGTTTATGATCTTGTGGGTTTTGAATTAATAACTGTTGCTTCCTTTGAATTTCTTCTTCCAAATATCTACGCTGCCTTTGTTTATTATTCCTTTGCCTGTTGTCCAAATAAAATCAATATCCTCTAATAAACGCTTTGCTCGCTTCCCACACAGTTCCTATAGGTGTCCCTTTGTACATATTAAAATCAAAAAATTCTTTTAACTGTTTCTTACAATAAGTTACATTATCCTCATATCTAAACAGATTTTCATTCAACCTCCATGTTCTACCACCTTTTTTCCCTTGTAATAATTCCATCCATACTGGGCTATGGTCAGTTAAACACCTCGGAAATATCTTCGTTTTCTTCACCCTAGAAAGCAAGTCATTAGAAATTAAAATAAAATCAATGCGTGAAAAAGATTGATGCCTATCAGAAAAAAAAGTAAAATCTCTCTCATCTGGATTCCGTAACCTCCATATATCTCTAAACTCAAAGTCTTCCATCATTTCAAAAAAGGATTTTGGTAATTTTGCATGTATAGGTATCTTCTTGGAGGAGGTTCTCTTATCCCTTCTTGTATCAATTACTCCATTCCAGTCTCCTAATAAAATAAACGAACTATAATCCCAGAGGGTCAACCTCTCATGTAACATTTTGTAAAACTTTTCTTGTTGCTGATTAGGTGCATAAATACCTATCAACAAAGTCTTTTTTGCATCTATCACCAGTTCAATAGCAATAAATCTTCCTTGAATATCTGCCTCAATTAGCTTAGCTGGTAAATCCTTCCTGATATATACAACAATTCCATGCTTCTTTTCCAAAGCTGATGCAACAAAATGGTTACCCAATTTTGAATTAATTAAATATTTTTGGTCTGATAATTTTATATGTGTCTCTTGCAAACAAATCACATCATTTTTAAATTGTTTCAAGTAGTGAAATATTTTCCTTCTTTTCTGAGCTGAATTCAAGCCATTAACATTCCATGACAAGATTCTATTTGCCATTACTGGCCTCCTGAAGCTTTGAAGCAGACAACGGAAGCTCCTCCTCCGGTATCTTCCGTCTAGCTCCTCCCACAGCTTCCATAATGGGATCCTGACTTTTACTTTGAGACTGTTGCTCTTCTTTACGCTTAAGGGCTCCTCTTGTCACCCTTTGCTCTTGTGGTTCCTCTAATACTGGCAGCAATAAAGGCTCTTGGGTCACCACGCCTTCTTGAGTCTCTTGAAGTTTTTCTATCACTTCTATTTCGACTTTCAAAACTGTAGAAAGAAAATCCTTTGCCTTTAAAACCGTGTCAATTCTATATCTCCTTCCTTGATAGAATAGTGTCAGTCCAACTGGCACCTCCCATCTGAATTGAATCTGATGTTTTTTAAGTTCTTGTGTATAAAAAGCAAATTCCTTCCTGTCTCTTAACATCTTTGAAGGAATCTCTTTCAACACCTTCAACTCCTGTTCTCCAATTTTTAAAGTTGTCTGATATGAAACTTGCAGAATTTGATTTCTCATAGTCCTTTTCACAAAATAAACCACAATGTCCCGAGGAAGCTTTCTCTGTCTTGCAATCCAAGAATTAACTCTATATATTTTATCAATTTGGTAAGCTACCTCTTGGGGTCCGCTTCAATAAATTCAGCCAATGCTTCTGATATAATTTTTCTTAAGTCTTCCACGCTCTTCTCGCATACCACGAATTCTAAGAGCTCCTTCCATAAGTTTATATTGTAATATCACAACCTGATCTTCATTTTGATCCACTTTTTTCTGAACACCTTTCATTTCGTCTTCTAAATACTTATTTGACTGAGAGATCTGTTGCATTTCCACTTCCAATCCTTCAATTTTTTTACTCAGTCCTTGAACTGCCATAAGAATATCTTCTCTTATTTTTGCATTAAAATTCTCCATCATCTCTTTTGCCTATCTTCAGAAAGTTTTAATTGTTCTTTCAATATTTCCTCAAGACTTGGTTCAGATCCCTTCTTCCAGAAGGCTTTAAAGGTTTAGCTGCCATTCTGTCTTCAAAAGAATCAGGAATTCAAAGTTAATAACTCTCCTTCCTCCTTTCAGTATAAAAACTCCGTTTGTAACAATCCACAAGTAACGCTGCTTCATCGTACTAAAAAATTTTTACTTTCACTTTTAGACGCCATTTTAAAAGTCAATTAATCAAAGACAAAGAAAGGTTTCAAATTTCAAAAAGGGAGTCGGTACTTGCCATGCTGATTCTGCATCAAAGATTGAACGCTTGTGAAATTCCCGTCTGCTTGGAATATCAATCAATTTAATAAGTTCTCTAGAGCAGAAGCGACATTCCTCTCCTTTTCCCTGATAAAAACAGGGGCGTGCTGAAGTTGGAAGGAGTGGAATTCGGTGGGGTCATAAATCCAGGAAAATTCGCTCTTAAGAGCAAACCCCCTGTCAGACCTGCCACTCTTCCACAATTCTGATAATCTCTTTCACCCAGAGATTATGCTAAGCTCAGTGAACAGTGATTTATTTTCTGTTTCACTGACTTTTACAATCTTCTAACACGGAGTGCTCTGTTTGAGCACCCAGCAGGAGGGTGACGTCACTGGAGCCTCGATACATTACTTTTTTAAATGCAGGAAGTTATTTTTTCTTTTTCTTTTAATGGCAAGGAATATTTACATACTACAGTAATATTAAGTACAGATAAGAATACTAGTAACTTTTTTGGTTACATGTAAAATAATTTTGCAGAGACTTCTAATTCTTGAACACCTGATAGGATCATGAATAAATATTAATAATACACAATACTTTTGAATGTGCTTTATTATAAATAAATAAATAAATAAATAAATAAATAAATAAATAAATAAATAAATAAATAAATAAATAAATAAATAAATAGCTAGCTAGCCACACTGTAGAGGATAGGTAAATGCTACAGCTGTGGTGGCCTAGAGGTGGCGTTCTTGCCTCACAATCAGATGGTTGTGAGTTCAATCCTAGGTAGAGGCCGATGTGGCGTCTCCTGCTTGGGCAGAGGGTTGGACTAGATGATCTGCAAGGTCCCTTCCAGCTCTGTTAACATTTCAATAAATCCAATTTAACTTGATATGGCTTATTTCTGAACAGCAAACGTGCTATCTCTCCTAATGTAAAGAAATATGGAACTGACTGGATCACAGCACACTTGCTAAGAGGACTGCATAATAAAGAAGAAGATTGAGTGGGTGATTTTTAATAATTCTGGGCCCTGGGGCTTCCTTACAAGGCCATTAGCATAATGCTTTCATTTAGGGATGGTTTAGTCTACCAGGACTTTTGTATAGTATAAGATCCAACTAATTATATGGTCATAATAAGTAACTGAATGAATAGGATTCAATACATCTTATAATAGGGTCTGTATTCGTATCATAAATGTTGTGATTTTACTGGTATTATTTTGAGATTCTCCCTCCCTCTCTCTCTCTCTCTCACACACACACACACTCACACAAACACACACATCTATCTTTTCTGCCATAGATTTATATAATGACTCTTCCAATATGTATGCTGTTGTGCCTTACTGTGAGCCAAACAGTATTTTAGGAAGTGGCAGATTACAATTCCCAGCACATCTCAATTGGCCATACTGGCTTGAACACCTAGATTAAATTCTAATTCTAACTTCTATAGGGCTATGAGTCTTTTTATGAATCTATGCAGGCCTTAGTATGACTCCATCCCCTTTAAGTGGCAATTGATTAGTTTTCTGTCTGTAATGGTCTCAGTGGGTGTAATGCAACGTCTGGAATGTGAATGAGGGCATTCTGTGGGTTAAGCAGTAGGCTTTTTAGGTGTATTGGCATTACAGTTCCTGGGATTCTCAACTAGTGTAGCCCTTGTACTTCACATCTAAAAATGATCAAGCTGGGGAAAGCTGTCATAAAATATGTGAATTCAGTTAATGAGAATAGGAGCAAAGCAAGCAACAAGAATCCTGTCTATCTAATATCTGCATCAGATATGCCACCAAACTAGATGAGGCAATTCCATTTTTATCATTTTTGTGATCTTAGAAACTTTGATTAAAGGGGGGCACCAAAGCCACACATTAGCAAAGCTCTAAAATCAGGGGTGAAATCCAGCAGGTTCTGACAGGTTCTGGAGAACCGGTAGTGGAAATTTTGAGTAGTTCAGAGACCCGGCAAAGACCACCTCTGGCTGGCCCCAGAGTGGGGTAGGAATGGAGATTTTGCAATATCCTTCCCCCAGGAGCGGGGTGGGAATGGAGATTTTGCAATATCCTACCCCCAGGAGTGGGGAAGGAATGGGGATTTTGCAGTATCCTTCCCCCTGCCACGCCCACCAAGCCACGCCCACAGAACCGGTAGTAAAAAAAAATTGGATTTCACCACTGTCTAAAATGTTTCTTCACAGTTTACTCCTAGCATTTACATTCCACCTTTCTTTGGGAGTTACAATATCTTGTTTTCTTTTTTAATTTAACGTAATTTATTGTAAATGGACATATCCAATACGGCCCATCTTTAATAAAACAAATAAAACAGTAATGGGAATGCAATAGATAAAATGGAGTTAATTGATAACAACAGTCTAAGAGCACTCTGGTTCTGAAGCAGCTGTTACTCTACAAATTCCCAAGTGAATAGCATGTCTTCGGTTGTGGTTTTAAACAAAATAATGTGGGGGCCAACTGTATTTCCCTTGAGAGTTTTCCAGATTCAGGCTGCTGTCACTAAGATACTCCTGCTTCTTTTTATGGCTCTGCTGTACAACCTTGATCCATTAGTGGGCACTCTAGTGGGGATTCCCCCAGCTGATACTGGGTTGCCATCATGGATTCACTCAGATTTGGAGATGCAGTTTTTAAATATTTGTATTCAATGCCCTTTAATCATTGGAGAGTTATTGTTAAACAATTTCTGATGAGTTTTTCCCACCACAATAAACCTATGAGATAGCTTGAACTGAAAGTGTGTGATACTTTATGGGTTTTGGTCAGTAGTGGGTTTTACTTACCTTTGCTACAGGTTCACTATTGGGACTGCATGTGGGGGTTCTTCTGTGCATGCGCAGAGCATCCATGATGATGTCCGGGCTGGTGGGCGGAGCCTCCCGCCACGGCTGCTACCAGTTCTCTGAACCAGGGCAAACTGGTAGCAATCCACCACTGGTTTTGGTACTGAAGGGAGATGAATATTTAGAAAGAATATTTGCTCCTCCTTCTGGGAAAAAAGTCTTACAATGATTATTGCAAACAAAGTACAGAAATATGTCTCCGATACATTTCTCTACATGGAAGAAGCAGTGGTGGGCTGCCCCTGGTTCGGACCAGTTCTTGCAAACCGGTAATAAAATCGGGGGTAGGCTCTGCCCACCGACCCTGATGTCATCAGGAAGCTTCTGTGCATGCGCAGAAGCAAGCACGTGCACGCAAGCAAAGTGAGTGCGCACGCACGATCCCACTGCGAACCAGTAATAAAGGTAAGTAGAACCCACCCCTGGGAAGAAGTGATCCTTTAAGCAGACATGAATTGTTACTTTTTTACAAACTGACTTGGAGTCTGCTTAACTAAGGTTAACACCCAGGCTTTCTCATTTAGATATCTGAAAGAGCCAGATGAATAAAGACAATATCCAAGCTCCTGGAGGTGCTTGCTGGAGTGGCGGTGGAGACCCCCAGACTTATAGTCATGGGGGACTTTAAATTGCCATCGACCGGCACGTCATCGACAGCAGCTCGCGAGTTCACGGATTCCATGACGGCCTTGGACCTGACTCAAGTAGTTGATGGCCCTACTCACATTGGGGGAGGCATGCTGGACTTGATTTTCATCTCTGGTCAGTGGTTGAAGGATCTGGATTTGAGGGATTTAGTTATCGAACCTTTGTCATGGTCAGATCACTCTCTCCTTCGCCTGGACTTTCTAACCGCCACTCAACACCGCAGGGAGACCGAACCAATACGTTGGTTCCATCCCAGGTGCCTGATGGACCCGGAGAGGTTCCAGATGGAGCTTGGGCCGTTTCCTGAGGGTCTGGCTCACGGCACGGCTGAGGAACTAGTCGCGGCTTGGGAATGGGCCGCGGCGGGGGCTTTAGATCGTGTCGTGCCTTTGCAGCCTCTGACCCGGCGCAGGTCTCAACCAGCACCTTGGTTCTCCGAGGAGCTGAGGGGGATGAAACGCCGGAGAAGATGCCTAGAGAGTTCCTGGAGGTCCAGTCGTTCAGAGGCTGATCGGACACTAGTTAGGTCCTATAACAGGACCTACCTAGTGGCATTGAGGGAAGCGAGACGTTGCTACGTCTCCTCCCTCATTGCGTCGGAAGATAACCGCCCGGCCGCCCTGTTTCGGGTGACTCGCCACCTCCTTCAACAGGGAGAGCGGGATGACCCGTTGCAGGGACGTGCCGAGGAGTTTAGTGGTTATCTATACGATAAAATCGTTCAGCTTCGGGATGGCTTGGACCAAAATTGGGTGGATCCAGGTGAGATGTCGGAGAGCGGTCTTGTTGAGATCGTTTGGGATGAGTTTGACCCTGTGGCTCCCGAGGACATGGACAGGTTGCTGGGTAGGTTGAACGCCACCACATGTTTACTGGACCCGTGCCCCTCCTGGTTGGTACTGGCCACGCAGGAGGTGACACGAGGCTGGCTCCAGGGGATTACGAATGCTTCTCTGTTGGAGGGGGTCTTTCCGGCCGCCTTGAAAGAGGCAGTGGTGAGACCTCTCCTCAAGAAGCCTTCCCTGGACCCAGCTGTTTTAGGTAATTATCGTCCGGTCTCCAACCTTCGCTTGGCGGCGAAGGTTGTAGAGAGTGTGGTGGCATGTCAATTACCCCGGTACCTGGATGAAACCGTCTATCTAGACCCGTTCCAGTCCAGCTTTCGGCCCGGGTATAGCACGGAGACGGCTTTGGTCGCATTGGTGGATGATCTCTGGAGGGCCAGGGACAGGGGTTATATTTTCTGCCTTGGTCCTATTAGACCTCTCAACGGCTTTTGATACCATCGACCATGGTATCTTGCTGCACCGGTTGGAGGGATTGGGGGTGGGAGGCACCGTTCATCGGTGGTTCTCCTTCTATCTCTCTGATCGGTCGCAGACGGTGTTGACAGGGGGGCAGAGGTCGGCCCTGAGGCGCCTCACTTGTGGGGTGCTGCAGGGGTCGATTCTCTCGCCCCTCCTGTTCAACATCTATATGAAGCCGCTGGGTGAGATCATCAGTGGCTTCGGTGTGAGGTACCAGCTGTACGCTGACGATACTCAGCTGTACTTTTCCACACCGGGCCACCCCAACGAAGCTATCGAAGTGCTGTCCTGGTGCCTGGAAGCCGTACGGGTCTGGATGGGGAGAAACAGGCTCAAGCTCAATCCCTCCAAGACAGAGTGGCTGTGGATGCCGGCACCCCGGTACAGTTAGCTGCAGCCGTGGCTGACTGTTGGAGGCGAGTCATTGGCCCCAATGGAGAGGGTGCGCAACTTGGGCGTTCTCCTGGATGGTCAGCTGTCCTTTGAAGACCATTTGATGGCTGTCTCCAGGAGAGCTTTTTACCAGGTTCGCCTGGTTCGCCAGTTGCGCCCCTTTCTAGACCGGGATGCCCTATGCACAGTCACTCACGCTCTCGTGACGTCTCGTCTGGATTACTGCAATGCTCTCTACATGGGGCTCCCCTTGAGGAGCACCCGGAGACTCCAGTTAGTTCAGAATGCGGCTGCGCGGGTGATAGAGGGAGCCCCTCGTGGCTCCCATGTGACACCTCTCCTGCGCAGACTGCACTGGCTACCTGTGGCTTTTCGGGTACGCTTCAAGGTTTTGGTAATTATCTTCAAAGTGCTCCATGGCATAGGGCCGGGTTACTTACGGGACCGTCTGCTGCCACCGATTGCCTCTCACCGACCCGTGCGCTCTCACAGGGAAGGACTCCTCAGGGTGCCGTCAGCCAGGCAGTGCCGACTGGCGACACCCAGGGGAAGGGCCTTTTCTGTGGGGGCTCCCACCCTCTGGAATGAACTTCCCCCTGAACTTCGCCAACTTCCTGACCTTCGAACCTTCTGCCGCGAGCTTAAGACACATCTATTTATTTGCGCAGGACTGGACTAGAATTTTTTAATTTTGAATTTGGTTTTAATGGGGTTTTATTATTTGTATTTCTATTTTAAATATTCGGCCTTATTGAATAAGTTTTTAAATTGTTGTTTTATCCTGTATTTATATGTATGTTTTATTCTGGCTGTGAACCGCCCTGAGTCCCTAGGGAGATAGGGCGGTATAAAAATGCGAAAAATAAATAAATAAATAAAATAAATAAAATAAATTTATTTATTGATACTTTACAATGATGTACCTATCCGCTTAGTGAGCTGTTCATTTCTAATGTCCAGCCAAATGATAAACATCTGATATGGTTACATTTTCTTGCTGCCCTATCTGACATTCTGAAGGAAGCCTTGGAAAATAACTTTAGAAACGAGTTTGATTTTGTGGATTTTATTTTTCTGTGGAGTTGCCATTAGTGTCATATTAATATATTTCTAATTCTTTGATTTTTTTTTTAAAAATGCTGCCTAGTTAACATATAGCAAAGAACTGCCTGTCCTCCCACTCTTTTTCTTTTTTTTTTTAAAAAAGAGCCACATGATTTGTTTTATCGACAATAAATGTCATGGATATCTGTAGTCATTGCACAATTTCCAGGAAAAGAACCTTTAGAAAAGAAAGCCACAACAGGAATGGATAATTAAGAGGGGAAAATCTGTGTTGTGTCTGCGCCTTTTTTATCTTTTTGCAAAGCTGCCAGACATTATTGCTTTACCATTCCTCTGGGATACTTTCCCCAGTGTAATACCTTTTATAAAGCTGCAAAGAAATATGGATTTAGATTCATATGCTATTATTCACCTGAGCATCCTTTTTGGAAGTAGGCTTCATGGCCCAGCCTACTTGATACCTCTATAGGGACCCAAATTTCCTTTCTCCTTTCCCTAAAGGTCTACAGCATATGCTGGTAATATTACCTTAGTGTACTATATACTTACATAACAAACTACACATGATTTTGATGTTAATATCTTTGGCTATAACGCCAATTTTATGCTTTTGGCAGTAAACCAATGAGAGCTCTTGGTAATTCATAGTATAATACGTTTAATAATAAATACACATTGATAGGTGGCATGAATTTATTACCTGTGTATGCACTGCTTTTTTTTTGCCTCATTTTCAAAAGATGAGAGTTTGTAAAATGGTTACCAATGTTATTTTACTTGAAATTTAGTCACTGGAGATTTATGATGGCATATGATACAAGCTATGATACAAGTTTTCTTTCTATTCTCAGTTGAGACTAAGGCTCATCATTTTAATAACAAGAGACCTAAAGAACACTCTTAAATTTATTTATTTATTTATTTGTTTGTTTGTCAACAAATACAAGAAAACAAGTAACAGAGTTGACACAGACATGGACACATGAAAAAAAATTGCCACAAAGAAAAAGGGATATAAATTGACAAAACATAGCCATAAACATATAGAATGATTACATATAGAATGATTACATATAATTAGGAACAGTAGGACAAGGATGGTAGGCACGCTAGTGTGCTTCTGCATGCCCCCTAAATAGCTCTCTAGTTGTCAGCCCTTCAAAGTGGACCAGACTAGGAATCCAATATCAGTGTCGTGTCCCACTCCTCCACTGACGGCTGGGTCAGGGAAATCCGAATCAGGCGTGCCTCTGCAGCTCTGCCAAAGTCCTAGCAAAGTCCTCAGGGCAGGCAGGAGACCAGAAAGTGATTTCAGCAAGGTATGTTTAGACTTTGCCTGACTCAGAGAATGACAGAAAGCAGGTCCTTTATATAGGCCATGGGGTGTGGCTCCATGACTCAGCACTTATCCAGGCCTGCCCCTCCCTTCCTTCTGTTGCCTCCGTCTATCAAGTCTTCTGACGTGAGGGTCACTCCAGTCTGCAGCTGTTGGCAATTGACCTCCCTCAGGCTCACATGCTGTGGAGGAGGGGGAGGGGTCTAGTTGCTCCGTTTGCCTGGGCATGGAGCCAGAGCTGGGGGCTGGAGATACTTCCTCCTCCTCAGCCTGTCTGGGCATGGACCCAGGGCTGGGGCCGGGAGGCATACTAGGACATTCCTCCGTGTTCGGAAGCAGATAAGAAGGCCCCGGCTGTGGTGAGATCGGACGAGACACAACAATCAGGTAGATGAGCACTATTTTTACTATTGTGACAGAATTTTGTAAATCTGCCCATTCCTCAAGTTCACTAGGTCCAACCCATTCTTAGATAACAGGGGAAGATTTCTCCTAGGCATCTTCACTGGAAACCAACTGAGAATGATTTTGAGCATGTTATCTGACAGATGCTGAAATGATAAGAAACTGCAGCATGGTGCTGTACTAGATGATTACCAGTGCAGTAGAAAGAAAGCCTTCTTCCAATTCTGGAGGGAACAGCTTCTGTTTAAGGAATGCATATTGAGAATAGTATCACATATCACCAAAGCAGTGGTGAAATCCAATTTTTTTTTACTACCGGTTCTGTGGGCATGGCTTGGTGGATGTGGCTTGGTGGGCATGGCAGGGGAAGGATACTGCAAAATTGCCATTCCCTCTGCACTCCAGGGAAAGGATAATGCAAAATCCCCATTCCCTCGCCACTCCTGGCAGAAAGATATTGCAAAATCTCCATTCCCACCCCACTCTGGGGCCAGCCAGAGGTGGTTTTTGCCTGTTCTTTGAACTACTCAAAATTTCCACTACTGGTTCTCCAGAACCTGTCAGAACCTGCTGGATTTCACCCCTGCACCAAAGACACCAACACATATCATCTCTCAGTTATCTTTAGGATGTGATTTTATCCCAATAATCTGCCACTTTTGTGGTAACTCAGAAGACTATACAGATGGGACTATACAGATGTAGAGACAAGGATGGTTAGATAGGAATAAGCATCACAAAATGGAGAAAATCAAAATTAGCCCCAGCATTAGTTCATTCCCTTCCTTTCTGCTTTACTCCTAGAATTTAAAAAATATATATGTGGTTACATCTGAGGATACTTTTAACATATTGTCTACGATACTGGATATCCTTGGTTTTACTGAATTATTCCTGCTTATCTCAGGGGAGTGTGCAGGAATGCATTGCACTTTTCTTTATTGAGCTTTGCAGTGCCTAATTTGAATGATAAAAAGAAAAAAAAAGATTTGGTGTGTGTATGGGAAGCGGGGCATGAGCATGGCATTTCTCTAAAAAGCAGATATAGTACATCTGGTTTGAGTTATTTCTGGATATTTTCACTTGGGATAAAATGTTGACTTTGAAATCTAGAGACTTGCTGTAAATCTATGTAGGCAAATACTGAATTGGAAGACTCAATGGCCAGGCTCATTACACACATTTCAAATGGTTTCAGGAAGGATATAGGCAAGACTCCACTTGAGATTGCCTGTACGTAAAGTGGACCCCACTGCCAAAACAAACTTTATAGTGAGATGTAATTAGACTCGCGCAGGATTCATCAATTATTTTGGGAAATACATTATTGATTCATCTACTGTAACATATCCTTTTTATATTTCCCATCCCAAGGTGGTTCTTAGGAAACCCAGGATAAACTTTTTATTTTGCTACGGTAATCAGTTGCTCCATTGGGGAGCTGCTGCTGAATATGAGATACTTCCTGAATAGCAAAGTAAATGCACATGCTGCAGGAAGTAATGTGTGCTAGTAAAAAGAGACTAAAAAATTTGAAAGTTAATAGTTTTAATGTTTTAACATTTGTAATTATATTTGACATTTCTAATGTTACTGTTGATGAAAGGTCAGACTCAGAAAAGTCTGGAATTTCTTATAATGTTAACATACATTCATGAATGAAGGTGAAGTTCTGTTAAAGCTTTGCTGGTCATAGGATTCAGTCATTGGAAGAAGCAAGGACAGCAATGCTCTCAGACATCTTATACCTGTCACAGATACACAGGAGCAGAATAAGAAATGATATTGATTGTTCTATCCATATTATGTGTCTTGCATATAAAAAGGTGTGACACAGACTCAGAGAAGCTGCTCACTTTGTCCACTGAGCACAAACAGAAGAAAGTGACAGTCAAGGCCACTTGAAGACAGGTCAAGGGAAGGCAAGCAGATGACTTTCATTCTTCTTTAAAACAGGGAAAAAAACAGGAACATAAGCTAGAACCCCAAGATTAAGTTTGCAGAGATGCCTAGGATCTGAAGATCAAAGCCTAGAAAACTATGTGGGTGTCATGAATAGATTTATCAGAGCTTCCAGAGTTTTCAGAAGTGGGCAATGGTTATAAATACCCACACATGAGCAAGATTGTAAGAAATGCCAAGAAATCCCTGAACAAAATCCAAAACAAGGAGATAAGAACAGTATTGTTGCCAATCCAAAATTCCTAATATCTGAAAACCACTTGACAAGCAATTCCGAAAGTGATTAGAAAGAAAGTATGCAAACTAAGTATCCTTTCAAAAGTGCCAACCATGATTTGATCAAGAGGGCTGAATCCTCAACTCTCAGCGCTCTAAATTCACTAGAGATCGCTGTCTTAGGGTCTTCTTGTCTGGATCTCTCCTTGTCTGGAGAAGGATTTTTGAAGGGTGGTTTACTCACTGGTTCTTTGTTCTGCTATGGTAATTTCATGAAGCTATCTTCGGTTCACTAGTTCTTCACCAGAAGTCCAAGGAAGATATATCTCCAGATAATCTTTTCCCTAGGGCTCCTTAAAATATGGGATACCATACTGGAGTTGGTTGGAGACGTAATTAGTCCAACATAGTGAAGGTTTAAATTTGACACATTTAATCTTATTAAAATTGGATTTAATCAGTTTGTTTCAGGGCTGAAATCTAAAAAATTTTCCCACCAGTTCTGTGGGCGTGGTTTAATTGGTGTGGCTTGGTGGCTTGGAAACATACCCATTTACCAGGCTTGCTTTAGTCTAGCAGAGCCATACTGGTCTACTAATTGCCTTTTTTTGGGAGTGCACTGGTCTACCTTCTTTAAAAATAGAGGCACCGGTCTATTAGCTGCCTACAGCGCTGATGAGCTGTAGTGAGGCCCTTTGAAGCGGCGTGGCAGTCATTTAAGGCCGTTTGCAGCTATATCACCACTGAGAGCTTCAGGGACAGAGAAGAGGAATAGCGAAGCATGGGTTGTGGTGGGGGGCAGGGATTTTTGGTACTGGTTCTCCGAACTACCCACCTCCATTGCTACCAGATTGCGTGATCCGGTCCGAACTGGGAGCATTTCACCCCTAGTTTGTTTATATTGGTATATAAGTAACTAAAACCCCAAATTTGTCAATTGTAGAGTAATGCTGAGTATATTACAACTTCCCAGTTGCACAATTTTGCTCACCAAATTGGGGAGGAAGATGGAACAGGACCAAAAAGGCATGCCAATCGGAACAATCTCACCTTTTCCATATCCTGCTTGTTCTAAATTTCTCATTGTCTCTATATCACTTTTTGATTCTCTCTTAGTTACATATGTTCTAGTTGCCTGGTGCTTGGGAAAAAAGTTGATACATCTGCTCCAAGCACTTATCGATGTCTCATGTGGCCAGGCTCCTGGCATCAACTGTTCCATTACTGGCTGTTTACATTAAGTAACAATGTCTGCCTGCCCATCTGGATTTCCTGCCTGTTAAATTATTTCACCCTGCTTCTTCTCTCTTCAAGTGTACTAGGGACCAAGCTGACATAATTAAAATGGCAGCATGAGTGAGTTCAGATTTGTAGCCTCTGAGTACTTAGTACCTCTGCCAGGCTTCTAACGTAGCTTCCATCAATCCTTGGGCAAGCATTGTGGGCAGCAACAGCAGAAGGCAGCTATGGTGTTGCCTGTGGCTTTTGGCTCAATACATTAGCATCTAACAACAGGTTTATCTTTCTGATTTGTTCCTCTAATTTCCTGGGATCTAAAGTACATTGACCTACCAGGAAGGACATGCCAATTTATCAGACTCCTCCCTGGAATCTCCAACTTTATACATCTTCTACCTGAGTTCTAGGTCCAAAGTGGCTATTCTCTCTGTTCAAAATTGTTTGAAGCTGAGCTTGTAGCTATACAGCCATTGTCTGCTCTTGGTGGGGAGGAAGTTTGTCTTCCCAGGAATAAATTTTTAAATGAATGTTTGCAGTTGCAAGGCCCAAGAACTTTTTGATTGTATGATACTGTGCTATAAACCTTACATTAGAATATATATAAGAAAAAAGATTTTTATTTTCATAAATGCAATCTGATTTGAGAAAACAGATTTAACTATCAGATAAATAAATAAAAAACAGAAATAAATAATCTCTTATATTACTAAATAAACAAAGCCCAGGAGACTGTGAGTTCTAGTTCTCCCTTAGGCAGAAAGCCAGCTGGGTGACCTTGGATCAGTCACTGTCTCTTGACTCTAGGAAAGAGGCAATGGCAGTGACAGGCAATCACCAGGAATCAACAGCAATTCAAAGATATGCACACATATATTATTTGGTTCTTTTCCTTTGGGATCTAGTTGTCCAAAGATTTTGGGGTATAGGGGTCAGACCATTTTTTACATTTTTTTTTACTACCGGTTCTGTGAGTGTGGCTTGGTGGGCATGATGTGGTGTGGCTTGGTGGACGTGGCAGGGGAAGGATATTGCAAAATCTCCATTCCCACCTCACTCCTGGGGGAAGGATACTGCAAAATCTCTATTCCCACCCCACTCTGGGGCCAGCCAGAGGTGGTATTTGCCGGTTCTCCAAACCGCTCAAAATTTCCGCTATCGGTTCTCCAGAACCTGTCAGAACCTGCTGGATTTCACCCCTGGGTCAGACTCTTTTAGAAAATTTATTTTCTTAAAGTATCTACTTCCAAAGGGGGCTCCTGAATCAAAATTCACCAGAAAAAAAAAGAGAGAAAGAAATTCCTAATTTTCTTCCCTTCTCTCACGTTGCCTCTCATCGGAGAGGGCAGTGGCTGTGCTTTGAAATACCTAAAAATCTCCTAGCTAGCCATCAGGCAATTCAAAATTAATAGTCTTTGTTTACTATGGCAGATATTATGTCCCATGCAATACACATTAGTTAAAAATGATATATGGTATGAATAGATCCTCAGGCAGAGTTCCTTTCTTTTATTAATTATCTTTTTATGCCTTATGACAGTGGGATTACCCATGTTTTGAGTAAGAAAGAGCTAGGCCAGTTTGCCACCTCAGCAGGATTTTCATTTGAAATAAAAGAGTTCCTTATAAGGATTGGAATTTGGCCACATCCCCAGGTTTCCTAGAGGCAACTTGTCAAAGTATCCTCTAATATTGCAGTGAAGATGTTTTTCTCTGGTTCTGTCTGATTTGAAAAGTAGCCTTAGATTGATACAGCCCTGAATTGAATCATTTCGGAATTGTGAAGTAAATAGAGTTCAGTTTTGAGCCAATCTGCCAGGAGGCAGAGGGAGCTCACCCGTCCCCATAAATCCTTAATTTGTATGTTTTCTTCTTTGAAAGGAACTGTGGAAAAGGTTTTCTAAAAAATGTAATGCTTGCTAGAGACAATGATAAGCAGCTTTGCCCTAAGAGTGTCCTTGCATTCCTCTGTTTTCCCACAACTTTGCACACATAAAGGCCTACAGCATCTTAGACGTGAAGAAGCCTGGATATATTATTGATATAAGCATCACAACAGATTATTACAGTGACAGTGAGATATTGTATCTGAAGAAGACTGTATGCAACCCATAATGTGCCAGTTTAAAACACAAACTTTAAAAATTCTGTCTATGCACATTTGTCATTCATGATTTTTGGTTTTGCCTTTAAGGAATCCATGCACTTTTAAAAAACTTTCCTTTAGACATAAAATAAACAATACAAAAATATTTCTACATGCGTGTCTGTAATAAAAAGGGTACAAGCCTTTGTGAATTTTAAGCGGATCTATGGTATAATCCCATAGTCATGAATTTTATCCAGAGTTATGTAATAGTAAACTCAAGCTATTTGAGTAAACACATACACAATTGCCTTGTAAGTGTCTAAACATGGTTGAAGACGGCAAGTCTAATCTGTTACGTTGTATATTTTAGTCTTATTCCAACTGGTGTGACTTATTAAACTGTCAGGAAAAAAATGACACTTTCTGCTTAATAAATAAAATATTGCATGTCTTAAATGTATGTTCTAATTTATTACTCCCTGGGTGTGATATCCTTTAGTTTTTCACACTTTTCTCAGCATAGAAGAAATATGATGCTCATTAGGCACAGACTATAAAATCTTATAAATTATAGATCTTTGCTTTTGCATGGAGCTTAACTTAAGAAATCAGTTCTCCCCGATTTTATATTTTTCTGAAGGTCTTTGAATTTTAGTTTGCATTTTTGTCTTACATCATATTTTGATTTTTATGACCTTTAGACTGACAACCTAAGCCATGATCACATTTCTGAGTGATTTTTTGTGTGTAACCCATAAACATGTACTTTTAAGAACATGGGGACTTTTAATAGCAGATATAATTATTAGGCTGCTTCTATCATTAATAATGCGTATCCATGCATGTATATAAATATTTCATATCAAGCTAGGAAAAATAGCAATATTAAAAAAAACTTGTAGTTAAGAGTGAGAATACAAGAGAAGAAGAATAGAGAAAGAAATGACAGATAAAAATGCAGTAAATTTTTTTTAAAAAATAGAGAAAAACAAAAACACACAAAAATAGAATGACTTCCAACTTCTTTTACAGCAGATATACAGGTAGATAAAACCTAAGTTCAACTCTTGGTCTACAATTACAAAATAACATCCATTTTTAAAATAATAATAAATATTACTAGTTATCAAAGCCATATGCCCTGACTTCATTTTCTCCCCTATTTTCTGTTTCTGTTTTCCTACAAAAAATCCAAAAGGGACTTCCAACTGATATTAAATTTGGCCAATGACTTTTCTCTAACCACAGCTTCACCATCCTAATCAGGTCTATCAACTTTAACAACCACTCTTTCACTGTAGGCATTGTCAAATTCTTCCAATGTTTGGGCATATAGAAGTCTTCCTGCTGTGCAAGAACAAAAAAATATGCAAGAACAAAAAATAGCCACGCAATTTTTCCAAACTGTTGTCCATCATTCCTAACAAAAATATCTCTGGTCTGAATTATATATTAACCTTCAGAATTTTTTGAATTTATGTATCTCAGTCCAATAATTTCTAGCTTTTCTACAAGATATTGTTAATTATTTATAATAATTTGTGTTTTCTGTGAGATAGAGGTAGATTTTGTCCATTTTATAAGTCTAATATTTGGAAAATTCATATCCATAAATTGTGAATATAAAACACTGTTTCTCACATTGCCAAAATGCTCTGAGCAAGAAAAGCAATTTTTAAAAAGTCTTGCATTTTAATGATAATGTACTATGTAAACATTATTTTCTATGCCTTAAATATTACATATTCTCTGAAAAAATGGTGCTAATGATTCTCTTCAAGAGCTGACTAGGTCTGGTAACAGCTAGCACTGTTGACAATATTCCAAATACTACAGTATGTCTAAGTCTGAGAAGCCGGTGTTCTCCATATTTGAAGAATGAAAAATATTAAAAGTGGGCTGCATGCATTTATGCAACTGAACTCCTGCTTATCTGATGCAAGTTTTTTTTTCTATCTCTTCTCTGGAACCTACACAAATTCTCTGGCTCAGATTGGAAAATTTATTTATTTATTTATTTATTTATTTTATTTTTATTTATTTATTTTATTTTGTCATAACAATATACACAAGCATCACACAAAAAGATTATATAATATGTAAATATATATATGATGAGAAACAAGGAAGTATAAGCATATATATATATATATAGGGAAAGAAACAATAGGACAGGAACGGTAGGCACGTTTGTGCTCTTATGCACGCCCCTTAAAGTCCTCTTAGGAATGGGGTGAGGTCAACAGTGGATAGATTTTGGTTAAAGCTTTTGGGTTATGAGAAGAGACCACGGAGTCGGGTAATGCATTCCAAGCACAGACAATTCTGTTACAGAAATCATATTTTCTGCAATCCAAATTGGAGTGGTTGACATTAAGTTTAAATCTATTAATAGCTCTTGTATTATTGCAGTTGAAACTGAAGTAGTCATTAACAGGAAGGACATTACAATGGATGATTCTATGAGCTAAATCCAGGTCCTGTCGAAGGCGACAGAATTCCAAGTTTTCCATATCTCAAGTAATTGTGTTCTCTTTGCTGACGATGTCAAACTACTTAACATCACAGACAATACATCTATCATTCAAAAAGACCTTGATCATCTAACCACTTGGTCTAAAACTTGGCAACTCCAAATCTCAACCAGCAAATGCTCAGTCTTACATATTGGAAAAAAGAACCCAAACACTAAGTACATACTTGATGGACATTACCTTACAGATGACCTTATCCCGTTAAAGACCTTGGAGTTTTCATGTCAAATGATCTAAGTGCCAAAGCCCACTGCAACTACATAGCAAAAAAGGCTCTAAGAGTTGTAAACCTAATCTTGTGTAGTTTCTTTTCCAAAAACACTACACTACTAACCAGAGCATATAAAACATTTGTTAGACCAATTCTAGAATACAGCTCGCCTGTTTGGAACCCTCACCACATCTCTGACATCAATACAATTGAACGTGTCCAGAAATATTTTACAAGAAGAGTTCTCCATTCCTCTGTAAACAACAAAATACCTTATCCCACCAGACTTGAAATCCTAGGCTTAGGAACTCCGTCGACTTCGACAAGACCTAAGTTTAACTCATAGAATCATCTATTGTAATGTCCTTCTTGTTATAAACTATTTCAGCTTTAATTGCAATAATACAAGAGCAACCAATAGATTTAAACTTAATGTCAACCGCTTTAATCTAGATTGAGAAAATATGACTTCTGTAATAGAATCATCAGTGCTTGGAATACTTTACCTGACTCTGTAGTCTCTTCCCATAATCCTAAAAGCTTTAACCAAAAACTTTCTACTATTGACCTCACCCCATTCCTAAGAGGACCATAAGGGGTGTGCATAAGCGCACAAATGTGCCTACCGTTCCTGTCCTATTGTTTTTCTTTTCTTCTTCATATATATATATATATATATATATATATATATATATGCTTATACCTCCTAATATTTACTCATATATATGTTTATATACTATATAAACTTTTTGTATGATACTTACATATATTGTGACAAAACAAACAAACAAACAAACAAACAAACAAACAAACAAACCCAGGATTTCAAGTCTGGTGGGATAAGGTATTTTGTTGTTTTCAGAGGAGTGAAGAACTCTTCTTGTAAAATATTTCTGGACATGTTCAATTGTATTGATGTCAGAAATGTGGTGAGGGTTCCAGACAGGCGAGCTGTATTCTAGAATTGGTCTAGCAAATGTTTTATATGCTCTGGTTAGTAGTGTAGTGTTTTTGGAAAAGAAGCTATGCAAGATTAGGTTTACAACTCTTAGAGCCTTTTTTGCTATGTAGTTGCAGTGGGCTTTGGCACTTAGATCATTTGATATGAAAACTCCAAGGTCTTTAACAGGGTGGAGGTCATCTGTAAGGTAATGTCCATCAAGTATGTACTTAGTGTTTGGGTTCTTTTTTCCAATATGTAAGACTGAGCATTTGCTGGTTGAGATTTGTAGTTGCCAAATTTTAGACCAAGCGGTTAGATGATCAAGGTCTTTTTGAATGGTAGATGTATTGTCTGTGGTATTAAACAGTTTGACATCATCAGCAAAGAGAACACAGTTACTTGAGATATGGTCACAAATATCATTTATGTATAGTATAAAGAGAGTTGGTCCAAGAACGCTACCTTGAGGAACACCACTCTTGACAGGAACAGGATTTGATAGAGCATTACTAATTTTAACCACTTGTTGTCTGTTAGACAGAAAAACAGATATCCAATTGTGTAGGGGTCCTGAAATGCCATAGGATTTTAATTTTAGGAGAAGTTTATCATGTACTACTGAGTCAAAAGCTTTGCAGAAGTCTATGTAGATTGCATCAATTGTTTTGCCTAGATCAAGATTTGTAGTCCATAAGTTTTTACAGTGGAGAAGTTGTAAGTTGCATGATAATTTTTTTCTGAAACCAAATTGTTTATTTGAGATTAGGTTCTGTATTTCTAAGTGAAAGGTAATGGATTGGTTGATGATAGATTTCATTACTTTGCAGGTGACGCAGCATAGGGAGATTGGTCTGTAATTTTCAACTAAGCTGGGGTCGCCTTTTTTGAAGATTGGAATGACTGTGGCTAGTGACCAAAGATTGGGATGGGAACTGGTTGTGAATGCTTTATCAAAGATTATACTTAGGGGTTCTGCTAAATTAGTAGAAAGTTTTTTTAAGAAGTAAGCGCATAGTCCATCATGTCCAATGGATAGAGATGTTTTCAAGTTGCGAAGAGCTTTTCCAACATTATCTTCTGTGAAATCTATATGTGTTAAGTCGTCATACTCATTGCTTGTACGATTTGGGAATGTTGGATATGTGTCATCACTGTTAACAAAAACTGAGCCAAAGAATGTGTTAAAGAGGTTTGCTTTAGTTGTTTCATCATTGCATTCTTTGCCGTTAGTATCTTTTAGTGGTGGGATGGATCTAGAGTCTTTAAGCTTATTGTTCACAAAATTATAAAAGGCACGATTGGAATTTGTGCACAGAAGGTTCTCTTCTTGCTTGGTGTGGTAATTTGTACATTCAGTTTTTATTTGGTTGGGTATAATTCTGTAGCAATTTTTAAAATTTGCTACATAGCCCTTTTTGATTCTTCTCCAGAGGGATTTTTTTTTAGATTGAAGCTTTTTTATTGATATGGGTATTGCTTTTCCTGATCTTGGTGGTAATTTGTGGTACATATAGTTTAATGACTCTATTGATTTCAAGTAGGAAAACTCTATAGTGGTCTTCAGCAGTTATACAGGTTGAGAACAGATTTGCCAGTCCAGAGATGAAAGATCGTTGTTTATAAGGTCATAGTTGGCTTTTTTGAAGTTGTAGTTAGGAATACTATTGATATGACGATTTATGTAAGGGCGTATATTGAGACGAAAGTCAATCATGCAGTGGTCACTGTTGGAAAAGGGTTCTTTTATTTGTAGTCCATAAATGGTATTGGTGTTGTTGCAGAAGATAAGGTCAAGGCAGTTGTTGAGTCTTGTACTGTTAGTTACAAGTTGTTCAAGACCTAGGTTTGTAACAGCATTGTATAGTGTAAAAATACATACAAATGAGTGAAGATGGATAGAAAAGGGCAGATTATATTCTGTGACCAAAATGACACAACTGGGTTCAACTTAATAACTTTAATACAAACAGTGTAAAATATTGATTACATATGTGTAATTGATAGTCCCTGAATTGTATGATAATTGTATGATAATACAAACGAGAGGAGGAGGACTTTATTTATTTATTTATTTATTTTATTCAATTTTTATACCGCCCTTCTCCCGAAGGACTCAGGGCGGTGTACAGCCAAGTAAAAAATCACAGTATCAATATTAAAAGAAATTAAAACAAGCATATTATAAAGTGGAGTTAAAACGAATTAAAATATTAAAATATAAATAACCCAATAAAATTTTAACCCAATAAAATTTTAGGCCAGTCCCGCTTGAATAAATAAGTGCGTTTTCAGCTCACGGCGAAAGGTCCGAAGATCAGGCACTTGACGTAAACCAGGGGGAAGCTCATTCCAGAGTGTGGGAGCTCCCACAGAGAAGGCCCTGCCCCTGGGGGCCGCCAGCCGACATTGTTTGGCGGACGGCACCCTGAGAAGGCCCTCTCTGTGAGAGGGTACGGGTCGGTGGGAGGCAAACGGTAACAGCAGGCGCTCCGTATCTTTAGAAGATATTCAGCCATGTCCAGTCAACAAAACTGAAATCTACTGGACTTCGTGTCATAAGGAAACTACCATATTTTTCGATGTATAAGACGCACCTTCCCCCCCCCAAAAGAGGGTGAAAATCTGGGTGAGTCTT
The DNA here is from genome assembly GCF_028640845.1 of Ahaetulla prasina. Taxonomy (NCBI): domain Eukaryota; kingdom Metazoa; phylum Chordata; class Lepidosauria; order Squamata; family Colubridae; genus Ahaetulla; species Ahaetulla prasina. The sequence goes on along the minus strand of NC_080541.1, from coordinate 96,658,680 downwards.
ATACTCTGAATATAGCCCCGCCCAGCTTCTCAAACGGAGGTTTCGGAGGCTTGAAAAAAAACATCAGAAATGAAGCTTCAGAAAAGAAGCCCCCAAACAGAGCTTCTGAGGCTTTTTTTCTGAAGCTGTTTCGGAAGCTTTCAGAGGCAGAAAAAAGTTTTTTTTGAAACCAAATTTCAGAAGTTTCAGAGGCAGAAAAAAAGCAAGGCACAGAGCTCACAACTAAGGAAACTGTTGTTAAAATTCACCTCTGGGAACAGGTGATTGGGGGTATTTTGGGAGGCGGATCCACCTGCCAATCAGCTTTTTTCTTATTTTCCTCCCCAACAACTAAGGTGTGTCTTATACTCCGGTGCGTCTTATACTCCAAAAAATATGGTATATTTTAAAGCAAATTGAGATTCAATTATCTGATGATTTGCTGTAAAGTAAACATGCATTTAAGTATTTACATTCAGAAGCAGACCTGATATTAATGTAGAGAAAGAAGAGGAAGCGATAGCCCTGTTTACTGATTCCCAAAAACCTTAATGTGGGGCAGGCCTAAAGGTAGACATTCCAGATCTGCTGCCTATTGACCCAGTCTTTCAAATATTGGCTCATATGCTTATATATAACTGACATGTTCGCTTTTCAAAATTCCATTTTGTGTGCAAGTTGTTACTATTTGTGGATTAGGATGCTCTTCTCACAGTCACTCATGCCTTGGTTATTTCTCAGTTGGACTATTGCAACATAATATACATAGGGTTATCTTTGAAGTTTACTGATAAGCTACAGGTAAACAAGAATGCAGCAGCTTGTGTAGTCATGAAGATTTATTGTTTCAACCGGTATGATATCTTCACACTGTTGACTTCTGGATGCAATTCAGGATCCTGCTTTTTAAAAAAAGTTCCATATGGCTCAAGAATTAATTTTCTACTTGACCACCTATTATATTCCAATGGCATCTGCCTGATTTATTAAGACCTGGGTGTGAGGGTCCCAACTTTTAGGGAATTTTGTGATCAGAGATTGTGGGGACATGCCTTCTCTTTCACTGCCCACTTCTTTGGAACCGCATTCTACCTAAGATCCTTTTAGGTGCACCTCTGTTAGCATTCAGAAAAGCTACTAAGACATGATAGTTGAGGGATGATAGGAATAGATAGATAGATAGATAGATAGATAGATAGATAGATAGATAGATAGATAGATAGATAGATAGATAGATACTGGTAGATAGAATGAATTTTTTATTGGCCAAGGGTGATTGGAGACACAAGGAATTTGTCTTCGGTGCATATGCTCTCAGTGTACATAAAAAGAGAAGATACATTCATCAAGAATCATAAGGTACAACACCTAATGATAGTCATAGGGTACAAATAAGCAATAGATTTTATAGTACAGATATAGTTTTTCTAATAGCTGCATTTGGGTTCTCTTTTCTTCTGTGTAACATTATGCAAGAGGATTATTCTGCTATGTATATTGCTTATAATCTTTGTTACTGTAATTGGGAGTGTAAGCCGCTTAGAGTTGTCCAGCTCTGAAGTAGCAAATAAGTCTAAGTAAGTAATTCAGTAGGTAAGTAATGTATTATCAATAAATAAATAAATAAAATTATTGATGCAAGTTAGATCAACTGTTAAGTACAATCTGACAATTGGGAATGAAGGTACTTACATATACAGGTAGTCCTTGACATATGATCACAATTGGCCCCCCAAATTTATCTTGTTAAGTGAAATATTTGTTAAGTGAATTTTGCCCCATTTTACATGTTAAGTGAATCACTGCAGTTGATAATTTACTAACCCTGTTGTTAAGTGAATCTGGCTTCCCCATTGACTTTGCTTGTCAGAAGGTCGCAAAAGGAGATCCCATGAGCTTGGAACACAGCAACGGTCATAAATATGAACCAGTTGCCAAGCATTGGAATTCTGATCACATGGTCATGGGGATGCTACAAAGGTTGTAACTGAAAAATGGTGATAAGTCACTTTTTTCAGTGCCGTGCAGGGGTGAAATCCAGCAGGTTCTGACAGGTTCTGGAGAACCGGTAATGGAAATTCTGAGTAGTTTGGAGAACCGGCAAATACCACCTCTGGCTGGCCCCAGAGTGGGGTGGGAATGGGGATTTTGCAGTATCCTTCCCCTGCCATGCCCACCAAGCCACGCCCAGACCCACCAAGCCACACCACACCCACCAAGCCACACCACACCCACCAAGCCACGCCCACATAACCGGTAGTAAAAAAATTTGGATTTCACCACTGATGCTGTTGTAACTTTGAATGATTGCTAAATGAACTGTTGTAAGTCAAGGACTACCTGTACTGTAATTGTACAATTTCACAACTAACTTCAAGCTAATCTATTGCAGTTTTTCTTCTGTAACACATTCCAGTGAAGACCACAAGGGCGATACACATTTTTTTCAGCTTCTTCCCAGGAGAATATAGTTACGACAACCATATTTTATCACACATAATTAGCAAAGTTATACAGATGGCCCTGAATATAGAAACAAAATAACAGTCCCCATATGTCAAAACAGCAAGACATTGGTCTCTTTAGTTCAGTAAAAAGAATAATGAGACTGATAAGAAATCAACTGTTCAACATAATGCACCAAAGACACACACACACACACACACACACACACACACACACACACACACAGAGAGAGAGAGAGAGAGAGAGAGAGAGAGAAAACGTCATTAAAATGAATGACTTCAATTATGAAGGTAAATGAGTTTACTTGTTTGGGATATATTTTTATCTTCTAAACATTAATTAGGATGTGATTGCTTAAGTTGTTATAGCAACCTGTGTTTTAGCATACAATTTTCACACTTGTGTTGCTTATTTCAACTACTATAGGAGCTTATAGATGCTTGCTTCTGTATTCAGTTACAATAAAACGCAACATAATTAGAGTGGTATCCATTCATTTATTACAATGTGTTTCTGGAACCTGAGAGATAGCACTGGTTAGTTTGGTGAGAACTCAAAATGACCTAAAATTGTTCTGATTCTGGCCCTGTCTGTCTTTTGGGACTGATCAAAAAGGATATAAAATTGACAAAACAATGCTCCAATTTGATTGATATTAGTCTAATTCATAATGCAATCCTAAACATGTCTACAGAGAAGTGCCATTAAATGTAACAGAACATTGCTCCCGGTTTAACTTACATTAATTTATAATGTATATTAAGGTTGTACTGAACGTCAACTTATCTTTAGCCTCCTGATTAAAATTCATTCTGCTTGGAATCCAGATGGGAACATATTTAGCTATTTTATATCTAGAAGATTCTTTGTGGTATAGACATTAGCCCAAACAAATTCCAGCTAGCATTCCATTCTTCCCCAATGGTCTTGGTGGGAAATCCTATTTCTGAGTAACTGGATTTGCGTTCACCTTAGAATTTTTATGAGGTGATCAAGTGATCCCCTGTCCTCATCCTCCTCCATTTAAAAGCAATGGCTTCTATGCCAATGACACTTCTTGGGAAAATGCAATTTTATTTCTTTGCTTCTTGTGACACTGCTTTGTCTAATTTATTTATTAAATTCATATTCTGGCCATTTCATTGTTGAACGACAATCTGAGGAAGCAGTATAGCTAGTCCTTGACTTAAAACGATTCATTAGTTCAACGTTACAACAGCACTGAAAAAAGTGACTTATGACTGTTTTTCACACTTACGACCGTTGCAACATCTCTATGGTCACATAATCAAAAATCAGATGCTTGGAAACTGCTTCATATTTATGATGGCTGCAATGTCCTGGGGTCACGTGATCAACTTTTTGCAACCTTCTGACAAGCAAAGTCAATTGGGAAGTCAGATTCACTTAACAATTGTGTTACTATCTCAACCACTGCAATGATTCACTTAACAACAGTGATATGAAAAGACGTAAAATGGGACAAAATTCACTTAACAAATACATTTTGGGCTGAATTGTGGTCTTAAATTGAGGACTACCTATAGAAATATTCCTAGAAGCACATCAGCCTTTTTAGAGATCTCTTGATTATCTCATTAAATTCTCAAATTCCTGCTCACCCCTTTGACCCATCTGAAGAATTGCTGCAGATCTTTTAAATAAAACATTCAGATATTTCAGACTGAGTATCTGTACCTAATATAAATAAAGCATGCTTCTTTTGGTCTGCTAATCTTCCACAGTAGATTTGAACAGAATTAATAATACATTTATATTGCAGTGTCTGCTGGCTTGAATCAATCTGTACAGTATGCATGGATCAATTACTGCGTGCTTGTCTCCTACACCAGGGGTCCCCAACCTCCAATCTATTGACTGGCACCAGGCCGTGGCATGCCAGAAACCAGACCACAGAAACAAATGAAGCCCCATCTGTGGGATGCAGGCAGCATGCAAAACCACACACCCCTCCAGTCCATGGAAAAACCTCTCTCAGTGGAACTGGCCCCTGGTGCCCAAAAGATTGGGTGCCACTGCCCTGCACTAGACATTTTCCTGTCAGCTTTGATACCTCTATATGCTAATAAAGGCAAGTGGGGTTTGAAAAGAGCACATATGCTAAATATACTATGTGGAGTTGATTTCCGGTTTCAGGGCGGGAAAGAGGATCACCAGTACAAGGAGCAATCTTTGGTGCAGACGTCTGTTTGGTCTATCCTGGAAGTGATGGATAACTCTGATATCAGGATTCTTGCCAATATCAACTTTTGGGAAAGATAAGTCAGTTAAACAGCTGGCCATAAGCAGCTGCAGGACTGCTACAGAAACAGAATGCTCGACTCTACAGGCTTAATCTATTCCAGGAATGCTCGTATGGTATTCTTCACCACTGACATGAATTAAAGCAAAGCAATACAATATTGTGAATAATTGTAAGGATGAGAATGTCTGCTCCTACCGACTTTAGCGGTAAAATTCTGAATGATGAAGAAGATACTTGCTTAGAATCCCCTTGCCCCCTCTTGTTTGTCTCATACCCTTCCCTTCCCTCTCCTTTCCTTTCTTTAAAGAGGTTTTCTGAATTCTGAGTAAATCATACCATGTTAGAGCTTGACAGTAGCCTTCTATTTCCATAGAAGCAAAGAGTTGCAACAGCATTTATCATTCCACTTCACTCTATGAGGCTGAGACAATCAGACGCTCTAGAGAGCCCAGGATCTGTCTGCTTAAACATTAGCCTCCTGGAGCTTCATGGCAAGGCCGGCCTTGTTGACTCAGATACATTGGCTGACATTTCATGCCTCCAGTTGCTAGATTGAGTTGGGTTTGCATTTTGCAGCTTTGTAAATGGAAATTCAGTAACTGCGGAAGCTTTTGCTGTCTCAGAGCATTGAATAAAATATCTGTTTTGATTTAAGGTGATCAGAGGAAAATAAGCTCCTTGCACAGTCACCCAAGGTCACTGTGATTGCTGCTATGCTCAGCGATAGGTGCTGCGTGAGACTTCAAAACAGCGGTCTCTTTAAAACGTCATTTGGCACCAGATTGCGTGGTCTTTGACTTAAATCTAAAGGGGTGTATGTGTGTGTGTGTGTGTGTGTGTGTGTAATACATTTTCTTCCATTAGAAGAAGTCAAATTTTGGCAATATTATGGCTGCATTCTGAGATGTCATTTAATTGGAACAAATAGAGGGTGATATGCCAGTTGCCATGGCAACAAGTTCCTGCTGGAGCTGCAAGAGAGCTCTCTGCACATTTTGAAATTACTTCCTTCTCATTAATGCCTCAGCAGCAAGAAAGGTAATGCCTGCTGCAATTAAATGCAAATGAATATAATTTTTAAAAAACAACCGAGCTGTGTTTTTAGAGTTGTTGGTGACGTGCAGAGGGAACCAGAATATCATGCAATGACAGCATGAACATAAAGCCTTAGAGCAGCTCTTAAGGGCCTGGGTTGTTCTAAGCTTGTCCCTTAAAAGTTTTATCCTATTTTCTTATGTGTGTACCTGGCTAGAAGATGTAATCTCTGTGTAATTTATGATAGACCAATCCTTCTTTTCCCTCATGCTCATCTGAATCTTGTTCTACTGAGACAATCAGAGGTTTACTTTGCATAGATGGCTTGATGCAAGAGTTAACAAATCTAAATATGCATTATAATTCCTGGAAAGGAGCTTGAAAATGACATTTTTTTTTAGAATCCTAGGGAGAAAGAGCTACTGCTACCTTTAAGATTCCTAGAATACTTTGCAGCCTGAGCCTTACCTCACATATAGTAACTGGAACTTTTAGTAATGTGGAGATAAAGACCCAGCCACATTAAAATTGTCCATTTTTTTTAAAAAAAAAACGTAGACTCTATGATCCATAGTTTAACAGAAGCCTGATCTACTATCAAAATCAAGGAGACAATCAACCTAGAATTGAGGAGAAATTTCTTAATAATTAGAACAATTAATCAGTGGAACAACTTGCCTCCAGAAGTTGTGGGTGTTCCAACACCGGTAGGCTTTTAAGAAGAGATTGGACAGCCATTTGTCTGAAATGGTATAGAGTTTACTGCCTGAGTGGGGAGTTGGACTAGAAGACCTCCAAGATCCCTTCCGTTATTCTGATTATGAGTGCTGCTATGACATTCAAGGTTTGCTAAAGGCACAAGAGGAGACCAAAGCATTTAAAACCCAGGGCACTTGCTGTGTGAAGTGTATCTTTGTTCTACCTGTAGAATCTCGAGATTCTCAACCTATTAATAAAAAGTCAAGACATCCTGCTGACAAAAATCCTTGCAAAGAATACTTCAGGGATTAGTCCATGAAGTCACCTAGAGTCAAAAACTGACTTGAAGACAAACAAACACACACACACACACACACACACACACACACACACACCATAAAATTGGAGGATGAGTCTATATTAAAGTCTTTGGGGGCATTTAATTGTTGATGTTGCTGTGCAGCAGACGTGTCAAGCAAGCAGCCTGTGGACCAGATATGGCCTGCAATAGGCCCAGGGTTGTCTTATGGGGCCTCCCTGGAGACGAGGGACCGACCCTTGATGCCTTGGCCCTGATCCACCCTAACCACGCCCACCCAGTCAGTCATGATGACTAGCCCCACCCCCTGAGGGCAAACAAAATCCTGATACGGCCCACAATGGGACTGAGTTTGACACCCCTGCTATACAGGAAAAGAAATACCTAACCATTTTAGGTATGATAAAATTAAGGTGCACTGGAATTGTATATTTGGTCATACAGACCAGTTATAGGTACCTTAATATTCCACAGTCACATGGGAGCCATAGTGAGGAGCCAAGGAAGGCAATAGCATTGAGGTACTATAAAACTGATAAGACAGGTCCTCAAGAGCTAATTCAATGGGGAGAACATGATCCATGCCATCAACATGTATGACCTGCCAGTCATCTGATACCTTGCTGGTATAATGAGCTGACCAAAAGAGGACATGCAGACTGCTGATGTGAAGATCTGCAAGCTCCTCATAATGTGCAGGGTTTCCACCCCAAGCCCAACACCCCAAGACTGTACACCATCCAGAAAGAGACAGGTGGGATCTGATGAGTGTCAAAGCTACTGTCCGGTATAAAATCCAAAGCATCCAGGAGTACATGAGTAAGATAAGCTGCTGAAAGAATGCCTAAGGCAGCAACAGACATGGAAGGAAAATCAAGCGGAGGCAAGACAAGCCCCTGTATGGGATGCATAATCCACGGATGAGGTGGCAGACATTGGTAATTCCTACTAGTCGCTGGAAATAATTGAACAAAAAGGCAGTACAGAGAAACTGATCATAGCAGGTTTATAATAAGCAGTAAGTACCAATTCCATAGAAGATGGGGGTCTACCACACTAGAGAGGACTTGAGGAACAGAGTGTACACACAGGTCAACAGAGAGTGGCAGGTTATAAGATGCAGGCAGGAACAGCATACACTAAGTGGCACAACCAAGTAGCTGGCATTGCCATCTGAACAGCTGCACTGTGTACTATATGGGCTAGACCAACCCAAATCCAGAAGGGAGATTCCACAGAAGGTTATGAGGAATAACAGGGTTAATGTCCGGCGCAAATAACCAGGAGCATTTGTTGAGTTCTAAGCACAGAATAATATATTATTGGTACCTTTATATAAGAATCTAGTCAACTGATGGTCAGAGCTAAATTGGTGCTAGATGAGAATCACTGGAATTCATGGGCGGCTGGACTTAGTTCTCTTGTGGCAACACAATAGCTTCAAACTGATGACAAATTTAACTCCACCTTCCAGCGTGGTTTGCTTTTCTCCTCCTACTAAAATCCCATGGGACTTTCAGATCCAGACAGAGAGGCAGGTACCAACCCATCAAATTTGGGTGGGCAGTCTTCTTTGTCATGAGAAGCATGCAGAAAATAATAAATATGGTGAAATAAATTAATAGATAAACAAACAAACACAACTAAAGCTTGAATCTTAATCCTGCTCTGCCTCATTTACAGAAGAACAATTGGTAGGTAGTTCTCCTGTTAATTGGTTATACTGAGCTGAGGAGTAAGGGAGGCAGAATAGCCAGCTGTTGGAGTCCTGAAACTATCCTCAATTATAAGTGTGATGACAACAACATTGTCCAACTTTGATGCTGAAAGACAATAAAGATGTACGGCAGCTCAAATTTAATTGACAAATTTAGTTGACTTAAGGATGGGAGGAATTTTTAATGTGGTCATAAGGAGCACATTTAAATTTAATGTGCTCCTAGGTTTAAATTCTGATTTAGTAGTTATTGGAATAATAGATGGAACTATGATGTGGAGAATTCAAAGACCTGTCTCTAGAGAATTTCTACATCAGTTAAAACCATAAACAATTAAGATGATGATTTTACAATGAAGTTAAAAGAAAAAAGATGTTGTAAGAAATAACAGTTCATTAAAGTTCCATTTGAGTAAATAATATGAGAACAGAAGTCCATTTTTATTAAGTTAGATAAAATATAACTTGCACAATTCTAATTTTGCATTAAATAGACAAAGATAAATTGAGTGTAAGAATTTTACCAGTCATTAGTGTTAACTTCACTGAACAAATATGATGTATTCTCCAAATTCTCCTTTAGCAGTACATTCTAAACCAGTAAGCAAAGCTTATAAATGAAGTTTTCACAAGGGGATCAAAATAATCAGCCCTATTAGGTGACTAGAAAGCAGAGAAATAGCATTCTCTTTCCCACCTTACTCTTTCTTTTTCATTAGTAACCCGGTCTTTCTGTATTATTGTTATCCTTTGATCAACAATGATACATGAAATTGTACTTGTACTCTGAATGGAATTCAGAGATTTGCATAATAGCAGAAAGCATCAAGAATTATATGAAGCTCTTTTTTCATTTTGTAATTCGTTTGATCTAATTTGAATGAGTATATTAATTTGTTTCTAAGTGGAGTTTCTTGCAAAATTTAAACCAAAGTAGGAAAGGTCTTTTGCTTAAAGGCTTATTTTAGAGAGTTAGGTGAACAGTTTAGCATATACCGGTGATGGCTAACCTTTTTGCCATGTGTGCCGAAAGTGGGGGGAGTGCAGGGGGTCACGCACATGTGTGCCCATACCCATAATTCTATGTCCCCCATGCATGTGCGTGCGACCCCCCCATGCTCTTCACGCTTTTGGCATGTGATGGCACGGTGAGCCTGTTTTTTGTTCTCCCTAGGCTCCAGAGCCTCTCTAGGAGCCTGGGGAGGGCAAAAACGGCCTTCTCCAACCCCCCTGGAGGCCCTCCAGAGGCCAGAAACAGACTGTTTCCCTACTTCCAGTGGGCCCAGAAGGCCTGAAAATCAGCTGGCCGGTGTGTGCAGGCACGCTGGAGCTGAGCTTGTGTGCCCACCTATATGGCTTCATGTTCCACCTGTGGCATGCGTGCCATAGGTTCACCATCATGGGCATATACTGTATAAGCCCTATCATCCCCATGGTTCTCTGGTCATATGATCTATCCACTGAGGATCTCATTTTGAGGTGAAATGCAGCAACAATGCTTCATTTTGGAGCATGGACGATAATCACTAGAAAACACAGTTGGATCTATTTTTTTCTGAACTCTCTGCAAGAAGATGAAAAGACACCGATTCATGTCCTGCTGAAGATCAAAAGAGGAATTGGAAATGGGGCTGAGCTGAGGTCAGGCAAGCCTATTAACTTACCACAATTGGGGTTAGTCATTTGCCCTAAAATTATATGTCTGATTTGATTGATGAAATGTTCTGGGATGAAAATGTCTTTCATTGTAGTGATGGCACTAGGTTACACTGGTTGATATAACTATCAAGGTTTGGGCCAAATTACTGGAATAATAGCAGTCAGTTCTGAATTTCCTTTCAGCACAGCCAAATAATGATGTTACCTTGATTTACTATGCCATAGTGGCATAGTGATTTGAATGTAGTATTACAGGCTAATTCAGCTCACTCTCAATAGTTAAAACCTCACCAGCTCAAGGTTGACTCAACCTTCCATCCTTCTGAGGTTGGTAAAATGAGGATTGTTGGAGGCAATATGCTGACTCTGTAAACTGCTTAGACAGGGCTGTAAAGCACTGTGAAGTGGCATATAAGTCTAAGTGCTATTGTTAAATCATGTGCCATTCACTAATGCCCTTCCACTATGAACCAATTAATCCCATACTTACACCTCCAAGCCATAGAGTTCTCTGCTATAGTCATCATCATGCTTAACAATGGATATAACTGGATCAGGATAGGTTGTTATCTACTGTATATCTGAACAATTTTAACATCAGTTTCCGTAAGGGAAAACTGTAGAGTTCATAAGGGATGTACATTTATATAGATCCTTTTAATTTAGTGCAGCTGAATATATTTTACATCATGCCAACATCCATTGCATTCTACTGGAGCCAAAAACCTGAGGTTACGTATGATCTCAGATTGGGATTTATTTTTTTTTAAAAAAAAGGTTGAATAAGAAACCAGAGAAATGAACAGCAGCTTCAGCAGACATTTCCTACAGAGTGGGATTCAGAATGGAACAAAAAGAGTTTAGCAGCAACAGCAGCCTTTGGGCAAAGTCTACATCAATTCAATCTTGGCCTTTCTGCCTGGCTCACAGCCAAGCCAGGAAATGGATACGAGGTTTCAAGAAGAAAATTTAATTGGAATCATGCACAATTCTTCTTTACTTTGTGCAATGCTTTTGGAAGGCTATTTGGCTTTAAAATAAGCCTCTCTTTATTAACATGCACAACATGCAGGTTTTATTTTCTCCTCTTTATTTGCCAACTAAGCCCACTTTCTGTAAATTTAAGAATTATTTTAAATTGCCATAATACTTTTAAATAACACAATGCAATTTAAAGAATATCAGTGAGAAAATATTGTTTTTCCAAGTTCTAATACAAATAGTTGTGATGTGTAGAAGCTAAGGAAGACTTCATGATTGTATGATGTAGAAGGGGGAATTATGACAATTTCACCAATCATCTGATTTTCATTACTGATAAATGTCATGTATAAGTGTTTTATTCTTATTTGAATCTATTTTTAAAACATTTCTCAGTAATTAAAACCCAAAGCTTCCAAAGTACTTGGATCCACCTTAGAATCCTTTCTTCAGCAGCCCCAGGCTTCTGAAATGAGTTGAATGGCCATTAGAAATTGTTATCTTATACTAGCATTCCAGAGATAGCATAAGTTTGTCTATTACCAACTTTTTAAAATACCAAGCATATACGTTTAAAAATACATTCAAATAGTTTAAGTTTTCCTCTTTGACTGCTCTTAAATTGATAGATAATTATATTTTTAGATTCTTCCCCACTCATTCATTTTTGCAGTTTTCATGGAATTTGGATTTTTACTGATTTAGTGTGAGAATTTTCTTGTAAACTAGAGAACAGAATAAAAATTGTACTGCACTTATTTGCAACATTTGTTTATCATCCTACCTTATAACACATAAAGTGGCTTATGCACACCAACAGCTAACAAGTTTATTCTACAAGAGTGAAAAGATCATTACAATTCAGAATATGTACTGTGTTCAGATAACCTGATGAAACATCAATAAATTGCCCTTTGATTTTTTTAATCAATGTTTGAGAAAAATATATATGTTTTCTAAATTCTTCTTGGCCAGTAATATTTGCACATGCCTATTGATGATATCTGAGTGGATGTCCTTCTGGTTGCATTGAATTTCATACAATTTAGCCTATTCTCTAACAAGTACCTTTAGAAAAGACATAAAGCTACTATGTAGAAAAACTTAATTCAGTTCTGGTTACTGGTTGAATTACTGGTTACTGGTGCAAACTGCTTACTTTCTGAGCTATCCATGGTACTGAATATTATGCATAGGTCATTGTTTCTCTTAAGACTTGATTTGGCCAGTTCAGCATTTTTCTAGCAATTTATTACAAGTCATCTAGCTAATGATTTTTATGTCCGTTTGTATAGTTATGAGTGGGTTTCTTTGGCAGAAAATTGTTTCCCAAAACTACTGTGGCAAATATGGTAGGAGTTCATGGAGTGCATTTTTGCGGGAAAATGATGAAGAATATTTTAAAAGGCATATATTTATTAAATAATGCATCAAAAATCTTCATATTACAAAAAAGCTGAACACAAAACTGTAGAGAAAACTATGTAAGACAAAAATTATAAATGCTCTTTCTTAAGAAGTAACATTTTTTAGCAAATTAATAAATGACTGCAAACAATGCTGACTTGCATGGCAGTAATGTGTGGCTTTACTATATTGCCACTAGAATTTTCTAATTCCATTGGCTGAAATAGATGGGCTGTTACACTGTGTGAATGATATAATTCTCCAAGGTAGCTTATTTATTTATTTATGGCATTTACTAGTTGCAAAAGCATGACAAAGTTTCTGTGACCTTTGCAAATACAGTTTGACATCCCAAAGTAAGAGAACATTTTCATTATGCTAAAACAAATAGAAGCAACTGCCTCAATTGATGTAGATTGATATATTTATTGAGACAGATTATAAATATATCTCTTCCATTTCTAGAAAGCTGCATACCAGGATAACATCTAGGAAAAAGACGTACCTGCCGAATTAAAGATACAGAAGTACCCTTCATATTAGATTAACAAAGAGATGATTAATGGAAAATGGAATAACCTTTCAAGGAGGTAAATAATATTCCCCTCCCCTCCCCTCTCCCTCCCTCCCTCCCCCTCTCTCTCCCTATCCCCCCCCCTTCTCTCTCTCTCTCTCTGATCACTAGTATGAATGGCATTCTCTCTTTAGAATTATGTTAGGAAATGCCATCTGGTTCATTTGGTCTGACCCAAGGATGAAGTCAAGAAAGACATTTGTTAATGTAATGGGTAATAGGAATAACCTTGAGAAATAGGAGGAAGAGCTACAGTCAAGCCAACAGTCAGATAAAAGAAATGTAATTTGAGTAAGCATCTCAGGCGTGACCCTCCCTAGTTCTCATCAAGGGAGGGAGGGAAGGAGGCAAAAACCACATTCAGCCTTGCAAGATTCTGTCACTGTAATCTTATAATAAAATAATATTAGCATTCATAACTCTGACATCTAAGTCTGGTCTACCTTGAAGGGCTGACAGTTAATACAACTGATTGTGGATTTGCATTGATGATTTGAGTGAACCAGATTTTCAATCAGCAGACATGATTTGAAACCCCAAAACAGGCCATTTCAACTTCTTTCATGTTTCTTGCAGAAGCTTGATTTAATTGTTTCAAACTGCTAAAGGCGAAATGAACATCTCATTGTTTGCATCATGGTTTCTCATACATGACACATAAATAGCTAAGTATTCAGAGCTGAGCACAAAAGAAAGGTCACTAGGTTCTGCATCTGTGCTTCTATATTTGCCCATGTTGCTAAGCAATGCACGAAAATCATAGCCCTTAACTCCAAGATTGCCTTTTCAGACATCCATTATTAAAAGGAAATAAGCAACTGTACGTAGTAATATAATTTTACACAATTACTTGGCTGTCACTTTTGCTGACCACTGGTGCTAGAAGGATAAATTGTTTTACACTTGACTACAAACACTCTTTGTTAGAATAAGGAAAGTATTGTTATTGTGTATAAAAGAACTTAGCTGACACTAATTCTATCACTGTACATATCAAGAGATTTGAAATTTGAGAAATAGCCATACTTCTCTTAAGCAATTAAATGCTTTTTGATGTTTACGTTCCTAAAGACTATTTTCTCACATCATCCTGGTGATTCATCAGATTGCAGTAGTTAAATTGGTTGAATCTTTTGTTGTTGTTGTTATGATTGAGGAAGATCTTTCCTGCTGTGATGTCTGGATGGTATTGGAAGACTTTATCTGTAAATGAAGAAGATAAACTTGGAGACAACAGCTTTCAAGAAAATTAAATATATGCAAACAGGAATGATCTTGCTGCTTGGTGAATTCTGGGAATTTGACACAATTGGGTAACCAACTGGGGAAATCTGCTGTAACAATTTCTGTTCTTTCTCTTATGATCACTGTGATGAATGGCAGACAGAAATAAAGTGACTTGCAACACACACACACACACACACACACACACACACACACACACACACACATTTGGATGGTATTTAAATAATAAGCAATGTGGTTTTAATTTGATTAAAATGTAGAGTTTGCCTCTTTCCGTTTCAAATCTCATTATGATGAAACAAGATCAATTGTCCTGCTTATATAAAATATATTGAAGCCCATTTCTAGCATTATGGTTCTTACATCAATATAGTGACTGATGTAGCCTCTATACATTTCAGATTATTTATTTGTACATTTTAGTATATAATTATGAATAGTTGAGCTTTAATTACTGATTAATCAGTGGTAATTTTAAATGGTGAAAAAAAGCATATTTTACTTGATAAGGATCAGATGTAATACTTTTTACCCATTCATTTTCACATCCTTGTTTTCTTGATTTTATTAAATTTAAATGCCATCCATCCTGTGGTTCAAGGAGACTCTGATCAACTTACAATAATGGAAAACAGTAGAAGAGAATACTGTACTTTAGTGAGTAAAGCTACCTAACTGTTTTGCCAGTTTTGGAAAATGCACATATATGGAGGATTTAGTGATGTACAGATATATTTAAGGTTTTTTTCACTAATTGGATTCCTCAGGTATCATGAAACATTTACCATTTTAACTTCCATAATGAGTTGTATTCTTCTGCTTTCAATGTATTTAGGTTCCAAACTGCATAGATGATAGTTGCAATGATCTTAGAACTCTGGTCATAAGAGAAATTTTTGGTTGGACTTTTGCACCAGATTTGAATGAGACCTGTGCAGAGTGGGTTTCTTCAATCAGGAAATGGTGCTGTTCATTTTAAGGAGATGTCAAGTGATGGGTTGCTCTTCTTTTAACTGTCATTTGAAAGAGCCAACAGCTTCCCACATTCTCTATGATTATGAATGTTAACATGCTTGTGGAGAAGGCACAGAAGAGGCTCTACTTTCTGAGAATGCTCAGAAAGATAAATCTATCTCAGCATCTATTTCTGTCCTATTGAAGCACTATAGAATAGAATAGAATAGAATAGAGTAGAATAGAATAGAATTTTTTATTGGCCAAGTGTGATTGGACACATAAGGAATTTGTCTCGGTGCATATGCTCTCAGTGTACATAAAAAAAAAGATATCTTCATCAAGGTACAACACTTACAACACTATTGAGAATGTCCTGACATACGGCATCCTTGCATGGTATGGGAGCAGCTCTGTAGCAGACAAAAAAGCTCTACAGAAAATCATTAAAATTGCCCAGAATATCATCGAGCTCTAGCTACCAGCCCTCGATGACATCTTCAAATCTCGCTGTTTGAGGAAGTTGCATAACATTCTCAGAGACTCTTCCCATCCTGCTTACAATCTTTTTGGACTGTTGCCTTCTGGCAGAAGATACAGAACAATTAAAACCCGGACCACACGTTTTCTGAATAGTTTTTATCCCAGAGCTATAATTGCACTCAACAATAAACTAAAGGGACATCATCAGTGAGTGGTTGGACAGCATTACTTGGTCTGTTGTGTGGATGTTTGGGTGGTTTAGGGGTGGGGAATTTGTGGTGGGTGGTGGGGTGTTTGGCGATTGTTATGTGTGTTGGACCTGGTCTTTGGGTGTTAAATGAATTTCGTTGTATGGTATACTGTGTATATACGTATAATGACAATAAAGTTATTATTATTATCATCATCTTCTTCTTCTTCTCTACATTTCTCTGGATCTTGTATTATTTGTGGACTATCACCTACTCCTTCGTCCTTCCAAAGGTCAGTCTGGATCAGGGCCTCAAACAAGTAAAACCAGTATGTATGTATTATTTAATTACTATTATAGGGATCTTTTATCCAATATACATAACATAGTCCATTACTATTATATAAAGTATACATGGCATAGTCCATTAGTATATACATAGCATAGTCCCTTCTTATTTTATCATCTCAGTATTCCAGTGAGATAGGTTAGACTGAAAGATAATCCACAGTCTTCCAGTTCCTACTCCTACTGATCATTAAATGGACTTTCTACTGCTGGACAATCTAGCCTTGCTTGAACCTAATTCTCTTAGGGAGGTTGAAAGTAAGTGTGCTTCTTCCAGATCTACTACCTAAATTTGGTTTTTGCTGACACAAACTGATTGGGATGGATTTGTTGCTTGTATGCTTACAATTTATATTGATATTGATTGTTTCCTGATTGCTTATTTGTAGCCTATGACTATCATTAAGTGTTGTATCATTAAGTGTTAAATTTGTACCCTATGACTATCATTAAGTGTTATAAGTGTTGTACCTTGATGAAGGTATCTTTTCTTTTATGTACACTGAGAGCATATGCACCAAGACAAATTCCTTGTGTGTCCAATCACACTTGGCCAATAAAAAATTCTGTTGGATTGAATTTGAACATTATCAACTTTTCAGAGTTGCCCCGAGGTTTAAATAATAAATAGTTAATCTGATAATGATTGATATTTTGATATTTTTGTGAATTGTTTTATTTGTTTGTTTGTGGTCCAAGACCATGCCACAGAATTTAAAAAAATACAGCACACCATTAATGCCTATTTGTGTGTACATACAGAAGGGAGAAATCCTATAAAATTAATATTGCATAGAAAGGACCAAATGGATTTTATAAACTAAGGCTGTAAATAAAAATTTCACTACTGCCTTAAAAAAACCTGGATTTTGGTCACTGAATGAGAATAGGTCAATCTCCTCATCAGGGAGAGGAGTTTTTCAAACAAAAGAGTGTGTGTATTAACTCTAATGGCCAGTGTGTGCATAGTGGACACTTTAAAAGGATGTGCAAAACAGGCTCTTGTTCTATATTCGAGCTATTAACATTCTCATTCTTCATAGGAAAGGCTGGCATATTGACCAGCTGTCACCTTAGTGGGGAGAGCATCTGTACTAAGAGAGGAGGGCCTTCCATATGGGGCATACAAAATATTATCACTGTAATTGTTGGGGGGTTCATTATATTTAATAATATACTTCGGACAAAGAAAAGACACAGATTGAGAACTATGAATTAAACACAACACGAGTTAAGAAAAGCCACAATAATAGCATGGAAATCTATTTATGTTTGAGGTGGAAAGAAAGTCCAGAGGGAGGAAATGATTTAAACATCACCGCAGTGAAACTTTTTATCAGTCTGGCACTAAAACTGATGAAAGTAAGCATTGTTATAGATATTATAGAATAGAATAGAATAGAATTTTTATTGGCCAAGTGTGATTGGACATACAAGGAATTTGCTTGTTGTAGGATCAGCACAGCTTACATTGTGGTATTGATTAGACTCTCAAAGACAGGTGCAGTATTGGGAATATACACTAAAGTTCACTGTAGTATCAATGGACCTTGCATTTAAAGGGAATGAGAATGAGAAAATGTAAAATTGGGCAAAACCATATCACCAATACTAGGTTAATTAGGAACTAATGCCCAGTTCAAACTGATTCTTACACAAAGAGATGACTTTCGATTTTTATGTTACAATATGATAAAATACAAATATTTTAAAATAAGCAACCAGCTTTTTAACAACTAGATCTTAATCTCTTTCACACAGAAAACAGACTATAGTTTTAGAATAAGCTACAGCTTCCTGATGTTTCCATTTTCAAAAAAATTGACTACAACTATCCAATTTTCCAATTTTATTGAAAAATATATATTTTTTTCTCAAACATGTCCCCAAGATCCCAAGAGGATAGCATGAAAAAAAACCCAGTTTTTTTCCTCATTGAAGACATGTGTTGGCCGCAGATAGCCTTGAAATACCTCTTGATTCTCTTCATTGGTTCAGATTGAACCAAAATATTGAAAATAAGAAGGGAAAAAAATAATGAGGGGAGGAAGAGACAAGGAAAGAAAGAAGGGAAGGGAAGGGAAGAAATACAAAGGCAAAGGATTACATAGGGATTAATAGAAAAAAAAACAAAAAATGGGGAAGGGAAGAAAAGGAGAATGGATAGAAATGGAGGACAAGCAAAGAGAGTAAAGAATTTTAAGGAAAAAAAGGAAAGAAGAGAACTGAAATAAATGATGGGTTGAAATACTAATGAGATTTGAAATATATTGAGATTTTTTGAAATGATGAAAATGTTTGAAGGTTATTATGTTTTTAGTAAGAATAAGGTAGAAGTTA
Source organism: Ahaetulla prasina (assembly GCF_028640845.1). Taxonomy (NCBI): domain Eukaryota; kingdom Metazoa; phylum Chordata; class Lepidosauria; order Squamata; family Colubridae; genus Ahaetulla; species Ahaetulla prasina. Next base: position 96,640,018 of record NC_080541.1, on the reverse strand, counting down.
TTTTGAAAAAAAATAGAGTTTTGCTTGCCTTTTATTTGGTTTATATGATTATGGATAACAATTTAAAAACTGTCATTGAAATGTAAAGATATGATTGATGTTGAGGTTATGCAGAAGATTGAAAAGAATGTAATTAGTAAATGGGAATATAAGGGGTTAACATAAAAGGGAATGGAAAAAAAAGAGGGGGAAGAGGGATAAATTTGATTATAGATTAAAATTGCGGGTGGAGGGTAAGATCAAATCTTAAAGAGAAATGCAAATAGGGAAATAAAAAAGGAAGGAAAATATATTAATGAAAGCATATAAGAAGTGTTTGGAAAGATCAAATTGGATGTAAACATGTACCTGGCTATTAATGAAAGCATATAAGAAGTGTTTGGAAAGATCAAATTGGATGTAAACATGTACCTGGCTGATATTTTGTTCAGAAAAGATACATCGTATGTTGTTGTTTGTGTGTAAAAAAGAAAAGAAAAAGAAAAAGAAAACACACTTCGCCAGTTTGCTTTTATAAATGGATGTTTTGTGACTGACCACATCTGCCATGGCAGTAAATTTGTGACTAGCTTATTCCTAAAATGGCTCTTTAAATAAGTTAGCCTTTCATATAATTAATACACAGAGATATACAGAGAGAATCAGTTTGGTGTAGCAGTTAAGGCATCAGGCTAGAAACTGGGACACCATGCGTTCCAATCCTGACTTACGGAGAAAGCTAGCTGTGAGACTTTGGGATAGTCACTTTCTCTCCACTATAGGAAGAAGGCAACAGCAAATCACCTTGGAAAATGCTGCCAAGAAAATTGTGGGGAATAGTCCAGGAAGTTGCCAAGAGTCAAAAACTGATTCAAAGGTACAAGAAATGGAAAGAAAAGAAAAAAGGTTGGAAGATGTGTCTAGATTAAAGTGTTTCATTGCTGATGTTGCCATACAGGGGAAAAAATGAAGCTATGAACAATTATAATAGGACCATGGAATGTAAGAAGTATGAATACGGGAAAGCTCAATGCAGTATGGGATGAAATGAAACAATTACAAATTGACCTCTTAAGCCACAAACCAATTAGGTATAAATATCATATGTCTCTGAGTTCTTGGAAGTTTGAGACTCAAGCATTGTATGACAGGATGAGCTCCCATTCTTGCCCCAGCTCCTGCCAACCTAGCAGTTCAAATGCATCCAAATGCAAGTAGATAAATTGTACCATTTCGGTGGGAAGGTAGCTACATTCTGTGTGCCCTGGCATATAGCTATGTTGGCCACATCACTATGGAAGCAGCTTTGGACAATGCTGACTCCCTTGGCTAGGAAATGGAGATAAGCACTGCCCCCTAAAGATGGACATGACTTGACAGAGGAAACCTTTACCTTTTTTACATGAGTACTTCAGGACTGATCAGACAACACACAGTACACAAGAGTCTTCTTGCAAACCAATATAGTACCCATAAAGGACTTTCCAAAGATAGAAAAGAATTAGATGCTTTACTAGACTGACTCTTCCAATTACATAACTATGCAAGTGGCATTCAGCTACTGTAATGCAGCGTTTCAGTTCCCTCTCACTTATGGCTTTCAACTTCAAAGGAATGTAGCAAATTGCTTTATTTCCTACTTTCCCTACCATTCTGAGCTTAGCTAGCTCCCTGCATAGAATGTTATTGCTTCTGAAAATATGACCTGGTGCTCATAATAAAATATATTAGTTGCTGTTAAAGTTCCCGAACTTATTTTGGGAATAAGAAAGAGCATCAATTAATCTAGTGGTTATTGCAACTCAGTTCCTTTCCAATTCAGTTGATGGTAAACAAATTTCACTTTGCATCATTCATTTTCTTGCACAGCAATTTGAACCCTGGATGGCTACTCAACTCATTTCAGAAGCTCGGGCCTGCTGAAAACACTGGAACCTGCATCTCTTTAGACCAGTTTTTCTTTTTCTTCCACGCTGAGTTTAACTCCAGTATTACAACCACCCTGGCAGTTTTTTTAAGCCCATGTCAACTTGTCCTCTCCAACAGAGGCTGTCAGTGTGTGAAAAGCCATTTGTCTTCTCTCAGCTAGTTCCCAGATTATCAGCCATAACTGTAGTTTGTGTATGTGGGAGATCATGTGACAGAACAGGAAAACACCATTCTGCCACAACAATTATAGTAGCAATCAATTCATTATAACTTAAAATCAGATTCAAATATGATATTAATTTATAAATGATGCTTCTAGTAGCTCTTCTAAAACCTTGGTTAAATTTTACTGTAACATAGGGGTGTCAAACTCAAGACCCAGGGGCCAGATCCGGCCCGTGGGATGTTTAGATCTGGTCCACAGGGCCGCCCTAGAAACAGCAAAGCCTGCAGTGCCTCTGCTAGCAAAAGTGGAGCTCGGGACCCCGTTTTCACTGGCAGAGCACTCGGGCCACCGCTGGTGTCCCTGACATGGGTGACGTCAAGCTGGCCATGCCTACCCTGGCTACGCCCACTCCAGCCCCCCAAGGTCAAACACAACCCTGGTGCGGCCCTCAATGAAATCGAGTTTGACACCCCTGCTCAACAAATACTAATTAAAGGAAAGCATTTCGTCTTCAGGCCCAGATAGAATTGATGTGATTCTGGCATGGCACAGCAATTCTAGGTTTTCAACCTAAACATTATTTGTGTATTTATGTAAAAAAAAAAACATGCGTGCTGGCCCCACTCCCATGTCTGGATAGGCTCCTGTCTTGCCCTTTCAGTTTCTCAATTTTCTCTATTGAGTATTATGAATGGAAATGTGTGTAGGTGTCTGTTTTTCTCATTTTCCTTCCCAACTGACTGCATTCAAAAAATTCAACATGGCAAGGCTGGAAGTTGAGGTGCTATTAACACCAAGTAACTAATTGAACAAGGTTCTTGTTTTCAAACGGGGTTCTGAAAACTCTGGTGTTCTGATTGAGGTTATCAGTAATGACAGACAACTTCCTCTTAAAGCCATTTTACAGCACAGCAAAGCTTTGCTGTAACCTGTGGATAATCTGTGAAGCGTATTCTGGAATCTTCTAAAAAATGCCCTGGGCTATAGCAGAAATCTTTTCAAAAGTTGCGTTACGGATTAAGTTGGTGCAAGAAAAATCTGAAAATGAGTCTCTCTCTAAAGCACTGATTGTTTTCTATCGTATTTGAGGTTCTCCACCTGACTAGCTAAGTTGAACGATCCTGCTCTACTGTCATGGAAAGTCAAACATTCAATTGTTTTTTCAGCAGATTGTTGAAAGTTAACTTTTTCTGAATAAAAAACAGGATTAACATTACTGCATTTTTCCATGAATTGGAAGAATACATACATGTATTATGGGTGTCTAGCTCTGGACTATATAGCTGCAATAAAATTTATAGTAAGAAGTACTACTATAATTCAGTTTAATGCTAGTTGATTCTAGTTATCTCCCTCTAACATCAGTATAGTAAAGGAAATTTTTCTTACAGTTCTTCCACTGGGACACTAAGAACCCAAGAATAAACCAGAGATTGTATCAAAATTGAATTTAGATGGTATTGGTTTAGTCTTTTTTTAAAAAATTAACAGTAAGTTAGACAGGTGGAAAAAATATTTAATCATGATTTTGTTTTATTGTTTACCATTCCATCCATTCCAAATCATGCCACCCTAAAAATGTAATAAATTGCATCATATTAAACTTGTATGGAATCTATGGTTTTTTGCTTTTATACTTGACTATAAGTTTTGCCTTCTTTGAGAGAGGAAACAAAAGTATGTACTGTAATAGCAAATTTTGGATTCTCAGGTAAAGAGAAGCGCTTCCTGAACACATTGAGGTTTTATTTTGTTTTATTTGCCTCTCATCCCCACTATGGCTATGCTAAATGGGATATCCTTTCAGGAGCAGAAAATGGATCTGGTATCACCAGCAGTAGTAGTAGTCGGGCCAGTAGAAGAAAGTGAAAAGTTGAGATTTATTTTATTTTATTTATTTATTTAATTTGCCCAAACATGTACAAGATAACAGGTATAAGTATAAACATGGACATGAACACGGAAAATGAGTACAAATAAATGGAGACAGTAGGACAGGGACAGTAGGCACGCTGGTGCGCTTATGCACACCCCCTTACGGACCTCTTAGGAATGGTGTGAGGTCCACGGTAGACAGTTTAAGGTTGAAATTATGGGTGTTTGAGGATGTAACAACGGAGTCAGGTAGAGCATTCCAGGCAATGATCACTCTATTGCTGAAGTCGTATTTTCTGCAATCGAGTTTGGAGTATTATTTATTTATTTATTATTTATTTATTTATTTTATTTGATTTTTATACTGCCCTTCTCCCGAAGGACTCAGGGCGGTGTACAGGCAAGATAAAACAATACAATATACAGATTAAAATACCGTTTAAAAAACTTATTTAAATTAGCCTGAAATTAAGAATTTCCATACTAAAAAACCCCATTTAAAAAATTGATAAAATTTCACATTAAATCTAATTCAAGCCAGCCCCGCGCGAATAAAGAGATGTGTCTTCAGTTCGCGACGGAATGTCCGAAGGTCAGGTATTTGACGTAAACCCCGGGGGAAGCTCGTTCCAGAGTGTGGGTGCCCCCACAGAGATGGCCCTTCCCCTGGGGGCCGCCAGCCGGCATTGTTTGGCGGACGGCACCCTGAGAAGTCCCTCTCTATGGGAGCGTACGGGTCGGTGGGAGGCATGTGGTAGCAGAAGGCGGTCCCGTAAGTACCTTGAGTGTGTTTCTATTGTTTGACCGTGTATTATTTCAGTTGAAGCTGAAGTGGTTGTTGACAGGTAGGACATTGTAGAAGACAATTTTGTGTACTATGCTTAGGTCAGACCATAGGTGGCATAGTTCAAGGTTGTCGAAGCCCAAAATTCCAAGTCTGGTGGCATAAGGTATTCTATTGTGAGCAGAGGAGTGGAGTGCTCTTCTCGTCAAATACCTCTGGATCCATTCAATTGTATTAATGTCTGCTATACAATGTGGATTCAGGGCAGATGATCTGTATTCAAGGATTGATCTGGCAAAGGTTTTGAATGCCCTAGTTTGCAGTACAGTGTTACCAGAGAAGAAGCTTCGCAAAATTAGGTTAACAACTCTTAATGCCTTTTCAGCCTTAAGATTTCATCTTCCCATTCTGCACTGGAGTGATTGTTGCCTCTAAATTCGACATTGATGATGGGACAGTATCCTTCATCACACCTAAGGCCATATGGTAACTTGGACAACATGAAAGAAGCAATGTAGCATACATTGTCTTTTCTCTCATTCTCTGGGCTAGAATGCCATAGGGAATGTTCACACACTTCTGCTTGTGTCTCCAGCCTCCAATATCTTTTTGTCTTTCTTTTTCTTTTTTAACTTTCCCAATATTCCCATAATGACAATGCCTGGAGCTAACCTATTATGATAGATGCGCTATAACTGGAAGGAATGGAAAATCTTTCACCATTGCTAGATGTTAACATTACTACATTGCTAGACATAGTGCAATATGTTCTTTCAGACTCTCCCTTCTGAAGTCCACAATATTAGTAAAACCAAACATTATATCCTTGGAAGATTATCAGCTGTTGCTGATAATTTTTCTTCCATTTTTAGTTTTAGAACCTACCTAGATTTTCAAAGTTCAAAGTATCATAGCACTGACATCATCTTTAAACTCTGTCATGCATTTTGTTAACTTCTACCAGTATAATAACACCAATTGGTAAACTGAGCAGATAGCAGAACTGAGGCAACCTCACCCAGAATCTTAGTGAGACCAGACATGGTTTGTAATGGTTTGAAATTCCAACAAGGAATACCAGAGCTATAGGTTAATCTTGTGCAGTGGTGCAATCCAATTTTTTTTACTATCGGTTCTGTGGGTGTGGCTTGGTGGGCATGGCAGGGGAAGGATACTGCAAAATCTTCATTCCCACCCCACTCCAGGGGAAGGATACTGCAAAATCCCCATTCATTCCCCACTCCTGGGGGAAGGCTATTGCAAAATCTCCATTCCCACCCCACTCTGGGGCCAGAGTGGTATTTGCCACTCTGGGGCCAGAGGTGGTATTTGCCAGTTCTCCAAACTACTCAAAATTTCTGCTACTGGTTCTCCAGAATTTGTCAGAACTTGGTGAATTTCACCCCTGATCTTGTGGGAATTAAAAAAATGAAATGAAATCCACACAAAAAAGACAAAACAGTATTTCCATACCATTGGCAAGAAAGCCACCTAAATATCTCCATGTGAGACCCAAAATTGATTTTGAATGAAAGCCATGCTTACCCTTTAATAAACTGCAATTTTTGTTGTTGAATTCTGGGCTTTGGAATTCTCATTTCTTATTCAACAATATGCTATGTACTTGTCCTTCGCCATTATAAAGATTTAGAGTGTGGGGAGAGGCAAATAGAAGAGGCACAACTTGTTATAAAGAAGATCAGCTGCCTAAATAATTCTTCTCTAAGGTTGGAGATCTTCTGCCAACCTAGCAGTTCAAAAGCATGTTGCATGCAAGTAGATAAATAGTTACCACTTTGGTGGTAAAAAAACCCTGGTGTTTCAAGCAATAGTATAAATTTAATTGGTGCCAGACCTGCTGAAATGCAACATCTGAATGAGAAGTGATATTGGCGATGGGACAGCATCAGATGCTGCTGCAGAAAGTGACCAAGACTTCTGAGTGTTTAATTAGCTCACCCCCTGTGGTGCACTCTGGCTAGCGCACAAGCACGAACTGAATGGACTAGCAATCGTTGGCAGCCAAACAATTACTTTGCATTGACACTATAGTCTCCTGGCTAATTTAACATCACCACATGCTAAATAATAATAATAAATAAAGTTGGATGCATTCTAACAAATGGTGCTATGGAACTCATTGCCATAGCAGGTCTCCATGTAATTCTGTGGCAATCACTTTGCAATAAATGTACATCACCCACATAATCTTTAACTTCAGATTCTTTTCCTGGTCTCTTGTCCATGAAAGTAAATAATCTTTTTTTCCTCCCCAACTTTCCAAAGTAGTAGGCTCATTCAGCTGATGGGAGTTGCATATTCAGGCATCCCCCCCCCCATTATGTGCTCACTGCTTGAGCTCGACACAGAAAAATTCATGGGGGGAGGTTCTTGTGATAGGGGAGAGACTGTGTATAATTGAGGATGGGGGAGGGATAATGTTTTGTGGTAGAGCTTGCACTTTATCTTTTCTTAACATCTTTGGTCCCCAAAGACTACAGAAAAAAAATGTGGCTGGCTAATGTAATTTTAGAAGAATGGGCATGAATAGGCTTTGTCCACATTAAGATTCATTGTCAGGTTCGGAGTAGGGGAATCATTGAACAAAATAAGTGAGTCAGACCTTGAAGCATCTTTATACATTTTTCTTATTTCTGGAAAAAAAAATCAGAAGCTCGACTAGATAATTTTAGAGCTTTACCTAGAGATACTCCGGAGTTATAACAATGAGGCTGCAAACCAGGAGACACAAATTATCCACTATCAGCATAGGCTGAGGTAATCACAAACCTTTCTTATGTCAACAGTATACTGAGCTTAAACAATGACTAACAGATGAGGAAAACATGGCTGTCTAATTATTCACCTTCACCATGTCTTGAAAAAAAGTGAAGACACTGAAGAGAGGGGAGGGGCTCGTGTACTGCCTGCATGGTATTCTGAAAGTATTCTTTTGAAGTAGTTCAAAGACTGCATTACACAAGATATGAAAGATAGGAAGAAACATATAAAACATATCAAAATGATTACAGCCTTTTTACTAATTGGAGCTGATGGGTCATGTCTTGACTTACTTCCAGGTACATTTCAGGTCTGGAGCATTCTGAAAGCAATTTAACCAAAAAAGGGTCATACTAAATGTACAAGCAGTTATTTGTCCATTTAATACCAGAATCTTGTGAGAGAGTTAATTTTAATACAGTATTGGTGTCAGATATATGAGACTGTTGGGGAGGGATCCCACAGAGGATGCATTTGAATTAACATCAAGCTCTACATTTATTATCTTGTGGCTTTTCCTGATTTAAATTGAGGTTCCATTTTGGGCTTATTTTATGTGGTAAGCTAAAGTGGCAGATAATGTTATATATTCTATTAACCCAAAAAGACTATAAGTGTTGTTCTTTGTGTGTTTACACAGAGATAATTATCATCTGCCTGTGTCTCTCAATCATTCTCTTTTAGGTTTGTCCTAAGATCCGACATATCTTTTTACCTTTTATACCCATATTTTTCCTATGCATACAGCAATGCCATATTGTAATCCCGTTTCTCTAATTTGCTATCGCAGATCAACATCTAGATCATTAAGTGCCTAATTGAACCTGATGTTGTAGCAATCTGATGCCGTTTTCCTCCTGGGGAATCCGTGATGTACACAGCACCATCTGTTGGGCCTGAATGGCGCTGCAAGACATTTAATATTGAAAATAAACAGATATGAGCAATTTCCTGATTCTCCATGCTGAATGTGGGGGTGGGCAGGGAGGGGAGTGACTTATTTGTCTCTGTGCTGTAGAGCATTATTTATTTATCTTTTGAACGGTCTAACAACTCCATTGTCCATTACTGCTGCCTCAGTCCATTGTTTATGCTGCGATCTACAGCAAGGCAACAGTGTTTGATAGCTGTTTCTGGAATACCATTTCTATCAAAAGCTGCATTCATAGGCCAGATTTAGCTGCATGCTCAGATAGAAAGATCTTGTGATTTGTTGTGCTCAACTGGATGGGGGGAACAACTTCAGAGAAGCTTTGTTGTCTGTGAACAGAGTCTCATCCACAATCACATGTAACAGTTACTTTCAAGAACAAGTTCAGACATTTGGTGAATGTTGTTTATTGTTTATTCTAATAATACCAATACCAATAGAATCCACTGCAGTTTTTTCCCCTATATTGGGATATCCAGGCATGTTGAAGTATAGTTCCAATAATCCCCAGCCTATCTGAGAAGAATTATGAGTTAATATATCTAGAGGGCCCCAGGGTTGGAGTATGGTAACAATGTTTGTTATGCTGGTTAAAATGTTAGTTTTGGACCAACTTTTTAATCAAAGGTTTTTATTTAGAGACATTTGACCACAACGTTGATGCCTAACTTATGTCACAGGTTTATTGTGAACATATCTGAAGGGGAGGCAGATGTGTAAAATAAATTACACTGAGCTTCCTAAAAGATATTATGGTTCATTGCACAATCAGCCAGATATCCAGACTGGATTTGGCATTTTTGTCTACCTATCGATTCCTTTCCAAAAACCTGGGATAGACAGATGTGGGTGTTTGGTGGTGTTACAGATATCGTTGCAGGATGGAATCTGTTCTGAGTAAAGCCCACCTTTTGCAATTGACTGGTGATGAATTTGTCAATGCCGATGGTAAACACCATCTGGTAGTCCAGTTGTTTTGGGATTGCATCCAAGGTGCCTATTGGGACTACCTTCGCTTGCTTCTGCCACATTCTATTTCTATTTGCAGGCCTTTGTATTTTGTGATCTCCAGTTCTTTCTCTTCTATTCTGCTGTCTCCAAGTACTGCCATGTCTACCATCTAGACTTTTTTGTCTTTCTTAGTGACAATTGTTAAGCCTGGGATATTATGTGGCAGTTGCCTGTCTGTTTGAATTCTGAAGTTCCAAAGCAATGTAGCTTCTTCATTTTCTATGAATTTCTCTATTTTATGGTCCCGTCAGTTCTTGCTTGCAGGTGAATTATATTTCTTGCAGATCTTCCAATACACCACTGTGACTACTTTTGTCATATTTTTGCTTGTAGTCTGTGTGATCTTCTTGCAAAAGCTAGCCATGTGTCCACTATTTCTTCAGCTTCTATGTGTGGATTTTGCTGTCTGTTGTTGGCTTTTCAATTCTGGCTTTGTTCTTAGGGTATGAACTTGTGCAACCAGAATTAGCCCCTCTGTCTCTTTCTTCGACTTTCCTGTTCTTAGCCATTGCCAGGTCTTGTTATTATTTGTTTTCCCTGCTATTTTTTTAAATGTATTGGCCATGTAATTCTTTGTTTTCCCATGCCTTCATTCTGTTCTTCATTTGGTCTTTCTTGTAGGCCAGTTTGATCTCCCCAGTAGTCACAAAATGTTTCTGGTATACCAGCTTCAATGCATCTTTTTCATTGTCCTTCAGATATTCTTCCAAGTCTCTTTTCTTTTTCAGCCATCTGACACACTTGCAACATTCCACGCCCACCTATTTCCCTTGGTAGGTAGAGTCTGTCTATGTCACTGTGAAGATGAAGGACATGATTCATTGTCATTATTTTCCTGGTCTTCCTATCCAGGGCTTTTAGTTCTGCTTGAGTTCAGACCACTCTTCCAGCTGTGTATCTAATGAGTGGAATTGCCTTGATGGTATTTCCTCCACTGAGTTGGACTTTAAGATCTTCTTCACTCTCTTGATGTATTCACTTTTAGCCACTTTCTTGAGTTCAGTGTGCTTGATGTTTTCAGCTTGAAGGATGCTCCTCCTCCTCCTATTATGGTTATGATTATTAAGCATTATAATATTAGCCAGAAGACTAGAATGCTATTGTAGAGTAGGACTTTGGTTGCCTGTCTTCCAACTCTGTCAGGTACATGTTTGCATGCTTCCCACAGTGTACCCCAAGAGTGGGAGCTAGTTACGTCCTCTTTCTGCAATTCATCCAAGCTCCCTCTCCTGCCCTTGCCTCAGAGGCTCCTCACAGATTGGCATTGCAACCAGGAAGATTCAGAGCTGCTAAGAATCTGACTGCCTGCATGGAGCACCAACTGGTCTCCCCACTGAAGTGGGAGCCTTGTTCAATTAGTTACTTGGTGTTAATAGCACCTCAACTTCCAGCCTTGCCATGTTGAATTTTTGCTACTGCAAATCTATTTTCTTCCTAGAGCTGAGAGAGTGTGATTGACCCAGGGTCACGCAATCGGCTTTTTGTCTAAGGTGGGACTGGAACTCATAGTCACTTGGTTTCTAGCCTGTTTCCTTTATAGAAATATAGCTCTCTACAACGCTACTAGAACTCAATTTTTGAAAATGAAATTCTCAAAGCTAACTTTACTTTGCCCAGTGCTGAGCTGATTTTCAGCTTTCTGGAAATCATTATGCAATGGACTTATTACACTAATAAAGACAATATTTTCTTTCCTAGCTTTTATTGTTGCTTATCTAATGCTATGCAAGATTCAGCATTTTTTTTTCATCAGCCTCCAGGCTACTTCTGAAAAGTTGAGCAAGAAATGCTGTTTTGTTAAATGTACAATTGTCATGTTTTGTTATTGGAAGAATTCAGACTTAATTGGCAAGAATTCTCTTGCTGCTGCTATTTTCATCACTCTTCTCATGAATGCAAAAGATATTTTGTAGTTTTACAGTATATTAAGAAGTCAGGTTTCAGATCTTACACCATGTTTTTTCTCAAGTCATGCAAGTCTTCTTTGAAGTTTTGAGTTCTGATTTATATTTGTTGAAACACACTTGCACCTGGATTAGATTCATGAGTTCCCTCACAACCTGAATTTAAATTACTGTAGAATCAAAGATTTATTTCTCTTTTAACTAGACCGTGCTGACTGAGAGTTACGGGAATTGGAATCTAACTCTAGATTGGGAAATACCAGGTTAACATCCCTTATTACAAAATTTTCACCATTTTCTTTCAAGTACATTGTGAAAAGTCTATGCAAGTAAAAATATGACATCTCTCTTAATAGCTGCGCTTAATTGGCTTTTTCATCTAGCTTCATTGCCCATCAAGTGACATTTGCGATATACAAAAATATAAGATAATGTGGTTGTTTTGGAAAGTAATGCCAACAATGAATATGTAGTGCCTTCCCCCACCCCCCGCCAGCTACAGTATTTTGCTCTCTGTATAACAGGAAAATATAGAATATAAATATTACCAGCCACTCATGACAGCATTTCCAATAAAGTCATATCACCAAATAATAGTAACAACAGCTGTGAAGATAGGAAGTTTCTATTTATTGAGATAATCCATTGGCCATTATCCTTCTAACTCTAAACTTTATTATAGCTATTGATGAGAGATCCACTATAATAAATAAAACCTAAAGCATGTCAAATTTCTTAACAGTTTCATATTTTAGCAAAATTAGCAATGACCACAGGAGATATTTTTGTCCCATAAGAGTGACCATGTCATGGTATATCCTTGTTTTTAAATAGAATATATGACTTTAGACTAGCTGCTAAATAAGTTACATAAAATTCCTCACTGCAATCAAGGAAATAATTTAATGTAGGTAGTCCTCAACTTATGACTCTAACTGAGCCCAGAAGTTGTTAAGTCATGTGATTGAGCCGATTTTATGACTTTTTATTTGCAGCATTCGTTAAGGGAATTGCCATGGTCATTAAGAGAATCTGCTGCATTTAAGCAAACACCACAGCCATTAAGTGAACCCATTCACAATAGGCATTTTTGCTGGAAACTGGAAGTAAGTGCCAGTTTCTGGTTTTTTAAAAAATGTTCTAAATTAAGGTCATGTGACCATGGGGCATTCAAATGGCTCACATTTGAATCACATGAACATGAAGGGGGACAGCAGCTTTTTGACTTTGAATCCAGGTTGTAAGAGCCATTTTTCAGTCCTCTCATAACATTAAATGGTCACTAAGCAGCCAGTCATAAGTCAAGGACTACCTGTAAAGGCTGAAATAGCCATCTCAAGTCAGAATAAAAAAATACAACCTAAAATTTATATTCTATTAATTCAATCACTCTTGGTGCACGTGGGTTTTACTTCTGCTATACTAGAATATTTTAAAGACCAATTTATATCTGAGATGGGTGGCTGCAGCAGGTCTCAAGGTTCCAGGATAGTCTTTCTCAAGCCCTACATGAAGATGCTATAGACTGAACCTGAGAATCTTCTGCATACAAACCACTATTCTGCCCCTGAGTTACAATCCTCTCTGACATTTCTACTAGATTATATATGACAATATATTTTGAGAGTCTCAGATTAGATTTGAGAGTTGTCAATATCTACTGGGACAATACATTGTAAAGATTTTCTCTCAGAACCTTCTAGACATGGCCCCTCAGTTGTGTCCACTGTTAAACTTTTGGCTTTGCATCATTTAAAAAGGTTACACAAATATGATGGAAACCCATTAGAATGATAGCAGTTTAGGGCTTGTCCTGTTACCTCATGGTCTGTTCAGCCTACTCTGAGGCTGGACCTTAGAATATAGCTTTTAATTTCACAGCAAAAAAACAAGGTATATGCTTGACAAAACAGCTAAGTATAGTTTAAGGCTTTGGGTTTTTTAACAGCCATGGTGATTTGACTTGAACTAGATTGACCTGGTTTAAAATCACTAATCAATAAAATATTTATTGGGCCAGTTTTTCACCTATTAACTGATTCCCATTGGGTGATTTTGAGAGCAAATGCAGTTGTATGAATTGATATCTATACTGCAAATTTAGTATTCGTATTACCCTGTTTCCCTGAAAATAAGATATCCCCTGATAATAAGCCCAGTTGGGCTTTTGAGCACATGTGCTAAAATAAACCTTCCCTGAAAAATAAGCCCTCCTCAAAAATATTTAAATGCAGAGCTGGAAATCAGGTAAGATGGCAAGAGGACTCCCATCTTGCTCCACATGCCCCAAAATAATAAGACCTCCACGAAAATAAGGCCAAGCATTTTTTGGGGGGGGTTCAAAAAATATAAGACAGAGTCTTATTTTCGGGGAAACACAGTAGTATTGTAATAATATTCAGTTCTTGACTGTGTTATTCAGTATTAGAGCCCCACTATAAGGGAGATGGGTGCTTAGGAAGATAGGGAGAGAGGGAGGGGGAAGGAGGGAAGGAAGAAGGGAATGAGAGAGGGAGAGAGAGAAAGAGAGAGAGAGAGACGGAGGGAGGGAGGGAGGGGATAGATCACAGAGGAATTCTTGACAATGATTCTATCATTACCTGCCAGGATTTCACACATGACATAGTTGAGAATACCTAAATTAATTGTTTAGGTAATTCATTCTATAAAATTGATCATACCTGCTTATCTCAGAAGAATCTCAGCCACATATTTTTCCAGTTGTGCTGTCACAGATATCTAACTATTTCTCCTGAAAATTTATAGATGATCACAAAACCTCTGGTGAACAAGGCAGTCAGTATTTTAAACAGACCCCCAATGTATGTGTGAAAGAAGAACAACAACAACAGCAGCAATATGTTGGACAATGTGCTGCCTTACCCTCTTGTAAGGTCATGACACTACTCATTTATTGCAATCAGAATCTCCCTTTCCAAAATTCAGGATTTAAGAATGCTCATTTGGCAGTTCTAGTCTGCAGTAAAATTAAAGAGAGCTAATACTTTAAAAACTGAAAAGGTAGTATGATGAATTTGGATATGTGTTGGAATTGCTCTAATCATAATTACTGAAACAGTAAACGTCCTTATTGATTTATGTCAATTGAAGCTCTCAGCAGTTCATATATTGGACTCTCTCCTACCCTCTCCCCTTTTCCTTAAATGCAGTGATGAGCACAAAATACTGCTGCATTTTAATTTTGGAAGTGACTGTCAGGTAAATTATAGGAAATCAATTTTCCGAAATTTAATTATACAATGGGCTTTACTATTCAGGCAATTATCAAACAATGACATGCACTTTAATTTGATCCATAGTTGACCATTCATTCTTCATTCTTAATGGAAGGAAAAACACATGCAATCATTTAGACTTGACTAAATCTGACATAGCCAGATGGCCACATTAAAGTGGTATCCACCTGTCCTTGGCATGGCATAGAAATAGCATTGATAATGCAAAGACATTAGTATTTTTCTTTCAAGGGCAATTACAGTAAGGAAGATCTGAGCACATGTCTCAATATGATACATCTGGACTCAAGGAACAGGCTAAAAACACAATATATACTTCTTCTGAATGGGGAGAAACAGGCTCAAGCTTAATCCCTCCAAGACGGAGTGGCTGTGGATGCCGGCATCCCGATTCAGTCAGCTGCAGCCGCAGCTGGCTGTCGGAGGCGAGTTATTGGCCCCAAAGGATAGGGTGCGCAACTTAGGTGTCCTCCTGGATGATCGGCTGTCGTTTGAAGATCATCTGACGGCCGTCTCCAGGAGGGCCTTCCACCAGGTTCGCCTGGTTCGGCAGTTGCGCCCCTTCCTTGATCGGGATGCCTTATGCACAGTCACTCATGCGCTCATTACCTCTCGCTTGGATTACTGTAATGCTCTCTACATGGGGCTCCCCTTGAAGTGCACTTGGAGGCTTCAGTTAGTCCAGAATGCAGCTGCGCGGGTGATAGAGGGAGCTACGCGTAGCTCCCATGTAACACCGCTCCTGCGCAGACTGCACTGGCTGCCTGTGGCCTTCCGAGTGCACTTTAAGGTGTTGGTTACGACCTTTAAAGCGCTCCATGGCTTAGGACCTGGGTACTTACGGGACCGCCTGCTGTTACCACATGCCTCCCACAGACCCGTACGCTCCCATAAAGAGGGACTTCTCAGGGTGCCGTCCGCCAAACAATGTCGGCTGGTGGCCCCCAGGGGAAGGGCCTTCTCTGTGGGGGCTCCCACACTCTGGAATGAGCTTCCCCCGGGTCTACGTCAAATACCTGACCTTCGGACATTCCGTCGCGAACTGAAGACACATCTCTTTATTCGCGCGGGGCTGGCTTAAATTGGATTTTTAATGTGAAATTTTATTAATTTTTAAACGGGGTTTTTAGTTTACGGTAATTTTAATTTCAGGCTAATTTTAAATAAGTTTTTTTAAATGGTATTTTAACCTGTATATTTGTATTGCTGGTTTTATCTTGCCTGTACACCGCCCTGAGTCCTTCGGGAGAAGGGCGGTATAAAAATCAAATCAAATAAAATAAATAAATAAATTAATGAATGAAGGAATGTATCATAATTAATGTTCCTATATATAACTGGAAAATAAAAAGTGATTTCAGAGAAAGAGAAGCCCTGGGAAAGATGACAGCATTTGAAAAACACAGAATCAATATTATGTATTAGAATATATTTAAAATAGTTACTCAGGTATGACAGAATTAATTTAAAATTGTATGATAAAATGGATGCAAAATAATAATGTTTATTCTGTAAGCATTCTTATTGCAATGACGTAATTATATGGGTGTTGCTTCAAATGTTATTTTAATCCTTTTTGCCTCCTGATAAAACATTCCACATTCAATATGTATATCTGTGTATGAGTTTCCATGTGTCTGTCACTGTACCTCTAATGCCTGCAGAATTTTTGAGTAAATATTTTACATTACACACTTCAGGCATAAGAGTAATATTTTTATAGAAATGGATGCAGTACCTTAAAGCAGTGATGATATAGCAAAGAAATGTTTCCAGAAGCATTTGGAATAATGGATAAGAAACAAAGTATTGCTCACTATACAATTTTAAAGCACTGTAATATGTATAGAATTTTTTTTTTATTGGCCAAGTGTGATTGGACACACAAGGAATTTGTCTTGGTGCATATGCTCTCAGTGTACATAAAAGAAAAGATACGTTCATCAAGGTACAACATTTACAACACAATTGATGATCAATATATCAATATAAATCATAAGGATTGCCAGCAACAAGTTATAGTCATACAGTCATAAGTGGAAAGAGATTGGTGATGGGAGCTATGAAACGATTGATAGTAGTGCAGATTCAGTAAATAGTCTGACAGTGTTGAGGGAATTATTTGTTTAGCAGAGTGATGGCCTTCGGGAAAAAACTGTTCTTGTGTCTAGTTGTTCTGGTGTGCAGTGCTCTATAGCGTCGTTTTGAGGGTAGGAGTTGAAACAGTTTATGTCCAGGATGCGAGGGATCTGCAAATATTTTCACGGCCCTCTTCTTGATTCGTGCAGTATACAGGTCCTCAATGGAAGGCAAGTTGGTAGCAATTATTTTTTCTGCAGTTCTAATTATCCTCTGAAGTCTGTGTTTTTCTTGTTGGGTTGCAGAACCGAACCAGACAGTTATAGAGGTGCAAATGACAGACTCAATAATTCCTCTGTAGAATTGGATCAGCAGCTCCTTGGGCAGTTTGAGCTTACTGAGTTGGCGCAGAAAGAACATTCTTTGTTGTCCTTTTTAATGATGTTTTGATGTTAGCTGTCCATTTGAGATCTTGCGATATGATAGAACCCAGAAATTTGAAGGTTTCTACTGTTGATACTGTGTTGTCAAGTATTGTGAGAGGTGGAAGTATGGAAGGGTTTTTCCTAAAGTCTACCACCATTTCTACGGTTTTGAGTGTGTTCAGTTCCAGATTGTTTTGGTTGCACCACAAGGCTAGTCGTTCGACCTCTCGTCTATATGCGGATTCGTCATTGTCTCGAATGAGACCAATCACTGTTGTGTCATCTGCGAACTTCAGTAGCTTAACAAATGGATCATTGGAGATGCAGTCATTGGTATACAGAGAGAAGAGAAGTGGGGAGAGCACACAGCCTTGGGGCGCCCCTGTGCTAATTGTACAGGTATTCGATGTGATCTTGCTTAGCTTCACCTGCTGCTTCCTGTTTGTTAGGAAGCTTGTGATCCACTTACAAGTCTGTTCCGTACCTGTAGCTGGTTTAGCTTAGTTAGAAGAATGTCTGGAATGATGGTATTGAATGCTGAACTAAAGTCTACAAAAAGGACCCTTGCATAGGTCTTTGGAGACTCAAGATGTTGTAGGATGTAGTGCAGAGCCATATTAACAGCATCATCTGTTGATCTATTTGCTCGGTATGCAAATTGCAAGGGGTCTAAGAGCAGATTCGTGATGGTTTTCAGGTAGGAAAGCACTAGCCTTTCAAAGGTTTTCATGACTACAGATGTTAGAGCAACTGGTCTGTAGTCATTCAGTTCCTTGATGGTGGGCTTCTTCGGCACTGGGATGATGGTAGAGCGTTTGAAGCAAGAAGGAACATAGCACATCTCTAGTGATTTATTGAAAATATGGGTGAAGATGGGGGCCAATTGGTCAGCACAGACTTTAAAGCAAGAAGGAGTTATCTTGTCTGGGCCTGGAGCTTTTCCTGGCTTTTGTCTGTGAAATAGGTCCTGCACTTCCTTTTCTGTGATCACTAGGGTTGTGAACCCAATGAAATGGGGTCAGTTGTAGGAGGCTTGGCTGTTGTTGGTGTGTCTGAGATGGGGGTTGTGGAGATAGGTGGCTGTAGTTTCCTTTCAAACCTGCAGTAAAACTCATTCAGGTCATCTGCCAGTTGTTGATTACCTTCAGCCTGGGAAGGAGGTTTGCCATAGCCGGTGATATTTTTAAGAGTTTTCCACATGTTTGCTGGTTCATTTGCTGAAAATTGATTCTTTAGCTTTTCAGAGTAGCTTCTTTTTGCTGCTCTTATCTCCCTTGTTAGTGCATTTCTGGCCTGATTGTACAGCATTTTATCACCTTTTCTGTAGGCTTCCTCTTTGGAATGTCGTAGCTGCTTAAGTTTAGGTGTAAACCAAGGTTTGTTATTACTGTGTATTCGCAAGTTCCTTGTAGGTACACATAGGTCTTCACAGAAGCTGACATATGTAAAGTCTCATGAAGCATTGTACTGTTATTTTGGTACTTGAACTAATAGTAGATATAGCCCAGAACTATAGATAATATATCTCATTTATATAAACATTAAAGGATGTAGGACAAATAATTTGATATGCTAAGCATTATCTTCTTGACCTCAATATTGCCTTGACTCCAGAAACGGGCATCTGAAACAGTTTCCTTATGGTATGGTCAGTCTTATTAGTTATAAGAAGAAAATAAAACTTTTATAAATATCTATTAAAAATTATTGATCATACTTGAGCCCATCATGCTATTAATTATGCAGTTATATTTTGTAAACGGTCAAAAGGATTGGAACTCCTCCTCCTCTTTTGCATTCTTAAGACTACAGCAAAGTAAGATTAGTCAGGCTCCTGAGGTTGTGTTTAGTCTGCAGGCTCTCCAGTTTGCCTGGTCTGGTGGCAGTCACTTTATATGCTAAACATGAGATCAACTGAAGTGTTTCATGAAAGTTAATTATAACATAGAAAAGATGGAGCAGAATTCAGCCTTTTGAAATCAATATGATATTTAGTCTTACTGGTTTTGATGGGAACCACATTTAATATTCTCTGGAATCCATCTTTTTCTCCTGTATCAAGATAACTATGCACATTCCACTCATCCTTCTGGTTTGATTTACACAGCATTCTAAAATAAGTTGTGAGTGGCATGTGGTTCTGTTCTTACATATTTGTTCCAAGATTTTTTCCCCCTCACACATTACATTTCTTCTCTATTAAAATGCATGCTTTCGGTACATTATCATAAAATGAGAGTTCTGTAGTCTCTAGCATTGCTACTGTCCTTTGGATAAATAGTGTTTGGGGAATGACATTTCCTTCTCTTTATGCATTTGTTTGCTCACAACCAAAAGAAATCATTGTCAGTGATGGATTATAAAAAAAGAAGCAGACAACAGCTCATTGTCAGTCTCTCTGTCCTACAAGAAATGAATCTAGCCAATATCTTGGAGAGTAAAACCTGACTCAAGGAAAAAAGTGGTAGAACCAGATTACTGGTGTAGCATTTTGAATCATTTACAAAACCAAAGTAACACATTATTTAGCAGTTACTTATGAAAAGAAGTTAGGTTGTTCGTTTTTATATATTTTGACTGCAGGGCAGTTAACACAAAATATCCCCAAATATTATTTCCATTGAAGATTGGCTTATACATGGTATATAAATGTACTTATCGAGTGAGTTTTAATAGAGGAAACTAACAGTATACTGTAAGTTCCAAATATATTGATTTGTGTATCACCCATCTAGTTTGGGCACTTTGGTAGATCTAACAGAAAAAGGCAGTCACAATTGTACTTAACCCATATTTGAAAAGTAGGACCATCAAATGTAATCTTCAAAAATCTGGATGATCATTATATGACAGCAAATGGGTAGATTTTTTTTAAATCTCTAGGCTTCCATCTAATATCCTCCAAAGTTCTGCAAACCAAAATATTTAAATACTGATAGCCAATGGCTTTATTTAAAGTTGCTACAAAAAAATGGAATATTGGAAGCCAATACATTTAACAATAAAAGTGGTTTCTACAGCTTTATGATTTAGCAGCTCAAGCATGATTAGCCAATAATTAATAGGTGATTGACAATTACTCTTTCTGTAGAGTCAAAGTATATGAAACAAGAAATGTACTGATATTCTTTGCCACATTATATTTATTAAGTTGCATATTATATACATTGCAAAAGGTACGAGTGGCACCGTGGGCTAGAAGAGGAGCTCTCACCTCACAATCAGGAGGCTGTGAGTTTGATCCTAGTTAGCAGCAAGTATTTCTCTTTCTGGGCACAATGAGTAATTTTTTTTTTTTTTACATTTATATCCCGCCCTTCTCCGAAGACTCAGGGCGGCTTACAGTGTATAAGGCAATAGTCTCATTCTATTTGTATATTTACAAAGTCAACTTATTGCCCCCCCAACAATCTGGGTCCTCATTTTACCTACCTTATAAAGGATGGAAGGCTGAGTCAACCTTGGGCCGGGCTTGAACCTGCAGTAATTGCAGGCTACTGTGTTCTAATAACAGGCTCCTTACAGCCTGAGCTATTCCGGCTGTAATTGTAATTGTCTGCTGCAAACACCACATTGGTGTCAGGGAGGGCATCCAGCCAGTAAACGCTTGAGCTCCATTCAGTTGCCCTGATTCCACCCTGATGCAAGGGATTAAAGTGTCATTAAAGAAAAAAAATTGCAAAAGGTTCAGTAGAAGCCTCAACTAGGTTAATCAAAGTTCCCTATAAATAGTTTTCTGGGAGACTTACATTTTTAATGGTTTTTGTAACAAGTTGTTCTAGACTTACCGTATTGTTCAGCCTAAATTCAGAGATAAATGGAATTTCAGTACAAATGTTTGAAGATTTAAACTATCTGGAGTTGCTGGATTTATGTGCTGTATGTATAGGTAGCAGTTTCAGATCTGGGGTGATTTCACCTACCTAGTCTGAATCCTGGGTTTACCTGAAGAGGACAGTTAAAAGGACATCTCCCTTCATTTGAGCCTGAGCTTTGCCAATGTAACATTCCCTTAATTGGTATTTTTAATTTTAATTTTAATCTGTTACTCTTGACCTAGTCTTGAACAATGATCTAATTCACCCATTGATTGGGATGAACTGGATCTTGATAGATACACATTCTCTTTTCATCAGCTTATGGCTCCAGCCATCAATTTATGGCTCCAGACAGTGGTTGGATTCAAAACTTTTTACTACTGGTTCTGTGGGTGTGGCATGGCTTAGTGGGTGTGGCTCGGTGGGCATGGCAGGAGAAGGATACTGTAAAATCTCCATTCCCTCCCCACTCCAGGGGAAAGTTACTGCAAAATCCCCATCTCCTCCTGATCAGCTGGGACTCAGGAGGCAGAGAATAGATTGGGGTGGGGCCAGTCAGAGGTGGTATTTACTGGTTCTCTAAATTACTCAAAATTTCCACTACCAGTTCTCCAGAACTGGTCAGAACCTCTGGCTCCAGGATTATGGAAAGTAACTCCATAATAGTTCCTCCAAAAAGAAAATCAAGGAGAGAGAGAGAGGGAGGGAGGGAGAGAGAGAGAGAGAGAGAGAATATCCCCTTCTCACACACACAAATAAAACCAACAAATAAGCTTTATCTAATGTCTTCTTATAATTCTGTCACAGTATTTTTCTGGATGCAGTTCAACATGTTATCTGTGGGGACCACCTTTCCCTAAGAATACTTACCCATCCTATCAGGTTTGATAGTTCATTCCTTTAAACATTACCATCTTGTGGGAGCTAGGAAGTGTGCTTTTTCCACAGCAGCCCCTGCCCTGTGGAACACCCTTCCCCCTGAAGTTTGGTGAACTTCTACTATACCACAAAATTTAAAAGCAACTATGTCGGTGATTTAAGATGTTATCATCAGTGCTTGGAATACTTTACCTGACTCTGTGGTCTCTTCCCATAATCCTAAAAGCTTTAACCAAAAACTTTCTACTATTGACCTCACCCCATTCCTAAGAGGACCATATATGCGTATAAGCGCACAAACGTGCCTACCGTTCCTGTCCTATTGTTTTTCTTTTCTTCTTCCTATATATGTTTATATGTGTATATATTATATAATCTTTTTGTATGATGTTGTGACAAAATAAATAAAATAAAAAAAATAAAATAAAGTTGCTTTGTCTTTCTTACGATATAGGAGAGAATAATAAGGGGCGTGCATAAGCACACAAACGTGCCTACCGTTCCTGTTCTATTGTTTTATATATATATATATATATATATATATATATATATATATATATATATATATATATATATATAATATATATATTTATACTTTTTGTTTTCTGAGGTTTTCACGGGTGTTTGTATATAGGTCTTTGGTTGTTCGGGTTTTCTCCCGTGTAAAATTGGAAGTGTCTTGGCGACGTTTCGACGAAGTCTCATTCGTCATCTTCAGGCTTCAGCTTCGTGCTTCTGGGAGCAATGTGTGATCGCAGCTGTTTCTTCCTTTTAACTGCTAGTGGGGTTTGAACTGATTGGGTGGGAGCTTGGCTGTGCTCTGATTGGATGGGGTTTTTCTGTGCTCTGATTGGCTGGGGTGTGTCCTGTGTTGGTGAGGGCTTGGTTGTGCTCAGTCTAATCTGTGCTGCAGGGGGATTTGAGCTGGTGAGCTGCAAAGCTGTTGTTTGGCTTTGTGGTCGTGCTACATCTACATAGTGGGGGTCAGGCTGCTGCATGAATGGATTGGAGGGGTTTGAAATGGCTAATGTTGCAGCTGCGGTCTGGCTTCTGGTCCTTGGTCGTGCTTCATGATCAGTGTGGGTTTGGGTCTGCTTTCTGGGTGGATGTGCGGTGGTGACATCCTGTGTGGACCTTGTGAGTGTGGGTCTGGTGTCATTCCTCGTGTTAGGGACTCGTTTGTCAATAAGGCGGGTTTCCAAATGGCTGGTAGGCGGAGGTGTCATCTCGTTTGTTCATGCTGTGTGGGCGTTTTCTATCTCAATGGCTTCTCTGATTATTCTGTTGTTAAAGTGTTCAGTTTTGGCGATAGTTCTGGTCTTTTAAAGTCAATATCATGTCCTGTGACTTTAAAGTGTTGGACCAGGGAAGAAGTTGGTTCCTCTTTTGAATGAGTTCTTGTGTTCTTCAATCGTGCACTTATTCTTCTGTTGGTTTGTCCAATGTATGTGGTGGGGCAGGCGGTGCATGGGATTTCATATACTCCTTGATTTTCTAACTCAATTTTGTCTTTGGGGTTTCTTAGGATGGTGGATATTTTTCTGTTTGTGCAGAATGCTGTCTTGATGTTGTGTTTGTGGAGGATCTTGCTGATTCTGTCTGTGGTGCCTTTTATATATGGGAGGAGGGCTGTGCCGTTTTCTTGTTCTCTGTCTTGGATTTTAGTGGGGGGTTCTTTTGGATTAGCTTGGTAATCTTATTTGTTTGGAATCCATTGGATGTTAGTACGTTAGTGAGAGTGTCTAGTTCGGGTTTTAGGTGTTGTTCATCAGCTAAGCATTTTGTTCTGGAGATGAGTGTCTTGGCTACGGAGTTGATCTGTGCTGGGTGGTGGTGAGAGTGCGTGCAGATAGCGGTTTGTGTGTGTTTTCTTCTGGTAGATGGTGTGTCCTAGGGAGCCATTGGGTTTTCTGTAGACTAAGACATCCAGGAAGGAAGTTGGTTATTAACTTCTGTTTCCTTGGTGAACTGTATTTTGGGGTGTAGGCTATTGAGGTGTGTGAGGAAGTTGTCAAGTTTTTCTTTCCCGTGTGGCCAGATTATGAAGGTGTCGTCTACATATCTGAGCCAGAGTTTGGGTTTGTGATCAGATTTTCTAGAGCTTGGGTTTCAAAGTGTTCCATGAAGAGATTGGCAATGACAGGTGAGAGGGTGATCCCATGGGTGCTCCTTCTACTTGTTTGTATTTTTGTCCATTGTAGATGAAGTATGTGTTGATAGGCAGTGGTTGGTCAGATCTAGGATGTGCTTGGGGGTTATATTTGTTTTGGATAGCTGTCAAGGCTTCTTTGATTGGCACTTGGGTGAAGAGGATATGACATCAAAGTTCACGAGTAGGTCGCTGGGCTGTAAGTTTTGTTTCTTTATGATCTCTATGAACTGGAATGAGTTTTTTACGTGTGAGGTGATGGATTCTGCATAGGGCTGTAGTTGTTTGGCGTGAAATTTGGCTAGGTTTTGTAGAGGTGGGCCTATGGAGCTGACTATGGGTCTGAGTGGGGTTCCTTCTTTGTGTATCTTGGGAGGCCATAGAGCTTAGGGCATCTGGATGATTTCTCTGGGAATGATTCTTTGTTGGTTTTCTTCGCTGATGGGGGAAGCTTTTATTTTGGATCTAGTGGTTTTTCCTAGGTAGGTGGTGGGGTCTGTGTTTAGGGGCTTGTATGCAGGGTCTTGGAGTAGGTTGGTTAATTTGGTTTGGTAGTCAGATGTGTTCATAGCCACCGTGGCGTTGCCCTTGTCTGCTGGTAGGATTATTATGCTGGTATCTTTTTTCTGGGTAAGTAGTGCTGTCTGTTCCTCTTTGGGTAAGTTGCTTTTGGGTGGCTTGCTGGTGCAGAGGATGTTGAGATCTCGAGTCTGATTTTGTTAGCATCATCGGGGTTGATTTTGGTCAGGCTGGTTTCAACTCCGCATATAATGGTTTCGTGGGGATGTATTTGGGCGTGACTGCAAAGTTGAACCCTTTGGAAAGGACATCGGTTTCAGCTTTGGTGAGGATCCTATCTGAGATGTTATGCACTGTTTGTTTCATGTGTTGCTGTGAGAGTGGAGGGGTTTGTTTCTGTCGTTCTTGTAGTCTTCGGAGTTTGTTGGTGTGCGTGTCTGTCTTGAGGGTGGTCTGTGTTTCGCCTCCAGACGGCAAGTTGTTTTGGATTTGTCCCAAAGTGCAGGTGCATCTTGTTGCTGAGTTTGAGGTGAAGTGTGAGGAGATCTTTGTTGATTTGATCTAGGAGGAATCTTTTTGTGTGAAGTTCATTTCTGATCAAGGCCAATTCTGTTCTTTTTAGGATGCGTTTGGTGGCTGCAGAGTTGGAGTGGAATTTCAATTGGAAGCATTTGGGGATTAAATTTTGATCGCGGCAGTTTCAGAGAATGCGAGGTCACATAAAATGGAAGCTCTTGGACTTCTAGTTTTCATAGGTCCTGGTCAAATGGTGGATTTCTCCCGTAGAGGTGCAATATTTGTTTTCTGAGGTTTTCACGGTGTTTGTATATAGGTCTTTGGTTGTTCGGGTTTTCTCCCGTAAAATTGAAGTGTCTTGGCGACGCTTCGACGAAGTCTCATTCGTCATCTTCAGGCTTCAGCTTCGTGCTTCTGGGAGCAATGTGTGATCGCAGCTGTTTCTTCCTTTTAACTGCTAGTGGGGTTTGAACTGATTGGGTGGGAGCTTGGCTGTGCTCTGATTGATGGGGTTTTTCTGTGCTCTGATTGGCTGGGGTGTGTCCTGTGTTGGTGGGGGCTTGGTTGTGCTCAGTCTAATCTGTGCTGCAGGGGATTTGAGCTGGTGAGCTGCATAGCTGTTGTTTGGCTTTGTGGTCGTGCTACATCTTCATAGTGGGTGTCAGTCTGCTGCATGAATGGATTGAGGGGTTTGAAATGGCTAATGTTGCAGCTGCGGTCTGGCTTCTGGTCCTTGGTCGTGCTTCATGATCAGTGTGGGTTTGGGTCTGCTTTCTGGGTGGATGCGGTGGTGACATCCTGTGTGGACCTTGTGAGTGTGGGTCTGGTGTCATTCCTCGTGTTAGGGACTCGCTTGTCAATAAGGGCGGGTTTCCAAATGGCTGGTAGGCGGAGGTGTCATCTCGCTTGTTCATGCTGTGTGGGCGTTTATCTCAATGGCTTCTCTGATTATTCTGTTGTTAAAGTGTTCAGTTTTGGCGATAGTTCTGGTCTTTTAAAGTCAATATCATGTCCTGTGACTTTAAAGTGTTGGACCAGGGAAGAAGTTGGTTCCTCTTTTTTGAATGAGTTCTTGTGTTCTTCAATGCGTGCACTTATTCTTCTGTTGGTTTGTCCAATGTATGTGGTGGGGCAGGCGGTGCATGGGATTTCATATACTCCTTGATTTTCTAACTCAATTTTGTCTTTGGGGTTTCTTAGGATGGTGGATATTTTTCTGTTTGTGCAGAATGCTGTCTTGATGTTGTGTTTGTGGAGGATCTTGCTGATTCTGTCTGTGGTGCCTTTTATAGTGGTGCCAAGACCCTGCATACAAGCCCCTAAACACAGACCCCACCACCTACCTAGAAAAAACCACTAGATCCAAAATAATAGCTTCCCCCATCAGCGAAGAAATCCAGCAAAGAATCATTCCCAGAGAGAAATCATCCAGATGCCCTAAGCTCTATGGCCTCCCCAAGATACACAAAGAAGGAACCCCACTCAGACCCATAGTCAGCTCCATAGGCTCACCTCTACAAAACCTAGCCAAATTTCTCGCCAAACAACTACAGCCCTATGCAGAATCCATCACCTCACACATAAAAAACTCATTCCAGTTCATAGAGATCATAAAGAAACAAAACTTACAGCCCAGCGACCTACTCGTGAGCTTTGATGTCATATCCCTCTTCACCCAAGTGCCAATCAAAGAAGCCTTGACAGCTATCCAAAACAAATATAACCCCCCCAAGCACATCCTAGATCTGACCAACCACTGCCTATCCAACACATACTTCATCTATAATGGACAAAAATACAAACAAGTAGAAGGAGCACCCATGGGATCACCCCTCTCACCTGTCATTGCCAATCTCTTCATGGAACACTTTGAAACCCAAGCTCTAGAAAAATCTGATCACAAACCCAAACTCTGGCTCAGATATGTAGACGACACCTTCATAATCTGGCCACACGGGAAAGAAAAACTTGACAACTTCCTCACACACCTCAATAGCCTACACCCCAAAATACAGTTCACCATGGAAACAGAAGTTAATAACCAACTTCCTTCCTGGATGTCTTAGTCTACAGAAACCCAATGGCTCCCTAGGACACACCATCTACCAGAAGAAAACACACACAAACCGCTATCTGCACGCACTCTCACACCACCACCCAGCACAGATCAACTCAGAGCCAAGACACTCATCTCCAGAACAAAATGCTTAGCTGATGAACAACACCTAAAACCCGAACTAGACACTCTCACTAACGTACTAACATCCAATGGATTCCAAAACAAATAAGATTACCAAGCTAATCCAAAAGAACCCCCACTAAAATCCAAGACAGAGAACAAGAAAACGGCACAGCCCTCCTCCCATATATAAAAGGCACCACAGACAGAATCAGCAAGATCCTCCACAAACACAACATCAAGACAGCATTCTGCACAAACAGAAAATATCCACCATCCTAAGAAACCCCAAAGACAAAATTGAGTTAGAAAATCAAGGAGTATATGAAATCCCATGCACCGCCTGCCCCACCACATACATTGGACAAACCAACAGAAGAATAAGTGCACGATTGAAGAACACAAGAACTCATTCAAAAAGAGGAACTAACTTCTTCCTGGTCCAACACTTTAAAGTCACAGGACATGATATTGACTTTAAAAAGACCAGAACTATCGCCAAAACTGAACACTTTAACAACAGAATAATCAGAGAAGCCATTGAGATAGAAAACGCCCACACAGCATGAACAAACGAGATGACACCTCCGCCTACCAGCCATTTGAAACCCGCCTTATTGACAAACGAGTCCCTAACACGAGGAATGACACCAGACCCACACTCACAAGGTCCACACAGGATGTCACCACCGCACATCCACCCAGAAAGCAGACCCAAACCCACACTCATGAAGCACGACCAAGGACCAGAAGCCAGACCGCAGCTGCAACATTAGCCATTTCAAACCCCTCCAATCCATTCATGCAGCAGACTGACACCCACTATGAAGATGTAGCACGACCACAAAGCCAAACAACAGCTATGCAGCTCACCAGCTCAAATCCCCCTGCAGCACAGATTAGACTGAGCACAACCAAGCCCCCATCAACACAGGACACACCCCAGCCAATCAGAGCACAGAAAACCCCATCCAATCAGAGCACAGCCAAGCTCCCACCCAATCAGTTCAAACCCCACTAGCAGTTAAAAGGAAGAAACAGCTGCGATCACACATTGCTCCCAGAAGCACGGTTGAAGCCTGAAGATGACGAATGAGACTTCGAAACGTCGCCAAGACACTTCCAATTTTACACGGAGAAAACCCGAACAACCAAAGACATATATATATATATATATATATATATATATATATATATATATATATATATATATATATATATATGTTTATTTGCTATATAATCTTTTTGTATGATACCTACATATATTGTTGTGACAAAATAAATAAATAAATAAATAAATAAATAAAGAATGCTTTGAAGTTCACATGCAGAAGTTTCCTATTAGAACTGAAATACTAATATAATAAACACTAATATGGTTTGTAACATTTTGTATGTAATACTGTGGAAATTTTGTGAAAAACAATATGGTAATGTAGGAAATATTATTTTATTTATTTTATTACATCAAGCAAAAGTGACATTTAGTTTCTACTGAAACACAGATTCTTGATTTAGGAGAAACAACTGCCAATTTCATTTAAATTGTAAATTCATATAGTTTTCAATCTGGGGTGACAGGATTGGATGACACTGTTTATATGTACGGATATTTTTGTGCACACTTTTTCTCTATCCCATCTGGTATTTGAATCTGTATTGCTTCAGATTATTTCCCTGTTATTTTCAGCCTATGAACATTGGGGAGGATGAAATCTTTGGGGATAGTCAATGCATCTTTGCAATGCCTGATGCAGCAGTTCTTATAGCAGCAACTAAGAAAATTAGGTAGTCTTTGCTGAGTTTATTTGATGCATTTCAGACTTTTTTGGGGGGGAGGGGAACATGTGAAAACATTGTAGTATACCCAAATAATTTTTTTTTGTGAAAATACATGGAATAGTATATTGAAGTTAAAAGGTATGCCATACAGTATATAATCTTATCCATATTTATTTGCTAGCAAACATCAATGTATTTAAAAAAGCTTACCACAGACCATACATAAATTGAAGTCTCTATAAAAAATGATCTAGAAAGCAAATTGCAACTACCGATACCAAGGATCTTTAAGCAGTGGTGGGATTCAAATAATTTAACAACTGGTTCTCTGCCCTAAGGACTGGCTAAATGGGTGTGGCCATGGTGGGAATGACCAGGGGTATGAGAGCCAGCACTTGGCCTTCTGCACCCCCCTGGGAGCAAAAACAGGCTGCAGGGGGGACATGCCACCCCACCGCTCCCTCCTTTGGACCTACTAGGCCTCCCTGCAGCCTCCTGGGAGCAAAAATGGGCCATGGGGGGCCCCCATGCTGCTTCCCCTGTACCCCATTTTGGGCCTAGGAGGCCTCCCTGAAGCCTGCTGGGAGTGAGAAAGGGCCACACCATGTTTTTGGGCCTAGTAGGCCTCCCTGAAGCCTCTTGGGAGCAAAAACGGGCCATAGGGAGCACTCCTCCAGACACACCCTGTTTTGGGCCTAGTTGGCCTCCCTGCACTTACCTGGGAGCCAAAATGGGGCCCATGGGGACTCCTGGAAAGGATGGGGTGGGGAGGGGAGGGGCCAGCCAGCAATTGAACTACCTGTTTGTCTGAACCGACCTGAAGTGGCTGAATCCCACCACTGTCTCTCCAGTGAGTTATGAAAGGATAACTGAATTCATCAGTCACTTTTTTGTTCCAATTAGTAGTTATAATTAACAATGATCCATCACCATGCTTAAGTGGTACATTCAATATGTCTTGTCTGTGAAGTCTTCCACATCTGTTGATGTTCAATGCATAAATATACACAAAGAAACAAGAGCATGATAAAGGCAAGAAGACAAGAGGAATGAGTTGTTACAATCAAGAGACCATTATGAATATAGCTTTTTATTGTTCAGATTTTAACAGTCACCTATTTGATGGGGGCAGTGTTATTCCTGTTTCGCTGCTCTTCTTTTCTTGCTTCTATCCCTTCTACCAAGTCCCATATTGATGAAGTGTTCTAAGCAAAGGATTCATGATGATGACAGCCAACCAAATGTGGAATATATTGTGAGTGTGATATTATGAGCCAAGAGAACCCTACTGCCACACAGCCAAGATATACTTTGGAGATAAAGGTTGTACCAAAAAAAAAAAAATCAAACCTATTTAAATATTGTCCTGAAACTGGACTCTTTTACTGTGTGAGCAAAGCAGAACAGGGATTGCCTCTCCCTAGAATTTTATGTGATAACTTGATCATTACCTGGTGGAATGAGAGAGTAGCAACCAGAAAATTTCAAAGAGTATATTGCCTTTCATTTTCTACCTCTTTTTACAATTCCCTACATTATTTAATATTGTCTTTTCCACCAATCCATTTATTAATTCATCACTCTTTCTTTCCTTTTTTTTCTGAGCCGTTTCTTTACTATTGTTCGCCAGAGACAGAATCTTGCCAGACAAAAGCAATTACAGTATCTACCTAACTATTGATGTACTCTGTGAATTGCTAGGGATAGTCTTGTTCTTGCCCTCTTCATGCCTACCAGATGCTCTAAGCTTTACTCCATCTTAGTTCTATGGGAAGGAGTCCCTCCCTCCAGATTAAATTTCATCACAGTTTCTTTGCTAAAATCTCAAATGAAGCAGTTTCTTTGTGAAGGAAAGTGGCTTTACCTAAGAATGAAATGAAGCTAAGTGCCCAAAATGCTTTCACTTATGCAAACTGCAAAATCACCTCTTCACTTTTGTGGGGTGAATCCAAACCACCTCATGAAAACCCAATTCATTAGTGGCAATGGCTGTCCTCTACACACACACACACACACACACACACACAGGAAAGAAAATCTGAGACACAAGGAAAGAAAGAAAAAGGATTGACCTCCTACTCTTTTTAGCACAGTATGAGATAACAAAATTACAACCTCAACTTTTTATTTTACACATTAGTATATAACTAAGCCATTTCTATAACAACAAATCTACCTAATCTGCAAAACCAAAGTCAAAGTTTCATTTCTTTTTATCACAAGCACAAAATCCAGAAGTGATATCCAAATAAAAAACATAAATATATTCTCCCCTTTGAATAGATGAATTTAACCATCACTGCATTATCTTCCTTGCTGTTGAAATAATATGTATTTCATTAGCACTTAATAAACTTTATAAACTATCACCATTTATATTAACAAAATTCACTGTATTCTTTCAGATTCTTTAACCTTAAAGGGATTTTTTTAAAATTCATTTTCAAACACTAAGCTTTTCTTTAAAAACATTTCTAATATTAAATACATATTTTTTAAATTTCCTCTTGGCATACATAAAAATTATTCTATGAAAGTAACTTGGAGGGAATGATCTAAATTTAATGAGTTAATTGGAGTTATTTGGAATTTTATTGATCTGAAAGTGAACTTTAAAGTATTACTCTTTTGCTAAGTAAGTTACTTCCATCTGTCCATCTCAACATAATGGACCATATTCCACCCCTCAGCCCAAGTTGTATTTCATCTTCATCAGTATTATAGTACACATCAAACTCCAATCTTCCTTCTTGACCTTTCACAGTACCAAGAAATACCCAGTAAAAGGTTTTTAAAAAAATCTAATTTATTTACGATTACAAAACTAGAAAACAATTATTGTACCAATAAATAAATAGCTAATAGCTAAAAGCAGATGAATTCATAAGTAATTATTTTGAAATAAAGCATTTGTAAAAAAAAATGAAATTCCTGGATGATAACATATAAGAAGTCTTGAAAATAATGGTTGAAAAATACTGTATTAAGCCCTTGGTTGTTATGGACAATTAAAATATATTTTTTGTTTCTCTTTTCTTTACAAATATTTTTATTTTCTCTCCAGATGAACCTTCTAGTCTTCTAGTAAGATGACCTCCAAGGTCCCTAGTTATTCTGTTATTCTCTTATTTTGTCTACTAATGCAGCTACCTAATTAGGCACTCCTATGTTTTCTAGCCAATACCTGTACACTTTCTACTGCCCTGCCCACAATAGATGATCATAATGATTTTGTAAATGGTCTGAAAATATTGAAATAACTTGTCTAGCAAATCTGATAAATGGATGACTTTTAATAAGTTATAATATTTTCCTTATATTGCTCTGGATTATAGAATTAAATGTATGTCCTGCTAATTAATTCACTTCAAGGAAAAAGCTTTCTGGCAGCTTGGGATCTCACAAAATTGGAGCTGCATGTATTCTCACAGAATAAATAATAATTTGGGCTCACATTAAATCCTACTATTTCCTTAGAGTTGTGATTAATTAAGAGCAGCTACACAGATTGAAAAGAAACAAGATTTAAAGTGCATCAATGGTCTTCCGGGTGCTATAGATCATGGCTTGGACAAGATGAGCCTTTTCCAGCCTTACAGTTATATGATTATGTAGTGAAATGCAATGACAATTTAGATGCAAGACAGATGTACAATTTGCTTGCACTGCAATTGTGCTCCAGGGGAGGAAAAATCAATTGCAGTGGAGGGACTTGCTAGGAACAACATCACTGATTGCTATGAAAGTTATCGCTTGTTTTCAAATTACAGAATGTTTTTTCATTAACAGACATAGCAGTGACTCAGACGTCAGACTGATACCATCTAGGAAGCAAGAGGAATTCGGTGTACAATAATGGGATCACACTATTTTACAGTATTTTATCTCATGACTAAATATGTGCCACAACAATTTTTCATGCAGCATTATGAATTTGGAGGATAGAGAAATAGCCTTTTGCTGCAGGATGTGGATGACATATTTGAGTATTCTCCTGCTTTTTCCTTTGAAGCACATTGCCACAAAAAGGTTTTCCCCCTACTAGGTTTCTGCCTCCTTTGAGGAAACAGGTTGGTTTCTGGATGGTATCTGTACTCAAGTTGGTAAAAGCCAATCATCCCGCAGCACTTAAAGATTTTGAATACAATTTGTATATTTCATTATTGTGATGTGGTCTAAGGAACACGGTGGCTCAGTGGCTAAGATGCTGAGCTTGTTGATCAGAAAGGTCAGCAGTTCGGCGGTTTGAAACTTTAGCGCCATGTAACGGAGTGAGCTCCCGTTACTTGCTCCAGCTTCTGCCAAACTAGCAGTTCGAAAACATGTAAAAATGCAAGTAGAAAAATAGGGACCACCTTGGTGAGAAAGTAACAGCATTCTGTGTGCCTTCGCTGTTTAGTCATGCTGACCATATAACCACGGAATCATCATCAGACAGCACTGGCTCTTCGGATTAGACATGGAGATGAGCACCTTCCCCTAGAGTCAGGAACGACTAGCACATCTGTGCGAGGGGAATCTTTACCTTAATCTGGTCTATGTGAAGTTGCCCTTGAAAAAAACTCAGAAATTTACAGTAGGTCTAAAATGAGGTAATCAGGGCAAGGCTGCATTGTGTACCATAATTTTGCTGGCTGAATTCCAGATTATTATATTAACATGTTGTTCTTGTTTAGCCACTGGTCGTGACTCTTTAGGACCCATCATACTGGCTGCATTGTTTCTCAGTTATCAGTTTCTTTGAGTAAGCTCATGCTTCTGTAATATGATTATATCTAGACATTTTTGTTGGTGCTTTTGATTGCATTTGATTTTTACAATAGAAGCATCTTCTCCAATAGTCTTGCCTTTGCATTATATGCCCAAATTACTTAAACCTCAGTTGTATTATGAGCACTTTCAAAAAACAACGTGGTTGTATTTCCTTTAGAATGAAACTTTTGTTTTTATTTTATAATAACAACAACAACAACAACAACAACAACAACAACAACAACAACAGAGTTGGAAGGGACATTGGAGGCCTTCTAGTCCAACCCCCTGCCCAGGCAGGAAACCCTACACCATCTCAGACAGATGGTTATTCAATATTTTCTTAAAAATTTCCAGTGTTGGAGCATTTTCAACTTCTGCAGGCAAGTTGTTCCACTTATTAATTATTCTAACTGTCAGGAAATTTCTCCTTAGTTCTAAGTTGCTTCTTTCCTTGATCAGTTTCCAGCCATTGCTTCTTGTTCTATCCTCAGGGGCTTTGGAGAACAGCCCGACTCTCTATTTTGGTCAATAGGTTCTGAATAATTTTATTCATCATCACAATTTATTTATATTCAGGGGGGCATTTTTGATGGTTTTTTTCTACAATCTAGAACTCCAAGAACCATTGTATTAAGAATATATTTTCAATGTGATATCTGTGTTTTTTAATAAACACAGATATCTATTTGTCTAGACTATCAGGGTCTTTTTCCCCATAGCAGTTATTTCTTTATTTCATGGCTGTAGCCACAATACCTGTGGAATTTTGAGGTCAGAAAGTTAGAGTCTATCGATACTTCTCTTCATATTCTCTGGAATTCTGGGGAACAAATGCCAAATTGAAGACAGTTCTATTAAAAACACAACTGCAATCATAGTGGAATGAAAAGTTGCCAAGCAGACTGGTTCATCATAATTCAAATCTGGACAAGGAGAAGAATTGGTATCGCTCACAATTGCTCTATACCAAAGGTGGGTTTCAGCAGGTTCTGACCAGTTCTGGAGAACCTTTAGCGGAAATTTTGAGTAGTTTGGAGAACCGGTAGTAAGAATTCTGACTGGCCCCATCCCCATCTTTTCTCTGCCTCCCAAGTACTAACTGATCGGGAGGAAATGGGGATTTTGCAGTATCCTTTCCCCAGGAGTGGGGTGGGAATGGAGATTTTACAGTATCCTTCCCCTGCCATGCCCACCAAGCCACGCCCACCAAGCCACACCCACAGAACTGGTAGTAATTTTTTTTGAAATCCATCACTGCTCCATACAGTTGCTTCTCATGAGGAGACCCCAAGACAGTGGTCTCTGGTGGATTTAGAGCTCTGAGAGATGATGAAATAGCTATCTTGCTCACATCACAAATGGTGTCTTTAAGGATATCGGATTCACAAATTTTTCAGTTTCAAATCAGTTTTGGAAATTGCTTGTTAACCATTTTTTGCCTATTTGGATCTTTTGGATTAACAAATCTGAAAATACTGGGTGAGTTTCCTTCACTACTTAGTGAAGTAAGTTTTGAATACAAGTTTAAGAACTTTAAAAATCACATCATTGAATTGTAGTCAAAATTCAGCTGTGAAAAACTCTTAGGACACATGTAATCTGAGGTTTAATAAACCTATTAATTAATATATGTACGTTATGAGCATTATAATTATTTGTAGTTTTCAGTCAACGTTGAATACAACACTGGAGAGGAAGAGATAACATAACATAACATCAGAGTTGGAAGGGACCTTGGAGGCCTTCTAGTCCAATCCCCTGCCCAGGCAGGAAACCCTACACCATCTCAGTCAGATGGTTATCCAACATTTTCTTAAAAATTTCCAGTGTTGGAGCATTCACAACTTCTGAAGGCAAGTCGTTCCACTTATTAATTGTTCTGACTGTCAGGAAATTTCTCCTTAGTTCTAAGTTGCTTCTTTCTTTGATCAGTTTCCACCCATTGCTTCTTGTTCTACCCTCAGGTGCTTTGGAGAACAGCCCGACTCCCTCTTCTTTGTGGCAGCCCCTGAGATATTGGAACACAGCTATCATGTCTCCCCTAGTCCTTCTTTTTGTTAAACTAGACATACCCAGTTCCTGCAACCGTTCTTCATATGTTTTATCCTCCAGTCCCCTAATCTGTGTCTGAGACATAAACTTCAGTGTGTAAATCAGGATATTATACTGAATGAGCGTAAGCAAAGCAAACAAGATATTCCACATAAAAAAACAGAGCCTAAGGAAGATAGATATAATTTATTCCCTCTATCAATTATAGGTTAAGGAGAGGGAGACTAGCCACTTTCAGATATCAGTTGTTGCTAATAAATCTAAGATATGTTTAAATATAGGACAGAGTTTTCTTTCTTTGTATATATATTCCTTTTGTTTTTTTTTGTCTTTACACCTTCTCCCAACTCTAAGTCATCCATTTTGGACAGAGAGCTGTCTCACTTTAAAGTAAAAATCAGTGTATGGGCTCCAATGAAAGCATACTTTGTAGTTGCTCAGTGAGAAAATGTAATTTCAAAACAAACTAGTCTGTATATTATCATTTAATCTTAAATAGCATGTTTCTTTATAGCTTATGTAGAGAGCTGGACTAAAAAAATGATTTTCAGGCATTTATACCAAAACAGCAAAAAATAAAAATAAAAACCAGTACAAAATTGCTATATAGCAATGAAACGATAAGCAAAATTTCCTTCTCTAACCAATATAGCAACTGTAAAACAGGTGCTGAGCGACTCTACTAGTTTTCATTTGCAATAAATGGGCCTCTACATTTTGTAACAGCTGCAGAGATAGTCGAAGACAGTCCCACATAGAGCTCATTAGAGTAATGTCTGATTTCTTTTTATACAACAACCGATTTTCTTTTACAAAAGCACTGAAATACTCTTTTTAAGGCAAGGGAAATTGCTGTAGTAAATTGGATTGATCTTTGGCAGATTCCAGATTGGTAACTAGTAGACAAAATGGCTGACATAAATCTTCCAACACCCCCACCCCTATTCTTTTGTAATGTTATTAGGATGGAAAATAAAATGTGGTTGTAAGCCTATCAATACTCTGCTCTTTATCTAGTCTAATTCTTAGATTAGTCAGTTTAATTAGTTGCAAAGAAATTGTCTAGCTTTTCGCTGTTATCCAAATAGCGGCTCCTTAAATGCTTGGGATTTGTTTGTATAATTTATATAGCTGCTTATCTGTTATTTTGAGCAAGTTACTTTGAAGAGCGTGCAAGAATTAAAAACACAAATTTTCCACAGCTGAGTTATTTAAGATGGACTATTTCACCTTTAGCATTTCCTTTAGCATAATATATTTCTTGAGAAGTTCAGAATAAAACTGAATTTATACCCTTTTGGTCCAAATGAATTGATTTTGCTAGACCTCTTCCACTTCAGGGAAAACAAAGGATACAGGCCCCAAAATGATTTACAATGCCTGAATCAAAAGGGATTCATTGCAATTAAAAACTTGTGATAATTAGAATTTTACTTAAAAGTCTGTTAAGTTAAGTTAACTTCTAAAAATCTGTCTAAAAATACTTATTAAAAGCTCTCATATATGCTTCTTTTTTTGAAAAGAAATCAAATGTTGAAATCAAGTTGCACCACTATCACGCATGTCTAGAAAAATTATAAGAAGAGTAGTAATTATAAAAAGAGTAGTAGCTTGTACAGTAATATTTTTACAGGCTCACAAGCTTCATTATAACAGAACATGGAATGTAGAATAGGAGAGTAGGAAGAGATCTTCCAGGTCTTCTAGTCCAACCGCCTGCTGATGCAGGAGACCTATATCATTTCAGAAAAAAAGTTGTCCATTCTCTTCTTAAAAGACTCCAGTGATGGAACACCCACAACTTCTGAAGGCAAGCTGTTCCACTGGTTAATTGTTCTCACCATTAGGAAAGTTTCCCTTAGTTCTAGATGGGATCTCTCTTTGATTAGTTTTCATCTGATGTTTCTTATCTTGACTTTGGGTGCTTTGGAAAATAGGCTGACACCCTCTTCTTTGTGGCACCCCTTCAAATATTGAAACACTGCTATCATGTCTTCCGTGAATGGATGGATAGAGATAGATAAAACATTAGATATATTATTTTAGTGTAGTGAAAAATTGAAACATATTTTGATTTGTCAATCTATTGACAGTAATCTCCTACATATTAATACTAACATATTTAGGCAACATCCAGGGTGGTGTGGTGACTAAAGACAACTGATTAAAAACTGGGAGACTGTGAGTTCTAGTCCTGCCTTAGCCACAATGCCAACTGGGTGAACTTAACTCGATCACATTCTCTCAGCTCTACAGAAAGGTAAACCATTTTCAAAAAAGTTTGCCAAGAAAACTGCAGGAACTGGCCCAGGCAGTTGAAGGTGTCAAAGTTGATTTGAAGGCATCATCATTATGATCTCTGCATACCATTTGTTAGGTATGTAAAACAGTTCTGCCTGTATACCAGAGACCTTTCAACAGGAAAATATTAATGTCTGTCTAGGACAAAAGAAACGGGGGAAACTGGAGAAAGAAAGGAAAAACATAAACGGAATAATTGTTGTGAGAAAAAAGGGGAAAACTATAGGAGGAAATGGAATGGAATTCAATGTCTTAGAAAAGCTTTCAGAATGCTTTGTTGTTTTCTTTTTTTTCAGTGAATGAAACAGAGAGAGGAGGAGGAGGAGGAAAAGAGAGAGAGAGAGATCTATAACCTGTGTTAATTTCATATGACAATCTTTTTCCTGAATGCTAATAAATGTAATACTTTGCAAAGATTTTTGATATTTTGACAAAATAAAAAAACGAATTTATAGTGATTAGGGACTGCTTAGAAGAATGTGTCTGAGGTTCTAAATGATATATCCTTGTAAAAATACCAGAAATGCTTCTGTCTCTTAACTTTCTCCATAAGTCTTTTTATACAAGAACCCTCACATTTTTCAGATAATCAGAACAGAACAACAACTGAAAATAAACTTCAAAAACAATTTTGTTAAAGCTGTTTTTAAGTAGGCTAATTGAAAACAGCGAACAGGATTATTTGGCTATGCTTACATGACACTTTCAGCTGAAAATCTCAACCAATGGGCGTGTATTTTAATTTCATTCACATGTGGTTTACTGTAGTATTTTAACCCCTAGCAATCACTACTTTGGGTTTCTGAAAATTGAGAATTTAGTCTACAATTCTTAAAGCTCATTTTATACAGTACATGACAATTTTATGTGGTGTTTTTAATGATTTTTGTGGGTTTATTGTCATCTAAATCCAAAACAAACACTATTGGGGGTTCTACAAATATCCAAGTTTGTTAATACTATAGTGAGTAGCAAAGTTTAGCATTAGAAATCTTTATCATGAAGAGAAACGATTTAAAATTAAACAAAGATTCAGCTACATTTGTTGCTTGAACAATAAAAAAAATGGTGAAAGCTGGGGCTTCTTATACTTGGGCGTATTGAATACATTTTAACGTGTGTCTTGGGAATTATAATTTGTTTCACTATTATAGTGAATATAGTCAATATTGACAGATTCAGCATTTTACCAGGATAAAGTGCACGCAACGCGTGTGTGCACATATGCATTGCAGAAAGAATGGATTGATGCTTATGCTAAATTTTATTAACAATATATAGTACCTGAATTGCATTTGTTTTTAATTTTTTATTGCTCTATTTTTTTGGTTTATGTTTTTCATATTAATTCTGAGTGACAGACTGATCTGCAGTTGTCTAGAACAGTTGCCTAGTTGCCTGATCTGATCTGAGTTGCCTGGAACAGATCTGCACTCTCTCCCCTGCTTTGCCTGGAAAGCAAATTCATAAAGTTCATAATCAATCATGGAATGTTAAACCATTCTTTGTCTAAAGATTTGGAAGATGTATGATTGTCTAGTTCAACCTCTTTCTCTGTTATATAATTTCCTTCTGAACTGTAATTTGGAGTTGCTGCTTCTTTTTCAGCAACCCAAGGATGATAGAGGAATGTTTAGAATGTACAGTGTATGTTGCTCACCTTCAAATAACTCAGCAGACTTTTAATCTTCTAAACCCTCTTGCCTGATCATTGGTAATTTCACACATATCTCAGCTGCCTCATTTGTACTGTCTGCGCCTGCAATATCTCTGGAATCATAATTGGAGGACCCTGCGTGTTACTTCTAGTCCATCTGACAACCTTTGATAAGCCCTATTTTGCTTCCCTGCTGTCAGCCAACATGTCATCAGAGCCTATGTTTTGTTTCACAAAATCCAGAAAAAAAATTGTGAAATACTTTCTTCCCTGCAGCTCCCAATGTCCCCTTGTCACTTTAACTAGTGAAAGAATCGTAGCAGAGTTTTTCAGGAATCGGAGGAGTTTGACTCAACAAAATGAGGCTGTGGATTGTGGAAGATCAATAGAGCAGGGGTCCCAAACCCCCGGGCTAGGGTTAGGAATTGGGTTGCACAGCTAGAGGTGAGCAGCAGGTGAGTGAGTGACCCAAGCTTCATCTATATTTGCAGCTACTCCCCGGTGCTAGCATCACCCACTCAGCTCCATCTCAGATCATCAGGCATTAGATTCTCAGAGAAGATCAAACCTTACTGTAAACTGCACATGCGAGGCAGTGGTGAAATCCAATTTTTTTTTTACTACCAGTTCTGTGGGCGTGGCTTGGTGGGCACGGCAGGGAAAGGATACTGCAAAATCTTCATTCCCGTCCCACTCTGGGGCCAGCCAGAGGTGGTATTTGCCAGTTCTCTGAATTACTCAAAATTTCTGCTACCGGTTCTCCAGAACCTTTCAAAACCTGCTGGATTTCACCCCTCATACAAGGGGTCTAGATTGTGCACTCCTCCTCTCCCTCCCTTGATCTGTGGAAAAATTGTCTTCCACAAAACTGGTCCTTGGTGCTAAAAAATTTAGGGACCGCTGCTATAGTGGCTCCTTGGGACATCATGAGAGATTTTATGCTAAAGTGTAGGAACTTTCAAGAACTGATATAAGACATTCTGTTTTGGGGGGCTGTCAGTAGTGTGGAGGGATAAGCACCTATATTTTATTTATTTATTAAATTTATTCACTGCCCATCTCATGCTTGCACAATATTTGAGAAAAGTTTATCTTTTGTATCCCTTGTACTGGCTCTAAGACTGAGTCCTCAGTAACAATTACAAATTCAGACCTCATATTTGAGGCAAGCATTCTTATTTATTGAGATTCATTTTCTAAGCTGTTATTTGAAGGGAAAAATCTGGCTCCCGCCCTCCTTTTCCTTATACAGTTTGCCTTTTGAAAATTATCCGGCAATGTGTTTTGTCCTTTTTGAAAGAAGAGACACCAGTCTTTCTCTGTGAGCACTAAGAAGAGATTTTATATAGGAATGTAAAATACGTAAAGAGGAAGGATTGGAAAATTCTTCTCTCACCTTTGAGCCAAGATATCAGAATTATGTCCAGCAGTCACACAAAATGCATCCTAGGGAACACCAGCGCAGATGCCACCCGTACATTTCTGAAATGTTCAGAAGAGTTGCTAGAGAGCTCTGAGGGAATAACAATAACAATAGTGTGTGAAGTTTCCTTGAAATTATTACTGCTAAGTAAGCCCACTATGAGGAAAGGGGATAGATAGGCAGACTGATACTCTGGTTAGTAAAGCAGACACAGAATCTATTGAGCCTGATGTGGTTCTTCAGCACGAGCCACTGCCCTACTTGCTGATTACTAATGCGACATTAGAAGGTTTTGACTTACCACGATGTCAAGCTAGGTCATTGTAAAAAAAAAAAAAAAGAGTAGAAGTAAAGACTACTTCAGCTTCAATCACAACAATACAAGAGCAAACAATAGAATTAAACTTAATGTTAACCGCTTCAATCTTGATTGCAGAAAATATGACTTCTGTAACAGAGTTGTTAATGCTTGGAATAAACTACCTGACTCTGTGGTCTCTTCTCAAAATCCCCAAAACTTTAACCAAAAACTCTCTACTATTGACCTCCCCCCATTCCTAAGAGGTCCGTAAGGGGCGTACATAAGAGCACAAACGTGCCTACCGTTCCTGTCCTATTGTTTCCTTTCATTATATCCAATTAATATAGTTATTGCATGCTTATGCTTATATATATATGCTTATATATTATATAGTTACTTTCATGCTTATGCTTATGTATACTGTTGTGACAAAATAAATAATAAAAATAAATAAAATAATAGAAATACTATTATTTTCAGTAAATTATCTTCTCTGAACTGGTCAGTCGGGGCTAAGTCATTCCAGCCTACATTGCTACCAAGTAATCTAAAGGCTGAAATATACGATCTTACTCTCTGTCTCTGCATGGGTTTCCAGATCCTTCTACTAGCTGTAATTCTTTTTTTGGGGGGGGGATCCCCAAAGTATCCTGGAGTTCACACATGAAGTTCTGATGGTTATCCAACATTCATTCTCTTCAGTGAATGGTATTTCCCACTTATTTGCTGCTTCTTTCAGCCAACTCAGCACAAAAGTCACTTTGATGTAATCATTTGGAAACTCCTCCAGCTTGCCTCTCGTAAACATTTCGGATAGAGAGGTGACCACCCAGAATAGATCCTAGTTTCTTTCAGTCTTTTCCAAAGAGCTGCCATGTGAATGCTGAGCCATTTGTTGTGCTGTTGCAGGTTAGGGTGAATTCTACACCAACTGCTGCATTAGTTGTAGCTAATCATCTTCATCCACTTGCTGTTGCTGTTGCAACAATGTTGCTGCCAGATGCATGGATAGTGGACTTCCTTGAGGATCAGGGGCCATTCCTGAAATTCCTCTCTATGGAAGAGACCTGCAAAATTGATGTCAGTCTCAAGTGAACTAGACAGGCAGGGGTGGGTTCCACTTACCTTTGTACTGGTTCACAACGGGAGTGCATGGGGCGCTTCTGCATATATGCAGAAGCTTCTGAGCAGTGCGCAGAACATCTGTGATGACATCTGGGTGGGCGGAGCCTCCCACCACTGTTACTACCAGTTCACAAGATCCGGACCGAACCAGTAGCAACCCACCACAGTAGACAGGAAATATGACTGGATGATCCAATTCTACTTTATTTTAAGGCTACATTAATAGAACCTTGCAACTCTGAAAGTAAAATTCTCTCCATCTCCTTTACATCTCAGAAATTAAGGAAAGTCTCTTCTGAGCCTCTTGCCCCAGCTGCTGACTATGGTGTCTCATATTTGACTGTTCCCTAGACATCATCTCTGGGGCCAATCTCCCAAGGCCATTCCCTCATACCATTACACTTACCTTTAATATCTTTATGTACGCAATTGGTTGAACTCAGTGATACACAATTTCACAGAAATGTAGAATCTGTCTAAAATGATAGCACATTAAAAACTGTTTTTGAAAAGTAATGCTACAAAGTATCAGAGATTTCCAGAGTGAAGAGACTGACTCAACTCGACAGTGGAGTTATTTTTATAGCACGGCTTGATGAGATTTCAGACTTAGCCTCTGAAATGTAAGATCCTTTTTGTATCAAAGTGAGAGTTTAACAAAAAAAAAAAAAAACAATTATTAATATTTCGTACACACTGATGCACTAAGCAACATAGTGGCGATTCAATTTCAGGGCGTCAGATAATCAGATTAATATAGAATATTTTTCTTGCCCTTTTTTAACCATTTATATTTATACCATTTATTTTAGCTCAATTCTGAAGTATTTCCCAGAGGAGGAACTTTCTACTATGTTTTCTTTTTTATAGCTGCACTTCAATTAGGGGCTTTCTACTTTCTGGAAACCTTTCCAAAATTGATTTTCCTACAAAAGAACTCTTATCTTATCGGTAACTGAATGTATCTAGGAGGTTCTAAGCCTGTGATGGCAAACTATGGCACGTGCGCCACAGGTGGCACGTGTAGCCATATCAGTGGGCATGGGAGCTCAGCTCCAGCTTTGGATCAGAAGTTGGCAAACGGGCTGTTTTTACCCCCTGGAGGGCCTCTGGGGGGTGGGGAAGACCGTTTTCGCCCTTCCCAGACTCCTAGAAAGGCTCTGGAGCCAGCTGAGAGAGAAAAATGGGCCTACCAGGCCATCGTGTGCCAGGAGCAGGGGAAGCAGGGGGGGTTGCATATGCATGTGTGGGGGCAGGACACATAGAATTATGGGTGTCGGCACACATGCACGCGACCCACCCCCCAGCATGCAATGGCAAAAAGGTTAGCCATCACTGTTCTAGGCAGTTTTTCTGGTATTGTTATCTTGTGTACCAATGTACCCAAAACACATAGTTCTGAGTAAACATGTATAGGCATGGTGTAAAAAATATTGATCTTCCTTCCTTCCTTCCTTCCTTCCTTCCTTCCTTTCTCCCTCCCTCCCTCCCTCCCTCCCTCCCTCCCTCCCTCCCCTTTTTGCAAAGAGTTAACATCAAAGGATAGATGGTTGCTGGCTAGGGAATTGTGAAGTCCAGGCATATTAAAGTTGCCAAAGTTAAAAAACAGTGATGTAGTGCACAGTGCTTATACTTGACTTCTTAAAAGGAACAAAACATAATGTTCCTCAACAGCTGTAATATTATAAAATATTATGAAAATACTGATATCACTTTGACTTTAACTCATAAATATAAACTGAAGCTATTCTCTGAC
The DNA here is from genome assembly GCF_028640845.1 of Ahaetulla prasina. NCBI lineage: Eukaryota > Metazoa > Chordata > Lepidosauria > Squamata > Colubridae > Ahaetulla > Ahaetulla prasina. The sequence continues at coordinate 96,595,685 of NC_080541.1, read as the reverse complement.
ACACTCTTAATCCCATTAAAGATTGTATTGTGAAGTAGTAAGGAACTGTTCATTTGATAATGTATTAAATACATTTGTGTATCATCAAATTTAGTACCCTTGGTGTTGAATCTGTAAGAGCAAGGTGATTTAGTGGGATTCTCATTTCCTTGCTCAAAGAGCAAAATGGTATTTAATAAGTAAGCCAGCCTTGATTTTGAAAGATAGAGTAAAAATGTTAAAAATAAAGAACTTATCAATTAGTCATTGAATTCTAAGTTATGAATGAAGAATCAACATGGTGCAGTCTGGGATTAGGGATGTAAGATCCATTTCCAAGTCCTGGATGATTTCGAGCTGGTCATTTTCTCTCAGTGTAACCTATCTCATGGAACATTTGGGCATTGTGAAAGTCCCTGTATAAATCTCAAGGTGTTCAAGGAGAAAAGCTGGGATATAGATCTAACAAATCTATCATCATCAACAACAATTATTAAGTCAAGTAGTTTTTTTAAAAAAAAGTTTAAAACCTATTGAACATCTCACTTCTTATAGTAATGGCAATAGTTATTATTTAAAATACCATATTTTTTCAAACTCTAAGATGCTCCAGACTCTAACATTAGTTTTAGAGAAGGAAAACAAGAAAAAAAAATCTGCCTCTGCCTCCCAGCATCCATCCATCTGATTAGTGTCCTTGGAGAAAAGAGTCTGGTCGGCTTCAGCACGTTATTGCAGCCCCAGCATGTGGCTCATCAGGGTTCCTTTCCATTGTGCTCATTACCAGTCAACTGAGCTGAGCTGCTGCTGCCACCGGGAAATACTGGAACCTTCACTGCCAAGCAGCTGATTGGCGATTGTATTTGCCTTCCAGAATACCGCCGATCAGCTGTTCTAGGCAATAGGGATCACCCATTCGCTGCCACCCATTCACCACTGCCCGTTCGCCACCACCATAGCCTGTTCAGCATGGCTCGTTTGCTGCCATTGCCCATTTGCCACCACCCATTTGCCATTGCCTGTTTCCCACTGCCGCTGCCTATTCGCCACCACTGCCCATTCACTGCTGACTGTTCACCGGTGATTGCCATGATCAGTGGTGAATGTGTGGCAGCGGCAATAGGTGATGGCGGTAGCAATTCCTGCCTCCTAGAACAGCTGATTGGCACCGCCAATATCGCCACAATATTCGCTCTTTTTTGGGTCTTAAAATCCAAAAAATAAGGTAACTTCAGCAGACATTCATTACAAGATGAGGGCCAATCTGAATTCACTGGGATTAAATCAGTTACCACTTCACACCATGGTAATGATAATATGTGACAGCATGTTTTGAGATGAATCATAGCTAAATTAGTCCATATCATTTCCCAACATTTTCCTGATGTGCAGAAATTGAAATTGACAATGATACACAATTAAATATAAGTACTGAAAATTATGTAGGTATCATCCATTAATATTTATGTATCGACTGGAAAGTTTGGGATTCATTTGTGAATAGAATCAATATTGGTGGCTATTATATTTTTGCCCAATTTTACTCAATCAAATATCATTTTCATCTGGTAAATAGACCTGAAGTTAGAAATCATCCAAGAGCTCAATATGTCATTCACAACATTTTCTTCACCAATTTTATCTCATAAATTCTGTGAGGTGGGTTCAACAGAGAGTGACTAATCCAAAATCATTAAGTCAATTTCTATGTCAGAAAAATAGACCAGAACTTGTGTTTTTATTATTCTAGGTTGCACTGGCTCTTCTGATCTGTATAGCATTTTCAATTCAAGAATCTTAGGCAGCTGTCATGAGGAAACCTCCTGCTTGGAATGACCTCATTTTTATCAAAATTGTCAGGGTAGATGAAATAATGACTTGTCCTAAGGCTGAAGTAGAGATGACACTAAATATATTTTTCAATTTAACATGCAATTATCAAAATATTCAGCCCCTGAGAGGATTTACCCCCTTTTCCCAAAAGACTGTTCTCATTGCACATAGAATAGCTAAAAATCAAGTATTACTGTATATTTAGTGGTCCGCCTTAGATCTTAGTTTTTAGGATGACTGTGCTCATCATGTGGACCATTATTTTCCAGGAATGCTGAGCATGCTGGGATGAGTTTATTAGCTAGGCTTCTTCAATATCCCTCTGGACATCTGTTAATGAACATCTCCATTCTTGTAACCAGAGTAGAGAGTTTTGCATTTTCTTTTTCTCAGGAACTTGCTACCTGCTGTTTTCCTAAATTTCATTTTATGAAAGCGGATGAGATTGTACCCAGATGAATTGAAGGAGAGCTGCTTTGTCATGCTTTTCCAAATGCTCCACTCTGTGTATCCTGATAAAAGCCTTTTCTGGAGATGATTACAAATAAAAAGTGTATATGAAGAATATATAGTACAGTCCTGATAAACATTTTATTCAAACCATGGAGAAACATGATGGAAGAATTGTATTTCTCCAAATGTTGCAGTTATCCTTATCTTGGGAAATATGATATCTCACAAAGGAAACACAACCGAAGATAAACACCTGGACTGCGCATAAAAATGACACCAACAAAAGGACAGCAACTACAGTACTCATTGTTTTAGAAGATGGGTATTCAAAGAGGATCTGTGGGTGAAAAATAATACTGGCCATATAGAGCAGCATGAAGCTTAGACATAATATTAATGGAAAAGATATATCAAGTTTTCCACTTGTATGAATGAGATACCATGAGCTCTAATTGAAAGCTAAGCAAAAGAGAAACAAGTAATAACAAACAGAGTGCTCTCCAATGGGGATTTGAAAAAGTTCTGTGTTTCACTAGGTGTTATCTAGTAACTTTAACAACTCTGAATGGGGTAACATTTCACCATGCAGAAATCATGTACAATCTGGGCTGCAGCTTAAGAAATAGGTGGCAGCTATGGCTAGGAAAGTCTTTGTACCATTGCATCTTGTAAGCCAATTGCACCCATTCCTTGACCAGGCAGCACTGCTCATGGTCATTTGTGCCTTAGTCACTTACCAACTGAATCATTGCAATGTGCTCTACATGAGCTACTTGAAGATCATAAAGAAGCTTCAGCTGGTCCAGAATATAATGTCAAGGGCAGTATTGGGCACTCCAGAAGTCTAATAACATTGCTGCTTTGTGAACTAAACTGTCTCCCAACAGGCTTCCAGATGCAATTCAAGATCATGGCCATCACATTCAAAGCCTTTTCTATGTAGCATGAGGCCAGATTCATAGGACTGCTTCTCCCTGATGGTTTTTGCCCCATCCAACCAGATCAAGCAAAGTGGGTGTGCCCTGGGTTTATTGCTTGGTGGGTCCTTGGTCCTCTGAGTCATTGTCCTAATTATGTGAAAATGTCTCCACATTGAGGTTAGGATGACCCTTAGAAGGTCCATGTAGACCCGGTTTTTTCTAGAGTTATTGGAGCCAAGTTGTTAATGATGAATTTTTTTTAAAGGCTTCAACTTTTTTTAAAAAAAAATGCTACGGATAGTGATTTTGTTCCATTTTTATTTTGTTTGCTATCCAGAGTGCCTTTGGTAGGTGAGCAGCCTTATAAATATGTTAAAAAGCAATGCATGTTGTGATAACAGAGAATAGTAATATATGTGCTTGTAATAGCAAAGATAGACTTTCCATATTTTCAGTGAAATTCATTCTGGTCATTTCTTCGGGAATTGTGAAATCTTCCTATTTAGAAATAGCACAGGAATCCAGAGTGTAGGGCAATTTTTGAACACTGAATGTACTAAGTTATAAAAGTAGTACGCAGATATCTATGTTTCATATGGAACTTCTGACTTTCAACTTCCTACTTCAATGATCAATATAGATCTAATACAATGTTAATAAACTGGTTCATGATTGCGAAATATCCATTCCACAATATGTTAACGGAAATAATTCAAGTGATAGGAATTAACTCCTTCTCACCCCATGTTCAATTAGGTATTTCTATACAGATTTTCATAATAGGACAAAAATAATAACATTTCTCTCTCTCTCCTTGTTTCCTATTAGAATATATATATATATGTGAGTATATTCGTGTATTTGCTTTCTGAAGAACCACAGTTCAAAAGCAGTAGATTGAATTTGATTTTTAATAGGCATTCTGTTCCATCTCAACTGTAATACATGTCCATCTGGACAGATGCCTTATTTCCAGGCTTCTCTAAGTATAAGAATTAGTAAAGTAGGACCATGGACAGCTCCCAATAGAATTTCCTAAAAAAAATATTAAATTCCTTTTATAAGGATGAAAGTAACAGTTGAAACAACCTCAGTGACAACTCAAATTGTGTAACAAAACCCATAATCTTTTAATTACCCCGTAATCCATTGCAGAGTGGAGTCTGGGCAACTGAATGGAGGTAGCAGAGTGTTTTAATGGCTGCATGCCCTTCCTGATGCCAATGCAGTTTTGTATATACTCAGTGTGCCCAGAGAGAGAAATATCTGCCTCTACCTAAGATTGAACTCACAGCCTCTTGACTGTGAGGTGAGAGCTCCACCTCTAGACCACTGCACCACTCCAAAGGTAACAAAGCCCATGATACTTGCAAAAGTAGGTGATAGATAGATAGATAGATAGATAGATAGATAGATAGATAGATAGATAGATAGATGATAGATAGATAGATAGACAGTTTGTTGCCTGATTAGTCTTACGACCATATCAAAGAAAATAAAAGTAAAATACAAGGTATATTTCCAGCATAAAATAGGTAAAAGCCTCCAAAGGTAACAAAGCCCATGATACTTGCAAAAGTAGGTGATAGATAGATAGATAGATAGATAGATAGATAGATAGATAGATAGATAGATAGATAGTTTGTTGCCTGATTAGTCTTACGACCATATCAAAGAAAATAAAAGTAAAATACAAGGTATATAGAAATATACAAGGTATATTTCCAGCATAAAATAGGTAAAAGCCTAAAAAGGACATAAAGTACAGTTGACAATAAAACAAAACATGATCAGTATCTACAATGACTGGTGCAGTGCATATACATATCCTCTCATATGGTATGGCAAACTATGGTTGTACCCATATTTGTCCCTGGAATCTAACAACTGATATCTTACTCTAGAATAGACACAAATAATTTTCAAAAAAATGTTTCCAGAAAAAAAAGATTGACTGTCATGAAAGTTTCCAGTACAATTTAAACAGTGAAAAACACATGTTTAAAATTATTTTTCAGGTATATTTTAAAGAGATATTTGGAATACCTGAAGCTGATGGACAGTTGATAGATAGTCTTCAGTTTATTTGGAGAAGACACAGTATAACTAAAAATGAAAACTACCTACGATACTGAGATGCAGTAACAAAACAAAACAAAAAACACCCAAAAAAACCCCACATTGACATGAAATCACAAAACATATGATTCGTTGTTGTTTTCCTGTTTTCTTGGGTAAGAAGCTTATTATTTGTTTAGATAAGACGGTTATCTTAAATAGGTAAAGATCTGCAGCTGACAGTCTTTAGGCTAAATCTAGTCAACAAAAAAAAAAAAAACCCAAGGAAAAGGAATATGCAGCAGTTATCTTTTGTTTTGATACTGAGAGTTGCAAATGGTTGTGGAAATCTCTGTGTCACCTCTGTATGTGAATCATGGTGTTTTAAAATGGAGGTAAATTGTCTTTCTTGCTTTAAAGGAACCAATCATAATTAGCTTGATTATATTTTAGAATCAGGTTGTAGACAGATCTTCTTGGAGAACATTTATGTATGTGGTCAATAAGAGTTGACACCAATTTGATTTGCAAATAGTGAGTCAATGTTAGGGGAGCTACAGCTTATATTTCTTTTGCTTTTGGCTATGTTATGTTTTTCTAAACATTTTTTTCTACAATTGTTGCTAATAGTAAATGCCAAAACTATAGGCACTGTTCATTTGCTTTTCGGTAACTGTAAATGTACAATAATGTCACAATTTGTGTAATACATAGGTAACTGTTGTGTTGAAGTAACTTCCATCTTTTTTCATAGTACAAACTGAGTTGGAGGACTCATTCAGTTTGGTAAAATTGGTGAGCAACTAATGATTAAAATGGTTAAAAGCTCCAAGCATTCAGTAGATGATCTAATACAAAAGAATAATAATTATGATGCAGTTTAAGAGGATGGTCTCAGTTGGAGTTATAAAACAAGTTAATCATACTGTGGCTGCTCACCTTTATTTGTTCCAATGAAAATAGTCTCACCAGCTTACAGTACAATGTGGCACAATTCTGGAACAGGAGCAAACTACATTTTTTGACTCTCTCTCTTCTTCTTGTGCCATATCCATCATTTTCAATCATGTTGGCAATCCTATTTTTATCAACAGCCGCCCACATCAACATCTGCATACATGAGAAGCTAGAATCCATTATATCCCCATATATTTTGATAGTCTAAAAATTAAACCCCCTTGGGTTTTTTTTTGCTTCTCCCTACATCCATATCGTCTATGGAATGATGGAATTAATGGCGCTCAGTTCATGAACTATCCAGGGGCATCCATAGCAGAGGTGATTTTCAATTTTTTTTTACTACCGGCTCTGTAGTAAAAGAGTGTGGCTTGGTGGGCATGGCTTGGTGGGCATGGCAGGGGAAGAATACTGTAAAATCTTTAATTCCTCCCCAATCCAGGGGAAGGTTACTGCAAAATCCCCATTTCCTCCCAATCATCTGGGACTTGGGAGGCAGAGAATAGATGCGGTGGGGACCAGTCAGAATTTTTACTACTGGTTCTCCAAGCTACTCAAAATTTATACTACTGGTTCTCCAGAACTGGTCAGAACCTGCTGAAATTGACCTCTGATCCATAGGATGATTAACAAAGGGGGGTTGCAGGGTTTTTTTAATGCCACTCATGCAAGAAAAGGGGCAGTGCTTCTGTAATATGATCAAATGTTGCCATCTTGACCTTTTTGATCACCCTTGAAGACACTCTTGGAAACATCTGTTTTTAAACACTAGATACTTCAAATAATAATGTTGCTTCCAGGAAGCCGTCATTAGGTTTTAAGATCGATTGTAGGCTTTCTTATTGTGTACCTGGTACAATATATCAAAATAAATTTTGATCTGCTTAATAGGTGAAGAGAAAACCATTGGAAAACTGAAGATAAAATAAAGTTGAAATCAGATATTTTTCTAATACAGGTAGTCCTTGACTTACAACAGATTGTTTAGTGACCATTCAAAGTTACAACAGCATTTTTAAAAAAGTGACTTGTGACCATTTTTTCATACTTACGACAGTTGCGGTATCCCTGTGGTCATGTGATTCACATCTAGGCAGTATGACAACTAGTTCATATTTATGATGTTTGCTGCGTTCCAGGGTCACATGATCATTTTTTTGCAACCTTCTGATAAGCAAAGTCAATAGGGAAGTCAGGTTCACTTAACAAATCTGCTAGTAATTTAACAACTGCAGTGATTCACTTAACAAATGTGGTCAGAAAAGTCATAAAATGGGGCAACATTCACTTAACAATTTTCTCATTTAGCAACATAAACACTGGCCTCAATTGTGGTTGTAAGTCAAGGACTACCTGTATTTCTTTTCTGAATAATAGCCTAGCCATTCACTTCTGTCATAGACTAACCACAAATAACCCTGTCTCCACATTACCTTCTTCATTTTACACAAAGTAATTTTAACTCAATCTAAGAACGTTAACAGAGTGTGATACAAAGTAGGTGAGACACAATTAGAAAGCAAAATGAGACAATCATATGTAGACAAAGGATGTTTGGGATACAATGGCAGCAAAGAGAAATCTTCCCGGTGGATGAAAATTGGTACCATTTATAATTTTTGTCCTAGAATATAATTGGGAATAATTATAGATAGGTAAAAGTATGAATGTATGAAAGCCATTCTGAAGCATAACTTTAGCCTTTGAAAGGTGTAGCAATTATCTCAGTTCAGTGTCATTGAAAATAACATCCCTTCAATTTCCTGCTGTAGGTAATTTGTAAATAACCATTTATGATCAAGCTTTGAGTAGGATCGTTGCTGATCTGTCAGTTCATATTACCCCCTAGGCCAACTTATTATAAGATTATTATAAAAACTTTTTCATACTTTATGGATTTTATAATCTAGTTTACATTCTAAGATGTCCTATGATGTCTCATTCAAATCTTAACCAGCCTAGAACCTGCTTAGCTTCTAAGGTCAGATACTATGTATTGAGACCTTTTATTAAAAAAAACACTTGTGTATGTTAGGCTTCCCTTTTCCTTGCAACAAGGAGCAAAATTGCTATGATTTACTGCTAATGGTAACAAAAACAGCAGATGATACCCTGCATCCTGATGATTAGCTGATTGACCAATTATCTGGGACCAAGTAGCAGATGTGCAGGTTACACAGGAGTTACTACATTATTTCTCAGTTATACTGAATATCATGTGAATTGCATTTTCCCAATTGATCATTTTGTTATTTTTATATGAGAAGTAGCAAATGCAATTATTTTTGTGAAAGACAGAAATGAGCAATTTGTGGCCCATCAAACCTTGAATTCTTGCTACCTTCAAAGCTGATGGAAGTTGAAATTCAGCAACATTTATATGATCTAAGTGCCCAGCCCTGGATTACAGCAGAGCAGCACAGCTAGACAGAATGCTCATATTATGACAATCCCATGTTAAATGTCCTTAATTTTTCATGTTATAATAAGGATTGTGATCAATATTTCAACCCATTATGCAGCTGCCATGAGATAAATTCTATTTGGTTGTTGCTCATACTCAATAAAATCTTTAAGATGATAAAGGTAGAGACTTATCAAACCTTTATTGCCAGACTCTGTATTTATCTGAGTTTGATTATGAACCAGCAATCCAAGGTCTTTAGAAAAGTCTGCTTATTTTGATATTTAGGGGTCAGGCTTCATGAACATTATGCTTCCTTAGAAGTTTTAACATGTATAAATTTGAACTGTATTTACTCAGATATTGATTATACTGATTTTAATATATTTATGATTTGGTAAGATTTGACTTACCAAGTCATTGTCTTGTTGGCACTTAATCAATCAATAGCTTATAATTATTAAGATCAAAACCTACACAAATTCTAAAGATGTTTACTCAGAAGTAAGTGCTACTGCATACAATGGGATTTACTATCAAGTACATGCACTTAAGCTTGTTAGAAAGATCAGCAGAACAATTAATTTCATGAACCAAAACATATATCTACATCAGAATCCATACGGTTGAGAATTTGGATATACTGTAGGTTGTTATTCCTTCATGGGTATAAACATTTATATATAAGCATAAAATGTATTAATGCTGGAAGAGACATGCTCAAAAATGTGTCATAGTAAAAAATATACTACACTAAAATGTGTGTAGTACAAGGAAAAGCAGATGGGCATGTATAGAAATATTTGTGCTGATTTCTACAAAATAAAATTGTCAACTACTGTAAAATGGACAGAATTAATATAATGCTGAGAGAAACTAATCCTATTGACAGATTCATCAATCCCTAACTGTAACTTAGAACTTCATTTAGTTCACAGATAAAGAGCTTCCAAGAAATCTTTAACTTAAATAAATCTAAATATAACACTTTTAACTTGTGCTAAAAACAATTATAACAGTATGAAAAAAGTTTATGGAAGGGAATGCTGATTTAGCCAGTTATGTGTTTGCAATAGATTTCTGAATGTTTTTTCAGGGAGCATATGATGCCCTTGAAACTTAATATAATTTGTACTTAAAAAAACAACAACTCAATGCAAACCAATATAAAATAAGGGGAGAAAAAAGAAAGTAAGCAAATATAAAAGCAAAAAATGTAAAAAAGAAAGAAAGAAAAATGATACAAAGAAGTGACTTTCTATATTTTTCACAGCAGTTCTAAGGCCAATTATTTTTAACACTTTTCTCTAAAGTTATTGCATAATATTCTTCTTTCTACTATCTGTTTATAATCACAAGTTTGTTTGTTTTTTACTCCCCCAAAAAATCTATCAGATATTTCAGTCACCAATAAATTTATTTATTTTATTTATTTATTTTGTCATAACAATATATGTAGGTATCATACAAAAAGATTATATAATATATAAACACATATATGGGTAAATATAAGGAGGTATAAGCATATATGTATATAGGAAGAAGAAAGAAAAACAATAGGACAGGAACGGTAGGCACGTTTTGTGCGCTTATGCACGCCCCTTATGGTCCCCTTAGGAATGGGGTGAGGTCAATAGTAGAAAGTTTTTGGTTAAAGCTTTTAGGATTATGGGAAGAGACTACAGAGTCAGGTAAAGTATTCCAAGCACTGATGATTCTGTTACAGAAGTCATATTTTCTCAATCTAGATTAAAGCGGTTGACATTAAGTTTAAATCTATTGGTTGCTCTTGTATTATTGCAATTAAAGCTGAAGTAGTCTTTAACAGGAAGGACATTACAATAGATTCTGTGAGTTAAACTTAGGTCTTGTCGTAGGCGACGGAGTTCCAAGTTTTCTAAGCCTAGGATTTCAAGTCTGGTGGGATAAGGTATTTTGTTGTTTTCAGAGGAATGGAGAACTCTTCTTGTAAAATATTTCTGGACATGTTCAATTGTATTGATGTCAGAGATGTTGTGAGGGTTTCAAACAGGTGAGCTGTATTCTAGAATTGGTCTAGCAAATGTTTTATATGCTCTGGTTAGTAGTGTGGTGTTTTAGGAAAAGAAGCTACGCAAGATTAGGTTTACAACTCTTAGAGCTTTTTTTGCTATGTAGTTGCAGTGGGCTTTGGCACTTAGATCATTTGACATGAAAACTCCAAGGTCTTTAACGGGAATGGGGTCATCTGTAAGGTAATGTCCATCTAGTATGTACTTAGTGTTTGGGTTCTTTTTTCCTATATGTAAGACTGAGCATTTGCTGGTTGAGATTTGGAGTTGCCAAGTTTTAGACCAAGCGGTTAGATGATCAAGGTCTTTTTGAATGATAGATGTATTGTCTGTGGTATTAAATAGTTTGACATCATCAGCAAAGAGAACACAATTACTTGAGATGTGGTCACAAAGATCATTAATGTATAGTATAAAGAGTGTTGGTCCAAGGACGCTGCCTTGAGGGACGCCAATCTTGACAGGAACAGGATTTGATAAAGCATTGCCAATTTTGACCACTTGTTGTCTGTTAGACAGAAAAGCAGATATCCATTTGTGAAGGGGTCCTGAGATGCCATAGGATTTTAGTTTTAGGAGAAGTTTATCGTGTACTACTGAGTCAAAAGCTTTGCAGAAGTCTATGTAGATTGCATTTATTGTTTTGCCTTGATCAAGATTTGTAGTCCATATGTTTTTACAGTGGAGTAGTTGTAAGTTACATGATAATTTTTTCCGGAAACCAAATTGTTTATTGGAGAGTAAGTTGTTAGTTTCTAAGTGTGAGGTAATGGATTGGTTGATGATTGATTCCATGACTTTGCAGGTGACGCAGCACAAAGAGATAGGTCTGTAATTTCCGACTATGCTGGGGTCTCCTTTTTTGAAGATGGGGATGACTGTGGCTTTTGACCAAAGTTTGGGAAGGGAACTGGTAGTGAAGGCTTTATCAAAGAGTATGCTTAGGGGTTCTGCTATATTAATGGAAAGTTTTTTTAAGAAGTATGCACATAGTCCATTGGGTCCAATAGATAGCGATGGTTTTAAGTTATGAAGAGCTTTTCCAACGTTATCTTCTGTGAAATCTATATGGGTTAAGTCATCATAATCATTGCTGGTACATTTATGGAATGTCGGATGTGTGTTATCGGAGTTAACAAAAACTGAGCCAAAGAAAATGTTGAAGAAGTTTGCTTTAACTGTTTCGTCATTGCATTCTTTGTTGTTAGAATCTTTTAGTGGTGGGATGGATCTTGAGTCTTTAAGTTTATTGTTAACAAAATTATAAAAGGCACGATTGGAATTTGTGCGCAGAAGGTTCTCTTCTTGCTTGGTGTGGTAATTTGTGCATTCAGTTTTTATTTGGTTGCATATATTTCTGTAGCGGATTTTGAAATTTGCAACATAGCCTTTTTTGTTTCTTCTCCAGAGGGATTTTTTTTTTGATTGAAGCTTTTTTATTGATATGGGTAGTTTGCTTTTCCTGATCATGGTAGTCATTTGTGGTACATATAGTTTAATGACTCTATTGATCTCAAGTAGGAAGACTCTATAGTGGTCTTCAGCGGTTATGCAGGTTGCAAATAGATTTTGCCAGTCCAGAAATGAAAGATCGTTGTTTATAAGGTCGTAATTGGCTTTTTTGAAGTTGTAGTTGGGAATACTATTGTTATGACGATTTAAGTATGGACATATATTGAGACGAAAATCAATCATGCAGTGGTCACTGTTGGAAAAAGGTTCTTTAATTTGTAGTCCGTAAATTGAATTTGGGTTGTTGCAGAAGATGAGATCAAGGCAGTTGTTGAGTCTTGTATTATTGGTTACAAGTTGTTCAAGACCTAGGTTTGTAACAGCGTTGTATAGTGTAGTATGGATTGGGTCAGTTGAACATTCATTAGTTATCCAGTTAATGAGAGGTAGATTTAGGTCACCCAGGAAGATGAGAGGATATGGGCAAGAGGTAGCCCATGTTAGCATTGAGGTTAGCATATTTGCATGGTTAATGTCATAGTCAGGGGCTCTGTAGCATAGTAAGAATCGAAGAGTAGTGTTAAGGGATAGGTCGCATACAATAGTTTCAGGAAGAGAAAGTTTATGTGCTACTTGGATATTTTTTAGATTCAGTGACTTTTTGTAAAAGATAGCCACTCCACCACCTCTTCGGTTTTCACGATCTGATCGATAGACTTGATATTCTTTGTTTGAGATAATGGAGTCAGGAAGGGATGAATTCAGCCATGTTTCACAAACAAAAATGATATCAAATGTGCCACTGTTTAATAAGAGGATAAATTCAGGTAATTTGTTAACAATGCTTCTTGCATTTATCAATTTGCATTTGAGATCTGTAGTGATTGGTGTTGAAGAGGTAAGGGGCATGCATACCTAGTTTTGGATGTTAGTAGGTTGGGGGTTGTGTACAACAGGTGGTTGAATAGATGGTTGGATGGCTGGTTGGATGGCTGGTTGGATGGCTGTTTGGATGGTTGGTTGGATGGCTGTTTGGGTGGTTGGTTGGATGGTTGGTGAATGGCTGTTTGGATGGCTGGTAAGATGGTTGGTTGAATGGATGGTAGGGTGATGGGTACTTGATTGAATGTTGGGATGGCTGGTTGATTGTTATGGATGATGGGGGGTTTGGAGGTGATTTTTTGGTTGTAGGCTTTATTTTTTATGCAATCAGCACGGTAGTCGATGTATAGGTTGGATTCACCATTGTCTTGTCTTCTTTTAAGTTCTGTGCGAAGTTCACGAGAACATATCCGTTGTAGAAAAGATAGATCAGGACGTGATCTAAGTTTACTGTAGGCAGGGTTGGTTTTAGCAATTGAGTTTATGGTATAAATGAATTTACGTTTGCTGTCCTCATTTATACATGTGACTCTACAAAATCTTGGTGCTGTTGACCCATCGCTGTTTTTATATTCTGGTCCATCTCTGGAGACAGCAATTATTTCATTTGGGAAGATGGTTGATGAGTTATAATTTCCAATTATGTTGTGAATCTTATTGATATCTGGTTCGTTAGTGTTTTCTAGTCCAAATAATATTGCATTATTTATTTTTTGTCCTCTCTCCATTGATCTCTGATTAGTTAGTTGGTAGTTATTTGTTGTTTAGGTTGTGTTGTATTAATTAGTTGTCTAGGTTGAGTTGTAGATTGTGTATTAGGTTGTGTATTATGTGATGATAGATGAGTTGGGAAGAGATTTAGATCATTTGAGTTTTCATTTTTTAGTGTTGAAATTTGTTTTATCAAGTTTGTGAAACTTTGTTCAATAACTGTTAAAAAATTTTTCTCTAAGTTTTGTTCAATATTTTGTATTCTTTTTTCTAGGTTTTGTTCAATAGCTAGTAATCTTTTATCTAAGTTTTGTTCAATAGTTATTATTCTTGTTTCTAAGATTTTATCAGCATTGGATTTTCTGGCTGGCATAGTGATATTTTGAGTTTTGAAGTAGTATTTTGCTTATTTCTTTGTTTTATTTCAAACTCTTTCCAATAAAGGTAGTGTTTTTTCTCTAATTAATGAGATTTTAACTGCCTTAGCAAGACCTGTCAATTTCATCAATCATCCCTCCATAGTGGGTAGTGTAGAATCTTCTCATCTCTGGAAAGACACGCCATAGAACGGGGACATCCAATTTTAGCAACTGTAGGATTTGTCCACTACAACTTCCAGAATCTTCCACCCAGCCAATTTTGGCAGTTGAAGTCCGCAACTCTTAAAGTTGCCAAAGTTGGACACCCCTGCCTTAGAATAATCTCAATACAGTAATTCTATATTGACATAATCTTCCATGGACTTTTTTTCCTAGCTGTTTATTTACTAGCCCTAAAAAAGAAAAGTTCTGGATTCAATTGAATAGATGCCTTTGAAACTTAAGAGAAAACCAGCAACAAGGATTTTTCTACCTTTTCTTACTGCAAAGATGATTTCCTTGCCTCCAGAAGCTGTGGGTGCTCTAACACTGGAGGTTTTTAAGAAGAGATTGGACAACCGTTTGTCTGAACTGTATAGGGCAGTGATGGCTAACATTTTTGGGACCAAATGCCCAAAGCACACCTGAACCCCCAAAATGCAATATGCATGCACCCCCACATATGTGCCCCCCACGCATGCATGTATGGGCCCCCTCACATGCCTCACTCCTGTGCATGCCCCCTGCCCCCTGTGTATACATGCATGGCTCTCTGCAGACCCCAACCCCAGTGCATGCGCATGCAGCCCCCCACATGTGCCCCCCACACACACATGCACACACATCCCCTGCATGCACCTCGCCCAGCACATGTGTGGCAGAAACCTGAAGACCAGCTGGCCGGCGGGAGGCATGCGCTCATGTGCAGTGGAGATAAACTGGGCGATGGGTCACGTGCTGTAAGTTCGCCATCACGGGTATAGGGTTTCTTGTCTGAGTACGGGGTTGGACTAGAAGACCTCCAAGGTCCCTTCCAACTCTGTTATTCTGTTATTCTGCTTTCTGCATACTGTACATCCTTCAAAGTGGGAAGATACCATTAAAAAAAAAAAGTTGTTATGAAGAATTCTTAACAGGGAGAGGTCCAGCTGCTTTTTTAATTGCTTCAGTTATCTGAGCTTTCACAATACGCCTGCGAAATTAACTATTTGTCCCAGTATGTCTAGTTAAGAAATAAACTACATGTGTAGATTTTCGACTGGAAGAGGGCCTTTTGGATTTTGTTGCAAATAAAAAGAAATATGGATATTATTTTTGTTATGCAACCTTTAAATAAATCTAAATAAACTGAATGTATTTCTCATTCCCCTTTTATCTTTTTTTTTGTTAAAGCCCCTTAATATTTATCTGAATCACGTCTTGCTCAAAATTATCTTTTAGCAAATTATGCACTTCTGTGTTTTTTTTAAAAAAGTTTTTTATCCTTGTATGTTGGATGCTATCTTTTAACTCTCAGGATTTGTTGTTTCTTCCCTATTTCTGAGTGCCAATATTTTAAACATGATTTTAACTTTGAGGATTTGTTCCTATATATTATTGACAAATTATTCCATTGAGCAAAGCACTGTTATCAGCAGGTTATTCCTACCCAAGGAGAAGCAACATGTGTAGTAGCTGAGAAGAAACAATGGGAAGAGCTCAATGTTCCGAGTATTTGTTTGTGTGAAATATAGAAACAGCAGGGGCCTCTGGCATGCAGTTTTGCTCAAACTCAAATGATAAATGAGTGAAAGTTACCTTGGTCAGGCCAGGTTTCCGTGTGAAAGCACCACATGCAGCTAACCTTCTAAAGCTTTATTGCTAAACCTAGGAGCTTCAAAAATGTCTGGGTGAAACTCAAAAAACAAAAACCTTCTGATCATTTGCTGCCAGTTAAGACATGTTCATCTTTTGTATCCGTAACTGGATTCAGAGTCAACGAGGCAAAACAACTGCTGGAAATTGGATAAACTTTTAATGAAAGCTCATTCTTCTCTTCCTCCTCTTTTGGCTATGTGACTCCATGGTTTTGCTTTTCAGATGAGCCTATGCACAGCCCCCATTAAAAAAAACAAAACTATTCTCTTTTTAAATTATTATTTATTTAATAATTAATACATTATTTATTTTGTTATTGTTTTAACACAACTGTCCCAAAAGAAAGAGAAGGTAACACATATATCAAAATAAAAAGAAACAAATATACCAATAAGTCATATATACGTACAAGTCATACATCTCAATTTTTAAACAGTATGTTAAACCTTGACTTTGCATAGGCTTGCTAAGATGTACCTGAACAGTTCTCCAATATGCTGGAAGTGCAAAAAAGTATATGGAGCATATTACCATTTATGGTAGACACGTCCATCTGCAAAAAAAATTTGGTCCAAAATTAGAAAATGGCTGGAAGAAATAACTGACCAACACGTAGACTGGAAACCAGAGACCTTTTTGCTGGGAATACTCAATAGGAAATATAGTAAAGAAATAAGATATCTAATTTTACACATAATAACAGCCACAAGAAAATCTTTTACACAGAACTGGAAAAATGAGAACATACCATCGGAGGAGGAAGTGATAAGGAAAATTCTGGATTTATCTATCTACTGAGATAGATAAATTAACAAAGGAGATAAAAGAAAAGGAAGATACAGAGTATTATATATTATGGAATATATTGTATAATTGGATAGAAATTAGAAATGGTAAATGACAAAAAAGGGGAAAGGTCACAAAAAACGGTATTTTTTAAAAAAATAAAAAGTATTTAAAAAAACAAACTGTGACCTTGCATATTATCTATTCTTTCCAAGACACTATGGAAGAACCATTTCAAAGGCTGAGAATGCATATGATTCATTAAGCAGTCTTTGACATCTAATATAACAATTGTCTTTCCAAAAGCAACACTCCAACCTTAATAGATTCAAAATTCTTCAAACAGATTTTATTGGGGGGTGGGGGGGCATTGGTATATAATTGAACAGCAATTTTTTTTTATGAATTAGGCTTGCCTTAAGATAATAAGAAATGCATTTAATAATTTACATAACAAAAAGGAAATTCTGTATTTGAAATTTCTAGGTAGTATCACTATTTATTTTTGTAAATATTTTTGTCCATAGGCTTGAATTGAGAGCTTCACTTCTTAAAAAAAATAAAACCAAAATTATAGGAACTTTGAATCCTACCTATAAAACTTTGGGCCTAGATTGAGAATACAACAAATCTTATCTCTGAAATATAACATCATTCCATAATTTTAGAAAGCTATATTATTTACATACATGGTATTTTACTCATAATATGTCAGTTATATTATTTATGAGAAACATTTTGATGATGAAGATGTTGGGTTAGAAACTAGGAGAATGTGAGTTCTCATTCTTTAGTCCTGGAAGATAGTTCAGTGAGTTTGGATCAGTCACTCTCTCACACCTAACCCAACTCACAGAGTAGTAGGACTATTATGTATATAACTTTGAGCTATACAAAATAATGATATGAATCTGATTTAAAAAGTTAACCTCTCAAAAGACTTAAAAATATAATTAACAAACTGAATGATAACACAATTTCACAATCAGCACAATTTTTTTACAGGAAGTTTTTGCTTAATGTCTGGCTGTTTTATGACTGTTTGAAGTTAACAGAGCCATGGAATAAACCCATAAAGCACCCCCTGTTGACATAAAGGTCATGCCCCCCTCTTGATCACATGAATGCATGTTAGACAGGTCAGTTTTATCACCCATCATGGCATTCCTCAATCACGTGACTATCCCACCTCTAAAAGGGCCTAATGGGAAAAACTGTAATGATGAAGACATCAAGGCCAACCTCTTCAACATGTTCTTCAGTTCAGTCTTTGTCAACAGCAATGGCTTTTGCCCAACATTTCCTAGTCGTACACAACTAATTGCAATGATCTCCTACATATTGATTTTACAGAAGATAACATTGAAAGGGCACTACGCAACCTAAAGCCATCTCTATCTGTTGGCCCTGATGGATTACATGACTATTTCTTGAAAAAACTTTCTACTGCCATAGCCAAACCTCTAAGCACAATCTATGAGATATCTTTTAGAATCAACTCCTTGCCTGATCTATGGTCATTAGCCATGGTCATTCCTATCTTCAAAAAAGGAGACCCCAGCCTAGTTGAAAATTACAGACCAATCTCACTATGTTGCATCACCTGTAAAGTCATGGAATCAATTATAAACCAATCCATCACACTCCACTTAGAGTCAAACAACCTGCTTTCTAACAAGCAATTTGATTTCCGGAAAAATTTGTCCTGTAATCTGCAACTCCTACATTGCAGAAACATTTGGACCACAAAACTCGACCAGGGTAAAGCAATAGAAACAATTTACATAGACTTCTGCAAAGCCTTTGATTCAGTGGTACACGACAAACTACAGTTAAAACTAAGCTCTTACAGCATTTCTGGATCCCTGCACAGCTGTGTTCCTATCAAACAGACAACAAGTAGTCAAAATAGGGAGACCCTTGTCAAACTTGACACCAATAAACAGCGCGTCCCCCAAGGCAGCGATTTAGTACCCAAGCTCTTTTTACTTTACATAAAGGACCTTTGCAATCATTTTATAAGCAACTGAGTCCTCTTCACTGATGATGTAAAACTATTTAACACCACCGACAATGCTACTGCTCTACAAAGCAACCTTGACAATATGTCAGAATGGTCGCACAATTGGCAACTCCAAATCTCAACCAACAAATGTTCTGTCTTACATATTGGCAACAAAAATCAGAACACCAAACACAAGCTGGGCAGATATGACCGCAGATGCCCCACGTCAAAGACCTAGGAGTACTCATCTCAAATGATCTAAGCCCCAGAGCTCACTATAACAGCATCGCCAAAAAGGCATTAAGATTTTGTGAAGCTTCTTCTCCAGTAAAATTGAACTGCAAACTAGGGCATACAAAACCTTTGCCAGACCAATTCTTGAATCCAGCTCATCTGCCTGGAATCCACACTGTATATCGGCCATTAATACAATTGAATGGGTCCAGAAGTATTTCACGAGAAGAGTACTCCACTCCTCTGCTCACAATAGAATACCTTATGCCACCAGGCTTGAAATTTTGGGCTTGGACAACCTGGAACTGTGCTACCACCTACAGTCTGACCTAAGTATAGTACACAATATTGTCTGCTATAATGAACTACCTGTCAACGACTTCTTCAGATTCAACCGCAATAATACATGGGCAAACAATAGATATAAACTCAACGTAAACTGCTCTAAACTTGATTGTAGAAAATACGACTTCAGCAACAGAGTGGTCAATGCCTGGAATGCTCTACCCGACTCCGTTGTTACATTCTCAAACCCCCATAGCTTCAACTTTAAACTGTCTACCGTGGACCTCACCCCATTCCTAAGAAGTCAGTAAGGGGTCGTGCATAAGTGCACCAGCGTGCCTACTGTCCCTGACCCATTGTCCCATTTATTTATGACGTTTTTTGCCACTTCCCAGCATTTTTTTCCAGTTTCTGACAGAAAACACCTATTCAAATGAATGTTTCACTTAGTGACTATGGTATTTATTTAATGACTGTAGTGTTCACTTAATTATCATGCAAGGGCTCAGTTGTAAAAGTTGTAAGTAAAGGACTACCTATGCCTGTGATTTTAAAATAAGGATTATACCAAAGGGTTAATTTCTCATGGGAACAAAAAATAATCAAAATTTAATTTGTTGCCCAATAAAGTTCATGTTTGCTTTAAGAGTCTGAAATACAATAATATTTCAGCTACAAATATAACCAAGTACTTGCTTAGATTTCAAAATTATTTGAAGTTATTCTAAGCAATAACTTGTATTGAGCCAACATATTTGATTTCTTCTCATTCTATTAAAAATAGTGTTTAGTATGTATGAGCAGTAATACAATCTGAAAATCCAGGAAAATTATTCATATGGGAATTGCAACTTTTAAAAAGGGAACCTTGTGATCTGATCATTCCAATCATTCCATTATCAATCATTAACACTTGCTAATTTGTCTAAACTATCTGAGTGGATAGAAATATCTTTTAAAATATATATCATGAAGTTTGATTTGCTTTTACAACATTTATTCTTCTCCATAGATATGTAGATATTTTAAACTGCCTATCACTATGGCATGTAATCAATCAATCCATTAATCAATATTGATATGTGCTACATAATTTAAAACTTTCAAATCTACAAAGAAGCATATTTTGGCAGAATAATTATTTCTAAATATTTAAAAGAGTTAAAAGAACAAAAAGGAAATATATTTTTTCAACATGTTTCCATAGAAACCTTATTACCTTTTGGGAAATATTAGATTTATTCCAATGTATTGTATATCAAGAATATTTACCATGTTGCCTCTGTAAAATTAAATAAAGAATTGTCAATAAGATTCCAAAACATACTCTGTATACAGTAATAATTTTTATTAAGTTATATAGTTTGAATCCTGCCAACTTAGCAGTTTGAAAGCATGCAAATGCAAGTAGATAAATAGGTACCACTTCAGTGAGAAGGTAACGGTGTTCCCTATGCCACAGCATATAGTCATGCTGGCCACAGGATCACGGAAGTGTGTCTTCGGAGAACACTGATTCCCTCTGCTAAAAGAAGGAGATGAACACCAACATCTTGAGTCAGACATGACTTGACAGAGGAAACTTTTCCATTACTGGATAGCTTGAATATCACTAGTTTGTTTAATTACACAAGGAAAAGGTTCTGTAGCCAAATAAATTATAAGATGAGATAACTAGACATCCTTGATGGATTCCACATTACATCTTAACTACAGTATAAATTATTCTATTTGTAATAATAATAATAATATTGAATGTTCAGTTGCCTGAGTTTCATATTTAATGAATAAAGTAAATAATAATAATAATAATAATAATAATAATAATAATAATAATAATAATAATAATAATAATAATATACTTGGTTGATACCTAGGATGCTGGCAGCAACCTGTCTCAACCATTAGTACCAGTCAATCGTATTTGTGACACATTTTTAAATGTTCAGTTGACTGAGTTTCATGAACTATGTTTAATGAATGAAAGAGATAATAATAGCAGTGAAGGTTTTATTTACCATGCACTTAAGCAGAAGGATAAAAATAATACACTGTAACCCAGGAAATGAACATGGAAAGAAAACTATTTTTTTCATAAAATGTTCCAAAATTTAGTCTGTATTATATCAAATAAAGTAACAACAGTTGAATTCTTACAGCAATCACCAATAATCTTATATTATCAAAAGCTTGGTGTCTTTTAACAAAACCAGATTATATAGGATATATTGTTGATTGTAACACCTTCTGTAATCTTTGTGATAAAATTGCAGTCAATAATTCTGAGAATGAGAGAGCTGTATGGAGTAACTGAAGCTGTCGGTGTGAGCTTAAACAGACTCCAGTGGATTGTAGAGGACAGGAAGGTCTGGAGGAACATTGTCCATGGGTTGGCGATGGATCGGACAGAACTTCACACCTGCATCCGTTAATATTGGATAACAACATTACCATTGTATAGGGCTTATAAAATGTTATGGATAACATTCTTTTTTCAAATATCTGTTCAGGAACCAAGATTTCTTTATATTTTGATACAGTTGTGTAGAATACTCAGCTGGCACTGGCTTTCATAGAATCCATTGTGTCAAATATTTCCTATGTTGTTTAAAGTGGCTAAATTCTCTAAATATATGCGAGAAACCATTGAAGTATTTTATTGAAAAAGCCTTGAGTCTGTTCAGGAGTTATCTCTATATTTAGCTATAAACATGTCTGTAGAACTTTTAAAAACATAAAAATTAATTGTGCTTTAATCTTTTTGTAATGCGCCAAAGGAATCTTTAATTATAGGAATTATGCTACATAATTTCAACTGAAAAGTCTACAGTTTCCCTGATTTTTCCTTGTTCTCAATATGTCTCCCTAATATATTTCAGCGAAAATTCTATGCCAGAGGCATACAATTAATCAAATACCAGTTTAGGTGTTTCTTGCTTATTTATTCAGGTTTCTTTAACTTTGCTTTCCAAATTTTTATAAGCTTTGTACTTTCTCATATTCCTTGAAGCAGATGCTATAATCTTCCTCTCTATATAAGCTTTAAATGCATCCTAAACAAATCTTTGTTTTTTTGTCTCTGTGTAACCCACAAAACTACTTTTGAATTTCTATACAGAAATTCTTGATATATAAGAATATTGACTGAGTTTCTGAATTTGAGGGCAGTCCTCAGATTTAGTCCTTGGATAAACATTCTCTTTTAGAGTAACAAAAATATTTTAAAATTATATTGCGTTAGCCACTATCAGATTTAAGTGTCACTCGAAGAAATGATTCTAGAGTGGATCTCAAAGCATATGTGGTACAAAAAAATGATAACAACAATGATCTGTATGCATTTCAGAGGTGGGTTTCAGCAGGTTCTGACCAGTTCTGGAGAACCAGTAGTGGAAATTTTGAGTAGTTCAGAGAACCAGTAGTAAAAATTCTGACTGTCCCCATCCCCATCCCCATCTATTCTCTGCCTCCCAAATCCCAGCTATTCAGGAGGAAATGGGGATTTTGCAATAACCTTCCCCTGGATTGGGGAAGGAATAGAAATTTCACAGAATCCTTCCCCTGAAGTGGGATGGGAATGGAGATTTTATAGTATCCTTCCCCTACCATGCCCACCAAGCCATGCCACACCCACCAAGCCACACCCACAGAACAGGTAGTAAAAATTTTTGAAACCCACCACTGATAGAATAGAATGGAATAGAATAGAATTTTTATTGGGCAAGTGTGATTGGACACACAAGGAATTTGTCTTGGTGCATATGCTCTCAATGTGCATAAAAGAAAAGATACATTCATCAAGGTACAACATTTACAACACAATTGATGGTCAATATATCAATATAAATCATAAGGATTGCCAGATGAATTTGGACACCATTTTCCACATTTTAGGAAAAAAGGAATGAAGACCTAAATTCAGAAAACCAGATTTAGAAATTATTCCTTCTCCTGTACAGGTCCTCTTTGACTTTCAACTGTTTGTTCAGCAATTGTTCAAAATTACAATGGCACTGATCTTATGATCTCTGCCCAAAGTTACAGTTGTTGCAGCACCACACTGGTGACATGATTAAAATTGGGGCACTTGTCAGTACATCCATCCTAATGATAGTGGTGGAACTGCAACTCCCCCACCCGCCAATCTCTGTCCGCCATCTCAGCCATCCACCCAGCCCAAAAAAGCACAGAAAGCTGCCACAGCCCTGATCCCAGGCTACTTCGCCCTGCCCACCATGCTCAGGAGACCTTATCCCTCTTCCTGCTTCACCATGCCTGGAAAGTGCAGACTTTCTCCCCATCCCATCACTCCCAAGACGTCAGAGCTCTCTTCCCACCTCACCATGCCTGGATTTGCTTACTTTCCCCCCCAACTGCTTTCTAGCCTTCAGAATGATTGCCTTTGCTAGCTTCCTAATTGGAAAGCTTGTTGTTGTTGTTAGTTGTGAAGTCGTGTCTGACCCATCGCAACCCCAGGGACAACTTTCCTCCAGGCCTTCCTGTCCTCTACCATCCTCTGGAGTCTATTTAAGCTCACACCTACTGCTTCAGTGACTCCATCCAGCCACCTCATTCTCTGTCATCCCCTTCTTCTTTTTCCCTCAACCCTTCCCAGCATTAGGCTCTTCTCCAGTGAGTCCTTCCTTCTCATTAGGTGGCCAAAGTATTTGAGTTTCATCTTCAGGATCTGACCTTCTAAAGAGCAGACAGGGTTGATCTCTTCTAGGACTGACTTGTTTGTTTGCCTTGCAGTCCATGGGACTCTCAGGAGTTTTCTCCAGCACCATAGTTCAAAGGCCTCAATTCTTTGGCGCTCAGCCTTTCTTATGGTCCAACTTTCACAATCATATATTGCAACTGGGAAAACTAATTGGAAAGGCTCTATCTGAAGAATGACACTCCTTTTCATACTCTTTCATTTGAAAGGGTCCAAATCTCCCAGGCTGTAGCATATTTCCACCTGCTGGTGGGCCATGTAGCCAGCTGTGACCTCCAGGCCTGAGGTAGATTTCCATCAGTGGTGGGTTTCAAATTTTTTTACTACCAGTTCCATGGGTGTGGCTTGGTGGGTGTGGAATGGCTTGGTGGGCATGGCAGTGGAAGGATACTGTAAAACCTCCATTCCCACCTGATCAGCTGGGACTTGGGAAGCAGAGAATAGATGGGGGTGGGAATGGTCAGAATTGTACTACTGGTTCTCCGAACTACTCAAAATTTCTGTTACTGGTTCTCCAGAACTGGTCAGAACCTGCTGAAATCCACTTCTGATTTCCATGTGTTGCTGGTCACCAGGTATTCAGGACCTCCTCCATTCCTGGTACGCCCCATGCAATCACTTAACAACCCACCCTATCATTTAATGACTACAATTGGAAAAACCCAGGATTGTGCTCACTGAGCAAAGTGGTTGTGTTGGCGTCTTGCTCAATGACTGCTTTGCTCAATGACCAAGATGCTGGTTCTAACTGTGGTGGTAAGACAAGGACTACCTGTATCCTTTTTCCCCAATTATGTGAAATCCCAAATGCAGATTAAAATGCCTGTCATTATAACCTAAATAGGCATAATTTATTTAAAAGCTCAGTTAAAGAAAATGGCTATAGTTTATTTTACATGTGTAAAAAATTACCTGTAGATGCAAACATGTAAATTTACCTGTAAATTCATTTACCTGTAAATGTAAACATGTAAAAATTTACATGTGTAAAAATGTGCCTGTGGGAATAAAAATGCAGTATAGCACTTTACAGTTGCTATGGTAACAAAAGACTGCCTGAAGCAAAAGGAAATCATCCGATCTGTGATGAGGAAATAATCTTCAGTTCTGCCTAATGTTATTACAATCACCTCCAAATGTCATGAGAAAATGACATTTTATTCCACTTTTTGAAAGGCTGTGGACATACCAAGACATTCTCTGCTTTTATAGGCCATACCTGTGTCTCAACTTAGCCCCTGATCCATTATATAATAGAGCATTGTGTAATGGAGCAGGATGATGTGAAGGAAGAGTGACAAACAAAAATTCTTCTCTCTGACAGACATAACCCCAAATTACTTAGTAAAACAGATTATTGGAATAGGAAGAAACAGAGATACAGAGGAAGATTTGCCTAGTACAGAGAAATCCAAATGGGTATACTTATAAAGCTGTAACAATGCCTGTCTGTTAACTTCTCTCAGATATTAGATATGGCAAGCTTGATAAATAGCTCTTACATCAAGCACTTTAAAAGAAAAGGAATTAAGAGAATACACTCAACCAAAGTCATACATAAAGCTATAGTGGCTCATACATCTGGGTGGATCTCAGCTCTGGTTGGTAGCACTTCAACACTAAAAGGCTCCATAGGAAACACTGAAGATCTCTATTAGTCTGAATGGAAATTATAGCGTTAAGTTGCTAGCAAGCATTTATTTTACAGATGGTTATTTCATTCCCACTTACCCTGCCCCACTGTCTTTGTCAATTCCTTGAGCTTTGAGGGCTGAGGATGGCAACTATTACCTAAAATGGGTCTGAATTTGCCAAGTTGAAATATATAATAATAATAACAACAGAGTTGGAAGGGACCTTAGAGGCCTTCTAGTCCAACCCCCTGCCCAGGCAGGAAGCCCTACACCATCTCAGACAGATGGTTATCCAACATTTTCTTAAAAATTTCCAGTGTTGAAGCATTTACAACTTCTGCAGGCAAGTTGTTCCATTTACTAATTGTTCTGTCAGGAAATTTCTCCTTAGTTCTAAGTTGCTTCTTTCCTTGATCTTGTCATAGTCTAATCACTGAGAAGGAGAGTAGTGAAAAACTGTGGCCTTATACTACATCAGTCGCCCACTCAGCTAACCTATCTTGGTGATACCCTGCCTAAATTTCTTTCTTCATTTTCTCTCTCTCAAGTTTATCTTTCTTCCATGTTTTTCTAGGCTATATTTTCCTTTTTTTAAAAAAAACCCACAAACTTTTTCAGGGCTTGCTCTGAGGCCTGTCTGGAACCCATACCATATTTCAGACATCAATACAATTGAATGTGTCTAGAAATAGTTTACAAGAAGAGTTCTCCACTCCTCTGAATACAACAAAATACAACAAAATACCTTATGCCACCAGACTTGGCCTATTGACCTCATCCCATTCCTAAGAGGTCCATAAGGGGTGTGCATAAGAGCACAAACGTGCCTACTGTTCCTGTCCTATTGTTTTCTTTCATTATATCCAATCAATATAGTTATTACATACTTATGCTTATATATATATGCTTATATATTATATAGTTACTTTCATGCTTATGCTTATATATACTGTTGTGACAAAATAAATAAATAAAAAAAAATTAATCAGCAACTGAGTGAATTTTTAACCCATTTTATCCCTGGTTAAAATTTCTTACATTCTTAGTTTCAGCTTCTACATCTTCCTGCCAACAGCAAGACATAACTGTACTTTGCAATAGGGAAAGAGAATTCATTTTAACTGAGAAGATATAAAAAGGAAGCAAGATTTTAATGTTGCATAAAGAAACAAACAAAGATAGAATTAGCCACCAGAGTAGCAGAATAACAAAGTTGGAACGGACCTTAGAGGCCATCTAATTCAACCCCCTCTCAAGCAGGAGGCCCTATACCATTCCAGACAAGTGGCTGTCCAGTCTCTTCTTAAAAGCTTCCAGTGATGGAGAACCCAAAACAACCATGTCAAGTTTAAACAAATACCATGTGTGCTGTGTTGTGAGGCTGTTGCTTTATTGCTTATTCCACTATTGATATCAAATAATACAAGTGGAATAGAGAAACACATTGTGAGTTGGCATTGTAATAGACTTTGTGATATAGGTGTGACTAGGAAGAAGTGCCTGTACCAGAGGGGTAATTCTGAATTTCATATTTAAATTACAGCTATCTCCCCAGAGCTATCTGCTTCACACTTAATTAATTATCTGGATACTAATTCATGGGCTGTCAGAGGGTACAAGGATTTTGAGAAGAAAATAAATATGTCTAATGCAAATTCAAGATAAAGAATGGCTTGATGAGAAAACTGGAAGAAAGGAGCAATGTCAACTACTGCAATAAAAGAGAGGGATTTTATTGTGGTCATTCAGTTTAAACTATGAAATGAGGTTAAACCTAGTTCACAATAAAGCAAACACACCCATTCCTGAGCAGCTTTTCATATAAGCTTTCTTAGATATGACAGAATTGCATGCCCGCTATTATCTCTTGTAAAGCACACAGAATTCTAGTTTATCCCCATATAAAGTGTAGCTAAAATTGTTCTACCTGCATCTTAAATCATCTTCAGTGAAACAGATTTTAAATGTCCATTCCTGTCTATGCCAGTTTGGATAGCTAGAGTTCTTTAAAATATGTTTATCTACTCTGTTCCCTTGGGTCAGGGGTGTCAAACTCATGGCCCTCAGGCCAGATGCATCATGCGCTGGCCACGCCCACCTCCCATTTTAGCAAAGGGGGGAAAAGTCTCAACATATCACATGATGACAATGTGACGATGCGAGTTTGATAACCCTGCCTTGGGTAGCACAGAATTTCTTAAAGGCACATCATGCCACTCATCTTGTTGAGATGATTTCCTTTTGGGTGGGCAAAAAAAACCAGGAAAATGAAAGCATTAATTGTATATATTGTCACTGATTTTAAGGAAAGTACTGAAAATCTGACTTCTTCTGCTAACCTTTGCATGGAGCTTTTCTCCATCTGCTGGCTGCAAGGAATAAGCTCAGTTGAAATCAGGATTGTAGAACAATAATAGTAGCTAAACTATATTAAATGAGAAAGTTTTTTTTAAACATCAACCCCCAAATTTAACTATGTACATCCATAGCACATAGCACATGGCTTTAAGCAAAATATACCTAACTTTACTTTCTGTGCTTCTGAACAGTTTGTATGATGTTTCTGTTTGTGTTTTCATAGATCATACTATGTACCTTTTGTCTTCTGATGGTGGAGGAAAATATTTTTCAATTCCATCTAGTAGTAGAAAACTATCAGTAATTTTAACGTACTTGTGCTGAATATAAACTAAATGCCCCGAAGAACAAAACTGAAGCAATCCTGACACTGAAATCTTATTAAAATAAGTCCAGTACATTTAATTGTATTAAGCATCATATTCTATGTACTATCACTACAGTTACTATTGGTGGTTAATAAATATTCAGAAATCACATTATTTCTTTCTAACAATTTCCTTCTCTCCTTGGTTATTTTGTATCCTGACAAAATATGTATTGAAATCTGGAGATTCCTCAAATACATGAGAATAATATCAAAATGACCCTCACAATCTCTATTTACTAATGCCAGCATAATTATGGCTAGGGCAGGAATATTTTTTTGTGAGTGAATGAATGATTAACAATCGCAAAGGAAATAGTTTTTGGAGCTCATATAAAATAGATTTCTGCAGGTTCCTTTATTTATTTTCATTTATCTCTGCATATAGAAAGAGCAGGGGTTCTCAAACTATGACCGGCGGGCTGCATACGGCCCATTGAAGCCGTTAATCCAGCCTGAGCAGGACCATGAGGTTGCCCTGCCCACCTGCCAGTCCCCACCCTTTGGCCAAGCACAGGACTTACCTTCACGAGCCCCGCAGGCTGGAATGAAGGTAAGACCAACATTTTTGGCCTGCAGAATGCTTCTGGAGGCAGGGGAGGTAAAAAACGGAGCACGTGGATGCCATGGGAGAACAAAAACAGGCCCATTTTTGGCCTTCCCCACTTCTAGTAGCACTCTGCAGGCCAAAAAAGGGGTTCATGGAGGCCTCCCAGGCTATCTGCGCACCCTGTTTTTGACTTCCCCGCCTCTAGAAGAGAGAGAGAGAGAAAGAGAGAGAGAGAGAGAGAGAGAAAGAGAGACTTGGTTGATTTTAAGCTCAAGAAGGATATCAACAGTGACTGTTCTTTGGAAGGACAGATACTGGAGCTGAAGCTCAAATACTTTTGGCCATCAAAAGGAGAAGGGGACGGCTGAGGATGAGATGGTTAGATAGTTCATGTTCAGTGCAATGAAGATGAATTTGGGAGACAATGGAGGACCTGGAATGCTATGGTCCATAAGTTTGTAAAGAGTTGGACATGACTTAGAAAATGAACAACAACAAGAACTGCATGTGGAAGATAATGGGTAGGATCTGATGCTGTGAGAAATGTCAGAGGAAGCAAAAGTGGCTGTGTATTCTGTGTTTCTGTATATTTCCATCCACTTTGTAATATGGAAGCAAGAGCTGGATATGTTGAGAAAAACACAATAGTAAACTGAATGCAGTGGGAATTAGATACTAAAGAATCATGAGTGTTAGAACAAGAAAAAATAAATTCAAGAATGAATGAATAATTAAAGAAAATCGAACTGGTTGAGAGGAAGAGAAAGACCAAGAAAGATTGTTCTAGATGGAACTGACGAGGCCATCAGGAAGAGAGAAGTTAAAAAAAATGTAAAGGACAATAGGCAATGTACGAAGCAATGATGGAAGCAGGTGTGGTTGTCATAGGAAATAGTACTGGTATTTAACTCATGCCTTTCTCTCTCTTTCCCCCTCCCTCTCTCCCTCTCTTTCTCTCTCTCTCACACACAATTTCATACCTCTCTTGTGCATTTTCCATAATGTAGATATTTTAATATCTTTATTTTTTAAAACAAATCATTATTTAATTTTTAAAAAGATTGAAAAATGCAAACTAAAATCCAAAGATAGCAATATTAATAGCACGTAGACTTATATAGCTTTACAGTGCTTTACGGCCCTCTCTAAGCGGTTTTACAGAGTCAGCATCTTGCCCCCAACAATCTGGGTCCTCATTTTACCCACCTCGAAAGGATGGAAGGCTGAGTCAACCTTGAGCCTGGTGAGTTTTGAACTATGAAATTGCAGGCAGCTAGCAGGCAGCAGAAGTAGCTTGCAGTACTGCATTCTAACCACTGCGCCACCGCAGCTCAAGATGGAAAAGAAAGAGTGCCTTGTGACAGAACTCCTTTGCTCCTTACCATATTTATGACTCAAATTCAGAAATATTTCTACTTCAACTACATTCCCAATCTTTGACTTGCTTATTTTAAATCACTTCTCTATATTCATTTAATGATTACTGAGTGGGGAATAGAGATACACTAATGGATTAAATTCAAGCTAGACTCTCTCTCCCTCTTTTCTTTTTCACTTTTACTTGGTATGCCTTAGTCAACCATAATTATTAGCATTTCTTGGAAAATGTACCAGATTTTATACATGAGGGTTCCCTGTTAATGTTCTAGATCAGGGGTGTTAGACTCAAGGCCTGGGGGCCAGATCTAGCCTGCGGGGTGCCTAGATTTGGCCCACGGGGTATTTAGATCTGGCCTGTGGGGTCGCCCTGGAAACAACAAAGGACTGGCCCACAATGCCTCTGCCAGCGAAAACGGAGCTCAGGAGGGCTGCATACGGCCTTTCTGAGCTCCATTTTCGCTGGCAGAGGATCACAGGAGGCCGGTACAAAAACTGAGCTTGGGAGTCCATTTTCTCTGGCAGAGCATTTAGGCTGCCACGGGCACCCCCGACACAAATGACATAGAGCTGGCCACACCCACCCTGGTTAGGCCCACCCCAGCCCCCCAAGGTCAAACACAACCCTGATGCGGCCCTCAATGAAATCAAGTTCGACACCCCTGTTCTAGATGAAAAAAAGATGCATCTTATTTCTGTTCCCCTGGTGTTTCCAGTACTTATTGTATACACTTAATGTATAATGAAATAAATATGTGCTTTCCACTGGACAAAGGAAAATTGCATTGTACTATATGCTTTTTGTGTGTGCATGAGATTATATACATCCTAAAGCTCCATAATAATGGGAAGTTTTTAAAATACAGTTGTTTTCCAAATGTAAATAAAAGACCAGTTAAACTCAACCCATTAAAAGTTTAAAATATTTTTTAAAGATTGCTGAATAGTCTTTGAATGAAGTTATGGAACAGAAACCATCCAGGCACCTGCACTAGTAATTTAAAATAGGTGATTAGTGCACACAGTATTCCTCTTTAACGGAGGCCAATTATCATTCAAATGTACTTATCTAGCTTAGCTACAATGGGCTAATAAGCATGTGGTAGATTTTGTTTACTCAACTGTCTAGACAAAGGAGGTAATTAAAATAGACTCAAGAGCTGACAATGGGAAAGCCAATGGATTTAATACATAATGACTGAATGCAAATCTTATCAAGAAAAATAAGTCAGTTTGGGAAGGCTTAATTTAAAACATAGGCTTAGATGTCTTTTAATGGACAGTATTTAAATAACATAGGAATCTAACAAATAATTAAATCGCAATGCTTAGCCACTTAAACCAGAATTAATGATTTTTGACTATCATTAGCTCTCCAAAGCTGTGTCTTTCAGATCAGTTATTACTACATTATCCTTTTAACAAAGTGTGCTGTGTTTTGAACCTGCAACCTGGTAGTCATGTGCTCTGTTAATGAGATATGGTCCTACGCTAGAACAATCAGATACCTGATATAGATATATATATATTTTAAAAATGAAACTTTAAAGAAAACTTAGGGACACTTAAAATAATTAAAATATAGAAAATGTTCCAATAGAAGAGAATATATGTAGCTCAGAGTTGAACTGTGGGGTCCTTGGTGCTTTCTGAGCTGGGTTGTTTGCTTGAAGACATTTCATTATTCAACTGGGTAACATCATCAGTGCTAGTGAGTGTGGTGGTTTGCTTCTCTATGTACAGTAGATTGCCATGCTAATGCAAGTATGGATTTATCCAGTGGTGAATTTTTTTACTATCAGTTCTTTGGGTGTGGCTTGGTGGGCGTGGTGTGGCTTGGTGGGTGTGGCTTGGTGGGCATGGCAGGGGAAGGATACTGCAAAATCTCCATTCCCACTCCACTCCAGGGGAAGGATACTGCAAAATCCCCATTCATACCAGAGGTGATATTTGCCGGTTCTCCGAACTGCTCAAAATTTCCACTACCGGTTCTCCAGAACCTGTCAGAACCTGCTGGATTTCATCCCTGGATTTATCCTGGGAAATACTGACAGAGCATGATACAGGATATAAACAGGAAGCAAAGCCCACAGTCTCTAGCACTGATGATGTTATCTAGTCAGGTAATAAGAAATCTCTAAGTAAACTAGCAAGCTTAGAGAGTACAAGGACTCTCCAATACAGAAAGTTATATGGAAGTATGCCCTCTCTATCATGGCCCTTGGCCTCTGCAACAGCATCCCCTCGGAGATACAGATTGGTACCCATTCTCCTGGCATTCACATCTGGCAGCGTTTGCAGGCCTGATATTTGTATTTATAAAGCCCATGCCATTTTTAAAGAAATATAAATTGCTTTTTAATCTGGGCTGTTATGTGTTATGGCCATATTTTTAATTGTTTTAATTTTCTATTCTGAGGTTGTAAGCTGCCCAGAGTCTTTAAGAGTCAGTGGCCATGACAATACAAACAACAAGAACAACAATAATAATATACATTAAAATATTATATATATATTTAAAACAACAATATAACCTTAACCTTGTTGATATCAACATTAAATTAATTTATATGTGCAGCACATATAGTTAATAATTAGTGGAACCTGAAGCAGTGATCTTTAAATATAATCTGTCAGAAAAAGTAGAATAAAGAAATATCAAGAATCTTTAGACCTGGAAAAAATGAGCAGAAGAAAGAAACCTGTTAATTATCACATAAAATTGAAGATGATTTGATTTTTTTAAAATTGCCATCTCAGGATGATCCTTTTCCTAGGGGAAATTAAGAAGATAAGAATATAAATGAGAATTTAAAAGTCTAAAAGTTCTGCAGTCAGGAGAAATTTATTCTGAATATCTGATATATTTCTTCCTATAAGCCATTCAGAACTTTCAGAGAATATGCGTATCTGAGGCTACAAGTTGAAGCAAAATGACTATACACATAGTCAGAATTGGAATCCAGCTGAAAAAAAATCTGTACGGATCAATAGACACTTTTCTAAAGCCTGATATGGAAAGTGATTTTTTTTCCAGAAAGGGTTTTAAAGAAAAGAAACTCCAATTCTTGCCTATGTATATAAGACATATTGTCCATTTATATATTCTCACACTTTTAAAAGTCTCCAGTGGCTTCACGGGAGACTTTTTGAAGCTGAGTTCCAGCAACAACTATAGAAAGCTTTCATTTTAATGAATTGCTAAATTAAAAATGCCTTTTTCTGGAAAATTCTTTTTGCATTGCTGACTATCTTTTTTTCTGTTTATGAAAGAGGAAATAGATCTGCATGATAAAATACAATGAATATAGGAAGGTAAGAATGGGCAAATAGTGACATTAGACAGTGCTCACATATAATAACTTCTCAGAGAAGTTCAAAAGTAAGCAATCCTGTTGTAGCTTTCTCCAATTATATAAAGTACATACAATCTGAATCTATATATACACTATGTGTGTTTGTTTCCTACATTGTGCCACATTGTGCCATTTACTTTACGGTAAATTATTTTATTAGGGTTATGACTTTGTTTCTGGGAAAATGAACAGTCTATTACGTACATCACAAGTTTCAGGGGTTCAACACCCTTCAAATGCCTTATTTGTATCTAAGAGGCACAGCTTGAAGTTAATTCACAAACAGTCTGTTGCTTCACCTTGGCAGATGCTTATCTAGAAGTTACTCCCACTGGAAACATACTTTGATTATTTTTAAATAACTTTGCTTAAGCTTGTTCTTTTAATTTATTCATCGTGACTGCTTAACAAACCATTGACTATTGCTTATGGATAGTAATTAATAATGTAATTTGTCTATATCCAATTTTGGAAAAAGGAACTCTATTATTATTATTATTATTATTATTATTATTATTATTATTATTATTATTATTATTATTATTATTATTATTATTTATTTTTCAAATTTATATACCGCCCTATCTCCCTAAGGACTCAGGGCGGTTCACAGGCAGTTAAAATACATATAAATACAGATTAAAAACAACAATTAAAAAACTTATTCTATTGCCCAAATTTAAAATAGTATAAATAATAAAAACCCCTTAAAACCCATAACTTTAAAATCTAATCCAGTCCCGCGCAGATGAATAAGTGTGTTTTAAGCTCATGACGAAAGGTCTGGAGGCCCGGAAGTTGACGAAGTCCTGGAGGGAGTTCGTTCCAGAGGGTGGGAGCCCCCACAGAGAAGGCCCTTCCCCTGGGTGTCGCCAGATGGCACTGCCTAACTGACGGCACCCTGAGGAGTCCTTCTCTGTGAGAGCGCACGGGTCGGTGGAAGGTATTTGGTAGCAGTAGGCGGTCCCGTAAATAGCCCGGCCCTATGCCATGGAGCGCTTTAAAGATTGTCACCAGCACCTTGAAGCGCACCCGGAAGGCCACAGGTAGCCAGTGCAGTCTGCGCAGGATAGGTGTAACACGGGAGCCACGAGGGGCTCCCTCTATCACCCGCGCAGCCGCATTCTGGACTAACTGAAGCCTCCAGATGCCCCTCAAGGGGAGCCCCATGTAGAGAGCATTGCAGTAATCCAGGCGA
The DNA here is from genome assembly GCF_028640845.1 of Ahaetulla prasina. NCBI lineage: Eukaryota > Metazoa > Chordata > Lepidosauria > Squamata > Colubridae > Ahaetulla > Ahaetulla prasina. The sequence goes on along the minus strand of NC_080541.1, from coordinate 96,560,902 downwards.
GATGTCACGAGGGCGTGAGTGACCGTGCATAAGGCATCCCGGTCTAGAAAGGGGCGCAACTGGTGCACCAGGCGAACCTGGTGGAAAGCTCTCCTGGAGACGGCCGTCAAATGGTCTTCAAAAGACAGCCGTTCATCCAGGAGAACGCCCAGATTGCGCACCCTCTCCATCGGGGCCAGTGACTCGCCCCCAACAGTCAGCCGAGGACTCAGCTGACTGTACCGGGATGCCGGCATCCACAGCCACTCTGTCTTGGAAGGATTGAGCTTGAGCCTGTTTCTCCCCATCCAGACCCGTACGGCTTCCAAACACCGGGACAGCACTTCGATAGCTTCATTGGGGTGGCCCGGTGTGGAAAAGTACAGCTGGGTGTCATCAGCGACAGCTGGTACCTCACACGAAGCCACTGATGATCTCACCCAGCGGTTTCATATAGATGTTGAACAGAAGGGCGAGAGAATCGATCCTCGCGGCACCCCACAAGTGAGGCGCCTCGGGGCCGACCTCTGCCCCTGTCAACACCGTCTGCGACGGTCGGAGAGATAGGAGGAGAACCACCGATAAACGGTGCCTCCCACTCCCAATCCTCCAACCGCGCAGCAGGATACCATGGTCGATGGTATCGAAAGCCGCTGAGAGGTCTAATAGGACCAGGACAGAGGAACAACCCTATCCCTGGCCCTCCAGAGATCATCCACCAACGCGACCAAAGCCATCTCCGTGCTGTAGCCGGGCCGGAAACCGGACTGGAACGGGTCTAGATAGACAGTTTCATCCAGGTGCAGGGGAAACTGATATGCCACCATACTCTCTACAACCTTCGCGGCGGGTTGGAGACCGGACGATAATTACCTAAAACAGCCGGGTCCAGGGAGGGCTTCTTGAGGAGGGGCCTCACCACCGCCTCTTTCAAGGCGGCCGGAAAGACTCCCTCCAACAAGGAGGCACTCGTAATCGCCTGGACCCAGCCTCGTGTCACCTCCTGAGTGGCCAGCACCAGCCAGGAGGGGCACGGGTCCAGTAAACACGTGGTGGCATTCAGCCTACCCAACAACCTGTCCATGTCCTCGGGAGCCACAGGGTCAAACTTATCCCAGAAAATGTCACCAAGACCACCCTCAGACGCCTCATCTGAATCGTCGTAATTTTGGTCTAGACCGTCTCGAAGCTGAACGATTTTATCGTATAGATAACCGTTAAACTCTATGCCCATCAAATGGATGGATGGATGGGTAGGTAGATAGATAGATAGATAGATAGAAAACAAAGTAGATGATATGATTTAGGTTTTCTTTATTGAGACTAAACAGAACTCCAATGGGATCAATGATATATAGGGACTTTACATTTATTTATTTATTTAGTTTGTCAAACATGCACAAGATAGCAGGTATGAATATGAACATGGACATGAACAAAGGGATTAGGGGTTAGGGTGCACTTATGCACGCCCCTTTTACGGACCTCTTAGGAATGGGGTGAGGTCCATGGTAGACTGTTTAAGGTTGAAGTTGTGAGGGTTTGAGGATATAACAATGGATTCAGGTAGAGCATTCCAGGCATTGACCACTCTGTTGCTGAAGTCATATTTTCTGCAATTGAGTTTGGAGCGGTTTACCTTGAGTTTGTATCTATTGTTTGCCCATGTGTTATTGAGGTTGAAGCTGAAGAAGTTGTTGACAGGTAAGATGTTGTAGCAGACAATTTTGTGTACTATGCTTAGATCAGACCACAGGCGGTGCAGTTCCAGATTGTCCAAGCCCAACATTTCAAGCCTGGTGGCATAAGGGATTCTATTGTGAGTAGAAGAGTGGAGTACTCTTCTCGTGAAATACCTCTGGACCCGTTCAATTGTATTAATGTCCGCTATACCATGTGGATTCAAGGCAGATGATCTGTATTAGAGGATTGGTCTGACAAAGGTTTTGTATGCCCTAGTTAGCAATACAGTGTTACTGGAGAAGAAGCTTCCCAAAGCTTTAACCAAAAACTGTCTACTATTAACCTCACCCCATTCCTAAGAGGTCTGTAAGGGGCGTGCATAAGAGCACAAATGTGCCTACCGTTCCTGTCCTATTGTTTCCTTTCATTATATCCAATTAATATAGTTACTTTCATGCTTATGCTTATATATACTGTTGTGACAAAATAAATAAATAAATAAATAAATAAATAAAAATAAGTAAAAATTAGGTTTACAATTCTTAATGCCTTTTTGTCAATGCTGTTACAGTGAGCTCTGGGGCTTAGGTCGTTTGAGATGAGTACTCCTAGGTCCTTGACAGAATGAGGGTCGTCTACGAGGTCGTTTCTGCCCAACTTGTATTTGGTATTCTGATTTTTATTGCTAATAAATGGCAATAAATCCATTTATTTTTATTAAAATAAATGGAGTGGGCATGCAAACCTTAGTTCCTCAATTTATAACCTGAAATTGATGTTTCAGATTAGATGACTTTTGATCATGTAGACTGCATGAGGAGAACACTGACTTGGAAACAGTCCTGATTCTTTTAAAAGTTGACAAATCTGTGTCTTATCTATTGTGTACCACTGCCTTGAGTTGTATGAAGGTCAAAATGATTTGCATGCCCTTTCATCACAATGTTGATATCCTTTATCAGCTTAAGGGCCTAAGTTGTCCGCACTTTCTTTCCATTAAAAAATCATGCATGCACTTGACATGCCTATCCATGGCACTAGTTCTCCAACAAGTCATAGTACGTAATGCTGCCAACAAGTTCTACGTTTAGAACTGGAATTTGACAAATATGAAAAGCTCTGAAATTCTGAGGGCATGGCATTATTTATAACACTTTCTCCCCCTTCAACACTCTTGCTATTTGTTATTGTATAGGAAGGATGTGAAAAAAGATGTGAAAAATGGTAAAACTTAAAAGATTCAACAGGAGGTAAGCATGCTACAGTTGAAGGTGGTGATATATTACCCTATCCATCAACCTTTTAAACAAATCCATATTTCTTGTTGTATGCAGGTTTGTCTAATGTGCATCCTTTTAAAGAACAACTGTTATATGCAATTTTCTGTCAAATAGATTTGTAACATGCCCATACATCTTCCTTAAACAAAATTACACATAAAATATTATTTGGCATGCAATTTCCTATATATTTTTGGTGACATCTCTCATTGCAGTATAAGATACTTTATACAAACCATTAAGCAGATGATGGGTGGATGTATGTATGTTACATATTGATGTATTGTCACTTTTCTTTGCAGGGATAAACTTATTCTAGAGGGTCCATCATAATTTATTTTACAACTCTGATGTAAATGTTATGTCTATAAAATATACAATGATTGTATAATTTATTCATTTTTACCCATGAAATAAACTGAAACATCTGGCAGAACATTATTATTTTTTTCTTATCAAGGGAACTGAATACTACATAGGCTTGGATAAATTTAATTGCACTTTAATAAGGAGGAATATTTTAAAATGTGTTCCAGTTCTCATACATTTTAGAGCTGCAGAGGTGAGCTAAAATTAGAACACCATATACTTACAATACATTATTTATTAATTAGATTTTATACTGCCTTTATTACATTACAAATAACTCAAGGCGGCAAACATTCCTAATACCTTCCTCCTCCTCTCCCCACCCCCAAAGCAGCAACCTTGGGAAGTAGGTTGGGCTGAGAGAAAGTGACTGGCCAAAAGTCACCCAGCTGGCTTTCATGCTAAAAGCATGAAAGAGAACTCCGTCTCCTGGTTTCTAGGCCAGCATCTTAACCACTATATACAGTATATCTAATTTGTTTACAGATATCCAAATCGAGGATAGGGGAAGCTCACTGACACTATTCAAAATTATTCAAAACTGAAGAATCAGTGCCTCTTTATTTTTTAGCCATCATGGCCACTGTTGAAAATTCTGGGGATTGAATTGAAATCTACATTACCAAGTTGCCTTTTTTTTCCCCCTCCGTGAGACATGCTTTCAGTAAAATATAACCTCTATAATGGGCTAATCTGAAAGGAGGTGCGTGCATTGGATACTGGAAGTTCAAGTTAACTTCTCATTTCCTAAACTGTCCTAAATTCAGTTAGCTTCTGCAGACGGTAATCTTATTTTTGGAAGGGAGGACATTCTATCACAGGCACTGTTTCATGGCTAACGAGAACAAGTGCCTGAATTCACTCTATGAGCCAAGCTAAAATCAAACAACCACCTGCTTACTTACTGAAAAAAATCTAGTTCTTGTACAAGTTGACAGTGACCAGTTAGAGATGGTGACCAGCTAGAGAAGCAATGAACCACGTGATACTGCAATTGTCTGAAAAGGTTTCTTTTTTGTTGTTGTTGTTGTTGTTGTTCCTTTAAGAAGGCAGAAGAACATCTTGGCTTCAAAATCTAAAGGATTGTTTTGGACAAAACTCAAGAGCACTTTTTCGCACAGCTGTTGATAAAAATAGGATCCCCAACATGATCACCAATGTCCAATGATGGATATGGCACAAGAAGAAGAAGTTCCTTTAAAAAACACATTGGTTGTATTAATTTTTTTTCAAATATTGACGTATATGCATGCACACCTACAAATTAAAAACTATAACTATAAAGCTTTATGAGTTCCAAATTAGCACAAATCCCTCCTGACTTTCCTACATCTGCTTTCTTCACTTGATTAATGTAATGCAATATTAGAAACACACTAGTGTAACATACCAGTGTTAACACAGAAGGCCCAGCATGCTCTGGATGCTATAAAGATCTGGCTATAGTCTGATGTAACAGAAATCAAAATGCACGATTGAACGATTTCTTTGTAAAGGAAAATGCCTTAGAGTCTCTTATATCCCAGGCAACATTTGAGCTGAATCTGTTGTTGGCCTCCTTAAAAGAATATTGTAAGAAAGTAATTGGTACAATGTGTCTCCCTTGGCAAACCAGAACACATTGCTCCTAAATGACTGCTGCTGAACATATTTTGCTTTCTTTACCCAGATGAAATGTATGCTTAATTAATCAGAAAGCAGCAAAAGAGTAAAAACAGCTGGTGGCAGGACATGTTTCTGAAACGTCATCTTCCAGCTGTTCTGGATAGCTGCTTACTTATTGAAAATGTATGTTTTGACATTCAGGAAAAAAAAGTGCATGAGGGGTATTCACAGTTTACTACCATTATATAAACACCACTACAGTTAATGAGGTATGGGTGTTCATCATGGAGGCCAGAAATGGGATGAACTATGAAAGAAAAAAAATGAAGCATGTTACTATGTCAGCCTTCTGGCTGATCTCCCTAAATTCCCAAGAATTTGCAGATCCTGGAATTAATGGTATAGAGGTGATCCTGTCAGAATTTCACTCTTAGCCTTAATCCACACATTCAAATACATTTGTATTTTACACGTATCATGTGGTGGCTTGCCCCTGGTTTGGACCGGTTCTTGCGAACTGATAGTAAAACCGGGGGGAGGCTCCGCCCACCAACCCCATCATCAGGAAGCTTCTGCACATGTGCAGAAGCAAGCGTGCACGTGATCCCACTGCGAACCGGTAGTAAAAGGTAAGTAGAAGCCACCCCTGACACACATGCAGGGTTGGAGATGGGAAATGGATCTCTGAGTATTTTTAAATTAATTTATGCAAGAAAGACGGTAAACCAGGTGTTATGTATTCATGTATGTACCTTTAAATATTTGGGCGGGAAATCAGCACGTTGCTGATTGGACGAAGCCGCCAGTAGAACTGTATAAAAGGAGAGGTTTCCCCCCCCAGCCTGTTGCTGGGTTCACCCTATATTAAAGAGCTGTTGTCACTACCCTGGTCTCCAGCCTCGTTACTTCCAGAACTTAACACTGGCGACGAACGTGGGATCTCGAGGCTGAGGAGAACCAGAACCGAGCTGAAGCACGATAGACCCGAACCCAGCAAACACAGGGCAGAAAAGCGGAGATGGCCAGTTACACTCCGCCCGCACCGTTTGACCCGGCTAGAGAGAAATGGGGAACGTATATGACCCGTTTCGAAAGCTTTCTAGAAGCCAACGAACTGCAAGGAGTTCCAGATAACCGCAAAAGGGCTTATTTCTTAAGCCACTGTGGTCCGGAGGTCATTGACATCGCCGAAGCCCTGGCCGAGCCAACGCCGATACAATCGGTATCATGGCCAACTCTGCAGACCTTACTAAAAAACCATTTCGCGCCAACGCCGTCCAAATACGTGCGGCGGTTTGAATTCGGAGAGCGAAGACAGATGGAGGGCGAATCCATCGGTGACTACATGGCCGCCCTAAGGAAAGCGTCCAAGGACTGCGGATACCGCGACCTAGATGAGGTGCTCCTCGAGCAACTCATCCGAGGGGTCAGAGACATCCGTTTGAGGCGACGGCTGCTAGCAAAGAGCAACCTAACGCTGGCCAACGCTCTGGACGAAGCCAGAGCACATGAAATGTCCACCCAAGCGGCGGAGACACTGCAAAAGCCTCTCCCACCAAAGGCGAGCACAAAGCCAACTCCAGTGCACCAGGAGGAGGTTCAGACCGAATCCGACGGTGAAGATGAGGAAGGGTCTGCCGAACCGAGAACGCGACAAAGAGGACCGAGACGAATGCGGAAGCTGCGGAGGTCAACACCAGCGCCAACGCTGCAAGTTTAAGGACGCAACATGTCGGTGCGGAAAGAAAGGGCACCTAGCTCAAGTTTGTCGAGCGCCCAACCTTCCCGCCGAAAATTCAAATCGGCCAATCAGAGCGGAATCGGCAAGGCGACCCGCGATTGGCTCAAACAAAAAAGGCACGGATTCAAACCAAACGACTGTGGTCATAGGCCGCGCCTCGACCCGAGTGGAGAAGAAGATCTTCACCAAACCCAAAATAGAAGGAGTACAGTGCCGGCTCGAAGTAGACACGGGATCAGCGATCACCATCATGTCCTGGGACACTTTGGCGAAGTCGCTGCCGTCAGTCGCGAAGCGCCACCTGCAAGCACAACGGCTACGAGTTCACGACTACCAAGGGAATCGCATCCCTGTTCGAGGGACCACCTCCGTCCGAGTCGAGTACGGACCACACAAGAAGACCCTGCCCATCACGATCGTCGAAGGGACCCTGCCCAGTTTGTTGGGACTAGACTGGTTTCGTGCCCTGGGCATGGGAGTGACTGGCATCTACAGAAGTGACTGTAACCTGAAAGACATTCTCTTGAACGAGTTCGAAGATGTCTTCAAGGACTGCCTGGGCAAGTACAAGGGGACCCCTATTTCCTTCAACTTAGACCCCCAGGTAGCTCCCATTAGGCTAAAGGCGAGGAGAGTCCCTTTTGCCCTAAAACCAAAAATTGACAAGGAGCTAGATAAGCTCATAAATCAGGGAATTTTGGTACCAGTCGATCACGCAAAGTGGGAGACGCCAATCGTCACCCCAATAAAACAAGACGGGTCAATTAGAATTTGCGCTGACTACAAGGCGACGCTAAACAAAGCCTTACAGAAAAGCGCTTACCCGGTTCCTGTGGTGCAACACTTGCTGCACTCTTTGGGGCGAGGGCAAGTCTTTGCAAAGTTAGACTTGGCTCAAGCCTACCAACAACTGCCCGTAGACGCCCACACAGCCGAAGCCCAAACGATTGTAACTCACAGGGGGGCCTTCAAGTGTACCCGATTGCAATTTGGGGTGAGTGTGGCACCAGGGCTGTTCCAAAACTTAATGGAACGACTTCTACAAGGGCTCCCAGGGGTAGTTCCCTACTTCGATGATGTCTTGATTTCAGCGGAAAACGTAGAGGAATTGGGGGAGCGTTTGAGAAAGGTTCTGGGCATTTTCCGGACAGCCGGATTAAAAGTCAAGGTAAACAAATGCCAGATAGGGGTCGAGTCCGTCGAATTCTTGGGCTACCGGATAGACAAGAAAGGAATTCACCCCACTGAGAGCAAGGTCAAGGCAATTAGAAAGGCTCCAGCGCCCAAAAACAAAACAGAGCTACAGGCATTCCTGGGGCTAGTGAATTTTTACGCGGTTTTTTTAAAAAACAAAGCGACCGTTGCTGAACCGCTGCATAGGCTTTTAGGGAAAAATACTGTTTGGTCTTGGGGAAAGTCGGAAAATAGGGCTTTCGAAGCAGTAAAAAACCTGCTCTCGAGTGACAGCCTGCTCATCCAATATCATAACTCATTGCCCCTAGTGTTGGTTTGCGATGCCTCCCCTTACGGGGTGGGGGCTGTACTCAGCCATAGACTTCCAAACGGCACAGAAGCCCCTATAGCCTTTTACTCGAGAACGATGTCCTCCCCAGAGAGGAACTACAGCCAATTAGATAAGGAAGCACTAGCCATTGTGTCAGGGGTGAAAAAATTCTACGAATATGTTTTTGGGCGGGATTTTGAAATTGTGACTGACCACAGACCGCTACTAGGGATACTGGCTGGCGACCGCCCAACGCCTGTGGCACTTTCGCCACGTTTGACCCGATGGACTATTTTCTTAGCCGCTTATTCGTACAAGCTGCAGCATCGACCAGGAAAAGAAGTGGGGCATGCGGACGCGTTAAGCAGATGCCCACTACCAGGGGCCATCGAAGACCCCACGCCGGGGACGCCCATCCTGCTTATTGACTCTTTGGACTCTGGCCCAGTCACATCTAAGGAAGTGGCTCGGGCATCATACCGGGACATTATGTTAAGGACTGTACTCGGTTGGGTACAAAGAGGGTGGCCCGCTGCGCCGGGCGAACGTTTTAAGGAATTTGTTAAAAAACGTGATGAGCTCTCGGCTCAAGGGGGGTGCCTGTTATGGGGTGATCGTGTGGTAATCCCGGATAAATTAAGGGGAAAGGTACTGGACCTCCTCCACGAGGGCCACCCAGGGATCGTCAGGATGAAGGGGCTAGCGAGAAGCTATGTGTGGTGGCCACTCATGGACTCAGAGATTGCTGAGAGGGTAGGGAAATGCCAGGCTTGCCAAGAGTCCAGACCCCTACCCCCAACGGCCCCAGTCAGGGAATGGGAAAAACCCCAAGGGCCCTGGTCAAGAATCCACATTGATTTTGCTGGCCCTTTCCATGGCCAAACTTTCCTAGTGGTTGTCGACGCATTCTCTAAATGGTTGGAGATCATACTCATGAAATCCACTACGGCCGAGGCAGTAATCGCAGCCCTGCGCCACCTATTCGCAACCCACGGGTTGCCTGACACCCTGGTGTCCGACAACGGCCCGCAATTCACAGCAGCCCAGTTCGAAGAATACTTGGCAGAGGAGGGCATCCGACATGCCCTCTCTGCGCCTTTCCACCCTGCGTCGAATGGCCTTGCAGAGCGTTCCGTCCGGAGCGCTAAGGAGGCATTGTCCAGGCTCAAGCCAGGTGACTGGCAAACAAAGATAGACTTCTTTCTGGCCGTTCAGCACAGAACCCCAAGCACTGCTACAGGCAGAAGCCCAGCCGAATTGTTGATGGGACGGAAACTCCGGTGCCCACTTGACCGTTTGAGTCCCCATTACACACCAGAGGGTTACAAGGGGGAAATAGACAAAACAAGGGAATTGGGCATAGGCGACCGAGTGTGGGCCCGCAACTATGGGGACGGCCCAAGTTGGCTCGCAGGGCAAATCATAAAAGCAACCGGTCCAAAGTCATACTTGGTCGAATTACAAGACAACCGAGTATGGAGGCGCCACATAGATCAGATAAGGAGACGAATAACTGAACAAACCGAGCCACATGAAACAAATCATGACCACTCCTTGTTTGAACCCACAGCTGACCATGACCCGGGGGAGGCGCAAGACTTAGCTGAGGTCCCGGAGGTCCAGCGACGCCATCAGGTTCCCGAGGGAAACGACAGGGAAAATTACAAAAGTAATCCAAGGCCGGATGGCCAAGAAAAAGAGTCTGCAAATAATCCAGGGCCCGATGGCCTAGAGAAAGAGCTGGGAGGAGAAAACAGACCCTCCGAACAGCTCAAAACACCACCCAGGACTGAACCGCGCAGGTCTGAAAGAATTAGGAGACGCCCAGGTTATTTGCGTGACTACGTCGAAAAATAACATGTAAATAATATGTAAATAGAGGCAAAGTGTTTTCTGGGAGGGGAGGAGTGTTATGTATTCATGTATGTACCTTTAAATATTTGGGCGGGAAATCAGCACGTTGCTGATTGGACGAAGCCGCCAGTAGAACTGTATAAAAGGAGAGGTTTTCCCCCAGCCTGTTGCTGGGTTCACCCTATATTAAAGAGCTGTTGTCACTACCCTGGTCTCCAGCCTCGTTACTTCCAGAACTTAACACCAGGGGTCTCCAATCTTGGCAACTTTAAGACTTGTGGACTTCAACTGCCAGAATTCCTCAGCCAGCAAAGCTAACTTTACTGGCTGAGGATTTCTGGAAGTTGAAGTCCACAAGTCTTAAAGTTGCCAAGGTTGGAGACCCCTGCTTTAGATAACATAATTCATTTACCAGAGAGAGATAGGAAAGCAAAGAAAAACAGGAACTGTTAACAGTTATGGAATATCTATCAAACGAGTAATAACAAGTAAAAATATACCATCTCTTTACTAACCATCACTACATCTGCTGGGTGTAATGGTGGAAAGGATTTTAAGTTCAGGAAATTAATGCCTGTGCCATAGAATCTCCCAATAAAAATAGTGTGTAAAAGTGCTTGAAGGACATAGAAAACAAGGAAGAGAGAAGAAAAGTGTTTCATCAGTGGTAACTGTGATGTAATGTAGAGGAACCAAATAGATTTTCTTCATGCAGAAGGTGGCAGAAGGAACAGCTTAGAGCCCAGATATAAAGGGCTGCTCACCACAGTTTGAAAACTGGAAAACAATTCACATTATCATCTATGAGCCACCGTGGTGCAGTGGTTAGAGTGCAGTACTGTAGGCTACTTCTGCTGATTGCCAGCTGACTGCAATTTGGCAGTTCAAATCTCACCAGGCTCAAGGTTGATTCAGTTTTCCATCCTCCCAAGGTGGGTAAAACGAGGACTCAAATTGTTGGGGACAATACGCTGACTCTGTAAACCGCTTAGAGAGGGCTGTAAAACACTGTAAAGTGGTGTATAAGTCTACGTGCTATTGCTATTGTTATCTAAGTGGACATAAATTCTTAGTGTAATATAATTTTAGCTTCAGTTCCGTAATACAGGAAACAGGTTATATGATATAACTGTTTCTGGATTGTACAACTCCTGAAAATGAGTGCTTGACTTGTAACCTAGAGCTAGTTTTAGTATAGACTTTATTCTTTTAGGGGGATTTTATTTTGAATATGTCTGCAGCTATAGAAATCTTTTTGGATAAAGAGATAGCTTTTAAATTAACAAAAACCCTGAAAGGAAAGCTTCAGGATTTTCCTACAGCTATTTCTAGAAAGTAAAGGTGAATGATGCAATTGCTTCAATGAGTGTTTAAGAGAAATGGGAAGAGGTGGCTGACTGGGTGGGTGTGGCCAGGGTGGACCGGGGCCAGGGTGGCACAGGCCGGTCCCTTCCCATCTCCGGGATGGCCCAGCGGGACAATTCTGAGCCTATCGCAGGCCAGATCCGGCCTGCAGGCTGGGTGTTTGACACATCTGATCTAGAATGTTGCAGACAAAATAAGTTTTTCTTGTTGGACAAAACCAAGTGCAGATAGTCTTTGACTTGTAACCATTTGTTTAGCAACCATTTGAAGTTACAGCAGGATTGAAAAATGTGACTGACAGCTGGGTGTCAGAATTTGGGCTCTTGGCAATTGATGTGTATTTACAACAATCACAATGTTCAGGAGTCAAGTGCAAATTTCCCAGCTGAGGGAAACCAAATTTGCTTAGTGGTTGTATGATTCTCTTAAGCTCTGCAGTGAGTTGCTTAACAACTGTGGGGGAAAAAGGTCATAAAATTGGGCATGACTTATTTAACAACTGTCCTGCTTAGCAATAGAAATTCTAGTCCTAATTATCATAAATTAAGGACTACCTGTAATCTATTTTGAATAATCCATTGTGGCATGTATATCCATTGGATATATGATGGAAGAGTCCTTCTGGATTAGGAAAGCAGATATTAGCTCTTTCACCTTTTAATGGATGGCTTTATATCCTCCCACTTCCTCTTTAATATCACAATCCATTTTCTTGAAGGATCATAGTTATGGGATTTACGCTCCTAGTCCTCTTCCCTGGGAATATAAATCAATCTTGCCCATGGACAAGATTTTAAAGATCTTGTTTGCCTATGAATACAAATGCAGAAAACCATTTTTACATGCATGCAAAGTGATTGCTGTGCACCTTGGCAGTGAGAATGTCATCTGGATTTGCAAACTATCCTTAGATGAATTGAACCGGCTTATTAATAATGCAGTGATCACAATGGTATGTAATGCCTCTAACCAATAAAAAAATTCAGCAGAACAACTTGGCTTTTAAAAGCTAGAATAAGAAATCAATATACAAGCTGGGATCCAGTTTAGGTTTTGTTACAGAATATGTGACGTGCATTTAAAATACATGTGTCAGAAAGGAAAGTACCTGACATGTTATGCCATCTCTCTGACAATTGGGAAAGAAATAGTTACAAATCTTCATAACATGCATCTTCTTTTATGCATGAACTGAAATGAATTCAAATTAATCAGCTAAACAATTTTGAAAATATTTGAAATCAGTAGATCATGAACAGAATTTGATTCATAGTCACAAACAAATCAGTATATTACTGTATATATGGGAAAGATACCCCCTCCCCAAGATTTCTTCTTATTGATATTGTATATCAATTATACATTGGAACTAGAACTAGGAAAAACAATTTAGAATAGAATAGAATAGAATAGAATAGAATAGAATAGAATAGAATAGAATAGAATAGAATAGAATAGAATAGAATTTTTTATTGGCCAAGTGTGATTGGACACACAAGGAATTTGTCTTTGGTGCATATGTTCTCAGTGTACAAAAAATAAAAGATACTTTCATCAAGTACAACATTTTGAATCTTTCTTTATCCACAGGAACTCACGGTGTGATTTTGGTCCTGATACCTCCAGGCCCAAAATCTCAGGCCATTATTGTTATGGAAATAAAAAGAAAGCTCTTGGAGGAAAAAGAGGTAAAAAACCTAATAAATAATTATCTTATGTTATTTTTCCTACAAATGTTTGTGACAATATTGAAACTAGAGAAGAATTAATGCATTTTTCCTATGGGTTTAGGTTCAATGAAAGGCTGTATTGGTATGAGGGGATGACCTTGAGAGGTTGGGCCTAGGGAATGGCTAGTTAAGAGATGTCATAGTCCATAATTGGATAATGGGAGGAACAAGAAGCTCAGAAGAGACCGTTCCTAATGTTTTGGGGTATAAAGGAGACCAGGACAATACTTCTTTTCAGATTTGCAAGATTCTTTAATGTAGGCTTGCAATAAAGTAGAAATAGCTCATCCGGTCATATTTCTTGTCTGGTCTACTTGGTAAGGCTGATAGTGGCAGAGCAGATGGAAGTACCACCTATGACTATGAATAGAGCTCTGAGAAAGAGTCAACTTTATTCCTACATGAATAAAGCAATGTATCTCTTTCCTAATCAACCATCACTTAATTTTGACTGCTCCTCATTTTAATAGCTATAGCTATAGGTCCTCACAGCTGTGGCTTTATGAGTTTATCCTGGAGCAAGGATGCTGCTTAGCTTGCAGATTTCTGATTTGGTCTTTTTTTAGTATTCCATAACCTGAGATGGAGGATGGAAGAGAGGGAGAGATTATGTCTACAAAGATAGACATTTCTATTTGCATAGAAATATAGTGATTCAGAAAACTGTTTGATTTGTTCCTTTTGAAATGTCTATCTAAAGATTTATTGCCTTTATTTTAGATGGAAAAAAAGATAACCTGGGGGATGTCATCACTTTACAGATCTACATATACTACCACTAGGATAGTTGATTCTAATTGCATTACTGCTTTTTTTTAAAAAAAATTTTTGAAAATTTCTAAAGGATCAAATGCATTTTTGAAAAATACAGCTGGTAGTACTATTCTTGAAATTTGTTAAGAAATACACATGCATTACAACTGACTCATGCTAAAATTTGTTTTTACTTGATAAAAGTTTACTGTGCTGTTCTTTAGAAAGGCTATATTTTTTACAAACGAATATTTGAGGAAAATGTATGAGTGGCAGCTATCTGATCTTCTGTAGAATATTCTATCTGATAGACTGTGATTGCTAATAAACAACTCCTGAAAGTCCCTTGGACTGCAAGGCAATCAAACCAGTCAGTCCTAGAGAAGATTAACCCTGACTGCTCTTTAGAACGCCAGATGCTGAAGATGAAACTCAAATTCTTTGGCCACCTAATGAGAAGGAAGGACTCACTGGAGAAGAACCTAATGCTGGGAAAGATTGAGGACAAAAGAAGAAGGGGACAACAGAGAATGAGGTGGCTGGATGGAGTTACTGAAGCAGTAGGTGTGAGTTTAAATGGACTCCAGAGGATGGTGGAGGACAGGAAGGCCTGGAGGAACATTGTCCATAGGGTCGTGGTGGGTTGGACATGACTTCGCAACTAACAACAACTTTCAAGTTCTCTGAAATCTAGACCAATGTCATTATCACCATATGCCAAATATGGAACAGAATAGTGAATATTATTTGAGTGAAAAAAAAAATGAATCTGGAACATCATATATCATTCTTTCTTTAAAAAATATTCCATGTTTAATTATCTGAGATTGGTATCTAACAATGTGACATACTGCAAAGTTAAGGGATGGGGAACTTATTCCTGTTCAGATGTTCCTAAACTGCTCCCAGAATTCCTCACTGTTGACCATGTTGGAAAGTATGATTCAGTTGTGGGAAAGTATGATTGATCACTATCTGGAAATGATTGTGTTTGTCACTCTTATAGAAATAGCTGAAGGGTAGCTTGATGTGTTGAAAATGCATAGGAGCCTATCAGTTTTCTGTATTTTTTGTTAAAATAAAGATTTCATGAAGAACATTAACTAGGAGAGTCCAATGTCAGTGGAATCCACTTCTTTATGGTATGCATACTTCTGTATGGATAGTATATCTAGGAATAGAAAATCTATATTAATCATAAATACAGGACTGATTTGGTGGGTCTTATCACCCAATTCTTACAATATTTTCTTCTGAAAGAAAAAAAAACAATGATCATTTTTTCCCCTCCATGTATTTACCCCACCTGTTAATATTGTGGTATTTCACATAATCCTAGACCATATGGGATTGCAGAACTAAAAAAAGGAAGAGAGAGTTGTCAATGGCAGCAGCAATTGCAGGGGTGGGGGTGGGGAGTTATATAAACAGGACTATTCAGTCAGAGGAGCGTAGAATTTGCAGATAATATTTACATGATTGGAATATTCTAGGTGCTGGTTGTCACCTTTAAAGCCCTTCATGATTTGGGACCAGGTTATCTGAGTGACAGTCTTTTGCTTTCACATCTACCTGATCCACTAGAGTGGGGACCCAAGGAATGTTGCGGGTCCCATCCCATAGGACGAGGTGTCAGACTCGCGGTAGCACATTGTCATGACTTGATGTATCATGACTTTTCCCCCTTTTGCTAAATTGGTCCTGGGTGTGGCCAGCATGTGATGCATCTAGCCCACAGGTTGCGAGTTTGACACCCTTGCCCTAGGGAGATACATCTGGTAGGACTGAGAAGACGGAGCCTTCTCCTGGGTGGCTCCCTCACTCTGGAACATTATTCCCCCAGAGATTAGACTGGCCCTCACTCTAACACTCTTCTGGAAGGTGCTGAAGATGTGTTTCTGCCAACGGGCCTAGGGAACCCAAAGCAAGATGGAGACCATTAAATGGATGGTATGAATGTGTGTTGTTGCCGGGGTGGGAAGGTGGGGGGAGGTTATTATTTTAATATTTTCTTTTTATTATTTTAAAATTTTTTATATGGTGTTTTTATATCCATATAAGCTGCCTTGAATCGCCATGTGCGAGTAGGCAGCAATACACATTTTCTAAAATAAATAAATAAACATCCAATTCAAATGATATTTCTGTTTGTAACTTGCACAAGGAATTGCTGAAAGTAACTACATTTACCACATTAGCACACAATGTTGTGCATGAACATTTTTGTAGCTGGTGGATATGATGTTGATTACTAATTTTACTTGTGATTAAATTAACATACAGTAAGCTAGCCTTTAGCTGCATTGCCATAGCAATAGCAATAGTATGTGGGTGGGACTGATCAGAATTTTTTTATTTCACAGAAAGCACAAATAATTGTCGATGGAGATCTAACAAAGCATTCTGAGATACAAAAAGGAACAAAACAGGGATGCCCACAATCATTGCTCTTATTTATTTTAGTCCTTAAAATACTGAATAGAAACATAAGATGAGAAGATTGTGGGAATAAAGATTTTAAAAATCATATTAGGGCTTATGCAGATGATTTGGGTTTTAAGATCCTTTAAATGGAATTGAATAATAAATAGGAAAACTATTAACTAAAACAATTTGGTACATTAGCAGGTTTTAAGATCGATAAACAGAAGATAAAAATGTTAACAAAAACATGAAAATAGAAGGTTAAATAGAATTGATGAATATAATGTGTTTTGAGAAGAAAGTAAAATATCTGGGTATCACTACGACAAATATGAATTGTATGTTACTGCAAAATAACTATGTTCGATCATGGGATGTCATTAAAAAGACATATTTAGATGAGAGAAAATACAACAGACATTGTTGGGGAGAATTTCTGTGATAAAAATGAATGTCTTGCCTAAAATGATGGTTTTATATCAGACAATATCTGCTTTGACAACTGATGTACCATTTAAATAATGGTAAGAGGATTCATCATAGACTGTGTAGTAGGAGGGAAGAACCATAGATTAAATATGAGTTGTTATAAAATGGAAAGGAAAATAGGAGAGTTGTTTACCTTACTTAAAATTTTATTTTGCAACTTGCTGTTTGGTATAGAGGAAAGAGGAGTGTGAGAAATAGAAAGCTTTTGGAGTTAGAAAGACATGAGATTTGAATAGCATGGATAGCTCTGATATGACAAAATCAAGGGTAATTTGGATTTCACAAATCACTATCTTAGATATGTAATGGGTTTCTTATTTACAGTTATGAGAAAGATTTTTCTCAATACTTTTACTGTCTTAACTACCATAATTTTACAGTTATCGAAAGCAAATGATGTAGCACATATTCAAACCTTGGTTTAGTAAGATATAATTAAGCATACAGCCCAATTGAAATTTTTCATCCTAGGATTTGCCTTAGATCATGAGTTGACAAATGAGCCAGGAAATATTCCATTAACTGCAGATTTTTGTTTCTTCTAAATTGGTAATTGCTGAATTGCTTTCCAGAGGAAGTCTCCAAAGCTTATGTGACCCTGTTGTATCTTCCCCACAACTCCTGGGGACAGCTCATAAGATATGTTGCCACTGCTACTCTATGTCAGAAAAAGTTATTTACAAGAAAACACGGTAAATCCTCCATTCTTGTTTTCCATAGGATCATGAGGTCAGAAGACATATATATCAAAGGCTGCATCCTTTCCTAAAAATGCTCACACTGGATCACAAGAATGATAAATCTTTATCACATATTCTAGGATCGGAGACTCTAGAGGACAAATGGAACTCAAAGGACAGAAGGAAATGTTGATGACAAAGTAATGGTCCAGTGTGAAATCTTTTTTTTTTAAACTACTGGTTTTGTGGGCGTGGCTTGGTGGGCGCGGTTTGGCTTGGTGGGCATGGTGTGGCTTGGTGGGTGTGGCAGGGGAAGGATACTGCAAAATTCCCATTCCCTCCCTACTCCTGGGGGAAGGACATTGCAAAATCTCCATTCCCACCCCACTCTGGGGCCAGCCAGAGGTGGTATTTGCTGGTTCTCTGAACTACTCAAAATTTCCACTACCGATTCGCCGAACTGTTCAAAATTTCAAAATCAGAACCTGCTGGATTTCACCCCTGTAATGGTCAGATAAAAGAAACCTGAGTTCAGAGCAAGGATGTGGAATGAGCAAACACCTTAGACAAGCCCCTCCCTAGTTCTCATAAAGTTAAAAGGAGGGAGGGAAAAAGTGTATTTCTCTCAGATATGGGACCCCCGAGCCTGGAGTTGAACTCGAATCTTGACAATCACATAGTAATATCAATGACATCTGCTTGGCAATTTCTTTGTACAAAAATCAATGTACAGAAGGCCAGTGCCTTCATCTGCAATATTTTCTCAACTTCTAATCTGATTTCTTGGGAGTCTCCTTTCCAAATATCAACCAGGATTGTCTTTGCTAATTTTGCTAGCTCAGAAAGTGTTGGTTGAGTGCTGATGGATGAATGAACACTACTTACAGGAAAAATATAGTTATATATCATCCTTCCCTGAATAAAACAGGAGGGAAAAAATGTATATAGGAACTAGGGAATTGTACTTTTTAAAAATGTATGAGAAATGGAGGGATCTTTTTCCTGCTTTGTTTAATCTTTAAAAGGATTTTCAGAGATATTTCTACAGCTTTCTTAGCAATAAAGAGATGGATTATTCCGAAAAGTGGGAAAAATGGAACAAAAACGTTACATGCAGCTGTCCAGTCTATCAGATTTTTCTTGACAGACAGACAGATGCAGAGAGAGAGAGAGAGAGAGAGAGAGAGAGAGATTGAGATTGATTTACTGGATCTGAATAATAGAGATTTTTCAGGATTTGAATATTCCTAATGATCCCTTTTAGCAAATTCAGATGGACAAGGAAGCCCTTAATTCAGGGGTGGGCTGCTGGGGGGTTCGCAGGGATTCGGGAGAACCTCTAACTAAGATTCTGTGCAGTTAGGAGAATCCCCAAATCCCATTCCTAGCTGGCCCTGCCCCGCCCACCCCACTTCTCCCAGGAGTCCCCATGCGGTCCGTTTTGGATGCAGGTAAGTGCAGGGCAAAAAACAGGCCTACTGGAAGTTCGGGAAGGGCCTCTGCAGCCTGGGGAAGCCGTTTTCGCCCTCCTAGAGGCTTGAGGAAAGCGTCCGGAGGCCAGGGAGGGCAAAAACTCCCCCCTGCCATGGTGCAGGAGGCTGACTAGGCCACGCCCACCATGGCCATGGCCACCCAGCAACCAGGCAGAGAACCCCCTGCTAAAAATTTTGAAGCCCATTCCTGCCTTAATTATCTGGAAGAAGAATAGGTAAGAAACTATCCAGAAAAAGTTGTGATCCTTAAATCAACCCCATCATGTTAGGGTTAGAGTGTTAGCATGTTATAGGAGTAACATCAGTGCAGTATGTGATAACAGAATTGTTTTCAGTTCTGGACATGCTGAGAAATACTGTGGCAGAAGCAAGATTGAATGGCAAACACAAGTGACTGATATACGTAAATTAGCTATGTCCCAGGGTCTTGTCAAAAACAGCTATATATGAGTAATAGGCCCTCAAATATGCCCATACTATATACCTGGAATGCTGACACAATGTACAAAAATGATCATTTAGAAAGGCTAAGAGAGTTTAAAGTTAAAATTTTAAAGTTAAAAATTGTTACAAGTTTGCTCTCTGTAACTGCTCTGCCAAGTGCTGCCCCTTCCTTTTATTTTAAGGCATGTCAAATACAAGGCTAAAGTGGCCACTGTACCTTGAACTTTAGGGTAGACCAAAAATAGCAAATATGGAAAAGTGAGATATTATTTAGGCCAGATTTTGAGGGGGAAACTTTGAGGGGGAAATTCATGAAGAAAGGCCTTTTGCAACATGGTAAAGGTTAACAAAAAATTTAAAACAGCCCAAAGTAATTAAAACATTTCTCCCACCAAGAGTTACATTTCTAATTTTTTTATTTGGATATCATATCACGTATTGTATTGTATTGTATTGTATTGTATTGCATTGTATTGCATTGCATTGCATTGCATTGTATATTGTATATTGTATATTGTATATTGTATATTGTATATATTGTATTGTATGATTTGCACCTAAATTCTTCCTAATTACAGGAATCATATCAACAAATAAACAAGAAGAAAAGCCAAATGGGAAGGGATGCACTCCCTTTTTGACTTCATTGTTTTGGACAATAATTTTAAAGGATGCTTCTGATCAAAGGAATCAGATTATTGATTAGAAATGTGCATACTGTCAAAGTGATTTGGAGGTGTGCTTTGAGATCCACAAGGACATAGGTTCAGCAGATCTTTAAAGCAGTTGTATCTTTTTTCAAATTTCCATGTAAACAGCCATGGTTTTAACATGACTCATTAAATCAGCTGTTCTTAATTTGTTTTTTTATTCCAAACATGCCTTAAAAGTTTAAAATAACTTCCCTCCCCCTAAAAAAGTTATTGGGTTTCACTTAAATTGCTTTTCCAACATGTTTGCAATATCATATTGAACATACAGATGTGACTTGCTTGCACTATCCTCCCATGTGTTCTCCAGGGAATAGGCACTGTCATGTGTACAAATCGATTGATTGATTTACTGGAGGAATATAATTCCAATCCAACAGAAATGTTGGATAACTGTATGTATACATTTTGGAAACTGTCTGATTAGGTGAGAAGAACCAACTACTCTCAGAGGGATATGTTATGCTGAATCTGTGAGGGGCAGAAATAATCCCCAATTCGCAATTCTATGTTTCTTCCAATTTCGGAAAAGTGCTCATATTTTCAGGTTAGTCTGATAAATAGAGAGTGTTCTGTTTAGAAGTTGCTTGCAATTGGTTAGTGTAATTTGAAATAATGGTTTGAATAGGTGGAAGAAGAAAATTCACACTGCAGTTGAATCAGGGAATTGTCTAAATCAGGGTGACAAACTCATGGCCCATGGGCCAGATCCTGCCCACGGGGAGCTTAGATCTGGCCCATGGGGCCACCCTGGAAACAGTGAAGGAGTGGCCCTCGGTGCCTCTGCCAGTGAAAATGGTGCTCAGGAGGGTCACACGCGGCCCTCCTGAGCTTTGTTTTCGCTGGCAGAGCACACGGGCCACCACAGGCATCCCGTGCACCAGTGATGTCATGCCCCCTCACCTCCCCAAGGCCAAACACAATCCTGATGTGCCACTCAATGAAATTGAGTTTGACACCCCTGGTCTACTGTAAATAGACATTTCTCAGCATTAGCAGTTCTTATCTGACCTTCAAAAAGTTAAGCAGAATTAGACCTTGTCAGTAGTAGTATGGGAAACTGAACCACGAGAGGTTATACTGGAAAGAAAAAAGAAAGTTTTGGAAGAGGTGATGGTACATTTCTTCCATAGAGTTGCCAAGAAAACAACACTGACATATTTATGCTGTCATCAAGAATTGATGTCCACCGGGAGGACTTTTTACCTCTATCCACATCTGCCAGTGATCATTTAGTCGCAACTAAACTGGTTGCTTATGTGTTTTGATGCGCCTGGGGATCAAGAGATGTTCCTGTTCAAAACGATCAGTCCCTAAATAGGACTAAAAGTAGAACTAGACATTATTTAAACAAAACCTTGTGAGGACCTTTACTAGGACCTACCTAGTGGCAATGAGGGAAGCGAGGCGCTCCTACGCCTCCACCCTCATTGCGTCGGCAGATAACCACCCGGCCACCCTGTTTCGGGTGACCCGCTCTCTCCTACATCAGGAGGTGCGGGATGACCCTTTGCAGGGACGAGCCGAGGAGTTTAGTGGTTATCTATACGATAAAATCGCTCAGCTGAGGGACGGTTTGGACTGAATTTGGGATGATCCAAGCGAGGGAGAGGAGGCACGTCTTGTTGAGCACATTTGGGATGAGTTTGACCCTGTGGCTCCCGAGGACGTGGACAGGTTGTTGGGGAGGCTTCACGGCACGACATGTTTACTGGACCCATGTCCTTCCTGGCTGGTACTGGCCACTCAGGCGGTGACACGAGGCTGGCTCCAGAGGATTATCAACGCTTCTTTGTTGGACGGGGTTTTCCCTGCCGCCTTGAAAGAGGCGGTGGTGAGACCCCTCCTTAAGAAGCCCTCTTTGGACCCAGCTATTTTGGGTAATTATCATCCAGTCTCCAACCTTCGCTTTGTTGCGAAGGTTGTAGAGAGTGCCGTGGCGCGACAGCTACCCCAATACCTGGATGAAGATGTCTATCTAGACCCGTTCCAGTCCGGCTTCCGACCCGGATACAGCACGGAGACAGCTTTGGTCGCATTGGTGGATGATCTCTGGAGGGCCAGGGACAGGGGATATTCCTCTGCCCTGGTCCTATTAGACCTCTCAGCGGCGTTCGATACCATCGATCATGGTATCCTGCTGCGCCGGTTGGAGGGATTGGGAGTGGGAGGCACCGTATATCAGTGGTTCTCCTCCTATCTCTCCGACCGGTCGCAGATGGTGTTGACAGGGGGGCAGAGGTCGACCGCGAGGTGCCTCACTTGTGGGGTCCCACAGGGGTCGATTCTCTCGCCCCTGCTGTTCAACATCTACATGAAGCCGTTGGGTGAGATCATCAGTGGTTTCGGGGTGAGATACCAGCAGTACGCTGACGACACCCAGCTGTACTTTTCCACCCCGGGCCACCCCAATGAAGTTGTTGAAGTGCTGTCCCGGTGTTTGGAAGCTGTACGGGTCTGGATGGGGAGAAACAGGCTCAAGCTTAATCCCTCCAAGACGGAGTGGCTGTGGATGCCGGCACCCCGATTCAGTCAGCTGCAGCCATGGCTGGCTGTTGGAGGCGAGTTACTGGCCCCAAAGGATAGGGTGCGCAACTTAGGTGTCCTCCTGGATGATCGGCTGTCATTTGAAGACCATTTGACGGCCGTCTCCAGGAGGGCCTTCCACCAGGTTCGCCTGGTTCGGCAGTTGCGCCCCTTCCTTGATCGGGATGCCTTATGCACAGTCACTCATGCGCTCGTTACCTCTCGCTTGGATTACTGTAATGCTCTCTACATGGGGCTCCCCTTGAAGTGCACTCGGAGGCTTCAGTTAGTCCAGAATGCAGCTGCGCGGGTTATAGAGGGAGCTACGCGTAGCTCCCATGTAACACCGCTCCTGCGCAGACTGCACTGGCTACCTGTGGCCTTCCGGGTGCACTTTAAGGTGTTGGTTACGACCTTTAAAGCGCTCCATGGCTTAGGACCTGGGTACTTACGGGACTGCCTGCTGTTACCACACGCCTCCCACCGACCTGTACGCTCCCATAGAGAGGGACTTCTCAGGGTGCCGTCTGCTAAACAATGCTGGCTGGCGGCCCCCAGGGGAAGGGCCTTCTCTGTGGGGGCTCCCACACTCTGGAACGAGCTTCCCCCGGGTTTACGCCAAATACCTGACCTTCGGACATTCCGTCGCGAACTGAAGACTCATCTTTTTATCCACGCGGGGCTGGCTTAAATTGGGATTTTAATGTTAATTTATTAATTTTAAACGGGGTTTTTTAGTATGGTAAATTTTAATCACTAGGCTAATTTTAAATAAGTTTTTTAAATCGTATTTTAAACCTGTATATTGTATTGTCGGTTTTATCATGCCTGTACACCGCCCTGAGTCCTTCGGGAGAAGGGCGGTATAAAAATCAAATCAAATAAAATAAATAATAAATAAATAAATAAATAAATAAAACCAGAATGTATGAATAAGGCTATAAGCTTTCAGATTAGAATCAAAATATTTTTGCCTTAACACAAAACCTTCATTATTATTATTTTTTTTTAAAAAATTAAGTTACTGGAGAAATTTTCAGACACATCTGTCGCTTGCTTTATTGTCATCTTATTTTTCAACGATCATAATTGTTCCTTTGAAGGATTAGAAAAATGTGAGTAGGTATATGAAACTGTAACAATCTTTTGCCTCAGCCTCTGTTGCTTCTTACTAAGATGTATGTCAACATTCAACATCTGTATCGAGTTTTCTTGTCCTGGGAAAACTACAGTTTTTAAATGATCTTTGGTAGTTGCTATAATCCAAATCCAAGGTTTCTTTGTGCCATCTACAGGATGTCTGCTGAATTACTTCTAGATGCCTGAACAGTAAATGAATTCCAGCACTTTGTTATGTACTTGTGGCCTTACGGTTTTGTTTTTACTTTTCCTCCGGGAAATTCTTCAATTTTCTTTTTCAAAGTGATAAGAAAGACATTGGCCAGGAATCAAAGAGTTAATTTAGGAATGTTCAAGGCTATGAAATTCTACACTTTCCGTGCTCTCCCCCCAATTTTTTTAGCTTTTCTTTTTCTTTTGAACGGCAGTCCCTAATTTAGTGCCACAAGAGGCTTTAGGCTATCCTATCAACTTGAAACACAGAAGGAACATGCTCTGAGAAATACATGAAACTTTATGCCTGTGTAAGTAAACCTCTGAACTCAGGCAACCTAAATTATGAAAAAATATAAAACAACAATTTCAACTCTTTTCTTGTATTACTTTTCTATAGTTTTTAGACTTGGCATAGTTTATTCTATCTTTGTGGGTCATGTGCAGGGGTGAAATGCTACCAGCTCACTCCAGTTCGGGTGAACAGGTAGTGATAAAAACTACCAGTTCAGGCAAATCAGTAATGAAAAAACCAAAACTATCGGTTCCTCTGAACTGGTATTTCTGACGATCAGCTGTGCCGCAGGGTTTAGTTTTGCTAGGAAATCCTGCTTTCTAGTGAAGCTAAATCACGCGGCACAGCTGATCCCCCCCTCGCTGTTCTACTTACCTTCCCAAGCCTCTTTTTGGTGTGTACTGCACATGTTTGCATGCACAGTGCACGCTTGGTGCACAGTGCGCTTGCACAGCCAGCAAACCAGTAGCAAACCAGTTCAGATTTTACCACTGGTCATGTGGAATGGTTACATAGGCAACTGAGGCCTTGTCCACCTGAAATCCTTTTGAGCCATCTCTCTGATGGTGAACTTCAAATCAGGAGACAATATGTTATATAAAGTTGGAGTCAAAACTCCGAAATGAAATGCCATGGGTTCAGTAAACAAAAAGAAAACCCAGAACCACAAAATTATACAGTAGTAAGGAGCCATTTAGAGGACATTCCTTTGCTCAGCAGGACTCTCAAATTAAAGCATTTCAGAGAGATTGGTATCTAAACTCCACAGCAACATATTCAGTGAAAGTGAATCCTTCCAAGGAATATAGAAAAATCAAAAGCTGACATTGAAACATTGGTGCCAGTACTGAATATTCAGAAGTGAGAGAAGCTAAAACATGTACAATCTTCACTAAGGATAGCTTTTCTTTAGATGCTTAATCTGTTTTTGGACAACCAAAAGCAACAACCATCTGTCATATTTGGGGCCTGGTGAACCTTCAGCTTCTGACTTAGGTTTAGGTTAGGTTTAGGTTTATTAGATTTCTATACCGCCCTTCTCCTGAAGGACTCAGGGCGGTTCACAGCCAGCATAAAAACAGAATTCACAATAATCATAAATAGATTAAAAACAATATAAAAATCTAATTAAATTTTGGCTAACAATTAAGAATCTTTAAAATCAAATAATAAAACCCCAATTAAAAAAAAACACATTACACATTAGGCCAGCCCTGCGTGATGAAACAATAGGGTCTTGAGATCGCGTCGGAAGGTCCGGAGGTCGGGGAGTGATTGTAACCCCAGAGGAAGTTCGTTCCAGAGGGTAGAAGCCCCCACAGAGAAACCTCTCCCCCTGGGGGTCGCCAGCCGACATTGTTTGGCTGACGGCACCCTGAGGAGACCCTCCCTGTGGGAGCGCATAGGTCGATGGGAGGCTACCGGTGGCAGCAGGTGGTCCCGTAAGTACCCCGGTCCTAAGCCATGGAGCGCTTTAAAGGTGGTTACCAACACCTTGAATTGCACCCGGAAGACCACCGGCAACCAGTGCAGCCTGTGCAGGAGAGGTGTTATATGGGAGCCACGAGTGGCTCCCTCTATCACTCACGCAGCCGCATTCTGGACCAGTTGGAGCCTCTGGGTGCCCTTCAAGGGGAGCCCCATGTAGAGACCATTACAGTAGTCCAGGCGGGAAGTGACGAGGGCATGAGTGACCGTGCACAAGGCATCCCGGTCTATGAAGGAGCGCAACTGGCGAATCAGGCGTACCTGATAAAAGGCCCTCCTGGCGACGGCCGTCATGTGGTCTTCTAACGTCAGCCGAGCATCCAGGAGAACACCCAAGTTGCAAACCCTCTCCATAGGGGCCAATGACTCGGCACCAACAGCTAGCGATGGAACCAGCTGACTGTACCGGGACGCTGGTATCCACAGCCACTCAGTCTTGGAGGGATTGAGTTGAAGCCCGTTCCTCCCCATCCAGACCCGCACGGCCTCCAAACACCGGGACATCACGTTGACGGCTTCATTGGGGTGGTCCGGGGTAGAAACGTACAGCTGAGTATCATCAGCGTACTGATGATACTGCACCCCAAAACCACGGATGATCTCCCCCAGCAGCTTCATATAGACTTGGATGCTGGACCCTCTGCTTAATAGTAATGTGAGCTTGTGGTATGATGTCCAAACTTCCAAACAAGAAGGACCTGTGATAGTCTCACTCCTAATGATTCCTGTGGAAATATTTTAAGAGATTAATACAATATTAATACAATAATATTACAATTAATAATACAATACAGAGGGCAGTGTGTGGCTCTGTTATTTTCAAACCAAACATTCTGCACAAAAAGGGCATATATTTAGAAAAGCATGTAGCCAAAAGAGAATATTAGAATGACTTAATTATGACAGATTTGAAATGTTTATAATATGAACTTCATATACTAACTAAATATTTTGGAAATCTATGGATGTTAATAGTTGGAGATTTTAAAAAAAATCTTTCAGAATAACAATAACATTGATATTATATAGTATTCTATATAGCAGGGGTCTCCAACCTTGGCAACTTTAAGATTTGTGGACTTCAACTCCCAGAATTCTGGGAGTTGAAGTCCACAAGTCTTAAAGTTGTCAAGGTTGGAGATCCCTGCTATATAGCATTCATAAATTGTGCCTGATTGTCTAGAGATGCAATTTACGGTAAGTGATTCCCTCCCACAACATTTTTTTTAAAAGGAGGAAAGTTTATGCAAGCCAAGTATTCTCATGAATGATGCGACTCATACTGACCATCTGCATAGGAAATAAGAGGTATTGCTGTCAGTGTCATGTTTTTTATAGTGATCACCCGCTGAATGTATGACCTGGGATTCAGTGCTCAAATCCTCCACACCCCAATACTTTTTCAGCCCTTACGCTCTTAAGAAAATGGTGACAAAATTAACTCGTTTTCTACAAAGATTTTAAAGAATTGTTGTAGTGGGTCATGGAAAAATCTTTCTCTTTAATCTAAAGATTGTAGCTGCACTTTATCTTGATATTATTATGAATTTTTTTTGTACCTTTTTGAACAAGTTTTTTGCTTTTAACATCTTCCTCCTCTCTGTTTTTAATGAAGGAAGACATTCCAAGCTGCTGAGATTTAATCACTCCAGCCATGTGTTTGAAGTCTCGATTAAAAAACATTTAAAATCTGTTATCAATTACTCAGATGGGAACCATATTGAACCTACAAAGAAATATCTTCCTGGAAACATTGCTCAGACTGAAAAAAAAGGGGAAGTATGCTGATAGTAACAAGAGCTTCAAAGGTTGCATGAGTAAAAGCATCCAGTTCTAAACTAAGTGAAATAGGTCTAATCAGCCTTAATAAATACACCCCAAATTCTTTTAAGAATGAATGGGAAAAACATGAGAATCTCCAGCTGCAGCATAATATGCGGTGTCTGTAAAAAGCTCTCTTAACTATAACCAATTATCATTTCTTTAGATTGAGCCCTTTATATAATTTGCTCATAGGCAGTGGTGGGATCCAGCCAGTTTGCACCACTTCGGGAGAACCAGTTCTTAACTTTCTGAGTAGTTTGGCAAGCTGGCTGTTGGAAGAAATCATTAGGGCAGAGAACTGGTTGTTAAATTATTTGAATCCCACCACTGCTCATAGGGTATGCATAATTTGTTATGACCAGGCTGTGAACATCCAGATAACCCCTAGATGTTAGCAGAGACTTACATTGGATGGTTTTCCAGTCTATAACCCAAATATTTGAGACATCATTACAGCTTTCTGTGTTTTGTAATTATTATTATTTTGGCCACATTGATGAAGCCACTAACTTGACTGACTCTGGGCAGGTTACAATAAAGCAACCATTGAAGAACGTTGGAAAATAAGAACAAAAATAAAGGAAACCAAACTGAATAAGATACAATGATCCAAAATAGAAAATAAAAGCAACATTGCCTCCCAGGGTTTGAATGAAGCACGAGGTTTTTGAGGCTTGCTTAAATGATGACAGAATCAACAATGCTAACTTCTGGAGGGATTCAATTCCAGAGAGTAGGTGCCATGATCTTGATCAAGGCAAAGCAATAGATGCAATCTACATAGACTTCTGCAAAGCTTTTGACTCAGTAGTACATGATAAACCCCTCCTAAAACTAAAATCCTATGGCATTTCAGGACCCCTTCACAATTGGATATCTGCTTTTCTGTCTAACAGACAACAAGTGGTTAAAATTGGCAATGCTCTATGAAATCCTGTTCCTGTCAAGAGTGGTGTTCCTCAAGGTAGCATTCTTGGACCAACACTCTTCATACTATACATAAATGATCTTTGTGACCATATCTCAGGTAATTGTGTTCTCTTTGCTGATGATTTATGTCAAACTATTTAACACCACCGACAATACATCTACCATTCAAAAAGACCTTGATCTTTTAACTGCTTGGTCTAAAATTTGGCAACTCCAAATCTCAGCCAGCAAATGCTCAGTCTTACATATTGGAAAAAAGGACCCAAACACTAAGTACATACTTGATGGACATTACCTTACAGATGACCCCCACCCTGTTAAAGACCTTGGAGTTTTCATATCAAATGATCTAAGTGCCAAAGCCCACTGCAACTACATAGCAAAAAAGGCTCTAAGGGTTGTAAACCTAATATTGTGTAGCTTCTTTTCCAAAAATACTACACTACTAACCAGAGCATATAAAACATTTGCTAGGCCAATCCTTGAATACAGCTCGCCTGTCTGGAACCCACACCACATTTCTGACATCAATACAATTGAACGTGTCCAGAAATATTTTACAAGAAGAGTTCTCCACTCCTCTGAAAACAACAAAATACCTTATCCCACCAGACTTGAAATCCTAGGCTTAGAAAACTTGGAACTCCGTTGTCTTCAACAAGACCTAAGTTTAACTCATAGAATTATCTATTGTAATGTCCTTCCTGTTAAAGACTACTTCAGCTTTAACTGCAATAATACAAGACCAACCAATACATTTAAACTTAATGTTAACCGCTTCAATCTAGATTGCAGAAAATATGACTTCTGTAACAGAGTTCAGTGCTTGGAACACATTACTTGACTCTGTGGTCTCTTCTCATAATCCCAAAAGCTTTAACCAAAGACTTTCTACTGTTGACCTCACCCTATTCCTAAAAGGACTATAAGGGTTGTGCATAAAAGCACAAACGTGCCTACCGTTCCTGTCCTATTGTTTTTTTATTCTTATACATGTATGCTTACACTTCCTTATATTTCCTCATATATATGTTTATATACTATATAACCATTTTGTGTGATGCTTATGTATATTGTTGTGACAAAAATAAATAAATAAATAAATAAATAAATAAATAAATAAATAAATAAATAATAGAGCGGTCATATTTCCTTCGATCCATTAAATGACATTGGGATTTAGTAATGAATGGGACTCAGAGCATGCCCATGCTGCCAGATCTTACAGGCAGGTAGAGACATAGAGAGATGGGTGATTCCCTCAGATAATCAGGTTTTTTTTTGCCATGAGGCAGTGGTGAAATCTGAACTGGTTTACTACTGGTTCGCTGGCTGTGCATGCGCGCTGCGTGTGTGCATGCACAGTGTGCGCCACA
Organism: Ahaetulla prasina; assembly: GCF_028640845.1. Taxonomy (NCBI): domain Eukaryota; kingdom Metazoa; phylum Chordata; class Lepidosauria; order Squamata; family Colubridae; genus Ahaetulla; species Ahaetulla prasina. The sequence continues at coordinate 96,531,028 of NC_080541.1, read as the reverse complement.
CACCAAATGTGAGGTGCGCGTGAGCGCACGTGCAGTGCATGCCAAAAGGAGGCATGGGGTAAGTATAACAGCACACAGTGGGGGGATCAGCTGTGGCTCACAATCTTTTTTTAAACTTTTAGAAGCATTTTTTTTACAATCTATTCTGAATAGGTTGTAGAAAAATGCTTTTAAAAGTAAAAAAAAGGCTCTGATGATCACATGGCTCAGCTGTGATCGTCAAAGCCTTTTTTTTAACCTTTTAAAAGCATTTTTTAAAAGAAGCGGCAAGCGGGCAAGTGGGCGACCGGGCAATTGGGTGGGCATGGGTGTGGTGGGGGGGGGCAGGGATTTTTGCTACCAGTTCTCTGAACCACCTGCCACCATCTCTACCGGATCATGCGATCCAGTCTGAACTGGGAGCATTTCACCCCTGCCATGAGGGCTTTATAGATCTCACCAGCACCTTCAATGGCATCTGTTAAGTGCGCCGGTGGCCAGTATAAGATCCATAGCAGAGATATCACATGGACATGCTAAGGCACACTCATAACTTTTTGGGTACTGCATTCTAACACAATTACATCTTCTGAATGGTCTTCATGGGACTCCATGTAGACCACATTGTCACAATGTTCCCTTCACATTTGCCTACTCTGAACTAGTTTTGTCATTTTTTAAAATTTGAATTTATATCCCGCCCTTCTCCGAAGACTCAGGGCGGCTTACAATGTGTTAAGCAATAGTCTTCATCCATTTGCATATTATATACAAAGTCAATTTAATTGCCCCCAACAATCTGGGTCCTCATTTTACCTACCTTATAAAGGATGGAAGGCTGAGTCAACCTTGGGCCTGGTGGGACTTGAACTTGCAGTAATTGCAAGCAGCTGTGTTAATAACAGACAGACTTAGTCCGTTGAGCCACCAGAGGCCCTTTTTTGAACGACTAGTCTTCTAATTTTGAGTGATTCTATATTTTCCCCTAAAGACTGATGTTTTTATGTTCAGAATGCTTATTTGGGGGCAAGGGACAATATCTGCATCCTCGACGATTGCCATGGGAACCTCTCAATCTCTAAAACCTCCTTGTCATCGAGAACTTTCCTCACCTGGGCTTCCAGTATATCATTGCATATAACAGCTTATTGACTTAAAGACAAAGGATGACTGCTGGGGGATACAGGCACAACAATACCATCAATGAGATTTCTGCAAGGTGTCTTTATGGGATCCTTTACCTATCTGCTTATTTAGCAAAAGTTACATACGTTCTGCATCCTAGGGCTAGGTTAGCAAGTGCACTCCAGATGCTTTGCACTAAAGCTGCTGTAATCCCGCCAATGACCACATTCTGCGCAGATTTCTATCTTGCCAGTTTCTTTTTTAAGAGTGTAAGAGAAAGGTAAACTAGTTCATGATTTCTTAAAAGCACAAACGGATAAAGGACTTTTGAAGCTGAAGGCATACATGAACAGCACAAGTGAATCAGTCTGAACATTAAATTAATTTAACCAGTTAATAACTTGTATTGTCATTAATCTTAATTTCTTTTGATGTAGCAATATGTTAATCCAGGAATATAACTACATGATCTCCCTCTCAATTATTCAGAAGCTAATTTCCAAAATGAGAGGTGCCAGGACTGGAAATTGTAGTCTCTGGCCTTACAGCAACACCTTCTAACCTTACAGATATTGGTTACAGAGAAATAAGGGAGATATTTCTTCTGCCTTTTCAAAGATGGAATATCATTTTTTTTAATGTCAAAGAGCTGAGACCCAATACCAGAAATGCCAGATCAGTTTAAAATGACACTTATCTATAGCACTAAGTAGGGCTCTTAAGCCAACACACTCATTTTAAATGGACGTGTAAAAGTTCCAACTAACGAACCCTAAACAAATCAGAAATTTGAGGCCAAGGACTTCCTCAAAGAAATTGTTTATTGGGTAAATCATATCAGCACACTTGAAGGAAAGCCAACTCTGACCACCCCCCGCAGTTACAGTATAGTTAAAACCAGTAACGACCCCTTCCCCCCAAGTGTCATTAATCACATTGGCCAATTAGAGTAATTGGTGGGCTTCTCAGGTATTCATCTCCTCCTTCCTCCATCGCCCAGGAGATGATCTTGGTTCTCACGAGAAAGCTCTATGTTGTGTCTAGTAATACATTCCAACCTCCCCCCCCCCCAGTAAAGTGTGGCAATGTTGAACCAGGAAAATGGCTTCTCCCAAGTTCAGTTCGGCATTGACAGGGCACTTTGTTGCTGGAAAGTAGCAAAAACATTGTGAATCATAGTCATATAACTGTGGAACACCACGAATGGTCATAAATCTGAGCTGCCTGACATGCTGTCATGTGTTGGGGATGGCATAACCATTTATAATGGTCGGGGGGTACTTTGCAAGTTGCACAACATCCATTCTGTAAATTTGAACAGTTATAAAACGAGCAATTGTTAAGCAAGGTCTACCTATAGAATAAGCCACTTAGATGGAATTACGGGGTATTTAATTGCTGTTTTATTTCTTCTTACGCAGAAAGGAAACTTTCATGCAGAATCTTCTTTTCATGGTGAAGGACATACTGTACAATAATCCATCAAAAAAGTTTGTCTTGTGCTGAATTATCTCCTGTTTGGGGACCATGGCGGCAATAAGATTATTATGATTTTTTAATACTTTCATAACTTTATTATTTTTTTATATTATATACTGCTCGAAGCCCCTCTCCAAGAGAGACATTAAGAAATATGAAATATAAATAAATAAAGAGAAGTTTTCATATTCCAAACAGATACTACATGAGTCATCATTTCTACGCCTATCATATTAAATGTGCTTATTTATTCTCTCTGGGTGTATGTACTTTCTTCAAGAATAAAAGGAAGGGGGAAAAAACCTGCAGCATTTTTTTGTATCTCTTGGTTGTTGCTAAAGAGACTGTATGTTGCCAAATTGAGTGGAGAAATAACACAGCTGCGTTCTGTGGAAATAAGCAACTGAACACTACGTAAACAAATTTCTTTTCACGCTCATATAGATATATTACTCAACATAATGTATTAATGCTCTCTTAACAGACGACTCTGTCTTGGGGGAAGTAAGAAATAATGCAAACAAGGAAACATGGGAAAAAAGAGAGAAAAAACCCCCATACTATTGTTACATTCAACCACAGAAACAAGTGAGTGACCTATTTGACCCTAGTTGGTCCTGTATTCTATGTTGCCAGTCAAAATATTACCATATGACTTTGATGTAATAATTGCCTGTGGTTTCTGTAGTGAGATTCTAGAAGACTCTGCATTATGTTTACAAAATAGGACAACCTGCAGCAGAGACTAGATTAAAGCCTCTTGGTTGTTAGGGATTGATATTAAACTATATTTATTTACTAATGTTGGGTGTTAAAGTTGCAGTTTCTCTTTTATCTCCTAGAAAAGTTACAGGGTTATGGGGTAGTCAGTCTGTGAACACCTACTTGTTTCCATGATCCAATTCTTTCATTAACACGGAGAAAACAATGTTATACCATACTTCCACATGCTCCATCTCTTTTCTACACACCTGATAATGTCACACACACACACACACCCCAGAGGTGGGTTTCAGCAGATTCTGACCAGTTCTGGAGAACCAGTAGCGGAAATTTTGACTAGTTCGGAGAACCAGTAGTAAAAATTCTGACTGGCCCCGCCCTCATTTATTGTCTGCCTTCCAAGTCCCATCTGATTGGGAGGAAATGGAGATTTTGAAGTAACCTTCCCCTGGAGTGGTGTGGGAATGGAGATTTTACAGTATCCTTCCCCTGCCATGCCCACCAAGCCACACCCACCAAGCCCCACCCACAGAACTGGTAATAAAATTTTTTGAAACCCACCACTGACACACATACACATATAAAAGATGTGGAGCTTGTGACACAGTGCATGGTTTGCCATTTGCCTGATCCTCCAGTAGTTCAGCTACACTCTGACGCAGCTCAAACTTTGTCCCCTTTCTATGGACATTGTGATCTTCCATGAATTTTCCAAAGAAATGAATCTTTCACTAGATCAGAATGCTGCTTTTGTTACTTTGATGGGAAGGGTGTTTTCTCACTCCATCTCACTTTGATGGGAAGGGTGTCTTCTCACTCTACTTCCTATAAAAGAATGCCCAATATAAGAGAAGCGAAAACCTCACTGGCTTTTTTTGTTAACTTTCAGCCAATCGTTTACATTGTATTGATTTTCTTTGTCTTTTTCCTATCTTCCCTAGTACAGATCATTACAGGAGGGAATGAAGTAAACAGTTCAACTATTGAAGGAGCTATGAGAAGAGGGAGGGAGTGAGGGAGAGAGAGAGAGAGCTGCTTTAACTGAGATGGATAGGAGTTGACGCCCTGTGCAATACTCTTCTTCCTGGTTTGGTTTGGTTTCAAGAAAGGTTTTGAATTCTCCTCTTATCTACTTATCAGTTTCACCCACATTCAGAAGTATCACTCCCCCTTCCCCAATCTCTATTATTCTGTCTGAAGAACTGTAATGCACTGCCAAGTTTTTGGTCCCCATAGTAACTAGCTTTCTTTCTCCTCTTCTGTTTAAGTTTCAGCTTTCTGGACTGAACATTTGAACCCTTTGGCAAGATCAATTTCCAGACGGGGGTGGGGAAAAACACACAGAAGGCAGTTGACAGAGCCACTGCACTTCTAGTGCATAAAATACTTAGTAGTTGTAAAATATATAATGTCATTTTTAATGTCCTGTCCAAGTAATAGGAATATGTTTGAAATACCCTTTAGATTGTCTTTCAATCACAACACAACAATTATTATCAAAACTACTATCACTACTATTATTTTGCACTGTATTTTCACTATATGAATCACAGTGGGCCTCTGGTGGCTCAACAGGCTAATGCAGCCTGTTATTAACAGCAACTGCTTGCAATATTGCAGGTTCAAGTCCCACCAGGCCCAAGGTTGACTCAGCCTTCCATCCTTTATAAGGTAGGTAAAATGAGGACCCAGATTGTTGGGGGGCAATAAGTTGACTTTGTATATAATATACAAATGGATGAAGACTATTGCCTGACATAGTGTAAGCCGCCCTGAGTCTTCGGAGAAGGGCGGGATATAAATGCAAAAAACAAAACAAAACAGTGGTTCTGGAGAAAGGCTGTAGACACTCATTGTATAATGTTGGTGATCGATGTAGAGTGTAACTGTAGACATGATAACTGACATAAGAGTCAGTTTCTTTGGGTTGAAAACTGAGTATTTCTAGCACGAAATGGGACAACTCACCCCAGCCAGCTTGCTGTGGAACAACTCACTGCAGGACAATTTAACAATTCAAATTAATTATTTAAAATAAATAAAAAATATGTTAATTTTTGTCAGTCACATTTCCCTCCTTTTACATCATTTCTTTAATGATTCTGTTCCACCATTAATTTGATATTAGTGTAACTCTTGTCTCACAATGAGTTGTTCTGTAGAGAGCTGGCCATGGCAAGTTGTCCTGCAGCAAGTTGGCCATGGCAAGTTGGCTGCAATGAATTGTCATAGACCCTTCATGTAGCATGAGGTCCTAGATTGTTGGGCCAATATGCTGACTCTGTAAACTGCTTAGAGAGGGCTGTAAAGCACTGTGAAATGGGGTATAAGTCTAAGTGCTATTGCTATTGCTGTCTTATGACCAATAGAGCATATAGCACTGTACTTAGTAATTTGCTGTGAATGAGATGCTCCAAGCTGCAAACCCAAAATGGCACTTTAGACACCAAACATAGTGATATCATCTCACTGCCTTCAGTTCTTTCTCCACTCAGCAGTTTTGGAGAGATCCTTTTGTAAGAGTTCTATGTAAGAATTTTTTTTTTTTTGGTAAAGATTACTTAAGTTTTAAACTGTTACAAGAATGAGATACGCTGTTCGTAAGATACATTGACAAAATAGTTGGAATGTTTTATTTTGGAATGACACTTGGTAATCATAATTGGGGCATTCTCTGCTTCTGCGTAGACCACACATGAATTTGGACAATCACTGGAAAATGTTCTGCTAAATGTTCTAATCATTAGATGCTAAACAGCCTAAGAGTCTCTTCAGAACAAATTATGTGCAAGTTGTTTCTATAGGAAATGATGGTCCTTAATATATCCCAAACTTAGATACTTAGAAGTACGGAGGTCTTACTTGGGTACTGAATCCAAATGTAAAGTCCTGAAGAAGACTACATTTTATGTTTTACAACCTGTTGCAATTTCCAAGTGCTTTTCAAAACCATGAATTTCTATAAATTAGCTTCCTCCTATCTTACTCTTTCACATTGTCTTCACTAGATAATACACTTCGGTATTATAGACTATCATTTTACTTTCCTAAGTATTCATTCGCTTTTGTTCTGAAAAAGATCTGATATAGCTATGAGACAATGTTTTATCCTTGGCTCAGTTCTGTTTATGTGGATACTTGCCTTTGATTAATACTGTAATTCCATTTTTGTCTCCTTTTACTGTTTCTTTTTTTAAAAGTTCTTCTGAACCATCTGGCTGGGCTATTTTTCTTTCATCTTACTATGGTGAACATATTTTAAGATATCTACTGAAAAGAACATATTACAATTTATTATAGACATTATTCAGAAAACTGTACATAAATTAAGAGATTTAATGTTGATGTTAAACTAAATTGAAACCTGTGACATCAAAGTAAGGTATTTTACCTTGATATGGAAGTTTTCCGGGGATACCATGGGAGCTATAATGGGAGAAGAGTTGGCCTTTAAATGTCTCCGCCATCTGGATAATCACTTCTGCTGAAAAATGCTGATATTAAGATCTTTATTGCTGCAGATTTGAAGAACCTATGGCACATTTAGGAAATCATGATAGACAACGCCCAAATAGGCTTTATCAGGATATAAATTCTTTGATCATTTCAGACAGAGATGAATCATCAAAGAGAGCAGGAAGTTGACATCTAATGTGGTGGGCGGCATTTTTATTTATTAATTAAATTTATAGACTACCCAGGTCTCTTCTACAGTACAACGAAAGATGATTACAAATGGAAAAATAGAAAGATCTGGTAAAATAAATATCTGGAAAAAGAACATCAACACCAGGGATGAAATCCAGCAGGTTCTGACAGGTTCTGGAGAACCAGTAGTGGAACTTTTGAGTAGTTCAGAGAACTGGCAAAAACCACATCTGGCTGGCCCAGAGTGGGGTGGCAATGGAGATTTTGCAATATCCTTCCCCCAGGAGAGGGGAGGGAATGAGGACTTTGCAGTATCCTTTCCCTGGAGTGGAGTGGGAATGGAGATTTTGCAGTTATCCTTCCCCTGCCATGCCCAACAAGCCACACCCACAGAACTGGTAGTAACAAAATTTTAATTCCACTACTGAAGGTCCTACCAATTACGCTAGCCCAAGTTCTGGGAGAAGAACCAGGTTTTAAAGGTTTGATTAAATAGGATCTGGGTGGCAGGCCCTATGAATCTTTTGGGCTGACGAGGTAAGAAATAAGAGGCAAGTCCAAAGTAAATAATCTTAGATTACTGTTCAGTGTGTATCCAGTCCTATATGTCTGATTATCCACAATACATACAGTATTCTGAGTTGGAGGCATCATCAGTATTTACTTAATTTACACATTTATAGGTTTGCCCAACCTGATTGTTGGGAAGTCTCCACATGTTTTGGTAAAGATAGCCTGCATTTGAAAGGAGATGGAACGACATAGGAAAAGTCCCTCCATTGTTGAAACTCAGCCATGTACAATATTTTTTAGAGTATAAGATGCTCCAGAGTATAAGACACACCTTAGTTTTTGGGGAGGAAAATAAGAAAAAAATATGTGCCACTGCTTACCAGCATCCATCAGTATTCATCTGACTAGGGTCCTGTCAGTGTGTGAGAGAGTTGAAGGCTGTTTGGAAACTGAAACAGTATTTGCTGTGTGAGCAACAAGGAGACAGCAAGGAGCCTAGGCGTGGCTTAGCTCAACTGTTCTGTATTAAAGTTGCATACTGCTCTGAAACTAAAACTAAAACTGAAACTGAAACTCCTCTCCTCTGCTTGTGTTTTGGTAGCGAACAGCCAAGTCAGCTTCAGCACATTATTGCAGCCTGATTCAGCATGTGCAGCTGATTGCTGGGTGGATCGGCCTCCCAGAATACCCTCAATCAGCTGTTCCAGGCTGCAGGGATTGCCATAGACCATCGCCACCTCCGTGCCTCGTGGGCAGGGCTACATTCGGTGTATAGAAACATCCAAATTATCACCCTCTTTTGTGTCTTAGAAAAATACGGTATGTATTTTTCGGTGGGTAGATGTGAGCCTATACGAGCACTTTTTATGGGTTATATTGTTGTATACTTCTCCACTCTTTGTTAACAGTTGGAAAAATGTAGATGTTAGCTAAGAATAAAAACCATAGGAGTAGGCATCAAATAACAGCTACAAATTCAGTCTCTACAAATTCTCATTGACCTAAAATTTATCTTCACTTAGAAATTGTTTTCAGTTCTGCTTTAGGCCATTTTCAGCTTTCTATTTCTTCATCTCTCTCTGAGCAATTGTTAAACTTGCTGCTCTTTCCCCCTTAACTCTCTCCAAAGTACTCAATCACACACAGATACTTTTCTAGTCAATCTCTCTTACAGATAAACATTTTATTTCTGATGTATCTTACCAGGCTATATAGGTTGCAGAAATCCAGGCAAGATGGCAAAAAAAAAATAATGTTACTGTTGTATATTGTTGTACTGTTATAAGAGCCAAGATGGCGCAATGGTTAGAGTGCAGTACCGCAGGCTACTTCAGAAGACTGCTAACTGCACTTCAGCAGTTAAAATCTCACCGGCTCAAGGTTGACTCAGCCTTCCATCCTTTCGAGGTGGGTAAAATGAGGATCTAGATTGTTGGGGGCAATATGCTGACCCTGTAAACTGCTTAGAGAGGGTTGTAAAAGCACTATTAAGCAGTATATAAGTTTAAGTGCTATTGCTATATATCTCTATGCTGGCGTGGAACCGCCATCCAGATTTCGGAAGTCCATATTTTCATGCTTATTGGTGCTTATTAGAGCTAGCCTATTTGGGCTCCAGATGACCACTAGATGTTACAATTTCTTTTCTGCCATTGGCATTTGTGCATCTTAGGTGCAATTGTCCTAATGTTGCCTATGACTTTAATTTCTCTAATTTAGTAATATCACCTCAGTTTCATGTGTACTTCTAATTCTCCCATTGGACATTTTCAATTTGCTCTTCTTCTTTATTAAACAAATTATTTCTTTTCAAAGATTTGTTTGTGGCCTTTTGAGGTGTGAGACTTTCCTTAAGCACACAAGATCCTGCATATGTTCAGTTAAAATATATGCAATGCAGATGGGTGAATGTAAATAAGCATACTTTGTAATACGCTAACCCATAAGCTAAACACTCTGCTGATTTGTACAAAATGCTAAGTAATTTGGATGGTTAGTTTGCAGTTTAGTGTATCACTCAAAAACTGACACTGTTGAACAAACAAACAAACAAACAAACAAACAAACAAACACAAAAGCAGTAATCTTTGTGAGGTATATTTAACCCAATCAATGTGCTTGCAATAATTTCATTTAGCAAACATATAATGTGGAGTCTTTGGTGCTCTCTTCCTTGGTTGTTTGCTGGCAAGAAAATTTCATTCTTTCCTATTGAAATTTAAAAGGTATATAATAAACCTTCCTTTTTAAGAGTTAATGCTTCGAATTATCTGTTTGATCTCTAAGAGAAGGCTGTATCCCTCTATCTGAAGAAAAAGCAAAGTAATCAAAGCAACTGTTAGGAAAATATGTCTTATTACAGAATTAATGAAAGGATGTGCAGAGCCTCCAAAATTTTGTCAGCTCCTTTATCAATTTTTTAAAAAAAATATTTTTGTTTTGAGAGGACTAGAATCTTTGTTTAATGCCCGTGGTGGCTAAATGATTTCTCACAGCAGTTTTAAAGATTTTAAGTAAGCTCAGCTGGTTAACAGCAGGCATGATAAACTTGCAATAGCTCAGGTTCTGTTTACAATCTGCGATGTTTAAAGTTGTTGCTTTCTGTCGGAAAAAAACCACACAGAGGCTTCCATTCCGTCTGTGAATTTCTTGAGGGGGTGGTATTGAACACAGTGAGTTGGATGGCATATAAATTTAATAAATAAACATGATAAATTAATAAATGTTATGTTGAAGCATTCCGGTCGGAATAGCTCAGGCTGTAAGGAGCCTGTTATTAGAACACAGTAGCCTGCAATTACTGCAGGTTCAAGCCCGGCCCAAGGTTGACTCAGCCTTCCATCCTTTATAAGGTAGGTAAAATGAGGACCCAGATTGTTGGGGGGGCAATAAATTGACTTTGTAAAAAATATACAAATAGAATGAGACTATTGCCTTACACACTGTAAGCCGCCCTGAGTCTTCGGAGAAGGGCGGGATATAAATGTAAAAAAAAAATAAAAAAAATTATGACCTACCATAATATTTTGCCTTTGACACTATTGTCAGGCAAATATCAAAATATTCCTATTTTACAACGGCTTTGCCTTGCAAATTAGGAAAGGTAGAAATTGTGAATAATTATGACAGTGTTCATGCTATATGGACGTTTGCAGTTTTTTTTTCAGGCAGTTTGAATTTTAGGGGGTGTTAGGCCCCCAAAACCAAGAGATTGGATTCATTGATGTTCTTTGATCTTGGTTGTTTGCTTGCGGTCATTTCATTACCTGACTAGATAAGATCATTCACAAGTCAGCTAGTGAGTGAAGGTTTTGTTCCCAGAATATAAACAGGGAACAAACCTCACGTGGACTAGCACTGATGATGTTAGCTAGTTAGGTAATAAAATGTCTGCAAGCGAAAAACCAAGCTCAGGATCACCAAGAGCTCCAAAATTCGACACTAAGCTACATAATATATTTGCTTCTATTGATTATTATTAGCATATGGCATTATTACAATAGCCAGGAGACCACATTGCTATTGAAGAATAATAGTTTGGCTTATCAATATACCAGCCCTATTATAGAACATGCTTGCAAGATGTGCCCCAGAGAGAAAGATGAGCATCCCTTCCTGCAGCATCACCCAAGGCCCCCTCTCTTCTCGGAGCTGCCTCACAAGTAGGCACTACAACTGTGAAGGTTCAGAGCCATCAGGAATCTGATTGCCAGCACATCTCCCCACCGAAGTGATTATCTACTTGCATAGAATATGCTTTTCAACTGTTCGATGGACAGAAGCTGAGGCAAGTCACAGGAGCTCACCCAGCCACACAATAGCTAGAGCTCAATCACTGGAGCCGAGACCATCTCCAGCTCATTAAGCCACTGCACCTCTCTGCTTCTATTGATTCTAGTCCTTTATTAGATAAATCAGATCATTATGTATTTCTAGCAAAGTAGTCAGTTTTGTGCTATCATCTATTCAACACATCAATTGCTAGTAGAAGACTTTTTCAATGGAATGTTTAATCTTAATACAAATGTTTGATTTAGGTGCCTTCATATGTAGAAGGATGAGTATATCAATTATTTCTGCTCAGATGACAGATGAATAGTTATTTATAACAATTTATCTTTTATATAGAGAGTACATGAATGAAAACATAAATACTGTCTATTGAACTAGCCAACATAAAAAATTTAAGCATGACACACCCATATTTAAACAATTTTTTTAAAAAGAATTTTTTTTAAAAAAAGAAAGTGATTTTTTAAAAATCAGTAGCTGGTGTTGAAAAATATGCTATTGAGCAAGGGATCCAGAAGTAGTAGTAGTAGTAGTAGTAGTAGTAGTAGTAATAGTAGTAGTAGAAATAATAATAATAATAATAATAATAATAATAATAATAATAATAATAATAATAATAATAATAATATCAGAGTTGGAAGGGACCTTGGAGGTCTTCTAGTCCAACTCCCTGCCCAGGCAGGAAACCCTACACCATTTCAGACAAATGGCTATCCAACATTTTCTTAAAAATTTCCAGTGTTGGAGCATTTACAACTTCTGCAGGCAAGTTGTTCCACTGATTAATTGTTCTAACTGTCAGGAAATTTCTCCTTAGTTCTAGGTTGCTTCTCTCCTTGATTAGTTTCCACCCATTGCTTCTTGTTCTACCCTCAGGTGCTTTGGAGAATAGTTTGACTCCCTCTTCTTTGTGGCAACCCCTGAGATATTGGAACACTGCTATCATGTCTCCCCTAGTCCTTCTTTTCATTAAACTAGGCATACCAAGTTCCTGCAACTGTTCTTCATATGTTTTAGCCTCCAGTCCCCTAATCATCTTCGTTGCTCTTCTCTGCACTCTTTCTAGAGTCTCAACATCCTTTTATATAAATCCTTATATCCTTTATATAAGTGTTTATATAAAGCATATTTCTTCATCCTCTAGCTCTATGCATTAGGGTTTGTACGCCAAGAATTCTTAGTCATCATGGCAAAAGTTGGGGAAAGTGTGGATATGAAAGATTCTAATATAAGTATGTAAAGGGCTGAATCATGGCAACTGGACCAAAAATTCTAATATAAGGTTCTCAAAACTATATGGCTTACATTAATAGCTAGCTGGTTTTTCTGCAGTCAAAGTCTGATATTTCTTTGTTGTTCAATTCATCTCTCCCAACTCATCAATAAACCTTGTTCAATATAGAAAATAAAATTTAATGTTGAATAGGATTATTGAAATGGGTTATACCCCGGAAAGGTGTCAGAGTTTGTTGCAAAATCAAATCCAGAAAGCACACCCAGGCAGACTGATGCAGCAGGATTCGTTAACTTCTTTATATACATAATAATACATGAGGATAAATGTACAATACCAATACAGAAGATTCTTCTAATGTAGCAGTTATAAGCAAAACACAAGGCAGGAGAGAACAGTTAGTTTCATTTTCAGCAGAGCAGACAAGCATTCTGGTTTCAGTTTTGATTCTCTGCACAGACTAAGAAGCTGCAGACTAAGACATGCCCTGGCTCCAGTCTGTTTCACCTCCCAATTGGCTGACTTAGTTGCTATGCCTATTCATTGGCTGAACTATTCCAGTTCATGAATATTCATACTCTGACAAAAGGTTACGTATTTAGTGCTCTGTTCATAATTTTTGCTTTGTTTTAGACCTCTGGTATGGAAACTACTGTTGAACTCTGACAGAAGAGGAGAGCACATCTTTCTCCTTCTGTCTTGGCCACTTTTTACAAAGGGACAATTGAGAGTGTTATAACGAATGGCATCACTGTTTGGTTTGGTGGCTGCAGTGCCTCAGAGAGAAAGTCCATACAGAGAGTGATAAGGACAACCAAGAAGATTATAGGAAGCCTGTTTCTTGTCATTCAGGATACTGCTTATAAGTGCTATGTGCTTAGAGCTCAAAGCATTGTTAGAGACCCCATACACCTACTTCATGTGGGTGTATTCTGTTGCTCTCCTCTGGGAGGAGATTTCGAAGTATTTCTAGCTGGACTATCAGATTCTGTAACAGCTTTGTTCCCTGTGACATCCATCTGGTAAACTCACAAGATTTGTTTTTCTTGCCATAAACATGTATACCTCCGAACTAGACTGTGTTGTTTCTCTATGTCAAATAATATATGTAGGTATATGCATATTTATTTATTTATTTATTTATTTATTTATTTATTTATTTATTTATTTATTCATGTTTATGTAGTGTATATTGGAGGTGGTGATCCTTTGAGAGCTGTATGCAACAAAATTTCATTTTAATGTGTGCCAATTAGTATACATTCAAAGTGACAATAAAGTTATTTTAAGTCTGAGCCTATTATTTTTAGCACTAAGATTATGCAGTTAGCTGAAATGATGGGCTTAAAAGGAGGGGAGGAAGATTCCTTTGGCATCAGCTGATTTGCAAATATGCATATTGAAGTTTTCATGAATGACATATGGCTTAATGGAACCACATATTGATTTCATATCTTGCCCTTGCAGTGATAAATTACCCAAAGAGTTTCTACTTTACAGAAAATACATAATACTTTTCTTACCGTGTTTTCCTTCAAACGTCAAAACTTTGTTGCATAATGTCCTCTGTGTAGCACCAAGCTAGAAAGGAGAGTATGTATACACTGAATTGTATGGCATCACCATTCTAGCATCTCCATAACCTTTACATGGGGCCGGATGTTTCATACCAAATTCAAGATTAAATATAAATAGCTCTAATTTAAGTGGGGTCTTATAGGTAGCGAGTTAGCTTTGTCTGAAATTATTTACATTTCAATAGGCAGTGTCTAATGCTCTGATAAAATTGAATAACTTCGCTGCTGGTTTTACTTTTAAATAGACTTCTGTAAATTTACAGATTATTTCTTTTGATGGACTAAGAGATGGTTATCAGAATGGATGGATGTGAAACTGAAACAAAATATATTCAAGTCTGAAATAACACTGGCATGAAATTTAGCATTCATTCAATGAATGGGAAAGTGAAGGCGTATTTGAGGCTAAATTGTGGAAATATTTTGAAGACAAATGCCGCATACAGTACATCTTAAGCAGGGGTGAAATCCAAATTTTTTTACTACCAGTTCTGTAGGCGTGGCTTGGTGGGCGTGGCAGGGGAAGGATACTGCAAAATCTTCATTCCCACCACACTCTGGGGTCAGCCAGAGGTGGTATTTGCTGGTTCTCTGAACTACTCAAAATTTCTGCTACCGGTTCTCCGAACTGCTCAAAATTTCCGCTATCGGTTCTCTAGAACCTGCTGGATTTCACCCCAATCTTAAGATATTATATTACCAAATCTGATTTGCTGCATTTTGTTATGATGTCACACATTATCCCCAGATTAGGATCACAGAAAAAATTATATCTGGAACGAAAAAGAAAAGGCATCCGGGGAAAAGTGATGCTGGCTTGAGAAACTATACTGTTAAACCTTTGGAAATGAGGAACATTTGTTTGCATGGGGTGGGTATGTGTGTGTGTAGTTCTTTAACTGGTTTCAGTCACAAAATTGTAACTGGAGGTGTAATTCTAGCTGTAACTGTGGGACATAAAAGGAAATACAGGTAGGTTACAATTAATGTGAATTCAGAGAGCACAAAATTCAATTTTTGGGTGATTTTTAAAAAATTGATACCAGGTCTCATTTAATGTGAGCCAAAATTCAGTTAGCGCAAAGCCGACACACATGCAGCTGAGGCTAGTTCATGAGCAGTTTTATAGACACTAATTGTCTTTTGTGCAAAATGAAGAAAAGGAAAGCTTGTTCGAGGAAAGCTAAAAAAAAAAAAAAGAAGAGACTCGTTTTGAAGAACTACAGTCGAATACAGAAAGCAGCAGGTATGCTTTAGATACAGGTTTATTCTTTTTTTAGTGTTATGCAGTATTTCATTAATAAACTTTATATTTAATAATTTTTAATTACTTATTTCTATCAAGCTGGAACCAATTACCCTATTTCCCCTAGAAATAGCACTTTGAATAGTGCAAATTGGAGTAATGTGCTCATTTCATGGGGTTCATTAACTGCACTAATGAAGACTTACCTGTAATGAATCTTCAGTGGTGGTAAAAGAAAAACAGTGCCAGGCTGTAACCCTTCATAGAACAACTGGCTTGTTATGAGTGCTCCCATTTTCCCCTTTGAAATTTTGGAATGTATGTATTTAAAGGGTTCTATATTTTGGTTATGTGAAACTGAATGTTCCCGAACTATGTACTGAATGTTCTGTCATATGAAAAAAGGGAGCCATCTCGTGACTAGATTGTGCTACAACAAAACCTATATTGACCATCAGTTGTGTTGTAAATGTTGTACCTTGATGAACGTATCTTTTTTTTTTTTATGTACACTGAGAGCATATGCACCAAGACAAATTCCTTGTGTGTCCAATCACACTTGGCCAATAAAAATTCTATTCTATTCTATTCTAAAGAGGTTAAAGAAAACATGAACAAATTGCTGGGTATCTAACCCAGTGATTGTTAACCTTTTCGGCACCGAGTGCCGAAACTGGAGTGTGTGTGCGCTGATGCACCGGAAGCCTGGAAGAGAGCAGCTCGCCAGTGTGCATGCACACAGTAGCCAGCTGCTCTTCCAGGTTCTGTCGAGCACATGCGCACTGGCCATATAGTCTGGTGTGCATGTGCACTGGCCAGCTGCTTTCTTCTGGGTTCTGGCACACGCATGCGTGCTGGACAGCTGGTATTTGAGCAAAGAGCAGCTGGCCGGCATGCATACATGCACCGGAACCCAGAAGAGAGCATCTGACTAGTGCGCATGCGCTCGACGGAACCCAGAAGAGCAGCTGGCCACTGCACGAGTGTCCACAAAGAGGATTCTGCTTGCCACCTTTGGCACACATGCCATAGGTTCGCCATCATGGATCTAGTTCATATGAATTTTCTCTATGTACGTCTTTATGCCTAAGTCAACCTGCTACTGCATTTACATAAATGACAAATTGGTTTTTAAATAAATAAACAATAAATAAACAATTTGGTTTGAAATTGGTTTTTAAATAACATAAAAAAATACTAGCGCTCCATGGCTTAGGACCCGGGTACTTACGAGACCGCCTGCTGTTACCCTTTGCCTCCCACCGACCCGTACACTCTCACAGAGAGGGTCTCCTCAGGGTGCCATCCGCCAAACAGTGTCAGCTGGCGGCCCCCAGGAGTAGGGCCTTCTCTGTGGGGGCAGTGACGCTCTGGAATGAACTTCCCCCTGGCCTGCGTCAAGTGCCTGATCTTCGGACCTTCCGTCGTGAGCTCAAAACATATTTATTTATTAAAGCGGGACTGGCATAATTATTGATGAATTTTAATTGGGTATTCTTAATATTTTTTAAATTTTTAAATCTAAATTTTAATAATCAGCCTTTAAAATTTGCTCTTTTTAAATGTTGTTTTAAATTGTATATATTTTGTTCTTATTCCGGCTGTACACCGCCCTGAGTCCTTCGGGAGAAGGGCGGTATAAAAATCTAATAAATAAATAAATAAATAAATAAATAAATAGCCAACCAATCAACCAATGGAACAGAAGTTGCCTTCAGACGTTATGGGAGCTTCATTACTGGAAGCTTTCAAGAAGAAACTGGACTGCCTTCTATCAGAAATGGTATAGGGTCTCCTGTTTGGGTGGGGGGGGTTGGACTAGATGACCTACAAGGTCCCCTCCAACTCTCTTAATCTGTTAGTTTCTCCAAAGTAGCAAATATTATTTTGAAATGTGCTACTAATTTATTCATTCATGGTTTTTTTTTGTGTGAAAGATATATTGGAATATATAATGGAAAAGTTTAGGAATGGTAGGCCTTTTTGGAATTTGCAGAGATTTAGGGCCTCAGGCACTCCTTGACTGAATCTGGAGACTATAACATTATAAAAGTCCATTGTGTGCTACTCTGAAATGTTAAAAGTTTAAATATTATTTAGAGATCTTATCTGGACATGCCATTTTAATTTGCACATGATGGAAATGAAGTTGCAACTTGAGTAGTAAAAGTAATCAGTTACAGATTTCTTTGTGACTGGAACACCCCCCCCCCCATCTTAAAATGGAATTTACTGCTTCACAAATGGCAGCAATCAATGTAATTCAGCTATTCAGCATAATTCAGTGTCATTCTTTATTAGGAAGCAGTGCAAAGCCTAACATGTGTTTGGAAACATTACAAAAAATGAAGAACTTTTCAAGAAAAAGTTTATTTAATGTGGCAATTTAAAAAACAACAACTGCACAACATACTTGCATAAAAGGGTAGATTACACAAAGATATTAGGAAAAAATCCATATGTATCAAGGATCTGTATATAAAACCTGCATGGGCTGAGATGGATAGCATAGAAATAAAATGAATATTGTGAAATGGGCATTAAAAATCTACACGCAGATCTTTAAAGACCTTTTAATCTTAAAATGTGTTATAGACAGAATGCTCTCTGAAAACTCATGACCCTTAACCAAACAGTTTTAGACATCCAAACATACCTAGCTGATTTTTAAATCACCTTAGCTTGCATCTGAAAAGAGCAATAAAAAACCATCAGTGAGAACATTCCTTCCAGATGAGATTTGTGTGGAATATTTCTTGTGTTAGAATTGCTCAAATATAATGCACTACAGAGCTCCTTTTATATGAATATATATTTTGGTTGCAAAAATTCAGTATAAAGATGTGGCTGTTTTACCAAAATATACCCCTGGAGGGCAGTAGAACTTCAAATACAACTTAAATTTGAAGTTCTTCATTCCATTTGTCCTCCATCCCACAGTCTGTTTCGTTTCAAATTAGGATGGCATCATAGCCTTTCATAAGGATTTAAATTTACAATACTCAGGGCTGCATCTCTGCTGTTTTAGGAAAGCAATGTTTTAGTATTTTCGTTAAACATATGTTGCTTGCTTATTTTATTTTTATATAGAGTCTGGTACTTCTATTCTTACAAATAAGAGGAGATTTAAATTAAATGTATGAGTTACTCACCTTTATGAACTTTACAATTAAAAAATGGCACAGCTGGTTTTATACATTAACAGATTAACAGAGTTGGAAGGGACCTTGTAGGTCATCTAGTCCAACCCCGCTGGCCAAGCAGGAGACCCTACACCATTTTTTGACAAATAGAAGTCCAATCTCTTCTTGAAAGTCTCAAGTGATGAAGCTCCCATAGCTTCCAAAGGCAAGCTGTTCCATTGGTTGATTGTTCTGTCAGAAAAGGTCTCCTTATTTCCTTGATCAGTTTCCATCCATTCTGGCCTACAGGTCCTTTAGAAAATAGCTTGACCCCTTCCTCTCTGTGGCAGCCCCTCAAGTATTGGAACACTGCTACCATGTCTCCCCTGGTCCTTCTCTTCACTAGACCAGCCATGCCTAGTTCCTGTAACTGTTCTTCATATGTTTTAGTCTCCAGTCCCCCTGGTTACTCTCCTCTGCACTTTTTCTAGAGTCTCAATATCTTTTTTATAGTGTGGTGACCAAAACTACATATTGTTTCTCTATGTTGAATGGGGTGCAGATGTAGCAAGAAGTTCCCGGTTGTTTCTGCCCAGCCTGGTGCTGGAGCCTATCCTTTAGTCTTGTGAGGTTTCAGACTTGTGCTCCAAAAGCTTGGTATATGGTGAGAGAGAAGTTTCCTGAGGATAGGCTCCAGTGTGACACTGAAAGCTTGGAAAAGTAAACTTCTGGGTTGTGACTGAGGCCTAAGTACCAAACACAATTCAGTCCTGAATAAATTTATTTTATTAAAACAGCTGAGAATTAATTCATTCTCAGCTTAGTCCAAAACAAATTCTTCATAAACAGTCTTTCAGCCTTATCACCAACCTTTGTTGTCTTTGGCAACCTGCCAAAGACTTTTCTTGGCAAAAACCCCACAAAGTTCAAGAGACACTGACAACAAGCAATGGAATCAATGTTGCTTTTCTACAAAGAACCCAACGGCTCGTTGCTGCTCTTTTAAGCCTTATGGAGTGGCCAATCATCTTCTCCTGAGTCGTCCTTTTTGCTTCAGCTGCTGTTGCCTTCTGGAAGCTCTTCACATGCGTGCACTAGGAACAGGCTGCTCCTGTTCCTCTGCCCCTCTGCTGTCCACCTCTGGAGGCTCTGGAGTCTGCGCATTGCTCCCAGATGGCCCTGGCCCCATCTCTGCCTCCGATGCAGAGCCCTCATCCGGGCCTTCCCCTGACTCCAGGACTGGCTCATTGTCCTCCCCAGCCTCCTCACTGTTCGACTCTGCTGCCAAATCTGCAGGCTGCTGGCGGACCACAACACTCTAGTCCTGGTGACCACTTCAGATTGAGTCCTCCAACATTATCCTGTGACAGGTATATTTGCTTTCATTTGAAAATTTGAATGGAAGGAGAGGAGAGGAGAACCAATTACCAATTGCCATGTGGGAAATCACTAAACATCTTTGTCTTCAAAAAGTTTTTAACATGGTTAAAAGTAAGAGTGAAAGGGTAAGATGAAGGGATAAATTAACTGTTGATGAACTAAGATCCATGTCCTTTCAAAATTTCAGTTGCAGATATAATCATAGCATCTTCATCGCCTCCCTAACTTGTGTCAGGGTTGCTAGACTGCCCCAGTTAGGCCGTTCTAACTGAATAATTACCTTTAGCTGCCCTTTCTTCACAGGCTAGTTCTTCGTATTAGAACCCTTGGCATCACATCCAGAAATACTTCAAATAATTTAAACACTGTATTCAAGTCTCCCACAGGAGCCTTAGGAGATTCTGTGTTTAGTTACAAATCATTAGGTTTTAAAGTTTGAATCAATACCAGTTAGTAGATGTAGGAACCAAAGACATATAATATAGTGAAGGTTGAGAACTAGCTTCTCTCCCCCCCTCTCTCTTTACCTACTTACCTACCTACCTCTTTTATTATTTTCATAAATAGTTCAAGGCAGCAAATATCTCAAGGCAGCAAATACACTGTAAGCCGCCCTGAGTCTTCGGAGAAGGGCAGGATATAAATGTAAATAAAAAATATATATACCTAATACCCCTTCCTGCACCAATTTCCCCACAATAACAACACTGTGATGTGAATTGGGCTGAGTGAGGGTGATTTTCATGCCTTTAAGGTGGAAATAGAATGCACAGTTTCCTGGTTTTTAGCCTGGTGCATTTTTTCTTATGGTGGCCTTCAGCTGCTTGTTCCCATCCATTAAACAGCTGAATATTAAACTGGCCTAAGATGTTTTTTTCTGGATTCAACTCCTTCTCCTACTTTGACTGCAGGAGTGGCCAGGAAGTCTGTTCAGACATGGTCCCTGATTGAATTATTCCTTTGTTTCTTTACCTCATCCATTTGTGCTAGGAAACCAATAAACATTCAGGTTTCTTTTCACATTCAGGACTTAACAAGACATAATCATTTTTTAAAAAAATGACATTTATGAAAAATTCAAATATCAAAATGCCCATTTTTGCAAACACAATAGACAACCTTAACTTGTGGATGGGTTTTTCCCCCCCACGTTCCCTTAACTTTGGCTGTTGTTACCCTTAGAACAGTGCTTCAACAGAGTAGTGGGTATCATATTTACCTCACGTGTGAAAGGTCTCCAGTTTGAAACCTGGGAACATCAACATCTTCCGTTTATCCTCTACCTCCTCCTTCCATTCCAACTACATTGCTGTGTTGTTATTTTTAATAATTTCACCACAATTCTGTTTTATTTCCCTAAGTGTCATTTGAAGTAGAAGAGAACTAGAAAATGTGCCAATTTTTTAGTTTGTGGCATACATGATGTGTGAGAAAACTCCTTTAGTAGTTAGGGGTAGTCAGGTGGGCCCTCTCTATGGAATTTTTCTCTTGTAAATGAAAAAAAAAAAGTATTTATTTGCCTACGTCTTCTCTTAACTTTGTCTCTGCTTTCTTGCCAATGGCCCTAGTAATTATTCATGACTACTGTTTCCCATTACATTTACTGTTTTTTATTCTTTGATATTTTATTGAATGATATAAATATTTTAAGGTGTTTTGATAAAACTTTGAATGAAAAGTAGTCTTTAAATCCCAATCATGCATATATAATGTTTGCTGTGTTCTGATCCGAAAGAACCCCTGGCGTGTTTCATAGAGAAGAACGTAAGATTTCTTTCATCAGACTTATATTTTGTTCTGTGCTGAGCAAATTATTTTAGTATGCTGAATTAGGAATTTCTCTTAAGTGTAGGAGGAGATGATTTGTTTTTTAAAATATCTGCCTTAAAATATATCCTTTTCCTTTTTAAAAAAATAACTTTGCTTTATTTGGTTTGTTTCTATGACATGTTTGGTAAAAACATTTTAATTTTTTGTAAAAGAGAATGTTAGGCTTCTCATACATACATACATAGAGAGAGGGAAAGGAAAACAATTAAATGCAAAAATGTCTTGATAAAAAGATAAAGGACTGAATGTCCAAAGAAAACAGAAGCTAATTGTTTATTATCATTCCTGCTTTCTTCTACTTTGTATATTAAGGATACGACCAAAGTTTGTATGAAAACTACCTTATTTTTTTATTCCCAAGTTTTTTTTACATGAAAACTGGATTATACTATCTCAGAGAAAATGAGAAAATATATTCAGAAAAAATAGTACCCAGTGAATTATTAATGTAGATTATGTTGGTAAAAACAAATATCACCTACATTTTGTTGTCAAATAAGCCAAGTCATGAAATAGCATGTGGCAGGAATTCCACAAATGCTGTTTATTGTTACAGGGTAGGATAGCAGGATGTTGACTGCCTGATAGAGTTTTTCTCTGAGTAAAATCAAGATAGAATTATTTTGATTCCACCCCCCCCCCAACACACTCTCTCTTCTTTCTCAGGACTGAGTAAATCTTTCCTGAAAGTTCACTTTTAATGTGTTTTCCATCACATGGTCAGGCCTCTGTTTCACTTCTTGTGTTTCAAACTTCCATCAGAACTATGTCCCATATTGTGATTATTAATACATCATTGTCTGACTCTCAATTATATTTAATCTTTTTAAATCTTCATCTTGCACTGCCTGATATGGACAACAATCTAAGCAGAGGATGAATAGAGTGCTTGGTCAGTGATTTTTGAAAATAGATCACTTCTTCAATATCAAACGTATTTGAAAAATGGATCAAGACTCTTAAAAATGCTACTTTAGCACCTTTTCAAATAACATGCAAACACACCAGGCTTGTTGGTTCCACAGAATGACTAATAGAAAAATAAAATGAAGTTGATAACAAATGTTTGAAATTCCAGGAATTCATTTTCCAGAGAGAAGCTGCTTACCTTCAGCTGTAGGCAATCAGTTGGTTAAGGTAAGTTCTGGTCTTTGTTCTGGTCAAAAGAGCAGACAATTAAATGGAACAAAGCTGATTTATATATCCATTTGGAACAACTGAATAATCAATACCAACTGAAGTTATGAGTATTACTGAAAAGCTATCAACACAAAACAGAAAGGTGTTGTGTTTCATATTTTCAAGATAATGGATTGTTTCTGCACTTAAGGGATCCAGGCTGGTGTAGTAGTTAAGCTATGGGACCAAAATCAGTGTAACTCATGTTCAAATTTATCCTCAGCTTTACACGTTAGTTATTACTTTCAGCCCATCCTATATCTCATGATAATTTAGAGGGGGGAAAAACACTATGTATGCTGCCTTGAACTTTTGGACAGAAAGCAGGGTGTAATGAGAGGGAGTGACTGTTCCTATTGTAAACTTAAATGTAAATTTTTGAGATGGTAGGTGAAATCCAATATTGCATAATAGGCATATCTACTCTATTCCTCCCTCAGACCCTAAGATCCTTCAACATTCAAAATTTACTCTGAAGAGTAACCTAAATATCTTTAACATTAACATTAAATGTCTCCCTCCTTCCAGGAAATCCAGTCTCTTGGGAAATCCAATTTTGCCAGGTGGAATTTGAAAAAGAAGAAAAAAGTGCTGATCTTATTCCAAAATAACAGTAA
The DNA here is from genome assembly GCF_028640845.1 of Ahaetulla prasina. Classification (NCBI taxonomy): domain Eukaryota; kingdom Metazoa; phylum Chordata; class Lepidosauria; order Squamata; family Colubridae; genus Ahaetulla; species Ahaetulla prasina. The sequence continues at coordinate 96,507,584 of NC_080541.1, read as the reverse complement.
ATCAGGAGGATCAGCTTTCTGTCATATAATCAATGTAATCTGTATTTAATTGATTGAGGTAGAAACACACACCTCTTTTACAGACTTCAAAATTTATAGGGAACATTCCTTCAAGCATACCCAAGTAGAAATAGCATCCAAGTACTATAGTATTCACTAAAATCTGTCAAGATTTTGCTTGCTTGATTTAACACCACAGTGTTTGGTGAAGATAAGACCTTTATTTAAAAAGTTCTGAATTTTCAAGTTTTGCTCAATTGTTATGAAAGAGAGAGGGAGGGAGGTCGTGAGAGAGAGACAGAGGGAGAGGGAGAGAGGGAGAGGAGGAGAGGAGGGGAGAGAGAATACAGCAGGATCAAGAAAAATATATGTAATAAGGATTTGCACAGCTCTTTAGGCAGAATTTTGTATTCTTGTGCTCTTCCCCCACTTTTTAAAAAAATCCCTATATTTTCTGAAGTTCCTGCTACTGTTGCCTCAAATGTCAGGAAGTGAAGAGATTTCAAGAGACTTCACACTACAAGAAATAAGACAGTATGGAATAAGTTAATATTTCATTGTGTTCTGATAGGCAACTGCGATCCAATTTCCCAAGAGGCAATTCTTCCCAAAATTTTGTTAACTTGGGCCTCATAGTTTCATGAGAAGTTTTTAGGGTGGTGACAAAGGCAATACACAATACATTTGAAAAACTGTAGGGAAGTTTCCCTGTAGTCCTTTCTTTAAATCTTAAAGTCTTTAAACCTAAATTTTACTCTTGAAAGGATTAACCAAGCTCATAAGAATAGCTGCAGTGTATCAGACCAAAGATTTATCTAATCTAGTATGTTTCTCCCAGTGTGTGAAATCTTATGCTACTTGGAAATAGGGTGACAGTCTTGTCATTGTTCCTACCAATAAATGATACTCAAAGAAAAGTTGTTTCTCATTCTTGAATTAACAATATACCTGTGATTATTGCAGTAGATCAAGATGCCTGTGGCTATTAACTCTTTCATAACTGTCTTCTCCCAGTGAGAGAGGGATTTCATTAGACTTTTTTGACCTCCTTGAAGGCATTCCCTTCAGTGAAATATCAACATGAACAAAACAAACTTGGAGTTAAGAAATGTTGATAGAAAACTCATTTTTCTCTGAAAGATAGCTCGATTATATTTATGTTATTGAGGTCTAATTCAATTTGTATTGGTATACCTTACTTACATATTATCACTGATTAAATGTCAAATGCTAATTAATTCATAATTTGTAATGGGTGGTGAATATTTGATTGACGAGTAGGTTGTTTGGACCAGTCTAAAACAAGCTTGTGCCATATAGTGTGTGCTGTACTATTAGGACTTGAATCTGTTAATTCCCTCCCCCAGTCCTTCTAGCTTCTCCTTCTCCAGTATCTTCCCCTTTTTCTTCTCCAGCAGAGTTTTCTGTTTATTTTCATGCCATAGATGTCGCTGTAAGGCTGCAGGATGAAAGGCATTTTTTCTATACAATGTAAACCATGCGAAGAATGCTGCTTAGTTTTGAAACTGGACATGAAAATGTCTATAATTAAAACATTTATGAATATTCTAGAGAACATTCCCAAAGAAATGTTCTAATAACTCTGGAGAGTCAGAGCAGTGGAATCTTAAACATGTAAATCTCAAAGAGTTCAATGAGACTTATTTACTAATTTATGTCCATAGAACAGCACATCACAGCACAGAAGAGCACAGAACAGAGCAGAACAATAGAGTTGGAAGGAACCTTGGAAGTCTTCTAGTCCAATCCACTGCTCAGGCATGAAGTCCTATACTCATGATGGTGAACCAATGGCACACATGCCAGAGATGGTAAGCAAAGCCCTCACTGATGGCATGCCAGCTATTGCCCCAGTTCAGCTCTGCTGTCCATGCATGCATGCCTCCCACCAGCCAGCTGGTCTTCGGGTCTCTGCTGCGCATGTGTGGGGCAGCGCGCATGCACAGGGACTGTGTGCAAATGCGTGGGGCAGGGCATGTGCAGGGATGCATGTGCATGCATGGGAGTGGAGCATGTGCAGGGGCGTACATTCATAGGGGCAGGGTGCAAGCGTGGGGGCCGCATGTGCATTGCATTTTGGGGGTTTGGGCTCACACAGGCGCATTTGGGTGCGCACATGCTTTGGGCACTTGGTACAGAAAAGGTTAGCCATCGCTGCCCTATACCATTTCAGACAAATTGTCCAATCTCTTCTTAAAAACCTCTAGCATTGAAGCATCCATAAATTCTAGATTCTCTCCTTTGTTAGTTTCCCTCCATTGCTTCTTTCCTGCCTTTGGGTACTTTGGAAAATAGACCCCCTCTTCTTTGCGACAGCCCTTTAGCTATTGGAACACTGCTATCATGTCAGTCCTAGTCCTTCTTTTCATTAAACTAAAAAGGTAAAGGTAAAGGTATTTACCTTTATTTATTTATTTATAAATAAAGGTAAATACCTTTACCTTTACCTTTATTTTTTATTTTTATTATATATATATTTATTTATTTTACCCTATTTCAGCAACTGTTCTTCATATGTTTTAGCCTCCGGTCCCCTAATTATCTTTGTTGCTTTTCTCTGCACTCTTTCTAGAGTCTCAACATCTCAACATAGAACTGATTTGGGATTTTAAATTGTATGTTGGTGCATTATTCAAGATCCACATGACTATGATTTTTTTTTAAACGAAAGGGGTTTGGATGGGCTAGCTTTTAGTTTTCATATCTTTGGAACTGTTCACTGAACAATCCAGTTTATTTTGGAAAAAAAACAACAACCCAGGTTTGTCAGGTTGCATAAATTCAATAAAATAGCCAGCAATCTATGAAGAGTCTGGAATCTCTGAGTTCTCATGGTTTAGAATCAAACTGCTAATGGATATGTTCCATCTTGGATCACTCTGAGAACCCAACAGTCCTTTGTAATTTTTATTACAAAATTTTAATTGAACTTAATTGCCTTATACACTGTAAGCCGCCCTGAGTCTTCGGAGAAGGGCGGGGTATAAATGTAAAAAACAAAACAAAAAACTTGAGCACAGATGCTAGCTATCCTTTTGAAAAATTTCACATGTGGTTGTACATTAAGTGAAAGCTAGCCTAATGGTACCTGAAAAAATTTCTGATTGTGGTTGAGAAGAAAAGACAGAAGAATAAGATTCAAGGGAAGTCTTTTATATTTAATCAGCATGTGCTATTGCAGAGCTGCTGATGCATATGGAGCTACAGCACAATAACAACATTTAGCAATGAAAAACGAAGCATCACAATTAATGTTAAGCCTGCAAAAATAAAAGCAAAGGAAATCGGGCAAAGAAGCGTCCAAACATGGAATTTGGAACAAATGCATGTTTAGAGTCATTCTTCAAAACCAGATAAACAACTTCAGAAAAATAGCCATCCAAAATCTATCTTGCATAAAATGAGTTTTCCAAAACTAAACAGAAATGGTTGAATAATGATTACAGAAGAACTTTTAGCAATTCCTCCAATGAAGAGAATGATTATATATCCATGAAAGATTGCAGCAAACCTGTGCGGCACTGTTTTCCCTTTCTGTTTTTCTGGGCATTAGAAAAACAAGAAGGGGATCTGAGCATGTTGAATCTATTTTATCCAATTTTACATGGATTTCAATTTAGAAAGAGCTCTGGGTTGAATAAACTCTTACATTCTGGGTAGTACACTTAAAATATTAGGGCAGGTGAAGACCATAACAGGCAGACCAGGAGCAGATCCATGTAGATAGATTGAATTTTTTTGGTGTCCTTACATCCCATGGGTTTTTCTTTAGATATTTTTTTTTTCTCCTTAATATGGCAAAGTTTTAGATTTTTGCTACAAACTATGAAGTTGGGGAAGACTGAGGCAAAAGGAGAGGATGAGATGGTTAGAGAGTATCATTGATACAATGAACATGAATTTGGGCGAACTCCAGGAGACAATGGACTACAGGGAGGCTTCATGGTCCATGAGGTCACAAAGACACAATTTAGCGATTGAACAACAAATATAGTTTTTTACCACACCAATGAATTTTGGCAGCTGTGCTTGGAAGAATCATGCTTACACACAAAAAAAGCTTGTTAGCTATTTTTTTCTTTACTATATTTATATCCTGTTGCAATGAAGTAATTTTTAATACATATATCTATTTTATGTAAATATAGGTTTTTTTTCTCCCATCTCCCTATATACCAATTTAAAGCATCCACTGAAACAAAACAAAAAATACCTTAAAATAACAAAGCATAAATAAAAGCACAGATGGCCCAATTGGCCACTTTTCATCATCTTTCTGGGCAACAGTCAGAAAGATCAGTCTGACTTTCAAAGGGAAACTGGTTGGAGTAGATGGTCCTATAGGAACCCAGTTCTGATCTATAAAAGGTTTTAAAGATAAAAAAGCAGCTCTTAAATTACTCCTGGAAATGAATTGGTAGCCCATATGTAGCCCTTAGCCTAAATGCAATATGCTTCAAACAATAGGTGCTGGTTAGAACTCAAGCGGCTACATTCTGGACTAGCTAAATCTTCTAAGTGGTCTTTACAGGAGCCTTATGTAAAATGCACTACAGCTGCCTTAACAAGAAGGCAAAATGATTAAAAGTGCAAATCTGCCTTGTGCTTATAATGCTACAATTGGCACACTAGCCCAAATGTTCCAAAACATCTTCAGCTACTTCCTTCATCCATTTTATTAGCTGGAGGTACAAATCTAGAAGCATGTTCAAGTTGCAAATCTGCTTTTCAGAATGCCTATGCGTCCAGAGATGACCCTGGTGCCATTGGAGAAATTCAGCGGACAAATAGTATCTCCATCTTCTCTTGATTCAGCCACAGCTTTTTCTGTCCCATTCAAATCCTAAAAGCCTCCAAGCACTTCTACACTTGGATAGCATCCATGTGCTGATGATATTGCAACCCAAACTGTCAGACACATTATTACTTCACGTAGTTATTATAGAACAAGGGACAGAAAACAATCTCTCCTCCATGCAAATCTTTGAGAACCACTGTTCTAGTCACTACTAAAGACTCCACTCCGAGGAGTGTTTTTAAGATTCTTGAAAATCTGAGCAAATTTAGCAGCAAAATGCTTTGTGAATTGGACTCAATGACCAAGTGGGAGATCTTGCTATTGACTTTTCCTTATCAGGGAATTAGTTTAGTTAAATAAATAAAATCAAAATAAATCAGGCCACTGGATCACAGTCTTCTACCATAATAAGATGCTTTGCTTTGCTTTGCTTAGACAACTAGGGTGGGCACACCTGAATTCATCTATGTGTCCTGCAAATATCCCAGGTGACAGATCAGAATGCAATCTCATTATGACAAACAAATGGTAAAATGTCTGCATGTCCAATTAATAAAAACTTCCTGAGATAAAGAAGACATTTTACATATTTAACATATGAGCATATATGTTGTGAGCTAGAGGTTACTATGGAGACCATGAATTCCTAGACTTTATTGAAGTAAGCCTCCAAGCTTGGAGGTTGAAGTTTCCCAACAACAAAACATATACCTTCCAATTCAGAGACTACATCCAGAAGACCTCTGGGTAGTAGGAAAGTCAGGATATTAACAGGGTCCTCAGCTTTTTTCTACAATCTGATTTTACACATAGGTACTTTAACCCTGGCAATTCAAGAGCAATGTCCTTGATCATAGAGAGAGTGTTATTGTCTGTCTGTATTAGCCAAAAGGCCAGTATTGCAGGTCCAAAAGGCCAATCTTGAAAGACAATAACATTCTCTCTATGATCAAGGACATTGCTCTTGAATTACCAGGGTTAAAGTGCCTATGTGTAAAATCAGATTGTAGAAAAAAGCTGAGGACCCTGTTAATATCCTGACTTTTGATAGTTTCTGGAAGAGGGGTACAAAGAAATAATTGAACAAGATAGCATATCGGAAATCACAATTGGTAAACGTCTTTGTAAAAAAGTTAAAATAATAGTGGGAGGTCTCGCATGCATTTGTGACTGTAGCAGGTATCAGCATTCCCAGGTAAACCAGACAGGAAACACCACACGGTGAGCTAATTCTACTTTATTGTAAGGCTATATTAACGGAATCTTGTAAATCTTCCACTGTCCTTTAGAGTTGAGAAGTTAGGAAAGTTCCTTTGTGAGGAACTCTTTCTCTGTCCATTATGCATCTACGGGTTATGCCCTCTCTTATCTGATAATTCCCTGGGCAGTTTTTCTTTTACCATCTTCCAAAGTAATTCCCACATATTATTACATCAGGTCAATGAAACTAATCCCTGTAACTGCTTGCAGTTATTATTATTTTTTTAAAAAAAGAAGATTCTATAATTTAATTCAGCAATATCTTAAATAGCTTTTGTGAAAACTTCAAAGTTGGGCAGATCGCAGCTGAATACATTTCAAAGAATCATAAAGATAAAAATTTACCCCCTTACAATGGAAAGTAGATGTTTAGTTTCTTTGAAATCTACACACACTTCACTTGTAAATGAGAAAGGTCTCAACTCTAAAGGTCACATTTAATAAAATAATAAATGTTTCTACTTTCTGGAACCGAAGTGGACAGTGAGAAATATATAAGCAATTTATTGGTGTTTCTGTTCTTATTCTTGGCTGCTGCATCTCTTATCTTCCTAATATATAATCTAATATCAGAATATTTCTTCTGGGAAATTAATAGGTCCCCCACTTCTTCTGAAATGATGTGAGACCTTGAGAGACAACAGAAAAAATCGCAGCTAGGAGAATGATCAGATAAAAGGCAGCTTACATTTTTAGGGGAGTTACTAAAGATTGGATTTTCTAGTTGACTAGATATTACCAGTGACTTCCATACTATATACCGAGTGATACAGTAAGACTGCTAGGCTCTCCATGGACCATTGTTGGGCCTGGGAGGCGGTGTCGACAGCGAAGAGAGAGGAAGCAAAAGTGGGGATGCAGAGCTGGTTTGCTAGCTTGGTTACAGAAGCAGCCTCACAGACCAGCATTACCAAGTATTTTTCTAAACAATGCTAGTTCCTTTGTCAACAAATTTTTTAAACCAATTTCATTGTATATATAATGTACAATGACAATAAAAGCTATACTATACTACACATGGACATGGACAGGTTGCTGGGGAGGTTGAACGCCACCACATGTTTACTGGACCTGTGCCCCTCCTGGTTGGTGCTGGCCACGCAGGAGATGACACGAGGCTGGCTCCGGGGGATTACAAATGCTTCTTTGTGGGAGGGGGTCTTTCCTGCTGCCTTGAAAGAGTCGGTGGTGAGACCCCTCCTCAAGAAGCCTTCCCTGGACCCAGCTGTTTTAGGAAACTATCGTCCGGTCTCCAACCTTCGCTTTACGGCAAAGGTTGTAGAGAGTGTGGTGGCACGTCAATTAACCCAGTACCTGGATGAAACTATCTATCTAGACCCGTTCCAGTCCGGCTTTTGACCCGGATTCAGTATGGAGACGGCTTTGGTCGCGTTGGTTGATGATCTCTGGAGGGCCAGGGACAAGGGTTACTCCTCTGCCCTTGTCCTATTAGATGTCTCAGCGGCCTTTGATACCATCGACCATGGTATCCTGCTGCGCCGGCTGGGGAGTTTGGGAGTGGGAGGCACCGTCTATCGGTGGTTCTCCTCCTAGCTCTCTGACCGGACGCAGACGGTGTTGGCAGGGGGGCAGAGATCAACCCCGAGGCGCCTCATGTGTGGGGTGCCGCAGGGGTCGATTCTCTCGCCTCTCCTGTTCAACATCTATATGAAGCCACTGGGTGAGATCATCAGTGGCTTTGGGGTGAGGTACCAACTGTATGCTGATGATATGCAGCTGTACTTTTCCACCCCAGGCCACCCCAACGAAACTGTCAAAGTACTGTCCCAGTGTCTAGAAGCCGTACGGGTCTGGATGGGGAGGAACAGGCTCAAGCTTAATCCCTCCAAGACGGAGTGGCTGTGGATGCCGGCACCCCGGTACAGTCAGCTGCAGCTGCGGCTGACCGTTGGAGGCGAGTCATTGGCCCCGATGGAAAGGGTGCGCAACTTAGGCGTTCTCCTGGATGGGTGGTTGTCTTTCGAAGATCACTTGACGACCGTCGCCAGGAGAGCTTTTTACCAGGTTCGCCTGGTTCGCCAGTTGCGCCCCTTCCTGGACCGGGATGCTCTATGCACGGTCACTCATGCCCTTGTCACTTCTCGCCTGGACTACTGCAAGGCTCTCTACATGGGGCTCCCCTTGAAGAGTACCCGGAGGCTTCAGTTGGACCAGAATGCGGCTGCGCAGGTGATAGAGGGAGCCACTCGTGGCTCCCATATAACACCTATCCTGCGCAGGCTACACTGGCTACCTGTGGTCTTCCGGGTACACTTCAAGGTGTTGGTTACCACCTTTAAAGCGCTCCATGGCTTAGGACCGGAGTATTTACGGGATCGCCTTCTGCCACCATTTGCTTCCCACCGACCCGTGCGCTCCCATAGATAGGGTCTCTTCAGGGTTCCGTCTGCCAAGCAATGTCGGCTGGCGGCCCCCAGGGGGAGGGCCTTCTCTATGGGGGCTCCTTCCCTCTGGAACGAACTTCCCCCAGGACTTCGTCAACTCCCTGATCTCTGGAACTTTCACCGCGAGCTGAAGACCTATCTATTTTTCCACGCTGGACTGGCATAAATTTTTATTATTAGTATTTTAATTGGGGTTTTATGGTTTTATTTTAATTATGGGCCAAATTTAATAAGTTTTTTATCATTGCTTTTATTGTATTGTATTTATTGACTGTCTTTTTTACTTGGCTGTGAACCGCCCTGAGTCCTTCGGGAGAAGGGCAGTATACAAATTAAATTATTATTATTATTATTATTATTACACAGGGATGAAATTTAATTTTTTTCCCTACCAGTTCTTTGGATGTGGCTTGGTGGGCGTAGCAGGGGAAGGAAACTGCAAATCTCCATTCCCACCCCACTCCAGGGAAAGGGTACTACAAAATCCCCATTCCCTCCCCACTCCTGGGGCAAGGATATTGCAAAATCCCCATTCCCACCCCACTCTGGGACCAGCCAGAGGTGGTCTTTGCCAGTTTTCCAAACTATTCAAAAGTTCCGCTACCGGTCCTCCAGAACCTGTCAGAACCTGCTGAATTTCACCCCTGATACTATAGCTTAGCCTACCAAAGAAATGTGGATGAGGCAAACATCCTGGTTTTAGTTTATTGGACTGTAAAGGCGATGGGGGGAGAAATGTATTTTCAGCCTTGCAAGATTGATGTCAGCTTTGCAAGATAGTTCAGACAGGAAGAATACTCAGATGAATTAATACCATTTTATTATAAGGTTACATTAACAGAGTCTTGCAAGTCTGACTGATGGATTATTTTTTCCAGAGGTCAGAGTTTTGGCAGTGCAACTGCAGAGTTGAAAGTCTTTTCTGATGTTAGTTAGTCTCTTTTGAGATTTTTCCAACTACTCTTTATATCAGTGATTTTCTATAATATTTAGCAAATGATTTAGTTTAGAGATAACAAATTTTTCTTTTGGGGACCATGTGATCTCTGTTATTCCCTTCTTGATAGTCCAGAATTTTCTTATAAGTTTTGATTTTTTTAAAGTTCCAGCTGACCGTTTCTCCACCTTGTTCCTTTTTTGCAACTTTTGACCTCACTCTTTCTGATCTATCTGTCCCCCATCAAAATTTCCACTTCATCCTCCATTCATTCTCTAAAATACTTAGATATGCATTTAAATTGTAATAAATGAGGATACTTCTGTAATAATGAACAGATATGTTTATGGTTTTAATAGATTTAATATGGTATTATGTTGTTTTATTATTGATATTATTTTAATTATTTTAATTGCTGATTGGGAATTGCCCAGAGTTCAGTACATAATGGGTGGTTATATCAATGTTTTAAATAAATAAATAAAAATTATAGAAATGAAAATATGCTACACATACATGAATATTTATTGTATGGATGATTCACGACAAGCAATTAGGATCAGCTTTCTATAGTAAAAGAAAGCCATTGGAAGATAACTGTACATTGCTATTTCAGATTTCTTTAGGCTTAAGGAATGGAATATGATGAATCCAGTGTAATGAAGAGAAAGAGAAAGAAGAAAATGGGACTTTTAAAGATGAAAAGTGGCAACACATCAGGGGTAAAATCCAGCAGGTTCTGACAGGTTTTGGAGAACTGGTAGCGGAAATTTTGAGGAGTTCAGAGAACCGGCAAATACCACCTCTGGCTGGTTCCAGAATGGGGTGGGAATGGAAATTTTGCAATATCCTTCTCCCAGGAGTGAGGTGGAAACAAACAACCGCAAAGATTGAAATTAAGTAAAAGATGGTGAAATTAAGTATAATTTTCAGAGTCTTTGAGGGTTGGACAGCATACAAGTTTAATATGTTGTTTGCAGTGATAAAATCCATATTTTTTTTACTACCAGTTCTGTGGGCGTGGCTTGGTGGGCGTGGCAGGGGAAAGATACTGCAAAACCCCCATTCCCTCCCCACTCCTTGGGGAAGGATATTGCAAAATCTCCATTCCCACCCCACTCCAGGGAAAGGGTACTACAAAATCCCCATTCCCTCCCCACTCCTGGGGCAAGGATATTGCAAAATCCCCATTCCCACCCCACTCTGGGACCAGCCAGAGGTGGTCTTTGCCAGTTTTCCAAACTATTCAAAAGTTCCGCTACCGGTCCTCCAGAACCTGTCAGAACCTGCTGAATTTCACCCCTGATACTATAGCTTAGCCTACCAAAGAAATGTGGATGAGGCAAACATCCTGGTTTTAGTTTATTGGACTGTAAAGGCGATGGGGGGAGAAATGTATTTTCAGCCTTGCAAGATTGATGTCAGCTTTGCAAGATAGTTCAGACAGGAAGAATACTCAGATGAATTAATACCATTTTATTATAAGGTTACATTAACAGAGTCTTGCAAGTCTGACTGATGGATTATTTTTTCCAGAGGTCAGAGTTTTGGCAGTGCAACTGCAGAGTTGAAAGTCTTTTCTGATGTTAGTTAGTCTCTTTTGAGATTTTTCCAACTACTCTTTATATCAGTGATTTTCTATAATATTTAGCAAATGATTTAGTTTAGAGATAACAAATTTTTCTTTTGGGGACCATGTGATCTCTGTTATTCCCTTCTTGATAGTCCAGAATTTTCTTATAAGTTTTGATTTTTTTAAAGTTCCAGCTGACCGTTTCTCCACATTGTTCCTTTTTTTTGCAACTTTTTGACCTCACTCTTTCTGATCTATCTGTCCCCCATCAAAATTTCCACTTCATCCTCCATTCATTCTCTAAAATACTTAGATATGCATTTAAATTGTAATAAATGAGGATACTTCTGTAATAATGAACAGATATGTTTATGGTTTTAATAGATTTAATATGGTATTATGTTGTTTTATTATTGATATTATTTTAATTATTTTAATTGCTGATTGGGAATTGCCCAGAGTTCAGTACATAATGGGTGGTTATATCAATGTTTTAAATAAATAAATAAAAATTATAGAAATGAAAATATGCTACACATACATGAATATTTATTGTATGGATGATTCACGACAAGCAATTAGGATCAGCTTTCTATAGTAAAAGAAAGCCATTGGAAGATAACTGTACATTGCTATTTCAGATTTCTTTAGGCTTAAGGAATGGAATATGATGAATCCAGTGTAATGAAGAGAAAGAGAAAGAAGAAAATGGGACTTTTAAAGATGAAAAGTGGCAACACATCAGGGGTAAAATCCAGCAGGTTCTGACAGGTTTTGGAGAACTGGTAGCGGAAATTTTGAGGAGTTCAGAGAACCGGCAAATACCACCTCTGGCTGGTTCCAGAATGGGGTGGGAATGGAAATTTTGCAATATCCTTCTCCCAGGAGTGAGGTGGAAACAAACAACCGCAAAGATTGAAATTAAGTAAAAGATGGTGAAATTAAGTATAATTTTCAGAGTCTTTGAGGGTTGGACAGCATACAAGTTTAATATGTTGTTTGCAGTGATAAAATCCATATTTTTTTTACTACCAGTTCTGTGGGCGTGGCTTGGTGGGCGTGGCAGGGGAAAGATACTGCAAAACCCCCATTCCCTCCCCACTCCTTGGGGAAGGATATTGCAAAATCTCCATTCCCACCCCATTTCTGGGGCCAGCCGTTCTGGCCAGCGGTTCTCTGAACTGCTCAAAATTTCTGCTACCGGGTCTCCAGAACCAGTCAGAATGTGCTGGATTTCACCTCTGGTTGTTTGCCTTCTGAGAGGATCCTGTCATTTGTGACTGGTAAGGACTGGACAGAGATGAGAGAAGTGGTTATTGTATAGTCACCTGAGGTGCCAACAAAAGCTTAGTTGGGAGCATGAGTGATGTAGCTCCTGGCTGCCATGGATTCCATGGGATAGACAAGGTGACACAAGGGACCTTAGCCAGGCACAGAACAGCTTCTACCATTTGAAATGGTCTCCTATTTGTGGTGAGGTGAGGTCAGCATCTATTTTGGCATTCTGAAGATTGCTGAAGACCTAATTGTTCCAAAGAGGATTTGGGAAGTGAGACTTCTTATCAAAATACCTACTTGAATTTGTTGCAATTACTGCATTTACACTTGATTATTTTTATTCCGCTTTCACTTGTTGATATACAGTTTTATGCTTGCTGTTTTATGTCATAAATCATCATTATCCTTCAAATTATGGAGAAATTGAAACACAATTATAATACTAGTAAATGCCTGGTGAAAAGGAAAAAAGTGGCCATTAGGATGATTGCAATTTATTAAATTAATATTTCCAGTCTTAATATTTACTCTTAATATGTTTATAGTCTTAAAGTGGCTTCCCTCTCATTTATAGTAAGCATATTATATTCTCCATAGTATGCATGTATCTGCTGCTATGGCAAATCTTAGTTCAGTCGATGTGTTATTTTTGAACTATATCAATGAACTTTTGAACACATCCTTGGAATGAACCCTAGTGGCAAACTTCACAGTAGCACATAGTGTCCATATCTGCAGTGCGGCATTTCAGATGGAGATGTATTGTATAACATTGATTAGAATTAATACAATTCTTTTGACATGATGGATTATCTGAGTATTTATTTATGAGCAAAGCTACAGGAAAAGTTCTAAATGATTTTCGGGGTGATCATATTTCACCAGGGATACGAACAACTTTCTCTAGCACTTATGCATTTTCTACTCTGTGGTGCACATAAGGATTCTTATTTGTTAATCAAATATTACATAGAAAGCTACCTTTACTTAAATGCTTGACACAGAAGAGTTTGCAGAGACATGTTTGTGCTCATGAAAGGTATTATCTTCTGAAAACTGGAACTGATATTTTAGCTTTCTGGAAAAGGGGGATTACATATTTATAAACATAGCCTTTAGTCTCAGATTTATAATCAATAGCTAGTGCAGTAGCACCCATGAGAGTGTGTACATATAATTAGAAAAAGAAACCTGAAAGAAATATGGATGATATTTTTTTTAATTTGCATTTATATCCCACCCTTCTCCGAAGACTCAGAGCGCCTTACATTATGTTAGCAATAGTCTTCATCCTATTTGTATATTTATATACAAAGTCAACTTATTGCCCCCAACAATCTGGGTCCTCATTTTACCTACCTTATAAAGGATGGAAGGCTGAGTCAATCTTGGGCCTGGTGGGACTTGAACCTGCAGTAATTGCAAGCAGCTGTGTTAATAACAGACTGTCTTAGCAGTCTGAGCCACCAGAGGCCCTAATGTTTTAATGTTATTTAACAGAATAACAGAGTTGGAAGGAACCTTCGAGGTCTTCTAGTCAAACTCTCTTCTCAGGCTGGAAATCTTATACCAATGGTCTGTAAACTTGGCTCTTTTAAGACTTGTGGACTTCAACTCCCAGAGTTCCTCAGTCAGTTTTGCTGGCTGAGGAACTCTGGGAGTTGAACTCCACAAGTCTTAAAAGAGCCAAGTTTGCAGACCCCTGCCCTATACCATTTCAGACAAATGTTTGTCCAAACTCTTCTTAAAAACTTCCAGTGTTGCAGCAGTTACAACACTGGAGGCAGGTCATTCCACTGAATAATTGTATATTCTCTTGTTATTAATTCAACATATATGCTGAATATATACTGATCGGGGCTGGATTGGAAGTGTATTGGTATGGTTTTAAAACTGGAGGAAGAAACATCAATAATGTGTGATGCTGGTGACACTATTCTGATAGCTAAACATGCAAATGATCTGGAAGGTTCAATAATAAAAATCTAGGACTGAAAAAAATGGGACTACTATTAAAAATAAAGAAAAGAAAATTAATAATAACTGATACAACACCTGGCCTTGTTGTGAAGGTATCTTCACTGAACCGACAGTGAAAGTATCTTCACTGAAATGATAGATAGCTTCTGCCTTTTAGGATTGACTATCAATACTAATTGAACCATCAGTTAAGACAATATATTACAAGATAGTTCTTGAAGAGCAGCAATGAAGGCTTTGGTAAAAGTATTCAGATGCTGTGTCTATTGCAACAAAGATCAGAACTGGGCAAGCAATGGTTTCCCCTGTAATACTTGATGGAAGCAAAAGTTAGACGCTGAAGAAGCAGAACAGGAAAAGCACTGATGCTTTTGAAATTTGGTATTAGCAAAGAATACAATGGATAGCTAATGCAGTATGCATAGCACTCCCACTATTTTTCCTCTGTACAATAATCCTATGAGGTGGGTTGAGTTGAGAGAGTCATTTGATGAGCTTATGTACAGTAACAGAGGATGAGATTACTGTAAAATCTGGTTCTCTCTGTTCCTCATCCAATGCACTAAGTACTAGATATTGGCAGATCTTGGGAAAAATGCACACGGCAAATTCTCCTAAATGATTGAAGGAAGGAAAATAATGGGTGCTCTATATATTTAAAGCTCCTTTTATTAATTGTTCTGAGTATAAAAAAGAATTGGTATAAGTGGAAAGTATCCTAATATAATATAAAGTTGACATATACATTGAAAGAAAGAAAGAAAGAGATAAAATGTTCATGAGATAATTTTCTTTTTCTATAATAAATTCCAAATTCAAATTTTGTTATCTATATTTTATTGGTTTAACATAGATTCATTGACCTGTGTTCTTTTAGATGTTGTTGGACTAGAATTGCCTTCATTTTAAGTGCTGCTGGAGCTGCTGTACCACTATTCCAAATTTTGTGGAGGTTGGAG
Source organism: Ahaetulla prasina (assembly GCF_028640845.1). NCBI lineage: Eukaryota > Metazoa > Chordata > Lepidosauria > Squamata > Colubridae > Ahaetulla > Ahaetulla prasina. The sequence continues at coordinate 96,492,373 of NC_080541.1, read as the reverse complement.
AGATCAGATTTTGGTCCAGGACGTTTCTGACTAGACTCTGCTATCCTTAGCCAGTGCTACTGCTATTAGTTTGGGTTTTATGGTCGTATGTTCCTGTATAATACTGTAGATAAGCCTTCCCCATCTTGGCAATCCCAGATGTACTGGAACATGAATGCCCAACAGTTCATTGTGTTCCCAGGCAGTATGTACTTAGAAGCTGTCAAGTCTGGGAAAACTACTGTAGTTCAGTACATAGTGCTTTAAAATGGCTGCTATATGCCAGGAAAGTTAGAGTAGTACTCATTAACATTATTGTTTTGCTCTTTCCAAAGTAACAATGGAAAAAATGAGAGGGGTAATTGGGTGAAAGAAATTCAAATCCCTGAACATGTTTTGGATTCAAATATGATGCTGGAATAATTTGGTCTCTACATAAATTCAAACGACAGTCTAGATGGGATCTCTAAGGGTTGAGGGGTGGTGTTGTTGTATGCTTTTTTAGCTATGTAACTTTGGCTGCTGGAATGCACTAACGAGGCCCCAGGATACTGTAAGCTTGTACTGTTTTGTTGCCTAGGTGAATGAAGCTACTGATATTTTTTAAAGTATGCATGCATACATACATATATAACTTCATTACTGTCACTGGCCAGATGCAACAGTCAATAGTGGAGGGAGTAACATAAAACAGCTTATAGCCACTTCATTGATGTAATCAAAGTATGCCTGGTTTAGCAGACAGCATAACAAAATTTGGCCAGGTTTGCAGAAACACAACTCATACTGGTCTGATAATAACAACTGTGCATAGAATAAATTAGAGTTGCTTAGTTATTTTATTAAATGGGGAGTGATGAGATGGGCACTTGCATCTTTATTAAAAATACTACACACCAGGACATGGATTATGCTATATAGACGATGATTTCAACAGATCTTTTCCACAGGAGTATAACCTTGGCTAATATTTTTTTAAATATACTGTATGTCTGTTATTTGTTAAGTAAATGAAGGTACTGAATTTTTTTTTTTTATTAAATTGTCTTAGCTCTCTTGGAAACTATTTTCATTATTTACTACTGGGCTTCCAAATATTGATCAATCTGATAGCTACCCTTCATGAAGTTCAAATGGAAAGGAAGGTTCTCCTGCATGAGCAGGGGATTGGACTAGATGACCTCCAAGGTCCCTTCCAACTCTGTTACCATTACATTTTATTACAAGAGGAGTCTAAAAAGGTACATTTTTACCTCTCTAGTGCATCAGCATTCATACACACCACAGCAGAATTATGAAAAGCTATCTTTTCTTCCTTTACAATGCTGCCTGCTATATCTTAAAAGCTAATCTGCAATATTTTCACCAGGGAAATCACTCAGTGATTAAGATTGATATGTTTTGATATTGGCTTGGTCTGATATCTATCCCTTGTATTGTGATTCTAAAGTATGGTGCATTTTCAGCAAGTTCTGTAAATCAACCACCTGTGATTTACTCAACAAACCATTTGTAAACAAGCAATGCTGAATACAAAGTTTGTGCCTGGTTCATACAGGTTATGGCATTCAGCACAAAGCTTTTCAAACTCTCTTGAATATTGAGGAGCATTAAGTTCAATGTAAGAAAGGAAGGCATTCTGAAGAAGGGATTTCTGAAAAATAAACCTTGTGACAGAAAGATTTTTGTTCCTCTTACGGTACTATTCTGCAAATGGTTGCTCACAAATAAAAGTCTTGCCACAGCAAAGGTTCAACAAAAACACACCATTTGAAGTCTTCACAATAATTTGAGAAAGATTCTTTCTAATCATCAAATTCCACTCTTGCACCTATGTGAAGTTTCTAATTTTTGTTTTAGCAAAGGAATATTCACCCTTTCACACTACAGAGGACTTAGTGAGAAGTCAACACAAGAAATTAAAAGTGAAATTAAAACCCCTAGATAAATAAACTGCTAACATATTGAAGTATTGAGTAATTAAAATATTTAATATTTAACCAATGATCGCTCACAGTCAAGTATTAAATATATTCAATTATATATTCTGTTCTGTTTGTCTGCTTCCAGAAACAATGAATTCAATATATGTTGGAAGTGTCTAGAGAAAATAAGACAGTAGATTTACAGGGATTTAGAAAACTTAAATTCAGACTGGGTTCCTCAAATGAGGAAGTTAGATATCCATTGTCTTATATTATTTAGGGCTGGTTTAATGGTTAAGATGGTCTGCTAGAAGCAGGGAGAGTTTAGCTGTAGTTGAGATGACCCAGGTCCAAGTAGTTATTACCAGACACAATCAGTCCTAAACAAACATATTTTATTAGAACTACTTCATTCTCAGCTTAGTCCAAATTCCAAAACAGATCCTTCAGAAAAAGTCCTTCGGCCTTATCACAAACCTTTATCTGCTTTGGCAGAACCCTACGAAGTTCAGAAACAAGGGACGCCAACTCAAAATAAATGTAGTAACATTGCTTTCCTACAAAGAGCCTGTCGTGTCCCACTCCTCCGCTGACGGCCGGGTCAGGGAAATCCGAATCAGGCGTGCCTCTGCAGCTCTGCCAAAGTCCTAGCAAAGTCCTCAAGGCAGGCAGGAGACCAGAAAGTGACTTCAGCAAGATATGTTCGACTTTGCCTGACTCAGAGAATGCCAGAAAGCAGATCCTTTATATAGGCCATGGGGTGTGGCTCCATGACTCAGCATTTATCCAGGCCTGCCCCTCCCTTCCTTCTGACGCCGCCGCCTATCAATTCTTCTGAAGCGAGGGTCACTCCAGTCGGCAGCTGTTGGTAATTGACCTCCCTCAGGCTCACATGCTGTGGGGGAGGGGGAGGGGTCTAGTTGCTCTGTTTGCCTGGGCATGGAGCCAGGGCTGGGGCCGGGAGGTGCTTCCTCCTGTCTGGGCATGGAGCCAGGGCTGGGGCCGGGAGGAATACTAGGACATTCCTCAGCGTTCGGAAGCAGATAAGAAGGCCCCGGCTGCGGTGAGAGCGGGCAAGACACAACAGAGCCCAAGAGCCGTTGCTGCTCTTTTAAGCCTTATGGGAGGGGGCCAATCATCTCCTAGCGTTACTCCCAAGCTGCTCTTGCCTTCTGGCAGCTCTTTGCATGTGTGCACTAGGAACAGGCTCCTCCTGTTCCTCTGCCTCTCTGCTGTCCACCTCTGGAGGCTCCAGAGTCTGCGCATCGCTCCCAGATGTCTCTGGCCCCATCTGTGCCTCTGACACAGAACCATTGTCTGGGCCTTCCCCTGACTCCAGGACTGGCCCATTGTCCTCCCCAGCCTCCTCACTGTCCACTCTGCTGCTAGCTCTGCGGGCTGCTGGCGGACCACAACAGTAGTCTGATTTCAGACATAAAGCCAGCTGGTAGACTTTGGGCCATTTGCTCTTTTTCAACCCAAGTAAGAAGGCAAGGATAAACTACTTCCAAAAAAGTTGTTCGAAAAAACTGCATAGATCAGACCAGGTTTCAAGTCCGACCCAAAGAAATGCAAATTCTAAAAGCATACTTATTTAGAAGTAAACCTTATGAAATCAAATATAGCTTAAAGCGCAATGCTAAAGATGGTTAAAGAGGTACATCCCATTGTATCTTGTGGAGCTTACTTCCTACTTTATGTCCTAATCTTAATAAATAAGCCTTTGGGAACCAGATTTTCATTAGTTTCATGAATTTTCTTTTCAACCTCAAAAGTCACAATATGGTAGTAATAGATTAGAATTATGCTTTATTAATGTTTTAAATTGAGCAGTTAGAATGTTTCTCCTGCTAGCTAATTGTGGATAATAGAGGTAATTACATGTTTGCATTACTGATTAGTATCTTGTCTTGTCTTGTCGGCAAAGGAGGAAAATGAAGTTCTGGTAGCTACACTGATGGAAAACAACTTTACTTTCACTCACAATACAGGTTAGTGAAAGAAATGAAAGGGGAGGGGAGGAGAAAATAATGTCACTAAATAATACTTATTTTATCAATGCAACTTTAATATAAAAACTGTTCAGAAGTATTCAGAAATTGTGCAGAAAATCCATGCCAAACCTATAGAAAAAATAGAATAATTTGTGCTGAAGCTGAGCTCAGTTGTTGAGATGGTATCAAGGAGGGTTAGTAGTAGTCAGTAGAAAGAGGAGAGAAGATCCAAATCAGAAGCAGCAGCAACCAGGGTTGCACACAAAAGGTCAACTCCACTATCAAGTGACTTCATGCAAGGCTAAGAAAAAACTAACCTCTGGCAGCCAACGAGCTATTGCCAGCTAGTGTGAACAATCTCAGCTACATAAGTAGGAGCATTTGTGTGGATACAGGTGGTCAAAAAATAATAATAATCAAGATCACAGTCATATCATCACAATTAAAGTTCTGCCCTTTTAATTTCCACATGAAAGCATCATCTCTATAAAAGGGATAGAGCCTCTAATGCAGTAATCCCCAAACTTGGCAGCTTTAAGACTTGTGGACTTCAACTCCCAGAATTCTCTGGAAGAATTCTAGGAGTTAAATCTCCCAGAAGCATAGCTGGCTGGAGAATTCTGGGAGTTGAAGTCCACAAGTCTTAAAGCTGCCAAATTTGAAGACCCCTGCTCTAACACATTGTACAACCATCTTCTTAACTTTGTTGACCTCCCTACTATGTGCATCACAGTGTGATTAGATAAGCCATGTTTTATTTGCATACCTTTTGAGTTAGTGACAGTTGGCTATGCTTACATAATACACTATGTCAAAACCTGTTTTAGGTTGTTCAGATCAGGAAACAGGATCCACAAGAAGACTAGAACTCCCTCTCTCTCTCTCTCTCTCTCTCTCTCTCTCTCTCTCTCTCTCTATCTATATGTATATATGTAGGTCTTTGGTTATTCGGGTTTTCTCCTGTGTAAAACTGGAAGTGTCTTGGCGACGTTTCGACGAAGTCTCATTCGTCATCTTCAGGCTTCAGCTTCATGCTTCTGGGAGCAAGAAGCATGAAGCTGAAGCCTGAAGATGACGAATGAGACTTCGTTGAAATGTCGTCACGACACTTCCAATTTTACGTGGGAGAAAACCCGAATAACCAAAGACCTACATACAAACACCCGCGAAAACTTCAGAAAATATATATATTAGATAGTAAGAGAATCAGGGGTGAAATGCTCCTGGTTCGGACCAGATTGGCTGATCCAGTAGCGATGGTGGCAGGTAGTTCAGAGAACCAGTAGCAAAAATCCCAATCCCTCCGCCCATGCCCAGTTAAGCCACGCAATCATTGGAGCCTTTTTTTTTTACTTTTAAAAACATTTTTTACAACCTATTTGGCCAAATAGGTTGTACAAAATGCTTTTAAAAGGTAAAAAAAAAGCTCTGATGATCGCATGCGGCCGAAGAGGTTGTAAAAAAATGCTTTTAAAAGGCTCTGACGATCCCAGCTGAACCGTGGGAATGTCAGAGCCTTTTTTTTACTTTTAAAAGCATTTTTTAACAACCTCTTCGATTGAATAGGTTGTAAAAAATGCTTTTAAAAGTAAAAAAAAAAAGATCGTGCACCACAGCTAATCACCCCCCCACATACTGTTCTACTTACTGCATGCCTCCTTTTGCTGTGCACTGCATGTGCGCACCTCACATTTGGTATGTGGTATGCACTGCGCATGCGTGCGCAGCCTACATGCGCAGCCAGCGAACTGGTAATAAACCAGTTTAGATTTTACCACTGACAAGAATATTGTAGTAACAGAATCTTGCAAATCTGATGGCATTTTCCTTTCCTCCCCCTCACACAGAATTCAATGGGGCTCATTATCATAAAAAAGGCAACACAATCACAAAACACAACACAATTGTGCATAAGAGCACAAGCGTGCCTACCATTCCTGTCCTATTGTTTCCTTTCGTTATATCCAATTAATATAGTTATTACATACTCATACTTATTTATATGCTTATATATTGTATAATTATTTCATGCTTATGCTTATATATACTGTGTGACAAAATAAAAAAAAATCTATCCATAATATTTGTTCCCCCCTTTTTTTTCTTTGGACAGACTGTATGAAGACAGTTACAGCAGCCATAATTTTAAAGTCAATAATGGCAAGAATTGTTAGGGAGTCAGCTGAAAAGACCATAATTATGTATTCAGTGGCAATAAATTATATATCTGTATAATTTTAAATTAGATTATGACTGAGGTTAATGCAATGCTCCTGTTGACATTCGTAATTCTGAGAGTTAAGGAACAGATAAAAAAGAAAGTAGATATCTTCCTATTTTAAACACTTCGGTCTTTTGGGGCTTGATATAAATTCAGAGAGGGACATTTTTAAAGAACTATCCTGGTTCTTAATCAGTTACTAACATGGTGGCCTTCTCTATCAAATAAATTAGGCTGGGTAAGGGCTAAGTATCTCCTATTGCTATTCCTGTTGTTATCACAATGGTTTTAAGGAGAAGGTTGTGTCAAAACTAATCAAGAAGTTGTGACTGATTAAAGCCACCACCCATTTATTCATACATATAAGGTTGACACATTTTTTAAAAAAGGTGAGGCTTTGATTACACAATTGTGTTTGCCATCTTTATTATTATTATTTTTTTAAAAAATACCTCCACTTGAGGATGCCTTCAAAAGCAGAAAGTCATCCATGACCCATAAGGTAAAGTATTTCATCTGAAGTTGTTTGTTACTTTAGAACAGAGGTGTCAAACGCAAAGCCCAGGGGGCAGATTTGGCCCATGGGGTACTTAGATGTGGCCTGTGGGGCAGCCCTGGAAACAGTGAAGGACTGACCCTCAGTGCTTCCGCCAATGCGCATGTGCAAAACCCTCTGTGCATGCGCAAAACCCTGCGTGCACAGAAGGTAAAAAACACATTATAGTGAATTTTTAAAGAACTTTTCCTTGACTTTTCTACGTGCATGAATGTATCTCTTACATAACACCACCTGTTTTCTTCCTAAGGCCTCTAAGATGAATGAATTCTCATTCTCAGATAGTGGTCTAAAGATTTACTATCCTTCTTTATTTGGACATTAAATCTGTGAGTCTCAATTGAAGAGCCATTTAGAAATTAGGCCACTTATATTACTATATGTATTTAATTCTCCACATGTTCCTTCTTTTTAATTTAAAAGATAAATTAATTGGCATTGAAGCAAAGTAATTGCCACATATGATTTGGGAAGATATATAGATATAGATGCATACACACATTGTCTATGAACATGAATATTCATGAACTATTGTCTTTTATCTTTTTGCAATTGCATAGATTGTAATATTAATTTATGGAGAGCTAATACATAAAGGTATTTAAAATGATTTGAAAAATGTGAGGAAATTAAAGGAAAAAAATAAAAACAATTCCTTTCAGTATATAGTTCTGTTTTGTCCTTACTGAAGACATTTTTTACAAAAATAATGGTGGGAAGGAGATTTTCTTTTTAAGTGTTTGGTCAAGTATCATTACCTGCTGTAAAGAAGCTATTATTCTTTCAGTTCCTCTTTCAGCTCAGTGTTTAGCTTTTTAGAAATGCAATCTCTAAAAAGGATAGTCTTTTCAGAATGTAACTGAAAAACAAGAGAAAAACAACCAGAGAATGACCATGAAAATCTTACAGAACTTTGTAATTTCATAATAACATTACATGTCATTGTTGTCAGAAAGGTAAGTTCTGTACTAATTCAAAATCCTTTATTTGTGATCAGATACTAATGACATTTGTAGTAAAAAAAATCTTGTTAATTACAACTATTCTATTGGCTTCACTGAGTTCTGGTGATGCAAATGTTTCTGAGGTTGTGAAACAATGGAAGAGAGTCCCAAAAGTTGCTCATTTGGGACTGCACAGAATAGTACAAGATGCCTCTATCTTGTGCTAACTTCAGCTTAAACACTTATCCAAATTGCACCATCGTGCCTTTGCTGAATTCAGGGCAGGTTGAACACAGTCTAGTTCTATTATTAGTGTACAATTTTCAGTTGCTGGTAGGAAATGGCATTTTGGTTCATCAGAACATCCAAGTACTTGCTTGGAAAACTGCTCTTGGTTTCCACTCTGCATAATGCTTGTTTGGTCCCCTGGTGCTTGATGGAAGTAGACACAATATACAGGAGAAGTTGCCTTTGATGATCAAGGCTGAGTGGTTTATGTCTTGGGGGGTAGTTTAGTAACTACCTCCCAAGACGTAACCTGTGGTGCATGTCTAAAACGTAACCTGTGGTGCATGTCTAAAAAAACCTATAAACCTGGTACTCCTATAAAACATGTTTTGAATACTGACCCCCAATTTATTCCTTCAATAGCACAAAAGGCTTCACCAGGAGGGATTATGCATTAAATAAGAGTTATTGGTAGGCAGGCTGTCCAGTAGCTGTTGCATTCTATATCTTGGCAAGTGTAAACAAGCCAAACTGAATGACACAAACACAATTTTTAACAAAATTGTTGTATGGCTGCAAAAAAAAGTAAATATCCTAATTATTGGAGCCTAAATGTCAAAGTTAAACTGTTATGAGAACTATTGCCTCCCTCAAAGTCTATGAACTAATCTTCAGAGCTCTTCAGGGTTTTCATAATCGAAACTTCATCCTTCTTCATCCTTCTTTCTTCTGCTCACTTCCTAAGAGCCTGGAAGCCTTTATCAGCCTTTGGCTTTATGGAGTTGGAACATGCCTTAGATCAGCAGTTCTCAACCTGTAGGTCGGGACCCCGTTGGGGTCGAATGATGATTTGCCAGGGGTCACCTAAGACCACCGGAAATATGGGAAGTATACTTGTGAGTCGAAGAATAGTGCTCCAATGGTTGACTTCACAAGCCAACTGCAGGCTCTTCAAATCGTTAGCTGAATTCAGCTTCAGGCGCGATGAATTAAAAAAGAGAGAAATCTTTGCTCTGATGTCTCCCTCTCAAGCCAGCTGCAATCACTCCCAATCGCTAGCCTAATCTGGCTTCAGGCGTGATAAACTTAATAGGGGAGGAGTCTCCACTTTAATGCCTCCGTCCTCAAGGCAATTGCAAGCAGTTCAGATCGCTAGCCAATACGGCTTCAGGCACGATAAATTCAAAACGAAAATAATTTTACGGTTGGGGTCGCCACATCGTGGGGAATTGTATTAAAGGGGTCGCAGCACTATAAAGGTTGAGAACCACTGCCTTAGATGAATTCATAATGTCAGATTGGCATTGCTGTGAACAACTAGTAACCTGATAGGAACCTTTCCACTTTGGAGACAGACAGGCTTATCTTTGATCCAGTTTGCAACACAACCAATCTCCTATTTGCAACTGTTCAAATGGTGCAGCTACAGGTAACCCATTCTGATCTTGAACTGCTCTTGGGTTCGACATTCCTCCTGTTGAAAAGTTCCACAAATAAACTGACAGTGGATCAGGATGAATATCTTTTGGGACAGAAATTATTTCAAAGCCTAGAGCCATTTCCCCATAGACAATTTTATTGGGAGACATCTTCAGTTCCTTTAAAAGTGAGCTTTAAAGGAACTGAAGATGTGCTTCTGTGTGAATTCCTTTACCTGCTGAAATGTTCTTTGAGTTAGTGCTTCTGTTTCTTCATGGGTGTGGTTATGGAGCACTCTAAGATATGCTGCACTGCCATTCTTGGAATTATTACTTTCCTTTTCAGTTTCCAAATTCTTGCTTCACAGGTTACTGCTTGGTGGTTTTTCCATTTGTCTTTTTCTTCTTCGGCTGCATGTTCTTGCAGAGCTGCTCCATTTGCTAATTCATTTCCTTCAACTCCTGAATGAGCTTTGACCTTGACGATTGCCAAAATTTTCAGGGTTTGAACGAGATGTAAAATAGCAGAGATGAAAAAGCCATGTTCAATCTTTTTTTCACTGCTTATCAAGGATCCTCAGTTGACCATAGTCTTGGGCTATTCCCCAAGCATATCTTGAATCTGCCCTAGGTATTTGTTGATTTCATCCCTATGTAAAGTAGGGCTTGGGGCAAGGCTACCCGTTCTGCTACTTGGGCTGAGTTGGGGTGGAGGAGACACAATGCTGTATCAGATTCTATAATTAAAAATTCTGTGGTGACTGCATAGCCTGCCTTTCATTCTTCTCTCTCTAGGATGAAACAAGCACCTTCACACTAAAGTTCAATATCTGCATAAACATTAGGATCCTCTTTTTAATTCCCACTCAGTTTTGTTGCTTCTATTGTAAAGAATAAACAGAAAGAAAGAAATCAGTTGGATTTTTAAGAGGAGCTTCAGAAAGTTTGAGGCTGGGATTTTGCACAAGTTGCAAGTCATAAGATTTAAGAAGTGACACAATTGGGGTCTGGAGGCTAAATTGTGTGATGAATGGCTAAGGGAACTAGGTTTATCCTAATGAAGAGAAGGTTAAAGGTAAAGGTTCCCCTTGCACATATGTGCTAGTCATTCCTGACTCTAGAGGGCAGTGCTGATCTCCATTTCAAAGCTGAAGAGCCAGCACTGCCTGAAGACATCTCTGTGGAAATGTAGCCGGCATGACTAAATGCCAAAAGTGCATGGAATGCTGTTACCTTCCCACAAAGGTGGTCCCTATTTTTCTACTTGCATTTTTTGAACTGGTAGGTTGGCAGAAGCTGGGACAAATAATGGAAGTTCACCCCATGAGGGATCGAACTGCTGAACTGCCGATCTTTCGATTGACAAGCTCAGCGTCTTAGCCACTGAGCCACCATGTCCCTGAAGAAAAGGTTAGGGGGGACCTAATAGTACTCTTCCAATACTTGAAGGGCTGTCAGAATGAAGAGGGGGTCAATTTATTCTCCATAGCACCTGAGGGCAGGAAAAGAAAGAATGGGTGGAATCTTATCAGAGGGATCCATCTGTAAATAAGGAGGAATTTCCTGACAGTGAGAACGATCAATTGAACACTTGCCTCCTGAAATTGTGAGTGCTTCATTGCCAGAGGTTTTCAAGAAAGATTAGACACCCATTTGTCCAGATGGTATAAGGATGCTTGCCTTGGGCAGGGGGTTGGTCAAGAAGACCTCCAAGGTCCTTTCCAGCCTACGATTCTATGATTTCATTTTAATTTGGTGTGCAGTAATGGTGGATGTTTCTAGTTTATGCATACAATATATATTGTGCTTGAAAGCTCTGCATCTCTGTGTAAAGCTGGGAAAGACTCTTGAACTTCTGCCAATAAATCACATCAATGCCCTCCAATGCTTTAGACTGTAAGATCCATCATCCATTACCATTCTCTTTTCTGGCTGAAGCTGATAAAAAGAGTCCAAAACATTGGATTATCTATATATCCAGGTATGGATAATTTGAATTAGATGGACTAATGATCAAATTAAATTGGTATGAGGAAGCTTCCTATGACGCTTAGGTGTGCTCTCAGTATGGATTGGTATTTTGTTTATAAAGAAATTAAATAGAACATTTACGAGTCCAGAAACTAAAAGAAAATCTGAGAGAGAATTGGAGGAGGAATTGATCTATGTTTTTTGGTTTTGAGACTCTGCTCTTGCATTTAAAACCTTTCCAGAAGGAATGATTTATGACCATACTGCGCTGACTAAATGTTAATTTTACCCATTTCCCCATTTACAGGTTAGTGCTGAATTGCAGTATTCAATAGAAAATTGCCAATGGCCAGTGTGATGAAAGGAAAATGTAACAAAGCCTCAGGTCTAGGGAAATATATTAGTTTTACGTTGGAATCAGCCAAGTTGTCTCGCTGTAATTGCTATCACTACATGGAAATCATAATTATGCAAAGAGATGACAACACAAAAAGCCTTCCAATTCATGTAAGATCTATAAAACGTCCTGCAAAGGTATATCCCAGACATGTCTCATATTTATGAATGCTGATTTGCTGGGGATAAAATATGTTTTCTTTCTTGTGTTTATCAGAGGAATACTAGTTTCTTTTGGTTTTTAAATTAAAGAAGTAATGTGGTAGTTAGTACATTTTGTTATAAGTATGATGCATTGCTGAAGTTTTTAATATTGTTTTTAATTTAATTTGCTAAAGAAATTGTTCCTGGACATAATGTGAGTGAATATTGAGTAATTAAGTTGCAGAACATGCCATTAAAACTAAAATAAAATGTTCATAACTGAGTTGTTTTGGAGGCAGAGTTTGAGCTTAGTGCAGCTATCAGTGGGTGTTATTATAAAGATTCTTTATTTGGAAATAAAATATTTGTTAAGCAATGCATAGGGAAACCACTCTTCTGTTCAAGCTGTATCTTGAAATGTTCGAAGAAATATCCTTCTGGATTCAGTTCCAAGTGAGGAAAAAGACACTGGAAACATGATGGCTGTTTGGAAAGATGGTTTAATGGTGGACAGGTTCGCATGGTTTGAGTTCCTGAACAGAAAAAGGGTGAGATGTTGGGAGTGCCTTGGTTTTATGCCCTCTATTGAGCCCCACCTTAGTGTTTCCTGTTCCTGTGTAAGAAATGTATCCCATTGGCTGTCAGACTCCCAGGGGGCAGAGGTCTTACTAACACTGTAGGTTTTGTCTGTGTTCCAGGCTTGTCTGAGTGCTGGCTGATGTAATCATCCCAGGTGCCATGTGGTGAGTTTCTGTTGCTAGATGGGTCCTATTATAGCTTTTGTGTTGCAGCTGGCTCAGGCCTTAATGAACTATTGACAAAGGTTGGGGGAGGATGAGTTTCTGCCTCCCTTTTAGGGGAAAATATTCTGCCCTTTTAATATTTCCTAAAATATTTCATTTTCTAGGAGAGGGGTGGGTTTTAACTTACTACAGAAGAAAGAAGCGGAGGGGAAGAGAGGAGAGGGGAATGGGGAGAAGAGAAGAGAAGAGAAAAGAGAAGAGAAGAGAAGAGAAGAGAAGAGAAGAGAAGAGAAGAGAAGAGAAGAATCATAAGATCGATGTCAGCATTTCGAGGTAGCCCTGATAGGAAACCAAAACCATGAGAACTAATATTACCATTTTTGTATGGTCTCAGTTTTACTCTCCAGAAATATAGGGAGGATCCTTTCTGATATTCTTTCTTCATCTCCTTTCTTTCTATGGGCTGAGATAGCTCTTATCAGACCATTGCCCTGGCTGCATCTTTTCTTCATGTCCCACAAAGATATTCTTACAGCTCATTACAACTGCTGGCAAAAAGGCTTTTTCTGCATGGATTCCTGTTGAAATGTGATATTTAAATAATGTAATCGGGGCAAAGCAAGTCATTGCAGTTTGTGTGCTATGCTTTTAAAGGTAAAACAATGCTTGAATTTTCACAGTCAAGTATAGTGCTGCATAAAATGCAGTCTTTTGTCTCCCTCTCATCTTTATCAATGGATATATATTGCTTGACACTATGACTCTACTCACTCTATTACCTTTACTTTCACATTATCTTCTTTGACCTCTTGTTTCATGATTGTTTTGAGTACAATGTAAACATTTCAGATTTTCTATTTTTTGCCACATCCTTTATGTTCATAATTCCCTACTCTTTAGATAATTAGACTCTTAAAACCTGCCTTTCTAAGCCTCCTCTCAAAGCCCTCTGACCTTTTCCTCAAATAAAATCTATTCTGTACTTCACCCACTGAAAAATCTGCAAAAAAAAAGGCCCACATGCCACCATCATGTTCATGGTTTCAAATTGTCAGCTTCACATAACAGACATTTCTGAATATTTGTCTCTGGCTGCTCTGATTCTCCAGAGTAATTGGTTGTGATATATGTATATTCATAGTGTAAAAACAAAAAGATAAATTAACTGTATGAAAACCATCATCTCAAAAGTAACTCTGTGTTTCAGCTTTAGAAAGCTCACATTCCCTCCTTAAAAGTGAGTTCAACCCATGATGTAGAAAGAATGCAATCACAGCAGGGGTACTTTCTATAAGTCCTGAGTAAAATGCACACCTCCTGATGCTCTTTTTATAAAACACACAAAAAAACAAACAACCTGTTTCTAGATAATATATATAACATTTTTCTACAGGAAATTACCCTAAAATGAAGTTGCTGGTATGACAGATGTGTTATCTGGACATTAGTAACAGTTAAGATCTGTGTGAAATGTGCTTATAAAGTAACAGAATCAAAGAGTCTTTGAAAAAGCCATTTTTTCACTAAAATTATATATATATATATATATATATATATATATATATATATATATATATATATATATATATATATATATATATATATATATATATATATATATTCTGTGAATCTACTTAAAATGTCATCTGAAATAATTTATTTCTTATAGAAGTTCGTATTATGATATAATATTCTGAAGAGGAGCTGGTGCATTTTGAATTATGTGCAACCTAATCCTTTTTTTCCACTCTTCGGTGTTAACAAAATCTCTGCTCAGCTCTTCTGTGTGTTCATATTTAGCTGCTAGTGTGGGGGACAGTAATGTCTCTAGTCACATATAGAATAGAATAGAATAGAATAGAATAGAATTTATTGGCCAAGTGTGATTGGACACACAAGGAATTTGTCTTAGTGCATATGCTCTCAGTATACATAAAAGAAAAAGAAAAAAAATACCTTCATCAAAGTACAACATTTACAACACAAATGATGGTCATAGGGTACAATTTAACCCTTAATGATAGCAACAAAAAGTTACAGTCATAAATGGAAAGAGATTGGTGATGGAAATGATGAGAAGATCAATAGTAGTGTAGATTTAGTAAATAGTTTGACAGTGTTGAGGGAATTATTTGTTTAGCAGAGTGATGGCCTTTGGGAAAAAACTGTTCTTGTGTCTAGTTGTTCTGGAGCGCAGTGCTCTATAGCATCGTTTTGATGATAGGAGTTGAAACAGTTTATGTCCAGGATGTGAGGGATCTGTAAATATTTTCACGGCCCTTTTCTTGATTCGTGCAGTATACAAGTCCTCAATGGAAGGCAGGTTGGTAGCAATTATTTTTTTCTGCAGTTCTAATTATCCTCTGAAGTCTGTGCCTTTCTTATTGGATTGCAGAACCAAACCAGACAGTTATAGAGATGCAAATGACAGACTCAATAATTCCTCTGTAGAACTGGATCAGCAGCTCCTTGGGCAGTTTGAGCTTTCTGAGTTGGTGCAGAAAGAACAGTCTTTGTTGTCCTTTTTTAATGATGTTTTTGATGTTAACTGTCCATTTTAGATCTTGCGATATGATAGAACCTAGAAATTTGAAGGTTTCTACTGTTGATACTGTGTTGCCAAGTATTGTGAGATATAAAACTGGGATCCTGATCTAAAGATTTGAGCTATGCTTGGATGCATTTAAATGAATGATTAGCAATGGTTTGAGTTAAGTTCTATTCTACCTTCCTGTGTTCTGGTATAAATGAGTACTGTATGTGAGAAGGAGGAATGCAATAGCTTCTCCCCCTGTTATTCACACTGTTTTTCATACATTTGAGGCAAAGATTTACAGCAGGAAATCTGCTATGTTTGTACGTACTTGGAATGATGCAATACTGAATTTCTAAACTGCATGTAGAGCTTTTCATTTACAGCAGGGGTGTCATACTCGCGGGCCACGGGCCGGATGCATCACACACTATCCATGCCCACCCCTGCTTTAGCGAAGGGGAAAAAAGTCACGATACATCAAGTGATGACAACATGATACCACGAGTTTGACACCCCTTGATCTAAAGGCCTCCTCCTCCATCCTCCCTCTCCGATCCTCCGATAATGAATTAAATATGGAACTGTTGCTGTGCAAAGGGAATTATTCCAGTGATTTCAGAAGATGAAACTTGAAGAACTCTTGTTCTTAAAAAGGAGGAAATGGAGGGGAATCCTAGGAAAGTGGATGACAATCAGAACAACAAGTATTGGTGTGGAAGTGTCAAGAAAACAATCAGCAGATAACATGATAATGTGTTAAAGGAATAGAATTCTATATTGGCTCAGTCTGTGAATTAATGATCATATGAGGTAATGGCAAGATAATAGATCTGGAGAATGTTCTTGCATTGTACTACTATTGACTCCTGCTATGAAAGATGATAGCACCTGTGCTAAATCTATCGCTGTAATAAAAAAACACTTTATTAAACATAAATGTTATTTGTGGCTGATCATGCTTTAATAATGCAGCTTTTTTTGTCTTCTTCATTTATCAACATCACCCTCATTTAGAGAATAGTAGAGTTTGTTAGGACTCTATTTTTTAAAAAATGAGAATTGGCCAGGGCATAATGGTGATTTAAAAAGCAATGAGAAAATGAGAAAATGAACCACCTGTTTAAATATAAAAGAAAAAAAAAAGGAGAAGAGCAAGAAGAAGAAGAAATATATTCTATGATCTATTCAATGGATACATTTTAATCAGAATAACAGAATAACAGAGTGAGAAGAGACCTTGGAGGTCTTCTAGTCCAACCCCCTGTGCAAGCATGAGACCCTATACCATTCTGGACAAGTGGCTGTCCAGACTCTTCTTAAAAGCCTCCAGTGATGGAGCACCCCACAACTTCTGAAGGCAAGCTGTTCCACTAGTTAATGGTCCTCACTGTTCCAAAATGTCTCCTTAGCTCTAGGTTGCTTCTCTCCTTGATTAGTTTCCATCCATTGTTCCTTGCCTTGCCTTCTGGTGCTTTGGAAAATAGGATGGTCCCCTCTTCTCTGTGGCAGCCCCTCAAATATTAGAACATTGCTTTCAGATCATCCCTATGTCTAATAAGATATAGGTAAATCTTTTCTTATTACTAGACAAGAAACTGAGTATTCAGTTCCTGAATAATATGAATCAGCACAGGGGTGGGTGTTGTGTCTCGCTCGCTCCCCCTGCCACAGCCGGGCCCCTCTTATCTCCTGCCAGATGCTGATAGTTCGGAAGAATGTCCTGGCATGCCTCCAGCCCCCAGCCCTGGCACCATGCCCGGACAGGCTGAGCAAGATGAAGGGCCTGACGTGCCTTCAGCCCCCAGTCCTGGCACCATGACCAGGCAAACGGAGCAACTAAACCCCTCCCCCACAGCATGTGAGCCTGAAGAATGTGAGGCCAGTCATGAGCTAGGATTGCCAACAGCTGGAGGCTGGAGAGATCCTCGCTTCCGGAGAGTTGAGAGGTGACGTCAGCAAAAGGAAGGGAGGGGCAGGCCTGGATAAGTGCTGAGTCATGGAGCCACACCCCATGGCCTATATAAGGGATCTGCTTTCTGGCATTCTCTGAGTCAGGCAAAGTCTAACTTGGATTGCTGAAGTATTTCCTGGTCTCCTGCCTGCATTGAGAACTCTGATAGGACTTTGGCAGAGCTGCAGAAGCACGCTTGATACGGACTTCCCTGACCCGGCCGTCAGCGGAGGAGTGGGACACGACAGTGGGTTCCACTTCCCTTCACTACCGGTTTGCAACGGGAGCGTGCGCACACATGCTTCTGTGCATGCACAGATCACCCATGATGACATTGGGGTGGGTGGATGCAGAGGTGGGTTTCAGCAGGTTCTGACCAGTTCTGGGGAACCAGTAGAGGAAATTTTGAGTAGTTTGGAGAACCAATAGTAAAAATTCTGACTGGCCCTGCCCCCCATCTATTCTCTGCCTCTCAAGTCCCAGCTGATCGGGAGGAAATGGAGATTTTGCAGTATCCTTCCCCTGCCACGGCCATCAAGCCACGCCCACTAAGCCATACCATGCCCACCAAACCACATCCACAGAACCGGTAGTAAATTTTTTTGAAACCCACCACTGGGTGGGCGGAGCCTCCTGCCGGTTTTACTACAGGTTCTATAGAATCGGACCACACTGGGAGCAACCCACCACTGAATCAGCAGTTAGACAGGCATGCCTGAGCTAAGTAATCCAAGGCCTTTCATATATTTAGCCATGGTGGGCTTGGGTACTTGGGAACTCTAATTGCCTACATTAGTTAACTGTAATTTTCTTTCAGCTGTAATATTAAAGCAATGCAAAGATGGTTCATGGTAATTTTCTACTGTACTTCTAATGAGAGAGGGTTTGAAATTGTTCTGCCTATGTGGAGGCGGTGAGTTTTGAACACTTTCAAGGATTTCCTAATAGCAAAGTTTTATAGAAAATATAAAACAATCTCAATTTGCAAATATCACATATCTAGCATATAATATGCATAATTTTGAAACTGCAATGCCTCAGGATCACTCTTAACTTGTTTTGGCAACAATATGGAAGTAGTTCATGACCACTTCTAGGATTTTTTAAAACCAATTTCTGTAGTCTACAGTCTCGGGATTTCATGATGGTCTCTCATTTAAGCTCCTTGATTCAAAGGCCCATGAGAACATCAGGCCTGTATTTCCTTGTGAAAGACCAAAAGTACGAGACCCACCTGGAATAACAGAGTAACAGAGTTGGAAGGGAAGTTCTTGAAGGTATTCTAGTCCAACCCTATACCATTTCAGGCAAACGATTGTCCAATTTTTCTTAAAAACCTCCAGAGCTGGAGCACCCACAACTTCTGGAGGCAAGTCATTCATGATTGTTCTAGTTGTCAGGAAATTTCTCTTTAGTTCTAAGTTGATTCTGTCCTTGATTAGTTTTCATCCATTCCTTCTTGTTCTGCCTTCAGGTGCTTTGGAGAATAGGTTGACCCAGTGGTGGAATTCAATTTTTTTTACTACCGGTTCTGAGGGCATGGCTTGGTGGGCGTGGCTTGGTGGGCGGCAGGGAAAAGATACTGCAAAATCTCAATTCCCACCCCACTCCAGGGGAAGGATACGGCAAAATCTCCATTCCCACTCTACTCTGGGGCCAGCCAGAAGTGGTATTTGCCAGTTCTCCAAACTACTCAAATTCCTGCTACCGGTTCTCCAGAACCTGCTGAATTTCACCCCTGGGTTGACCCCATCTTCTTTGTGGCAGTCCTTACATATTGGAACACTGCTATCATGTCACCCCAGTCCTTTTTTTTATTAAACTAGATATATCCAATTCCTGTAACCATTATTCATATGTTTTAGCCTCTAGATCTCTCAGGGAATACTATTTCACAGGGCAGGCATAGCAACTAAGTCGACATTCTTAGGTCTCACAAGATGTTACTGTCTTAATATATGATACATGGAACATACAGTACCAGCTCTGTCAATACTAGAGACAAGTGAGATTGTACTTCAATAAATTTCTCTTTTGTGTGTGGCAAGTTATAGCAAAAGATAAAACATATATCAGTCTATGATCACATCAAGAAAGAAACCAATACAGCAAATTATATCTCCTAGGAGGAAAATCTTCCTGGTAAATGGATTGCTTTTTTTGTTTCCTTCAAAATTCCTCATATTTCTCCGTATAGGTGATTCCATATTTGAGATAACTAGAATTTATTTATTCATTTAAGTTTTTTGATTGCAGTTTCATTCAACTTGAAGTTGACATCATTTTTAAATCTTTCTTCCAAGAGATCATGAGACAGACAGACAGACAGACAGATAGATGAAACTTGCAATAAAATTTGATTCTGCCTACTTTCAGTATGTAGGGGTTGCATTTTCATAACAAATTTCAGAAATGTTGCTATGATTTCAAAACAATTTCTTTTCTTTTAGATACCTTTAGATACTTTTCCCAACTTGATTATTTTTTAAAAAATGATGAAATGACTATTAGCATAACAAGTTGCAATTTCGTTTTCCAAATATTAGCTTTTAGAAATGAAAAGTAAATTTCATACACATGCACACACACTCAATGCATATATACAATATATAATTTAAAGAAGGCAAATGAAATATTTAGGTTTCCAGATTTCTAGCTGTTCTCTTATTAATTAAAGCATCTGTCCCTGATTCAGGTTTTTGGGACTGTATGCATTTATATCTATATAAATGAAGTTAAAAAATTAATAAATAAGCAGAAGCTGCAGTTATCTTTATTGGGAATAAATGATTGAATGTTTTACCCAGGTTTTTATTTTTGTTTTAAATGGTACCAATACTTAAAAAAGATGCAAATTTGAAAGAATTGCAAAATGGAATTAATAAATTTATATGGGCTGGTAAAAGACTCAGAATAAAATTGAAAATAATGCAGGATATACGTGAAAGAGGGGGTCTTAAAATGCCTAATTTAAGACTATACTATGAAGCAGCTGCCCTATCTCTAACTAGTGATTGGTTTAACTTAACAGAAGATAGAATATTGAATATAGAGGGTTATGATTTCTTATATGGTTGGCATGCTTACTTACTGTATGATAAAAAAGTGGATAAAGTTTTTAAAGCTCATATATTAAGAAATGCTTTGCTATAGATTTGGAAAAAGTATCAATATAAGTTAAACTACAAGATACCTATATGGGCATGTCCTAGACATGCGATACAGAATATAAGTACAGAACAAAAACAAGAGGTAATTACTTATAAAGAACTTTTTATGGAAAAGGGTAAGCTGCAATTGAAGTCTTTAAATATATTGAAAGAGGAAAAGATAATTCATACTTGGTTTCAGTATGGCCAATTGCAAGCCAGATGGAAAGAGGATCAGAAAACTGGTATCATGCAAAATGAGGAAAATTTGGTAAAACAAATTAGAGATCAAAGCCAATCGCATATTAAAAGATTGTATAATGCATTGTTAGAAATAGATTCAGAAACGGAATTAGTTAAGGATTGCATGATAAAATGGGCACAAAATATACAAGAACCTATAATGATGGAAACTTGGGAGAAAATTTGGGTTAGAAATGTTAAATTTATACAAGCACAAAATTTAAGAGAAAATTTTTATAAAATGTTTTACAGATGGCATTTAGATCCTAAAAAATTAGTGTGTATGTACCCAAACTTGCAAGCTAAATGTTGGAGATGTGATGGGGATGATGCTACTTACTTTCATATATGGTGGACTTGTAAAAAAATTAAGCCATTTTGGATAAGAATTTGGTAGATTATACAAAATATTTTGAAAAAGAAGATAAAATTTACTCCACAATTTTTTTTATTGGGTATAATTATTGATTGTACGAAAATAGAGACTAAATTGATTTTAAATTTAATATCAGCAGCCAGACTATTGGTTGCGTAATACTGGAAGAAGGAACATTTGCCTACGATTGAAGAATGGATATTAAAAGTTGCAAACTTAGCAGACAGAGATGGCGAAAATTTCAGCATTCCTGAAAGACTGCTCACAAGAAAGATACATATTGGAATGGAAAAGATGGATTGACTATATTCAAAATAGATGCCAGACTAAGAAATACCAAATAGCTTTTGAATGAACAGTTTATAAGAATTATGTTTATGTTTCTTCTTTGTAAAAGGAGAGTTAAGGCTGTAGGGGAGGATGGGAGTTTACAGATAGTTAGCATAATTTAGCTTATGATTGTTAGATTTAATACCCTGTAATACCCTGACCCTATGCACGGTCACCCACGCACTCGTGACGTCTCGCCTGGATTACTGCAATGCTCTCTACATGGGGCTCCCCTTGAAGGGCATCCGGAGGCTACAGTTAGTCCAGAATGCGGCTGCGCGGGTGATAGATGGAGCCCCTCGTGGCTCCCGCATGACACCCATCCTGCGCAGACTGCACTGGCTACCTGTGGCCTTCCGGGTGCGCTTCAAGGTTTTGGTGACCATCTTTAAAGCGCTCCATGGCATTGGGCCGGGTTATTTACGGGACCGCCTTCTGCTACCGAATACCTCTCACCGACCCGTGCGCTCTCATAGAGAGGGTCTCCTCAGGGTGCCGTCAGCGAGGCAATGTCGTCTGGCGACGCCCAGGGGAAGGGCCTTCTCTGTGGGGGCTCCCACCCTCTGGAACGAACTACCCCCCGGACTTCGTCAGCTTCCGGACCTTCGGACCTTCCGCCGCGGGCTTAAAACATACCTATTTAATTGTGCAGGACTGAGCTAGATTTTAAATTTATGGGTTTTAATTGGGTTTTATTTTTATATTTTAATTAACGGGCTTATAGAATAAGTTTTTTAATTGTTTTTATATTGTATTTATGTGTTTATGTGTTTTTTAAGTGCCTGTAAACCGCCCTGAGTCCTTCGGGAGATAGGGCGGTATATAAATATGATTAAATAAATAAATAAATAAATAAATAAATTATTGTAATATAATATTGAGGAATAAAGCACATTACAGGGAGCCAGGAAATTGCTAGTCAGAAATGTTGTGATTATATTAATTTAACCAGATAATATATTCTCTCTAGTCATTAACATGAAGTATATGTAAAAGTGCATTAGAGGTAATATATATATAAAAAGGAAATACAATGCATATCAAATAATGTGCGTAGACTAATGTCATGGAACAGTTTTATATGATTAGTATCCTATGTGGACTCTATGTGTGCAGTTTTACAGTGTTAAATTGATAGCAACCTAGATAGAGTAAATAGAGAAATCCATCTTGCTTTTTGCTTTACAAGTCATGCCAATATTTCATTATTCCATACAGTTCATCTTTTTTTATTGTGTCTTATTTCTTCATTATATGTGATAATAAATAGTAAATACATAGGTGAAAGGAAATCCTGCTTTGTATACCATCTGGATATAATAATTCCGGGTTTACAAATGATCCCAACAAAATAGACATGAATAATTCAAGCATTTTCTCAATTTTCTTCCAAGTTTCTTCCATTCGGTGACATACTGAAAGTAAGAAAGCCACAGAATATCAGAGCTGAAAAAAATGAAACTGGAGTCTGTATTTCTCTGGTATTTTAGATGATGTTTGCAACTATAGCTGGCTGATCAGCTGCAACTTGTAAATGATCACACATTATAATTTCCTGGGAAATTCAGGGTGGTTTCATATCAAATATTGATATGAAAGGCCAATTAGTACTCGTCAAATGACCTTCCCATCATCGTCTCTTGTCTAGATCTCCATTTGTGTTGCTCCATTTGTGTTGCTTCCACCAAAATGGAAATGCTTTGGTGAGGGATACGTTATATCTGAGCGCACGATGTCTAAGCTCTTGCATTGAAGTTTAATGATAGAATTAAGGTTAACAACGTCAGATTCCTAAAACAACAACTACAAAGCAAATATTCTGCTTGTTGTTAAAAATTCAAAAGCCCAAACTGGCAACAACGAGGAAACATTTTTGGACTACATGGCCTAGGAAAAAGAAATGCAGCAGAAGAATGACTTATTTTTTTGCCAATCCTATTATTCCTTCCTTGCTTACAAAGACCTCAGATAAGCTCATATACATGAATATCACCAGATGGAGTGCATGAAAATCAAATTGATTATATTATTGATACAAGGAGCTGGAAGAAGCCAGTAATAGAAACAAAAATGTGGGCAGAAGCTGACTGGAATAAATCATAAAAATCTCTAGTGCAAATTCCATTCCTCTGCAACTATGACTGAGAATTGGATCTCATAAAGTCTGTCCACACTTTGTCAATAATGTGATGTCAATAATGTGATGTCAAAAAATAATGTGATGTCAAAAAAAATGTGTATTTTTTAAAATTTCCAAAAGAGGGCATGATGAAAATGAATGTCAATTAATATTGGCTAGTATTAGCCTTTGATGGCTAATTATTACCATCAATTCATTTCCATTTTATGCTCTTGATTCTTCTTCATATCCAGTATATGATTGTTTGAGAAAATTAATAATAATTTTAATATATCTCTCCTTATATATTGATTTGTCTAATTTTTCCCCTTCTTTAATCTTTCTCTTGTACATTTACAACTCACCTGATTAAATAGAATGTGTAACCTGAAAATGTATTATTTTATATCCTTTGGTAAGGAGTATATAATAAGGTAGTTTAGTTGGCTGTGTAGATAATATAGAAATAGCTTTGTGTGAAAAATATAAATCATGAATAAGGACTTGAGAGAGGTAAAAATAATTGGATGATAATAGGCCAGATTATGCACAGGCTGCAAAAGGAGAGGCAGTTCAAAGAAGTACAAAATTAAATAATGGAACAAATGGAGAACGTTGATATTGAATAATAGTGAGTATGTTCATGGAAAGGAGAATATTAAATTTCTAGACCATGAAAATATTACTGGTGTTCAAGATAAGAACAAATGCATGAATAAGGATCTCAGCTTTCATTAGTCATCAAGCTATACCAAGAGGTGAGATTTATTCATGGCAAAGAAAAATATTAAAAAATTGCCATATTTTAATACCATGTATATTTCTAAAGCATTCCTATCAGTTACAGTTACAAATGGACAATACGTTGCAGCATGGAAGGCTAATGTTCTTTGCAATTAGTCAGTGCTATATTGAAAAACATGATCAGTGCTTGTTTTTGGAGAAGAATGGCATGAGCAGAAATGTGGATTGCTTCAGAGGATCAAATGGTTATGCTAGATTGCCCAACTACATTAGCAACTCTTCTGAATTTTCTTTGAAATATTTTAATCTTCTTCTGTTATAGGTCCATACTTATAAATTTATAATGAACAATTATACATGTCCCTTTCTGGGATGGATACAATCTACTTTTCTTAAACGTATCTTGGGGGTAGATAAGTCTACACCAGCCACATCAATAAGGGAAAAGTTTGGGCATACCCACTGTACTAAGCCATTTATTAATTAAAATATTTAATTACTGACTGAAGATCTTATCCATGGACCCAGAAAGCTACCCAAGATGTGCTTTGAAAAGCAATTACATAACAACAGCAAACATTTGAGTCACCCAACTTTCAAATGTCATCTCTCAATATGGATTCTCCATCCAATTCACAGTCTAATCAGATCTTAATGTCAATGAAGCTTTCAAAGACTAATTGATGTGGCTGCCCAAGGTGATATTGCAGCACTCAAATGTGTCAAATCTCTGAAGTGGCTGGCTCAAGATAAATCAGCCAGCCAATTAGAAAAATATTTAACAGCTTATATGCGCCAACTCAGAAAGCTCAAACTGCCCAAGGAGCTGCTGATCCAGTTCTACAGAGGAATTACTGAGTCTGTCATCTGTACCTCTATAATTGTCTGGTTTGGCTCTGCAACCCGACAAAACAGACACAGATAATTAGAACTGCAGAAAAAATAATTGCTACCAACCTGCTTTCAACTGAGGACTTGTATACTGCACGAATCAAAAAGAGGGCCGTGAAAATACTTACAGATCCCTCACATCCTGGACATAAACTGTTTCAACTCCTACCCTCAAAACAATGCTATAGAGCACTGCACACCAGAACAACTAGACACAAGAACAGTTTTTCCCCCGAACACCATCACTCTGCTAAACAAATAATTCCCTCAACACTGTCAAACTATTTACTAAATCTGCAATACTATTAATTTTTTCATCGTTCCCATCACCCATCTCCTTCCACTTATGACTGTAACCTTGTTGCTTGTATGCTTACAATTTATACTGATATTGATTGTTTCCTGATTGCTTAATAGAATTAATAGATTGCAACCTATGACCATCATTTGTGTTGTAAATGTTTTACCTTTGATGAAGGTATTTTTTTTCTTTTTCTTTTATGTACACTGAGAGCATATGCACCAAATGCTCCCGGGCGGCCAGGATCCTCAGAGCTTGGGCCTTCGGTTGATGCTTTGCAATGCACGGTCCGTGGTTAATGAAGCCCCCCTGCTTTGCGATCTTATGTAGGGGGGATCCGCGGACCTTATGGGCATTACGGAGACCTGGCTGGGCACAGAAGGGGGAATTCCCCTTGTCGAAATGTGCCCACCGGGTTTCCGAGCATTCCATCAACCGAGGGCCCAAGGTAGGGGTGGCGGGGTGGCGGTTGTGATTAAGAAAAGTCTAGAACCGAGGGAGACCACTGTACCTCAGATAGCCGGTTGTGAATCCCTCTTTGTGAAATGGGGTCATAGGGTGCAGGTGAGCTTGTTGATCACATACCTGGCTCCTTGCTACGTGACTACAGCCCTGCCCGAGCTGCTGGAGGTGCTTGCCGGGGTGGTGGTTACTTATAGTCATGGGGGACTTTAACTTGCCATCAACCGGCTTGTCATCAACGGCGGCTCGGGAGTTCATGGCCTCCATGACGACCCTGGACCTGACACAAATAGTTGATGGCCCTACTCACATAGGGGGAGACACACTGGATCTGATTTTTATCTCTGGACAGTGGTTAAATGATCTGGATTTAGGAGATTTAATTACCCAGCCACTGTCATGGTCAGATCATTTTCTCCTTTGTCTAGACTTTTGGACCGCCACTCAACACCGCAGGGAGACGGGACCAACACGCTGGCTCCGTCCCAGGTGCCTGATGGACCCGGAGAGGTTCCTGATGGAGCTTGGGCCACTTCCTGAGGATCTGGCCCACGGCACGGCTGAGGAGCTAGTTGCGGCCTGGGAACGGGCCGCGACTGACGCTTTAGACCATGTCGCGCCTTTGCGGCCTCTGACCCAGCGCAGATCTCAACCAGCTCCTTGGTTCTCCGAGGGGCTGAGAGAGATGAAACGCCAGAGAAGACGCCTAGAGAGTGCCTGGAGTTCCAGCCGTTCTGAGGCTGACCGGACACTAGTTAGGTCCTATAGTAGGACTTACCTAGTGGCACTGAGGGAAGCGAAGCATTCTTACGTTTCCTCCCTCATTGCGTCGGCAGATAACCGCCCGGCGACCCTCTTTTGGGTGACCCGCTCCCTCCTGCATCAGCAGGTGCGGGATGACCCCTTGCAGGGCCGTGCCAAGGAGTTTAGTGGTTATCTATATGATAAAATCGTTCAGCTTCGGGACGGATTGGATCAAAATTGGGTAGATCCAGACGAGAGTTCCGAGACCCGTCTTGTTGAGGTGGTTTGGGATGATTTTGACCCTGTGACTCCCGAGGACATGGACAGATTGCTGGGAAGACTGAATGCCACCACATGTTTACTGGACCCATGCCCCTCCTGGTTGGTGCTGGCCACACAGGAGGTGACACGAGGCTGGCTCCAGGGGATTATCAATGCTTCTTTGATGGAGGGGTTTTTCCCCGCCGCCTTGAAAGAGGCGGTGGTGAGGCCCCTCCTCCCTGGACCTGGCTGTGTTAGGAAATTATCGTCCGGTCTCCAACCTTCACTTTGTGGTGAAGGTTGTTGAGAGTGTTGTGGCATGTCAATTACCCCAATACCTGGATGAATCTGTCTATCTAGACCCGTTCCAGTCTGGCTTCCGACCCGGGTACAGTACGGAGACGGCTTTGGTCACATTGGTAGATGATCTCGGGAGGGCCAGGGACAGGAGTTGCTCCTCTGCCCTGGTCCTATTAGACCTCTCAGCGGCTTTTGATACCATCGACCATGGTATCCTGCTGCACCGGTTAGGGAGTTTGGGAGTGGGAGGCACCGTTTATCAGTGGTTCTCCTCCTATCTCTCTGACCGGTCACAGACGGTATTGGCAGGAGGGCAGAGATCGACCGCGAGGCCCCTCCATGTGGGGTGCCGCAGGGATCGATTCTCTCGCCTCTCCTGTTCAACATCTATATGAAGCCACTGGGTGAGATCATCAATGGCTTTGGGGTGAGGTACCAACTGTATGCTGATGATACGCAGCTGTACTTTTCCACCCCAGGCCATCCCAACGAAGTTATCGAAGTGCTGTCCCAGTGTCTGGAAGCTGTACGGGTCTGGATGGGGAGAAACAGGCTCAAACTCAATCCCTCCAAGACGGAGTGGCTGTGGATGCCGGCACGCCAGTACAGTCAGCTGCAGCCGTGGCTGACTGTTGGGGGCGAATCATTGGCCCCGGTGGAAAGGGTGCACAACTTGGGCGTCCTCCTGGATGGACGGTTGTCTTTCGAAGATCATCTGATGACCGTCGCCAGGAGGGCTTTTTACCAGGTTCGCCTGGTTTGCCAGTTGCGCCCCTTCCTTGACCGGGATGCCTTATGCACGGTCACTCATGCTCTGGTTACCTCTCGCTTGGATTACTGCAATGCTCTCTACATGGGGCTCCCCTTGAAGAGCACCTGGAGGCTCCAGTTGGTTCAGAATGCAGCTGCGCGGATGATAGTGGGAGCCTCACATTGCTCACATGTAACACCACTCCTGCGCAGTCTGCACTGGCTACCTGTGATCTTTCGGGTGCACTTCAAGGTGTTGGTGACTACCTTTAAAGCACTCCATGGCTTAGGGCCAGGGTACTTACGGGACCGCCTGCTGTTACCGAATTCCTCCCACCGACCTGTACGCTCTCACAGAGAGGGATTCCTTAGGGTGTCGTCCGCCAAGCAATGTCGGCTGGCGGCCCCCGGGGGGGGGCCTTCTCTGTGGGGGCTCCCACCCTCTGAAACGAACTTCCTCCTGGACTTCGGCAACTGCCGGACCTTCGGACTTTCCGCCGCGAGCTGAAGACCTATTTGTTTGTTCGTGCAGGACTGGCATAGGATTTTAATTAGTTTTAATGTTTTAATTATTTTATAATTTCTGGGGTTTTATTCTAAATGTTTTAATTTGGCCATTTGTGTAATAAGTTTTTTAATTCATGGTTTTATGTGTATATTGCTGTCATTTTTTATTTTGGCTGTAAACCGCCCTGAGTCCCTTGGGAGAAGGGCGGTATAAAAATTTAATAAATAAATAAATAAATAAACAAAACAAATTCCTTGTGTGTCCAATCACACTTGGCCAATAAATTCTATTCTATTCTATTCTATTCTATTCTATTCTATCCTATTCTATTCTATTCTATCAACATAAAGTTCTCTTCTTACATTTTACCTTATACTGTTTAATCTTACTATTTATCTTTAATCTTTAATTTAACTTACCTACTATATTTTAGTCTATTTTATCTCACGCTAGCTATTTTATCTCACTTCCTTATATCTTATCTCATTTTATTGCATTTTATTTGGGCTGCTGTTCACATTTGATATGGTCAATTGACTAATCAATAAAGTCAATTGAATTGTATTATATCGTAATTAACAATGTTGTCTCTCCATATACGTACCAACTTTTTCCTGCTGGATTACCTGAACAGACCAGGTCTCCATGCGAAAAGGATGCTGTCAATGTGGAGTAAAATGGTTAGCTTTTAAGCAATGTAGGCACTTTTATCGTACAGTTTATCATAAACAGAGCATGGGAATGCTCAATAGAACAACACAAGTAGACTACATATACTCACACTCACAACATGTAGACTATCCTCTGCAATGTACTGCCTCTTCATCTGGGAAAGCAAATAAGAAACTGTATTGGCTTGTTTAAATTGTGTGCATTGCTGACAGAACTTCACTGATATCGCGATCTGATTACAACTAATTACTGTTTCATTTTCTCTATTATTATTATTATTATTATTATTATTATTATTATTATTATTATTATTATTATTATTATTATTATTATTATTAATTAGATTTTTATACCGTTCTTCTCCCGAAGGACTCAGGGCGATTCACAGCCAATATAAAATAATGACAATTTACAACTAAAACATAAATTAAAAAACTTATTATATGTTTTGGCAAAATTTAAAACAATTAGACCTAAAAACCCCTTAAAATTTATGTTAAATATAAATTAAAATTCAAACCCTATTAAAATATTAAAATTTAAAATTCCTAAGCCAGTCCCGTGTGAATAAACAAATACGTCTTCAGCTCGCGGTGAAAGGTCCGGAGGTCAGGCAATTGACGCAAGCTAGGGGGAAATTCGTTCCAGAGGGTAGGAGCCCCCACAGAGAAGGACCTTCCCCTGGGGGCCGCCAGCCGACATTGCTTGGCGGATGGCACCCTGAGAAGTTCCTCTCTGTGTGAGCGGACAGGTCGGTGGGAGGCGTGTGGTAGCAGTAGGCGGTCCCGTAAGCCATGGAGCGCTTTAAAGGTAGTGACCAAAACCTTAAAGTGCACCCGAAAGACCACAGGTAGCCAGTGCAGCCTGCGCAGGAGTGGTGTTACATGGGAGCCGTGTGCGGCTCCCTCTATCACCCGCGCAGCTGCATTCTGAACTAACTGGAGCCTCCGGGTGCACTTCAAGGGGAGCCCCATGTAGAGAGCATTGCAGTAATCCAAGCGAGAGGTAACAAGAGCATGAGTGACCGTTCATAGGGCATCCCAGTCAAGGAAGGGGCGCAACTGGCGGACCAGGCGAACCTGGTAAAAAGCTTTCACATTAGTTCATTGCTGTTTTTTGTCTACAGGGACTAATTAGCTGGCTCTACATGTGTACCTCCCAGATTTTTCATTATTGATTTTTTTTAGCATATTGATGGATGATATTTGTTTTATATACATATATATCAGAGCCTCAGTCCATCATTCTGTATTCCTAAGAAAAGATTTGGAATAGAATTAGTTCATTCTTCACCACAAGCTGAATTGGCTGATTGGTTTGTAAGTCATCTATGGAGGAATTCCCCAAATTTTTCTATTCTGTAAGATCCAGTTTCGCTGGCAACGGTCCCATGTTCTTGTTCTTTAGAAGTATTCAAATGGTGGTTTGTTTTATTTTACTTTATTTATTTCATTTTTGGTAAAACAAAAACAAAAAACAGATGAAACACTTTGGTATGAAGGCTGAAGCAGTGGTGAAATGTAAAATTTGTTACTACCAGTTCTATGGGTGTGGCTTGGTGGCGGTGGGGGTAATGTGACTGGGTGGGCATGGCCAACTGTTTTTTTAACTTTTAAAAGCATTTTTTCTACAACCTCTTCAGCCGAAAAATGCTTTTAAATGCCTCTGACGATTAAACAACTCAGCTGGGATTGTCAGAGCCTTTTAAAAGCATTTTTTCTACCGAAGGTTCTGACGATCAGGCAACTGAGCTGGGATCGTCAGAGCCTTAAAAGCATTTTTTTTACAACCTCTTCGACTGAAATGTAAAAAAGGCTCTTAAAAGGCTCCGACGATCCCAGCTGAGCTGCGCAATCATCAGAGGCTTTTTTTTTTTTACTTTTAAAAGCATTTTTTGGCTGAAGAAAAAAATGCTTTTAAAAGTAAAAAAAAAACCCTCTGATGATCATGTGTCTCAGCTGGGCATGGGGGTGGGGCAGAGATTTTTGCTACTGGTTCTCTGAACCACCCACCACCATCGCTACCAGATTGGTCGATCCAGTCCCAACCGGGAGCATTTCACCCCTGAGCTGAAGGAAGTTTTTAATTTGTGTGGAAACAGAAATTCTTCAATAAAAACTTTAACAGCTATACGTAGGAGGGAGCTTTTTGCCCATTAGTTTCTTTATCTCAAGCAGTAAAGAGGTTGATGGTACCTCATATGGAATCAAGTTGAAGTATCTGCAAAGATGCTTTAAAAAGTAAGATGGGTTATAATGTGTATAATGATGAAGCCCTTGCAATGTGACACACATTGAAAAGGATCAGAGCTTCAGTCACACAACACCATCTTGATGTTCTGAACCCTGCAGAGGCCTTCACTGGCTTATCTAGCTCATTAATTGCAAAATTGAATGGTTGCATTTCTTTAGGGTAGTAGTTCTCAGCTGGCGGTGGAATTCTGGGAGTTGAAGCCCATACATTTTAAAGTTGCTCTAGGCCAGGAGTGTCAAACTCACAGCCCGCGGGCAGAATGCATCACATGCTGGCCACACCCACCCCGGTTTAGGTAAAGGTAAAGGTTCCCCTTGTACATATGTACTAGTTGTTCCCGACTCTAGAGGGCGGTGCTCATCTTTGTTTCAAAGCCGAAGAGCCAGCACTGTCTGAAGACGTCTCTGTGGTCATGTGGCCAGCATGACTAAATGCCAAAGGCGCACGGAATTCTGTTATCTTCCCACCAAAGGTGGTCCCTATTTTTCTACTTGCATTTTTTATGTGCTTTTGAACTGCTAGATTGGCAGAAGCTGGGTCAAGTAATGGGAGCTTACCCTATTATGCGGCACTAGGGATTCGAACTGAACTGCCAACCTTTCAATCGACAAGCTCAGCATCTTACCTACTGAGCCACCACCTCCCTTTAACCCCAGTTTAGAGAAGGGGAAAAAGTCCCAATATGTTACATGATAACATGACGATGTGAGTTTGATACCCCTGCTCTAGACTTTCAGACAGGAGTTTCCTGTTAAAACAGCCTTAACTGGAAGTAGACTACTATTCACAGAATACTCATTCATTCTTTCTGGTAATCCATTTCAACCTCAAACAAAAGAACAAAAACAACAACATAACAATATTAACTACATCCAAACCAGGGGTGAAATGCTCCCAGTTCGTACCGGCTCGCATGATCTGGTAGTGATGGCGGCTGCTGGTTCGGAGGACCGATAGCAAAAATCCCTGGCCCCGCCCCCTGCCTCTGCTGAGGCACACCACCAGCAGGTTTTCTTTTTACTTTTAAAAGCAGGTTTTTCTTCAGCCGAAACATGCCTTTAAAAGTAAAAAAAAAAGCCTTTGAGGATCCCGCCCCTCAGCTGAGATCGGCAGAGCCTTTAAACTTAAAAAAAATTTTTTTTAAAGGCTCCTCTGGCGATCTCACCTGAGTTCCTCATCAGCAGAACCTTAAAAACATGTTTTCTGTAGAAAACATGTAGAAAACCTTTTAAGAGATTCTAAGCACTTACCTGATTATCGATCGAATGCATGGCTTTTTTCCCAGCCCGAAAGCCCCAGTTTCACTTTCAGCACCAGACAGAATCAATTGCTTAGCTAATCTATTTCATCACTGAGCAACTAATGCTGGCTGACTTTGCTGGCTGAGGAACTCTGGGAATTGAAGTCCACAAACCTTAAAGTTACTAAGGTTGGAGACCCCTGATTTCTAAAAAATATAAATAAAATAAAATAAAATAATAAATAAAATATTTGTGCAGCTTTCTGAGATTTGGTGTATTTCTGTAGTGTTTCAGTCTAACTACACAAACACACAAAATCTCAGAAAGCTGTATGTGGTATTTTTTGTGTGTGTGTATGTGTGTCATTTGTGTTGTGTTGTGTGTGTGTAAAGTGTGAAAGTTGGTTTTTGAGCTTTTTGTGGCTGTGTGAAGTGTGAAGTGCAGCTGCTTTTACATTGTGTCAGTTGTGTTGTGTTGTGTGCGTGTAAAGTGTGAAAGTTGGTTTTTGGTACCTCTTATTGTTTTTTATATTGTTTATTATTTTTATTATTTATTGTTATTGGCCACACCCACCCAGTCATCTGACCACCAAGCCATGCCCACCAATTAAGCCACGCCCACAGAACCGGTAGGGAAAATTTTTAGATTTCACCCCTGGTCCAAACCAATATTAACACAGAACCAAAATCCTCAAAGAAGAGCAATTATAAAACAAAACAGCAGCAATGGTGAATATAACAGAAGGTGGGGGCTCTTACATGGAAGGCCTACTATCTTATCCCCATCTAATCTGATCAGGGAAGAGAACTCTCAGGCAACAGCCCTGTGTCAGTGCCCAAACCAGGTGGGCAAATTCAGTTCTGGCAAGGGTTTTAAAGGAAAGGAACAACATTTTGAATCAGGCCCAGAAACCTACTGACAACCACTGCTTTACAAGCAATATACTGTAGGCATAATTCTGTAATGTCCTGCCAATAATCTTGCTATGATATCTACTGAAGGATTTGGGTCATCTTCAAAGGGTGTGTTGTAGTAGTCCAGCTGAGTGATGATCAAAGCATGAATTATTGAAGCAGGGACATTAAATATGAAATGAAATTATTTTATTTTGGTCATTTATCAGCCCGAGATTAAACCTTCTGCCTGAAAACAGGATTTTTGCCACTAGAGATACATATGTAGTTTGTTTCCTGTGTATTTTAGGTCTCCTCATACTCAGAAAATTCTATTTAAATTTCATAGCCATTTATTCATGGATAATCATTGCGATTGTTGAAGATGTATTATTACCATTATTTATGTCCAGTCTTTCGAGCAGCAGCTTACAGCAAAAGATAACAGTCTTTCCAGATCAGCTTACAGCAAAAAGAAATGACTATAAATAGAATTACCATAAATATTATTGAAAAACAAACTTCTCAGATTTTTCCTTTAAAAGAGTTGCCAGTAATAGTGGTGGAGGGAGAGAACCGTCCAGCTGAGCATTCTTAATAGAAGAACAGAACAGAACAGAACAGAACAGAACAGAACAGAACAGAACAGAATAGAATAACAGAGTTGGAAGGGATCTTGGAGGTCTTACACTTCACATAGCAACTACCCTGGGTCTTAAATGCTTTGGTCTCCTCTTGTGCCTTTAGCAAACCTTGTATGTCATAGCAGTATACATAATCAGAATAACAGAATTGGAAGAGACCTTGGAGATCTTCTAGTCCAATTCCCCACTCAGGCAGTAAATTCTATACCATTTCAGACAAATGGTTGTCCAATCTCTTCTTAAAAACCTACCAGTGTTGGAACACCCACAACTTCTGGAGGCAAGCTGTTCCACTGATTAATTGTTTTAACTGTCAGGAAATTTCTCCTTAGCTCTAAGTTGCTTCTCTCCTTGATTATTTCCACCCATTGCTTCTTGTCCTACCCTCAGGTGCTTTGGAGAACAGCCTGACTCCTTCTTCTTTGTGGCAACCCGTGAGATATTGGAACACTGCTGTCATGTCTCCACTAGTCCTTCTTTTCATTAAACTAGACATACCGAGTTCCTGCAACTGTTCTTCATATGTTTTAGCCGCCAGTCCCCTAATCATCTTTGATGCTCTTCTGCAAGACTGCCATGTTCCTCTACTTCTGTCTCTTTTTGAGTATTGTTCCAAAGGGCAGTCTACAGTAATGGCTTTGTAAAGGAGGAAAAATCCAGATGAACTAGATTCTCCTACCTCATGACCTTTGTTTTTCTTTCTGCTGCTAGAAGTGGAAGGATAAAGTATAGGAGGCATTTCAGCTCAGAGCTAGACACATAGGATCTTTCTCCCTTCTATATTTAACATTAGGTTTTCTATTTAAATTAGATTCAGCAGCTCAGATATTTAGTTTGCTGATTACAGAATGGAAGCATCCCAATATCTCCCTTCCTACTCCTAAAAGTATATCTATAGCATATTATAATGTGGGATAGAAGTGATGGGTTTCTATGGGACGTCGGAACAGGTGTACGACAACTCGCCAAGGCCAACTTGACTTGGCCAACTCACTACAGGACAACTTGCCATGGCCCACTTTCCTTGGGACAACTTGCTATGGGACAAGAGTTACACTAACATGAAAGAAATGGTGGAATAGAATTACTAAAGAAAGGATGTCAAAGGAGGGACAAAATGAAATGAGAATTTTTTTTTAAATTTGAATTTATATCCCGCCCTTCTCCGAAGACTCAGGGCGGCTTACTTTGTGTAAGGCAATAGTCTCATTCTATTTGTATATTTATATACAAAGTCAACTTATTGCCCCCCCAACAATCTGGGTCCTCATTTTACCTACCTTATAAAGGATGGAAGGCTGAGTCAACCTTGGGCCTGGTGGGACTCGAGCCTGCAGTAATTGTAATTGCAGGCAGCTGTGTGTTAATAACAGGCTGCATTAGCCTGGTGAGCCACTTCCCAGCCCTGGGAATGACAAAAAAATAAAACAATTAAATTGACTTGTCCCCTGGTGAGTCATCCAAGGCAAGTTGGCCATACTGAGTTGGCCATGGCAAGTTTTTCCATTCTGGTAGGAACTGGTCTTCCAGAAATCTCTCTGTAAAAGAAAATTTTGCAAGGGAGAAATGGAGGGGAAGGGGAATAAGGGAATAGGAAACTCATTCTGGGTAATTAGTTTTATTTCCTTATAAATAAGGAAATAACATTGTGGATTTGTCATGCTAATTTCTATTAAATAGTTTAAATAAATATATACATGCATAAATACAATAAGCTATAATAGCAGAAGTAATAATACTAATTGAGCAAATTATTTGGGAATTCAAATCCCCTTGGCCGCAATACAGTCTATTGAGGAAGAAAGATGCTTTTCTTCAATGCTTGTGCATATATCATCTGCTAGCATCTTACATTTTCTTTCTAGTCTGGTTTTTTTGTATTATGAATTATGTTTGATTTCCATGAATAACTAGGTACTTGAAAGATGCCTGGTAATTGATCTTCTCATTTATAGAATTTGTGATTCAGCGGAATGTTGGCATCAATCAGCATTCAGGCAATTATTTAAGCTGCTAGCATAAACAGGGACACATAATATTTATGTAATTAGCACCT
The DNA here is from genome assembly GCF_028640845.1 of Ahaetulla prasina. Lineage (NCBI taxonomy): Eukaryota > Metazoa > Chordata > Lepidosauria > Squamata > Colubridae > Ahaetulla > Ahaetulla prasina. The sequence continues at coordinate 96,456,430 of NC_080541.1, read as the reverse complement.
ATAAACAAGGGGAAATGATTTCATGAAAGAGGGGAAAAATTGTTCCATTATTGACAAGGAACATCAGCACCATCTTTTGTGCTGCAAAATATTCATTTAGCGTAATTCAAACATACGTGTCATATGGTTGCTTGAATCCTAACTTTTTGTAATACCATTAATGTAATCAGTGGTTTAACTGAATAAAGTTACATGACTTTGTGCTTAAGACTGACCTCTTCTCTGATGGAACTTTACTGTACTGTTGTACATAAATTGTATTTCTCTGCATTTTGGTCAACAGAAATATTATATCAGAGTAGATGTAATATAGGAGTATTTGGGGAATACAGTACATTGCTAAGGTCCCTATATTCCACACCCCGTTTGCTTGAATGCTTGTACAGTAACATTTTGGCAGCGGTAAGGAATAAATAAACAAACAAACATAATATTAACGGAAGGCAATTTTTCCAGGCAGTGGTTGTGCAAACATACTTTTTCCACAGATATATTACCAGCTGACAGTAAAACGATGACAACAACTATCTTGGGAGAATCCAATAACCGTTTTGTAAAATCTTCTTGCCAAAGAAAAAAAAAGAGTCTAGAAATTATGCCGTTATGCGGCACTAGGGATTCAAACCACTGAACTGCTGACCTTTCAATCAACAAGCTCAACATTTTAGCCACTGAGCCATCACATCCACAACACTAGGCATATGTCCTTTTTATTTATTTTTCCACTTCATTTATTATTATTTTTCCTAGTTTCAATTCTGTTCTTTTCTCATCTTTCTCTCCCTTGTCTTTTTCACTATCTTTATAGTCAAGCTAATCCAATAATCAGCACATTTGATTAAATCAGTAAATAAAGAAATTTTAATCCAAGTAGAAAGAGTTTTCAGATCTTTTTTGATGGAAAAGTAATTTTAATCTGAAGCCTACTCCACTTAAACCCAATATGGTAATTTCGACTATGCAAGTGATTATACAAGGAGGTAGGAGAGCTAAAAATCATTCTTCCTATATTATTGATCTCCCTGAGGAATTATTACAAATCTCACATTCATTTTGATAAAATTACCCTGCCCCATCTTTTTGTAAGTCCTTTCTAAAACTTAAATGAGTAAATCAAACTTTTCCTAGAAATCATTGAAATACAACAAAACTTACATGTATGAAACTTACCTTTCACCCCCAAGCCTGGGGTTCTTTCAGTAATTGATTGGGTTTTTATCCAAATGTACTTGTGCTTTTCTCTTTCCATTCACATTTTTTACTCCCCCCATTTCTCATGTTTTCTTTTTCTTTCTTTTTAACTATGTAAGCTACCCAGTGTTGTTTGGCAGTCAGGCAACATTCTAAATCCCTTGAAATAAATGAATCCAATAAAGAACTCATACAAAAGAATGTAAACTAATTAGCTATGCTAAATATGGAAAAGTGAAAGTGCTTGACTGCTTTGATAAAGCTTGGCTTTTGTATCATTTTGTTTCTACAGTATAAACGGAGAAAAGGATGAAAAACCTTGGAACCCATGAAACTTTGCTTAATCTACAATTCAAGTAGACCTCCTTTGTTTGGTCTATTATTAAAAATATTGGGGGGAAAAGTTACGGGGTCATTATGATTGGACATTAAAGCAATAAAACAAAACAAAAGTGATTTCTATACGAATTGATTGCCTACCTTATGGAAGCAATTTCTAGAATTCCTATAGAAGGGCATAATGTGGTAGCAAACTGACATGAGCATTTCAGGATGAAGCAAATGGTGAGGAATCATAGTACACATCGTAGCAATGTATATTTTTTGCACGGTTTTCACATGCTTAATCACTTTATAATCTTTATTAGGTAAACTTTTTTTAAAAAAAATTGTTCCAATTTATGTGGAAAAGCTTGTTTTCACATCTACTAAGAACTGGAGGCTTCAGTTTCTATTACCTCTATGTTTCTGTAAAAACCTGAATCAATTAGATAGCATACATCTCCCACTAATTAAATCAATAAGAACTTAACTTGTGATGTAATGAAGTTTGTCATTGCATGAGAAAAGTGTCCAAGATTCTAGTGAAAATAAACAGGAAATCTTTGCATTGACCAATTCAGAGCCCTGGACAGGATGAATAATCCAATTTTTAAGCATTATGATCCTCTACCGAGGTCACAAAGCTTATGGCACACAGGAGGACTCATAATATCCCTCTTGTGTCTAGAAGGCTGATTTCTACTTTGCCAGGAGTCCCTTGTTTTTGTTTTGGTCTGGTTTATCTTGGCATACTTTAAAGTAATTAATGTTTTACAATATATTTCCAAAGGTCCAAAGCTAATTATATATACCTCCTATAGCTTCGCTTCCAATATTCTGTTGCTGCACACAACATCATGTTGTTTTACTTCTGGAAAGTGACTTGGGTCTCTTCTGTTCCTCACGAGCTGACAAGGCACATTTTACTTCCATCATGGATTTCTTTCATATCCCTAGTGTGATTCCCAATGTAAAAATTTGTAGCAATCATCATGCAGCAAAATGAATTTTACCTTTATCTCCCTCTGCTGCTTAGCATGTATGTACCACAGCAGGCTGTCTTTTGTAGCGGGATCTGAATTTACTTAAATTGAATTCACTGATCCTTAATTAATGAATGTCTAATGTGTATTAGTTTTTGCATTGTCAGCAACCTTCAAATATATCATAATGATATGTTCAATAAAACAAAATCACATCTATTTAGAAAGACATTAAAGACTGCCACATCCAGACAAGAACTCATGCCTAAGAACTGCCAGTGCTTAAGGAAATTGCATGAAGCTATGCAACATTTTTAGAAATATTGATTAAATTAAATGAAAATTAAATCATACATTTGCAACCTAAAGGAACCATGCTGAATATTATATTTTTATTTATTTATTTTATTTATTTATTTTGTTGAGTATATATTAAATAATATATATAAGTATAAGCATGAATTGAATACATAAAATGAATACAATTAAAGGGAACATTAGGACAGGGACTGTAGGCACACTGGTGCTCTTATGCATGCCCCTTACAGATCTCTTTGGAATGGGGTGAGGTCAACAGTAGATAGTCTAAGGCTAAAGTTTTGGGGATTTTGAGATGAGACCAGAGAATCTAGTAGTGCATTCCAGGCATTAACAACTCTGTTACTGAAGTCATATTTTCTGCAATCGAGATTGGAGCGGTTCACTTTATGATGAATCTATTGTGTGCTCATGTATTGTTGTGGTTGAAGCTGAAGTAGTCATTGACAGGAAGGACATTATAGCAGATGATTTTATGAGTTATGCTCAGGTCATACCGAAGGTGGCGTAGTTTTAAATTTTCTAAACCCAGAATTTCAAGTCTGATGGCATAAGGTATTTTGTTGCAAGCAGAGGAGTGGAAGACTCTTCTTGTGAAATATTTCTGGACACGCTTAATTGTATTAATGTCCGATATGAAGTATAAATATAAACCATAAACCAAAATATCTTCGGCTTGACATTTTAACAATCTCAATAAAAATCACATTTTACTTTTATTATTTTTCCTACTAAATTCAATGAAAATTCTCATTATTTAGCTCTAGAGTCCTTTGTTCAAAATATCCTTCAATTTATCTTATGTTAATGTACTTTATTCCATTTTGTATTACTACAGCCAATTTAATTTTTTTTTCAATTTAATTTTAACCTTTAGTTCCTTCTAGTTTCCACTAGTGTCCATTCTTCAAAGTTCATCCAATCATGATTATTCAAGAATTCAAAACAAAAACATTTTCCCATGAAGGAAAATGGGGACTCTTACAATTAATTCCAAAATCTTATTTCAAATCCGTCTGGGCACTGTCCATTTGTAACTCTCCCAAATTAAAATTCTAATCACCCTTTTGCAGGGGTGAAATTTTAAAATTCTCCCTACCGGTTCTGTTGGCGTGGCTTAATTGGTGAGCATGGCTTGGTGGTCAGGTGATCGGGTGGGCATGGCCAATAACAATAAAAAATAATAATAAACAAAGTACACAAAACAATAAGAGGTACCAAAAACCAGCTTTCACACTTTACACACACACACAATATAACACAACACAACTGACTTACACACAATTTAAAAGCAACTGCACTTCACCCAAAATGGTCCCTGCAACAAGCAGGAACCTCACAGAGCCACAAGAAACTCAAAAACCAACTTTCACACTTTACACACACACACACAAAACACAACACAACACAATACAACTGACTCACACACACACACAAAATGCCACATAAAGCTTTGTGAGATTTTATGTTGTATAGTTAGAATGAAACACTACAGAAACACACCAAATCTCAGAAAGCTGCCCAAATATTATATTTTATTTTTTTATTTTATTTATATTTTAGATAAAAGCAGCTAAATTTAAAACTTCCTTCTTTAAATTGCTATGTCTAAAATAATAATAATAATAAAACTCCTTTAAAAAAATCCCAATTAACTATTTTTTTAAAGCTCCTCCCCAAAAAACCCCGTTACTTACCCAATTAAAGGTACAAGGCAGGCAGATTGAGTTGCTTACCATGAGATGGATTGCAGGCAGGCAGACTGAGTTACTCACCATGAGATGGATTGCAAGCAGGCAGATTGAGTTGCTAGTTTATGCAATTGATTGCAGTAGCCAAAAGAAGCCCGAAAGAAGCAGCAAGCTGCCAAGTAGGCAAGTGTGGACTGGGTGATTGGGTGGGCATAGGCGGGAGGGGGGGAGGGATTTTTGCTACCGGTTCTCTGAACTACCTACCCCCATTGCTACTGGATCGCTCAATCCAGTCCGAACCGGGCGCATCTCACCCATGCCCGTTTGCTGTTTATTCCAGTGTTTTTTCTGTCCTTAAACTTGTATTTAAAATTCTTTTGCTAAGGATTGAAGGAAACTCACCCAGTGCTTTAAAACGTGTTGATACAAAAGTTCTTGATAGTTAAAAAGCAATTAGCAAGCTATTCTTGAAAGTGAATTAGAAAAAAGTATGCCAACCCAATATCTTTGGAAATGTGCTGACTGTGGTTTCAGCAAAAGATGGTTTCCCCGCATCTCCCTGAGCTCTAAATCCATCAGAGACTGTTATTATTATTATTATTATTATTATTATTATTATTTAAATTTTTATACCGCCCTTCTCCCGAAGGACTCAGGGCGGTTCACAGCCAGGTAAAAATACACAATGATACAGTATAAATACAATTAAAATACAATTAAAAAACTTATTAAATTGGCCAAGATTAAAAAATTTAGGATAAAAACCCATTAAAAACCCATAAATTTAAAACTAACCCAGTCCAGCGCAGATGAATAAGTGAGTTTTAAGCTCGCGACGAAAGGTTCGGAGGTCCGGAAGTTGACGGAGTCCTGGGGGGAGTTCGTTCCAGAGGCTTGTTTCTTATAGAGGAACAGCTACATAGCACTTGTGGGCAATCTCAAATCAACTCCTAGTCCATACAGGAATTTCAAAGACCTGCCTTACTCATCAGCTTTTTAATCCTCCACCACTGTCAGTTCCACTTCAATTCACCATTTCTTCCCTAGAAGAATATCAAGGGGGACTATTCTGAATTTCATTCTCATGCCTTTTAATTTCCCAGGACTAAAGTGTCATTTTTTTTCTTCCTTAATGTCTCATCTATTTCTTTATAATGCTAACCACCACATTCCTTACAGAGATTAGAGAATTATTGCTAAAACATGTAATGGAAAGAGAGCAGACAATAGAGGTGAGGAAAAAACGATCCAGATTGGGAGCCTCATGATCTATGAAAAGATAAAACTATCTGGATATGTAATAAATGGAGTTAAGCCATTTTTTTCTGGAAAACAAAGATGAGGAAGTGAACTCGATATCAGAACCCAGAAGCTTCCAGAAAAATAAAGGCATAAAGCTGAATTGTTCCTAAACCCCTAAATAAAATTTGAAAATCTGCAAGAACAAGTTGTGTCAAGTAACAAATAGGCTAACAGCTTTTTATGCTTTTTAATTTTTTTCTCTGGAAACTGACCTGTTTAACTGCATCTAATATCTTGATTGTTTCTGCCTCTATAACATTTTATGCCTGGAGTTTATTATAGTTCTGCAAAGTAAACTCAATTATTTCATTTTGTTCCATTGTGCATTTTCATTGATCATCATCCTATTGGATCTGACCCAAAGTTCAAAAGGTAGTTTTGAATTCTAATTTTGCTCTGTAATTTTGCTCTGTAAGGCTCCCATAACTTTATGTCATCTGCAAATTAAATAAGCATCCTTCCCATTCTATTTTTAAGTCATTTAATCAGGTGGAGTGGAAAGGAAGCTTATTAAATACTGTGGGGGCCAAGATCAGCACCTTGGGGCACTTGACTTGATATTATTCACCTTCCAAGTCAATGCAAAATAATTTATGGGCATACTTGTTCAATCAGTTGCAGAACTGTCTAGCCCATGTTTATCAATCTTGTCTACAGGACTGATTCAAATACTTTACTGATATCAAGGTACATTGCATCCACAGCAATCCTTTCGACTGATCAAGCTAATAACTCTGTCTGAAAAAGAGATAAGGTTAATCTGGCATGACTTGTTCTTGACAAAGCAATGCTGGCTTCTTAGTGCTTGCAGACATGGTATTTGACAGCATGTTTTATTTAAACTACCTGGCTGAGCTTATATCACATATTCAGGATTTAAAGATCAAGCCCCCATTGATTTAAATGGGATACAGAAGTTACCTAGAATATGCCTATGACTCCAGATAATATGACTGGTTGATCTACCGTAGTGCAAAGCCTGTCTCCATTACCATCTACAAGTTCCAATGATTTCATCAAAATAACAGAAAATGTGCTATAATCCTGCAGTGCAAACTGCTCCTCTTTGCAATTTCATATACGATTTGCTCCCCTTGCCCTCTCCCCCACTACATGTTCTTGCTCAATCCCAAATGTATTTATGATAATAAAATAGAAGAACGTTTTTCTTTTGAAAACTGACACAGATTTTTCCATGCAGAAAAACCCAAGCTGATTGCCCCCCCCCCCCCGAGAGGAAATATGTCTTACTTTATCTGGATTCCATTAGAAAGCAGGAATGTGTTTCTCCATCAACTAGTTGGAATCACCAGCTAGAAAAAAAATCAAATGGAATGAATATTCCATTTCCTAGACTATTCATTTATTTTGGAATCCAAATTAGATGATTATTAAAAGATGTTAAATGAGGATGTTCGTCCATCGTGTTTGAAGAGGACTTTGACATCTAACAGGTTGTGGGCTGCCCACGATGTGCCCGCAGGTGGCTGGTAAGATGTTAAATAATAAATAAGATGTTAAATAATTCTGCTTAGAAGAACAAAACCCTCCAAAAATCAGAGACAGATTGCTTTACTTAACTTTTCTCAGTTTGTAATTCCAATTATTAAGTTTGCTGCTAATGAAGAGGCATCAAAATGCTATAGAGCATAAGATTAGAAATCAGCAATACATTTATATTCTTGGATTTCAATTATTGAAAAATACTATGTATTTTAAATAATAACATTAATTTCACATGCTTCATTGCTGTACTGCAGATCTCAGAAATATTAAAATATCTTATATCTGAATTTGCCTCTCTGGAATATTTTACTTGTTATGGGAACCTAGAAGAACTATTAATGGAAAAAACTATAGACTCACAGAACTGAACAGTATATTTAAGCTAAATCCAATCCATTGCTCAATGCAAAAAATCAAAACCAAGTACCACTTCTTTTATTAATTGCCTTACTATTGAATTTCACCTATTTTTAATATGTTTTCCTTATATTCAGTCAGAATCTACCATCTTATAATTTATTTGTAATTGTGCATAAGAGCACAAGCGTGCCTACCGTTCCTGTCCTATTGTTTTCTTTCATTATATCCAATTAATATAGTTATGCTTATATATACTGTATGACAAAATAAATAAATAAATAAATAAATAAAAATTAAAAAAATATAAAAATAAATAATGTAATCAGTTTATAATCTGGGGTACTACATATCAGGTCTTGTCATTTCCTTTAGATACTTCATCGAAACATTTTTAAAACATGAAATATATCAAATTCTCTCAATCTATCCTAAGAAGATTTCTCTTCCAGTATTCAGTTTATCCTTGGAGTTTTTTCCATTGCTTAAGTATGTCTAAAACTGTATTTAATATATGTTGACCAGAAGGACACAATGAGGTCTAGCCAATGCAGAATACAGTACAATTATTTATTTATTAAACTATTATTTATGCCACCCATCTCCCCTACAAGGTGACTCTGGATAGCTATTATACTTTATTGGATATATTATTATTGTAAATAATAATTATACTTTTGTGCATTTAACATGATATTTATGTTTTTTTAGAAGCATACCACCCTGTTAACTAATATCTGACTTGTGATCAATTACATTTCTAAGCAGTGGTAAAATCCAAAATCTCCATTCCTATCCCACTCTGGGGCCAGTCAGAGGTGGCATTTGCTGGTTCTCCAAACTACTCAAAATTTCCACTACCAATTCTCCAGAACCTTTTCATTAATTAACATTGTTTAACAAGAGGAACCTGTCAGAACCTTCTGGATTTCATCCCGGTTCTAAGGCTGCACTTGACCACAAGCCAGATATTAAACATGTCAAGCTCTAGGAGTGAAACTAAGTGAAAATAGATTATCATTCAGTCTGTAGTTTGATATGTTATGTTTTTAAGCATGATTGTCAACATGCTAATGATGGATAGGGACTGCATAATCCTATATGTATAACCTCTTGTTAAGAACTGATCAAATAGAATTGCATAGATCCAGATAGACAATTTATCCATGTTTTTCAATAAATGAGTGCAAGAGTTTGTTATTTTATTGATTTGTCAAACCACATTCAAGCATTAATTTGACATTTGCAATTATGATTCAACTAATTGGGTGAGTGAATAAGGTAAAAAATTATTCACACTAAATAACTATCCCAAACTTTCTGTTCTAAAGGGAGGAATTGAATGACTGTTTCCTAATAAAAAGCAAATATTTTGGTGTCATGGAGAAGGGCTAAAACTATAATAATAATAATAATAATAACAACAACAACAACAACAACAACAACAACAACCCCATTGTCATCGGGGTATTGGTACCATGTCCAAGAATTTTATAAGATACATCAACAAATTGCAGCTTCCTGCAATAACACCAGCAGAACTGCAAAAAACTGTGCTACTTGGAACATTGTACATCTTAAGAAGGTACTTAGTTGATACCTAGGAAGCTGGTAGCAACCCGTATTAACCATCAACACCAGTCAATGGTATTTGTGATGCATTTTTGAATGTTCAGTTGACTGAGTTTCATGATTAATGAATAAAGTAAATAATAGTAATAATAATAAAAATTTCAAACTATGATCTCCTGCTCAGACTGAAATAAAGCAACCTGCCAAAAATCTTTAATATGTGAGTCTAATGATTACATCAGTTGTCCCTTAATACCAGTGGTAAAATCCCCACAGTTCTATCCAGCTTCCAAACCTGTAGCACCGGGAGTGGGGGGCTCCGCCCACCCACAGGGACGTCATTATATCCCTTTTTTTACCATCTGCACATGCTAACCATAACCCTAACCCATTCCCGAACCAGTAGCAAAAGTAAGTGGATTTCACCGCTGCTCCATACCATACTAAACTCAGGAACAAACACAAAATCCTGTCTTGAGACTCTTCCTAATTCCTCAGTACAATTTCAGCCAATGCAATTCATGTCCAATTCTGATCAGTGCAAAAAAATGTGTCAGTCTCAACATCAACTATTCAAAGATGTAAAAATAAGTTAAGTTATTCCTGGCATTTGAAATGAAACATTTCTTTCAAAATAAACTAGTCTTTCCATATAAATATAAAATTTTCTACATAGCCAAAACATTGCCCATTATTTCTGACTAAACTTTGATTGACTACTGTTTGCCCACAAGTGTTATCACTCTGGACAGTTTCAGATAAAATCACTATCCAATTTTAATCTTTCCCCTTGAAAAACCATTTTTTTTACTATTTCCTATCAGGAGAAAGGTAAGATTACTTAGAAAATGGATGTTTACTTTGATTTTGAGATGGAAAAACCATCAGCTCAGTCACATAGGTGATGCTGTTGGGGATAATAAAAGAGAAAACATCCATAACATGAATTCTGACCAAACCATTTGTATTTTAATACACTTTTGCTTTTTTTTCTTTCTGTCCTAGTTATTTTAAAGTAACACCAAAGCTGGAAGCTAATATACTATTTTGATCACTAATTGTGAGATGAGATTTTAAAAAATGATAAAATGTATGAAGTCCTGACTGAAACTACTGTTTCTGTTGCAGTGAAAAAAAAGTGACATTTAGACTTCAACAATGTTCTAATTTACTTGTGTGTAAAAGGGATTAAATATGCAAATAATTGCCTTTATTAAGTGAACCTAATCATGTTCATTCACAAATAAATTCCATTGATAAATATAGATGTAGATCTACATGATATGGATACAGATATAGATATATGCAAGTGTTTTAAGCCACTGGAGTCACATTTATGTCATGCCCAACTTATTTGTTTAATAAATAAAATAAAACAAATGTGTTCATGACAAGATTGCAAATTAAATTGCATATTCTTTTTCCTTGAGAAGATGTACTGAAATACATTGCATTTGCTGATAGATTGCAATGTTTATGGTCCAATCAATTCTTACTAAGTTCTGAGCATGGTTTAACCTTAAATCCAAAATTGTTTTCCTTTGTTTGTTCCTTGACCAGTTAGGGCAACAGATGTGTCAAGAACTAGAAATTTTAGCTTGGAGGGTATCTAGATCATGAGTTTATTAATACATGTGATTTACTGAAGTCTCTCAACTATATTTTCTCTTTGAATTGTCCCCCACATGTCATTCTCTAGCTGAAAATCACCAAAGAAATGATTTTCACCAAAGGAATGAGGCAAGACAAGAAACAATGAATGGAAACTAACCAAAGAGAGAAGCAACTTAGTACTAAGGATAATGGTGAAAGCAACACTGGAACAGCTTGCCTCCAGAAGTTGTGAGTGTTCCATCACTGGAGACTTTTTAAAAGAGGCTGGTCAACCATTTATTTGAAATGTTATAGGGTCTTCTGCTCAAGCAGGGAATTGGACAAGAAGACCTCCAAGGTCCCTATGTTCTATGAATTAGCCAGAGAAGAGATCACTTAAGTTCTAAGTATTGTTCTTGGCTCTGTCATTTTTGATATTTATTTTGAATATTATCAAAAAGTTACCAAAGAGTTAACAAGTGTTGGAATAGTACTTCATAATATTTAGTTCTATAACATATTGACATGATTTGTGCTTTCTTAACATGCTATGGTCTTTAGTCTCTCTGTACTTGTATTTTTACCCATATATCTAATGTATTTCAAATAAAAGTAAAAACAGAGTTTAAAAAGAGAAGAATACCACTACACACAGAGAGAGAGAGAGAGAGAGAGAGAGAAGGAAAAAATAATGAAAAGTAACATTTTATACATATATACAGAGATACACACTGTGTATATATGTATAAAATGTTACTTTTCATTATTTTTTTCCTTTTCTCTCTCTCTTTCTTTATGTTAAACAAGTCAAATGAACTGTACCAGGACTGTTTTAAACTGCAAAACTGTCCTCATTAATCGCAGCTGATATGAAACAATTAACAGAATCCAATCATTTGCATTTTAATAACATTGTAACCATCTGGTAAATTAATCCATTAATCTAGATTAGCTGATTATCAGGCTCTGGCACATGGAATTCACTGAAGTGTTTGTGCTATTGCAGGAGATTTCAGAGTCATGTTTGGCATAATTCCTCATACTTAAGAAGCAACTACAAAGACAGCCCAGGTAGGTAATGCAAGCATGACAGATTTCTTTCATTAAAGGATGATAAGAAGAGTGGGAAGAAGTCATGCAAATCAAGGGTTGATTTCTGTAATGCTTCCAGATTCTCCTCCCATTGCTATAGTGATGCTCTTCACCAGGGGTGTCAAACTCACGGCATCATGGCGGCGTCACGTGATGTATCAGGACTTCCCCCCCATTTGCTAAACCAGACCTGGGCGTGGCTAGCATGTAACACATCCGGCCTGTGGGCCAAGAGTTTGACAGCCCTGCTCTACACAAGGGATATTCCCAGATGAAAACCTACCTGAATATATACCCCAAAGTGATTTTCCCAGGCTAGCCTGAATCTAATGCTAAACTGGCACTATAGGATTTACCTAGAAGATGCTGGATCAAGGCATTCAAAGCATGGATGAGTCAATTTAAATTTTCCTTGTTGAAAGCTTCTCCTATAGAAAGTACTATGTTGAGTAGACATGCTTTGTCTTCAAGTGACTGATGGAGGAAATTAAAAAAGTATCCAAGATTAAGGTTCCTGATCAACTTAACTCAAATCTGGTGAAGGTTTCATTTTGTTTTTTTGCTGGACTCTGGAATAAATGTCCTGGGTTTGGAAATTCTATTTGATTTAATCTGTTTGGATACACTGAAAGGCATCTTAATCATAGGCCAGACTGATAGGTGTGCATGTTTACCTGGTTATTAAGAAGAGAATAAAGTAAGCTATGGCATATTCTTCCCTAGAAGTAAAATACAAGGCTCATATTCTTCGGTTTTCTGTACAAGGTTTAGAAATTGTTGTAAATTATACAATTGGCAGTAGCATAACAACATCTAAATATATAGCAAATGAGGTCTGGAAGTCTGTTCTACCTGGTACAGTCAGGTTTGCAGATCTTATACCCAAGTTAATATAATTCAACTTTGGCCATTTTATGTTTGTGTCAGAATAGAGCTGGAAGGGATCTTGGAGGTCTTCTATCATATTTCCCTGAAAATAAGACATTCCCTGATAATAAGCCCAATCAGGCTTTTGAGCACATGGGCTAAAGTAATCCTCCCCCAAAAAATAAGCCCTCCCCAAAAATATTTAAACGTAGAGCTGGAAATCAGGTAAGATGGCAAGAGGAGCCCCATCTTGTTCCACACATCTCAAAATAATAAGACCTCCCTGGAAATAAGGCCAAGCACTTATTTTGGGGTTCAAAAAAATATAAGACAGGGTCTTATTTTTTGGGAAACATGGTGGTCCAACCCCCTGCTCAGTCAGGAGACCCTATACTGATGGCAAACCTATGGCACGCATGCCAGAGGTGGCACGTAGCACTCTCTCTGTGGGCACACGAACCGTCGCCCCAGTTCAGCTCTGCCACACATATGCACGTGCCTCCCAATGGGCAGCTGGTCTTCGGGTCTGTGCCATGTATGCATAGTATTCTAGGTTGGTGTTACTAAGGTTTTATAAAGCGGTACTAATGCTTCACGTGATTTTGATTCTATGTCTCTGTTTATACATTCCATGTGGTTCTATTCTCTGCTTTGATTCTAGTTGGATCCATTCACATCATCACTGACGCATACCTTTTTCGTTCCTTAATATCACTTTAATTATCATACATTTCTCCCAAAGGATTATGACCTGTTTTAATCATTCTTGCATGAGCGATCACTGGTGTACTACACCAAGCTCTGTTCCCACCATTTCCTAGAAAGAGGAAACCTCTAGTATAAATCTAGAGATAGATATGTTCTATGAGTACACACACAAGGTTAATAACATATGTTTCTGACATATTCAGAAACATTCTCAGATTGGGCCTGTGATTAATGTACACAACTGAATGGGAGATATCTGAAGCTGTGACAGTATGCATGGTGCCCATCACAATCAGATTCTTTAAATATAATCCTGCTAAAGAAAATCAGTCCTGCTATCTCTGACAGAACTGATGCGTTTCTCAGGGTGAAAAATTGTGTTTCCCACAAACAAGAAAGGCTTCAGGAAATCTGTCAATTGACCTTAGACTGTGGAAATGGCAGGCATTTACAAATTTGGTCACCTCTAGAAAATAACCTTAAACCATATTGGGACCTCTCAGATTAGGGAATTAGGAAATCAATAGTCACTGTTTTGTCATAAAACAGGAGGAGGGGTATCTCAGCTTCAGAATCTGGATTTGATTCTCAATGCATGGATTCTCTTGACAATGAAACTGAAAGAAATAATTTGTGAGAGAAAGATAGAAGTAGGGAAATGTTGAGATAAGACCATCTTGAAAAGTATCATGCAGCAATCACAGGAGCAATATATGGCAGGGGTCTCCAACCTTGGCAACTTTAAGACTTGTGGACTTCAACTCCCAGAGTTTCTCAGCCAGCAAAGCTGGCTGAGGAACTCTGGGAGTTGAAGTCCACAAGTCTTAAAGTTGCCAAGGTTGGAGACCCCTGGTATATGGGATAGCATTTCTGTCTGACCCAACAATAGAAGGAGCCCTGGAAATCATCGAATGCTTTGATCCTTTGATGACTGCTTTCAAAGGATATTATATAAGATTCTCAGAAGGTCTTCTTTAATCAGATTCATTAAAAGTGAAAAGGGATTAGTTTTCTAAAATCTTGACAACTGAATATTTAACACTTTAGGCTCTAATTTATCTCTCACCCCCCAGAGCAATCTTCCTTCTTCCTTCTTTTGATTACAAATTGTGCAGATATTTTGAATGTGCAGTTTACCTTTTCCCATGCAGTAAGTGGGTCAGCTGTCGATGTGTAACTGAATCCTTGTTTGTAGCCCTCAGAGAGCTCTCTGACTTTACTAATGAATCCTGGTGGTGCTATTCCTGAAAATCAGTGGTGTGGTTTTCCACAGTAGGTGAGACTCTTAACAAGACTTATTTAGATAATGAGATAGACTATAGATTTGATAAATGAGCAAACAAATACATAAATAATCCATATTGAACAAGTGAACACACTATTAAATAATTCTTCTAAATAATACATTTGAAAGAAAAAGCTGGAAATGTTCAAGTTTAATGCAATCCGAGATGTTTAGAATCCAGTAGGTTTAGAGATAAGTACTGTGAGGGAAAAAAAGAAGAAAAAAAGAAATATTGAGAAGTAGATATTTGCTGAAAAAAACCACAAAGACATCTAAACATAATATTTAATTACGTATTTTACTCTGGACTTTCAGGCATAGGCTGTTTTTATTTAATTGCAAATTTCGGTAAAAGCTGTTGTAAAATTGTCTTGCAGGATAAATATACACTTTCTTAGGCTGGGGAGGTTAATTTATTTCAGGAGTTATGGAATACAAAAAGGCAACTTCTTTTCTCCAAGCAAGTATCGGGAATGTTTGTAAAATAGGATGCAAATGCTTCTCTTCTTCATAGCCCTGGGAGGTAAATATGCTGTGACCTCCTCTCTCAAACTGATTCTAAAGCCCAGACCAGAGGTGGGTTTCAGCAGGTTCCGACCAGTTCTGGAGAACTGGTAGCAAAAATTTTGAGTAATTTGGAGAACTGGTAGAAAAAATTCTGACTGTCTCCACCCCCATCTGTTCTCTGCCTCCCAAGTCCCAGCTGATCGGGAGGAAATGGGGATTTTGCAGTAACCTTCCCCTGGATTGGGGAGGGAAGGGAGATTTTACAGTATCTTTCTCCTGGAATGGAGATTTTACAGTATCCTTCCCCTACCACGCCCACCAAGCCACACCCACCAAGCCATGCCATGCCCACCAAGCCATGCCACGCCCACCAAGCCACACCCACAGAACTGGTAGTAAAAAAAATTGAAACCCACCACTGGCCCAGACCAGTAAACCTGTCTGAAGGATCCCATTGTATCTATGCTCCCACCACAACCAGTTAGGACTTATGCTTTTCTTAATGCAGTACAGTACAATCTCTCGTCTCCTCTTGTCTCCTCTCCTCTCCTCCATGGTTTATATTATGAAAGAAAGACACACATCCACAACAGTGATGGGACAGTCTATTCAAGTAGATATTAATTTTTAGGTTTTGCTGATTTGAAATGGTGACAAGCCTCATAAACTTTCTTTGTTTATGTATTCCTAGTTACTTTCATCATCATCACTGGTTCCTTTGTCATGAAGCACATAGAGTAGCAATCTTCTTCTAATGAATCCTATCGGCAGTGGCATCTTTGCATCTTTGCATCTTCCCATTTGATGCCCACTGTCCGTACATAATCTTTAAATGTCTAAAAGTAGTTCTACTACTTTTTATAATTGCTAATCGAAGATAACTATGCTAACATTGACTCAAGCCCATGTTATCCCAACTTTGTCCTGAACTTTTATATTATTTAAAGAGAGGTCTTTAACATTCATGTAGTTTCACATTTTTAATATTGCTTGTTAATATTTATGATATGTAAGCTGCCTTGAGGGAGGCTTTTTTTCTTAATTTTGAACAGTGATATCAAAGTAAATTAACAACATTGTTGAAAATCAAAGTTTGAATCAACTAATATAAAGGTACCTATTTACTATATTCTAATATAGTTATTTGAAAACATTGTAACACTTCTTTCCTATATATTTACATGTATATGCATATGAAACACAAACTTCTCTTATACCAGGTTATGCTATTTGCGTAAAGCATAGTAATCTAGTACTCTGAATGTTTTTTAAGGTATCCAGAAGAGATACTTCCATCACATGTAAATTAATCTTTTTTATATGGAAAACATGAGTTGTGCAACTAAGCTAAATTCCCTCTCTTCAAGTTGGAGTGTTATCCTGCTTGACTTCCATATGTTTTGGCCTTCAAGCTCCTGTCAGCATGGCTATGAGAGCAAGGATAAAATAAATAAAAAATTAAGGAACATCAATTAGGTTAATCAAAGGACATGAACTGGCATGGTTATGAAAGGTAGGATAGAGGAATATTCAACCAAAGTTCAGGAAGACTTTGTGGCTTAGACAAAGTTCAATCGAAACCTGACATCCACTTCTCCTTTTTCTTGTCCAGGACATTATCTGTTGAAATGACTTGCATTAGAAATTCTGATCTATGTATCCCTAGCAATATTGCAAGTCAAAACAGAGTCATATTAATGGAAAGTAGTAATCTTAAATTAGAGTGTAATTAGGAATATCTTTCTTATTAAACTTCTATAAATGCTTGTATGTAATAGTAGTTGGATGTATACTTTCCCCTTTCTAAATACCATAACAGGTGCCAAATAAGTCTTTTTCAGAGCTATAGGGTAAAATCTTTTTTCCATTAAAAACTAAATATGATAGCTATATACAGCATATTAAAAATAATAGTGTCATCTTATGGCAATGTTTGTGCTAAGACAATTGAAAATATATTTTGTGGGAATTTGTTCAGTAGTTTTCTTTCTGAGGATCATAGCATAAACTACCTTCATTTTATAAATTATTACTGCTCTTAGCACACAGTTAATAAAGCTGAAAAGAAAGTTATGTATTAAAAGGCATATATTGGATTTAGGTCTTAAAACCCAGATGAGGGCATGTCAGGATGAATGACAGGCTAGAACAAATAGTCACATGAAGGATTAAATGTAATTGCTTTGGCTATTTAGGAACCCACCCTTAACAAACACTGAATTTATAATGGAATTGGCTATTATATATATATAATATATTTATATATAAAAAGAAAAAGTGCAACAATTAGAGTTATTTTATTTTCTTATTAAATATTAAACTTGGTCATAATCAACATAAATTATTTGCAAAAAGGAATCCCATTCCTTTATTTTTTAACATGTGCCAAACGTTGTCCAGGTACATTCAGAGTTGCCATCCTTTTAAAAAACCTATGGAAATCAGTTGGCCAAATCCATCATGCCTAAATGGATTTCCGGTGCTGGGAGCATGGCTAAATATGAATTCAATCTACTGCATCCTTTCAAAAGCCTTAAATTTGTTACCATGTTTGCTTTTGATGGCATATGGTAATTAGGTCACAACTTAGAGTTTATAAAATGCTGTTCAGATATGCTAAATTATTATCAAACCAGTCAACTGAAGGAAAAAGGAAATGAAAACAATGAGAATGCCATAGTTCTGTTTTCTGAGCACAAGACTGCCAAGGATAATGTCATTAGTCTTAATAACTCACTAGCTGAGTATGCAGTGACTGTATAACCAAGGTCTTATTTCCAGAAAAGGAACCAACAAGTTCAGATCACCAACATGTTTTTCTTTAAAATAAACTGTAATACGCAGGCAGTGTCCTTCACTTCACAGTCATAAACGTTGCCAAATTGACAGCGCTGCCAACTCTATTTGGAATGGGTCTAGTAAGGCTCAGGCTGAATGTGTGCCATCGGACTCGGCCTGTTACTTTTCAAAGAAAGGAGAAGAGAAGACAAGAAAAAAAAGTGTTTTGAATAGGAGATGAGATGGTGGAGCTACATCTGAACTTTTGAGAGATGCAATGGTGAAACTCCCATTACTGGTGAGAAACAACATTGACAATTATGTACCATGCACAGAAGCTCTCAGAAAGATGTTGCCTGTTAGATTGTCTTGTTCCCCTGCTGCCTAAGCAAATCGTGAGAGACTATGTGTGGAAAGCAATGACATTCGGACCACAGAATGGCTCATCAGATTGCTAGAGCAGGCATGCACAGCCTGTCACTCCAGCACTGAACATACTCTGCAATTGCCCTCCAAAAGTTGCTGCTGAACTGTCATTTTTAACATAACAGAATGGAGAGGTTCTTAAACAGCAACATCAATAGACATATATACCGCTTCATAGTGCTTTACAGTCCTCTTTAAGCAGTTTACAGAGTCAGCACATTGCCCCCAACAATCTGAGTCCTCATTTTATTGTCCTCAGAAAGATGGAAGGCTGAGTCAACACAGAGAATAGTCAAGTAACTTCATTATTTTAATTTTAACTGTAATTAAATGAAAATATACTGTATTAGATCTTGTTTATGATGAAATTTCAACCTAACGCCAGGGGGAAGAATTTTGTGTATCCCTTACCCTTGAATGTTGTTGTTGTTAGTTGCGAAGTCGTGTCCGACCCATCGCAACCCCATGGACAATGTTCCTCCAGGCCTTCCTGTCCTCTACCATCCTCTGAAGTCCATTTAAACTCATGCCTACTGCTTCAGTGACTCCATCCAGCCATCTCATTCTCTGTCATCCCATTCTTCTTTTGCCCTCAATCTTTTCCAGCATTAGACTCTTCTCCAGTGAGTCCTTCTTTCTCATTAGGTGGCCAAAGTATTTCAGTTTCATCTTCAGGATCTGGCCTTCTAAAGAGCAGTCAGGGTTGATCTCCTCTAGGACTGACTTGTTTGTTCACCTTGCAGTCCAAGGGACTCACAGGAGTCTTCTCCAGCACAATAGTTCAAAGGCCTCAATTCTTTGGCGCTCAGGCTTTCTTATGGTCCAACCTTCACAGCCATACATTGCAACTGGGAAAACCATAGCCTTGACTATGCGCACTTTTGTTGGCAGGGTGATGTCTCTGCTTTTTAGTATGCTGTCTAGATTTGCCATAGCTTTCCTTCCCGGGAACAAGTGTCTTTTAATTTTTTGGCTGCTGTCCCCATCTGTGGTGATCTTGGAGCCCAGGAAAATAAAATCTGTCACTACCTCCATTTCTTCCATATCCTTTTCTAAAGAATTAGAATAACCTTTTCTAAAGAATTAGAATAACCCTGTCAGCCAGGCAGTCTGTATCTCTCACCTTCTTTCTCTCTCTCCCCCTCCTGCCTCCCTCGCTCGCTCGCTCTCAACTGGCACTGACATAAATGGTGGAAAAATCAAACATATTTGTGCCACAGGGAAAACCCAAGAAAGAAAGTTCTGTGGGCTGTCTCTTCAAAGAGAAACAAAGGTCAGAGGTAATGAAGTAGCTCTTAAAATGAAATGTAATGGTCTATAATATAAATACAAGTGAGTTAGAAGGGGATGGTGGACTTGGGAAAAGGTGAAAATACTAAAACAAGGTATGGGGAAGCCAGAGTTATTGTGATGAAGAACAGAAGTACAAAGTTGAAAGGCACTGTTGATCACTTTAAGACAGGGGTCTCCAACCTTGGCAACTTTACTCAAAGGCTTTACTCAAAAACTGTCCACGGTTGACCTCACCACTTTCCTAAGAGGACTCTAAGGGGCGTGCATAAGAGCACAAACGTGCCTACCGTTCCTGTCCTACTGTTTCTTCCCCTATGTATATATATGTTTTTAGTACCTCGTTTCTCCTCATATATACGTTCATATATTATATAACCCTTTATGCAACGCTTGTATATATATATTGTTATATTGTTATGACAAATAAATAAATAAAAAATAAATAAAATAAATAAATAAACTTTCAGACCTGTGGACTTCAACTCCCAGAATTCTGGGGGTTGAAGTCCACAAGTCTGAAAGGTGCCATGGTTGGAGACCCCTGCTTTAAGATATTTCTCTTCTAGGAACTAAATTGTTGTTAACTATCAGCATGTGATGCTGCAGTTTAGCAATTATATTGAAGTATAATATATACAAACTTTTGGTGCCAATGACAACTATATTTTATTGCACGCACTTGAAATAAGTTGTTTATGTGATATTACTTCTCGAAGAAATGGCACAATTAAAAATTTTTTTGCAAGTAGCAATTAAAGCAATATCCATATGGAATCCTTCCTTCCTTCCTTCCTTCCTTCCTTCCTTCCTTCCTTCCTTCCTTCCTTCCTTCCTTCCTTCCTTCCTTCCTTCCTTCCTTCCTTCCTTCCTTCCACAGATAATAAAAAGAGAGGGACAATTCCCATATCTTAGTTCTGCCAAAAAAGAAAGCAATTTCAGGAATTACTTTCCCTCTCTTCCTCCTGGCAGCTTAGAAATCATTGATTATAAAACTGGCTCCAGAAATGAAAAGCAGTGTATATCTACTTCTAAACAGATGTAATTCCACCAAACCAACACATTTTCTATCTAAAGGAAACCAAACGTTAAAAAATCCTGTAGAGTGAATGCAATTCAGCCAATATGACATCCTATTTTATAAGAACAACTGGTAAAAGATGCTAGCCAGAGAGCCATGTGTTGTGTTAGTAATAATTCTTTAATATAGTCATTGGCCAGAATTTAACAAAATGATTTTAAATACAATGAAATACAAACATAAAATTATATTGTACCCGGATCCTTAAAGTGATCAAAGCATCTTGAGTCCTATATATAATGAAACAAAATTTTGCCGCATTTAAGGAAATGAAATTATATTGCTTTGACAGGAAATGTACATAAAATAAATCCAAACTGTCTTCATACATCCCCCAACAGAGTCCTATGACACTGGCTTTTGTGTCCTTATAGAAGGTGCAATATAAAGAACAAGGTTTTGTTTTCAGGGGATCTATTTTCACAATGAAACATTCCACTAATTTTTTACCCAGGTAATTAAGGACCATGTGCAGGACCAGGACTAAATCTTGTGGAACCTCACTTTATTCATCTCTCTAGTATGATGTTTGGGAAGATTTTTCAAGTCAGTTTTGTATGCTATACAGTCCACATATGTGTAGCATATAAGGATACCGTTGAAAGCTTTTTTTAACATATCTCATTAAAAATAAAGAGTACTGAAATAAAATATACTTCCCACTATGCTTATAATATGACCTGAGTAAAGTTATAGATTGACTCCATGAGAAGCTCATATCCAAACTACTATAGCACATATGAAAACCTGTTAAATCTTATGGTGTGCATACATACAGAAAGATAGCTGGACATCTCCCTTTGAATCATCCACTTCAGGTAGAAGGGGTTTTATACTTGAAGGAAATCCTCTATCACTCAACCCATATGTATAACAAATATAATTCATATCTCATCTGCCAAGTTACTTTAGAAGTGAAAGTCAGCACTCACTAATAAAGAATTGTGAAGTTTTCCTTCTTTATGTCTAAGTCAGTTTCTATAACATAGTATCCTTCAATACCCTTCAGTTAAGTAGTTGCCCAGTGTCAAAAGAATACAAAACCGGCTAATTCTATATGTTTGGAAGGCTATATGCATTTACATTATACCTTTAGATACCTTTGGAAAAAGTGGGAATTAGATTTGGTTCTTGAACTTTGTCCTCTGATTCCTTTTGAGACATAATCTAAAAGGCTAGGATGATTTTTTTCAGTACCAGAAATGAGAGAGGAAAATACAGGATTTTCTAGAATGTGACTCTTAATTATTATCAGAAATCCTCTTACATATATTTTATAAAAGCATTGGACACAAGTTCCATCTTGATTTTAAATTGATCCAATTCAATCATTGAAACATTTGTCATCAATTAAGATAGCGGTTTGAATCTCTAGTGCTGCTGTGTAACAGGGTGAGCTCCCGTTACTTGTCCCAGCTTCTGCCAACCTAGCAGTTCAAAAGCACATAGAAAATGCAAGTAGAAAAATAGGGACCACCTTTGGTGGGAAGGTAACAGCGGTCCCTACGCCGTTGGCATTTAGTCATGCCGGCTACATGACCACGGAGACGTCTTCGAACAACTGGCTCTTCGGCTTAGAAACAGAGATGAGCACCACCCCTTTTGTGCAATAGTACTGAAGAGAGCAATTCAGGCTGCTGACCTTCTAGAGGGCTGCAACAAGACCCTTGTGTTATATGGTTCTAGGGGTGGTGCTCATCTCTGTTTCTAAACCGAAGAGCCCAACTGAAAATTGGAATGCTAGTGAGAGAAACATATCCCCTTTTCTTTTCATCCACTTGCTATGCATAATCAATATTAAGGGGCAGATGATTTGTTTTTCATAGTTCAAGAGGGTGGAGTTGAAGGGTGAATTGCTTCATGGAGAGTTCCCACTCTTAAATTGTGAAATAAAAGAATTACATTATTTTGTGCCACTGTTTTACCATCGGATTTTGACATAATAATTTTGGGGAGATAAAAATGGGGTACAGAGAGTTACTTATGGCCCTTGGACCATAAGGGTTACCTACATCTGAATTCAACCAATATTAACATTGGATGCTTGATGTGCATCTAATTCACTTAAAAGCAAAAGGATCTGCTCAGTATGATATAAAAATCTTGTACTTTCCAGACTGTCCATTTTCCCTTTGTTAGTTGCTAGGTTTGTGGCAAAAACTGAAAAAGGAAAATATGTCTTTGATGCCATCAGTGGCATTTTAGAAGTGTGCTTGGACATTGCTTTGGAAGAAAAAAAAAAAGATAGCCGCAGCAAAGTATTATACAACAGGCATATATTTATGAAAATCTGGTAATTTTTTATCTGCATTAACAGTGTTATCGTAATAGACTGCATTTATGTCTATAATTGTCCTGAATAACACTCACAAACACAAACATGTATATTTGCTTATATTTGTTTGTTCTAATATCAATTCAACTATCAAGGCCTTCATCTGGAACACTTCTAGCAATTGCAATTTAGTGAAAAGTTTGAGCTTTTGAAGACCCTTCCCCTCATGGAACTATAAGATTAACTTGGAAAGAAACAATAATTGCTAAAACCTTTCATGAGAGAAGATTAAACTATTAGGACATTCTGTCTCAGGATAATGAAAGAGGAGGACATATTTCAATGGCTCCTCCTTCAGAACGTCTTGTAAATAGAAAGCTAAGGCTAGATATTGGCAATGATAAATTCTATTTTTCTGTTACTAGCTCTAATCCATAGGAAACAAGCACTGACCTTAGAAGTTCCTGTAAGGCAGGCTATGATCCCAGAATGAAGGCAGTTACACCTAATTAGGTTATTTACTTTGTGATAATTATGTTACTTCAAATGAAAATAACAACTGCAGCTGCTGCAGATGGAAGATTAGGCAATGGAACAATCTACCAAATATTTCCTGCCTGTGTCACTTGCTTCAAAATTAATGTACTGTACATGGGGCTAATTAAAGTTTGTGACTGTTCCCTTAAGAAAGGGACAAAAAAAAATTAAGTAGCATCTGTGATCATTTTTTTTTTACTCTAATAGAACAATCCATTCTGTAGTAGGTTGAAGTTAATAAAACCTGGGGGTTCTGGCATGGTGTGCAATCTGACTGCCAGAATGAAACAGGAACAAGAAATGAATAAGAAAAAGAACCTGAAAGAAAAAGACACACACACCCGGTGGGTTTAATACATGTGGGACTTAAAGGAATAGTGGATTCCCACAAATCCTCAGAGTCCAGCCAGAAGAGTACAGGATCCATGGATCCAGATCCTCTGTGACTACAGGAACACTAATGGTGGTAAATCATGGCAAAAGACACAGTATAAGTATCTCAAAGGAGATACTTTGGGTGCTTTTGTTTCTGTTTATTGATTCATTTTGTAATTGCATTTCCAATGTATTTATTGGCTTCTGATTGATTTGTGGTAACATTTTCATTATACTCTTGTAAACTTATTGTGTTATTGTTAAACCATCGACCTAATAAAACAATCAGAGAAAATAATGACTTTGATTTCATGAATTAAACATAAGAATAGATTTTTACCATCACATGGAGCTATGTTTCAATTAAAACCTAGCACAAGTATGTCAGAGAAATCATATGTTTTAGAGGTAACAAAACAATGTTCTCACATATACACCTATTAGTCAAGGCTTCTTTCTGTGTTGTTTGGGATCTTGGCAAGTTAGTTAACACATTTTTTCCGATTATTGACTTCATTCTGTCTAGGAATAGGACAGCTGATATTTGTACAATTCTTATTTCTTGCAGACAAGAGGTGGCTGAAATGAGCACAAAAACTTCTCAAAGGCAGGTTATTAAATTAGCTTTCATAGAGATGAGAGTTTTAGAAAGGTTTTTATGAGAATATTACAAGATTTTATAAAATAAAGATTTCGTCAGTGAGACATCTATTTTATATTTATTGTATTGTTGTTACCTTCACTGAATGCTTTTTAAAAAGATGGTGAAATAGACATTCAGTAAATTAATGGTCTAGTGTGGGGGTCTCCAACCTTGGCAACTTTAAGAGTTGTGGACTTCAGCTCCCAGAATTCCCCACAACCTGTTAGTCTAGGACAGGGGTCTCCAACTTTGGCAACTTTAAGACTTGTGGACTTCAACTCCCGGACTCTGGGAGTGCACATGAGAAGAAAGTGGGGTACAAATGTAATATATTGCAGAACCCTGTGGAGATTGTTTATGGGCTTTTTAAAAAGATGTTTATGAAAGATACCATTTTAGGACTCCATTACAGACTTATCATCATAAATGAAATGAAAAATTGAGAGTAAAACTATTAAGGAAATAAAAAGGCAATAAGAATTAGTAATCCCAAAGGTGCTTTTTCAAGAAGCAACTGGATGTCCAGTTGCCTCTTGAAAAAGCACCTTTGGGAAACCATGACCTGAAATGACTGAGAATCTCCTTAGAGAAATAAATAGTAATATTTGCATTGGTGACCATGATTGTGAGTTCTGATATTTAACTTGACATTTCAAGTTAAATATCAGAACTTCAACTGCAACAATACACGAGCACACAATAGATTTAAGCTTAATGTAAACCGCTCCAATCTTGATTGCAGAAAATATGACTTCAGTAACAGAGTTGTTAATGCCTGGAATACACTACCTGACTCTGTGGTCTCTTCCCAAAATCCCAAAATCTTCAACCAAAAACTGTTTACTATTGACCTCACCCCATTCCTAAAAGATCTATAAGGGGCGTGCATAAGAGCACAAGAGTGTCTACCGTTACTGTCCTATTGTTTCCTTTCGTTATATCCAATTAATTTAGTTATTATATACTCATACTTATATATATATATACTTATATATTGTATAGTTATTTCATACTTACGCTTATATATACTGTGTGACAAAATAAATAAATAAATAAAAATAAATAAATTTAGTCTACTCTAACAAGGATCCTGAACTGGACTTTGAATTTGACCATATTTGAAGACGCAGTGAAATAGAATATTTTATTCATGGTCTAACAAGTGAATTTTTGACCTAATCATACATTTTACTCCCATTATTTCCTGGCAATGTGAGATGATCATCTGAATTTGGCTTGGTAGCACCATATGTTATATTTCTGCTTCAGTCCTTGGTACATAATTCACTATGGCTTCAAATATTACCGTTCTTGCTCCTCAAGATGCTGTCTCTATAGAGAGTTCACACAAAGTGAAACTGTCTTTTTATTACTATTAACTGTAGCTTACAATATTTTGTTTACTCTCATCACTATGAACTGAGAATGAAATTACTACTAGTTCCATTTTGAAGATGAGTGACATACCTGCAACTGCCAAGGCCTGCCTTTATTTGATCAGATTAAAAGGTAAAGGTTCACCTCACACATACATGCTAGTCGTTCTCAACTCAAGGGGGCGGTGCTCATCTCCGTTTCAAAGCCGAAGAGCCAGCGCTGTCCGAAGACGTCTCCGTGGTCATGTGACCGTGCCAAAGGCACACGGAACGCTGTTACCTTCCCACCAAAAGTGGTCCCTATTTTTTCTACTTGCATTTTTATGTGCTTTTGAAATTGCTAGGTTGGTAGAAGCTGGGACTAGTAACGGGAACTCACCCCATTACACGGCAGCCCTAGGGATTCGAACCGCCAAACTGCTGATCTTTCGATAGACAAGCTCAGCTGTCTTAGCCTCTGAACCACTGTGTCCCTTTGATCAGATTACTTAGTGGAAATAAAAACAAAAATTAGTTCCATTTTGAAGATCTATAAGATACATCTAAAAGTGTTCAGAAAGCAAAAACTTGATGGGAAGAATAGAATAATTGACTCAAGCAATCTGGGAAGATTGATCAGGTTGCTGATTGGACAGAAGAAGTGACAAATAAGCATCAAACTCCTTGCCAGGGTATTTGTTTAAAATGGGAAAGAAGGAAGTCATGTGAGTTTCCCTGTGAACAGAGGAACCGAATAGCATTTGGGTCCATGGAATCATCTTAACAAGGGCATACATGTTGCTATAGAGAGTAATGTATCCAATCTGTCTGTATTACCCCACTACAGAGGGTAATGTATCCAATCTGGCCAAGATGGAGAAATTTCAGAATTGGAATGTAGGAAAGAGAGGATGATGGCACAATTGGCACATGGTCTTTTGAAAAATATACATGGACTATGGGGTTGGATAGTGGCACAGAAATGCATATCCCAGATGTCTTCCTGGCATTTTCAAACTCTAATGGGTAAGAAAGTATCTAAAGAGAGATCTGAAAACTAGAATCTGTTAATAGATCTTGTTAGCCAGGTTGATTTAAAATGATCTGTGAAAACTTGTGGGGGGAGACCCATGAGAAATAAATGGAATGGTACCAAGCTCTGGCATCCATAGAAACCAAATCTTTCTGAAATGATAAAGCAGCATTCTGATATATCATGGAAATGTAAGAATAGCTTTGATAAATTTGAATTGGACAGCTTCCAAGGTGCTGAACTTTATGAAACTACAAATCTGACCACCGTAAAGAAGCTGAGAAATAACTTAGCACGAAAGGCCTTTCAAGCAACACTGGACTGTTAGGAGAAATGTGCATTCCAAGTTAAGGCGGCTTGGAATTGCACTCCAGTTCATCTATAATATGCTCTACTGGGGTATGATTTGCTGTTTATCCAACCTAAAGTTGTGTCATACAAAAATTGACACTTGAATTATTTGATAATTTATTACAATTATCCCAGGTATTTGCCATGATCATCTTCATCCAGATCTTGATGTTATTTCCATACATCAGGGGTGTCAAACTGGTGGCCCGCTGGCCGGATGCATCATGCCCAGGCCACGCCCACCCCAGCTCCGCAAAGGGAAAAAATATTGTGAAACGTCACGTGACAGCAATGTGACACGACGACTTTGACCCGTGCCATACATGATTTCTTCAGTTTTCAATATTTTTCTGCTCTTGATGATAAGAGTGGCACATTTCTGGCACTTATTTGGATTAAAAAAAATTAAGGGAATAATAATAATGTCTAATATGGCCTTTGAATATAAGCTATTGTTATAAGAGCTTTTACTGAGACAATCCCTTTTCACTTTCTTTTCACTTTCTAGAAATAATGGGCATTTTTTAGTTGGCACACTGATTGAATATCTTGTGTGACTTTCTAAATTATTCTTAATTATAAAGGCTATGTCCCCAGTTACAATTTACAGCTTCATTTCATACAAGATTTCTCTTCATTTAGGTTGCTCCATCCATTTATCTACTTTATTTGTTACTTCAACCACCC
Organism: Ahaetulla prasina; assembly: GCF_028640845.1. Classification (NCBI taxonomy): domain Eukaryota; kingdom Metazoa; phylum Chordata; class Lepidosauria; order Squamata; family Colubridae; genus Ahaetulla; species Ahaetulla prasina. Next base: position 96,428,306 of record NC_080541.1, on the reverse strand, counting down.
ATAAAGTTTTGGACAAGCAGCTTATCTTTTTTATAGTTCTTTGGTAGGGGTGGGGGAGGAGCAAGGCAGAGCCAGGAAAGGGATAAATTTAAGTGTTGAGTATGCGGTCTGTTCAATCATCAGGAAATATAATTTAAGCATCTGCCCTTTATGAAATTAGCAGCTCTTTGAAAAAAGCTGCAGAGAAAAAGGAGCAGAAAATCCATTTGGTCTTTCAAGAACTTTCAGCTAGGTACACAAATCCCTATTTAAAATATATAATAATTTTAACCTAAGAGTTACAATTTTCACCACATAAATGAAGGATTGGTGATGCACCCTTCTGAGTTTTTTTTTAACTTTTTTTTTAAGACTGACAAATTGAAAGGCTAAATGTTCATTACCATTTTAATTACTTTCCCCAAATATTTGCCTTATCTTTCTCCCACTCTTCTAGATAGATTTCTTTCACAAAAATCAGCTTTTAGATGGCCGCATGACTTCCTGTCTAGAGTCTCATCTCCCCTCTTCATCTGTGTGTTTCTTGCATCATGACATTTACTAGACACTTTCTGTTTTCTATCTGCTTCAGCAGAGTTGTTTTACTCCTTTCTTTCTATATATCAACATAAGAAATAGTTCTGGAAGAATATTTTCACATTGTCCAGCTATATGAACATAAATCTATGAACATAAATTTTACTGAGGAGAGATCAGAAGTAACTTTGTATTCATTTCCTTGTTCCTCCTGTGCTTAAAAAAGCAAAGAAACCTACAGACTGAATTAGAAAGCTTAGCGATCTTGCTTCAGTGTGGTGTCAGAGTAACAGTTCTTGACAATTTTAATAATAAAAATAGCAACAATAACAATAGTAACAACTACAGATAGGAATATGGCATGCTGACAAATAGAGTCCTATCACCATTTTTATTTCCCAGAATGCCTCTAGGCCTGAAACTAGCCTCACAAATCTGATGTAACCATTTGCCCAGGAAAACAAAAATTAAGTAGGGGTAGAACAAAGTATCTTCTAATTAAGAGAAAACAGAGAGCATTCTAGTAAATTGATGATGAACCCAAAGCTAAGCAGCTATTCTGTGAATGAGCAGACCTTCTTGAGCAGCTGTTTTGTGATAGTACCCACATCTTCCAAATTTATCAGAAAATAAGGCTGGGGGCTCCCCATTCTCATTGAGGTGAAGCTCAGTTGAAAGTCTAAGGGTTGAAACACAGGAAGATATTTTTGCTGTGTAAGACTCCACTATGCCTATTGAAATCTTTAGGGCACATATGTACTTAAGGGTTGCCCATGACTATCTAGGCTACTGCTAATCCAGTTGAAGCCTCTAAATCAGGGGTGTCCAACTTATGCCAGCTTGTAATGGTGGCATCATGTGACATATCAGGACTATTTTTACCCCTTCGCTAAACTGGGCGTGGGCATGGGTAGCATGTGATGCATCTGACTCATGGGCTGGGAGTTTGACAGCCTTGCTCTAAAATGGTCTTCAAGGAATTTCCTGTAGAGTTTATTGCAGTAATCCAGATGAGAGATTATCAAGGTAGTTGCTTCAGCAGGTGCTCACTGTAACACTCAGAATGGGCAGAGGTTCAACGAACTGGTGAAGAGGACAGCATCCTAACCACTTCCTTGGGGATCACAGATCAAACCTCACCCTAGATAACACTACAAGGGGGTACCCTAATCACCATCAAGTATTATGCTTTTGAGGAGTCAAGGCTTCAATAAATCTGTGTGATTTTATAACTGATCACAGTGGCCAAGTGGGAGATCACCTTCTAAAAGGGAGTCTCTCTAAATAAGCCCTTGAATAATAGTAACAAAGTAAGAGAGGAGAAGTAAACATTCACTGACTTCCTTATCATCACGATTTAGTCTTGACCATGTTTGGTCAGATTCCACTTCTCATTTTGCTCATTGCCATTCCGGCATAATTTATGTTGCTTCTTTTTCTAAAGAAACCCATAAAACTAACAAGCCAACTAGGATTACCATCAGGAAATAGTTGGTGATTGAGCAAAGCCGACCAGTACCTAATGCACTATCTATTGTCAATTGTGCATTAGGCATGGGCAGAATTGCCTACTAGAGAGTTGGGAAACTCCTCAGGATCTTTTGGAAGTCATTAGGCATCTAGGGTAAACTATCTACATGACGTCTACCACTATCCTTGGAATCACTGGTGGCTCTTAATTGTAACCAGATCAGGACCTTATCTGACCATGGCAATATTGATAGAAATACCCTCCTTCATTTGATCATCACTTGTCTGTTCTGTGACAAAAATGATGCCTAAATATGACTACCAACATGAGTCAGGCCAAGGATTACTTAAGACAAGCCCTGATCACCCAGGATGGGCAGGTCAAAATCCAAGAGGGAGGTCTTTAAGAGATGAAACTGATAGCAGGTTGAAAATAGGAGTGCATGATCTGTTGTGAGACAAACCTGTTTTTTTTTTTAATGAATCTTAGATTTAAGGCATATAAAATCTCAATATTTCATATTGAATCACCTAATAAATTACTTGCACAGTTAATCTTTAGCTATAATATTTTAAGGGAAATGACATTTAGCAAGTTCTATCTCATGTGCCAACAAAGATGAATGGGCCTTTGGTGTTCATTGTGCCATTACTTTTCTAAAAGGCCATTTGCATTTTGGAACAAGTCAACTATATCCTTGTAATTTTCCATTTCCTAGTACATACTTGTGATAATGAAGCACCTTATGCTCCAGACACATAACAATCTTAGTTACATCATCATTTGACCTTGGTATTCTGTCTTCCATGAATCTATTGCCAAAACCAATTAGTACAGTTATTAATTGTTTTTAGAGCATATTGAGCAGAAATTTAGAATTCAAAGACTCATCTGGGGTGAATCATTTTTAGAATGTGTAATGTTACTGTATCTATCTAGTTATCTGACAATTGCCTATCCTGACTGGCACAGCAGCTCACCAGAATTTCAAGTACAAGTTGAAACTGGATCTTCAAAGACATCTGTAGGTTTACAAAACCATCCTAATGATGTAACTGAACAGTGGACATTTTTTGGGGTCCAAGGGCTGAATTCAAATGGCACATAAACAATGATGATAGACAAGAGGATCTGCAAGTCAACTCAGAAAACTATAAATTTATTAGACATCAGTGATTTGAAAGTGTATATATTCATTTACAGAAGTGGAAACACCCACCCTTTCTTGAAGATACCTATATATGCATGCACATCAGTGGTGAAATCCAAAGTTTTTTACTACCGGTTCTGTGGCTGTGGCTTGGTGGGCATGGTGTGGCTTGGTGGGTGTAGCAGGGGAAAGATACTGCAAAATCTCCATTCCCACCCCAGTCTTGAGGGAAGGATTTTGCAAAATCTCCATTCCCACTCCACTCTGGGGCCAGCCAGAGGAGGTATTTGCCAGTTTTCCAAACTACTCAAAATTTCTGCTGCCGGTTCTCCAAACTGCTCAAAATTTCTGCTACCATTTCTCCAGAACCTGTCAGAACCTGCTGGATTTCACCCCTGATGCACACTCACATACATGTTGCTATTGTAGACGCTCACATACAGTATATGCTCTTACTACAAACCCACATTACAAGCCAAAAGTAATGACACTCACATTCATTGTTGGGATGGATAATTACATACTGAGCTATACCATATGAATGTTTTCACTTTGAAAAAGTGAGTCAATACTTTAATAAGTAATGCTAGCTTTCTTTTTGCATTACTGTTGAATTTTCCATGCAGAAAAATGTTTATTGCTCACAGTTCCCAAATATAATTCTTTATAAGCTGACAGCAAGGCCTATCTATTCCAGCCTAGCATCATTTGTTCTTGTTTTTGTTTTGTGGTTGTACGTTGTTGCCAAAGTGCTTAATGATAAAATCAAGTTCTTTGTTGGGTGCTATTGATCAAGGGATAGAGAGTGATGTTTGTAAGGGTTTATATTAATTCTGGTGACAAACAGGCAATGCTGCAAATCCTCTATGCACTGAGTTTGTCAGATAAGAAGAAACAGCATTGCTGCAGCTGAGAATCAATGGTAGGAAATAGATATTTAATCTAATAAAGCAAACATCTAATCAACAGTTGTTTTTAGTAATATTACAAAAGACTAGTGTATAATTAGGTTGCTTGGTACATTGTCTTCAGTAGAACTATTTATTTGATAAACAAATATAGACACACAACTCACACATGGTGATTCCAGACAGTGTACAGCAATAAAAGCCACGTTTAAAAAAAAAACCCTTTAGCCCCACCTCTTCTCACATGACAAACACAATCAAACAAACCACTTTTTTTTAAAATTTGCATTTATATCCCGCCCTTCTCCGAAGACTCAGGGCGGCTTACACTATGTCAAGCAATAGTCTTCATCCATTTGTATATTATATACAAAGTCAACTTATTGCCCCCAACAATCTGGGTCCTCATTTTACCTACCTTATAAAGGATGGAAGGCTGAGTCAACCTTGGGCCTGGTGGGACTTGAACCTGCAATAATTGCAAGCAGCTGCTGTTAATAACAGACTGTCTTAGCAGTCTGAGCCACTCAAGGACCCTTTGCTTGGTTCCAAATCCATCTGGGTTCCCCAAGCCCACTGACAGCACTGTATCTTAAAGGACATTTCAGAAAAGTAACAAGATGGAGGCCTATCTTATGTCCAAAGAAATGATTTATCACAGGGAGGGAGCCACTGCATGAAGCCCAGGGGTGGATTCTACTTACCTTTACTACTGGTTCGCAATGGGCTTGCAGGCATGCCAAACTTCTGTGCATGTGTAGATAATCTATGATGACATCTGGGTGGGTGGGTGGAGGAGCCTGCCTCTATTTTTACTACCAGTTCACAAAAACTGGTCCAAACCGGGGGCAACCCACCACTGATGAAGCCCCTTTTTCTTGATCTCACCAGATGTATTTCCTTCATAGATGGGACTTGCAACAACCCTCCCTTCCTGTTCTGTTGGGCTGGGTACATGTAACTGGATAAAGCAGTCCTTCAAATAACCTGGTCCAAGACATGTTGGGCTTTATAGGTGATAACCAGCACTTTGAACTGCACCCAGAAACAAATCAGTAACCAATGCAGTTTGCTCAAAAGAGGTGATATATGTGGGCCCCTATGTTTTGAACCAACTGAAACTTCTGGATATTCTTCAACTACAGCCTTATGTAGAGCACACTACAATAGTCTAAACAGGAGGTTTGGACTACAATAATTTTACAAGTGTTTGAGTGAGTTCATTGTACATCTTTCACCAGCGGTGCTCCAGATGTCACTTGATTCACTAGAGCTGAATGTTTTCAGGAGCTAGCACCTGCCACTATCTGTCAAATATTCAGTTTTATTTCTGGATTCTTTTCTGACAATGTGCATATACTTTTGACATTCATCAAAAAAAAAAAACACTAGCTATTGGTAAATTGTTAAATAAACAAGGGTGTGCAAAATAACTCAACAGTAAAACAACAGAATTGGGGAATAGGGAGAACTCTAGGCAATATGAAATATACATTCTTATTAAGAAGTCATGGACCCTAAAGAGAAGGAAATGCTTACAATTGTTAATAGAGGGTGGAAATAAATAACAGTACAGATGTAATTTTATTTGCATTCAGTATATAAAGCAGACAAAATAAATCAATTTATTCAAATTACACCACCGAGTGCAGATACTATTTCATATTTCATTTGGGGAAAAAATCAGTGCTGACTCTTAGTAACCACATAGAGAGATTTTATTTAGGATAATATGTCCCCAACATGATTCTTTGCATGCATCTTCCAACAATGTACCCATCACCACTGTAACTGAGTCCATCCACCTTGTTGCTGGTTGTCCACTTTTTCTTCTACTTTCCCAATTATAGTCTTCACAAGAGAACTGGGGTCTTTGAATAATGTGTCTGCAGTATGATAACTTGATTCTGGTCATTTGTGCCTTAAATGGGAACACTGGATTGATTTGTTTGATGATCCATTTGTTTCTTTGACTGGATATCAGTAAGTTTGTCAGAAATATTCTGTAACACCAATGTTCAAAAGCACATATTATCTTTCTTTCCTGTTTCTTCAGAAACTACCTTTCTATTTCTATAGAGTGTCACAGGAAACAAAATCATAGCCTGCATAATTATGGTATTTGTAGGGATAGTCATTTCCTGGCATCTGAATATCTTTTCCAAAGTCTTCATTGCTTCTCTAGTAAGTGCTACTCTGCAGCATATTTTCTGACTGCTGGTTTTTTTACTGTTGAAAGTCAATCTTAAAGGCTATTCACCACCATATACCAAATCTGGTAACTATGGTATGTTCAGAAGAAAGGGGAATTTATTTATTTATTTATTTATTTATTTTATTTATTAATCATATTTATATACCGCCCTATCTCCCGAAGGACTCAGGGCGGTTATTCCCACAATACAGGCAGTGATGGGATTCAATTTTTTCCACTACTGGTTATGTGGGTGTGGTCTGGTAGGGGGTCATGTGACTGAGTGGATGTGGCCAACTGGATATCACTCACAGCCATGCCTATTCAGTCACATGACCCCCCCACCAAGCCACACCCAATATGAAAATGACCCCCCCCCGATGCAAGATGAAGGGCAAGCGGGCGGCATGAATTGCTTACCTTTGGTGAGCTGAGCTGAGCTGAGCAGCCATCAGCAAGATGACTGGCGAGGCGATTAGCTGGGCCACATGACAAAGGCAACATATATAGGGTGGGGTGAGCACTGAGCGGGCATGCAGGGTGAATGAGTGGTGACTGGGCGACTGGGCAGGGAGCGTGGCCAGCCAGAAGTCACTACTGGTTCAGCCATCCAGGCCAAATTGCCACTACTGGTTCGCCTGAACTGGTGCGAACCAGCTGAATACCACCTCTGAATACAGGCCAGAATAAGGTGTTCCTCAGGCTGCAAACCATGGCAAAGCCCAGACCACATTAACTGTACTAATTTTTTTTTTCCAAAATACACTTCTTCCCAACCATAAGATGAATCCCTGCTGAGCCCCAGAGTGCAAGGGGCTATCATTTTTTTTAAAAAAAATGATAGGTCCTGATTTGATTCTCCCACTTTTTATCAGCAACTGGTAGTACTTAGGAAGTACAAAAGGAAAAAAATAATGTTAATTCCATGTCTCCATTAGTAGTCAATGATAAGAAAATGAATGGGAAAGATCTGAGGTGATTACATATCCCCAGTAAAGGAATCACATGGAATCTTATTATTTGCTGAGGAACACAAGTATGGAGCTCCAGCACAAGTCCCAAAGCTCAGAAGACAAAACTCTGGTCCCAGTGACTGACCCAGGTTGGATCCTGCAACATGCTTAAAAGCTATCAACATTTTATGTATTTATTTCTGAATGATAAGGACAATAGCTGTATATGGAATAAATAGAAAAACAATGTTTTGTTGCTAATTGTTTTATTATATATCATGCTTTGGGATAACAGCTTTGAATTCCAAACATTCTTCTGTGCAGACAGTACACAATGGAGATGTTGGTTATGTGCAGAGGGATTGTCAGATCAACCCAAGACATTATACAATACGTTTCATAAGATACTGATGGGTTTCCAATGCTTCAGTTTCAAAAAGCCGTTTGAAATAATTTCATATATTTTTTCCTACAACAACATCACTATTTTATTCTAAGTCTAGCTAAAAATTTATTTCCACTACTTAGAATAAGTCATATAAAGATGACTGCCCAAGCATGAAAAAGAAAAAGGCAAGTTGAAAAAAAGTATTCTTTCTCAGATTCTAACTTTGCCCTGTATATTTCCATAATGTACTGAAAAGTTGGCCTTTCCAGCTCATAGGAACTTAATGCCAGTTGAAAATGGCAAAATGTCAGTATGCAGTAATGTAATCTGGACTGCTTATTTAACTATGATGCTCCATACTTAGCTGAAATAAAAGCAAGGCAGAGTTCTAGTCACTTCATAAATTGCATTGCATTTTCCCAGGAGAATGGTTTCCAGTCTCAACAAGTACAGAAAAATCCTTGGCATGTCAACAGAGAAGTAAACCTTACTGGGTTCTCATAGACTTATCTGTTAGTTGGTATAGAACAACAGCATTATAAAAATCTAAGAGACATATTTTTTTCCATAACTATTATTCTTTAAAAGCCTGGACTCTAACATGACTGTGTGATTGACACACACAGTCATGTTAGAGTCCAGGCTTTTAAAGAATAATAGTTATGGAAAAAAATATGTCTCTTTTTATGTGCACCATTTGACACACATAAAAAAGGTGTTATAGATTTCCATTGTTGAGGTAGAAGGTAGGGATGGGCACATGAGTCAAAATCAATATTACATTCTTTGTTTCTAAAGAGTGGGGGATAGGGTTATTTTTCTGTGATATAATTTTTGACTGACATTTCAAGTGCAAATTATAAACCATCATCCCCATTCCATTTTTTCAGTCCATCCTGCTTAATATTAATAGCACATAGTTGAGCCTTAAAACCCTTTGTTCATATTTTCCCTTTTCATAAGCATAATCTGTCTTCTTAAAACCACATCAGGAGAGAAGAAAAAGTTACATCACAAAGACTTTCAGAGGTGGATGCATGAAGTGCAACAGCTCAGACGAAAGAAATCTTTTTTTATTTTTTATTTTATTTATTTTGTCAAGCAAGTATTTTATGACAGATACAAGTGTAAACATAGTTATAAATACATGAAAAGGATACGAATAAAAACATTAGGATAGAGACGGTAGGCACACTGATGTGCTTATGCATGCCCCTTGCAGACATCTTAGGAATAGGGTGAGGTCTACAGTAGACAGTCTAAGGTTAAATTTTGGGGATTTGGGGAAGAAAACACAAAGTCAGGTAGTGCATTCCAGGCATTGGCAACTCTGTTACTGAAGTCGTATTTTCAGCAGTCTAGTTTGCATCGGTTTACCATGAGTTTGTATCTATTGTGTGCTCTTGTATTGTTTTGGTTGAAGCTGAAGTATTCATTGGCTGTTAGGACATTGTAGTAGATGAATTTATGTACTATGCTTAGATCAGACCGAAGATGGCGAAGTTCTAAATTGTCTAAGTCCAAAATTTTGAGTCTGGTGGCATAAGATATTTTGTTGCGAGTAGAGGATTGGAGGATTCTTCTTGTGAAATATCTCTGGACTTGTTCAATTGTATTAATGTCTGATATGCAGTGTGGGCTCCATACAGATGAGCTGTATTCAAGAATTGGTCTGGCAAAAGTTTTGTATGCCCTAGTTTGCAATTCAATATTACCAGAAAAGACACTACACAAGATTAGGTTAACAACTCTTAATGCTTTTTTAGCAATGCTGTTACAGTGAGCTCTGGCACTTAGATCATTTGAGATGAGTACTCCAAGGTCTTTGACAGAATGAGGGTTGTCTGTTAGGTTGTATCCATCCAGCTTGTATTTTGTGTTCTAATTTTTTTGCCAATGTGTAAGACAGAGCATGAACTATGTTTCTATCAGTGTGCATTCAAAGTAATTTTAAAATTACATTTATTGTTGAGGAAAAAAAACATCCATCCACTTTGATTAAAAACCCAGAGAAACAAAAAACAGCATAACAATGCATCTACTTTACGACTGATTTTTAAGTTCTCCAAATGATTATGAGATGAAAAGTAAATAACTCCTACAGCTCTTTAACTCCCTGAAGCCAGTGACATTCATTTCTATAGAGATAGATTTAGAACTACACCAAGGGTCAGCAACTTGCGGCTCTGGAGCCGCATGTGGCTCTTTCATCCCTCTGCTGTGGCTCCCTGTCACCAATCGGCTCCACAATTGATAGGGCTTTCAGTTAGGATAGGTAGAGGACAAAGGATGCCACGCTAGGAGGAGACATTATGGTGGGGGGAACCAGACTTCCGGTTGGCTCCAGAATTGAATGAGGGGCTTCCAGTTAGGGCCTTTGTGGCTCTTTGAGTGTTTAAGGTGCCGACCCCTGGACTACACTTTTAAGCTAGTATTCATTAAATAGATTATTTTAAAAGCTATAAAATAATACAATGCTTTTAACATACTTTAAAACATGACTTATTTCATTGTTTATCAGTTCTAATTTTTACCATCAGAGATGGTAATTTATTGTGCGGGAACCCTGAAATATATGCCTTATGGGCATCAGCTGCCATGGAAGTCTACTGTATATGAATTGATTTTATCCAGGTAAATTTCATATGTGGGTTTTAGGATGGATTTGGAATCTTGGAAATATGCTTATTATCTTCTTGAATGTGACATGTTAAAAGTGATCTGGTAATTGAACTGGCAGGTAGATGGGGGAGAATGGATTTACTTCTTCATTTAAGTTCAGCTCTTCTTCACGCATTGCAAATGTATGAATAAAAACACAATTATTCCTAAGTTTGTGAATTAATTTCCCAATCAAAACTGTGCAAATTGTACCAGTTCATGGAAGGTGCAGACAAGAATGCATATTAGAGAAATTTTTTTATAAAATTGATTATGCTAGGGAACATTGTTTAGTGTGTGTATTCAGATAAATTGCAATACAAAAATGTAATGGAGCAATGCACACAGGAGCGCCTAAGAATTATCATACAAGAAACTCTCAAAGATACAGAAACAAAACAAATGAGTTTTAAGACTGGAGAAATGCAAATGAAGAAAAGCTGATGTTGATTTGTCTCTTCCAAATAAGAAGTGTAAAAAGTGAAATATCCATTGTGATATTTCTATTGCAATTTCAATTTTTTAAGGTTAATTTCATTTATGATGTTTGCAATGATGGCATCTCCTTGCTAATGTTCCCTGGAGAGATATAATCGCAAGCTGCTTCTTATTCAATATACCAGCTCATGTATTTGTTAGCGCAACTGAATTTTATTTACAAGCATAAAACTATATGCTGATGGAAAATATTTAGAAGGAGCTGTATAGAAATCGTGAAGTTGCATTTGACCTTGTATGTCTGCCCACAACTTAATATCAGCAATATCTCATCTAAAATTGCATTAGATTTCTCACACAAGATTTACTCTTTATGAAACCCTGCTCATATTTCTTCAGATATTTTATTATCTCATCTTTCAGAAACATGCTGGAGAACCTGCATAGCAAAGGTTATGATCATAATTTCCTGTCTTTCCTCACAGGTCTTTTTTTCTGTTCTAAGATTGTGGTTATCTGTAGTCTCTTGGTAATTCTGTTCTTTCATATATATTCTCAGCCATTTCTTGCTATCTCTCTGGAGTACCAGAGTGCAATCACCTTAGTCTTAGGCACCCAGTACAATATATATATTCGATTTTATATTTCAACATGTTTTTCTCAAGAGAGTTCCAGTCAGTTCTGGCTTTTTCTTTGGTTTCTATTGTTTTCTCATGAGACCTTAAGACTTACCCCTGTCAGTTAATTTCAAGGTGTTCTTAATCACAAGATACTACTTTTTCATCTTGAGATATTTTTTAAATGCCCTGGTTAGAACTCAGAAGGTTTTGCTGTGGTAAGTATGGGATGGGAAAGTATCAAGAAAGTTCATATATAGACCTTTGAATTTCATCTTGACAAAAGCAGGGGATAAACTAATAAATGCATAAAGACAGTTTTGTTGATATACACCTGCAACTGACGACAAGCGTTACTTATCTGCTCAGCCAGTAATTTCAGAACAAATTTAATTTTCTGTAATAAAGTCATGATAACTCTTTTATATTTTTGTGCTTCAACATATGCTGTGCAGAAATCCATTCTGCAAATCTTTAAAAGGTTTTCTTCGTAGGCTTCTCTTTTGCACCATTGAGAGGGTGCTTGAGAATTTCTTCTGGTGGCATTTTTAGCTTGTTTTCTATGAAGTAGCACTGTTGCTTCTAGTGTTGTAAGATGGACATATCTTCTACCACTTAGCTTAGCCCACTGAAGTATCTGATAAAGTTCATTGTTCTGTCAGGATGTTGACCCTTGGGATTGATTGGGATTGTAGAATCCAAAAGGCTGCAGTTCAGTGAAGAAATGGTTTGAAAATAAAATACAGGATACCGGATATCATCATGAAATAAATAGGGCAATGCCATAGTACTCCCATTAATTTTAAACTCAAAATTCTCCTTTGAAACAAATGTTTGAAAGTAAATACTTTTTTTTATCAATTTGAAAACAAACTGATAGGTTTCTGGGAGAGGTAAGGCAAATTGAAGATGGCTCTGCAAAAGCAGGACCAATGACCACAACTAATAATAATAATAATAATAATAATAATAATAATAATAATAATAATAATAATAATGGTAATAATAATATTTTAATTTGTATACCGCCTTTCTACCGAAGGACTCAGGGCGGTGAACAGCCAGAATAAAATACAAAAGGTACAATACATACAGCACTAAGAGCAACCCTTAAAAAACTTATTCAAATGGCCAAATTTAAAATACAATAACACCCTATAAAATTGACAAAAAAATTAAAACCCATAAAATCAGATTAAAATTTTAAAAATCAAGCGAGTCCAGCAAGGCGGAATTAATAGGTTTTAAGTTCGCGGCGAAAGGTCCTAAGGTCAGATAATTGTCGAAGTCCAGGGGGAAGTTCGTTCCACAGGGTAGGAGCCCCCACAGAGAAGGTCCTCCCCCTGGGGGCCACCAGTCAACATTGTTTGGCTGACGGCACCCTAAGGAGTCCCTCTCTGTGAGAACGCACCGGTCGTTGGGAGATAGAGGACGGCAGTAGATGGTCCCGTAAGTATCCCAGTCCTAAGCCATGGAGCGCTTTAAAGGTAGTAACCAATACCTTGAAGCGCACCTGGAAGACAACAGGTAACCAGTGCAGTCTGCGCAGGATAGGTGTTACATGGGAGCTCCGAATTGCTCCCTCAATAACCCACGCAGCCGCATTCTGGACTAACTGGAGTCTCCGGGTGCTCTTCAAGGGGAGCCCCATGAAGAGAGCATTGCAATAGTCCAAGCGAGAGGTCACGAGAGCATGAGTGACCGTGCATAGGGCATCCCGGTCCAGGAAGGGATGCAACTGGTGGATCAGGCAAACCTGATAAAAAGCTCTCCTGGAGACGGTTGTCAAATGGTCTTCAAAGGACAGCCGCCCATCCAGGAGCACGCCCAAGTTGCGTACCCTTTCCATTGGGGCCAATGACTCGCCCCCAACAGACAGCCACATCTGCAACTGACTGTACCGGGGTGCCGGCATCCACAGCCACTCCGTCTTGGAGGGATTAAGCTTGAGCCTGTTCCTCCCCATCCATACCCGTACGGCTTCCAAACACCGGGACAGTACTTCGATAGCTTCATTGGGGTGGCCTGGGGTGGAAAAGTACAGCTGCGTGTCATCAGCATACAGTTGGTACCTCACCCCAAAACCACTGATGATCTCGCCAAGTGGCTTCATATAGATGTTGAACAGGAGAGGCGAGAGAATCGATCCCTGCGGCACCCCACACATAAGGCACCTCGGAGTCGATCTCTGCCCCCCTGTCAACACCGTCTGAGTCCGGTCAGAGAGGTAGGAGGAGAACCACCGATAAACAGTGCCTCCCACTCCCAAACCCTCCAACCGGCGCAGCAGGATACCATGGTCGATGGTATTGAAAGCTGCTGAGAGGTCTAATAGGACCAGGGCAGGGGAGTAACCCTTATCCCTGGCCCTCCAGAGATCATCCACCAACACGACCAAAGCCGTCTCAGTACTGTATCCGGGCCGGAAGCCGGACTGGAACGGGTCTAGATAGACAAAGACCAAAGGACCAGTGAGTAGACCAGATCCTTGGAATCTATCCTGAAAATGAGAGGATGGGAGATTGCTCACATATGCTCCACATGGCTCCTGTCCTAAAGGAGATTGGAGGACAGCAGTTTTCTATGGGTTTGACACCATGAGACAACAGAATTAGCCATCTTGCTCATAACCATGGTAACTTTCAAGTTCTCAAACTTCATATTTTAATCACTTTCAGAAATTGCTCATTAACTACTTCTTAGCTATTTCAGATCTTCTGAATAACAAGTTAGAAAAGTCTGTCTTAAAGTCTGAAAGAAGCAAAACATTAATTATAAGATTAAGAATTTTAAAAATCTGAAATAAACAGGAAAAAGCTAAATTATTTTGATCATAGAAAGTTATAAATGGACTAAGATTCCAAAATATATATATATGAAATATTGAAATTTACAATTATATTTTGAGATTAATTATAAAGTATTAATAGCTTCTCATAGGAAATAGATCCTATTTTTGTTTTTACAAGATTCAATGTAGATAACTGTTTTCATAATTTCAAAAACTGGACACTATAGGGGAATAAAAATTTTACATAGGAAAATATATACAGGCCTGTGATATGGTTATGACAATTAAGATACTAAAGGAATCTTTTGAAGAATGGAATCAGAAAATAGTAGCCAGAATTGAAAGTAGCCCGAAATTTAAATTTTAAATCTTTCTTAGGTTTTCACCATAGCAGACCAATGTACTTCTCAATCAGGAAGTTAAATATGTGTCTTTTAATCGGGCTCATTGATACTTTCTCCATCAAATGCTTTGTCCCTCTATTTATAGCACATAGGAAAATATTGTATCTTGAGGTTTAATATAGCTCTTTTCTAGCTCTCCTGTTGCACTCTATTCCTAAACTCTTAATGACATTTTACTAAGTTCATATATTCATAGTCAGGTTTGTATGCACTACTTGAACTCTGAAGTCTGTGATTAGTGAAGTCTTGCCAATTTCTATGGTAACAGCACAGCAGTTTATTTTCCCTACTAAGGTGATGAAATCAATGTTGCGATAGTTCTTATAATGAGATTTATTTATTTGATTTATATTTCATGGTATTCCATGAGCTCAGAGTGATTTAGCTGCTATGTTAGGAACTCGCAATTCAAGGGAATAAAATAAATGAAAAAAAAAAAGATGAAATGCAAATAACAGAAAAACATAAAATCAGCTTTGAAAAACTCAAACTCCATATCACAGGATAAATACTGTCCAAGGTGCAGTGTCTTGTATTGGTAGCCACTTGCTAAATGCCCACTTGGGTCATAAATTGTCAGGAATGTTGCTTTCTGTGAGCCCTTTCCAGCATGTAAATGGTTCATTGCTAGATGCTATCAATTCCTTGAATTCTATCTGTAGACTTCAATTATCCAACATGGATGAAAATTATTTCTTGCTTTCAAATTACAGGATAGCTGTGACATGCATTGTGCTATTATGTGCCCTGATAAATATGGATGGGGATTCCTTGGTGGAGGCAATTTGTAATGACTAAAGCTAGCTGAACAATTGGGATGAAAAGAACCTGGATGAGTTCTTTAGTTCTTTACCAAAACCTGGATGAGTTCTTTAGCAGAATAGAGGGACTGGAACATTTTATAAACACCTACTATCTGATTACCTCAACAAAACCACAAAAGGTGTATTTATATCTTCCTCTACAAAAAAAACGAGGGTACTGAATGTATCCATGCATAATATCCAAAGACAATTCAGGCAGCACTCCCTGAAAAGTTAATTGCTTGGAGTTTTTATAGTTCTGCTCAGATGATATGTAATGACATGATTGTCTTTTCATATATAGAGAAAACACTCAGACAGTTTTGACAGAAAATATCAATATTTGTCACCCTGATCTGTTCGAATCATTAAACACAATAAGGCCACACATAAAAACTTTTGTGCCTTCAAATTTAGAGTTATTTTAGAAGATATGGAAATGTTGCAACATCTTTTTCTTTTGTTTAAAGAATCAAACCCAGTTCTCCTTAATTGATGTTTGTATTATTAACTCATGTACAAGGCATGTGCACATTTTCTTCTGCTTGTAATCTTACAGGGCAACTGCTAAGCTACTCTCCAAATCCTGTATTAGTTTGGAGAATGGTTTTCTTCTAGCCAATGTTCATCAGCGAATAAGATGGTTCCAGATGGTTAAGTGGGACATGGAATATCCTAAAAGAATTACAAAAGAACTGCACTTATTTCTAAAAGGAAATAAAATGTATTTTAAGTTTGGATCCCCAACAAGACTATGAGGTAAAATAGAACTTAATTCACCTAAGACATTTTCAGTGCAATTTTAATAAAAGATATGCTATTTTCTTTTTGCAGGTTGGTCTTTATCTTGTCACCATGTTTGAGAAAAAACTGTGAAAGGTAAAAGAGGAAAGAAATTTAGAGCAGAATGGAGGTGGAAATAATCTAGGATTTTGTGCTCCCAACACTATCTATTGTTTCTCACTAAGGGGAAAAAAAAAACATAATAGAAGTTCCTGTCATTATTCACAAAAATTTACAAAAAGTCATGTGCATTTTTCTTTAAAATGCTTGCAGCTGAATGGATTTCCCCCCCTTAATAAATGTTTAGAGATGCAATGTTATTCCTTTGGCCAATACAAGTCATGCCTTTCCTGTACTCTTGATTAATTTATTTTCTGTATGAACTTTGTTCTTCCACAGTTTTCCTTGCGTTAACATCCTCTTTGCAGTGTAGACTATAGTACACACAGGCTTAACAAACAGTTTGCCCCTCCTTTGCTGAGATAGAAGCTAGGTAACTCCCTAGTGTTTTATTTTCTGATTTTTTTTGGTGGTATAGTTAGTAATAGGAAGAGGCAATACTGATCAAACATATAACCAAAAGTATTTATTTATTCCACCATTAGTTTCTTTAGCTAATTTATCAGTTCAGTAGATCTTTCCTTGTGTTTTTCTTTTGTAAAAGATCTATGCAGAGACCATCTTCCTCCCATTCTGATACACCTGGCACAGATAAGCAAGGTTGCAGTAACAAATATTTGGGAAGTACAAACCTTGTGCAATCATTTTTTTTTTTTTTGGAGGATTGTATTCACCTAAATATAGTTGTCTTCTTTGTATAGTTTTAACAGAATAACAAAGTTGGAAGGAACCTTGGAGGTCTTCTAGTCCAACTCCCTGCTCAAGCAGGAAATCCTATATCGGGGTGTCAAACTCATGTCATCACAGTGGCATCACGTGATGTATCGGGACTTTCCCCCCCTTTGCTAAATAGAATAGAATAGAATATATTGGCCAAGTGTGATTGGACACACAAGGAATTTGTTTTGGTGCATATGCTCTCAGTGTACATAAAAGGAAAAGAAAAAAATATCTTCATCAAGGTACAACATTTACAACACAAATGATGGTCATAGGGTACAATTTAACCCTTAATGATAGCAACAAAAAGTTACAGTCATACAGTCATAAGTGGAAAGAGATTGGTGATGAATAGAATAGAATAGAATTTTATCGGCCAAGTGTGATTGGACACACAAGGAATTTGTCTTGGTGCATATGCTCTCAGTGTAGATAAAAGAAAAGATACGTTCATCAAGGTACAACATTTACAACACAATTGATGGTCAATATATCAATATAAATCATAAGGATTGCCAGCAACAAAGTTACAGTCATACAGTCATAAGTGGAAAGAGATTGGTGATGGGAACTATGAGACGATTAATAGTAGTGCAGATTCAGTAAATAGTCTGACAGTGTTGAGGGAATTATTTGTTTAGCAGAGTGATGGCCTTCGGGAAAAAACTGTTCTTGTGTCTAGTTGTTCTGGTGTGCAGTGCTCTATAGCATCGTTTTGAGGGTAGGAGTTGAAACAGTTTATGTCCAGGATGCGAGGGATCTGTAAATATTTTCACGGCCCTCTTCTTGATTCGTGCAGTATACAGGTCCTCAATGGAAGGCAGGTTGGTAGCAATTATTTTTTCTGCAGTTCTAATTATCCTCTGAAGTCTGTGTTTTTCTTGTTGGGTTGCAGAACCGAACCAGACAGTTATAGAGGTGCAAATGACAGACTCAATAATTCCTCTGTAGAATTGGATCAGCAGCTCCTTGGGCAGTTTGAGCTGACTGAGTTGGCGCAGAAAGAACATTCTTTGCTGTCCTTTTTTAATGATGTTATTGATGTTAGCTGTCCATTTTAGATCTTGCGATATGATAGAACCTAGAAATTTGAAGGTTTCTACTGTTGATACTGTGTTGTCTAGTATTGTGAGAGGTGGAAGTATGGAAGGGTTTCTCCTAAAGTCTACCACCATTTCTACGGTTTTGAGTGTGTTCAGTTCCAGATTGTTTTGGTTGCACCACAAGGCTAGTCGTTCGACGTCTCGTCTATATGCGGATTCGTCATTGTCTCGAATCAGACCAATCACTGTTGTGTCATCTGCGAACTTCAGTAGCTTAACAGATGGATCATTGGAGATGCAGTCATTGGTATACAGAGAGAAGAGAAGTGGGGAGAGCACACAGCCTTGGGGGGCCCCTGTGCTAATTGTACAGGTATTTGATGTGATCTTGCTTAGCTTCACCTGCTGCTTCCTGTTTGTTAGGAAGCTTGTGATCCACTTACAAGTCTGTTCCGGTACCTGTAGCTGGTTTAGCTTAGTTAGAAGAATGTCTGGAATGATGGTATTGAATGCTGAACTAAAGTCTACAAAAAGGACCCTTGCATAGGTCTTTGGAGACTCAAGATGTTGTAGGATGTAGTGCAGAGCCATATTAACAGCATCATCTGTTGATCTATTTGCTCGGTATGCAAATTGCAAGGGGTCTAACAGCGGATCCGTGATGGTTTTCAGGTAGGAAAGCACTAGCCTTTCAAAGGTTTTCATGACTACAGATGTTAAAGCAACTGGTCTGTAGTCATTCAGTTCCTTGATGGTGGGCTTCTTCGGCACTGGGATGATGGTAGAGCGTTTGAAGCAAGAAGGAACATAACACATCTCTAGTGATTTATTGAAAATATGGGTGAAGATGGGGCCAATTGGTCAGCACAGACTTTTAAGCAAGAAGGAGTTATCTTGTCTGGGCCTGGAGCTTTTCCTGGCTTTTGTCTGTGAAATAGGTCCTGCACTTCCTTTTCTGTGATCACTAGGGGTTGTGAACCCAATGAAATGGGGTCAGTTGTAGGAGGCTTGGCTGTTGTTGGTGTGTCTGAGATGGGGGTTGTGGAGATAGGTGGCTGTAGTTTCCTTTCAAACCTGCAGTAAAACTCATTCAGGTCATCTGCCAGTTGTTGATTACCTTCAGCCTGGGAAGGAGGTTTGCCATAGCCGGTGATATTTTTAAGAGTTTTCCACATGTTTGCTGGTTCATTTGCTGAAAACTGATTCTTTAGCTTTTCAGAGTAGCTTCTTTTTGCTGCTCTGATCTCCCTTGTTAGTGCATTTCTGGCCTGATTGTACAGCATTTTATCACCTTTTCTGTAGGCTTCCTCTTTGGAATGTCATAGCTGCTTAAGTTTAGGTGTAAACCAAGGTTTGTTGTTACTGTATATTCGCAAGTTCCTTGTAGGTACAGATAGGTCTTCACAGAAGCTGACATATGATGTTACAGTATCTGTGAGTTCATCCAGGTCTGCAGAGGTATCTTTAAAAATATTCCAATCAGTGCAGTCAAAACATGCCTGTAGCTTTAATTTTGATTCCTCCGTCCAGGTCTTCACTGATTTAATTATTGGTTTTGTGGCTTTAAGTCTTTGCCTGTAAGCAGGTACAAGGTGAATCATGCAATGATCAGAGTGTCCTACAGCTGCACGTGGTAAAGACCGATAGGCATCTTTTAGTGTTGTGTAGCAATGGTCTAGAGTATTCTTGCCTCTGGTGGGACAATTGACATGCTGAAAGTATTTTGGTAGCTCTTTCCTTAAGTTTGCCTTGTTTAGATCTCCCAAAACAATGGCCAGTGAATCAGGGTGTTTGGCTTCAGCCTCCATGGTCAGCTAGAGTTCGTAATGCCTTGTTTACACAGGCTTGTGGTGGGACATAAACAGCAATTAGAAGAAATGAGGAAAATTCACGAGGCGAATAGTAAGGTTTGCAGTTGATAATTAGAGTCTCTAAATTGTTGTCACAGAATTTGTAAATTATGTTAAAATCTTGACACCAGTTTCTATTAATATATAGGCATAAGCCTCCTCCTTTCTTTTTACCAGATGTTTCTGGAATCCTGTCTGATCGTTCAATCTGAAACCCTGGAATGTTCAGGCTGCTATTTTCAATTGATTCATTTAACCAGGTTTCAGAGAAGCATAGGACTGCTGAATTGCGAAAATCAGAATAGTATTTGTTTAAGAGGAGTATTTCATCCATCTTATTTGCAAGTGAGCGTATATTTGTTAGGAAAATTGAAGGCAGAGGAGTTTTAATGCGATTTCTTAGCCTGATTAAGATCCCAGATCGTTTACCTCTTTTCTTTCTCTTCCGTCTTTTGGTTTTTTTAGTAGTCCATGGCTCTGTGGGAATTGCCTCCTCCTGTGTTAGAATCTCCTCCGTGTTTGTAAAGACAGGCGGGGGTGAGATCAAAGAAAGCTGCTCCTTAAAGAAATGTTCCTTAATTTTTTGCAGATGGTCTCGTGAGTAGGAAATCCGTAGTGAGTCACAGAGAACAATTAGAAATAAAGAAACAATTAGAGAGCATTTCACCGAGGCAGCTTTCGTCAGCACCATCTTGGCTAACACAGGATAGAAAACGATGAGAAGATTAATAGTAGTGTAGATTTAGTAAATAGTTTGACAGTGTTGAGGGAATTATTTGTTTAACAGAGTGATGGCCTTCAGGAAAAAACTGTTCTTGTGTCTAGTTTTCTGGTGTGCAGTGCTCTATAGTGTCGTTTTGAGGGTAGGAGTTGAAACAGTTTATGTCCAGGATGTGAGGGATCTGTAAATATTTTCACGGCCCTCTTCTTGATTCGTGCAGTATACAGGTCCTCAATGGAAGGCAAGTTGGTAGCAATTATTTTTTCTGCAGTTCTAATTAAACCAGGCATGGACGTGGCCAGTCTGTGATACATCCAGCCCACGTGTCAGGAGTTTGAGAGCCCTCTTCTATACCATTTCAGACAAATGGTTGTCCAATCCCTTCTTAAAAACCTCCAGTGATGGAGCACCCATAACTTCTGAAGGTAACCTGTTCCACTGATTAATTGTTCTCACTGTCAGAACATGTCTCCTTAGTTCTAGATCGTTCCTCTCCTTGATTGATTTCCAACCATTGCTTCTTGTCTTGCCTTCTGGTAATTTGGGAAATAGGTTGACCTACTCTTCTTTGTGGCAGCTCCTTAAATATTGGAAGTCTGCTATCATGTCACCCCAGTCTTTATTTTCATTAAACTAGACATACCCTATTCCTGCAACTGTTCTTCACATGTTTTGGCTCCAGTTTTTAGTTTTGCTTGAGCAACGATCAGAATTTAAAAGGTGCAGGAGAAATATCAAATATTAGTAAGATCACTACAGAAATTTCAGAGTAAATGATAACAACAAGGAGGTGGCGGTTAGCCAGATGAAGATAGGTTGGAGAGACAATGCCTACACTCATATAGCTAGATTTATACAATTGCAATAGACTCTCTCCATCAACAGGTGGCAACACAACCTATCTTATAGTTCATTATATTCCTTGATCTAAACTAGCTTCTCTGTAACGTCCAATTGGTGAGTTTGGGGAAAGTGTGTCATTACAAAAAGGGGTTTCTAAAATGCAGTTCAGTATGCCTGATTGATTCCCCGCTCCCCCAGCAATATGCATTTCAGCATGGCAAAAATAAATAAATAAATCCGTGTCTAGGGTTTGGAAAGAATTAGCAAGGGCAACAATTATTTATTTATTTTATTTATTTATTTTGTCACAACAATATATGTAGGAATCATACAAAAGATTATATAGTATATAAACATATATGGGTAAATATAAGGAGGTATAAGCATATATATAGAAAGAAGAAAAGAAAAACAATAGGACAGGAACGGTAGGCACGTTTGTGCGCTTATGCACGCCCCTTATGGTCCTCTTAGGAATGGGGTGAGGTCAATAGTAGAAAGTTTTTGGATAAAGCTTTTAGAATTATGGGAAGAGACCACAGAGTCAGGTAAAGTGTTCCAAGCACTGATGATTCTGTTACAGAAGTCATATTTTCTGCAATCTAGATTAAAGCGGTTGACATTAAGTTTAAATCTATTAGTTGCTCTAGTATTATTGCAATTAAAGCTGAAGTAGTCTTTAACCGGAAGGACATTACAATAGATGATTCTGTGAGTTAAGCTTAGGTCTTGTCGAAGGCGACGGAGTTCCAAGTTTTCTAAGCCTAGGATTTCAAGTCTGGTGGGATAGGGTATTCTATTGTTTTCAGAGGAATGGAGAACTCTTCTTGTAAAATATTTCTGGACACGTTCAATTGTATTGATGTCAGAGATGTGGTGAGGGTTCCAAACAGGCGAGCTGTATTCTAGAATTGGTCTAGCAAATGTTTTATATGCTCTGGTTAATAGTGTGGTGTTTTGGAAAGAAACTACGCAAGATTAGGTTTACAACTCTTAGAGCTTTTTTGCTATGTAATTGCAGTGGGCTTTGGCACTTAGATCATTTGACATGAAAACTCCAAGGTCTTTAACGGATGGGGTCATCTGTAAGGTAATGTCCATCTAGTATGTACTTAGTTTTGGGTTCTTTTTCCTATATGTAAGACTGAGCATTTGCTGGTTGAAATTTGAGCTGCCAATTTTAGACCAAGCGTTAGATGATCAAGGTCGTTTTGAATGATAGAAGTATTGTCTGTGGTGTTAAATAGTTTGACATCATCAGCAAAGAGAACACAATTACTTGAGATATGGTCACAAAGATCATTAATGTATAGTATAAAGAGTGTTGGTCCAAGAACGCTGCCTTGAGGAACGCCACTCTTGACAGGAACAGGATTTGATAAAGCATTGCCAATTTTGACCACTTGTTGTCTGTTAGACAGAAAAGCAGATATCCATTTGTGGAGGGGTCCTGAGATGCCATAGGATATTAGTTTTAGGAGAAGTTTATCGTGTACTACTGAGTCAAAAGCTTTGCAGAAGTCTATGTAGATTGCATCTATTGATTTGCCTTGATCAAGATTTGAAGTCCATATGTTTTTGCAATGCAGAAGTTGTAAGTTACATGATAATTTTTTTCTGAAACCAAATTGTTTGTTGGAGAGTAGGTTGTTTGTTTCTAAGTGTGAGGTAATGGATTGGTTGATGATAGATTCCATGACTTTGCAGGTGACACAGCAAAGGGAGATCGGTCTGTAGTTTTCGACTAAGCTGGGGTCTCCTTTTTTGAAGATAGGGATGACTGTGGCTAGTGACCAAAGTTTGGGAAGAGAACTGGTAGTGAAAGCTTTTTCAAAGATAATACTTAGGGGTTCTGCTATATTAATGGAAAGTTTTTTTAAGAAGTATGCGCACAGTCCATCGGGTCCAATAGATAGCGATGGTTTTAAGTTGTGAAGAGCTTTTCCAACGTTGTCTTCTGTGAAATCTATATGAGTTAAATCATCATAATCATTGCTGGTACATTTGTGGAAAGTCGGATATGTGTTATCGGAGTTAACAAAAACTGAGCCAAAGAAAATGTTGAAGAGGTTTGCTTTAACTGTTTCGTCATTGCATTCTTTGTTGTTAGAATGGGAGGATAGCAAGCAGTGCCCGTATGAATAATGGCAACTGGCATTTTTAAATGCTTTGTGAAGAAATACTGAGATCTAACAATGGATCAGATTTGTAGATATTCCTAGCAGCACAGAAATCTAAAAAAGGAAGGCTCCTGCTGGAAACTAATATTCTTAGGGAGTTTGAGACACAGAGTCATTATTTCATACATTCTTGCTTTTAAACAATGTGGTAATAGTTCTATACTCCAATAAAAGTTTTCTAGTGATCAGACAATCTTTTTAATGATAGTTTATTTTGGGTTAGATATCTTTTATCTTTTGTTATTTGGTCTGGTTTTTTAATGTTTGCAAGACCATGTGATTCTTCAAAAACAACAGAGGAATTAAAACTGTAGGAGGAAAATGTCTGCAATATATAATAAAAATATGTTTTTCCTAAGCCTCCAGCAGGAATTTCTTTTTTCTTTTGCTATGGAGCCATAGAGCTTCTGAGAAATGAATAACTCTGCTGCAACCATTTCTTCTGTCCCAAAAGAAAATGATGTGAGTTATAATCAAGGAGGTGTATTCCACTGGAAATTAAAACAGCTGGCAGAATCTCAGCGGTATGCCAGTGCAAACTCATATATCTTAAGGTGAGAGGCAATGCCTGTAGCTCCTTTCTCTGAGACCTAGTTGAAGAGACAGAGAGTTAATTTGCAGGATTCCAGTAAATATCACAAAATTGGAACTGTTACCTCCCATAAATAAAGGAAGAATAAAATTAGACTATTATACATGATGCAGCCTAAAAGGAGATTTGCTGTTTTAACAATCACAGCACACTACCGTTACATGTTCAATTTGTAATCAAGCACGTTTTTTTTAAAATGTATTTTCATTTAATAAATTTATAGGCTGTCCATCTCATACATGTGACTCTGGGTGGTTAACAATTACAAGAGTAAAAGTAATAAAACAAGCAAAATTAAAGACAACAAAAGTAGCATAAAAGTAGCAGCTGGGAACACTCATACATACCCAAATTAATCATAAAATCATGCTATTAGAGCCACAATTGAGGGCAAAGCCAGTTTTTAATGCCTTGGAAAGGGCCAGTAGAGTTGGTAGAGTAATTTTAATTTCTGGGTAGGTGACATTCCAGATGATGCTCATCACAACAGAAAACTGTTCCCGCTGAGTGCCAACAGGTACACTTCCTTACAGATGATACCTGGAACATTCCTCTCCCGCCAGCTCTAACAGGATGGTAATCACCACTGGGGAGAGATGCTTCTATAAATAAAGTTTGTTTTTTGTTTATATATAATAGCTTGCCTTGGTAGCTCTTTGACTAGGCTGTTGTTTATTGCTTGATTGTTTCAACTAAGAAACTGTGAGCATCTTAAACCAAGCTAACTCTAATAAGCCTATGGAATTCCTGGAAGTTTGGCCCTCAGACAACTCAACCATCAACATCTACATTCAAAGGAGACAATTAAAAAGCTAAAAAAAGAAGAAGATCTCCTTGCTAGCAATCAACTTCAAGGTAGACAGAGATTAACACTAGGATTATATCAGATAAACAATAATGTAGTATATTAACAAAGAACAAATCCCTTTTCCTTCTAGGATTGAAGATGCTACCTAGTCTGGTAATGAAACATCTGCAAGCAAACAACCAAACTTAGAGAGCACCAGGACTCCCTAGTATAAGTGATTGTAAGCATTGCCTTCTAGTCCAGCAATGGGCACAACATGAAGCTATGGAAAATCTTTCCTGGCCACAGCTGTCACTTGCCCATTGAGTAGGAGCCACAAGTCCAGGAGGATCCCCCAAATTGTACATAACATCTATTTAAGAGAGAATAAGAGATGCAAAGTCCTCCAAACCAGGGGATCCTTAAACTCGAATCCACTTAGGGTTGATCTAAAAATTGTTATTCTCCATCCAGGCACCCACAACCTTCTGATACTAAACCAAGTTTCCTCGGCATCACTCAGATGGCTGAAGGTAGAGATACTGTACATCTGACTAAATATCATCTGTGTACTAATAATGCCATTGTTGTTAAACAGGAGAGGAAAGAGCACCAACCCCTACAGCACCCTACATAGCAGAGGCCATGGACTGCATTTTTTCTTTCCTATCAACTCTGACTGGACCCTATCCTGGAGGAAGGGAATGAACCAACATGGTTCCTTTTTACATATACTCTTCCAAACCTGCTATCTCTATCTTATGCCTATAACTTTATTTTATTTAAGTTAGGAACTTTGTTTTCACTCTGCTAAATTTCATTCTTTTTAATTTTTTGAATCAGTCAAAATCATACACTTTGTTTCTGATTTCTAGTCTTCTAGACTTTCTGTGTAGGAATGTAAGAAAAATCTCTCCAAGTTATTTATGTAAGCACTGAAGAGAACTAGATACAGGACTGGACCATATGATATTCAACTAAATACCTCACTTTTTTGTTTGTTTGTTTGATGAGGAACTTGTCAAGCATAGTTTTAGAGCTATTGTTAGCCATTTCAACCTTGTCATCTACTTTTTTTTAAACACTAGTATGTCTCAATAAATGAGACTGGTCATTTTTTTTTCTGCTGAGGACTAGACTATTAACAGATGAATCCAACAACTCTTTGTATCACATAGCTTTCAATGCTGATAGCTCTTTGGCTAATTGTAAATGCCGTTTGAAGGCCATCATGGTGCATGTTCTAATGAATAATGCGCTAAATATGATACTAATCTTGGGGCTTTATATCATGTCAGTGGCAACTTCATGAGAGAATTGCCTTGATTTTTGTTTTCATTTTGTTTTTTGTTTTAGCAGATATGAAATACAGCATAACAGAGATTTAAGTCAAGTGGGGAAAGTAGCAACCAAATGCTAAATCAATGATATTTGATTTTGATCCAGAGATGAACAAAAGCTAATGCAATCTGGAATCAAAATGGTGATATCCCATTTCAATGAAGAATGGGAAAAAGAGAAAGAGAGAGCAGCCTTCTATAGTTTGTTTTACTATTTGAATATCTCTGTTATGCTGTATTTTCATATCATTTGCATACAAACCGATGATTTTTTTTTAGGAAAGATTTGATTCCACAAAAGCAGTAGGGTATTAGGTGCTCTACACAAATCCTTTAACACTGTCAGTGCTGCAAAAGGAAGGTTAACAAATTGTCTTTCAAGGCACATGGTGTAATCACATCACTCAGCTGTATTTATTTGACTTCTGCTGGACTAAGTATTTGCAAACTATGTTTTTATTTACCTTGAGAATCAGAGTTTGAAAAATGAGGATACCCCTCTGACTAAAGTCTTGTTCATGCATTCACCTCAAGTTCATTTTAAGGACGTGGGCCAAACAAACTTTCCATTCCCCTATGCATACTTTTCCAAGCCTTTTCTATTCTAAATCTCACAATAGAGGAAGGCAAGTTCTAAAAGAGAGACGAACCTAACCTAAAATCTGTAATTAATGGGATTAATGGGATTGAAGTAATGGGATTGATGTTGAGAGAAGGCAAATTGTTTTTTTCCTGCACAATTCAGCTGATCCCAACCCAGCACTTTGGAGTTAGTCTCTTTGAGTAAAATTTTCAACGTTTGAGAATTCTTGGAGGGAAATATTGAGGGAAAGTGAGGGGAAAAAAGACACATTCTCCTCACATTTTTGGAGGGAGAACTTTTATGCCTCTTTGTATACTGTATATGAGTAACCCACAACTCAAATTCAAATTCAACTCAAAAGGGCCTCTGTGGCTCAGACTGGTAAGACAGTCTGTTATTAACAGCAACTGCTTGCAATTACTGCAGGTTCAAGCCCCACTAGGCCCAAGGTTGACTCAGCCTTCCATCCTCTATAGGTAGGTAAAATGAGGACCCAGATTGTTGGGGGCAATAAATTGACTTTGTATATAGTATACAAATGGATGAAGACTATTGCTTGACATAGTGTAAGCTGCCCTGAGTCTTCGGAGAAGGGCGGGATATAAATGCAAATTAAAAAAAAATTAGCTCAAGTCTTTGTGAAAATGATTCCCTTATTCTTCTTGAAATTTTTAAATCCATCTCCCACTGTGCCAACCATTTACTATGCAAACTCAGAAGGGTTTTGCTTTTCCTCATTTTGAAGAAACTATTCTAAAATGTTTTTAGGTACTTCACCAGAGTTTTCAGTATTTTAACTCTAGAAATTTAGTCCTTATTAGTGTACCACAGTCCTTATTATCTTTAGCTTATTGAGGAAAAGTTAAGATGCTACTTGATGGCTCAACACAACATCATTCAGATTGACTTTTCTCAGGCTGATAATTGAAAACCCAAAACTATTTTCAATATGTAAAGAAAACCATAGTTTAAATTTTCAATAATTTGCAGCATTTGAATAATGCCTTAAACTTACTATCTATATTGGTTTGTCTGTTTTTGCATAGTGGTAGGACTAATTCTGGATTTGCTAAGTTTTATTTTTCTACATTGGTATTCAGGCGAATGGTGAGCTAAGCCACTGTCTGATGCTTCTGGTTGTCTAGGAAGGCTCCAGTTTCTGCTGCCTTTATTTCTACACTTTACATTGTGCATTGGTTCCAAAACTTCACTTACTATTATTGTGATTACAGTGTGTTAAATATACATTACCTGAATATAAGATTAACTATATTTATCATAAATATTTATGACTTCTCCTGTACTTTTAGATGATTCTCTGGCATTGGCATGTCAAATTTTTCAACTTTCAATTTCCAAAACTTGTGCCATGCCTTGGGGATTGTAAATATATTTTGGTTACTTTAACATAATTTAGATGTGCTTGGTAAGTAGCTACATACATATCATAACTTTTTAACCATAGATAGAACCAGTGTGAAATCCAAATTTTTTTACTACTGGTTCTGTGGGTGTGGCTTGGTGGGCATGGTGTGGCTTGGTGGGCATGGTGTGGCTTGGTGGGCGTGCCAGGGGAAGGATACTGCAAAATTTCCATTCCCACCCCACTCCTGAGGGAAGGTTACTGCAAAATCCCCATTCCCACTCCTGGGGGAAGGATGTTGCAAAATCTCCATTCCCACCCCACTCTGGGGCCAGCCAGAGGTGGTATTTCCCAGTTCTCCGAACTACTCAAAATTTCCATTGCCGGTTCTCCAGAACCTGTCAGAACCTGCTGGATTTCACCCCTGGATAGAACACTTTATAGCTGTCTAAGACAGTTAGTATGCATGCCAGAATCTGTCAAAACAGGAACTATAGGAGTCATATTGAATCCTTGACATTAAATATTAAAGGAATAAATAATAATAATAACAATAATAATAATAATAATAATAATAATAACAACAACAACAATAATAATAATAATAATAATAATAATAATAATAATAATAATAATAATAATAATAATAATAATAATAATAATTTAATTTGTATACCGCCCTTCTCCCGAAGGACTCAGGGCAGTGCACAGCCAGAATAAAATACAAAGAAAACAATACATATAATATTAAGAACAACCCCTTAAAAACTTATTCGATTGGCCAAAAATTTTAGAATACAATAACACCCTATAAAAATTTACAAAAATTTAAAACCCATAAAAGCAAGTTAAAAATTTTAAAATCAAGCCAGTCCAGCTAGACGGAATAAATAGGTTTTAAGTTCGCAGCGAAAGGTCCGAAGGTCGGATAGTTGATGAAGTCCAGGGGGAAGTTTGTTCCACAGGGTAGGAGCCCCCACAGAGAAGGCTCTCCCCCTGGGGGCTGCCAGTCGGCATTGCTTGGCTGACGGCACCCTAAGGAGTCCCTCTCTGTGAGAACGCACCGGTCGCTGGAAGATAGAAGATGGCAGTAGACGGTCCCGTAAATATCCTGGTCCTAAGCCATGGAGCACTTTAAAGGTAGTCACCAATACCTTGAAGCGCACCCGGAAGACAACAGGTTGCCAGTGCAGTCTGCGCAGGATGGGTGTTACATGGGAGCTCCGAACCGCTCCCTCTATCACCCGCGCAGCTGCATTCTGGACTAACTGGAGTCTCCGGGTGCTCTTCAAGGGGAGCCCCATATAGAGAGCATTGCAATAGTCCAAGCGAGAGGTCACGAGAGCATGAGTGACCGTGCATAGGGCATCCCGATCCAGGAAGGGGCGCAACTGGCAAATCAGGTGAACCTGATAAAAAGCTCTCCTGGAGACGGTCGTCAAATGGTCTTCTAAAGACAACCGCCCATCCAGGAGAATGCCCAAATTGCGCACCCTTTCCATTGGGGCCAATGACTCGCCCCCAACAGTCAGCTGTGGCTGCAGCTGACTGTATCGGGGTGCCGGCATCCACAGCCACTCCGTCTTGGAGGGATTAAGCTTGAGCCTGTTCCTCCCCATCCAGACCCGTACGGCTTCCAGACACCGGGACAGTACTTCAATAGCTTCATTGGGGTGGCCTGGGGTGGAAAAGTACAGCTGTGTATCATAGAATAGAATAGAATAGAATAGAATAGAATAGAATAGAATAGAATAGAATAGAATAGAATAGAATAGAATTTTATTGGCCAAATGTGATTGGACACACAAGGAATTTGTCTTGGTGCAGATGCTCTCAGTGTACATAAAAGAAAAGATACGTTCATCAAGGTACGACATTTACAACACAATTGATGGTCAATATATCAATATAAATCATAAGGATTGCCAACAACAAGTTATAGTCATACAGTCATAAGTGGAAAGAGATTGGTAATGGGAGCTATGAAACGATTAATAGTAGTGCAGATTCAGTAAATAGTTTGACAGTGTTGATGGAATTATTTGTTTAGCAGAGTGATGGCCTTCGGGAAAAAACTGTTCTTGTGTCTAGTTGTTCTGGTGTGCAGTGCTCTATAGCTGCTTTGAGGGTAGGAGTTGAAACAGTTTATGTCCAGGATGTGAGGGATCTGTAAATATTTTCACGGCCCTCTTCTTGATTAGTGCAGTATACAGGTCCTCAATGGAAGGCAGGTTGGTAGCAATTATTTTTCTGCAGTTCTAATTATCCTCTGAAGTCTGTGTTTTCTTGTTGGGTTGCAGAACCGAACCAGACAGTTATAGAGGTGCAAATGACAGACTCAATAATTCCTCTGTAGAATTGGATCAGCAGCTCCTTGGGCAGTTTGAGCTTACTGAGTTGGCGCAGAAAGAACATTCTTTGTTGTCCTTTTTTAATGATGTTTTTGATATTAGCTGTCCATTTGAGATCTTGCGATATGATAGAACCTAGAAATTTGAAGGTTTCTACTGTTGATACTGTGTTGTCAAGTATTGTGAGAGGTGGAAGTATGGAAGGGTTTCTCCTAAAGTCTACCACCATTTCTACGGTTTTGAGTGTGTTCAGTTCCAGATTGTTCTGGTTGCACCACAAGGCTAGTCATTCAACCTCTCGTCTATATGCGGATTCGTCATTGTCTCGAATGAGACCAATCACTGTTGTGTCATCTGCGAACTTCAGTAGCTTAACAGATGGATCATTGGAGATGCAGTCATTGGTATACAGAGAGAAGAGAAGTGGGGAGAGTACACAGCCTTGGGGGGCCCCTGTGCTAATTGTACAGGTATTTGATGTGATCTTGCTTAGCTTCACCTGCTGCTTCCTGTTTGTTAGGAAGCTTGTGATCTTTAAAAATCTTTAAATATCTTTAAAAATATTCCAATCAGTGCAGTCAAAACATACCTGAAGTTTTAATTTTGATTCCTCCGTCCAGGTCTTCACTGATTTAATTATTGGTTTTGTGGCTTTAAGTCTTTGCCTGTAAGCAGGTACAAGGTGAATCATCAGAGTGTTCTACAGCTGCACGTGGTAAAGACCGATAGGCATCTTTTAGTGTTGTGTAGCAATGGTCTAGAGTATTCTTGCCTCTGCAATTAGAAGAAATGAGGAAAATTCACGAGGCGAATAGTAAGGTTTGCAGTTGATAATTAGTCTCTAAATTGTTGTCACAGAATTTGTAAATTATATTAAAATCTTGACACCAGTTTCTATTAATATATAGGCATAAGCCTCCTCCTTTCTTTTTACCAGATGTTTCTGGAATCCTTTCTGATCGTTCAATCTGAAATCCTGGAATGTTCAGGCTGCTATTTTCAATTGATCCATTTAACCAGGTTTCAGAGAAGCATAGGACTGCTGAATTGCGAAAATCAGAATAGTATTTGTTTAAGAGGAGTATTTCATCCATCTTATTTGCAAGTGAGCGTATATTTGTTAGGAAAATTGAAGGCAGAGGAGTTTTAATGCTTTCCTTCCTTCCTTCCTATTCTTCTTTTTCCTTCCCTCTTCATTATAATCTCCTTCCTTCCTTCCTTCCTTCCTTCCTTCCTTCCTTCCTTCCTTCCTTCCTTCCTTCCTTCCTTCCTTCCTTCCTTCCTTCCTTCCTATTCTTCTTTTTCCTTCCCTCTTCATTACAATTTCCCTCCTTATTTCTCCCTTCCTTCCTTCCTTTTCTTCTTTTTCCTTCCCTCTTCATTATAATCTCCTTCCTTCCTTCCTTTTCTTCTTTTCCTTCCTCTTCATTATAATCGCCTTCCTTCCTTCCTTTTCTTCTTTTCCTTCCTCTTGATTATAATTGCCTTCCTTCTTTCCTCCCTCCTTCCTTTTCTTCTTTTCCTTCCTCTTCATTATAATCTCCTTCCTTCCTTCCTTCCTTCCTTCCTTCCTTCTTCCTTCCTTCCTTCCTTCCTTCCTCCTCCTCCTTCCTCCCTCCCTCCCTCCCTCCTTCCCTCCTTTTCTTCTTTTTCCTTCCCTCTTCATTATAATCTCCTTCCTTCTTTCCTCCATTTCTTCCTCCCTCCCTCCCTCCCTCCTTTCCTTTTCTTCTTTTTCCTTCCCGCTTCATTATAATCTCCTTCCTTCCTTTTCTTCTTTTTCCTTCCCTCTTCATTATAATCTCCTTCCTTCTTTCCTTCCTTCCTTCCTATTCTTCTTTTTCCTTCCTTTAATGCGAGTTCTTAGCTTGATTAAGATCCCAGATCGCTTACCCCTCTTCCTTCGTTTCCATCGTTTGGTTTTTTTAGTAATCCATGGCTCCGTGGGAATTGCCTCTTCCTGTGTTAGAATCTCCTCCGTGTTTGTAAAGACAGGCGGGGGTAAGATTAAAGAAAGCTGCTCCTTAAAGAAATGTTCCTTAATTTTTAGCAGATGGTCTCGTGAGTAGGAAATCCGTAGTGAGTCACAGAGAACAATTAGAAAGAAAGAAACAATTAGAGAGCATTTCACCGAGGCAGCCTTCGTCGGCGCCATCTTGGATGAATCATCAGCGTACAGTTGGTATCTCACTCCAATACCACTGATGATCTCGCCCAGCGGCTTCATATAGATGTTGAACAGGAGAGGCGAGAGAATCGATCCCTGTGGCACCCCACACATGAGGTGCCCCGGGGTCGATCTCTGCCCCCCTGTCAACACCGTCTGCGTCCGGTCAGAGAGGTAGGAGGAGAACCACCGATAAACAGTGCCTCCCACTCCCAAACCCTCCAACCGGCGCAGCAGGATACCATGGTCAATGGTATCAAAAGCTGCTGAGAGGTCTAATAGAACCAAGGCAGAGGAGTAACCCTTATCCCTGGCCCTCCAGAGATCATCCACCAACGTGACCAAAGCCGTCTCCGTACTGTATCCGGGCCGGAAGCCGGACTGGAACAGGTCTAGATAGACCGTTTCATCCAAGTACTGGGGTAATTGACATGCCACCGCACTCTCTACAACCTTCGCCGTAAAATGAAGGTTGGAGACTGGATGATAATTTCCTAAAACAGCTGGGTCCAGGGAAGGCTTCTTGAGGAGAGGTCTCACCACTGCCTCTTTCAAGGCAGCGGGAAAGACCCCCTCCCACGAAGAAGCATTTGTAATCCCCCGGAGCCAGCCTCGTGTCACATCCTGCATGGCCAGCACCAACCAGGAGGGGCACGGGTCCAGTAAACATGTGGTGGCATTCAACCTTCCCAGTAACCTGTCCATGTCCTCGAGAGTCACAGGGTCAAAACCATCCCAAACGTTCTCAACAAGACGAGTCTCGAAACTCTCGCTTGGATCTACCCAATTTGATCCAATCCATCCCGAAGCTGAACGATTTTATCGTATAGATAACTGTTAAACTCCTCGGCACGCCCTTGTAATGGGTCCTCCCGCCCCTCCTGTTGAAGGAGAGAGCGGGTAACCCGAAACAGGGTGGCCGGGCGGTTATCTGCCGACGCAATGAGGGAGGAAACGTAAGAACGCTTCGCTTCCCTCAATGCCACTAGGTAGGTCCTACTGTAGGACCTAACTAGTGTCCGGTCAGCCTCAGAACGGCTGGATCTCCAGGCACTCTCTAGGTGTCTTCTCCGGCGCTTCATCTCCCTCAGCTCCGCGGAGAACCAAGGAGCTGGTTGAGACCTGCGCCGGGTCAGAGGCTGCAAAGGCATGACACGGTCCAAAGCTCCAGCCGCGGCCTGTTCCCAGGCCACGACTAGTTCTTCAGTCGTGCTGTGGGCCAGGTTCTCGGGAAACGGCCCAAGCTCCGTCAAGAACCTCTCTGGATCCATCAGGCACCTGGGACGGAAGCAACACATTGGTTCCGTCTCCCTGCGGTGGTGAGTAGCGGTCCGAAAGTCCAGACGAAGAAGAGAATGATCTGACCATGACAAAGGCTCAATAACTAAATCATTTAAAATCAGATCATTCGCCGACTGGCCAGAGACAAAAATCAGATCTAGAGTGCCTCCCCCGATGTGGGTAGGGCCATCCACTAATTGAGTCAGGTCCATGGCCGTCATGGAAGCCATGAACTCCCGAGCCGTCGAGGATGCCATGCCAGTCAATGGCAAGTTGAAATCCCCCATGACCAACAGTCTGCCAACCCGGCCAACAACTCCAAAAGCTCGGGCAGGGCTGTTGTCACGCAGCAAGGAGCCAGGTACGTGATCAACAAGCCCACCTGAGTCCTACGACCCCACTTCACATAGAGGGATTCACAACCAGCTATCTGAGGCATAGTGGTCTCCCTCGGTTCCAGGCTTTAATTAATAATAACCGCCACCCCGCCACCCCTACCTTGGGCCCTCGGCTGATGGAATGCTCGGAAACCTGGTGGGCACATCTCCACTAGGGGAACCCCCCCTTCTGTGCCCAACCAGGTCTCCGTAATGCCCATAACGTCCGTGGTCCCCTCCTGAATTAGATCTGAGATCAGGGGGGCTTTGTTAACCACGGACCTTGCATTGCATAACATTAGCCGGAGGCCCAAGTCCTGAGAACTCTGGCCACTTGGGGAACAGGAAGAAGCAGGGGGGCCGGAGCACATGATCGCTGTTAAATAGCGAGGGCGTACTCCCAAAACCTGATATGCCCCCCCCCGTCATATCTGCCTCTCCCACTTACCGTGTCAATAGCACAACCCTGATAAGCTGGAACAAAACACTCCCCCACCTCCCTCGGACCTAACTTAATGCCGCAAACGCACACTGGACTTGGCTCCCTCCCCGATGGGTTTCCCACCCCACCCATTCTTCCCCCTCCCACCCAACCCAAGCCCGTCAGTTTCCACCCTCCCCGTAAAATTCCCATTAAAACTCCCCTTAAAAAATCGGTTAAAACAGTTAATTAAAAATCCCCTAAGTCTCCTATTTTTGGCATGCCACCTCTCGGGGTTCCAAAACCCGTCCTCAAGATGGGCCCTTGATAACGTAGAGGGCCAAACCCACGAGAGAAGGGAATCTTGCAGGGCAAGAAGGTCAGCCGCTGAAAATGTCCGCATGATGAAAAAACACGGCAAGCAGACCCATCCTGGACGGTCAGGATGTCTCCGGGTGGGAAAGTCAATGGACATCCGTCTCAGTCTCAATCTCAGTCTCAGTCTCGGGTGGTAGAGGAAGTAGTCACCGCCTTGTTCAGTCACTTAGCACCGCAACAGATCACCCCCATCCCCATAGAGTCTCGAAAATTGCAGCCACTAATTTGGCTGCCGATGGTAACAAACCGAGGCTCGATGATGTTCTATGGGCAATCCAAGGGTGGTCTGGGGGGAGGGGAGGAAAGGACGAGTCCTCCAATTTCAGGGACATCCATAAAGAACTTTGCTGGTGTGATAGGATGGCTGCTACAGTATATATTGAAATTTCAGCATATTAGCTCGGTTTTATATATATATATACAGGATGTGGTGATGGCCTTGATATTCATTTGTGGCTTGACAGCCAGAATGTTACAAATATATTGGGAAGATGGAATGCATTACAGGATTTCTATCATGTAAAATGACAGGCTTGTGTTTAAAGTAATCTCTCTGACTTCTGGCATCCATTTTCTTCTTCCCAAGTTAAACATTTTCTAAAATGGCTTTGTAATCTCAGATAGCATCCATTTGATGCTTTCTTCTCCCTCTTTTAACATCCTGCTCATACAATGTGAGGTATAATATTATATTTGACAGGGATATCACGTGCAATTTTTGTTTCATATGTGTTTCATAACTAAGGGAATAAAATGTGAGTGTTAGTTATATTGAAATGTACTACCCTCCCCCCCCCAAAAAAAGAGTACTAACATATCAAGGACCTGCAAAATATAAACCTCTAAGTCTTAGAAGTTGGGAGAGGAAAGAGCAGTTGAAAATAATAAATTAGAAGAAGATGGATTTTAAAAAAAACAATAACGAATGGTTTGTCCCCTTCTTTCATGCCAAGAGAGAAAGAGTATCATTATACTTAACAACAAGAACAATGAGACAAATATTTGTAGAACCCTTGCAGCATATTGTAAGTTAAAATTGTCCAGAAACACTGTATATACAGATAGGCCAATTGCTCATAACAATCATGGTTAAAGTATACTTCTCCACCATATTCCACCCTCCTGTTGAATTTGTAAGCCTGCCTGCCTGCTTGTCTTCAATCACGGTGGTAGAATAGAGAGAAAAGAATAGTTTGAAATCTGAGGAGAACGGTAAAACCATTGATAATGCTTGGGGTTCTAAATTTCTGATATCGTGTGTCACTCACTTTTGCCACATAGAGATGCTTCCCCAAACAATGTAGCTGTTAGGTCAGAGGTGGGCTTCAGCAGGTCCTGACCAGTTTTGGAGAATCGGCAGTGGAAATGTTGAGTAGTTTGAAGAACTGGTAAATACCACCTCTGACTGGCCCCAGCCCCATGCATTCTCTGCCTCTCGAGTGCCAGCTGATCAGGAGGAAATGGGGATTTTGGAGTAACTTTCCCCTGGAGTGGGGTGGGAATGGAGATTTTACAGTATCATTCCCCTGCTATGCCCACCAAGCCATTTCCACCAAGCCACACCATACTCACCAAGCCACGCCCACAGAACCAGTAGTAAAAAAAAATGAATCCCACCATTGTGTTAGGTCATTACATAAAATTATTACACCAAAATGGAAGAATTTTGCAGCTGTGTCCTAGTTATTGTGGACAATAATTTTGTGTTCAATTATGATCTCATCTTAAAATAGCAGTGCTCTTGGCTGTCACTTCATGAACCTATTCCAGTGCTCTAGGAAGACCCTTGTGTGTAGGGGTGAAATCCAGCAGGTTCTGACAGGTTCTGGAGAACCAGTAGCAGAAACTTTGAGCAGTTCGGAGAACTGGGAAATACCACCTCTGGCTGGCCCCAGAGTG
Source organism: Ahaetulla prasina (assembly GCF_028640845.1). NCBI lineage: Eukaryota > Metazoa > Chordata > Lepidosauria > Squamata > Colubridae > Ahaetulla > Ahaetulla prasina. The sequence continues at coordinate 96,391,213 of NC_080541.1, read as the reverse complement.
GGATGGGAATGGAGTTTTTGCAATATCCTTCCCCCAGGAGTGGGGAGGGAATGGGGATTTTGCAGTATCCTCCCCCTGGAGTGGGGTGAGAATGGAGATTTTGCAGTATCCTTCCCCTGCCGTGCCCACCAAGCCACCTCCACCAAGCCACACCATGCCCACCAAGCTACACCCACAGAACCAGTAGTAAAAAAATTTGGATTTCACCACTGCTTGTGTGTTATCAGATGTTTCAGATAAATATGTTGGAAAAAGTTCGTTGTAATATGCAAAAGTAAATTGACGATTCTTAATATGTTATTAAGCAAACTTTTGAATTATTGGAAAGACTCCACAAGATAATAACAATGACCAAAATCTAAGCAGTAGCTTAATAGTAATGGAAGCCTCCAAAAATTCACCCCCTTGTGAAAATTATTTGTCTAGGACCTTCATTGTTGATGGAGTCTGACAATCTACAGAGTGATACGAAGAATTATGTTCCTGCCAGAATGTCAGAAATTTATCTCCAAGCTACATTTTCCTATCCCAAAGAAGTGTTAAACTGAATTGACATATCAGTTTGTAGGTGCAACAGAATGAACATTTGCATTTATCACTGTCAGAGTCTACTTTCTTGGAAGAAATAAGGCCAAGGGGCAACTTCCTTGTTTGCACTGAGCAATAATTCTGAGGAATTTTTTTTTTCTTTTGGCTGCATGGCTTTTTCCTCTCTTTTTGATTGCATACAGCTATTCACAGTGCAACAGATTGGTCTCTCTTGTTATGTGCATAGAGTTCCCAAATGAAACTTAAAATCAACATGGAGTTTCTATATGGGCATTCTATAATGAAGTCAAATGAGGTGTGACTTCTTAATCATTGACCTCAGGACTATTCTTCTAATTAGTTATTGGTGCTCTTTTTTTATTCTATAGGGCAATCTTTGTTTATGGTCTTACACTATTTGTAGAAAATGTAATGCATTGTACATTTCAGAACCTATGGGACAGTATTGTTTTATCTACATTTCAAACGTGGAAGGACATTACATGATACCTACCAACATGTTATTCTTTTAGGCATAAATGTTTAGCTTCAATTACGGTAGATATTAGTGTTCTGTTTCCCTCCCCCTAATACTCCCATACTGTATGTACGTATGTATGTATGCATGTATGTATTTAGTAAACATCAGGAATCTGTTATTAATCACATAACTTCACTGTTGTAATTGTTATTTGCTGCAAAGATCATAGTTGGTTATAAGTGTTTTTAATACCTGCCCATCAGGGGTGAAATGCTCCCGGATCGGACGGGATTGCACGATCCGGTAGCGATGGCGGCTGCTGGTTCGGAGGACCGGTAGCAAAAATCCCTGGCCCCGCCCCCCCCGCCTCTGCTGAGCCGCACCATCTGCAGAGGTTTTTTTTTACTTTTAAAGTCGGTTTTGCTTCAGCAGAAACAGGCCTTTAAACGTAAAAAACAGCAGAAACTTACTTGTACTCTTTCTTTTACAAGTAAAAGAAGAGATTCTAAGGCACTTACCTGATTACTGATGAATGCATGGCCACAGCCCGAAAGCATTTCAGTTTCAGCCCAGACAGAATCAATCTATTCTGCTAATCTATTTCCTCTGTGATCAACTGGCTGGATTTGCTGCCTGAGGAACTCTGGGATTTGAAGTCCACAATAAAATAAAATAAAATAAAATATTTGTGCAGCTTTCTGAGATTTGGTGTGTTTCTGTAGTGTTTCACTCTAACTACATAAACACACAAAATCTTAGAAAGCTGTATGTGGCATATTGAGTGTGTGTGTGTGTTAGTTGTGTGTGTGTAAAGTGTGAAAGTTGGTTTTTGAGCTTTTTGTGGCTGTGTGAAGTGTGAAGTGCAGCTGCTTTTACATTGTGTGTGAGTCAGTTGTGTTGTGTTGTGTTGTGTGTGTGTAAAGTGTGAAAGTTGGTTTTTGAGCTTTTTGTGGCTGTGTGAAGTGTGAAGTGGAGCTGCTTTTACATTGTGTATGAGTCAGTTGTGTTGTGTTGTGTTGTGTGTGTGTAAAGTGTGAAAGTTGGTTTTTGAGCTTTTTGTGGCTATGTGAAGTGTGAAGTGCAGCTGCTTTTACATTGTGTGTGAGTCAGTTGTGTTGTGTTGTGTGTGTGTAAAGTGTGAAAGTTGGTTTTTGGTACCTCTTATTGTTTTTTTATACTTTGTTTATTATTTTTATTATTTATTGTTATTGGCCACGCCCACCAAGCCATCTGACCACCAAGCCATGCCCACCAATTAAGCCACACCCACAGAACCGGTAGGGAAAATTTTTAGATTTCACTCCTGCTGCCCATACACATACATATTAAACATGAAAATACACTATTATTTTTATGAGAAAGTAACATTTATTTTTCAGTTTATTTTATTTCAGTTTATTGAGCTACATATTTAACATGATCACATCACGTAACATGATAATTAGAATCATATTACAGCAGACTGCAGATAGGGGATTTATTCTTCCCTGTGTAAAATGACGACGAAGATGAGGAAGAGGTGGAGGAGGAGGGAGAAAACTTTTTTTTTTAAGAAAATGAGCATAATGTGCCTATTGGAGAATTTTTAAAATGTGATCCCACTCTGAATCTTCTGATTGAACCACATGATCCTGCTTCTGAATGTATATGTATCTCATCTGCTGGTTTTTCAATAAGTATTCTATATTGAACAAGCTTTTTTTAAAAGGAGAGTGCTCTGAAATAGTTGCACTGGCCAGGAGTATTTTTTAGTCATTTGATGAAGAAGATTGCATTTGGACATTTTCTTCCCAATACTATTTGTTCCAGGGAAAATTATCATTTAATTCATCTCCTGCCACAGTTGTAGGGATAACACAGAGAAATACAATCTAGAGAGTCTGGAAATCCAAGCACAGATCAGTTTAGGATGATGTGCATACCCTGCAGTTAATCTTTGTCTTGCTTTTTTAATAATCTGCCTTTGAATAGCTTTATTGAGTCTCGCACTTTTGGTAGCAATGGAATGCTGATGGCATAAAATTTAATCTCTCAGCACTTTTAGTATGAAGTAGTTTTGTTTTTTGGATTGCTCTCCTTGGTTTTTGTTTGGCTTCACCTGCTCCAGATCAAGGCAAATGTTTCAGGTTTTTACTGAAGGCAGTTGATTAAAAAGCCCGAAAAGAAAATCACCATGCACAATCTTTTAAGGAATGTTGTGTCATCATCAATGGGTTGGAACATTTTATGTCTGTTGATGAGAAAAACTACAAATTGGGAGTGCTGTTTTCTGATTTTCTAATAAGTGCAAGACATAAATGGAATTAAAATGAGCAACCCTGTCTATGACTTTCACATGGTCTCCATGCCCCATTTTTGCATCATGGATCCCCCCCACCACTGAAATTTAACAATAAGTCACTGATGAATGACAAAGTCATTTCTAGTCTTTCTGGGAATAGGAAACAGAAATGATATATGTTAAGTTCGGGCAATGAAGAGGCAGGAGACCAGTGAGTGACAACAGCTCTTTAGTTTATTGTGACCCCAGCAAACACAACCAGCAAAACCCCCTCTTTAAATACTCTTTTGGTTGAGGCTTCAACCAATCAGCAACGTGCAATTCTCCCGCCCAAAATTCCCTCTCAAGGTTCAAAATACATTACACTCCTTCCCTCCCAGAACGCTTTGTACTTCTATTTACATAATATTTACATGCTATTTCTCTACGTAGTCACGCAGGTAGACAGGGCGTCTCCTAACTCTTTCTGACCTGCACAGTTCATTCTCTGGGAGAGAGTCGAGCTGGTCGGAGGGACTGTTTGTTCCTCCCAGCTCCTCCTCTAGGCCGTCCGGCCCTGGATTATTGGCTGAGTTGTTCCGGTTGCCTTCAGGAGGAACCGGTTGGCGTCGTCCTCCGCTCGCCTCGGGTTTGAGTCAGCTGCAGATTCAAACAATTGGTAGTCAGGGCCTGGTTGTTTGGTTTCTAGTTTGTTTGGTATACGTTTTCTTAACTGGTCTATGTGGCGTTTCCATACCCGGCCGTCCTCCATGTCTACTACGTATGATTTGGGTCCGGTTATGCCCAGAATTTCCCCCTTTAACCATGTTGGGCCCTCGCTATAGTTGTGTGCCCATACTGGGTCACCCACTGTCATTTCCCTGGTTTTTCCTTGAATACCCTTGTACCCGTCTGGGGTATAAGTTGGGTTTAGTCGGTCTAGCGGGCACCTGAGTTTCCTGCCCATTAAGAGTTCCGCTGGGCTGCGGCCAGTTGTTACACAAGGGGTCCTATGTTGGACGGCCAGGAAAGTGTCTATTTGCGTTTGCCAGTCGCCTGGACTTATCCTGGATAGCGCTTCCTTGGTGCTCCGAACGAAACGTTCTGCAAGTCTGTTGGTCGCCGGGGGGAAAGGCGCCGAGAGGACATGTCTGATGCCCTCTCCCGCTAAATAGCCCTCAAACTGGTTTGCCGTGAATTGCGGGCCGTTGTCAGAGACTAGGGTGTCGGGCAGGCCGTGTGTTACGAATAGATGCCTTAGGACTGTGATTACTGCTTCGGCCGTTGTGCTTTTCATGAGGATTATTTCTAACCATTTTGAGTAGGCATCTACTACAATTAAAAAGGTCTGCCCATGGAACGGCCCCGCAAAATCTATGTGAATCCTGGACCATGGCCCCTGGGGTTTCTCCCACTCTCTAACTGGGGCTGTAGGGGGTAGCGACCTCGACTCTTGGCAGGATTGGCATTTCCCTACCCTGTCGCTGATGTCCTTATCCATTAAGGGCCACCATACATAACTCCTCGCTAAACTCTTCATCCGCACAATCCCTGGGTGGCCCACATGCAACAGTTCCAACACATTTTCGCGTAATTTTTCTGGGATAACTACCCTATCCCCCCATAACAGACACCCCCCTTGAACAGACAGTTCTGATTGTTTTTTCGCAAAGTCTTTGAAACGCTCGCCCGGCGCAGCGGGCCAACCCCTTTGCACCCAACCGATTACAGTCCGTATTGTAATGTCTTTATAAGATGCCCTAGCCACCTGCTTGGATGTGACTGGGCCAGAGTCCAAAGAGTCAATTAGTAAGACGGGTGTCCCCGGGGTGGGGTCCTCAATTGTCTCTGGGCGGTGGAGCAATTTGTAGGAGTATGCCGCTAGGAAAATAGTCAATCGGGTCAGCCTGGGAGAAAGTGCCACGGGTGTTGGGCGGTCACCCGCTAAAAGCCCTAGAAGGGGACTGTGGTCCGTGACTATCTTGAAATCTCGCCCGAACAAGTATTCGTGGAATTTCTTAACCCCGGAGACTATGGCCAACGCTTCCCTATCTAACTGGCTGTAGTTCCTTTCCGCAGAGGACATAGTCCGGGAATAATACGCTATAGGGGCTTCTGTTCCATTCGGTAACCTATGGCTGAGCACCGCCCCCACCCCATATGGTGAAGTATCGCAAACTAGCACTAGTGGCAACGTGCCATTGTATTGGATGAGGAGGCTATCGCTGGACAAAAGGTTTTTTACCCCCTCAAATGCCCTAGCCTCTTCTCTGCCCCAGGACCACACAGCTTTCTTTGCTAGCAACTTATGTAGCGGTTCAGCTACTGTTGCTTTATTCTTCAAGAATACCGCATAAAAATTAACAAGCTCCAAGAATGCCTGTAATTCTGTTTTATTTTGGGGGGCTGGGGCCTTTCTAATAGCCCGTACCTTGCTCTCCATGGGGTGGATCCCTTCCCTGTCTATTCGGTATCCTAGGAATTCTACAGATTTCACCCCAATGTGGCATTTGTTGAGCTTAACTTTAAGCCCCGCAGACCTAAAAATGCCCAACACCTTCCTTAGTTTTACCCCGAGTTCCTCTAAGTTTTCAGCTGATACCAATACATCATCGAAGTATGGTACCACTCCTGGCAGGCCCTGTAATAATCGCTCCATTAGGTTCTGGAAGAGCCCTGGGGCCACGCTAACTCCGAACTGGAGTCGCGTACATTTGAAAGCCCCGCGGTGCGTGACAATTGTCTGCGCCTCAGCTGTGCTGCTATCTACAGGTAGCTGCTGGTAGGCTTGGGCCAAATCGAGTTTGGTGAAGACCTGCCCTTGCCCTAATGAGTGTAGCAAATGTTGTACCACTGGAATGGGGTATGCACTTTTCTGCAATGCTTTGTTAAGCGTTGCTTTGTAGTCAGCGCAAATTCGGACCGAACCGTCTGGTTTGACTGGGGTTACTATGGGTGTCTCCCATTTTGCATGGTCGATGGGGACTAATATTCCCTGGCTTACTAACTTGTCCAATTCTCAGTCAATTTTAGGCTTTAGGGCGAATGGAACCCTCCTAGCCTTTAACCGGATAGGGGCGACTTGGGGGTCAAGGTTGAAAGAAATAGGGGTCCCCACGTACTTGCCCAGGCAATCCTTGAAAACGTCCTCGAACTCCTTCAGTAGTTCGTCTCTGAGGATGACATCGCTCCTGTGGACCCTGGTCACTCCCATGCCCAAAGCTCGGAACCAGTCCAACCCTAGCAAACTCGGTAGAGTTCCGTTTACTATGGTGATCGGCAGGGTCTTTGTGAATTGTCCATATTTGACTTGGACGGATGTGGCTCCTCGAACAGGGATCCGATTCCCCTGGTAGTCCTGCACTCTCAGCTTCTGGGTTTGTAGCTGACGTTTAGCGATCGCTGGCAAGTCTACAGGTGGCAGACATAATTGTGATTGATGACCCAGTGTCTACTTCCATGGGGCACTGTACCCCTTCAATGTAGACTTGGGTAAATATTTTCTTCTCTAGTCGTGTCGATGCGTGGCCCACTCTCACAGTGGTCTGGTTTAACTTCGCGCCCTTTTTAAATGGACCAATCCCGGGCCGCTGCTCCGCGCTCTGATTGGTCGGTTTGAATTTTGGCGGAAGGTTGGGGGCTCGGCAGGCCCGAGCTATGTGTCCTTTTTTCACACCGACAAACCACGTCCTTGAATCTGCAGTTTTGCCGTTGGTGTTGCCCCCCACAACTCACACATTCGTCCCGGTCACCTCTCTCCAGCCTCCCGGTGTGGAACACCTCTTCCTCTTCCTCACCTTCCGATTTGGCCTGGACTTCCTCACTGTGGACCAGTGTAGTCTTTGTCCCGGCACCCTGCACGTTTGGCTTTTGCAAGGTCTCCGCCGCCTTGGTGGATATTTCATGAGCTCTGGCTTTGTCCAGGGCTATCGCTAGAGTCAGGTTGCTTTTAGACAGCAGCCGCCTTTGTAGTCTGATGTCCCTGACCCCACAAATGAGTTGTTCGAGTAAGGAATCCTCCAAATCTCTGTACTCGCAGTGGTTTGCGGCTTTCCTCAATGTGGCCATGTACACACTTATTGATTTGCCTTCTCGCTGTACCCGTTGCCTCAATTCGAAACGTTGGACGAACGTTGGCTCTGAGAGTGACTCCGCCATATCGAAGACCTCTGGACCGCAGTGGCTCAGGAAGTATGCTCGCTTCCGATTGTCCGAGACTCCCTGTAGTTCGTTTGCTTCGAGGAAACACTCGAAGCGAGCCATGTACGACCCCCATTCCTCCTTGGCTGGGTCAAATGGCGCTGGCGGCGTGTAGCTGGACATCGCTATTTTCCGCCTTCGAGAACTGGCTGGGTTTTTTTAATTCCTGGTTCCTTCAGCTCTTTCTTTCAATCCCACTGCCTCAACATCCCATCCTCGTCACCAATGTTAAGTTCGGACAATGAAGAGGCAGGAGACCAGTGAGTGACAACAGCTCTTTAGTTTATTTTGACCCCAGCAAACACAACCGGCAAAAACCCCTCTTTAAAAACCCCTCTTTTCTACAGAGGAATTATTGAGTCTGTCATTTGCACCTCTATAACTGTCTGGTTCGGTTCTGCAACCCAACAAGAAAAACACAGACTTCAGAGGATAATTAGAACTGCAGAAAAAATAATTGCTACCAACTTGCCTTCCATTGAGGACCTGTATACTGCACGAATCAAGAAGAGGGCCGTGAAAATATTTGCAGATCCCTCGCATCCTGGACATAAACTGTTTTAACTCCTACCCTCAAAACGACGCTATAGAGCACTGCACACCAGAACAACTAGACACAAGAACAGTTTTTTCCCGAAGGCCATCACTCTGCTAAACAAATAATTCCCTCAACACTGTCAGACTATTTACTGAATCTGCACTGCTATTAATCGTTTCATAGTTCCCATCACCAATCTCTTTCCACTTATGACTGTATGACTATAACTTTTTGCTGGCAATCCTTATGATTTACCGTATATACTCGAATATAAGCCGATCCGAGTATAAGCCGAGGTCCCCAATTTTACCCCAAAAAACTGGGGTAAACTGGGGACTCGAGTATAAGCCGAGGGTGGGAAATGAGGCAGCTACCGGTTGGGAAACCTCCTCCTCAGCCGAGAAGGCTGGCTCCCCGCCCCCCTCTCACTGCACCGGCAGGGCTTCCCCGCGCTAATGCAAAAGCCCGCCAAGTTTGCACCATCCGGTATAATGTGAAAAAAAGAAGAAAAAAAAAAACTCGAGTATAAGCCGTATATACTCGAGTATAAGCCGAGGGGACGTTTTTCAGCACAAAAAACGTGCTGAAAAACTCGGCTTATACTCGAGTATATACGGTATATTGATATATTGATCATCAATTGTGTTGTAAATGTTGTACCTTGATGAACGTATCTTTTCTTTTATGTACACTGAGAGCATATGCACCAAGACAAATTCCTTGTGTGTCCAATCACACTTGGCCAATAAAAAATACTCTTTTGGTTGAGGCTTCAACAAATCAGCAACGTGCAATTTTCCCGCCCAAAATTCCCTCTCAAGGTTCAAAATACATTACAATATATAAGCCATAAAAAGGTACCATGGATCCCTCCATTTGGTTTTCATGACACTGACGTGGAAATACATTGCAACTGTTTTTCTCTAGAATGCTGTTTTGACTTCATAGGTGGCCCTCAGAATTATTGTGATCTTCCTAGATAAAGCCACTTAGCTCATAACACATCTCCCCTGAACCACACTCAGCAACCCTCAGAAATTGTAGTCAGCCTACTTGTGAAATATAGTTGTTTGGCCTACTCTTTTGCCCCCAAATGTAGAGAAATAAAACAAACTTCATGGTAGCTGAAAGATTGCCAGCCTGAGCTATGTACTGCATACCTGTTCTAGAAGGTGCTTCCAAAATTGTTCTACAAAACATTAAAACTACTGCTATTGTTTTTAGTTCTTTATAGCTATCCATAAAAATCTATATAAATATCACTGTTATTATGTACATAAAATGGAGATCTATAACTGTATTGCTTTCTTATAATGCCAAGATTTATAACTATGGGATGACTCACCACATGTCAGTTAGCCAGAAAGTGCACTCTGATAAGAACAAGATGTTGCAGGTGTTATTGAAAAATGATATCTTTATGTCTAATTCAGTTTACAAGAAGGAGGTGAAATGGTACGTTGTTGCTCTGGGAAAAAACGATGGGAGAGAAATGAAAGACAACAGCTGTTGTGGAAAAATTGCAGATAGTGAAAGAAGCAACAGGGGACCTAGAAGAAAAAAGTGAGCCAAATTTGTTTTGTAAGCAATATAGAGCTTAGAGAAGGAAAGGAGGGAGGGAAGAAGGTTAATTTATTCTGCGTATCATTGGAGTGTCATTTTAACATTGCAGAATAAATTCTATAGTCTTCTGAATCTTCAACAATAGCAGCTACTTACCATGGTATTCAGAAAAAATGTAAAAGGCTTTCTGATGTTTGCTTATTTATCTAATTTTTATGGCTGCCCATCTGATAGCATGCCCACGATTCCCCCACTTTAATGTCAGTCAACCCAATGCAAATATTATTCTAAGGTGCCTAATGGTTTGACCACTAGAGTGGTCAAACTCTAGTTCTCATCAGCCTTGGTTCAGCCAATAATGGAGAATAACAGGAGTTGCAGTTGTAGGCATCTGATACAAGCTGCCACATACATCATAATCAGAGGTGGGTTTCAGCAGGTTCTGACCAGTTCTGGAGAACTGGTAGCGGAAATTTTGAGTAGTTCGGAGAACCAGTAGTAAAAATTCTGACTGGCCCCGCCCCCATCTATTCTCTGCCTCCTGAGTCCCAGCTGATCAGGAGGAAATGGAGATTTTGCAGTAACCTTCCCCTGGAGTGGGGAGGGAATGGAGATTTTACAGTATCCTTCTCCTGGAGTGGGGTGGGAATGGAGATTTTACAATATCCTTCCCCTGCCACGCCCACCAAGCCATGCCATGGCCATCAAGCCACACCCACAGAACCGGTAGTAAAAATTTTTGAAACCCACCACTGATCATAATATCACTGGGAAAATGAAATGGATATTTCAGTTTGTGTTGTTTACCTGATATCATGATAGTTAACTGTCCTTGGTAATTTTCCTAGAAAATATGGACAGAGGGGAGAGTTGAGAGAATTAAAGAGGGCCCATATCTCTTCCCCTTTATTTCAATCAATAGTTAAAACATCTTTCAGATTGCAAGCACATTGATTTCAGTTTCAAATTGATTTCTAAGTGGCAGTTGAGAAAGTATCTTCTTTGAATCTTTCTATTTCCTGACTAGGAAAAATGTGTAATATTAGGTGATCAATATCCTTAGTGTATTTATCAATATTAATGTGTCAACATTTGTGGTGTAATTGAGTTTGATTGGGACTGATCTGAAAAGCCACAGCTGGAAAGCCTCATTCCAAGCAGAGTTTGGAATTTGGATTTCTAAAAATTCATTCACCCCAATTACTTCATTATATATGTTTTTGGTCAGGAGAAACATGGAGAATTTTCCCCTCACTGTCAGGATAAGGATCTTTTCCCTGTGACACTCACTCACCAACAATCTACCATACAACAATTACTTATTGTTGAATCACATCACTAGATTTCCCCATTAGTACATTTCTCAATTCCAGCCAAACAAACATTGCCCAACATGATTTTCCCAACTACTTTTAGCAGAGAATTATCTAAATTAGTAGCCATACAGTTACCAAAACTGGTCTTGTATCATTTTCTTAATTCCAGAAAGATAACTCAGTGTGGAAACGACAGGAGAGGAAAAGTTGATGAAAAGAAGAGAACAAAATAGCATTCTGTTACTATATGCACTTCATGAACAAGCAAACACAACTTATACTGCTAAGTTTCCTACTTTATAACCTGAAATGTTGGCCTTTGAAGATTCATTCCATGTTGGTATCAGAGGAATTTATGTATTATTATTTTTATAAATAATTTTTTAAAAATGAAAAATCCACATTCTTTTTCAGTTTTCCCTAGTATATAGAGGGTCCCTATTATATCTAAATGTATGTTTTGTTGCTGTTTTCAAACTGGTTATAAGTAGTTCTGGCAGTGGTGAAATCCATTTTTTTTTTACTACTGGTTCTGTGGGCATGGCTTGGTGCGTGTGGTGTCGCTTGGTGGGCGTGGCTTAGTGGGTGTGGCAGGGGAAGGATACTATAAAATCTCCATTCTCACCCCATTCCAGGGGAAGGATATTGCAAAATCTCCATTCCCACCCCACTCTGGGGCCAGCCTGAGGTGGCATTTCCTGGTTCTTCAAACTACTCAACATTTCTGCTATTGGTTCGCCGAACTGCTCAAAATGTCCGCTACTAGTTCTCCAGAACCTGTCCGAACCTGTTGGATTTCACCCCTGAGTTCTGGGGTGATCTGTTGTAACTTAAAATGACTGGTAAGCATTTGGTCATTAAGCAAGGACTACCTGTAGTTTTGAAAGAACTTTGCTGGCTGAATTTATTCTGAATAAAACAGTAAAGAGTTGGCAAAATAAAGCCAATTGAAGGATTATATTAGTAGTCTGTTCCTTTAATGCAACCAGTGTAATTCCTCTGTAGATCCTTATATAATTATTCTGTGTCTTTGAGCCATGGTGGTGCAGTGGTTAGAATGCAGTACTGCAAGCTATTTCTGCTGACTGCTGGCTGCAGTTCAGCAGTTCAATTCTCACCAGCTCAAGATTGATTCAGCCTTCTATCCTTTTGAACTGGGTAAAATGAGGACCCAGATTGTTGGGGGCAATATGCTGACTCTGTAAACCGTTTAGAGAAGGCTGTAAAACATCGTGAAGCAGTATATAAATCTAGCTACTATTGCTATTTTAGTCTTCAAGGGATGAAGGTCTAGCCTCTCAAATCAGAAAGCAGTGCCAAGGCTATATCTTCTGATTGATCCCAGAATATAAAACTGACTGTATCTCCTGAGAGAATTTAGAATGAAAAGTTCTCATTATACTGAAAGGCAGCATCCCTTTCTCCACATAATCTTTTAATGTGCTTTCTCTAGCCAGCCCTCAATCATGATTTTTATGGAAAGGGTACTCTATGGTTAAGATGATAACAATGTAAAGGAAACTGAGAGGTTAGATATTCCAAGAAAGCAAACAAACATGAATTTAGAGTAGATGGAGGGAAAAAGGGAACTGTGCTGGCTCCTTGTGATTACAACATCTGTGTCTGAATTATTTCCCAAATAATTCAAACTAAAGACTTCAGTTTAGTTCCTGAATATTGATCTCTATGGTCAACGTAACGAGAGAGGCATGATGAGATGCTCATACTTGAAAATGACTCACTGTTTTACAATACTCTAGGGAGGGGATTTTGCCTTTCTATATCCCTAAATAGCTTATACTGACTAAATTACATATTTCAGTATAAAAGTAATGAGTTAACTGAGTTTTCTATTAACCAGGAACCAAATGCAGAATGAATTACAGTTAGTATTCAGTAATAATTACCTGTAAATCTATATAATACCCATATTTATTGCTGTTTTATTTATTTATCTCTGAAAATAGAGTCCTGTTGGTAGCAATAATACTTATGCATATCTATTTTACTTCAGCTTTACCTTCCAACTTCTAAGTACTAAAATCATTGTAAAATTCAGTAGGATGATAATTAAATCTTTATCTGTATGCAATTAAAATCATCTCTAATTTAAATTATTTTATTAAATAACTTCCCTAATATATGTTCAGGAGGAGAAAGTCAAATAAAGTGTGAGTTTATCCATATCTCAAAATGACAGAAACCATTTGTTCCTTATTCTCCATATTAATATCATAATAATCATTGTGAAACAGAACATTTTTGTGGTCAACACTAATGTTTAAATTTCTCCTATAAAATAGTGAAGATATTATTATCTTCCCTATCTTCATCTCCTGTAAAAAAAAGTACTTTTGAAAAGGAAGGAAGGAAGGAAGGAAGGAAGGCGGGAGGGAGGGAGGGAGGGAAGGAAGGAAGGAAGGAAGGAAGGAAGGAAGGAAGGAAGGAAGGAAGGAAGGAAGAAAGAAAGAAAGAAAGAAAGAAAGAAAAAGAAAAAGAATTTTGAAGGAAGATGGTAATGAATATGAAAAATGGTAGGAAAAGCTTCTCAACATCTCTTGGTTAAAAAATCTAGCTTTCTTTCCAGTCTTAGCATCCAAATTAGATTTGTTTATTTTATTATTTATTTAATTAAGTAATCAATTAATTTAACTTATTTTCTTTTTTTTTTTTTTATTCAAAAAGTTTTACAGAAAATTTTTCCCCCTTTCCCCCCACCTCCCCTCCCCCCTCCCTTCACAACCCCCCTCCCCCCCCCAACTTCCCGGAACGAGCACAAGGTATAGTTAAAATAAAACAAACATATGCTAAAAATTTTCGTCCCAACTTAATTATACCCTACAATCATCAATTCCTAACTTCCCCAAAACAATCAAAATAATACATCATAATCATTCAAAACAGTCTGATAACTCTTAGTCTGATATCTACGTTGAATATAGTCAATCCATTTTTCCATTCCTTTAAGTATCTTTCTTATGTATTGTCTTTCAAAAGGCTGATATCTTTGCCATCTCAGCCAAATTGGCAACTTTCAATATCCATTCTTCTATTGTAGGTACTTCTTTTTTCTTCCAATATTGTCCTATTAGTAATCTTGCTGCAGTTATTAGATTTAAAATCAATTTAGTCTCAATTACTGTACAATCCGTAATAATTCCCAACAAAAAAAATTGCGGCAGGAACTTTATCTTCTTTTTCAAAACATTTTGTAAAATCCACCAAATTTTTATCCAAAAGGCCTTTATATCCTTACAAGTCCACCAAATATGAAAATATGTAGCATCATCACAATTACATCTCCAACATTTTGCTTGCATATCTGGGTACATACACGATAATTTCTTAGGATCTAAGTGCCATCTATAAAACATTTTATAAAAATTTTCCCTCAGATTCTGTGCCTGCGTTTAACTTATTTTCTATAGTACCAGAAAGCAAGACAAGGAACAATGGATGGAAGCTAATCAAGGAGAGAAGTAAGATGGAAAGGAGAAAATTCCTACCAGTGAGAACAATTAACCAGTGGAAGAGCTTGCCTTCAGACGTTGTGGGTGCTTCATCACTGGAGGTTTTAATAATAATAATAGTAGTAGTAGTAGTAGTAGTAGTAGTAATAATAATAATAATAATAATAATAATAATAATAATAATAATAATAATAATAATAATATTTTAATTTGTATACCGCCCTTCTCCCGAAGGACTCAGGGCGGTGCACAGCCAGAATAAAATACAAAGAGAACAGTACATATAATATTAAGAACAACCCCTTAAAAAACTTATTCAATTGGCCAAAAATTTAAAATACAATAACACCCTATAAAAAATTTACAAAAATTTAAAACCCATAAAAGCAAATTAGAAATTTTAAAATCAAGCCAGTCCAGCTAGACGGAATAAATAGGTTTTAAGTTCACGGCGAAAGGTCCGAAGGCCGGATAGTTGACGAAGTCCAGGGGGAAGTTCGTTCACAGGGTAAGAGCCCCCACAGAGAAGGCCCTCCCCCTGGGGGCCGCCAGTCAACATTGCTTGGCTGACGGCACCCCAAGGAGTCCCTCTCTGTGAGAACGCACCGGTTGCTGGGAGATAGAAGATGGCAGTAGACGGTCCCGTAAATATCCTGGTCCTAAGCCATGGAGCGCTTTGAAGGTGGTCACCAATACCTTGAAGCGCACCCGGCAAACAACAGGCAGCCAGTGCAGTCTGCGCAGGATGGGTGTTACATGGGAGCTCCGAACCGCTCCCTCTATCACCTGCGCAGCTGCATTCTGGACTAACTGGAGTCTCTGGGTGCTCTTCAAGGGGAGCCCCATGTAGAGAACATTGCAATAGTCCAAGCGAGAGGTCACAAGAGCATGAGTGACCGTGCATAGGGCATCCCCGTCCAGGAAGGGGCGCAACTGGCGAATCAGATGAACCTGATGAAAAGCTCTCCTGGAGACGGTCGTCAAATGGTCTTCGAAAGACAACCGTCCATCCAGGAGAATGCCCAAGTTGCGCACCCTTTCCATCGGGGCCAATGACTCGCCCCCAACAGTCAGCCGCTCGCTGCAGCTGACTGTACCGGGGTGCCGGCATCCACAGCTACTCCGTCTTGGAGGGATTAAGCTTGAGCCTGTTCCTCCCCATCCAGACCCGTACAGCTTCCAGACACCGCGACAGTACTTCGATAGCTTCATTGGGGTGGCCTGGGGTGGAAAAGTGCAGCTGTGTATCATCAGCGTACAGTTGGTATCTCACCCCAAAACCACTGATGATCTCACCCAGCGGATTTGAAACTCTTGCCTGGATCTACCCAATTTTGATCCAAACCATCCCGAAGATGAACGATTTTATCGTATAGATAACCGTTAAACTCCTCAGCATGCCCTTGTAATGGGTCCTCCCGCCCCTCCTATTGAAGGAGAGAGCGGGTAACCCGAAACAGGGCGGCCGGGCGGTTATCTGCCGACGCAATGAGGGAGGAAACGTAAGAACGCTTCGCTTCCCTCAATGCCACTAGGTAGGTCCTACTATAGGACCTAACTAGTGTCCGGTCAGCCTCAGAACGGCTGGATCTCCAGGCACTCTCTAGGCGTCTTCTCCGGCGTTTCATCTCCCTCAGCTCCTCGGAGAATCAAGGAGCTGGTTGAGACCTGCGCCGGGTCGGAGGCCGCAAAGGCATGACATGGTCCAAAGCTCCAGCCGCGGCCTGTTCCCAGGCCGCGACTAGTTCTTCAGTTGTGCCGCGGGCCAGGTTCTCGGGAAATGACCCAAGCTCCGTCAGGAACCTCTCTGGGTCCATCAGGCACCTGGGATGGAACCAACGCATTGGTTCCGTCTCCCTGCGGTGGTTAGTAGTGGTCCGAAAGTCCAGACGAAGAAGAGAATGATCTGACCATGACAAAGGCTCAATAACTAAATCATTTAAAATCAGATCATTCGCCCACTGGCCAGAGACAAAAATCAGATCTAGAGTGCCTCCCCCGATGTGGGTAGGGCCGTCCACTAATTGAGTCAGGTCCATGGCCGTCATGGAAGCCATGAACTCCCGAGCCGTCAAGGATGCCACACCAGTTGATGGCAAGTTGAAATCCCCCATGACCAACAGTCTAGGGGTTTCAACTGCCAACCCGGCCAACAACTCCAACAGCTCGGGCAGGGCTGTTGTCATGCAGCAAGGAGCCAGGTACATGATCAACAAGCCCACCTGAGTCCTACGACCCCACTTCACATAGAGGGATTCACAACCAGCTATCTGAGGCACAGTGGTCTCCCTCGGTTCCAGGTTTTCATTAATAATAACCGCCACCCCGCCACCCCTATCTTGGGCCCTCGGCTGATGGAATGCTCGAAAACCTGGTGGGCACATCTCCACTAGGGGAACCCCCCCTTCCGTGCCCAACCAGGTCTCCGTAATGCCCATAACGTCCGTGGTCCCCTCCTGAATTAGATCTGAGATCAGGGGGGCTTTGTTAACCACGGACCTTGCATTGCATAACATCAGCCGGAGGTCCAAGTCCCGAGTACTCTGGCCACCCGGGGAACGGGAAGAAGTAGGGGGGCCGGAGCACGCGATCGCTCTTAAATAGTGAGGGCGTACTCCCAAAACCTGATGTGCCCCCCCCTTCTGCCATATCTGCCTCTCCCGCTTACCATGTCAATAGCACAATCCTAATAAGCTGGAACGAAACCCTCCCCCACCTCCCTCGGACCTAACTTAACACCGCGAACACACACTGGACTTGGCTCCCTCCCTGACGGGTTTCCCTCCCCACCCATTCTTCCCCCTCCCCCCCAACCCAAACCCATCAGTTTCCACCCTCCCCGTAAAATTCCCATTAAAACTCCCCTTAAAAAATCGGTTAAAACAGTTAATTAAAAATCCCCTAAGTCTCCTATTCTTGGCATGCCACCTCTCGGGGTTCCAAAACCCGTCCTCAAGATGGGCCCTCAATAACGTAGAGGGCCAAACCTGCGAGAGAGGGGAATCTCTCAGGGCAAGAAGGTCAGCCGCTGAAAATGTCCGCATGATGAAAAAACACGGCAAGCAAACCCATCCTGGATGGTCAGGATATCTCCGGGTGGGAAAGTCGATGGACATCCGTCTCAGTCTCAGTCTCAGTTGGTAGATGAAATAGTCACCACCTTATTCAGTCACTCAGCACCGCAACAGATCACCCCCATCCCCATCGAGCCTCGAAAATTGCAGCCACTAATTTGGCTGCCGATGGCAACAGACTGAGGCTCGATGATGTTCTATGGGCAATCCAAGGGTGGTCGGGGAGGGGAGGAAAGGGTGAGTCCTCCAATTTCACAGACTCCATGGGCTCCATCTCGGCTCCACCTGGGGGGAACTCCGCTGCCAACATCCAGGCGTCATCTTCCGTCAACATCCGATGCCGGGGCCACCAACACCGGTGCCACCCAACCAAGCCAGGGCGCCACCAGAGAAGAAACGCTCTAGTTGGCCCCCGACGAGGCCGTCCAGAGCCCTCCTTACCCCCCAGGCTGGGGGAGGGGCCCTCTCACCCAAGGTGGGGGGGACCCAAGATCTCCACAGGGTCCTCACCCCCGGCTCAAGACGCCGACGCCGATGCCAGCCACCAAACCAGGCCAGGCCAGGCCAGGCTGCTGCCAGGCCAGGCTGCTACTGCCACCGGAGAGAGACGCCGCCGGAGAAACGCTCCGGTCACACTCTCCCGAGGCCCAGACAGGGGACCCAAGATCTCCAAAGGGTCCCCCGAGCCGGCCTAAAGAGGCCTGCCGCCTGCCGCCGCCGATGGCCACAATGCTGCCGGCGCCGGCATCGCTCCCCCTACTGCCAAGCTGACGGACCAGGCCAGACCAGGCCACATCAGGCCGACCAGGCCGACCAGGCCGGACCAGGCCGCCGCCGCCGGAACTAGGATGCTGCCACCGCCACCGCCACCGCCGCTGCTATGGGAGATCGCCGGGCTCCTCCCGGGCTCCTCCTGAGGCCACCCGGAGCCGCCCAAAACCCACCTCAGCATCCCCGGGCTGAGGAGACACTCATCCACCCGGGCGGGGGGACTCAAGATCTCAAAAGGGTCCCCCTAGTCCAGAACGTCCAGGAAGGCTCACTGCCGCATTTCTCGATCAGCGGCACGACGCCATCTTGGACATGCACACTTTTAGGTACTTTAGGTGAGAAGAAGAAGAAGAAGAGACTAGACATCCACTTGTCTGAAATGGTATAGGATCTTCTGCTTGATCAGGGGCTTGAACTAGAAAACCTCCAAAGTCCCTTCCAGCTCTATTCTGATTGATTGGAGAAGAACACCCAGTGTTAAAACAATGCAAACATGTTCCTCTGCCAGAACAAAAGAGCACTATCAATGGAACAAGATACTGCTATAGAAGCTGAGATTAGACCCATAAAGATGGAGGTGACACTAGGACCTAAAAAGCTTTTTTAGTTATTACAAAGACCTGCAAATCATCTCTTCTCTCATGAATGCTACCATGCAGCTGACTTAACACATTTCTTCTCTGCACTGCAAGTGATGGGGAAAGATCCATATGTAAGAACTGGGAAGGGAAGAACCAAATGTCTTGATTTGCTTTCATTCTAGCTAACATGAAGCAGCTGGTGTTGGATCCTTTATAATTTACTCCCTCCCCTTGGCCTCTGCCTCAGTGGTGAAATCCAATTTTTTTTTACTACTGGTTCTGTGGGCATGGCTTGGTGGACGTAATGTGGCTTGGCGAGCGTGGCTTGGCGGGCGTGGCTTGATGGGTGTGGCAGGGGAAGGATACTGCAAAATCTCCATTCCCACCCCACTCTGGGGCCAGCCAGAGGTGGTATTTGCCGGTTCTCTGGACTACTCAAAATTTCCGCTACTGATGCATGAAATGAAATGGAACATTCTTCTCCCAATTGCCTACAACAGGGGTGTCCAAACTTGGTCCCTTTAAGACTTGTGGACTTCAATTCCTAGAGTTCCTCAGCCAGCTTTGCTGGCTGAGGGACTCTGGGAGTTGAAGTCCACAAGTCTTAAAGGGACCAAGTTTGGACACCCCTGGCCTACAATGTCAAGAAAGTTAGTCGAGAGGTTGTAACCATATTTAGTTGCATTATTCTTGAAGACTATCCTATTAACACAGGATTGGGGGACAATCAGCAAGAATCCCTACCACCTTCAACACATTTTTAAAGTAAAAATATATAATACTTTAAAATAAGCTCACACATCTTGATTTAGATTTTTTTTTTAAATTAAAACATTGAGCATCTCCTATAATTGGCTTTAAATATTGCTGTAGAATTTTACTTCCCTCTTTGAAATCTGCCTGAGTGCCATAAATACTACAAACACAGCAGGTGCATCCAGCATTAACTATGTCTAAAACACAGCAGAAGATGTTCAAGGAACTATTTTTGTGAGCTGCAGAAGCCAGAATGCAAACATAATTTAAGGTACCAGGACAAATAGTGGGGGGGAAAACCAAATTGTTAGCAGAAATATTTATAGCTAAAACAAAACAAAACAAAATCCCACATTGAGATAAATTAGCAAAATAAATTTCACTGCATTTTATAGCTTTGTTCTTTCAAGTATTTTTTTTAAGCGCACACAGAGCAGGTATATCTTAATTACTGTCTGCTTCCAGAACCAAATTAATTTTAACATCTGCTTTCTGCATATCACAGAGACATGATATTGGTAGCTCTAATTTGCCTTGTATCTATTCCTGCATCCTTGGAAACATCTTGTAGGTTGTCATTAGGGTTACCTTGGTGCTTTCATTGTTACTAGCACTTTTTCAAAGAAATTACCTCTAAAGAAGGCACAGCACTTAGTGTTTCTAAAGCAATACTGCATCAGAGCCTTCAGAATGTGCAGAATAATTGTGAAATTAAGATAAGGATTAAATAGAATGTCCAGATAATTTCCTTGGCAGCAATATAAAAATGCTTTGCATTGACTTCTTCAATCGTCTCTTCATCCTCTTCTTCATCCTCATCCTCATTGCCTGTTTCGAATTGGATGTTTATAACAAGTTTGAATAAATAAAAATAAACATCATCTCTAGTCTAGGCAATAACCCTAAGATTTTCTGATGACCAAAATCCAATATCTTGACAGGGTTAGATTGGGGAAGCTTTGGTCTCTTTCCTACCCAAACTGGTCAATCTTCAGCAGCAGAGCTTTGCAATCAACATTTCTGTATTTTTCAACTCCATGATTAATATAAGGGAAATATGAACACTCTCTAAAAGTATTACCATATATATTCATAGATAAACCCATCCACGGATATAAGTTCAGCCTCATTTTGGAGGTGTATTTTGACATCTAAAATTCTTGGCTCATCTGCAAGTTTATAGATAGAACACAATCAGTCCTATTGATTTTTGTTTTTCAACTTCCCCTTCACCTGATCTTGCTTTGAAGACATCCATAAAAGGTATTCTGTGACAATAGAAAAAAGAAAGAAAAAGGTCCACCTTAGAGACATTTAGAACATGTCATGAGAGACATGAGACTCTAGAAAGGGTGCAGAGAAGAGCAACAAAGATGATTAGGGGACTGGAGGCTAAAACATATGAAGAACGGTTGCAAGAACTCGGTATGCCTAGTTTAATGAAAAGAAGGACTAGGGGAGACATGATAGCAGTGTTCCAATATCTAAGGAGCTGCCACAAAGAAGAGGAAGTCAACAAGACTGAGGGTAGAAGAAGAACCAATGGGTGGAAACTAATCAATGAGAGGAGCAACTTAGAATTAAAGAGAAATTTCCTGACAGTTAGAACAATTAATCAGTGGAACAACTTGCCTCCAGAAGTTGTAAATGCTCCAACACTGGAAGTTTTAAAGAAGAGATTGGATAACCATTTGTCTGAAATAGTATAGAGTTTCCTGCCTAAGCAGGGGGTTGGACTAGATGATCTCAAAGGTCCCTTCCAACTATTCTATTCTATTCTATTCTATTCTATTCTATTCTATTCTATTCTACCGTACCCTACTTTACCCTATTAACATTTCTCCATGCCATATTTCCTGTTTCTCCTGCATTTTTTTCCTTTAATCTTCCCTTAGATTGCTAAGCTTCACTGTTATTTACCAAATGTTAGATTCTTCATTTTATAGCTATTTATTAAACTTTCAGGGTGGAGGAAGAGCCTAAAAAAAGCTGCTTAAGTCTGAGTCTGAATTTCAACTCATGATATTTTTCCACAGGACTTGAAGAGATGTGACTCTAGTGTTGATATGTAATAGAATGGAATATTGAAATCAAATTACCACAGGTATTATTGTGGGTATCCTGAACCTAGATTTGGTAAAGATCTCCCCATAAAAAATCAAGCTCAGATTTCCTAAAAGAATTTCCGTAGTCAGTTCTAGAATTTTAAGGGTTACTCTGATAAAAAAAAAAAAGTCTTGGAGAGCAAATATATTTTAGGAGCTGGGTTTTACTGCTGGATCAGTGGACATTAGTGGTGGAGGAGGAGTGCTCTTTATTGATCTTGGATTTAATTCAGTTCATTATATATTTATGTGTATGAAGCTATGTATGCATATGCATGTGTGTATGTATGTACGGGCGTGTATACATATACTAGATCAGTCTCATTGCATTTCAACTGCATAAACAAAATTAACACTTAAGCCAATTTCTATTGAATAGTGCTATTGAATTACAAAAAATAGGAGTGCCATGAAGTTTAGGCCAACTAGGAAAAAAGCCTTAAGAATTAATGAATGCATATTGCTAAAAGCGTATGGAGTCTATCAAGTGACAAAACAAATCAATTAAGATTAATCTTGTTTCAACTGAACAGAAGTAATGTTATTTTCCCCTTTTATTAACAAATGTAATCCAGATGGTTTAAATATATTGACTGTAACTCTCTTGATGTTATATTTTACAAACCAAAAACCTATTTTTATATCTGATTTCCCATTTTTCTGTTCTGACCATTACGCTTTTTCCATTTCTGCTAATTACTGCTTCTACTTTTCTGACATCTTGCTTTTGATCAGTCTTAGAAGATTTCTTGCACTTTCAAAAACATTAAACTTATTGGCTGGTAGGCATTCCCCCCCCCCCGCAACATTAGTTATGAATATTTTCATTAAAACAATTTTTTTTAAAAGCGTATCTGTACATTGAAATGTTTTCTTAATCCTACCTTTTTTTAGACAATTCTACTGCATTCCAATTTTGCATTTCTTCTGCTAAGGTTACTTTTAATATTATGCCCAATGAAAATTCTTGATCTCCATTGAACTACGAAATCATATCAATCTTAGTTCATATGAAGGCTGGTCTGGGCAATGATTGAAAAGCAGAGGTGGGCTGCTGCTGGTTCGGGCGAACCTGTAGTTCCCACCAGTGGCTGGGCCTGCCCTCCCGCCCTGGCGCTATCTCATTCTATATAATTGCTGTGTCTTTGATGCCACATGCATGCGTGTTCATATTTTTGGTTCTGGGCAAACTGGTTGTTAAACTATGTGACACCCATCTCTGTTGAAAAGGATGCCTTTTTAATGAATCTCTCTCAGATGGTTTTATAAGAAGCAGAGATTTGTATCCAGACATGCCATTTTGTGCATGGATGAGTTTTAAGATTATGACTCTACTTATGTAAACCATTGCACACATACTGTCATGATGGATAATATCATTATGTTAGGTACATTAGACATTGGTTATGCTAATAATACTTCTAGCAGTTGGGCAAAATTACTAGCAGAACATATAATCACAAGCAGAATAAAGTGACCATACACTTTTCTGTTAAGTATAACATAGATATAATCCATTGAAAATAGTGAATATATTATTAATGTAGCAAAACAAAAAATATTTAAGACTTTTTTTTTCAAAATTGACTTATGCTCATTTTGTATCTTTTGTGTTTTCCCAGAATTGTTGATCCAATATATTTCTTTTGCCAAATAGAAGTGATGGTTCTTTTTTTTACTGGACTTGTCAGTGTCAGGGAATGTAAAATTATGATCAAATTTTCCAAACCATTGACACCATAATTCAGTTACATTTGATTTGTCCAGTGTAATATTGCTAGTAATAAGACACTCATTTCAGTAATAAGACTGATTTAGTGAATGAGCAGAAATTTATTCTTTCAACTTGCATAAATCTCTTTTACTTAGGGATAGCACACATACTAGTATAAGAAATCTTGTATGCATTATACAATTTGAAATATTCAAGTCTACCCAGAAATATATTTTTCTACGAATTATTTCAAAATATTTAACAGTCAACACAAAAAGTCCAATTTGTCTTACAGTTTTCTCCTTGGCAACTTGATGAACTATTAAATTTGCCCGGTGTGCTGTGCTCCCAGAAATTTAAAGAGCTTTATAAAAGTGTTATCCACTTCTAACATTTTGTGATTTATTGATTACTGTGAGAACTGCGTTTATATTTCAACATCAGCATGAGTTCCAAACTGTGTTTTTGAATAATTGGAAGCAATATCAGGATCAAAAACTTTTCTCACTCCTAAATACACAGAAATTCTGGCTTCTACAGTAAGATTAAAAACTTGATAGAAAGTACTATCTTCTAACGTATATGCCTTCTAGACACAAGACAAGGATGTCTGCTGGCCCCATTACTATTCATATTAACTTTGGAAGTGTTAAATAGAAGTATTAGACAAGTTCCAGAAAAGAAAAGGTTTGGAAATAAAAAGAGAAAAATATAAACTAAAAGCATTTGCAGATGACCTGGTATTCACTTTAGAAGAAGTTGAAGTTGACTTTGTAAATATACAAATAGAATGAGACTATTGCCTTACACACTGTAAGCCGCCCTGAGTCTTCGGAGAAGGGCGGGATATAAATGTAAACAAAAAAAAAAAAAAAGAACCGTTGGAAACTGGCCCTAAACTAATGAAAAAAATAGAGGAATATGGAGAAATGGCAGGACTGAAAATAAATAAAGAAGAAACAAAAATACTAACTAAAAATCTTACAGATGAACAGAAAAATGAATTGACAAAGAAAATAGACCTTTAGGTAGTTAAGAAAGTAAAATATTTGGGAATTTACTTAACAGCTAGATGTGCAACAATCGAAGAAGATAACTATACAAGGTTAATACAACAAATAAAAGTGGACTTGGAAAACTGGAAAATTCTGCAGCTGTCAATGGTAGGAAGAATAGAACTATAAAAATGAATGTCCTGCCGAAGCCATTGTTCTTGTTTCAAACGATTCCTATAAACTTAGAGAAAAAAATATTTTGATGAACTAAATGCAATAATTCTGAAATATGTTTGGCAAGGAAAAAGAGCGAAAATAAGACTGAAAATGTTGCAAGAATCCAAAACCAATGGGGGCTTTAGGTTGCCAGTTTGGAAGCTTTATTATCAGACCTCGGTACTAACTTGGGTGAAAGAATGGATAAATCTCAAAAATAGAAGATTGCTACTGTTGGAGGGACATGATCTCCAATTGGGATGGTATGCCTTTTTGTGGTATGGGGAAAATAAAATATATAGATACTATAAAAACATATGTAAAAACTTTTACACTGTAAAAACATATGGACTACAAATCTTGATCAAGGCAAAACAATAGATGCAATCTACATAGACTTCTGCAAAGCTTTTGACTCAGTAGTACATGATAAATTTCTCCTAAAACTAAAATCCTATGGCATTTCAGGACCCCTTCACAAATGGATATCTGCTTTTCTGTCTAACAGACAACAAGTGGTCAAAATTGGCAATGCTCTATCAAATCCTGTTCCTGTCAAGAGTGGCGTTCCTCAAGGCAGCGTTCTTGGACCAACACTCTTCATAATATACATAAATGATCTTTGTGATCATATCTCAAGTAATTGTGTTCTCTTTGCTGACGATGTCAAACTGTTTAACACCACAGACAATACATCTACCATTCAAAAAGACCTTGATCATCTAACCACTTGGTCTAAAACTTGGCAACTCCAAATTTCAACCAGCAAATGCTCAGTCTTACATATTGGAAAAAAGAGCCCAAACACTAAGTACATACTTGATGGACATTACCTTACAGATTACCTCCACCCTGTTAAAGACCTTGGAGTTTTCATATCAAATGATCTAAGTGCCAAAGCCCACTGCAACTACATAGCAGAAAAGGCTCTAAGAGTTGTAAACCTAATCTTGCGTAGCTTCTTTTCCAAAAACACTACACTACTAACCAGAGCATATAAAACATTGGCTAGACCAATTCTAGAATACAGCTCGCCTGTCTGAAACCCTCACCACATTTCTGACATCAATACAATTGAACATGTCCAGAAATATTTTACAAGAAGAATTCTTATATAATATAACTCATGATATAATATAACTTATATAATATAACTCATGATATATAATATAATTATTATTATATATATTTGTTTTCTGAGGTTTTCACGGGTGTTTGTATGTAGGTCTTTGGTTGTTCGGGGTTTCTCCCGTGTAAAATTGGAAGTGTCTTGGCGACGTTTCGACGAAGTCTCATTCGTCATCTTCAGGCTTCAGCTTCGTGCTTCTGGGAGCAGTGTGTGATCGCAGCTGTTTCTTCCTTTTAACTGCTAGTGGGGGTTTGAACTGATTGGGTGGGAGTTTGGCTGTGCTCTGATTGGATGGGGGTTTTTTTGTGCTCTGATTGGCTGGGGGTGTGTCCTGTGTTGGTGGGGGCTTGGTTGTGCTCAGTTTAGTCTGTGTTGCAGAGGGATTTGAGCTGGTGAGCTGCATAGCTGTTGTTTGGCTTTGTGGTCGTGCTACATCTTCATAGTGGGTGTCAGTCTGCTGCATGTATGGATTGGAGGGGTTTGAAATGGCTAATGTTGCAGCTGTGGTCTGGCTTCTGGTCCTTGGTCGTGCTTCATGATCAGTGTGGGTTTGGGTCTGCTTTCTGGGTGGATGTGCGGTGGTGACATCCTGTGTGGACCTCGTGAGTGTGGGTCTGGTGTCATTCCTCATGTTAGGGACTCGTTTGTCAATAAGGGCAGGTTTCCAAATGGCTGGTAGGCAGGAGGTATCATCTCGTTTGTTCATGCTGTGTGGGCGTTTTTCTATCTCATGAGATAGAAAAACGCCTTTGGGAGAAAACCCGAACAACCAAAGACATATATATATATATATGTTTTCTGAGGTTTTCACGGGTGTTTGTATGTAGATCTTTGGTTATTCGGGTTTTCTCCCATGTAAAATTGTAAGTGTCTTGGCGACGTTTCGACGAAGTCTCATTCGTCATCTTCAGGCTTCAGCTTCGTGCTTCCCAAATTCTTTTTGCTTCCCAAATTTTGCTTCCCAAATTCTTTTGCTCCCAGAAGCACGAAGCTGAAGCCTGAAGATGACGAATGAGACTTCGTCGAAACGTCGCCAAGACACTTCCAATTTTACACGGGAGAAAACCCGAATAACCAAAGATCTACATATATATATATATATATATATATATATATATATATATATATATATATATATATATATATATATATATATATATAATCAGAAAAGCCATCGAGATATAAAAACGCCCACACAGCATGAACAAACGAGATGATACCTCCCGCCTACCAGCCATTTGGAAACCCGCCCTTATTGACAAATGAGTCCCTAACACGAGGAATGACACCAGACCCACACTCACGAGGTCCACATAGGATGTCACCACCACACATCCACCCAGAAAGCAGACCCAAACCCACACTGATCAGGAAGCACGACCAAGGACCAGAAGCCAGACCGGAGCTGCAAAATTAGCCATTTCAAACCCCTCCAATCCATACATACAGCAGACAGACACTATGAAGATGTAGCACGACCACAAACACAAAGCCAAACAACAGCAATGCAGCTCACCAGCTCAAATCCCCCTGCAACTCAGACTAATCTGAGCACAACCAAGCCCCCACCCAAACAGGACACACCCCCATCCAATCAGAGCACAAAAAAAACCCCATCCAATCAGAGCACAGCCAAGCTCCCACCCAATCAGTTCAAACCCCCATTAGCAGTTAAAAAGGAAGAAACAGCTGCAATCACACATTGCTCCCAGAAGCACGAAGCTGAAGCCTGAAGATGACGAATGAGACTTCGTCGAAACGTCGCCAAGACATTTCCAATTTTACACGGGAGAAAACCCAATAACCAAAGATCTATATATATATATATATATATATATATATATATATATATATATATATATATATATATATATATATATATATATATATATAATCAGAAAAGCCATCGAGATATAAAAACGCCCACACAGCATGAACAAACGAGATGATACCTCCCGCCTACCAGCCATTTGGAAACCCGCCCTTATTGACAAATGAGTCCCTAACACGAGGAATGACACCAGACCCACACTCACGAGGTCCACATAGGATGTCACCACCACACATCCACCCAGAAAGCAGACCCAAACCCACACTGATCAGGAAGCACGACCAAGGACCAGAAGCCAGACCGGAGCTGCAAAATTAGCCATTTCAAACCCCTCCAATCCATACATACAGCAGACAGACACTATGAAGATGTAGCACGACCACAAACACAAAGCCAAACAACAGCAATGCAGCTCACCAGCTCAAATCCCCCTGCAACTCAGACTAATCTGAGCACAACCAAGCCCCCACCCAAACAGGACACACCCCCATCCAATCAGAGCACAAAAAAAACCCCATCCAATCAGAGCACAGCCAAGCTCCCACCCAATCAGTTCAAACCCCCACTAGCAGTTAAAAAGGAAGAAACAGCTGCAATCACACATTGCTCCCAGAAGCACGAAGCTGAAGCCTGAAGATGACGAATGAGACTTCGTCGAAACGTCGCCAAGACACTTCCAATTTTACACGGGAGAAAACCCGAACAACCAAAGACCTATATATATATATATATACTTATACCTCCTTATATTTCCTCATATATATGTTTATATGCTATATAATCTTTTTGTGTGATGCTTATATATATTGTTATGACAAAATAAAATAAATAAAAATAGATACTTTCAAAGACATTATGTAAGGAATGCTCTACTCCTAATATGGGAAAAAGTAAAAGCAAAAAATTATATGAAAATACCAGTCTGACTTTTCACAGTGGAAGCACTGATGCATTGGGAATCATTGTAATGTATACATTTTAAATGAGAAAGGGGAACCTAAAACTAAACAGGAATTACAAAATCAAGGGGTGCACCTTGCATGGTGGCCATATTTGCAAATACAATCGAGATACAAGAAAGATGTAAAGACGTATAGTCTCTATAAAGAGCCAATAACACTTGATCAGATACTATTAGGAATAGATGAAAAGTTAATAAAGAAAATATATACATATTTATTAAGCCTTAAAATGGAAGATGAACAAGTGAATGAAACAATGATAGCATGGGAAAAATATTTCGGATATACTATAGAACTAGATAAATTTCAAAAACTTTGGGGTTGACAATGGCAACTACATACAAGGAAAACCTGTATAAAATGTTTTATAGGTGGTATTTGCTACTGGCAAGGCTAGCAAAGATATTTAAAAACATGTCCACCAAATGTTGGAAATGCAACCAGTTACCGGGTTTGTACTACCATAAGGCAAAAAAATTTTGGATGAAAATACATACATGGTTAAAGAAAATGATAAAGCAGCATATATATTTAAAGCCAGAAACATTTCTGTTAGGTATTTTGCCAGAAAAATATGTATATTTAACATAACATAACATAACATAACATAACATAACATAACATAACATAACATAACATAACATAACATAACATAACATAACATAACATAACATAACATAACATAACATAACATAACATAACAACAGAGTTGGAAGGGACCTTGGAGACCTTCTAGTCCAACCCCCTGCCCAGGCAGGAAACCCTACACAATCTCAGTCAGATGGTTATCCAACATTTTCTTAAAAATTTCCAGTGTTGGAGCATTCACAACTTCTGCAGGCAAGTCGTTCCACTTATTAATTGTTCTAACTGTTAGGAAATTTCTCCTTAGTTCTAAGTTGCTTCTTTCTTTGATCAGTTTCCACTCATTGCTTCTTGTTCTACCCTCAGGTGCTTTGGAGAACAGCCCGACTCCCTCTTCTTTGTGGCAACCCCTGAGATATTGGAACACAGCTATCATGTCTCCCCTAGTCCTTCTTTTTATTAAACTAGACATACCCAGTTCCTGCAACCGTTCTTCATATGTTTTAGCCTCCAGTCCCCTAATCATCTTTGTTGCTCTTCTCTGCACTCTTTCTAGAGTCTCAACATCTTTTTACATCGTGGCGACCAAAACTGAATGCAATATTCCAAGTGTGGCCTTACCAAGGCATTATAAAGTGGCACTAACACTTCACGTGATCTTGATTCTATCCCTCTGTTTATTCAGCCCAGAACTGTGTTGGCTTTTTAACAGCTGCTGCACACTGCTGGCTCATATCTAAATGGTTATCCACTAGGACTCCAAGATCCCTCTCACAGGTACTACTATTGAGCAAGGTACCACATATACGGTACCAGTGCATTTTGTTTTTGGCCTAAATGTAGAACTTTTTTTCACTGTTGAATTTCATTTTGTTAGATAGCGCCCAATGTTCAAGTCTCTCAAGATCTTTCTGTAACTTGAGCCTATCTTCTGGAGTGTTGGCTATTCCTGCCAGCTTGGTGTCATCTGCAAATTTGATGAGTTCCCATCTATCCCTCGTCCAAGTCATTGATGAAGATGTTGAAGAGTACTGGGCCTAAAACAGAGCCTTGGGGTACTCCACTGCATACTTCCCTCCATGTGGATGTAGTTCCGTTGAGGACTACACGTTGAGTGCGGTTGGTCAGCCAGTTACGAATCCATCTGGTGGTGGTGCTGTCTAACCCACATTTTTCTACTTTATCTAGTAGTAGGTTATGGTCTACTTTATCAAATGCTTTACTGAAGTCCAAGTAAATTATATCGACAGCATTCCTCTGGTCTACTAATTTTGTCATTTTGTCAAAGAATGCGATAAGATTAGTCTGGCATGATCTGTTTTTGACAAACCCATGTTGGCTTTTGGTTATTACTTTGTTTGCTTCTAGGTGTTCGTGATTCGTTGCTTGATTATCTTTTCCAGAATCTTCCTGATATTGAGGTCAGACTGATAGGTCTGTAGTTTCCTGGATCTGTTTTTTCCTTTTTGAAGATGGGAACTACATCAGCTCTTTTCCAGTCCTCTGGCAGCTCCTGTGCTCCAGGATCTTTGAAAGATATAGTTCAGTGGTTCTGAGATCACGTCTGCCAGTTCCTTCAGAACCTTGGGGTGTAATCCATCCGTCCTGGTGATTTGAACTCGTCTAGGGTAGACAGGTGTTCACTTACCATTTTCTTCCCTATTTTAACTTGTGTTTCTAATCTGTTTTTGTAGTGCTGTTTTGATAGGTTGGATTGTTTTTTCCTTTTGTGTAAAGACAGATGCAAAATATGAGTTAAGTAGATCTGCTTTCTCCTGTTGCTTGTCATCTTCTTGCCACTTTCTCCCAGCAATGGGCCAATTGTTTCCTTGACTTTTTCTTGTTTTTAACATGTTGGAAGAAGCTTTTTTGTTATTTTTTACTTTTGTCACTAGCCTTTGTTCATTGTGAGCCTTAGCTTTCCTCACTTCATCTTTACAGGCTCAGGCTATTTGCTGATATTCTGCCTTAGTTATTTGCCCCTCTTTCCACTTTTTATATTTGTCCTTTTTGTCTTTCAATTTGTCAGATAGTTCTTTATGCATCCATCCTGGTTTCTTTTGAGATCTATTATTTTTCTTCTTCATTGGTATTGTGTTAGACTGCGCTTTTATAATCTCACTTTTCAAAATTTCCCAAGCTTCTTGAGTCGTTTTCCCCCTGAGGATTCTCATCCATTGAATCCTTCTCAAGCTCTCTCTAAGTTTATTGAAATTAGCTCTTTTAAAGTCCAAGACTCTAGTTTGACTTTGTTCTACTACTTGTATTTGCTTAATGTCGAATTCCAATATTGTGTGGTCACTTGCCCCCAAGGTTCCTGTAGCTTCAGCACCTTCTATCATTTCATCTCTGTTATTGAGATCTAAGTCCAGTATGGCTGATCCCCTTGTCGCCTTCTCTATTTTTTGGAAACAAAGTTGTCTGCTAGGTTTGTTAGGAACCTGTTGAATCTTCCACTTGGTGCAGAGTTTGTTTCCCAGTTGATGTCAGGGTAGTTAAAATCCCCCATTACTACTGTGATGTGCTTCCTACATACCTTAGTTAGCTGACTAGCAAAAAGTTCATCTACTTCCTCTGTTTGGTTGGGTGGCCTATAGTATAGACCTATGGCAATATCATTTTTCACCCCTTTTATATTGACCCAGATACATTCAAGATGATTTTCATCATTGTTGTGCTCTATTTCTGTAGAGATGTAGTTATTTCTTATATATAGTGCAACTCCACCTCCTCTTTTATTTGGTCTATTTCTTTTAAATAATTTATATCCCTCTAGCTGTATGTTCCATTTGTCAGTTTCATCCCACCAAGTTTCCGTAATGGCAACAATATCATATCTAATATTAATAATATTACATGTTTTGATGCCAGCTAGAATCGTATTTGCACAGCACTGGGAAAAGGAGGAAACTCCTTCAGATGAAAATATAATTAAAAAAATATTAGATTGTGCAGAAATGGATAGGTTAACATTAAAGATAAAGGATAAAGAAGACACAGAATATTTTTAAACTTGGGATTTGTTTTATCAATGGTTAGATAATAAAGGTAGAAATTAGAAGTTGGAAGAATACTACTATATACAGGTAAAGAATATTATTACTACTATTATTGTGTATATGTAAAATGATCCAGATAATACATTGTCTATTAAATACCTATATATAGTATATATGTTAAAGAAAAATGTATAAACAAAGATTAAAAAAATAAATAAAGTACATGCCTTCTTTCAGATTAAATAGTTTCCCAATACATAACTCTGTAACAATCCCTAGTAGACGCGAGGACGATTTAACACTCTTACTTATATTCTACATTTGTTCCTAATGCTGGACTCTTTTCTCATGAGTTTCTGACATTAATTCCCAAGTCTCCTTCTGCATGGAAAC
Source organism: Ahaetulla prasina (assembly GCF_028640845.1). Classification (NCBI taxonomy): domain Eukaryota; kingdom Metazoa; phylum Chordata; class Lepidosauria; order Squamata; family Colubridae; genus Ahaetulla; species Ahaetulla prasina. The sequence goes on along the minus strand of NC_080541.1, from coordinate 96,358,746 downwards.
ACATTTTCAATCAAGTATATCAACATGATAAATTGTATCATGACAAGCAGATTAAAATAGTTCTTTTGGTCTCCACTTCAGCTGGCAGCTTGGGGGTTAATATTACTCAATGTCTATTAACCGAAACAATTGCCTCTTCTGATGGAGCCAAGTTCTAAAGATTAGATCAAAAGTTGATAAGGGTTTTTCAGTCTCCATCTGAAATGTCCCAGTGGGTAACTAAAAAGTGTCTATGAGATGTAGCATCTTACTAAAATTCCAAAAGGAGTAAAATGGTTTAATTAATATTTGTGATTCTTATTTTGAATATGTAGTTCTGATTTTTTTTCTGCATCTCACTGAGAAAGAGAAACAACTTGTAACATAACATGTCTTCATCCTGATGGTTCAAGAAGTGTTCGACAAGAGGAAAAACTGGGTTTAAAAGCATTGAACTCTCATTCAATGGTGATAAAAAGCAAATGCTGCATGGCCATGTTTCAGGGATGATACAGACTCATTCTGGATTATAGTTTTTTCATGTAGAGAGACATGCTGATTTCTAAAACCTTAAAACATTAAGATTTTGTGTGATATAAAAAAAGTATGGGGAGAGGGGGAGAATGAAATCCTTTCTTGATATCACAGAATTCAATATGCTAAGGAGAATGGTTGATAATTATCTATTTTTTCAGTGGAATGTTTTAATTTTCTGGTCCATCAGAAATGTCACACTATATATTTGCCAACTCTGGAAATATATAATGCAGGTATAATTTGACCATGTAATTTTTCATCCTGGCTTCTCTCTACAAAAATGAATATCAACTGGAAAAAATGACTCTATCTCATGAAAGAAGCTGTTAAATTTCAGAAAGCTGTTTTGGGAACTGAAACCCAATCATTTTTAACCAAATGAAAAGAATTGTGGAAGGTTTTTGTTTTTTTGGTTAGGGAAATTTTTGAGGGCTTTTTCCTTTTTCCTTTACTTTCTGTTCTCTTCTGCCACCCACCCACCCCCGGCCCCAGCAATGTGTTATATTAAGCTTCCATGATAATGAATATGTTATGTATTTGAATTCTTGGAGGGAAATTTGGGCAGGAAAATGCATGTTGCTAATTGGCTGGTGCCTCAGCCTGAACAGTATATAAGGAGGACTGTTCTCCTGATTCTTTTGCTGGGTTCTCACAATAAAGTTAAGAGCTGTTGTCACCAATGACTTGTCTCCTACCTCTTCATTTTGCAAACATAACATTGGCGATGAAGGTGGGATTGAGGCTGGCAGAGAGACCTGGAAAAAGAGCTGATTAGGAATTAGCTTCGAACCCAGTCAGTTCTAGGGCGGTTACGATAGGAAAAAGCTGAAAATGTCTAACTACATGCCGCCAGCGCCATTTGACCCAGCCAAAGAGAAATGGGGGTCGTACATGGCTTGATTCGAGTGTTTCCTCGAGGCCAACAATTTCCAGGGCCTCTCGGATAATCAGAAATGGGCATACTTTCTGAGCCACTGTGGGCCGGAGGTTTTTGACCCTGTCGAGTCGCTATTGGAGCCGACACAGTCCATTCAGTGCCCTGGCAAGTTCTGCAAGCAACTTTCTGAGCACACTATGCTCCAGTGCCATCGAAGTTTGTGCAGAGAGATGAATTTCGCCAGAGGATCCAACGCAAAGGCAAGCCAATCAGTGTTTACATGGCTGCCCTGAGAAAATCAGCCACACACTGCGAGTACTGAGACCTTGATGACACGGTCCTAGAGCAACTAATTTGTGGAGTGAGAGACATTCGTTTACAGAGGAAACTTCTTGCCAAAGCAAATTTAACACTCCATGTTGCTCTGGACAAAGGTTGGGCTCACGGACTATCCACCAAAGCTGCCGAGACACTACAGAGACCAACTGCGACCAACAACACATCGAAAACAACACCAGTCCACAGCGAGGAAGCTCAGCCTGAGAGTGATGGTGAGGTCGAGGAAGAAGTCTTCAAAATTGAAAAGCCAGAACAAAACGACAGAGATGGCTGTGCCAGTTGTAGGGGCATCCATCAGAGACAAGTTTTAAAGATGTTTAGAATTACTTCATTTAATTACAGCCACTAGACTTTTCTGCATACATAATTCGCAAAGGTGAATTCATACTTTACATTAAACTTTTTTTTTTCTGTAAGAGCTTGGGAATTATTGCAATAAGAGGTATAAGGAATATTTTGTAGGACTGTCCTGTTAAATTTACTGGGTACAAAAATACACTTTAGGTGGTTTTTCTCTCTCTTACAACTTTCATTCTTCTTTTAAAAAAGAAGTGTCCATTAGACATGTAGCTTGTGGATTTTCTTTGCATTTTTATTGTAAAATGTCAAGATACTGTGGCAATTGGCAATGCAAAAAGCAAAATAAATAAATAAATAAATAAACATTTCAGCTGAGACTGCAGCTAGAAAACAGCAGATGTTCACATCCAAATCAATTGCTTTTTAAAGTCATATTAAGAAATAAACTTCCACAATGCTTTTGAAAAGAGAGAAAACAAAATAAATGGCATAGCTACCATTTGAGGGTTGATTTATTTCCCTTATGCCTTCTCCTTGACAACTGTAGTTTGTTCATCCTTTTTTTTCAGACTGCACATTTTCTAGCTAATAGAAATCATGATAATATGCCTCCTCCCTTTATCAGAAGACAATGTCTTTTTAAGAAAGAGAAGGAAAGAGAAACAAAGAAAAATGCTAATATTTCATATAACATTTTTAAAAAATCACCAAAAGGCTGATGACTGAAAAAAAATGATTTATAAAAGAGCCCCAGTCTAAGATTTGGTTATTCTTGTCATACTGGCTTCATAAGGAAAAGGCAGAGAGTAATATAGAAAAGTCATGCACTGAGAGAGATAGTTGTGATGAAATATGACTGATATAAAACCTACTGTTGAAGTTAACAATTGTGTGAGTAATGTATTTGCTCTATACTGCATATTGTCCCTTACTATAGTAATTTTTCTTTCCTTTTCACGACTTCTTCCCTGTTTTACTTTGCAGTGGCTGACTGACAAGCCTAAAAAATCTGAAGCTGTATTACAACTTCAGAGAAGATGCAGGCTGTTAGAAATTGAGGTTGTCAGAAAGACAGAATAGGAAAAGTATAAATATAATCCTAAACAGCAAACTCACAGTTAGGTTTCACAGGGTTGTAGAATATACTAGTTTATATCAGTGCCATTCACTTTAAGCCTAATTTTGTGCATATTATATATATTCAGGTCTTTTCCTGTGTAAGGTTGAGAGTATCTTGGTGACATTTCGATGAGGTCTCACTCGTTATCTTCAGGCTGGTGCTTATGGCTTTAAATACAACCATCATCCAGAAGCCAGACCACATTGGCACCACCGGCTGCTGCGCCTCCCTCTGATCCCCACACAAAGCAAACTGACACACACCATGAACACATGACAAGACCTCAAACTCAGAGCCAAACCAAAACCTGGGATGTTGCATCACAGCCATCTACTCAGGACATTACATCACAGAACTCAAGAGGTCACAACACCAAAACTCAGGATGTTACAGCACAAGACTCAGGAGGTCACATTACCAGAACTCAGGATGTTTCCACTCAACCCATAACCCAGGTCATTACAACACAAAAGACTAATGGTCACACAACTAGGACCACACCCATGCAGGATGCTACGAAACAGCCGACTAATCTGCAAACATCCACCCAACCTATCAGTCAAGATGCAACCACACAGCCAACCAACCCACTTACAGCAACAAAGCCAACACTCCACACCTCCTCACCAGTATTTATAGAGAGATGGCAGCTCTGACCACGCTTTTCTCCCACAAGCAAGAAGCTGTAAGCACCAGCCTGAAAATGACGACTGAGACCTTGTCGAAACGTTGCCAAGATACTCTCAACCTTACATGGGAAAAGACCCAAATACGCCAAGACCTACATACCTATACCCGTGAAAACCTACAAAAATATGTATGTATGTATGTATGTATGTATGTATGTATGTATGTATGTATGTATGTAGAACCTGTGGACCTTTAGAAGTTGCTGAACCATTAAGTCCCAGAGAACTCATCATTGAGCATGATAGATTGAGTTGCTGGGAATTACAATTCAGCAACATCTAGACCACTACAGATTCTCCCCTCTTTCCTTTATTAAAATGTATTTTCATAGACATTATAGGCATTCCAGGAAGTGTGCCAGTTAGAGAGAACATCTATAAATTGAATTTATTTAAAATAACAAAGAAGAACATCCTTCAGTTATCTTCTAGCATGAACTAAACAAATATTACCCTGTAACCTGCTGCTAGTTTTGCTAAATTATCACCCTCTCCCTTTTCCCTGCCTCCTCTATTATGGCACATTATTTATTTATTTTCATTGTTATTATGGCCACAAGCATAATCCATCAACATTTTGGAACAGACTCCTTTGCCTGCAGAAAATCCCACTTGCAATCTTCTATGGAGATTCTCAGCAATCCTGCTCATGAAGAAGTTCTTAGATGAGAAGCGAAACGTCTTCAAAGAAAAATAAGAAAGTCCAGTTGCCTCTTGAAAAGCATCTTTGGGACTCCCAATTGCAATCCCTAATGTCTCCAGTTAAAAATATCAGGGGTAATGTCAAAGCACACAAAGGAATCCCAGATTGCTTCTGATCAGAATAGACAATACTGAACTAAGAAAGCCAATAGTATGTCTCATGATAAAGCAGTTCCCTGAGCTCAGATGCATAGTTGAATATGGCACTAGTTCTAAAGTTAGGAACACTCTTTATGCAACACTTAAAAAAACAAAACAGAAAAGTGCTCCTTGTGTAGTCAACATATTATATAATAATAGTAATAGCATGTAGTGCTTTACAGCACTCTCTGGGTGATTTACAATGTTGAACATTATTTACATATTTCCCCCAACAATCCGGATTCTCCTTTTATTGATCTCAGAAGGATGGAAGACTGAGTCAACCTTGAGCCCTGTCAAGATTGAACTCCAGGCTATGTACAGAGTTTGCCTGCAATACTCCATTCTAACCTCTGTAACACTAGGGCTCATGATGCTCTTTATATATGAAGCATAGTTTTCCTGAAAATATTTGGTCCCCAAAACCTCTGCTATTGAGCCAATAGATAAGAAAATAGCAGCTCATCACATTTATGACAAACTGTCAAAGACGTAAATAGTCTTTGTATTAAATGGGCTATTTAAATCTAAAGTTTGTTATGGTATATGTTAAGGAACACAGTTTATAGCATGTGAAATCAAAGTCTCCTGAAAAGAATACATGTGAATGGGTGTATATATTTCCTGTATTCCTTGCCTTTTAAAAAATAATTGCTGTGCCACAATCTTACTTCATAGAATAAATTCAATGTATGATTCATCTACCCATGATGCTATTTTGTTATCAGTGAAATATATCATGTGGGAAAAAAAATCATTGTTTTGATAGATTCAAGGAGGGAGGGAAGTGTTCATGTTTGTTTTTTAAATTAAGGAATTTATGTGAAGACAGGGTCCTGGCCACCAAATGACCCAAAGATGGAGCCAGGATTTCAGATAGCAATAGCACTTTACAGGGCTTTACAGCCCTCTCTAAGTGGTTTACAGAGTCAGCATATTGCCCCAACAATCTGGCTCTTCATTTTACCCACTTCGGAAGAATGGAAGGTTGAGTCAACCTTGGTGAGATTTGAAACGCCAAATTGCAGTCAGCCAGCAGTCAGCAGAAGCAGCCTGCAGTACTGCACTCTAACCACTGCGCCGCTGTGGCTCATGATAGCTTAGTACTATCCACACCTATTGCTCTCAAGGCAATTTGGGATCTGCTGTATACATAATGACTGAAACAGCTGTAATAATTCCTGATGACCCCAAAGAAGTTACATAAAGGAAGCCCGATCGTTTTAACATGGGATTACAATTTTCAACTGCTTTTTATATCATCTCTGATTTCATGCTATCTTTAGGCTATCACTAATTGAAAAGCATATCCATTAAAATTGTATAGGTTCAGAACCATTTTCCAAATGGACTGTTCACAGGGAATACATAAAGAGGTTATTTGATCTAGCACATCTGCACATGAAATACTTATATTTAATAGGGTCCCCAACCCCCAGGTGATGGTCTTGAGCCAAATGGAACCAGGCAGCAGAAGTGATGGGTGTGCACCAGGGGCGGGTTTCAAAATCCATCGCTACTGGTTCACTCGTGGGCATGGGTGACGCTTTTGTGCATGTGTAGAAACTATGTGCATGTGCAGAAGCATCCGGGAGGGTGGGTGGAGCCTCCTGCTGCCGCTGCTACCAGTTCACCTGATCCAGGGCAAACTGGGAGCAACCCACCACTGGTGTGCGCACATTCCCTCTTGCGCAAGCAACAGGCAAGTACAATGGAGCTGTGTGTGTGCACATGCCCACCGCTCAGATGGAACCATCCCCTCTCCTGCCCCGTCAGTCCACAAAAGCAGAAAGATTGGGGAACTCTGATTTATAACATTGTCCTAGAAGTGATTCTGAATTTTGCTTGACGTACAACGCTCTGTAAATGCTGTCTTAACAAATATATAAAACTAGTTGTCAAACAGTGCAATACTTGTATAAAAACATAGACGTGCTTGATTGTTCATGGCATATAATATTGAAGCAAGCAATTAGGACATCAAACGATTTATAATTCATATTTACAGGGGGAAAGTAGAGAGCCATCTGCGGTGTCTGCATTTTAAAAATAAATAAAAGACTTGCACTAAGCATTTTTAACAGTTGGAAGGGGAAAGCTAACAATTTCTGAATATTTCATCTTACAAAATGATAAAGCTCCCTCATTAATATTCATTAAGATAATGAAACACAGACACAGGCACCTGCAGTTTTCTGTTTGCCTGCTTGGTTAATGGTATTTGTTCACAAATAATGGAATTTACAATGAATGAAATAGCCATCATTTGCTTGCGTTCTAACTTTTAGTGTGAATGTAAATGTAATGAAGCACATTTAAAATAGTGAGTAAGCACTCCAAAATATTAACATTATTAAATATTAAGTTATTTAATTAAGTCACATTCTTTGCCTTATCTAATCCCCCCCCCGTGCATGTGCAGCAGAGACCTGACGACCAGCTGGCTGGTGGGAGGTGCGCACGCATGCATGGCATAGTTGAATTGGGGCGATGGCTCACATGCCCACAGAGGGGGTGCTGTGTGCCACCTGTGGTACGTGTGCCATAGTTTGCCATCACAGGGATAGGTTATCTAGAACAGATTGGTGTTGATTGCAGGGTTGATAATTTATTATGATTATGTTCTGCTGTTTTATTTGCATTGTATTTATAGTTGTTTTTTTTTAATATGGTCAGAAAATGTATTGTTGTAAGCGTTTATCTTTTGTATTTATAACCCCCCATTCCATAAATATTGCCATGGCAGCTTAACACCAAACACAACAATGGAAAAGTAACGTAAGAAATTATATAACAACAGTGAAAGTCAAGGAAGCATCAAGATATAAGTAAAATTTTGATGTAATTAAAATGCAGGAAAGACTAAAATGTTGCTGTGTAAATCAAAGACTCCTTATTTGGATGGCCTGTTTGAGTCATCAAGAGTCTTATCAAGAACTTAATTATTCTATGAGACACCAGCATCACTGTTGGTGTACAGTAATAGATTGTGTATCTCTACAGTGATCAGTGAGTGTTTCATTAGGATTATTGCTGAACAAGAAGCTATTATTATTAAACAAGCTTTGTACACATACTTTTCAAGTAATCTGGTCAGCCTAAGCAGTGATTGCACATGTGTAGAATTTCATTATCTCCTACAGAAAAAGAATGTCTAGGGCAAATGATACTTGATTTGCAAATTAGCATTATGAGCTGAACACATTTGTGTTTTTAATTAGACAGTAATAAACTCTAGCTTCTACATTTTCCATTATGGTTGAAGCATAGGAGAGCAATCAATTCTATTTAGAAGCTAGAAGATAAATCTCAACCTTCTCCATCAGTAGATCATTGATTAGTATTTTTCTATTTTTTTCTGGATGTTTGCTTGGTGCAAAGCTCTTAATTTGATATAACAAGGCAATTTATATATTCAAATGAAATAGTATGCATTGAACACTGAAGGTCTGTGTTAAATGAAACAAACACACACATTTGCAACAGGAGAACCTCAATTTTCTTTTCTTTTGAACTAAAGAGTGCAAAGCTGAAGAAAACGGTTTCTGACTTAGAATTACATTGCTCAACGTATTTCAATGATTGCTTCATCCTAGGTGCCCTATAATGGCCCCTAAGATGTTCTGTGGAATCTTTAAAGACAAAAGAGGATGTGGAGGGGCTTTTTGGCTTCCATCAAATCCCTGTACAGATTCACTTCCCTTATAACTTGAGATTTAGGGCTCAGAGTTCAGTTATGAAATGATAGGATAGAGATGACCTTGTAGTACATCTAAAAGAAGTTTATTACTGCTTTACATCATATAAAAGGATACAACAGAGATGTTTTTTGGGTGCCTAAGACATGAAACTAGAGCTTAAGTGTATGATCATCAACTATATATAGCAATTCTCTTTCTTAGATGACCTTGTGGCCCTTCCCTAATCAGGTAGTCCATACTGTTGTTTTTCTCTAGGAGGCCAGACATCTTCTTGCCCTTCTCTTCCCAACTGAGTAAAGATGAAGTCTTTACTATAAAGTCTTATATAGAGAGTTTCTCAAGTGTTTTTGTTGTTTTTGTTGCACCTATGAAATAATTTCCACAGTTTTCTATTCATTGTGCCCTTGGCAAAACATCCTTCTTCAGATAACCAGAATGGCTTCCTATCCTACTTGAAACTTCATGGGAAAAACCTTCGGAGAATTAAAGAAGTATGAAATGATTGTGCCAGTTCTACCAATAGAAACATAAACTGATTTGATCTGCAAAATCTGTATTCGCCTTGTAGAAAGTAACAACAGACCAAAAGAAAAAAAAATGTTGGCAAAGTTGTATTTGGCAGGACGATTCAGTTTTATACTATTGCAAGCAAATTCAATTTCAAACTATGTTTTTTCTTGATTAATACTCTAATGTCTTTATTAACACCTTATATTGCTTTTCTGAGTGTATCTTATTTCAGTGTGTATCTTATTTGTCTCCTTATACAGTTTGTAGTCTTACTAAGTTTATTGTTGTGTAGTGTACTTACTGTTAAATTGCTTTTTCCTTTCATAATTCAGCTGTTATAATTTTTCTATCACTGCGGTAATTGTATATTCTGTTTATGGGAGGGAGTTGCTGTAAACATTTTAATAAAAAAAAGTTTTAACACACAACAAATAGAAGAGGAAGAATGTAAGCTATATGCTGTGATAAAAGTTCAAATTGGTTAGAAAATTGGAGCAGATTTAGTAAAAAGTAATGCTGGATTATTTTTATCCTTTTCTGTCTTTGAATTTCATTTATCATAAATAAAGGGGTTTTCTACTTATAACACTCTTTCTAATAAACATAAATGAGATATGACCAACACTTGTCTCCATGTATGCCAGCTCTTCTGTTTTTCCTTTTTAACATTCATGATAAGCCACAAATGCATCAGTTAACCATAATTTTCCATATGATTCATACTGGAAACTCTGCTATATATTGCGATTTCACTATACTTCCCAGTTCAAATGTAGGGAATAAATTGAGGATTTATGGAGTTAATTGAGAAGAGCCCACCCTGTTTGGAAATATATATTTAATTGAAAGGTTTGTCCTTTTAAAGCATTCCTTAAAATACTGTAAAGCTAAATAAGTTAAAATATTAAGTTTGGTACTTCACAGTTTAGTCAACTAAACTGTGAAGAGATAAAAAACAATGCAAACTAGAACAGAGATTCCCAATTATAACTATTAAAGACTAAAAATAAGTTATTAAGCTTATGGGCTGGAGCAAGATTCTACAATTTTTCCTAGGAAATTCTTCTACTGAAAAAAATAAATAAATTCCAAGTTACCAAATTCTATTATACTATGGTTGCCTTCAAAAGCCAACAGGTTTAAATAAATTATGTTGTTTAGATCAAAATGACAGCCCCTTATTGATAGATGTTACTGTGTTATTCATTACTACGTTGTTGTTTGAAATATATATCTATTTGTATGCCCTAACTTTACCAATTTTATCATATTTTATTTATCCATATATTAAATTATTGTATTTTATTCCAATTTCATTTTAAATCATATTTTATTCCAATTTCATTTTAAATTGCATTTTATCCAATTCCATTTTAAATTGTTTTTATCAGATTTTAGTAATAATTTGTGTCTGGAACTCTGCACTTTGATATGGCCCAAGGGTTAATCAATAAAGTAAACTCAATAAAGAACTCAATTTGATCCTGTTTAATATGAATGTATTTTTGATCTACTATATAAATAAATATGTTGACATAACATTTCTATAGATCCAATTAGTTGAGGTCTGTAATTGTTCTGTTTGCGAACAATACGAGGGTCTGAGGCTTGGCTTAAAAACTGCTTTATTAACAACTCTCAACAACTTCTCACTGGAGGCAATAACTGGAACGCCACGCTGGGCTCGGCAGCTGCTTAAGTGTAGCTCGCTAACAAGCTGCGGAACCAATCAACCAACCCCCTTTTCCAGCTCTTTACGCTAGCCGTGCTTTAACCAATCAGCAACGGCTAGCAACAGGCATTCTCTCCTCGGGTCGCATTCCCGAGGACACAACACCCTTCACCCTCTGGATGGCACATGCATAATCTGCGAGATATGCCGGGCGCCGTCGGCTCCGCCCCGATTGTCTTAGTTCTTGAATCGGTGGCGCTGGAGTGGGAGGAGCCAGACTGCCATCCTGCTCCGAGGGCGGAGAGTGCACATCTGGATCGAGAAAAGGCCCTGGCGACGCTGCAGCAACGGGAACCACAGGTAAGGCAGCCGGTGAGACCGCTTCGGGGGTTGAAGTACGTGGTGTGTCTGGCTGGGCCACCAGACCCTCGAAGCAATGGTCAGGTGTTAAAACAGCGATGCTTTGCTCAGGGCATGGATCAGCCGGCCCTGCGATTCTTCGGCGCAGCTGATTTATATGTCGGCGCCACTGGTGTCCATCTCCCAGTTGGACCCTATAAGAATAGGGTCCGGTTATTTGAATAATAGTGCCGGGGAGCCACCGGGTGTCAGCCCCGAAGTTTTCTGCGTAGACCAGGTCCCCCACCCTAAAATTCCTATAGTTGGAATCTGTGCATCTGGGTATATCTGGAGTAAAACTCGGATGCAAACGATCTAGAGTGGTTCGTAAGCGCCGACCCATCAACATCTCAGCCGGGCTACGATTAGTATCTGGGCATGGGGTTGAATGTTGTGCCAATAAATATTGGCAGATCTTGTGATGCCAGTTGGAGGGGCCCAGGCGACTTAATGCTTCTTTAGCTGCCCTAACGGCCCTTTCCGCCCGGCCATTCCCCGCCGGGTGGAAAGGAGCCGTGGGGGCATGGCGGATGCCCAGCCGTGCCATAAACTGCTGAAAATAGGCCGATGTAAATTGGGCCCCATTGTCAGTGACAATGACGTCGGGAAGTCCATGGGTGGCAAACAGGGTTTCCAGGACCCTGACGACGGCTCCAGCCGTGGGGGAAGGTGTCAATGCAATATCAACCCACTTCGAATAGGCGTCGACTAGAATTAGAAAGGTTTGGCCCAAAAAAGGTCCAGCGAAGTCCACATGGACTCGCGCCCAAGGGTTTCTGGGATTCTCCCAGTTCCTGACGGGGGCAGCGGCTGGCGCTGATCTAGAGGCTTGGCACTGGGGGCAATTTGCCACCCAGGCCTCGATCTCCTGATCCATCCCCGGCCACCAAACGTAACTGCGCCCTAAGGCTTTCATTCTTACCATTCCTGGGTGGGCGTCATGCAAACAACTCAAGATACGCTTACGCAAGTCGGGGGGTACTACTACCCTATTCCCCCACAACAGGCACCCCTTAAGGACCGATAGTTCATGCTGCCGGCGGGAGTATGGAAGGAATTCAGAAGCTAGTGATCCCCGCGGCCAACCCCTTTTCACCCAATCGATGATTTTAGACAGAAATGGGTCCTTAGCAGACAAACTCTCGATATCAACAGCAGAAACAGGAACGTCCCAGTCCTCAACAAGAAGGACAGCGGACGTCGGGGCTGGGTCGGCCTCCGTTATAGGTAAAGGGCAGCGACTAAGCGCGTCCGCATGCCCTATAAATTTCCCGGGCTTATACAACAGTTGGTAAGAATAGGCGGCAAGGAATTCCACCCAGCGGGACATGCGTGGGGATAGAATTTGGGGGGTTTGGCGGTCGCCTGCCAGCAACCCCAACAATGGTTTATGGTCGGTTACAAGATAAAAAAACCGACCATAAAGGTAATCATGGAATCTTCTGATTCCAGCTACTGCGGCTAAGGCCTCCCGATCAAGTTGGCTATAGTTTCGTTCGGGAGGGGATAAGGTGCGTGAATAGAAAGCGATAGGAGCTTCGGAGCCATCAGGAAGAAGGTGGCTCAGAACGGCACCCACGCCATAGGGAGAGGCATCACACGTTAATGACAGTGGCAGACAGGGATCATACTGCACTAAGACAGCCGCCGACGTAAGGGCATCTTTGACAGCCCGAAACGAGGCGGCCGCAGCATGGTCCCATCACCATGGGGCTTTAGAATCTAACAGCCTATGCAAGGGCTCGGCTAACGTGGCCTTATGGGGCACAAAGATGGCATAAAAATTAAGGAGTCCCAAAAAAGCTTGAAGCTTCGCCTTATTTGCAGGCATCGGGGCATTCCTAATCGCCTCTACTTTGGAGGGCGCAGGGTGGATTCCTGAAGAATCCACCAAAATCCCAAGAATTCTACCGGAACCCCAATACAGCACTTCTCTTTTTAACTTTAAGCCCGCAGTCCGAAACCGCTAAGGACGGCTCAACGTTCGACGAGTTCTGACCTATCCCTGGCGGAGATCAGAACGTCGTCAAATAGGGTACAACCCTGAATACCGTGGAGCAATCGCTCCATCAAGCCTTGGAATAGCCCGGGGGCTATACTGACCCCGAACTGCAGGCGGTTACACTTAAAGGCACCCCGGTGGGTGACAATCGCCTGGGCCATGGCGGTCGCTTCATCCACCGGGAGTTGCTGATACGCCTGGGCGAGATCTAATTTAGCAAATATTCTGCCTTGCCCCAATGAGTGAAGGAGATGTTGTACAACTGGGACCGGATAAGGATTATCCTGCAGGGCTCTATTTATGGTGCATTTGTAGTCGGCACAGATCCTAATGGATCCGTCCGGCTTTAATGGAATCACAATGGGGGTTTCCCAATTAGAATGGTCTATAGGTTCAAGGACTCCTTGAGAAATAAGTTTATCTAGCTCTTTGTCTACCCTGGGACGGAGCGCTAGGGGAACCCGTCGGGGCTTAAGGCGCCTGGGAGCTATCTGAGGGTCCAAATTAAAAGCAATAGGGCGACCAGTGTACTTGCCCAAACTACCGTCAAATACATCCCCAAACTCTGAAAATAGATTGTCTGGAGTATCTAGGACATTAGCATGGACTCCGGACACTTCAAGATGTAAAGCAGCAAACCAGTCCAGCCCTAACAGACTTGGGAGGTTATCCTGACTACAATGAGAGGTAATTTCCCAAGAAGGACCCATAGGCGACCGAAAACCCCACATCCCACAGTAGGAATTTGTCGGCCCTGATAGTCCCTTAAAGAGATCTGACAGGGCTGAAGGCAGCGTTAGAGATGTGGGGCATCAACTTCTGCAGCATCGCCACGCGATAAGTGATCTAGAGGAGCCGGTGTCAATCTCCATTGAAATTGGTACATCTTCTAGAAGAACTCTGAGGAAGATCTTTTGGGCAGGAATACTGGAAGAGGCGTGGTTGACGTCAATCGTTGCAACATCGTAGCCCTTGGAGGCAGGTTGGCGTTCGTCACGGCGACTCGGCATTCGTCTTACATCACGCCTCGGTTCAAACGGGGTCAAATATGTGGTTGGAGCTGGAAGTAGGGCCCGGCAGACTCTCGATAGGTGACCCATTCAGCCACACCGGCGACAAATCGCGGTTTTAAATCTGCAGCTCGAGCGGTTGTGGTTTCCCCCGCACCCGAGGCACATCTCTGGTTTTCCCCTCCCCTCGCGATTGCACTCATTTCTTCGTGCTGCATTGAGGCGGCGCACAGCTTCATCAGCAGGGAACGGCGTGTCCCCATCTGCATCTTCATGGTGGACTGATAGTGGCTTGACGGCAGCAGCCGCAGCGGCTCCAACATGGAACCGCTGAATCTCTGCTGACGACCGTTCCGACATTTCAGAAGCTCGCGCCTCCTCAATAGCCCCCTGGAGTGTCACTTCAGAGCGGGCCAGTAGGCGGCGCTGCAACCGCAAGTCCTTGACCCCTGTAACTAGTTGGTCTAGCAACATGTCTTCCAAATCAGTGAACTCGCACTGTAGTGCAGCATCGTGAAGGGACGCCATAAAATCATTGATAGACTCGCCCTCGCCCTGAAACCGCTGTCTAAAAAGATGTCGTCTGGCCACACGGGAAGGTTTCGGGGAATAGTGGGCCTGTAGTTTCTCCAATAGTATGTCCCAAGGAACGGATGACACTGCTTGTGGGGCGGTAAGAGCCCGAGCCGTCGCAAAGACGTGACGGCCACAAAAACTAAGGAAGTAACCACGCTTCCTAGCGCTCGAGATATCAGATAAATTGTTCGCCTGCAGGAAGCATTCGAAACGTTCTAAATACGCTTCCCAGACTTCATTAGCAGGCTCAAAAGGAGAGAAGGTTGAAATAGCGGTTGACATTTAGAAAAAAAATTTTTTTGCTCCTACCGCTAATACGGAAACCGTCGCCTCACGTAGAGTTCCACTCCTCGTCGCCAGTGTTCTGTTTGCGAACAATACGAGGGTCCGAGGCTTGGCTTAAAAACTGCTTTATTAACAACTCTCAACAACTTCTCACTGGAGGCAATAACTGGAATGCCACACTGGGCTCGGCAGCTGCTTAAGTGTAGCTCGCTAACAAGCTGCGGAACCAATCAACCAACCCCCTTTTCCGGCTCTTTACGCTAGCCGTGCTTTAACCAATCAGCAACGGCTAGCAACAGGCATTCTCTCCTCGGGTCGCATTCCCGAGGACACAACAGTAATAGTATGAAAGAATGAACTTGGGAGATGGGGAAGAGCTGCAGCTAGGAGAACAGTTGAATAAGAGGCAGCTTAGCCCTCAACAGGAATGTCGACATGGCAAACATTCAGAAGGGACCCTCACTAGTACCTTGGATTTTAAAGGAGATGGGGGAGAAACATACTTTCAGATTGATAAGATTCTGTTAATGTACTTTGCAAGTAGTTCATCTGGTTGTGCTTCCTCTGTACAGTATCTCACAAGGCTGACAAGTTCCAATCAATAGAATAGAATTTTATTGGCCAAGTGTGATTGGACACACAAGGAATTTGTCTTGGTGCATATGCTCTCAGCGTACATAAAAGAAAAGATACGTTCATCAAGAATCATAAGTTATAAATCATAAGATTCATAAGAATTAAATGTGAAAGAATGTTCCAGGAGATAAAGTATGTTAATCCTGAGTACATCTCTGCATTAAACAATATTGAATGTAGGGATGTCCTTAAGGGCTGAGTCAGATTATCCTTCAAGATCCTTTAGCTACCTTTAGCTACCTTTATCCTTTAGATAACATTCTACTGTATACAATTTTCTGCACAGTTTAAGGATGTAGATACAATGAAGTTTGTTTACAGAGACAACCAGGCCTTTCACTTATTTATTTATTTATTTATTTATTTATTTATTTATTTATTTATTTATTTATTTATTTATTTATTTATTTATTTATTTCAATTTTTATACCGCCCTTCTCCCGAAGGACTCAGGGCGGTGTACAGCCTAGTAAAAATACAATGTATAAACATTAAAAAGAAATTAAAAAGAACTATTATAACATGGCCAAAATTTTTAAAACCATTTAAAATCATAAGACATAAATACCCCAATAAAATATCAATCCAGTCCCGCTTGAATAAATAAGTGCGTTTTCAGCTCACGGCGGCCATGACCATGCTTGATTAATTTTTTAAAAACATGTTGTTGCATTCCCAAACTAATACTTTAATTTCAAATAAGAATTTTCATCCCTGAAGTAAAAATTAAAAGGCAAGCTAACATCTTTTCTTTTAATAAATTCTGCACACATGTAACCAGAACTGCTGTGGAATCAATTATTTCAAATGCAGTCTAGAATGGATTGGATTAGACTTAAAGGAACATTTTCAGAACTGAACTCCTGCTAGCTGTGTGTGTCATCCATCCAAAAGCATGGGAAACAGAGAGGAATCTAAAATCCATTAGCTGGCTACTTCCTAGTATTCAGGAATTATGTTCAAATGCCATAAACATTATAGGATTTGAACCTGAACAATATCTGCTACATGATGTTTCAGCAGTACACAGAATTAAAACGTCCATCAGAGAACAAACTGCAATAGATCCTTGTTATTACTAAAAAAATTGATTTTTAGGAAACCTAGGAAAACAGTACTTTTGTGTTCTCATTTTTATCAATAGCTGTACTGTCAGGGAAGAAATTGGGTCAGGCATTTTATTTATATAGGAGTCATGGCAAAGTTAAGGCTCTCAACAGTATAATGGAGTGAACAGAACCAAGCTGAAGGTGAACTGTTGAAGACTGAGTCTGTTTTCAAATAAGAAATCACTGGATGATTTGGGCCTTAGGTCAATCAACCTTTTGGCCTAACTTCTCTTCCAGAACAGATGGATGAGAGAACAGGAGAAATATTTCAACCTGGCTTGCTTGGATGAGGGACAGGATTCCTTCAAGTCTGACTGATTTGCAAATAAGCTGAGCATGATATTTATTTATTTTGTTACCAACAATTATATATTGCTTACTTGCACGACACTTTAGGTGATAGATGTTAAAATGAGTTAGACAAAAGATTGGGATTCTCACATTGGGGAAGGTGGCACATTTTTTTACAGTGCATGTTGAGAGATGGCTAAACTTGCAGTATGCAGGTTAAGGTTATAGGTAATGACTTTCACCCCTTGTCTCTGGAGAGTTTATAGAAGGGGTATACTAGAAAATTACACATTTTTATCTATGGCTTTGATTTTCTAGACTTTCAGAATAGAAAATATTATGTTGACTAGTAGAAAAATGCTACAGATATAGTCTAAATCAAGATGTTATTATGAAATATGCACATCTTTTCATAAATTGTGTTTCCAATGAAATCATCAGTTTGAATCACTAGCAATGCAAATTTATTTATATTTCAGAAGGTAGTAGTAGCCAAATGTTTGAGAATCTGTTAGATCCAAGCATATTTTATTTAATCAGTTGTAAACAGACACAAATATATTTATAACTATTTTACATTCAATTACTTAGTATCTATCTACCATAGAAGTCTTTTTCTAGCCCTGTTGTGCTCCCTACAAGTAATTGACAAAAATGCAGATTTTGCCTTTTATCTGTCAGGAATGAAAAAAAGAGAAAATTTATTTGTTTGTTTGTTTATTTATTTATTTATTTCTGATCAATTATGTAATGTATTTTGAACTTCGAGAGGGAATTTTGGGCGGGAAAATTACACGTTGCTGATTGGTTGAAGCCTCAGCCAAAAGAGTATTTAAAGAGGGGTTTTTGCCGGTTGTCTTTCACTGGGTCACAATAAACTAAAGAGCTGTTGCCACTCGTTGGTCTCCTGCCTCTTCATTGCCCGAACTTAACATTGGCGACGAAGGTGGGATGTTGAGGCAGTGAGATCAAAAGAAAGAGCTGAAGGAACCAGGAATTCCTTAACCCAGCCAGTTTGCGAAGGCGGAAAATAGCGATGTCCAGCTACACGCCGCCAGCGCCATTTGACCCAGCCAAGGAAAAATGGGGGTCGTACATGGCTCGTTTCGAGTGTTTCCTCGAAGTGAACGAACTACAGGGAGTCTCGGACAATCGGAAGCGAGCATACTTCCTGAGCCACTGCGGTCCAGAGGTCTTTGATATGGCGGAGTCACTCTCAGAACCAACGCCGGTACAATCGGTACCGTGGCAGACACTACAAACAACACTTCGAGCGCACTACGCACCGGTACCCTCAAAGTTCGTCCAACGTTTCGAATTGAGGCAACGGGTACAGCGAGAAGGCGAATCAATAAGTGTGTACATGGCCGCATTGAGGAAAGCCGCAAACCACTGCGAGTACAGAGATTTGGAGGACTCCTTACTCGAACAGCTCATTTGTGGGGTCAGAGACATCAGACTACAAAGGCGGCTGCTGTCTAAAAGCAACCTGACTCTAGCGATAGCCCTGGACGAAGCCAGAGCTCATGAGATGTCCACCAAGGCGGCGGAGACCTTGCAAAAGCCAAACGCGCAGGGTGCCGGGACAAAGACTACACCGGTCCACAGCGAGGAAGTCCAGGCCGAATCGGAAGGTGAGGAAGAGGAAGAGGTGTTCCACACCGGGAGGCTGGAGAGAGGTGACCGGGACGAATGTGTGAGTTGTGGGGGGCAACACCAACGGCAAAACTGCAGATTCAAGGATGCAGTTTGTCGGCGGTGTGAAAAAAAAGGACACATAGCTCGGGCCTGCCGAGCCCCCCAACCTTCCCGCCAAAAATTCAAACCGACCAATCAGAGTGCGGGAGCAGCGAAGCGGCCAGGGATTGGTTCGTTTAAAAAGGGCGCAAAGTTAAACCAGACCACTGTGAGAGTGGGCCACACATCGACACGACTAGAGAAGAAGATATTTACCCAAGTCTACGTTGAAGGGGTGCCGTGTCCCATGGAAGTAGACACTGGGTCGTCAATCACAATTATGTCCTGGGACACCATCGTGAGAGACTTGCCAGCGATCGCTAAATGTCAGCTACAAACCCAGAAGCTGAAGGTGCAGGACTACCAGGGGAATCGGATCCCTGTTCGAGGAGCTACAGCCATCCAATTCAAATATGGACAATTCACAAAGACCCTGCCGATCACCATAGTAAACGGAACTCTACCGAGTTTGCTAGGGTTGGACTGGTTCCGAGCTTTGGGTATGGGAGTGACCGGGGTCCACAGGAGCGACGTCATCCTCAGAGACGAACTACTGAAGGAGTTCGAGGACGTATTCAAGGATTGCCTGGGCAAGTACGTGGGGACCCCTATTTCTTTCAACCTCGACCCCCAAGTCGCCCCTATCCGGTTAAAGGCTAGGAGGGTCCCATTCGCCCTAAAACCTAAAATTGACCGAGAATTGGACAAGTTAGTAAGCCAGGGAATATTAGTCCCCGTCGACCATGCAAAATGGGAGACACCCATAGTAACCCCAGTCAAACCGGACGGTTCGGTCCGAATTTGCGCTGACTACAAAGCAACGCTTAACAAAGCATTGCAGAAAAGTGCATACCCCGTTCCAGTGGTGCAACATTTGCTACACTCATTAGGGCAAGGGCAGGTCTTCGCCAAACTCGATTTGGCCCAAGCCTACCAGCAGCTACCTGTAGATAGCAGCACAGCTGAGGCGCAGACAATTGTCACGCACCGTGGGGCTTTCAAATGTACGCGACTCCAGTTCAGAGTTAGCGTGGCCCCAGGGCTCTTCCAGAACCTAATGGAGCGATTATTACAGGGCCTGCCAGGAGTGGTACCATACTTCGACGATGTATTGGTATCAGCTGAAAACTTAGAGGAACTCGGGGTAAAACTAAGGAAGGTGTTGGGCATTTTTAGGTCTGCGGGGCTTAAGGTTAAGCTCAACAAATGCCATATTGGGGTGAAATCTGTAGAATTCCTAGGATACAGGATAGACAGGGAAGGGATCCACCCCACGGAGAGCAAGGTACGGGCCATTAGAAAGGCCCCAGCCCCCAAAAATAAAACAGAATTACAGGCATTCTTGGGGCTTGTTAATTTCTATGCAGTATTCTTGAAGAATAAAGCAACAGTAGCCAAACCGCTACATATGTTGCTAGCAAAGAAAGCTGTGTGGTCATGGGGGAAAGAAGAGGCTAGGGCATTTGAGGGGGTAAAAAACCTTTTGCCCAGCGATAGCCTCCTCATCCAGTACAATGGCACGTTGCCACTAGTACTAGTTTGCGACGCTTCACCATATGGGGTGGGGGCAGTGCTTAGCCACAGGTTACCGAATGGAACAGAAGTCCCTATAGCATATTATTCCCGGACTATGTCCTCTGCAGAAAGGAACTACAGCCAGTTAGATAGGGAAACGTTGGCCATAGTCTCTGGGGTTAAGAAATTTCACTAATACTTATTCGGACGAAATTTCGAGATAGTCACGGACCACAGACCCCTTCTAGGGCTTTTAGCGGGTGACCGCCCAACGCCCGTGGCACTTTCTCCCAGGCTGACCCGATGGACTATTTTCCTAGCAGCATACTCCTACAAATTGCTCTACCGCCCAGGAAAAGACTTAGGGCATGCGGATGCTCTGAGCAGATGCCCTCTACCAGAGACAATTGAGGACCCCACCCCGGGGACACCCGTCTTACTAATTGACTTTTTGGACTCTGGCCCAGTCACATCCAAGCAGGTGGCTAGGGCATCGTATAGAGACATTACAATTCGGACTGTGATCGGTTGGGTGCAAAGGGGTTGGCCGCTGCGCGGCGTTCAAAGACTTTGCGAAAAAAAAATTAGAACTGTCTGTTCAAGGGGGGTGTCTGTTATGGGGGGATAGGGTAGTTATCCCAGAAAAATTACGCGAAAATGTGTTGGAACTGTTGCATGAGGGCCACCCAGGGATTGTGCGGATGAAGAGTTTAGCGAGGAGTTATGTATGGTGGCCCTTAATGGATAAGGACATCAGCGACAGGGTAGGGAAATGCCAATCCTGCCAAGAATCGAGGTCGCTACCCCCTACAGCCCCAGTTAGAGAGTGGGAGAAACCCCAGGGGCCTTGGTCCAGGATTCACATAGATTTTGCGGGGCCATTCCATGGGCAGACCTTTTTAATTGTGGTAGATGCCTACTCAAAATGGTTGGAAATAATCCTCATGAAAAGCACAACGGCCGAAGCAGTAATCACAGTCCTAAGGCATCTATTCGTAACACATGGCCTGCCCGACACCCTAGTCTCTGACAACGGCCCGCAATTCACAGCAAATCAGTTTGAGGGGTATCTAGCGGGAGAGGGTATCAGACATGTCCTCTCGGCGCCTTTCCACCCGGCGACGAACGGACTTGCAGAACGTTTCGTTCGGAGCACCAAGGAAGCGCTATCTAGGATAAGTCCAGGCGACTGGCAAACGAAAATAGACACTTTCCTGGCCGTCCAACATAGGACCCCTTGTGTATCAACTGGCCGCAGCCCAGAAGAACTTTTAATGGGCAGGAAACTCAGGTGCCCACTAGATCCACTAAACCCAACTTATACCCCAGACGGGTACAAGGGTATTCAAGGAAAAACCAGGGAAATGACAGTGGGTGACCTAGTATGGGCACACAACTATAGCGAGGGCCCAACATGGTTAAAAGGGGAAATTTTGGGCATAACCGGACCCAAATCATATGTAGTAGACATGGAGGACGGCCGAGTATGGAAACGCCACATAGACCAGCTAAGAAAACGTATACCAAACAAATTAGAAACCAAACAACCAGGCCCTGACTACCAATTGTTTGAATAATAATAATAATAATAATAATAATAATAATAATAATAATAATAATAATAATAATAATAATAATAATAATAATAATATTTTAATTTGTATACCGCCCTTCTCCCGAAGGACTCAGGGCGGTGAACAGGCAGATAAAATATAAATACACACAATAATTTAAAAACAACCCTTAAAAAACTAATTTAAATGCCCAAAACGTTAAAAAACATACTCCCCTGTAAAATAACACAATTTTAAAAACCCATCCAATAAAAATAAAAATCAGGCTAGTCCAGCCATATGAAATAAATAAGTTTTAAGTTCGCGGCGAAAGGTCCTAAGGTCAGGTAATTGTCGAAGTCCGAGGGGAAGTTCGTTCCACAGGGTCGGAGCTCCCATAGAGAAGGCTCTCCCCCTGGGGGCCGCAGTCGACACTGTTTGGCTGACGGCACCCTGAGGAGTCCCTCTCTGTGGGAGCGTACCGGACGATGGGAGATAGAAGCCGGCAGTAGGCGGTCCCGTAGATAGCCCGGTCCTAAGCCATGGAGCGCTTTAAAGGTGGTAACCAATACCTTGAAGCGCACCCGGAAAACAACAGGTAGCCAGTGCAGTCTGCGCAGGATAGGTGTTATGTGGGAGCTCCGAGACGCTCCCTCAATAACCCGCGCAGCCGCGTTCTGAACTAGCTGAAGTCTCCGGGTGCTCTTCAAGGGGAGCCCCATGTAGAGAGCATTGCAGTAGTCCAGGTGAGAGGTAACAAGGGCATGAGTGACTGTGCATAAGGCATCCCGGTCCAGGAAGGGCCGCAACTGGCGGATCAGGTGAACCTGATGAAAAGCTCTCCTGGAGACGGTCGCCAAATGGTCTTCAAAGGACAACCGGCCATCCAGGAGCATGCCCAAGTTGCGTACCTTCTCCATCGGGGCCAATGATTCACCCCCGACAGACAGCCGCATCCGCAACTGACTATACCGAGGTGCCGGCATCCACAGCCACTCCGTCTTGGAGGGATTAAGTTTGAGCCTGTTCCTCCCCATCCAGACCCGTACGGCTTCCAGACACCGGGACAACACTTCGACAGCTTCACTGGGGTGGCCCGGGGTGGAAAAGTACAGCTGAGTGTCATCAGCGTACAGTTGGTATCTCACCCCAAAGCCACTGATGATCTCACCCAGCGGCTTCATATAGATGTTGAACAGGAGGGGTGAGAGAATCGACCCCTGCGGCACCCCACACATGAGGCACCTTGGAGTCGATCTCTGCCCCCCTGTCAACACCGTCTGCGTCCGATCAGAGAGGTAGGAGGAGAACCACCGATAAACGGTGCCTCCCACTCCCAACCCCTCCAACCGGCACAGCAGGATACCATGGTCGATGGTATCAAAAGCCGCTGAGAGGTCTAATAGGACCAGGGCAGAGGAGTAACCCCTATCCCTGGCCCTCCAGAGATCATCCACCAGCGCGACCAAAGCTGTCTCCGTACTGTATCCGGGCCGGAAGCCGGACTGGAACGGGTCTAGATAGACAGCTTCATCCAGGTAGCTTTGAGTTCTGCAGCTGACTCAAACCCGAGGCGAGCGGAGGACTTATCTGATTCCGATGAAGTCCAGCGACGCCAACCGGTTCCTCCTGAAGGCAACCGGAACGATTCAGCCAATAATCCAGGGCCGGACGGCCTAGAGGAGGAGCGGGGAGGAACAAACAGTCCCTCCGACCAGCTCGACTCTCTCCCAGAAAATGAACTGCGCAGGTCAGAAAGAGTTAGGAGACGCCCTGTCTACCTGCGTGACTACGTAGAGAGATAGCATGTAGATATTATGTAAATAGAGGTACAAAGCGTTCTGGGAGGGAAGGAGTGTAATGTATTTTGAACTTCGAGAGGGAATTTTGGGCGGGAAAATTGCACGTTGCTGATTGGTTGAAGCCTCAGCCAAAAGAGTATTTAAAGAGGGGTTTTTGCCGGTTGTCTTTCACTGGGTCACAATAAACTAAAGAGCTGTTGCCACTCGTTGGTCTCCTGCCTCTTCATTGCCCGAACTTAACAAATTATGTGATTTTCTTGCTAGCTCAAAAAACATAATGAATGATTAAACTATGTTAAATATAACAAATTTTCCAACAGCTAAAAATAGTAGATTAAAATTTCACAAATCCAAATAAAAAAAGAAAAGAAAATTATGCTCATTTACTGCTATGCTAATTATACAGAGGGATTTCTGAGGAACCCATTCAATTCCACAATCAAGGAGCCACCATCACCAAGTATCACTTTCTTGTAAAACTTTGTTTGCTTCCCTTGATGGGACCACATGAAGCATTCTCCTTGACATATCAGATCTATGAGGTATTGACGTGTCAGAATCTGCATCTGTAAATCTTCATCTCTTAGGAAATGACCTGATCCATACTTTTCAGACTACTGTTCCGGTTGGGAATGCCTTGTGAGTAGACCTGGTCTGCTTTAGATGCTGATTTTTAAACATTGTTACAGGGCAATAAATGACTAGTAATTTAATTTTCCTTCCTTTCTCTCCCTTCCCTTCTCCTCCACTCCCTTCCCTTGCTTCCTTCATCCTTCCATCCTTCTCCCAACCCCCACTTTCTTCTCATCTTGGTTCTTTCTGTATTACATTTGCAACTACTCTGGTAATTTTCATGGTAATGCTGATATTCAGATGTGATTACTGGATATTGGCAGTAGATGGAGCAAATATCCTGTCAGTTTTGTGGATATGTTTGGGGTAGATCAGAAGAGAAAGTTTTTCATTTGCTCATTTAAGTTACTTATAATATTTGAGCCATTGTAGGCTCACTGTGATTCATTATAGGCTCACTGTGACATTATAGGCTCACCTTGTGATTCCATATATAGAAGAGAAGCAGCTTACTTAATAAATGCATTGCTACCTGAAATGACATTTTTGTTAAAAAGCACTTCAGAGAGGTTATGAGGTAAATGTTTGAAGCAATAGTAAAATAGTGGTTAAAGTACTAGTAATAATTATGATAGTAACAATAATAAATAGTAACACCTGCTCAACTTATGATTTTTTTAGGGAAACACCATGGAGAATATTAGCACACAACAATTCAGTCTTTGTATATAGGGTATTTGACAGTAAAACACAGACACATTTATATATCCTATCCTTTCTTCAAGGAACTTGGAGTAAAATACTAGCACTGGTGAAGAAGTTTTTAATGATCAAACAACTCATAGAAGGAAAACAATGATGCAGCTGAGGCTTAATGCTCACTTTTCCCCTGAACTCCCAAGGTTTGCTGTCCAAGTTGAATGTAGATGTGAAGCAGGTAATACTATTGGTTAATTTTAAGTATTGGATTGAAAAGACTTGCAGGTATTTTACCTCCAGGTGGTAGTTTGATAACTGTAAGTCAACTCATCAAAACTTCTTGGACCTTGGGCTTCTGCCTGTATATTCTGCCTTGACATCACCAGTGGGTGTATTAAATGTTTCTCTCTGTATTCCATCTTGTTAAAACTGAACTTTTTGTAATTCGGAAAAAGTTTTAAAAGTAATATATGCATTTTGGAGGAATCATTTTTTCTTTTTCTTTCCTTTCTTGAGAGAGACTTCTTTGCTGCCACTGAAAGCTGGGTTTTAAAGCATGTACCTCCTACCAGCAGCTGATCTCATTCCAGGATTATAGACAGGTTTCCTACAGCCAGAAACTCATTACCTGCCAGCAGACACTATTAAACCTCAGGAGGCAGAAGGTAATATTATTGTTGTGGCCCATTTAAAAATAATAATAGTATTATATGATTATATGAAGTGATTTTGCTAAAACTTTGTAGCACTTTTATGTAATATAGTTAACTATTGTGGAAGAAAACCTTCATTTAAAGAACTATTTAAAAAAAAATAACATGCCCCTTTCCTCATTATTACAGTGTACAACACAGGAACCTCTCAATTTACGGCCACAATTGAGCCCACAATTTCTGTTGCTAACCAAAACATTTGTTAAATGAGTTTTGCCCCATTTTAGAACTTTCTTGCCACAGTTGTTAAGGGAATCACTGCAGTTCAGTGGTGGGTTTCAAATTTTTGTACTACCGGTTCTGTGGATGTGGCTTGGTGGGCGTGGCATGGCTTGGTGGGCATGGCAGGGGAAGGATACTGCAAAATTTCCATTTCATCCCAATCAGCTGGGACTTGGGAGGCAGAAAATAAATGGGGGTGGGGTCAGTCAGAATTTTTACTACTGGTTCTCTGAACTACTCAAAATTTACACTATCGGTTCTCCAGAACTGGTCAGAACCTGCTGAAACCCACCTCTGCTGCATTTGTTAAGTAAGTCACACAGTTGTTAAATGAATCTGGATTCCCCATTGACTTTGTTTGTCAGAAGGTCACAAAAGGGGATCACATGACTTTGGGACACTGCAACCGTCATAAATATGAGTCAGTTGTCAAGCATCTGAATGTATATCAGATGACTATGGGGATGCTGCAATAGACATAAGTTTGAAAGATGGTCATAAGTCACTTTTTTTAGTGCCATTGTAACTTTGGATGGTCACTAAGTGAACTGTTGTAAGTTGAAGTCTATCTGTACTGCCAAAAGTCCATCTTTTTCCAACATTCATTGGTACCTATGATTTGCTTTCTATATTGCAATATCTCATAGTCCCCTACTTCCAAGATTCGTTTCATCAACATTAGTAGTGCAATACTTTGAAATATATTATTCCAGTGTATGCATTCGAATATTGACTAGCATTTTGAAATATAAACTGTTTTACAACTCACATTAATCTGTAATAAATCATGCTAGAAAACCTGATTCTAAAGAGCGGTATATAGATAAGAAATATAAAATAAATTTGTGTACCGTATACATTTCCTCCCTAAATGCAATACTTTAGGTTGTTCATCTCAGGTCAATCTTCCAAGGGGACTAGATTATATTGCAATCTTGTATTATTCTGGATGCAGACCAGATCATCCCATTTTGTATCATCTGGAAATATGATAAGAGGCCCATCAATACCTTTATCCACATCATTAATAAACATATTCAATAACAATTGGCTCAAGACAGATTCCCTAGTTGGACATCACTAGTTATTGCTGTCCAACTTGATGCAGAGATGTTAGCTGGTTGGTTGAATTTAGGCACCAAATGATTCCAAACCAACTTTAACAAAGCCGATTCTCTGAGTGCCAGCTATTTGTGAGCCCACCTTTATGTCCAATCCAAACCACATCAACAGCAGATTAACATTAATTTGTGCAGGGAAGGAGGAAGAGGAAAGAAAAAAATCTTCAGAAAAGAAAGGAAAAGAAGGGGTCCTTGTGAGTGTAAAAGATGTTAGAAAGAGAAAGAATAGATACCCATTAATGTTTTGCTGTTACTCTATCACCATTGATAAACAGCTGCCAACAAGGGATTTCAACATCCGATAGAAAAATGGTTAGCTTTCTTATTCATCTGTAATAAATACACCGTATAGATATAAGATTTTCACAGAATTAATAAATGCATCCTTAATTAGAAAGTACTAATTGACATACACAGATTGGTTTTGTTCATGAAAGATTCCAATCACTTCAAAGACATATCCACTTAACTATTTTAAAATAACAAAACAGCCTATTTAAATTTCAGAGCAGTTGATTAAAATGCTGTATGATTGTCACAAACTGCGTTACAGTAATTTCAAATGTGGTGTGTCAGTGAAAATTGACGCAAATCTAGAAAACCTGAATCTAATATGGAATCTGGGATCAAGATGACTCTACTTACTGTTGTCAGGCTGCTTCATATAAAGGTAAGATGGTTCAATACATTTTATTACTTTTGAGTGAAAGCACTGGTGTTTTATTACTTAAGAAAGAAAAGGATACATAACTCAAGACATTCTGTGATATCATGGGATTATATATATGATGGGAAAAAAGCTATATTCATTTTATTGTTCTCTTAAAAAAGATCACCAGGCTTTATTAATAACATCTGCTTGTTTGCTTGTCAGATGAGTTCAGGGTTTCTTTTTTAAGAATCAATTAATATATTTTTAAAATTGCTATAATTTTGTTCCATGAATCAGTACATCCTGAATATGTGTATGTATGTATGTATGTATGTATGTATGTATGTATGTATGTATGTATGTATATATGTATATATGTATATATGTATATATGTATATATGTATATATATATTTGTTTTCTGAGGTTTTCACGGGTGTTTGTATATAGGTCTTTGGTTGTTCGGGTTTTCTCCCGTGTAAAATTGGAAGTGTCTTGGCGACGTTTCGACGAAGTCTCATTCGTCATCTTCAGGCTTCAGCTTCGTGCTTCTGGGAGCAATGTGTGATCGCAGCTGTTTCTTCCTTTTAACTGCTAGTGGGGGTTTGAACTGATTGGGTGGGAGCTTGGCTGTGCTCTGATTGGATGGGGTTTTTTTGTGCTCTGATTGGCTGGGGGTGTGTCCTGTGTTGGTGGGGGCTTGGTTGTGCTCAGTTTAGTCTGTGTTGCAGGGGGATTTGAGCTGGTGAGCTGCATAGCTGTTGTTTGGCTTTGTGGTCGTGCTACATCTTCATAGTGGGTGTCAGTCTGCTGCATGTATGGATTGGAGGGGTTTGAAATGGCTAATGTTGCAGCTGTGGTCTGGCTTCTGGTCCTTGGTCGTGCTTCATGATATAACACCCTAACACGAGGAATGACACCAGACCCACACTCACGAGGTCCACACAGGATGTCACCACCACACATCCACCCAGAAAGCAGACCCAAACCCACACTGATCATGAAGCACAACCAAGGACCAGAAGCCAGACCACAGCTGCAACATTAGCCATTTCAAACCCCTCCAATCCATACATGCAGCAGACTGACACCCACTATGAAGATGTAGCACGACCACAAAGCCAAACAACAGCTATGCAGCTCACCAGCTCAAATCCCCTGCAGCACAGACTAGACTGCAGCACAGACTAGACTGCAGCACAGACTAGACTGAGCACAACCAAGCCCCCACCAACACAGGACACACCCCCAGCCAATCAGAGCACAAAAAAAAAACAACCCCATCCAATCAGAGCACAGCCAAGCTCCCACCCAATCAGTTCAAACCCCCACTAGCAGTTAAAAGGAAGAAACAGCTGCGATCACACATTGCTCCCAGAAGCACGAAGCTGAAGCCTGAAGATGACGAATGAGACTTCGTCGAAACGTCGCCAAGACACTTCCAATTTTACAAGGGAGAAAACCCGAACAACCAAAGACCTATATACAAACACCCGTGAAAACCTCAGAAAACAAATATATATATATACACATACATATATACACACACATACACAATAACTACTGAAGTTTGCAGATAACATAACACTGATCAGTCTCATTTGAGACAATGATGAATCGGCATACAGATGGGAGGTTGAACAACGAGCCTCATGGGGCGACTGGAACAATCTGGAATGGAACACACTCAAAACTTAGAAATTACTCCTTTAATTTAATTTAGGAGGGTTACTCCTAAAGTCTACCACCTCTTACAATATTAGACAACACAGTATCAACAGTAGAGACCTTCAACTTTCTAGGTTCTACCACATCTCATGACCTAAAATGGACACCCAACATCAAAAACGTCATCAAAAAAGCACAATGAAGAATGTTCTTTCTGTGCCAACTCAGAAAGCTCAAACTGCCCAAGGAGCTGCTGATCCAGTTCTACAGAGGAATTATTGAGTCTGTCATCTGCACCTCTATAACTGTCTGGTTTGGTTCTGCAACCCAACAAGACAGACACAGACTTCAGAGGATAATTAGAACTGCAGAAAAAACAATTGCTACCAACCTGCCTTCCATTGAAGACCTATATACTGCACGAGTCAAAAAGAGAACTGTGAAAATATTTACAGACCCCTCGCATCCTGGACATAAACTGTTTCAACTCCTACCCACAAAATGACTCTATAGAACACTGCACAACAGAACAACTAGACAGAAGAAACACCATCAAACACCATCACTCTGCTAAACAAATAATTCCCTCAACACTGTCAAACTATTGATTAAATCTGCACTACTATTCACCTTCTTATTGTTCCTATCACCCATCTCCTCCCACTTATGACTGTATGACTGTAACCTTGTTGCTGGTATCCTTATGAGTTATATTGACTGTTTCCCTATAACTATCATTAAGTGTTGTACCTTATGATTCTTGACGAATGTATCTTTTCTTTTATGTACACTGAGAGCATATGCATCAAGACAAATTCCTTGTGTGTCCAATCACACTTGGCCAATAAAAATTCTATTCTATTCTATTCTATTCTATTCTATTCTATTCTATTCTATTCTATTCTATTCTATTCTATTCTATTCTATTCTATTCTATTCTAAGACAAATTCTGTTTTATTCCATTCCATTCCATTCTATGTGTCAATACATTGCAGTTATTTCCTAACTGATCAGATGCAAACAGCAGTATATATTGTTTTGCAAGGTAATCTGTAGATTAGAGGTCCTAGTTCACACTGAACAGTTTGAGCATGCTTGAAAATAAAAGTGGTGTTTCATGATTCTTGTGGTTTGTGAGGAAAGATATGCCCAAATTGATTGGTACTGTTCTTATTGTTTTTGGGAATGCTACAACCTACTTCTGCATTGCAGTCAATGCCATTTTGATGGCAGAGAACCCATTTTGATGGCTGAGAGATTAATTAAAAACTGCATTTAACTGGGGAAATGGCATGAATGACAAGAGACAGGGAGAGAGAGGAGGTAATTAATTTTGTATCTTGATAAAATGTTTACTGAAGATAGAGAATGAAAAGACAAATGTTGGTAGAATGGTAGCAGGATACCAAGTGATCTGATGCTGGGAGCTATAGTTTATTAAAAGAAATAAAAGGGTTGTTTATAAGAGCAGCATTCTATGAAGAGGAAAAGGTGAAACAGGTGCTTTAAAAGCTGGAGAAGAAGCTGTTGAGAAATATGAAATAATTGTGGTGTATTAGAAGACAGCTCACCGTGAGGATAATCAGAAGAGGCTATAGGTTTCTAAGTGTGACCTTTATGTGAGAGAAAACATTTCTCCTGTCTTTAATTAAGCTTGGTGAAAAAAGGAAGCTTGAGCAGGTTATGAACTGCAAGGTGGTAGCTGAAAATAAGAGGAGACCATGCTGAACAAATTAGATTAACTTATTTGAGAATTGATGGTGAAAGCTGACTGGTTTGAAACAGGAGACGAAAAATGTTGAAGCTTCTTAAAAGCCAGTAACTGGAGAGACAGAATTAGTGTGACACATAACACTAAAGAGCCTAGCAGATTAATAGAAGAATTGTGCTACCACATATATAATGAATAGACACAGACTGACTTTGTGTTGTTGTTTTTTTTCCATTATGTGGCTATGGGCCAGAAATAATATTTAGAAGCTTGGTCTATATGAAACCAAGGAGCAATGCAACCTATGCAATCCAATATTGTACTGAAGACTTAGATTCTCAGATCCTTTAATCTATTGCAGTTTTATGACTTTACTCTGCAATTTTCATTGTTGACTTGTATTATTTTCTGCTGTTGTTTTTCTCATTTAAGTTTATTATGAAATGTAATGCTATTAATAAATAGGTTCCAGTACCAGTAAAATGCACCGTTAATTTCCCCTTCAACTTCATTATCGTGTGGAGTGCATACACAGAATAATGTGATTAATTGTATGAATTTCCCATCCACAACTAACCAAAAGTAAAAATCGAATTCTGTTTACTTGCAGTATTAGATTACTTAGGCAATAGACTGGAGGATATCATTTAAAGACTGGAGGTATTTTTAAATGTTTCCTTTTTAAAAGAATTCTAACATCCTGGAAAGAAGTAAAGAAGGAAGGAAGGAAGGAAGGAAGGAAGGAAGGAAGGAAGGAAGGAAGGAAGGAAGGAAGCCAATATGCTTCTAACTCAGTATTAGTTTTCTATTACTTTTTCTGTTAGGAAAGGTTTTTTCCCCCCTATATGGAAGGGAATGTACCAAAAAAAAGTTATCTTTTATCTGTAGTCTCAAATAGTATTCCACTCTCTCAGAACTCTACTAGTGTACTCCCCAATGTGTAGAGGAGATCCATATTGGATGTCAAGAGTTTCTGCAATTCCTGTTTTAATTAAAACAAAACACAAACAAAACAACCACA
Organism: Ahaetulla prasina; assembly: GCF_028640845.1. NCBI lineage: Eukaryota > Metazoa > Chordata > Lepidosauria > Squamata > Colubridae > Ahaetulla > Ahaetulla prasina. The sequence continues at coordinate 96,326,884 of NC_080541.1, read as the reverse complement.
ACAAAAATAGAGGATATAAGCTAGACATAAATCAGGATGGAAGGAAAATATCTTTATTAAATAAACACAAGCTTATTGTGTTCTTTAGAATAGAACAGAACAGAACAGAACAGAACAGAACAGAACAGAACAGAATAGAATAGAATAGAATAGAATAGAATAGAATAGAATAGAATAGAATAGAATAGAATAGAATAGAATTTTATTGGCCAAGTGTGATTGGACACACAAGGAATTTGTCTTGGTGCATATGCTCTCAGTGTACATAAAAGAAAAGATACGTTCATCAAGGTACAACATTTACAACACAATTGATGGTCAATATATCAATATAAATCATAAGGATTGCCAGCAACAAAGTTATAGTCATACAGTCATAAGTGGAAAGAGATTGGTGATGGGAACTATGAGAAGATTAATAGTAGTGCAGATTTAGTAAATAGTTTGACAGTGTTGAGGGGATTATTTGTTTAGCAGAGTGATGGCCTTTGGGGAAAAACTGTTCTTGTGTCTAGTTGTTCTGTTGTGCAGTGCTCTATAGCTTTAATATTTATACCTTCACATTTTTGGTAAGGTTTTACAGAAGTGGCTTGCCGTTGCCTGCTTTGTAGGGCTGAGAGAGAAACTGGCTCAAGGTCACTCAGTTGGCTTGGAGCTTAAGGCAGGACTAGAACTAACAGTCTCCATGTTTGTAACCTGGTATTTAATCATCACACTAAAATGGGGTTCATGATCACTGAATAGAATAGAATTTTTTATTGGCCAAGTGTGATTGGACACACAAGGAATATGCTCTCAGTGTAGATAAAAGAAAAGATACATTCATCAAGAATCATAAGGTACAACACTTAATGATAGTCATAGGGTACAAATAAGCAATCAGGAAACAATCAATATCAATATAAATCATAAGGATACAAGCAACAAAGTTACATTCATACATTCATAAGTGGAAGGAGATGGGAATGATGAGAAGATTAATAGTAGTGCAGATTTAGTAAATAGATTGACAGTGTTGAGGGAATTATTTGTTTAGCAGAGTGATGGCATTTGGGAAGAAACTGTCCTTGTGTATAATTGTTCTGGTATGCAGTCATTTTGAGGGTAGGAGTTGAAATAGTTTATGTCCAGGATGTGAGGGGTCTAAATATTTTCGCAGCCCTCTTTTTGACTCGTGCAGTATACAGGTCCTCAATGGAAGGCAGGTTGGTAGCAATTGTTTTTTCTGCAGTTCTAATTATCCTCTGAAGTCTGTGTCTGTCTTGTTGGGTTGCAGAACCGAACCAGACAGTTATAAAGGTGCAGATGATAGACTCAATAATTCCTCTGTAGAACTGGATCAGTAGTCCTTGGGCAGTTTGAGCTTTCTGAGTTGGCGTAGAAAGAACATTCTTTGTTGTGCTTTTTTGATGACATTTTTGATGTTAGCTGTCCATTTTAGATCTTGCGATATGGTAGAACCTAGAAATTTGAAGGTCTCTACTGTTGGTACTGTGTTGTCTAGTATTGTAAGAGGTGGAAATATGGAAGGGTTTCTCCTAAATGATCTTCATGATCACTGTACAAGAGTTAACGGACACTTTTAAGAGTATATTTTTTTCAATCTTGCATGATCCAGCATTACAATTGGTAGACAGCAGACTATGGGGTGCTGAAGAGTCAGTATTACTGAATTACAGTATTACTGAAAACACATTTCTAACTTTTACAACTGCTTTATAACTATCTCCTTACACTCCCAAATTCTCTTAATGTTTATTACCAACATTTAGCATTTGGCTCCAGGTTTTCCTGTGATGACATGTACTGTTTTATTATTTTAACTATTTCTTATTTTAAATTCAAAAGCTTGCTTTTAAACACATACCTCTACATTTATGCTATCATTTACCAATTGTCTTTTATTGTGTGTGTATGTGTGTTACAAAAAATAGTAACCTTATTTAATGGAATTCTGTATCCTAGCCCAACATTTCCTCCATACCTTCTTTATTTCTTTATTTCACAGATGTTGCTATAATGAAATTATTAACATGCTATCTGTGTTAATGTTCTGATGATTGCAATGGGATAATGTGTTCTATAGCAGGGGTCTCCAACGTTGATCCCTTTAAGACTTGTGGACTTTGCTGGCCGAGTGACTCTGGAAGTTGAAGTCCACAAGTCTTAAAGGGACCAACGTTGGAGACCCCTGTTCTATAGAGCCTATTCTGTTTGGGACTTTTATAGGTTAGAAAGGCCACATTAGATGCGTCTGGAACTGAATAGGAAGGTGGTGAAGATACGGAACCCTCATTTAATCTGCAAACAGTAAATTCCCTTTCTATAAAACCTGTGAGAAATGGAAGTTGAATGGCAAAATATTGAGCAATCATTACTGTGTATTTCAGAGGTTATTCTAGGTTAAGAATGCTGCTAAGAGAGAGTAAATAAGACAATCTTAAGGTTGCATTGACTTCCAGATTACTAAATGATTGCTTAAAGAAACTGTGTTTCCTTTCACCTGGATATTTCTGTTTTCAAAAGGAAAATAATTCCAGAAATAAAGAGCCAATATTCAGGCAACACAGTCTGCATGGGAATGGCCATCTAATTATGAATGTGGGCATTCATGTTTTAGATTATCTGAGAATGAATCCTAATATGTTTCTCATCCTGTTGCTGTTTCTGAGAGTACCACAGGGGACATAGAGGGAAAGAGAGCATTTCAATCTTTTAAAAGGACTGTCGTCTTCTTATTGAAATCTCTCCCCTTCCTTCCATTACTTCCATATGATGAAACCTGAAATGAATCAAACTTTTCTATCATTCACCCTCCCCCTGATATCTTAAACCGCCTAATCCTCTGTGTTCCGTACATTATTAAAGCGCATAGTTTATTTTCAGCAATATACCTATAGCAAAGAAAAGGGAGATAGCTACCTAGGCTTGCAAGTGCAGCTCCACATTTACCACCCATTCCTGTGTAACAAATCTAATACCGCACAGTATTGCTACCAGATCTGGATTGCAAAATCTTGGCTGACCACCACATGATAGCAAAGAGTTTCTGTAAAAAAAAGTAGCCCACTGCAACTACATTGCAAAAAAGGCTTTAAGAGTTGTAAACTTAATCTTGCGTAGCTTCTTCTCCAGAAACATTACACTACTAACCAAAGCATATAAAACATTTGCTAGATCAGTTCTTGAATACAGCTCGCCTGTCTGGAACCTATACCTCATTTCGGACATAATACAATTGAGCGAGTCCAAAAATATTTTACAAGAAGAGTTCTCCACTCCTTTGAATACAATAAAATACCTTATACCACCAGACTAGAAATACTGGGTTTAGAAAATTTAGAACTTTGCCACCTTCGATATGACCTGAGTTTAACTCATAGAATAATCCGTTACAATATCCTTCCTGTTGAAGACTACTTCAGCTTCAATCGCAACATTACATGAGCACACAATAGATTTAAACTTAATGTGAACCGCTTCAATCTTGACTGCAGAAAATATGACTTCAGTAATAGAGTTGCTAATGCCTGGAATTCACTAACTGACTCTGTGGTCTCTTCTCAAAATCCCCAAAGCTTTTAAACACATACCTCTACATTTATGCTATCATTTACCAATTGTCTTTTATTGTGTGTGTATGTGTGTTACAAAAAATAGTAACCTTATTTAATGGAATTCTGTATCCTAGCCCAACATTTCCTCCATACCTTCTTTATTTCTTTATTTCACAGATGTTGCTATAATGAAATTATTAACATGCTATCTGTGTTAATGTTCTGATGATTGCAATGGGATAATGTGTTCTATAGCAGGGGTCTCAACGTTGATCCCTTTAAGACTTGTGGACTTTGCTGGCCGAGTGACTCTGGAAGTTGAAGTCCACAAGTCTTAAAGGGACCAACGTGGAGACCCCTGTTCTATAGAGCCTATTCTGTTTGGGACTTTTATAGGTTAGAAAGGCCACATTAGATGCGTCTGGAACTGAATAGGAAGGTGGTGAAGATACGGAACCCTCATTTAATCTGCAAACAGTAAATTCCCTTTCTATAAAACCTGTGAGAAATGGAAGTTGAATGGCAAAATATTGAGCAATCATTACTGTGTATTTCAGAGGTTATTCTAGGTTAAGAATGCTGCTAAGAGAGAGTAAATAAGACAATCTTAAGGTTGCATTGACTTCCAGATTACTAAATGATTGCTTAAAGAAACTGTGTTTCCTTTCACCTGGATATTTCTGTTTTCAAAAGGAAAATAATTCCAGAAATAAAGAGCCAATATTCAGGCAACACAGTCTGCATGGGAATGGCCATCTAATTATGAATGTGGGCATTCATGTTTTAGATTATCTGAGAATGAATCCTAATATGTTTCTCATCCTGTTGCTGTTTCTGAGAGTACCACAGGGGACATAGAGGGAAAGAGAGCATTTCAATCTTTTAAAAGGACTGTCGTCTTCTTATTGAAATCTCTCCCCTTCCTTCCATTACTTCCATATGATGAAACCTGAAATGAATCAAACTTTTCTATCATTCACCTCCCCTGATATCTTAACCCGCCTAATCCTCTGTGTTCCGTACATTATTAAAGCGCATAGTTTATTTTCAGCAATATACCTATAGCAAAGAAAAGGGAGATAGCTACCTAGGCTTGCAAGTGCAGCTCCACATTTACCACCCATTCCTGTGTAACAAATCTAATACCGCACAGTATTGCTACCAGATCTGGATTGCAAAATCTTGGCTGACCACCACATGATAGCAAAGAGTTTCTGTAAAAAAAAGTAGCCCACTGCAACTACATTGCAAAAAAGGCTTTAAGAGTTGTAAACTTAATCTTGCGTAGCTTCTTCTCCAGAAACATTACACTACTAACCAAAGCATATAAAACATTTGCTAGATCAGTTCTTGAATACAGCTCGCCTGTCTGGAACCTATACCTCATTTCGGACATAATACAATTGAGCGAGTCCAAAAATATTTTACAAGAAGAGTTCTCCACTCCTTTGAATACAATAAAATACCTTATACCACCAGACTAGAAATACTGGGTTTAGAAAATTTAGAACTTTGCCACCTTCGATATGACCTGAGTTTAACTCATAGAATAATCCGTTACAATATCCTTCCTGTTGAAGACTACTTCAGCTTCAATCGCAACATTACATGAGCACACAATAGATTTAAACTTAATGTGAACCGCTTCAATCTTGACTGCAGAAAATATGACTTCAGTAATAGAGTTGCTAATGCCTGGAATTCACTAACTGACTCTGTGGTCTCTTCTCAAAATCCCCAAAGCTTTAACCAAAAACTACCTACTATTGACCTCACCCCATTCCTAAGAGGTCTGTAAGGCGCGTGCATAAGAGCACAAGCGTGCCTACCGTTCCTGTCCTAATGTTCCCTTTGACTGTATCCAATTTGTATAGTTTTTCTTTTTTTATACTTATGCTTATATATATGCTTATATATCATATAGTTATTTCATGCTTACGCTTACATATACTATTGTGACAAACGAATAAAATAAAAATAAATATCACTTTGTCTAAGGCAGGGATGTCAAACTTGCATCATCACGGCTTCGTCATGTGATGTATTGGGACTTTTCCCCACTTTGTTAAACCAGGTGGGAGCGGGGCCAGCACATGATGCATCCAGCCCATGGGCCACGAGTTTGACATCCCTGGTCTAAAGGACATTCAGATGTTTTGGAGCATGGAAGCCCAAGTGTTCTACTATCTCTTCCATTCCATTCCATTCCTAGGTCTGCCATCACTTTTGCAGCAGCCTGATGATATGGAAGTGAAACCTTTGGATATTTTGGCAACTTCTCTTGTTGTTATTGATCCTCCTGCTCCTCCCCCTTCTCTCTCCCACCCTTTATGTAAAGGAATGAAAAAAGGAAAAACACATACCGGCATACTATAACTGGCTGAAAGAGCGAGCCAAGCAAACTCATTCTGTTTGTGAAGGTTTTCCCCTCATCTATTTAATCTCTGGAATTCAAGGTGGATTATTATTTTTCCAAACAATCAGTTAACAACCTGCAGTGGAGTCAATTAGAAGAAGGATGGAATTTTTTTAAAAAATACCAGACATAAGAAAATAGTTCTCTTCTTACTATATTTTTCCTTTTCAGAAATTCCTATGATTCATTTTAATTAAAACAAAGAGTCAGGAAACCATTAAGAGCATTTGTATGTAGCAGATACTTTTTCAAGGTGATTAAAATAAATGTTAGCTTTTTTTGTAAATGAACAATCTTAAGGAAGTTATTTGACTTTCAAAGTAAAGGTTTATAAATATACAATAGGTCACCTCCTGCATTTATTATTGGCAACAAATCAGGATTATTTATGATGTCATTGACCTCAAAGCATAGGCTATTAGTTTCATATGATAAAGAAATACTGTTTTGTTATTAATTGCTAGTCTTCTGCTGAAAATTATTGGGCAGTTAATCCACAGCTTAACATGTACTGTTTCATGTCCTTTGATTTTAAGAGAATTAGTAAACTAGAACAGAAATCCATAAATTTCACAGTAGCCTAATGGTGCCATTCATGTCTCTCTGTCTGTATCTGTGTTTGTATCTCTATCATCTCTGTCTGTCTGCCTGCCTGCCTGCCTGCCTGCCTGCCTACCTACCTACCTACCTACCTACCTACCTACCTACCTACCTATCTATCATCTATCTATCTATCTATCTATCTATCTATCTATCTATCTATCTATCTATCTATCTATCTATCTATCTATCTATCTTGGCTAGTTTGCCTGAAATTTTGAATTATGGTCTGAGTTAGCAAGAATACTTTATTTAGCTGCAAAATAATGTTTTTAATTTGTTATAGCAGCAGCCAATTCTAAAGGATATTCAAGATTTTTTTAAAAAGAATTTAAATAAACAATTTAAATTAATTCATTCATTGGAAAAAATGAACAAAGGAACATCTGTAAACAGATGATAATATTTTAGGCTATGTATTTCCTATGCCTGTAATTTGGAAAAATATGTAAATATGTAAAGGTCTCAATGTCAGAAAGCAGCCCAATTTTTAATAAATAGATCAAGGATTTATTTCCTTTCCATGCCTTTTTATCTCTGTTAACCCATAACCTACCCTTTACTTATGGATTTAAATATTGTTTTAACTGCATTTTCTTTAAAAACCAAATGAAATTGTACTATTATAATCCATACATTTAAGTGCAAGTACATTTAAGTACACAGTGTAAGAAATTTGCACTGTGTACAAACAATCATGTTTAAAAATGTGAAAATAAAGATAGCAGAGTATCACCATTGCTTAGTATTTGCATACATTTTATACAGAAAATGGTAGGAAACATGGCAACTACATTTCAGATTATCTTGATAAAGGTACAGAAGTTGAAGTTGACCAAATATTTGATTTGAGGGATCAATGGGTGTCCTACTTACTATCTTTATTCTACTACATAAAAGAATTAACAATAATCATAATCATAAACATTTATATATACATAAAAGGATTAACAATAATCAATAGCATTGACAACAACAACAACAACAACAACAACAACAATAATAAAGGTTTAATACTTGGTCCTCAAGAACAAGCACTACAAACCATGGATGCCATGAAAGCGAAGATACAAAAATCCACTGACAATCTAAACTGCTGACTTTGCAATGACAAAGTTGAAACTGTTTCACACTTAATATGTGAGGGCAGCAAAATTCCACAAACTGATTACAAAGCTAGACATGATCAACTTGCTAAATTAATCCACTGGTCAATATGTAAAAAATACTCCCTACCTGTATCTGAAAAGTCATGGGAACATAAAATGGAAAAAGTTGTTGAAGCTGAGATGGTGAAGATCTTGTGGGACTTTCGAATACAGACAGATCATCATTTGAAACACAACATGCCAGATACAATTTATTGATATCACTGTACCACGAGACACCAGAGTTGAAGAAAAAGAACTGAAAAAAATCATGAAATATCATGACCTGGCCATTGAAACTGCATGGTTATGGATGAAACATGTAACAGTGATACCCATTGTCATCGGGGTACTTATACCATGTCCAAGAATTTTACAAAACACATCAAGAAATTATAGCTTCCTGCAATAACACCAGCAGAACTGCAAAAAACTGCGCTACTTGGAACATCATATATTTTAAGAAGATACTTGGTTGATACCTAGGATGCTGGCTGCAACCCATATCAACCATTAGCATCAGTCAATCATATTTGTAACATATTTTTAAATGATCAGTTGACTGAGTTTCATGTTTAATGAATAAAAGAGATAACATAGTAATAACTGTAATAATTATAATAATAATCAACAGTAATCACTGTGAGAGGGATCTTGGAATCCTAGTGGACTATCACTTAAATAATGCATTAACAGGTATAGAATCAAGATCACACAAAGTGTTAGTATCACTTTATAATGCCTTGGTAAGACTACACTTGGAATATTGCATCCAGTTTTGGTCATCATGATATAAAAAAGATGTTGAGACTCTAGAAAGAGTGCAGAGAAGAGCAACAAAAACAATTAGGGAAGTGGGTCAACCTATTCTCCAAAGTACCTGAAGGCAGGGCAAGAAGCAATGGATGGAAACTAATCAAGAACAGAATCAACCTAGAACTAAATAGAAATTTCCTGATGTTAGAACAATTAATCAATAGAATGACTTTCTTCCAGAAGTTGTGGGTGCCCCAACACTGGAGGTTTTTAAGAAGAGATTGGATAGCCATTTATCTAAAAGATTTCAGGGTTTCTGCTTGAGCAAGAGGTTGGACTAGAAGACCTCCAAGGTCCCTTCCAAATATAGCAGGTGAAGCTAAGCAAGATCACATCAAATACCTGTACAATTAGCACCCCCCCCAAGGCTGTGTGCTCTCCCCACTTCTCTTCTCTCTGTATACCAATGACTACATCTCCAATGATCCATCTGTTAAGCTACTGAAGTTCGCAGATGACACAACAGTGATTGGTCTCATTCGAGACAATGACGAATCCACATATAGATGAGAGGTCAAACGGTTAGCCTTGTGGTGCAACCAAAACAATCTGGAACTGAACACACTCAAAACCATAGAAATGGTGGTAGACTTTAGGAGAAACCCTTCCATACTTCCACCTCTCACAATACTTGACAACACAGTATCAACAGTAGAAACGTTCAAATTTCTAGGTTCTATCATATCACAAGATCTAAAATGGACAGCTAACATCAAAAACATCATTAAAAAAGGACAACAAAGAATGTTCTTTCTGCGCCAGCTCAGTAAGCTCAAACTGCCCAAGGAGCTGCTGATTCAGTTCTACAGAGGAATTATTGAGTCTGTCATTTGCACCTCTATAACTGTCTGGTTCGGTTCTGCAACCCAACAAGAAAAACACAGACTTCAGAGGATAATTAGAACTGCAGAAAAAATAATTGCCACCAACCTGCCTTCCATTGAGGACCTGTATACTGCACGAATCAAGAAGAGGGCCGTGAAAATATTTACAGACCCCTCGCATCCTGGACATAAACTGTTTCAACTCCTACCCTCAAAACGACGCTATAGAGCACTGCACACCAGAACAACTAGACACAAGAACAGTTTTTTCCCGAAGGCCATCACTCTGCTAAACAAATAATTCCATCAACACTGTCAGACTATTTACTGAATCTGCATTACTATTAATCGTCTCATAGTTCCCATCACCAATCTTTTTCCACTTATGACTGTATGACTATAACTTGTTGCTGGCAATCCTTATGATTTATATTGATATATTGACCATCAATTGTGTTGTAAATGTAATTGTGTTGTAAACCTTGATGAACGTATCTTTTCTTTTATGTACACTGAGAGCATATGCACCAAGACAAATTCCTTGTGTGCCCAATCACACTTGGCCAATAAAATTCTGTTCTATAAAAAATTATATTCTATTCTATATGTGATTCATTTTTTCTGATTAGGGTCAGAATAGTCAAAGAACACTTCCTTTCAGACAATCCATGCTAATTGTTCCAGTATTGTTTTGCAGGAGTTCTGGAATTTTTTCCCCTGTTTTTGAGAGAGAACAAATATATATATTCTTGTTTGTCATTCATGACTCCATCTCTCCCTGCTTTTTGTCCCATGTTACTAATTAACATCAAGTCACCTATTTTATTGTGAGTACCTCCTCTGATTTGAGTATAAGCATGTAAGAATTTTCTGGGACTGTCCTGGGTACAAACTAAATGCTAATGTTGAAAAACTACCCACAGTAGTTTTTCAACATTGATTATCTAACAACCTCTGCACTGGTGGTTTTTTTTAAAACTGAAATATATTTCCTATGGGGGTGATGCCCACCAGTGTGCCTCTCAGAGACCATACAAGTGTCAGCAGAAACAGAACTTATTAAAAATGGCTATTAACTTTTTCTGTACTGATAGACTTCATGAAGTTGGAAAACATCTCAATTTCTTTTTAGTTCCTGACCTTAGAAAGGCTCCTATTAATCATCCAGAGTGCTTGTTTCTATGGATAGAGCATTACAGTGATAATTTCAATGGAATTGTATTCTGCCTATTTTAATAAACAGTCACAAAAATATACCTTAAATGCAGCCAGTAACTTTCTAGTTTAAGAAGCAGGACTTATTTCAGGCTGGAATGTTATCCTGTGGCTTTTGCCTGCCTAGGCCCACAATTTGTAAGTGAGATAAAGGGAATGATGATTTAAGCATCCTGCTAGTCACAGAGTGAGTGAAGCACCAAAATAAACTTGAATTTTAAGCCTTAGATCTGATACTGTTTTCACAGAATGCTAATAAATATAGCAGTCTGTCTGCAGCTTTCACAAACCAATAATATCTTTCAGTAGTGAAATTAAAGAGTTTTCACCATGTCTTCTGACTGCTAGTTGCTATTCATGGATGCATTCTGCTAGTTTTCTGTCTGTTTGTCCTACATAATGGCTGTTGCAGTCATTAATTTCACAACATATGAACAGACTTAACCCTAGTTTCAAGTGGGAAAATGTGACCAGCCTCGACCAAGCCATGTCCAAAAATGCTAGAGAATTACTGGCAGTCTGACAAGTTGGACATCAATAGACACATAGATTTAAACAGTGTTCAACAGCGTTAACAGCATTCCTGTCAAACAGACAAGAAGTGGTCAAAATAGGCAGTGCCCTATCAAATCCTGCTCCTGTCAATAGCGGTGCAAGGCAGCATTCTAGGACCAACACTCTTCATATTATACATTAATGACCTCTGTGACCATATTATAAGTAATTGCGTTCTCTTCGCTGATGATGTTAAACTATTTAACACTACCAACAATGCAGCTCCCCTTCAAAAAGACCTTGACTTTGTGTCGGAATGGTCAAAAAATTGGCAACTCCAAATCTCAACCAGCAAATGCGCTGTCTTACACATTGGAAAAAAGAATCAGAACACTAAATACAAGCTTGATGGACATTACTTTGTAGATGACCCTCACCCCGTCAAAAATCTTGGAGTTTTCATATCAAACGATCTAAGTGCCAAAGCCCACTGCAACTACATCGCAAAAAAGGCTTTAAGAGTTGTAAACTTAATCTTGCGTAGCTTCTTCTCCAGAAAGATTACACTACTAACCAGAGCATACAAAACATTTGCTAGACCAGTTCTTGAATACAACTCACCTGTCTGGAACCCACACCTCATTTCAGACATTAAAACAATTGAGCGTGTCCAGAAATATTTTACAAGGAGAGTTCTCCACTCCTCTGATCACAACAAAATACCTTATGCCACCAGACTTGAAATCCTGGGTTTAGAAAATTTAGAACTCTGCCGCCTTCGGCATGACCTGAGTATAACTCATAAAATCATCTGCTACAATGTCCTTCCTGTCAAAGACTACTTCAGCTTCAATCGCAACAATACAAGAGCACACAATAGATTTAAACTTAATGTGAACCGCTCCAATCTTGATTGTAGAAAATATGACTTCAGTAACAGAGTTGTTAATGCCTGGAATGCACTACCTGACTCTGTGGTCTCTTCTCAAAATCCCCAAAGCTTTAACCAAAGACTATCTACTATTGACCTCACCTCATTCCTAAGAGGTCTGTAAGGGGCGTGCATAAGAGCACCAGCGTGCCTACCGTTCCTGTCCTAATGTTCCCTTTGATTGTATCCAATTCATATGGTTATTTCATGCTTATACTTATATATACTGTTGTGTTTGACAAATAAAATAAACAAACAAACAAACAAACAAAATCTACATGCTGTGCAAATGAGATAATCAACAGGCCAAAAAGGGAACCTAAAAAAAAAAACCCCAAACACTTCCCCACCAGCAATCAACATCCAGATGAGCATAGATTAAGACCAAGATTAACATTAGACCAACAATTAAGAAGTATTCTAATCAAGGAACTGGCAAACAAGTTAACAGTAAGCAGCCCAACCAAAGAACCACCAAAACCACTCCCACCAACACTGGCAGGGCATTGAGAGCAAACCCCATTCCTTACTAGCACTGATGATGTTATCTACTTTGGGTAATGAAATGTCTGCAAGAAAACAACTGAACTCAGAGAGCTCAAACCTGAACTACATGAATTCTTTGGATATACAGTACGTCTTACAAAGGGTCGGAAAAGGTATATCATTTGTTCTGACTCCCTTCCTTTGAAAAAATTGTGTGCGCCCATAATGCCAGTAAGCTAGCTCCAGACATCTTTCTTTAATAGCAAATGGTACAAGCCCTTCTCTTACAATGTAGAAGCAGAAAATTAACCTTGACATAGGATCTTCTACAGCAGTGAATGTCCTTTATTTCTTTTCCAATTATGACATTCCAATGGCTATTGGCTATATAGCAAGGGAAGAAAATTAATGCCCTAAACAAATACTTATTAATGAAGCAGGTTATATCATGGGCATTTTCAAATTATTAATATGTTTTTATTTCTTTATCTTAGGAAAAAAAGTAAATTAAAAAACAGCTATACAGGACTGCAAAATCTGAATGAATGCAGAAAAACAGCATGCTAAAAGCTATAATGAAGAGGTAAAACGATATTTCTCTTTGGGATTACATTAACGTCTCTAATAAAATAATAATAATAATGGGAGGTAAAGATTTATCTCAGAGTTACACATTATATGTAAAATTCACAGAGTTTAATTTGAGACAGAAATTACAAGCTGAGGTTCATCCTTGGAATATATTAAGTTAGCATTATCTACTTCTGAATAGATAGAATATACCTTTGTTGTGTTGATAATTAATTTATACATAATAATCCACGCAAATGGATTACTGGGAGGACAATATGGTTCAGAAATTAGAGTTTTCCATTATTTCTTATTTTAGAAATAAAATTTTAAGTAATCACGATAGGAACATAATAAAATATATTAAGTGGTTAATTCCAAAATAGATTCACGATCTGGAAACTCATAAAGCAATCAGTGAATGGACTCATTCTGATGACATAAAAAGAAATCCATGATGAATGCTTAATTAACAGGGTCACAAATTTGAATCCTGCACTTTTCACTTTTGAATAAAATACATTTTATTCAAAATTTTATACATAGTCTTCCATTTACAATAGTTCACTTAGTGACTGCTCAAAGTTACAACATTAATTTAAAAAATGACTTATAACCATTTTACACACTTACAACTGTTGTAGCATCTCCCATGGTCAAAATTCAGATGCTTGACTGTGATCTAAACAGTTTGACCCTTATACATATTTATAAGGAAAAACTCTCAACAAATAATAGAGCTGTAGGCTAGACAGAAACTAAAGAATCATGGCTAGCACACTGTTTCTTCTGGCAATAGATCTATTTTTATTTATTTATTTTATTTATTTATTAGATTTTTATACCGCCCTTTTCCCGAAGGACTCAGGGCGGTGTACAGCCAAGGATAAAAACTCAATATATATACAATTAAAACCAAAATTTAAAACAGAGCAAATTACAAAAAAGGCCGACATAAAAATTTGAAAATTTAAAACCCTAAAACAATAAAAACCCAATTTAAAATTTAATAAAACTATTAAGCCAGTCCCGCTTGAATAAATAAGTATGTTTTTAGCTCACAGCGAAAGGTCCGAAGATCAGGCACTTGGCGTAAGCCAGGGGGAAGTTCGTTCCAGAGCGTCGGAGCTCCGACAGAGAAGGCCCTGCTCCTGGGGGCCGCCAGCCGACATCTACTAGTCCCAGTGGGATTAAGTTTCTAGACTAGAATCTAGACTATATGGCTTGAACTGCTACTTGAACTGCAAGATCCATGTGGCTAAAATTAAGTACAGTAATATATCAATGTTCCTTTTGTCTAATAAATAATAAATAATTAAATCAACCAGTTCTTTGAATGTGCACGTATGCAGTAGTTGAATAAAATAAATAAATAAAAATGATGCAACAACTGCAATGACTGTTACAATCCAGGATGAGCAACACACGCCATATTGTATTGGTGAAGGGATGAGAAGTACCTTCATGACAATTAAAGGCAAGTACTGGTAGTTCTCTACTTACAACAGTTCACTTAGTGACTGTTCAAAGTTACAATGGCACTGAAAAAAGTGACTTATGACTTTTTTTTCCACAGTTATGACTTTTGCAGCATCCCCATGATCCTGTTGTCAAAATTCAGATGCTTGGCAACTGTTTGCTATTTATGACTGTTGCTGGGTCCCTTGGTCATATGATCCTGTTTTGTAACCTCCTGACAAGCAAAGACAGATTCACTTAACAAACATGTGACTAACTTACCAACTGCAGTGATTCACTTCACATCTGTGGCAGGAAATGTTGTAAAATGGGGCAAAATTAACAACTATCTCACTTAGCAACATACATTTTGGGCTCAGTTGTGGTTATAAGTCAAGGACTACCTGCAATTTTGTATATTAATGAGATACAAAGAGGGAGGGGGATAAGATTCCTGTTATAAACAGCCAATATCCTTGAATTCCACCTGAAGCAGCGGAAACATTTACAGAAAAAGAAAGTATGCAATTTTATTCTGCGCAAAAGCATATGAAAATATGTGCAAGTAGAAATTTCCCATAATTAAGATATACCATTTTTCCTCTCTTTGAAATGTTTTAATTAAGCTATGTCACAAGTTCACAAAGGAAATAGAAGACAAGAAATAGTCACAATCCAACATTCTTTCTAGAATACACATGCCCACACACAAACACAGAAAGATGTGATTTTACAACCTTACAATACTCTTACAATTAGCATCTAATTTAAACAATCAAAATGATTACAGCAAAAGAATTTTGCATTGTTTATGTCAAGAGAACTTCCTGAAATCTTCTGGTCAATATTCAAGTATGTTCAAAATCCTAAAAGGAGAATTAAACAAACTGAGAGACGTAATTGAACTAATTGAATTTGGTAAGTTTTATATGCCTATGAAGAAAAAAGTTAATGTGAAGGTATTGGATCCTGAAAGAGTACCTAAAGCTGCAGAAAACTGAAATCAGTTTGTAAAACAAGGGAAATTTTTTTTTGTAAAGAAATAGGTTTTGCATTTGCAGCACAACAGGGATCTGAAAAAACCAATCAAGGATGGATTTGCTTCATAGAGGGTTTGATTTGGAATAAAGTAAGCCTTGTAGAAATGTAGATCTGCTCTGAATTAATTTGCTTCAAAATTGAATTTTGACCTGATCTGATGTTCAGCCCTAGTAACCAGCAAGTAAAATTAGCTAAGAGAGCCCCAAAAGTCCTTTTTCAGGAGGCAAGTGGACTTTCTTGTTTTTTTCTTTTGAAGGATTTATATTCCTTGCAGACAGCTGGTAATCTGCATCCTTTTAAAAATATAAATCATTCCATTCCCCACTATCCTGTCAGAGCTGAAGAAGCTTCTTGGATGAGAAGCGAAACATCTTCAAAAGAAAAAAAAAAGAAAGTCCACTTGCCTCCTGAAAAAGCACCTTTGGGATAACCATGACCTGGATGACTGAGAATTTCCACAGACTTTTAGCCAAGAGAGCACTCATAAAACCATAAACAGACAATATATTCTTAACAAACCACCGGGAAAGGTTACTATCAAGCAAACGAAGAACAAATTTCTGAGGTATAAATTAATATTAATTTTAAGTCTTGATTATGTGAACTGCATTCAGAGAATAACTGTTTTAAAGAAAACACTTTAAAAGTTTAAGACTTTAGTCTTAAGGATTTAAGAGACCTGGTTAATTTTAAATGATTTATATGATATCTCACAGAGCATCTGGAACCCTCACCACATTTCTGATATCAATACAACTGAATGTGTCCAGAAATATTTTACAAGAAGAGTTCTTCATTCCTCTGAAAACAACAAAATACCTTATCCCACCAGACTCGAAATCCTAGGCTTAGAAAACTTGGAACTCCATCTATTGCAATGTCCTTCCTGTTAAAGACTACTTCAGCTTTAATTACAATAATACAAGAGCAACCAATAGATTTAAACTTAATTTTAACTGCTTTAATCTAGATTGCAGAAAATATGACTTCTGTAACAGAATCATCAGTGCTTGGAATACTTTATCTGATTCTGTGGTCTCTTCCCACAAGTAAAGTCAGGTAAAACTTTCTAATATTGACTTCACCCCATTCCTAAGAGGACCATAAGGGGCGTGCATAAGCGCACAAACGTGCCTACCGTTCCTGTCCTATTGTTTTTCTTTTTCTTCTTCTTATATATATATATATGCTTATTCCTCCTAATATTTACTCATATATATGTTTATACACTATATAATCTTTTTGTATGATACTTATATATATTGTTGTGACAAAATAAATAAATAAATAAAAAATAAAGAATCTAAGGCTACAAGGCTACATCTACCATTAAAAAGAGAGAGAAAAACTAGCATCACAAATTACTTTTTTTTAAGTTGCAGAAATAATTATCAATCGCCTTAATGAGTATGGATGGAAGTAATTTGGGATAGTGCCAATCTGGGATATAGTGAGTTGAAGGATGACAGACAAGCTCATGATGCAGCTACTTCATTGTTCCTATATCTTATTCACATTCCCTTCTCAGTCACATTAGAGAAGAGATATACATTTTTGCCCTACCTTGAATAAAGTTTGCTGCAGTAGTTAGGGCTGTGTAAATGGATAATGTATGGAAGAGTCATACTTCTGATTCACATTTTTGTATCTAAATAGATTACTTCTCTTAGGAGAAAAAAAAAGAGAAACAAAACATGACCTGTTGACTAAAGGAAAATAATATCCCCTTTATCAGAGGCAGGTTTCAAAACTCTTCACTACCAGTTTGCTCGTAGGTGCGCGCAATGCTTCTGCGCATGTGCAGAAGCATCCATGTGGGTGGCCAGAGCCTCCCACTTCTGCCGCTACCAGTTCACCTGATCCAGGATGAACCGGTAGCAACCCACCACTGATCTTTATGATCCTTGACATAAGGGTAATTAATTATGCAGAGTGATTATTTAAAGGGCCAACAGATTTCTGAAAACTTAGAGCACCAAGTAAAAAGTGATTTATGTAAATGTCTAAGGTTTTCACCTCAGCAGTTGCAATGAATACTGCAGGGATATAATGAATAGCGTAAAACTGGAAATACTTATGAGAATGGATTTGCGTGATCTTTCTTGGGAGGAGAAAAAGTGAACAGAGAAGTGGGGGAGGGAGGGAGGGAAGAAAGAAAGGAAGGAAGGAAGGAAGGAAGGAAGGAAGGAAGGAAGGAAGGAAGGAAGGAAGCTCAAAATATTATACAGGAAAAATTATAGGTTCAGATTTTCAAAGCAGATGTTACAGGCATTAACCACCATCCACCATCATTTTTGGAATGCTGTCAATAATGGGCTTTATCAATAGGTTCATTGTCTACCGCAAAATAGAAAATTGTTTTCCTGAATTTGTGTTACATTGGCCTATCACATAGTAGGAGTATACTGTATCTATCAACAGAATTGAAGCCTAAAAGTCTAAAACAATAAGGTATAAGTTTCATACAGTGTACTTCAAAGTCAAATGGAGGTTGGTGGACCAAATTTATAGTTGGTACGAAGTGTGGATAACAGATTATATTTAATGATTAGTGGAAAAGAAAGTAGTTGTTCCTTCCAGCTCTGAAAACAGAAAGACCATTTATCTCCTGTGTATCTTGTTTTATGATTCATAGGAAAAACAAATTCACTCCAATATTCTGCCAAGGAAATCCATGGACATTCATAGCCAAGATTAAATCAACATGATACTTAAGATGAAACATTAATTCCCCATATTGGAAGCCATATACTGAAGAACTAGGAGAAAAGAGGTCAGTATAGATGCCACAAGTGCTTATGTTGTGGCTGGATCAAAGCCAAAAGGATATCCAACTGCAGATATGCAGAGTTAGTTTACTTTATTGATTAGCCCTTGAGCTATATCAAAGTGCAGAGTTTTCAGACACAAATTATTACTAAAATCTGATAAAAACAATTTAAAATGGAATTGGATAAAATGCAATTTAAAATGAAATTGGAACAATTTAAAATGAAATTGGATGCAGATATGCCCAGAGGCAAAAGGCAAGTCTAGTGTTGCAAAAATGGATGGATACAACTCATACTACTACAACAAATATCATTACCATGAGCCAAGATAAGTTTATGTTGTCAGAGCAGAAATATCAAGACTGATACTGAAATTCTGTGAATCAGCATCCTGATTCAGAGATTTCAACCTCTGAGAAATACATCCAAACTTGAGACCCTCCTTTTCTTAATATAAAATGGGACAAATCTCATTTCATCTCACTTGCTTTGCAAGGGAGCTGTCCCAATCTGTCCTAAGTCCCAGTCTTACAATAAGCATGGAGCTTATTGTGCCCTATCTCAACTGCTCCAAATTAGATTGTTACTAACTAAAGCTAAACCACTCTAAGATTCAGAAAGTATCAATAGTTGTCACTCTTCAGTAAAGCATTTGATAAAGTAGACCATAACCTACTACTAGATAAAGTAGAAAAATGTGGGTTAGACAGCACTATCACCAGATGGATTCATAACTGACTGACCAACCGCACTCAACGTGTAGTCCTCAATGGAACTACATCCACATGGAGGGACGTATAAAGTGGAGTACCCCAAGGCTCTGTTTTAGGTCCAGTACTCTTCAACATCTTCATCAATGACTTGGACAAGGGGATAGATGGGGAACTCATCCAATTTGCAGATGACACCAAGCTGGCAGGAATAGCCAACACTCAAGAAGATAGGCTCAAGATACAGAAGGATCTTGACAGACTTGAACATTGGGCGCTATCTAACAAAATGAAATTCAACGGTGAAAAAAGTAAGGTTCTACATTTAGGCAAAAAAAAACAAAACACCACCAAAATGCATAGGTACCGTATATGTGGTACCCTGCTCAATAGTAGTAACTGTGAGAGGGATCTTGGAGTTCTAGTGGACAACCATTTAGATATGAGCCAGCAGTGTGCAGCAGCTGCCAGAAAGCCAACACAGTTCTGGGCTGCATAAACAGAGGGATAGAATCAAGAACACGTGAAGTGTTAATACCACTTTATAATGCCTTGGTAAGGCCACACTTGGAATACTGCATTCAGTTTTGGTCGCCACGTATAAAAAAGATGTTGAGACTCTAGAAAAAGTGCAGAGAAGAGCAACAAAGATGATTAGGGGACTGGAGGCTAAACCATATGAAGAACGGTTGCAGGAATTTGGTAAGTCTAGTTTAATGAAAAGAAGGACTAGGGGAGACATGATAGCAGTGTTCCAATATCTCAGGGGTTGCCACAAAGAAGAGGGAGTCAAACTATTCTCCAAAGCACCTGAGGGTAGAACAAGAAGCAATGGGTGGAAACTAATCAAGGAGAGAAGCAACTTAGAACTAAGGAGAAATTTCCTGACAGTTAGAACAATTAATCAGTGGAACAACTTGCCTCCAGAAGTTGTGAATGCTCCAACACTGGAAATTTTTAAGAAAATGTTGGATAACCATTTGTCTGAAATGGTGTAGAGTTTCCTGCTTGGGCAGGGGGTTGGACTAGAAGACCTCCAAGGTCCCTTCCAACTCTGTTACTATTATTGTTATTATTAGCTCTCTTTGTCTGTCACCCATTTTAAGTAAGCCAAATCAGGAAACAGATTCTTCTGGGACAACTGGAATTCCATTGTAGATGGAATAAGAGAATCTTGAAATTGGGAAAGAGATTCTCTCTCTTGGTGGGAATGGAAGCATAGATGTGCTCAGAGTTGACATCCTGAAGATCTTTGAGACTGCAATTGGATGTGGAATTACACTTTCAATTCTACATAGTGAAATTCAGTGTCTTTTCTTTGTTTAATTTTATTCCCATTCTTCTCAAGCTATAAATTGTGATAAAACTCTTCTCTTGAGTTCCATGACATTTCTCATTCCCATTCTGGGATACATTTCCCCCCCCCCCTGTTCATTCCCTACCATCTGATAAAAATATTTTAATATATTTCTGATGTGGAAAATTATCGGGGAGATAATGTGTTTTTCTTATGGTACACTGCAGCCAGAGGAATTGGTTTGATGAGATGAGCACTTGTAATTTGTTTACTGTATCTTCATGAATTAGTAGTCTGCACACCAGCTGAAATGGAGGGTCAGGTGCATTACCATTTGACATCTCCTGCCTTCAATGAACTAAATTAACCTTTTAAAGATCTCCCGTTGTAAACTGCTTCTTTGGAAATATTGAGAAATAAACCACTAAAATTTTAAGAGATCAAGTCTGGCGGGGAGGGGAAGATAAAAGCTATGGAATATTAAATTTGGGAAAACAGCATGAAATATCCAGAAAATGATACTATTTTAAAAAGTTGCCAAGCCCTGTATGATTATGTAAATTCTTACATTGAGAAATGGCTAAAGAAAAATGGACGTAGCTCAGGGGATTTCCAATACTTAGGCATTATTTCATTGTTTGGGCTCATGGATTAAAAACCATGTTTTTTTTCCCCATGTTGCTGAATATTTTGAAAAAAAAAGTTCATTCTGACACCATATGTTTCCCTGTTTTATAGCTAAATCTACATACATTTTAGTGCCGCTTTCTGGTTGAGGTGAATAATAGCTCAAGTTCTGAAGGCTTTTGGTGTTATTATTATCATTTTTATACATGGTCCAATTACGGTACTTTAAAACTGAATTAACTGTTACAATTAATGAATTATACCAAATTAATTGCTATGCTGAGCTGTATTTTTATAGTCAACAAAGTTATTAATAAAAAATGTACATGTATTTTGGCAGATAAACATTTGAAGAACTTAAAGGAGTACTTGACAATCGATGGTTAGAGTTATGGGTGGCAGATAGAGTAAAATCTCTAGAGATACAAACGTCTATTTTCTTTTTTTTCCCCCCCACTGGAAGAAGTGCATATTTTAAATTCAATTAAATGTGTTCTTGGTCTTGGTTAATTTTAAATACCATGAGAAATTCATTTAATCTACATGGATGGCCTTGGGCATTTGTAGCTAGTTTAAGATTTAAAAATGTCCACACATTAGTTAAATTTTGAATTATAACTCTCTAAACCTCTTTCATAACTGGTCTTACTCTGAAGAAGCATGAAACAATAACTTTTCAATGGTAAATTCTAGAAAGGACACAATTGTCCACCCTCCAATCTCATGAACAAATGAAAAGGTTTATGGTATTACCTTTCTATCTATTCTGAACATGTATAAACATGGCATCTTGATTTTGTTGCCATGTTACTCATATTCAGTAGAATATTCTACAAACTGACTGCAACTGGAATTAGAATTATTTTCTTGCAGTAGTTGTCACACTGTTCTAGCATACATATTGAGGGTTACAATACACGAGATCTCAATATGAATGCCAAAGCAGTAAGAGTATAAAAAGTAAGCTTAAATTCTAAGTTTAAAGTATTCTCCCTATACCAGGGGTCTGCAACCTTAAATACTCAAAGAGCCATTTGGACCCATTTCCCACAGAAAAGAAAACACCGGGAGCCACAAAAACCTTCCTGTGCCTGACTATTTCTTGAGCAGCCACAAAACTAGCATATGTAGTTGCATTAAATATTCTGTTTTCTTCTGAAACTTTTCTTTTCTTGGATTTATCCATGGTTGGCCGACCGGGGGTTGAAAAGCTCAATAAATTGTGTGCCGCGGGTGTCACACATTGGCGGTGGTGAGGCATATTTTGAGTGACAGGGAGCTGCAGCAGAGGGGTGGAAGGGGGCCCTATACAAACATGCCCTATACAAACCCTTTTATTGTTATTGGTGATGGTTTGGGTTCTTATTTCTATGTGTCATATTGATTTAATACTGCTCATGTTTTTGATCTAGAGTAAGGGTCCCCAACCACTAGGCTGCAGTTTACTACCAGGCTATGGCCTATTCGAAATCAGGCTGTGCAAACAATGGGCAAGCACATGTGTGCAAAGCTCCATTTGCATGAACGGAGCTTTGCGTGAGCACTCTCTGCATGTGCAAGTGGAGCTTCGTGTGCCCTCCGCTTGCCCAAGTGAAGTTTCATGTACAAGCCAAGCACCCTCTCCTCATGCACGAAGCTCCATTTGCATGAGTGCAGGGCGTGCGCATCCACCGCTTGCACCAACAGAGCTATGCACATGCACTTGCCGCTCTCTCTCACACACACGCACTGAACCGGGCTGCCAAGCTGGAAAGGTTGGGGACCGCTGATCTAGAGAGATGTTCCCAGATAGTAATATTACCAAAACTTAATAAAATTTAACCTAGAATAATTTTAATCATATTCACCTCAAAGAAAAACTAGGTTCCCTTCAATGCCCTTTTGAAAAAGGTTGTTGCCTTAAGATTAGGAGACTTTTTTTTTGTATGAACTATTTTAAATTCAGACAACTTAGCCTATTTCAAGAGTTTCTGGCGACTGTGTCCTGCACTATTCTCTTTAGTGACTTGCATTCAGCAGTAATTTTTAATTTTGCCCCATACAGTATGTTATCGAAAAGTCAAAAGTGAGTCTTATCCTTTTTTTAGGCCAGTCAAAATATTTCCCATTGATATATCTAACAAGGCAAATGACATCTTTCAAAATATTAGGAGACAGCCCAAATAGAGAGAATTTAAAAGCAACCCTCAGAAACAGTTACAGGTATAGTTAGACCTAATTCTCTCTCTCTCTCTCTCTCTCTCTCTTTTTTTTTTTTGCAAAACCAGGTGCTTGTAGTCAGAGCTGAATGGCAGAGTAAAATGCATGTGTATAGAGTATGATATTGGCATGCTTAAGTTTAGAATATTGGATTACAACCTTATGGAGAAGGGTGGAGAAGGAACCACCCTCCTTCCAAAAAAAAACACAAAACAATTTGGGAATTTATGAGGTACATCACAAAACATGCTAGGATTTTGAAAACAGTGCTGATGTACAGTCAGTCTCCAGAACATTCAGTCTGAATACATACTGAGAAAAAAGATATACCCAAATATGCATTGGTCGACAGATTTGTAGAAGGTTTTCCCTTCTGCATTCCCAGGTAAGCTTGGATAAAGTTTTCCTACTTTCCAAGTTCAGCTGTCAAAACGAAACAAAACAAAAATTTCCATATCTGGAGTGGTCATATAGATATGCATAGCAAATCCTTTGCCAACCCTTAAAGCTGGTCCTGGGGAAAATCAGAACCAGTTTTATTTCAGACCTTATTTATTTCAGTGATTTATGAAGACTGTCAATTGTATTGCTGTATTATTCAATTAGCTACTTTTGGTCATTTATATTTATTTACCGGACTTTGTCAAAAGAAAAATGAGAACAAGAATAAGAGAATAAAAATACAATGAATAGAATAGAATAGAATAGAATAGAATAGAATTTTATTGGTCAAGTGTGATTGGACACATAAGGAATTTGTTTTGGTGCATATGTCTCAGTGTACATAAAAGAAAAGATACGTTCATCAAGGTACATTTACAACACAATTGATGGTCAATATATCAATATAAATCATAAGGATTGCCAGCAACAAGTTATAGTCATACAGTCATAAGTGGAAAGAGATTGGTGATGGGAACTATGAGACGATTAATAGTAGTGCAGATTCAGTAAATAGTCTGACAGTGTTGATGGAATTATTTGTTTAGCAGAGTGATGGCCTTTGGGAAAAAACTGTTCTTGTGTCTAGTTGTTCTGATGTGCAGTGCTCTATAGCGTCGTTTTGAGGGTAGGAGTTGAAACAGTTTATGTCCAGGATGCGAGGGATCTGCAAATATTTTCACGGCCCTCTTCTTGATTCGTGCAGTATACAGGTCCTCAATGGAAGGCAGGTTGGTAGCAATTATTTTTTCTGCAGTTCTAATTATCCTCTGAAGTCTGTGTTTTTCTTGTTGGGTTGCAGAACCGAACCAGACAGTTATAGAGGTGCAAATGACAGACTCAATAATTCCTCTGTAGAACTGAATCAGCAGCTCCTTGGGCAGTTTGAGCTTACTGAGTTGGCGCAGAAAGAACATTCTTTGTTGTCCTTTTTTAATGATGTTTTTGATGTTAGCTGTCCATTTTAGATCTTGCGATATGATAGAACCTAGAAATTTGAAGGTTTCTACTGTTGATACTGTGTTGTCAAGTATTGTGAGAGGTGGAAGTATGGAAGGGTTTCTACTAAAGTCTATCACCATTTCTACGGTTTTGAGTGTGTGACAGGGACGATAGGCATGTTAGTGCATTTATGCACGCACCCTCTACTATTTATCTCCTATTTAAAACCAAGTGCATCCCAGCAGGAGCACTACTGTAAATGACACAAGTATAAACTCAATGAGCTCAATGGAAGTTGACATAAACATGTATGGATTCAGATTACATTGCAGTGGTCCTACCATGTGCAATGTCATGTGTTTCTATTTTTATTATAAGCTAGCCAATTATATTTTGTTAACCAGCATAGTAGCCAAATCTACCCCTTTTGCTTTCTTTATGTCTCATTGTATGATTCCCAACCCAGAAAATAATAAAATAAACTATGATTAAATGAACTGTGGGTTTCTTGGACCTCAATGTTACAGACCGCTGAGTAAGCATGCACAAGAGCATGCCAGGTTTTAGGTTCTGCAGGTTACATTTTATAATGCACTGTAATTTGATGTTAATCAAAATCTGTAGTGATTTTTAAATACCTGGGTTTATACGATACATATGCAAGTGTGCAAAGAATAATTTTAAAGAATTAACACTCAATCAATATTGCAATGGAGATGAGGAAATGTGCTATTAATTTACACATACATTGTAAGCCGCCCTGAGTCTTCGGAGAAGGGCGGGGTATAAATGTAAAAAAAAAAAAAAAAAACATTCTGTGTGAATCCATGACAGATGTAAAACTGAAAAATAAGTAGGAATAAATGCAAGATGTGTAGCTGTATTTTTAATACCTATGCAATACCAGTTTTTTTTTCCAGAAAGGATTTTTATTTTGAATATATTGAATGCTTCAAATCAACATCAAGCTTTCTATCATTTGTTAAGATTTGAGTATCAAGACTGTAAATACAATGTGGATAAAATAAAGCTTTTGTTTTGTAGATAAAGTATTCATTCTAAGCTACTTTCCATGTCTATGGTAGGTAAAGATGAGCTAAAACACATAATACCTTTATATGCTCAGATAATACCTTGTAATTTTATAGGCTACAGTTAGCAAAGGGAAGCATCATGTGGATGCTTTGGTTATGGTCCTTAGGGTGGAGCGATAGAGATTATAAAAACCAGAAGTAATTATTCTCTTGAATTACAATACCTCCATTCTTTTCTTGGTATATCTCAAATGCCAGGGTGAAACAAGTTTATCCAAAAACCACATTAGGAACAATATTAAAATGTATGGAAACAATTAGTTTTATCCAAGAATAATTGGAATTGACAGGCTTCTATATTTTCACAGAATCAACTTCTAAGAATACTCAATATTGATAAACTGCTACAGAATGAACAAGACTCCTGACCAAGGACTCCTGAGAATTTCTTATTAAGGGTTGCTTGAACCACAAGATGGGTGACAAAAAAATTTGACAAATAAATAAAAAAGGGCCCCAGGAAACATCCCCAGAAACCACCATTCAGATCCATCAATCCCTGGAAATTTATTTTCTCTTTTTTTTTTCATTTCCTTCAAATTCCAATTAGGTTTTATCCATGTCCTGGAAAAAAAAAATCAGCCAGTCATCTTCGCAAAGTGTAATGATTCTCATAAGCTCTGGAGTTCTGATGCAGCTAAGCATTTATTAAAATTGGTCCATCAAATTTGCAAGAATAGCAGATCAAACTTAATCAGATGTTGCAACCAGACATTGGGATGACAGCAAAATTATTTTTATCTGTCCAACCATAGATAATCATATTCTAAAGTAACACCATAAACCAAGTCCAGTATATGATTTGCTATATGCATCAGGCAAGATATTGATTGAGACACGTCTATAGAGGTAATAGTAGACCTGACATCCCAAACCATTAATAATGAATGAGCCTCAGTGTGTAAATGTTAAAATCTCCAAAATCTACAGTCTTCGAGTGCATGGAATTAGATTAGATTAGATTAGATTTATTTGATTTCTATAAAGCCCTTCTCCCGAAGGACTCAGGGCGGTTTACAGCCAACATAAAAACAATTTTATCAATAAAATTAAAAATAATTTTAAAAATCTGATTCAATTTGGCTAACCCCATTAAAACTAGTAATAAAACAATAATAAAACCCCAATTAAAAATCATATTGCATTAGGCCAGACCTGTGTGGTAAAACAAGAAGGTCTTGAGCTCGTGTCGGAAGGTCCGGAGGTCGGAGAGTAAGCGTAACCCTGGCGGTAGCTCATTCCAGAGGGCAGGTGCCCCCACAGAGAAGGCTCTCCACCTGGGGGTCGCCAGCCGACATTGTTTGGCTGACGGCACCCTGAGGAGACCCTCTCTGTGGGAGCGCACAGGTCGATGAGGGGCTATCGGTGGCAGCAGGCGGTCCCGTAAGTAGTCCAGTCCTATGCCATGGAGCACTTTAAAGGTGGTAACCAACACCTTGAATTGCACCCGGAAAACTACCGGCAACCAGTGCAGCTTGCGCAGGAGAGGTGTTATATGGGAGCTTTGAGTAGCTCCCTCTATCCCTCCCTCCCTCCCTCCCTCTGTCAGTGCAGCCACATTCTGGACCAGTTGGAGCCTCTGGGTACCCTTCAAGGGGAGCCCCATGTAGAGAACATTACAGTTGTCCAGGTGGGAAGTGATGAGGGCATGAGTGACCGTGCATAGGGCATCCCGGTCTAGGAAGGGACGCAACTGGCGTATCTGATGGAAAGCTCCCCTGGCGATGGCCGTCATGTGTTCTTCTAACGACAGCCGATTGCATTAGGCTAGACCTGCGTGGTAAAACAAGAAGGTCTTAAGCTTGTGTCAGAAGGTCCAGAGGTCGGGAAGTAAGTGTAACCCCGGCCGCAGCTCATTCCAGAGGGCAGGTGCCCCCACAGATATTAGTAGCAAGTAGATATTACATTAGCAAAATTCTTCTGAAAGTAGCCCAGTGGTGGGATTTAAGTAATTTAATAACTGGTTCTCTGCCCTAATGATTTCTTCCAACAACCAATTTGCCAAACTGCTCAGAAAGTTAACAACCGGTTCTCTCGAAGTGGTGCAAACTGGCTGAATCCCACCATTGATGTAGCCCCAATATCAGATACAATTATTCCAGATTTGTATACTGTTGTTTAAAAGACCATTCTATTCCTCAACACCACCACCACTCTTATTCCAATACAGAGTTTGATACTATATTTCATAAATGATGGGCACATTTAGGATACATCTCTCCCTTTCTCTAATTAGTTTTCCTGACATATTGATTAAAGCTTTCCATCAATCTGACAGGACTCACAACAGCATCACTGCTGCTTACAATCATAATTATGGTTACTTCTAGCTCACTCATTATCTCCCCTTCCCAATTGTTTCCCCCATAGCAAATTGTTATAGTTCATATATTAGCAGATTGATTATAGCATGGATTATTTTATCACAGATTTCCTTCTCTTAGTTTAAGGATCACTCAGTCTTTTAGAAACTCTTAAAACTCTGGAGCAGTTACTCAGGCAAACAGCTTTATTTAAAACACAAGAAAAGTTTCCAATACTACTCAAACCTCTGTGCCTGCTCTCAGATCGGGATTTTTTTTCACCAAATTGTTGGCTGTTTTGAAACTTATTTTTCCATTCCAGTTATTTTCATATTGTCGCATTATCATTAAAGGGCTGGATATGGAAACTTCAAATACAGTGGTTATCTTTAACAAGATGATGCTGTACACTTTAAATAACAATATAATTTTGTCTTCAAATGATGATTGTTTTTTAAACTTACATCTTTCTATGGCATCTTCAGCTCTAAATGGCATTCTCTGAGAAATGTCATGTCAAAGAGGCTATTTCCTTTAATTTTTCTGCATTTTTCCCCCCAAACTAGTTCACAAGTTATTATTGGAGCTGAGCTGAACCTATTACTTTGTTTCATTTCTGGAAATGTTGAGAAATCTTTCTCATTTTGTTCAAAAACACAAGCAGTAGAGAAGCATTTTGGCCTGTAAGAATAGAGGAATGATAAGTAGCCTTAATACTGTAATATTGAATTGCAAACTAGGGCATACAAAACTTTTGCCAGACCAATTCTTGAATACTACTCATCTGTCTGGAACCCACACTGCATATCAGACATTAATACAATTGAATGAGTCCAGAGATATTTCACAAGAAGAATCCTCCACTCCTCTGCTTGCAACAAAATACTTTATGCCACCAGACTCAAAATTTTGGTCTTAAACAATTTAGAACTTCTCTGTCTTCGGTCTGACCTAAGCATAGTACATAAAATCATC
Source organism: Ahaetulla prasina (assembly GCF_028640845.1). Lineage (NCBI taxonomy): Eukaryota > Metazoa > Chordata > Lepidosauria > Squamata > Colubridae > Ahaetulla > Ahaetulla prasina. The sequence goes on along the minus strand of NC_080541.1, from coordinate 96,297,968 downwards.
TGCTACAATGTCCTACCAGCCAATGAATACTTCAGTTTCAACCAAAACAATACAAGAGCACACAATAGATACAAACTCATGGTAAACTGATATAAACTAGACTGCAGAAAATACGGCTTCAGTAACATAATTGTCAATGCTTGAAATGCACTACCTGACTCTGTGGTTTCTTCCCCCAAACCCCAAAACTTTAACCTTAGACTGTCTATTGTAAACCTCACCCCATTCCTAAGAGGTCTGTCAGGGGCATGCATAAGCGCACCAGCGTGCCTACCGTCCCTTTCCTAATGTTTTTTTTTATTTATACCCTTTGCATGTGTTTATAATTATGATTACACTTGTATCTGTCATAAAATACATGCTTGATGAAAATAAATAAATACAAATAAAATAAAAAATAAAATCAGATTTTTTTTTTCATTCCTAACTTTCTGATTCTGCTTAACCATTGAAAATACATTGTCTGGTTTCTCGTCAGGTTTTGTGGGAGGAAAAAACAAACAAACCAGAGGAGATTATTGTTTGTTTAACATTTTTTTAATCAAAATGCTAATGTTCTTGCCAAACCTAATTGTTTAGCTGGAAAGGGTGAACATGATTAACTTTAAATTGAGCACCCTGATAACTAATTAAAATTAGGATCTTTTGGCTATGCTCTAGGCATCTTTGCCCTTTAACATAGCAACACAGAATTTTTTGTCACTGTCTCGTATTAAATTTTAGTTTGATTTATTGACACTTTAAAGCCATCTTACTGTTGGACCTTAATCAAACCTAACTGCAGATTTTGCAATCTGGATGGCTCAAGGCTTCCATTCCATAGCTTACCTCTAAGTATTGCTTGTCAGGCAGAATTTTCTTTCTTGATTCTCTCATGGCACTTTGCATTAGCCCTAGATTGCTGTGTGCATTGTTTAAGGATTTTGCAGATATAATCTTGTATCTGCTAAAGATAAATGACAAGTGTTTAAAGCACTTTTATAAACAGATATTGCTTGATGATGGATTTTGAACAATGCTATAATTTATCTTCACACTTGACTTCTTTCCCTTGCAGCATTTAGAATTATGAAAAGTATTGTTAGAAAACAATTCTTCACATGGTAAATGTCAAGGGACAATTTCCACAGGGTCCCTGTCCTGTAAAGAGAGGCAATGAGGGATATGGAGCTTATGCAACATATTAATTTAAATTCAAGATAAACATCAGTAAGCAGGAAAGCATTGTTCAAATTCTTTCAGTTAATCCAAATATCACTGATACATTGTTAGCATCTTGTGGCATTCCTTCTTGCTAAATTACCTTCAAGCAAATATTAAAATTACTTCTTTAATGATTACACTCAGAATTACTCTCAGTCAACAGCAGAGTCTGATATAGAGCCTAAGGCACTGGGTTGGAAACTGGGGGAATTGGTAGCGGCGGCAGCAGGAGGTTCTGCCCACCCACCAGGACGTCATCACAGATGCTGTGTGCATGCTCAGAAGGTTCTGCGCAAATGCAGGCTCATAGTTCTGAACTGGTAGCAAAGATAAGTGAAACTCACTACTGGTAAATATACAACCTTCAGCTGATAAAAAACTAAAGAAAGGATAAAACCTAATGATTAGAAAATACTCCCCCTTTCTCCAGCATCTTGTGATGCAAGCGAGATGATTCTAGGGCAGTGGTTCTCAACCTTTATAGTGCTGAGACCCCTTTAATACAATTCCCCACGATGGGGTGACCCCTTTAATACAATTCCCCACGATGTGGCGACCCCAACCGTAAAATTATTTTCGTTTTGAATTTATTGCGCCTGAAGCCGTATTGGCTAGCGATCTGAACTGCTTGTGATTGCCTTGAGGACAGAGGCATTAAAGCAGAGACTCCTCCCCTATTAAGTTTATGGCGCCTGAAGCCAGATTAGGCTAGCGATTGGGAGTGATTGCAGCTGGCTTGAGAGGGAGACATCAGAGCAAAGTTTTCTCTCTTTTTTAATTCATCGCGCCTGAAGCCGAATTCGGCTAGCGATTTGAAGAGCCTGCAGCTGGCTTGTGGAGTCAACCATTGGAGCGTGATTCTTCGACTCGCAAGTATACTTCCCATATTTCTGATGGTCGTAGGCAACCCCTGGCAAATCATCATTCGACCCCCGACGGGGTCCCGACCCACAGGTTGAGAACCGCTGTTCGAGGAGAACAATCTATTAACTAAATGTTTTGCAAATATTGTGATGGGAATATTCTGACTGGGAAATACTTAAGCATAGCCAAAAGCAATGCATGGAGATAAAGCAGTCCAGTGTTTTATTGTGTTTGAAGCCATTTTCTTTATATATTAGATTTGTATGTTGCTGAATTTTCCCCAGCTCCTGGTGACTAACATATAAACAAATCAGAATAATCTCCTGACATTGGAACATTCATTGAAAACATACATATAGATAATGATAAACTATCAGTGGCTAAATGCCTTCTTGAAAAAATGGTTTAACTACTTCCAGAAGGCAAACATTGAAGGGGTCAGTCCTTTTTCCAAAGAAAAGTTTTTTTTCCCAAAGTGCAGATTGCAAGAGTGACAAATACTTCCTAGCATCTGCCTCCCTCTGCCCAGGGCACCCCACCAAATATTTTTGGGCACCACCAGATTGGTCATTTTCTAATATTGGATACTAAGCCATTCAGGACTTTAGAAATTTAAACTTTGACTTACACTCAGAAATCTAGAATAGAATAGAATGGAATAGAATAGAATAGAATAGAATAGAATAGAATTGAATTGAATTGAATTGAATTGAATTGAATTCATTATTGGCCAAGTGTGACTGGACACACAAGGAGTTTGTCTTGGTGCATATAAAAGAAAATGTACATAAAAGTGTACATTTTATGTACATAAAAGAAAAGATACATTCATCAAGAATCATAAGGTACAACACTTAATGATAGTCATAGGGAAACAGTCAATAAAAATGTTAAGGAAACCAGCAACAAGGTTACAGTCATATAGTCAAAATTGGGAGGAGATGGGTGATACGAACTATGAAAAGATCAATAGTAATGCAGACTTAGTGAGTAGTTTGACAGTGTTGAGGGAATTGTTTAGCAGAGTGATGGCATTCGGAAAAACACTGTTCTTGTGTCTTGTTGTTCTGGTGTGCAGTGCTCTATAGTGTCGTTTTGAGGGTAGGAGTTGAAACAATTAATGTCCAGGATGTGAGGGGTCCATAAATATTTTCACAGCCCTCTTTTTGACTCCTGCAGTATAGAGTTCCTCAATGGAAAGCAGTTTGGTAATTGTTTTTTCTGCAGTTCTAATTATCCTCTGAAGTTTCTGTCTGTTTTGTTGGGTTGCTGAACTAAACGAGACAGTTACAGAGGTGCAGATGACAAACTCAATAATTCCTCTGTTGAACTGGATCAGCAGTTGCTTGGGCAGTTCTGAGTTGGCCCAGAAAGAACATTCTTTGTTGTGCTTTTTTGATGATGCTTTTGATGTTGCGTGTCCATTTTAGCTCATGAGATATGGTAGAACCTAGAAATTTGAAGGTCTCTACTATTGATACTGTGTTGTCTAGTATTGTAAGAGGTGGTAGTATGGGAGTAATATGGATAATATGGGTAAAATTGGATACTAAGCCATTCAGGACTTTAGAAATTTAAACTTTGACTTACACTCAGAAATCTAGTGGTACACATTCCTATTTTGTATGCTCCACCTGAATATGCAAAGTTAATCAGCCTAATATTGCAGAACATATAGTCATGTGTGTCCTTGCTAAGGACTCATAATTTATATGTATATTGTCTTTCAGTTGTATTATGCATGTTTACATTAGCATATACATGGTTCTGCATGTAATAGTGAAATGAAAACTAATGAAATGGACTTTTCACCAGGAGATTTAAGTCCCAATGATCAAAAATTCTGAACATTATCTGCTATGATAATAAGTTGTTCTACAGGCATCCAGACAACGAAAAAGCATGCCAAACCAAACTAAAATTTGGTCTTGAAACTATTCTACCTCAAGGATAAATAATCTGGTCTTCAATGACTTCTAACATGTCATCAGGGTAAGAGCCATATGGAACTCAGAGGAGATATCATTCCACCAGAGGGGAGACCTCAATAGAGAAGGCACACTTCTGGGGTCTCACTAAATGATTTGAACATCCCTTTTTTGTCACTTCTTACTAAATGGGCAGAAATTATTGAAGAAAGGAGAGCCTTTAAATAATGAGTCCTAAATCTCATTATTTGAAGGACTTTATAGGCAACTGCCAGCAGCTTTAATGAAACCTACATCTTTAGAAGACTGTTGTGAGACCCAGTGTGGTATTTTATTATTTATTCATTCAATTTCTGCAGCCATTCCTCTCAATCAATGACCCTGGATGCTTACATTTCTAAAAGTATAAAAACAATAAAAAGCATTTTTGTAAACAATAAAAAAATCCAAAATAAATATATGCAGCAGCTGAAATACTTAGCCAGTTAACAGTAAAGCCAAGAAACAGGGGCCTTATCACATTAAGTGCCTCAGGCTCAGGAATACAACTAGGTTTTTAGACCATTACAAAAATCTAACAGGGCCATTCTAATCTCTGAAGGGAGGATATTCCACAGAGCAGTGATTACTGCAAAAAAGGCTTGCCATCTAGTTCCTGCTAGTGAAAACTTTTTAGCTGTTGGGATCTGCAGCAAGCCCAATCTTCTAGATTGACTTGGATGGTTAGAATCTCCTGAAAAAAGTTTGTCAGTGTGTAAGAAATTATGAGCTGGGATAGACTGATCTCTCTCTCTCTCTCTCTCTGTGTGTGTGTGTGTGTGTGTGCAGGAGTTGGTTTGTCCTTGCAATATTGCTTCTGTGAGTTCTGGTTCTGGCTTCTGCTGCATGGGTATTGTATACATGCATCATGCTTTATATTACTGTATATAAAGAAATTTCTTTTATACATGAATCCTGCTGAATTATTTACTTGTGCTGGTTGGATTGCTGCAAACTCTAACAAAGTTGGTCACTCTTCTCCCTTTAAGGTGTTCAAATACAAACAGGGAGATCCAGGTGGTACTCCACTTTCAGCCTGCAACCTATTCTTGCAAGGATGTTGTTATGGGGACAAATGGGAAGAGGGACCACTGTGTATACTACTTTGAACTCCTATACAAAAGAAAGAATATAAAATAAAATCTTCAAGGGCCAGAATCCAAGGACGCAGTATAACTCTCCAGTTGTGAAATGGATGAAGGAAAAGTAATTAATGCATAATAAAAAGAAAGTTAAATGGTCAGACAAAAAGAATTTTTTTAAAAAAATAATTGCTAATGGGGTAGTGGTGGTGAGAAAGGCAGGATATATAGTAATTGTAATACTATGAGTATTTTCTTTGGCTTCCTTTTTTCCTCTTAAAAAGATAAGATATTTACATTTGGAAGAAATAATATTTAGACAGAAAATATGCAAAATCCCCAAAGAGGTATTGCATGCACCTCCATATTAATAAGATTTCAATAACCTAATATCAGCATTGAAGTTTATGTTAAAAATAAATAGAGAAAGTAGTGGATTTCTTATGGATTTCTTGCAGTATATTATATGTTGTATTCATACAATAAAAAATATATTCACTGATAACAATTATTATTAATCATTTATTAAATTTGTATGCCAACTGATTCTGGGTGGCTCACAATAATCAAAGAACTTATAATAAAATCATTGTTATGTTTTTGGACTGATATGTTGACGATGCATCCTCAATGTTTAATTGACAATCCATCTGAAAGAGCTAATGGGACAGCATTGCAAATGTCTTGTTGCTTAACACTGCTACATTTAAAGTATTTGTGTCACTTGTCATATACTTCATTCAGAAGCATCTGTTCAAAATTGTATTTAAAATACAGTAAAAGTACACATACAACATTGAAAAGCAGGTGGCAGGTATGGCCAAGGGAGCATGATATCTTTGAATAGCTCCATCTGGTGCACTAGCTGCACCTCTTCTTGCATTGGGAAGCCCTTCAAATAGTCACTCATACTCTAGTCACCTGAAGACACAACTGATGCAATGGTTCTACAGGGTCTGATCTTTGAAAATCACTTAAAAGCTTGAATTGGTACAGAAAGAGCATGTTGTGACCGAGGCCTAAGTAGTGATTACCAAACACAATTAATCCTGAACAAACATATTTTATTAAAACAGCTGAGAATTAATCCATTCTCAGTTTAGTCCAAAACAAATTCTTCATAAACAGTCCTGTGGCATTATCACCAACCTTTGTTGTCTTTGGCAACCTGCCAAAGACTTTTCCTGGCAAACCCCCCACAAAGTTCAAAAGATGCTGACAAGAAGCAATGCAATCAATGTTGCTTTTCCACAAAGAACCCAACGTCTCATTGCTGCTCTTTTAAGCCTTATGGAGTGGCCAATCATCTTCTGGCCTTAATCCTGAGTCACCATTTTTGCTTCAGTTGCTCTTGCCTTCTGCAAGTTCTTTGCATGCATGCACTAGGAACAGGCTTCTCCTGTCCCTCTGCCTCTCTGCTGTCTGCCTCTGGAGCAGTGGTGGGATTCAAATAATTTAACAATCGGTTCTTGAGCATGGCTAGGTGGTCATGTGACTGGGTGGGTATGGTCAACTTGACATCACTCATGGCAAGGTGGGCAGCACCTTGCTATAAGTGACGTCTTTGGTCAGCCCACTCAATCACATGACCACCTAGCCACACCTACCTAGCCATGCCCACAGAACCGGTTATTTGAATATGTTCCCAGCCAGGGGGGAGAGAGTGCTCTCCCAGCTAGCACGGCCCCACTGGTAGGACACTTGCCCCACTGGTCAGGAGGCTGCTCACCTGCCTGGCCAGTGTCAGAAGAGAGGGAGACAGAAAAGTTCAGCCAAGTCTTCTCCTCCTTCTCAGCCTCAAGCAAAAGGCACATGCACCTCATGGCTCCAGGATCTTCTGCGAGGAGATGGTGTGTGCCCATGCACCTTCTCCTCCCAGAAGATCCCGGTGCTGTGAGATGTGTGTATGTTCTCTGTGTGTTTCAGGCTGAGAAGGAGACAACTTCCCTGAACTTTTCCTGCCTTAGAAACTGCTCTTAAGTAGCAAGGACAGGCTGTGGCAGCTGCCTTCCGAGCAGCTTCGTCCGGCCTGAAAAACAGGGCAGTGATGGCGGCTATGGGACAGGAGAATGGCGGGACACGTCAGGACAGTGCTGGCCTGAAGCTTATCAGAAGGCTGTCCTCCTGGCTGGGTCTGGCCGCGAGTAACGCTGGCACTGGCACAGGCAGGCAATGGGGTGAAGATCAGGATGGGACTTCCGGCGGCAACACCCCCCCGGAAGCTGTGGGTGCTTCATCACTGGAGGTTTTTAAGAAGAGACTGGACAGCCAGTTGTCTGAAACTTGTTTGCTGCTTGAGCAGGGGGTAGGACCAGAAGACTTCCAAAGTCCCTTCCAGCTCTGTTCTGAATTTGAATTTGACTTGATTAATCTCCCATGCCTTAGATGGCAAATGTAGATTTTTATATATTTGTTCTTGTCTTTTTACAGTGACTTGATCTTTTTTTTGTTTTTTGTTTATATTGAATTTTTATGGAAATATATATTGTGACATGCCCATAATGCAGAGTCAGTCATAAATTTAATATTTTAATGGTTTAATTAATTAAACTTTTTAAATATATTTTATGAATGTATTTTATTCTCCTTATGTACAGTGAGAGCATATACACCAAAGACAAATTCCTTGTGTGTCTGAACACACTTGGCCAATAAAGAATTCTCTTCTCTTCTCTTCTCTTCTCTTCTCTTCTCTTCTCTTCTCTTCTCTTCTCTTCTCTTCTCTTCTCTTCTCTTCTCTTCCCTATGGCAAACAACCATCAGAATGACCCAGGAGTTCAAATTCCAGGAAATGCATTAAAATCCAGGAATTTCTTTTTCTGTACACTATGGAAGGTAAACTTATGGAATGTACAGCAAAAATAGCATAGGGAAGGAATGGATTTAATATGCCATTTCTTATCATCACTATGCTTTCAGGTCGTCTCATAAAATATTGGTTTGGAATTGCACAACATTGTGCTGATCTGGATATTTCCCCCTAGCTTTGGCTAATTAATTGGTTATTTTGAACCTGAGGATATTGAATATAGTTAAGAATGTTATAGTTGCATTTATTATGGTTTAAATAAAGCATTGACACTTGGCTCTGTTACCGGGCCCTGAGTTAGGGCAGGTGATGGACCATTTGTGTGATGTTCTGGTTCTTTTTTAAAATGTTTTTCCGCCTTTGATTTGGTGTATATGCTCTCAGTGTACATAAGGAGAATAAAGGAAAATTTGTGTTTTGTGCATATAGTCTTACAGCAGCAATCATATATAAAAATAATCTAAGAACTTTTTTTCCTAGTTTTTTCAGAGGTCATCTTGGCAGAGCCTTAATTTGAATTTGGAAGGGATGTTGCCTAGCTTGTATATATGATGTACATTTTTCCTGAAAAATCTGTTTTGATTGCTTTTTTCATTTCATCTTTTATTCTGGAATCAAGAAAAGGAGGTGCTTTGAGCTCTGTATTACAGTAGCCCTTGTTTCCTCCCAGTTGATGTTTATGTTTCTTTAGATTAGTTCACATTTCAATTGCCATTGATTGATGTATGCTTCTTTCTAGATTGGCTTGTTTATTTTCTACTCCATGCTCCACTTTAGCATCTTCAGCAGTAGAAGAGACTTCCAAACATAGCACATTACTCCAACTGTTACCACCTGTGCAGCTTCCTGGGAAAATCATTACAAACTTATTGAATTTCTTTTCTGAGAGAGATAGTTCTAGTATCCAGTCAAGTGCTGAAGCACCAGAGTAAGAAGATAGGTCTATTCTATGACCCATATCTACTGAAAAATAGATTGATTTTTTTACCTGATACAATTATCAGAAATGTTTTGAGAGTGCTGAAGTTTGTCCTTTCCATCTTTAATTCCACCTCCAAATTTTATGGATACAGCTGTAATCTTCAAATCCCTCTACTAAAAGCAAGCAGGATTTTTTTTTAAGCAAAGTAACAAAATAACCTCAGACACAGAATGCAAAGGCATGCTGAAATTGATATCTTTAGATACAAACTAAGGTCAAGGGTGACTTTGCCCGTATATTTTATGCCTCATATCTTACAAAACTCCATCTTTTCTGCAATTACATCTCAGTGGTGGTTATTTTCTAAGGAATGTAGAATTATGCAAAAGAATACAAGGTATATGCAATGCAGGTTTACATAATATCTGCCCAACTCTTCCTCTCACTTTGCAGATAGTTTTTCGAATCGTTTGTGAAGGAGAGGCTATATTGCTTTATGTAGCATATACCGAAGTCCAGCAAGTAATTAACATACCTTTCGATTCTGTGTCTGAGGCTATTTTGTTGCAATGCTTAAAAAAAAAAGCTGTTTATTTTTGATAAAAGGCTTTGAAGATTACAGTTTTATCTGTAAAATTTGGGGTTGGAATTAAAAATGGAAGGGGAGAATTCTTACACCTAACTCACTTTCTGCAATTAACTATAGAGGGCTAATTATAGGGTCCACTTCATTGGAATGTTGGAAGAATTATAACAGAGTTATGAGCAGGGATATTAACTATATTTGGGGTTTACCTGCTTGAATAGGTTCCAGTTTAGTTTACTATATTCCCTCTACTTTTTCCCAGTAGGACTATAATCTTTATCAAAAGACACATAGACAATTCATTAAACAGAACCAAGCTATTCCAAATTACCTTGTCTATCCCTCAGAAGCTTAATAGTGTCAGACCTGGTTCGTATTAGGATGGGAGAAGCTTCATGAAGTAGCAAAGCTTTAGGTTAGACCAAAATGTTTTTCTTAAAAAAGGGGGGAAAAAACCTTCTGAAAAAATTACATTAATGTAATTTTTGTTTGTAAAGCTACCAGGAATCGTGCTCATCTTGAAGGGGACTTTAACTTGTTATGTGAAGTAGATGAGCAACATAAGGGTAAGAACAGAGGCCTTCAAACTTGGCAGCTTTAAGACTTGTGGACTTTAACTCCCAGAACTCTCCAGCTAGCTATGCTGGCTGGAGAATTCTGGGAGTTGAAGTCCACAAGTCTTAAAACTGCCAAGTTTGGGGAGCCCCAGCTAAGAGTCACATGCAATTTTTAAAATGGATGTTTCCAAAGCCACCAAGAGATGCCTGATTTCCATGCTGAGATACAGCAGTTGGCCACAAGAGACATATGAAACATAGAAATTTCAATACCAAAAAGTTCAATAGGTACCATTTTTAATGTTGTTATTCTTATGTTATATTTAACACTTTATTATTTTCACAGGGCTTGAACATTCTGTATTCTGCTGCTGCCATCTCATTCTTTTTTTTTTCTTTCTTGATGCCTTTTAATTTTTCTTTAAACATTCTGCTCTTTTCTTGAGTACAGCAGTGGTGAAATTCAATTTTTTTTACTGGTTCTGTTTGCATGGCTTGGTGGGTGTGGTGTGGCTTGGTGGGTGTGGCAGGGGAAGGATACTGCAAAATCTCCATTCCCCCCTACTCCTGGGGGAAGGATATTGCAAAAACTCCATTCCCACCCCACTCCAGGGGAAGGATACTGCAAAATCCCCATTCCCACCCCATTCTGGGGTCAGCCAGAGGTGGCGTTTGCCAGTTCTCTGAACTATTCAAAATTTCCACTACCAGTTCTCCAGAACCTGTCAGAACCTGCTGGATTTCCCCCCTGACGTACAGTATACTGATTTTCAAAGAGTTTCTTTGTACATGGTTAAAAAGTGATTAACAATTGAATGAACAAATAAATTCTTCCATGGTACTTGGTACTCCAGGGTACTTTCAAGAAAAGTCGGGTATTGCTTGATTAAAGAAAGTGGAATAAACTCCCTTTTTATGACCATGTAATCCCTTAATTCAAGGTAGAGTCGGGGCGACTGGATGTAGCTGAGTATTTACTGGCTGGATGCCCTTCCGGACACCAATGAGAAGAACTGGAATAGGGTAAGGAAATGGAGATCTTCTCTATGCTCAGAAGTTAAACAAAATTAGGTTTGTCTAGAATTTGGATGATATGCCTTAAAACGATAGCAGGGCTTTAGGCTGGATCACTGCATTTGAAGGAGATGTGATGCCTATAGATGATGCTACAATTTCCAGGTGCAGCAGTTAAATGAAGGCTTCACACTTTGATCAGACCACCTTGCATAAACTCAAATTGCAGATGCCTCTTGGATGACTGCCTTTCAAACCCCACTACTGTACTTCAGATAACCTCCATGTGTGTTATTCTTTCATTCTGTCAGTGTTGATGTAGGTGGTTCCAAAGACCTCGCAATAATAAGCACACTGACATTATTTTTGAGACTATAAGAACCATCTCTGCACCCAAAATTATTTCAATGCAGGCTATCACCAATTGCTCCCTGTAAAAGGAGCACGGGACCATTTTTATAAGAAGACTACAATGGATAACAGAGATTTGTACTCAGTGGGACCTCAATTGGTTCATTAAAGTCAATGCAGATGAAACACAATTTTTCCCAGCTTTATTACTCATGTTAATCCATTTTTAAGAAGCCTTGTTAAATGACCCTGAAAAAGATTACAGCTACATATCTTTAAGAATTATTCACCTTTGACTTTAATGATTCAACAGTTCTTTCTGCTGAATTTACATTCTAATGATTGAAGGAAACATGGTTTCGTTCAAAATACAAAGGTTTCCAAAAGAAGTGTATGAATTTTGTGTTTCTGTGTTAGGACCAAAGTTAGGTTAATGTCTTTAGTGGATTAAAATATAGCATTTACTAGAACTACCAAGAAGCTTCTTGTATGAGAAGCAAAATGTTTACAAGGGGAAAAAAAAAACCTCAAGAAAGTCCAATTCCCTTTTGAAAAGCAACTTTGGGATAGCATTTACTAGGTTTCTGTATCTCCATTCAAAATATCAAAAACAGTTCCCTACCATTTCTTTTTCTTTTTTAAAAAACTATTTTCCCTGCTCTCCCAAGACTTCCTGTCTCCCATAACATCTGCCTGATTCAATCCTCCAAAGTTGATGTGCTCTGGTTTCCTCCTGCTTCTCATCCTCCTCCTCGTCTACAACTTTATGGACTGTTAGAAATGTATAAAATTCAAATAATAACAAACAGGTTTAAAGAGAAAAAGGGGAGAAGCATGGAAAAAGCAAAATTAGAAGTAGAAACAGGAAGGGGAAAGAAGTTATAGAAAAAGTAACTTCCTGCTTTCTTTCCAACTTCTAGATACAAGCATGAAAGATAACCTTTGAGCTGGAGTAGCACACAATATCTTTATACTTCTAAACAGTTTTAGTCATCAGATCCCAAGGTTAAATTTTCATTTCTTTCAGTTTCAAGCAAAAAATTCAAGAGTAATTTCCATGTAGAAGTGAAATTAGATAAAGTCTCCATTAACTTCACCATCCATTTTCTTTTATATACACTGAGAGCATAGGCACTAAGACAAATTCCTTGTGTGTCCAATCATACTTGGCCAATAAAAAAATTCTATTCTATTCTATTCTATTCATTCTTCCATTGTGGGGATTTATGAACCCATCTCTGCAGGTAAAGAAGCCTTACTGCTATTATCATATAAATTTCCTTTGATTGAATAGTAACTGTCAGGTTCCAAGTAATGCACCCATCAAAATTTGAACTGTGAGGCATTCCATTTCCTCAAAGAACAAATTTATTTAGATACATCATCTTGGCATGAACTGGTGGAAAGCCAGTAATAAAGTTCCTGTGCTTTCCACCCCACTATAAGTACGAGTTGCTCAATCTTTCAAAACAATATGTCACACTGTCAAACCGGAGCTGGTTGCTTGGCAACTTCTCGCTTCCTCCTCTGACCAGCATATTTCTGACTCATCAACTAGCTATGTTTTTTTGGCTGAAGACTCCATCCACCTCAGCAATCCCCCCTTCAGCTCCTAACTGTGTCAAACTGAATTCATGTGAGAAAAATCCAGGATATAAACAATCCCACAACCCGATCAAATTCAGGCTTGACAGTAACATCTAGTGGGACCCTGGAAGTGTATCTTCTCTTTACCAGTGCCTGCTCTTTGGAAGACAGTTTTCCCCAAGTTCCAAATGGCCCCCAGTGCTATTGTTTTAGAATAGCCATGAAGGCCTGGCTCTTCACCCAGCTATAACCATACCAATGGGAAGGTCATAGAATAGAAAAGCAGATTGTTTAAAAGATGTTTGGGTGATTCACTTCTATAAATTAACAGCATGGATCCAACTTATTTGTTCATAAAATTATGTGGAAACCCTGCAGGCAATATCCTACCCTGAGGACAGCCCTTCAAGTTAAGCAAGGTCACAAAGCAGGAGTCACTATGTAAATTGGAATGGACTTTAATGTACATTAATGTAGTTATGGTATTACAGAACCATGAAAACCTGTCAAACCTCTCTATACTTCGATTTAACCTCCTGCAACCAAGTTTAAGTTATCTTGAATTTCTTTCCCATATTTTCTACTTTCCTGGAACTCAAATACTTTTTTCTTTAATAGCTTATTATTATTCACATTTATTATTCACATTTATATACCGCCCTATCTCCCAAGGGACTCAGGGCGGTTCACAGGCAGGTAAGAAAGCACATATAAATACAGACTAAAATAACAGTTAAAAAACTTATTCTACATGGCCGAATTATTAAAAAGCAATATAAATAATAAAACCCATTTAAAACCAGTATAAATTTAAAATCTAATCCAGTCCTGCGCAGATGAATAAATGCGTTTTAAGCTCGCAACGGAAGGTTCGGAGGTCCGGAAGTTGACGAAGTCCTGGGGGGAGTTCGTTCCAGAGGGTGGGAGCCCCCACAGAGAAGGCCCTTCCCCTGGGTGTCGCCAGACGGCACTGCCTAGCTGACGGCACCCTGAGGAGTCCCTCTCTGTGAGAGCGCATGGGTCGGTGAGAGGTATTCGGTAGCAGCAGGCGGTCCCGTAAGTAACCCGGCCCTATGCCATGGAGCGCTTTAAAGATGGTTACCAAAACCTTGAAGCGCACCCGGAAGGCCACAGGTAGCCAGTGCAGTCTGCGCAGGATAGGTGTCACACGGGAGCCACGAGGGGCTCCCTCTATCACCCGCGCAGCCGCAATAGCTTAGCAATGTCCTCCCACTTCTCTGAGCCAAACCAAAAATCCACTATACCTGCTGCCAGGGGTGGGTTCTAATTTTTTTTACTACCGGTTCTGTAGGTGTGGCTTATTTTGTGGGTGTGGCTTGATGGTCATATGACAGTGGGCGTGACTTGGTCATGTGATTGGGTAGGCTTAGTTTGGTGGTCATGTGACTGGGTGGGTGTAACTGGGTAATCATGTGACTGGGTGGGTGTGGTCAACTTGATGTCATTCACGTCAAAGGTTGATGTCACTGATGTCAATTTCCCTGTCTATTTATTTACTACTACTGAACATCCAAAATATACTATTAAATCCTATGTATATATGCCATATGTGAACATACATATAACATAGTATAGCGTGTATAGGCACACAAAAACATACATTATCTACTATATATATACTGTATGTACACACACAGACAGACAGACATACACCCCTCCTCTAAAACTATACACATTCAACCTCACTTACTACATTTGGAAAAACACACCTAGAGTCCACTTTCTGCCACATATTTAACTATAACTTCTGTACATTTAGAACATTACACACACTTCAGATGTTCTTCCCTAACTTGCACATGACTGTTAGAGCCAGGAGAGATCATGGATTGAATAAAATGTGGTGAAACTCACTTAACAATGCTCTTGCTTACCCAAAATTTTGGACTCAATTCTGGTCATAAGACAAGGACTATCTCTACCTTCCTCTGCATGGCAGCCTTGTCCTAGTAAACTCCTTCTCCTTTCTGGCAATTTTCCTCTCTGTTAGAGGCACCAAAATAATCCAGACAATAGAAGGTTTCCTGCTGGAGCAGGGGGTTGGACTAGATGGCCTCTAAGGTCCCTTCCAGCCCCAGATTGCTGTCCTGTTTCAAAGTGTCTTCTGAAGCCAAGTCTAGTGCCAGGGTTTGTGGTTCTTCCTTCCTCTTCTCTCTCTCTCTCTTTCTCTCTCTCTCTCTCTCCCTTTCTCCCTCTTCCTTCCTTCCTTCCTTCCTTCCTTCCTTCCCCTCTTTCTTTCTTTCTCCCTCCCTCCCTTTCTTTCTCTTTCTTTCTCTCTCTCTCTCCCTCCTTCCTTCCCTCTCTCTCCCTCTTTCTCTCTCCCTCCCTCCCTTTCTTTCTTTCTTTCTCACCCTCCCTCCTTTCTATATTTATTTCTCTCTTCCTCCCTCCCTCTTCCTCCCTTTCTCTCTCTCTCTCCCTTCTTTCTTTCTCTCTCCCTCCCTCCTTCCTTCTCCCTCTCTTTCTCTCCCTCTTTCTCTCTCTCTCTATCCCTCCCTTCCTTTCTTTCTTTCCCTCATTCTCTCTCCCTCCCTTCTTTCTTTCTTTCTTTCTCTCCCTCCTTCTTTCTCTCTTTCTTTCTCTCTCTCTCTCTTTCTCCCTCCCTCTGTGCAGAAGGACTGACCCTTGGCCACGCCAAGCCAAAAGCCTGCAATCCTTTGGCACATCGGAACTTGGTGTGAGCAGTAACTTCCCCAACCTGGCGCCCCCCATGTGTGGGGCGGGGGAGAGAGCCCACCCCACCTCCAAGATCCCACCCCTTGGGAAAGAGTGGGGGGGGCTCTGCTTTTCCCCAGCCCCCCGCCCCCCGCCCCCGCCCCCTTAACCCTTCTGCAACTCAGCTTTTCTTGCGCAAGCTCTCGGGGTTAGCGCTTCTCTCGGCTGTACCTGCTGCCCCCGCTGGCTCCTTTTGCACGGCTCCCTTCCCCGGTGTCCTGAGCAGATCCGGGTCAAGGGAGGGAGAAGTGGGCTGGGGGGGGTCTCCCACCGCCTTCCTCCGGGATGCTGCCCGCCTTCCTCCCTCCCTCCCCTCGGGGGCCAGTGTCAGCCGGTACCTGCCGCTGAGAAGGATCTGGTCTTTGAGGCTCCATTCCGGGGCCAGCCACCACAGGCTGCGGGTGGAGGCGGCAAAGAGAGCCGGGAAGAAGACCAAGCCCAGGGCCAGAGTCTGCCACATCCCAACGGGCCTCCGGCTTGGCTCTGCTCCACCCGGCCTCCAAGAGCTCCCGAAGCCTCTCACTCGGCGCTCTCCCCCCCCGGTGGGGCAAGAGGCAGGACCAGAGCCAGCAGCAGCAGAGGTGTGGGGGCGGGGCGGCAAGAAACATGGCAGCCGGGGCGAGTGGCCTGCAACCAGTTCGGGGGCGTGGCCAGCCATCTTTTACTACTAAATATTTTTACTACCGGTTCTCCTGAACCGGTGAGAACCGGTAGCAACCCACCACTGCCTGCTGCTTAGTAAAATAACTTCAAACCATATTTCTTATTCAAGTATAAAGGGACAACTGCTTTCTTTCAGCCAATCCATCTCAGTTGGTTGTTATGTGAATGAAATGAACCAGAGGCTTCATAACCCTAGCTGAAAAATGCTGAAGAGGACTAAGAATGCAATAGTTCAAAATCTTTCTTGTTTGTGCTTTCCTAGCCCCAGTTTTAACTCTCTCGCTGGTATAGCTTCACCAATTCTTTTGTTTTCCAGAAGGCTGAGGCTTCAGAAGTGCTCATGTTTCTCTTTATGTCTAACATAGCACTAGACCTAAGAGGTCAATAGTATATCTTGTACCCTCACCTGAAAATAGATGCTTAAATGTTCATTTAAGACAAGAAACAATGAGTGGAAACTAACCAAGGAGAGAAGCAACTTACAACTCAGTCTACAGCTAAGGAGAAATTTCCTGACAGTTAGAACTCAGTGGATCAAACAATGGAACAACTTGCCTCCAGAAGTTGTGAATGCTCTAAAACACTGGAAGTTTTTAAGATGTTGGAAGTGAATTAGTCTAACCTATAATGCAGGGCAATGTAACAATAGCAGTTCAGCTATTTCAAATTTATATTTGAAAATATAAATGTGCCTTCCTATTTTTATCTCAATTTTTTGTAGGGCATTATGTAATATGAGAGTCTGTTTAGTGTCATGGTTAAGGCATCGGTCTAGAAATAAGGAGACCATGAGTTCTAATCCCTTTTTAGGCATAATGCCAGCTGGGTGACTTTGGACCAGTCACTTTTTCTCAGCCCTAGGTAGGAAGCAATGGCCAACCGCTTCTGAAAAATCTTGCCAAGAAAACTGCAGCGACTTGCAGAGGCAGGCCCTGCAAATTGGGCCTGTCTGAATGGAATAGAAAAAAAAATCCAGACACAATCAGTGGTTACTCCCTGAAATCCAGATGGCCCTCACTCTGCTGTGTAGAAGAGTGGTGAAGAACTGGCTCTTCCATCAGGCCTTTGGTGAGGGAAAATGAGAACCTCTCATTTTATCCTGTCTGATCTGTCATACTTGCCATCTATTAACTTGTATCAATTTTATAATAGTTTTTTGTTTAGTAATTGTGAACCACACATAATTGTTTGGGAGCTGGGCAGCATACAAATTTAATTTATGATGGTTGGTCACCATTGTTTAGATTGGATTTTTGGCATGTTTATCCACCTACTGAGTCTTTACCAAGGACCTAGGATAGACAGTTGGTGTCTAGTCTTATTATTATTTCGTGAGAATGAAAAGTGATGTTTATTCACACTAACTAATGATTTTGAGAGTGTTGAGAAAACATATTAGAAACTTATCTTGTTGAATTTTCATGGTGCTAATTTGATTTGCAAAAATGTTTCTCAGCCCTCAGCTGTGGTATTGTTACATAGATCTGGCATTCTATGTCAGACACAACATTTTATGTCAAACAAAGCAAAGCATGCTGTGTTGTACATGTTTTAATTTCATTCCTTGACATCTGAAAAGTTAGAAATTACAAATGCGTGAATACTTGAATAAAAGAAGACTAGACAGATAAAAGAAAGACAACAATAGTGGGGTTCTTATTGGCAAAATGAAAAATCCTAATATTTCAAAATAAATTGAGGAATAAAATGTTAATATATTACTTTGTGATTTAAAGTTGAAATATATTTTGCCAAGGAATGCAGAGCAAATAATGTATTAGCATTTATTGGAACAATGAGCTAAAAAGCAAAGTTTGCAGAGCTTTTGCAGGAAACAGCAAACAGTCCTAGCTTTCATTAAAAATATATTGATTCAAAATTTTCCTTCTCCTGTCATTTTACATTTGTTTATTTATTTTCATTGTCATCTGGAGGAACATAAGAAAGATAAATAAAGTCAGTGGTGAAGCACATACATTTTACATAGAATTCCCAATTTGACTGACTGACTGACTGACTGACTGTCTGTCTGTCTGTCTGTCTGTCTGTCTGTCTGTCTCCAGCCTGTGAATTTGGAAAGTTTCAGTAAGCCTGAGTTCCAACAATGGGGAATTCACATTGGTGAATTTAATTAAAACAGCTTATTTTCCAAAAAAAATGCAACATTCTTTGAATTAAAGTAATTTTTGTGGTTTGCTTTAAAACTCCTGGCCATGAATGATTGGAATCTTGCTCAGTTTTTGGCTGAACTTAGATGAATGACAGTTATCAATTCCCTGAGAAGCATTCTGAAACTGTTTTCAAGAAAGTAGGTAGATGGTTTTCTACAATCCTATCAAGTACAATGTATTGTATTTTTCGGAGTATAAGACACACCTTTTTCCCCCAAAAAAGAGGGTGAAAATCTGGGTGCGTCTTATAGTCCAAATATATCCGAGAATGTAAAAGAGGTTTCAGAGGCTGAAAAAAAGCATCAGAAATGAAGCTTCAGAAAAGAAGCCCCCAAACAGAGCTTTGGAGGGTTTTTTTCTGAAGCTGTTTCGGAGGCTTTCAGAGGCAGAAAAAGGTGTTTTCTGAAATGGAATTTCAGAAGTTTCAGAGGCAGGAAAAAAAAAGCAAAAAAAAAGCAAGGCACAGAGCTCACAGCCAAGGAACCTGTTGCTAAAATTCACCTCTGGGAACAGCTGATTGGGGGTATTCTGGGAGGCCGATCCACCTGCCAATCAGCTTTTTTCTTATTTTCCTCCCCAAAAACTAAGGTGCGTCTTATACTCCAGTGCGTCTTATACTCTGAAAAATACAGTAGGTACTTCTAATCACTGCTGAAAATGTGAAAACATGAAGGGATATTTTATCATGCATGATGGATTTGTGACAAAATAAAAAGATATTGGATTCAAATACATATGGTGATGGAGAGAATTTTAAAAATTAACATTTAGATTAAACTGTAATTTTTCTTATTAGGACTTATGGATGCCCAACTGGAAAGATTCATGTACAATTGGTTTTATATATGGTAACAGCACAGAAGCTATTACATGGGCAAAGTTGAAAGACTACATAAATACTAGGTAATTAAATAATGAATTGTGAAGATGGCTGAGTTTGCAGAAATTGGCTTGTTTGATTAAGGAGGAACTACAACTACTTTTTATAAAAGACTGGATATTTTATATTGCTGAAAATGGATGCAAATGAGCTGATGATTTGGGGATTTATTGATTCAAAATATTTATAGAAAGAATAAAAGTATGATCTGCAATATGGGGGGATGGACATGATAATGTCTATGTTTATAACTGCTGCAAAGATTGGAAGTTGCTTCCTTATTCATCTTTCTTTTTCTTGCTTTTTGATTATTCACTTTTTCTTTGACTGTGTGTGTGTGTGTGTGTGTGTGTGTGTTCTATTTCTTCTTCTACATTCCTGCAGTTTTGAAATCTGTGTAAAATTTTCTTTTGATAAAAAATATTATTTTTTTCAAAAAAAGAATGTAGGTAGTTTTCCTACTAGCTACCTATTCAGTGGCTGGAACTGATGTTCATTCTGTCCCTTATCCCTTATGTCTTTTTCTCCCTTTGTAAAATTTATTTGATTTATATCCTGCTTTTCTTCTGGAAGCTCAAATCAATTTATGTGGTAATCTTCCTGCATTTTATCTTCGCAATAACAACCTCGTCAATCCTAGTCCCACACTATACGTGGCATTTTGTCTATAGGAATGGCATGGAAAAAGTATATGTTATGCTACAACAGTCCTGAAATGAAGGGGTTTTCATTGTGAGCTATCCTAGAACCCATTGTGAGCTGAGCCAAATTCCATTAATGTTGAGTTCGTGAAATAAGGAGGCAGGAGATAGGACTTCAGTGATAACAGCTCTTAAGTTTATTGTGAGAACCCAGCAACTGGAATGGGAGAACAGTCTCTTTATATAGCATTTGGGCTGAAGCACCAGACAATTAGAAATGTGCTTTTTCCAGCCCAAATTTCCCTTCAAGAATTCAAATACATAACACCCCTCCCTTCCCAGAACACATTTAGTCAAAATTTACAAACTATTTACATACGTAGTCATGCAGATAACCAGGGTGTTCACTGTGCCTGGTTGACCTGCGCAACTCAGTTCTAGGTGGAGAGTCGAGCTGGTTGGAGGAACTTTCTATTCCTTCCAGGTCCTCTGATTGGTCTTCCTGGCCTGGATTATGGGTGGACTTTTCCTCGGTGACTTCTAGTTGGACTGGAGGGCGTCGCTGGACCTCACAACTTTCAGATAAGTCCCCTGACCAATCTCGGCTTGAGTTAGCTGTTGGTGTAAACAGCAGGTAGTCAGGGCCAAGTTGCTTTGTTTGTTGGCCGCTAATCGGTTTCAAATTCGGTCAACATGTCTTCTCCAGACTCTCCCATTGCCCATGTCAACTATGTATGACTTTGTGCCTGTAATTTCAAGATTTGTCCTTGCTAACCACAGGAGTCTCTCCCCATAGTTTCTCGCGAAAACTGGGGATCCTATTGAGAATTCTCTGGTCTTGTTTCCTATTGTTTGATAACTATCGGGGGAATAGTTTGGATTTAAATGGTCTAGTGGGCATCGCAACCTCCTTCCCATTAGTAATTCCGCAGGGCTGCAGCCGGTGGCTGTACAAGGGGTCCCATGTTGGACTGTCAAGAATGTGTCAATTTTGGTTTGCCAGTCCCCCAGGCTTATCCGGGATAGTGCCTCCTTGGCACTCCTAATGAAACATTCTGCAAGGCCATTGCTAGCCGGGTGGAAAGGCACCGAAAGGGCATGACGGATGCCCAACTCGGCAAGGTAGCTCTCAAACTGGGTGACTTTAAATTGTGGACCATTGTCTGAAACAATGGTATCGGGCAATCCGTGTGTTATGAATAGCTGTCTTAGAACATTGATTACTGCCTCAGCCATCGTGGATCACATTAAGATTATTTCCAACCATTTGGAAAATGTGTCCACCAAGATCAAAAACATTTGGCCATGGAATGGACCAGCAAAATCTCTGTGAAGCCTAGACCACGGTCTCTGGGGCTTCTCCCACTCTCCTACGGGGGCAGTCGGGGGTAGCAGTTTGGAGTCCTGGCAGGGATTGCATCACCCCACCCAATCACCAATGTCTTTGTCTAGCTGGGGCCACCAAACATAACTCCACACCAAACCCTTCATGTGCACAATACCAGGGTGCCCCACATGCAATAAATTCAATACATTTTCCTGAAGGCTTGATGGAACAACCGCCCTATCTCCCCACAACAAACACCCCCCCTTGTGTAGACAGTTCAAATAGTTTCTTGGCAAAATGCTTGAAGTCTTCACCAGTTGAACTTGGCCACCCCCTCTGCACCCAGCCAATTACAGTCCTGATGATAATGTCTTTGGCAGAGGCTCTGGCAATTTCAGCAGAGGTAATTGGGTCAATGAGAGTCAATGAGGAGGGCTGGGGTTCCCGGAGTGAGGTCCTTGACAATTTCTGGTAATGGGCACCTGCTTAAAGCGTCCTCATGTCCCAAGTCTATGCCTGGCTGGTGAGGAATACACGGCCAAAAAAATAGCCCATTGAGTCAATCTGGGGGATAGGGCAATAGGTGTAGGATGGTCCCCCGCCAACAGTCCCAAAAGGGGGCGATGGTTAGTCACAATGTCAAAGTGTCTACCTAACAAATATTCATGATTTTTTTTTACCCCTGATACAATCGCCAGGGCTTCTCTATCTAACTGACTATAGTTCCTGACTATAGTTTCGGCTCCTGATAGAGTTTGTGAGAAATAAGCAATGGGAGCTTCATCTCCATTGGGTAGTTTGTGGTTCAAAACAGCACCCACTCCAAAAGGGGATGCATCGCACACAAGAACTAATGGCAAGGTCCCATTATATTGGATCAGCAGACTGTCTGATCCAATATAACAGTTGCTTTCCCCATGTTCAAAGGATCTTTTTGGTGAGCAGCTTGTGCAAAGGTTTGGCTACAGTGGCTTTGTCTTTTAAAAAAACAGAGTAGAAGTTCAAAAGCCCTAAAAAGGCCTGCAGTTCCTTTTTTTTGGGGGGGGGTGCTTTCTGAATCGCTTGAACCTTACTTTCTGTTGGATGAATTCCTGAAGCATCGATTTGATATCCTAAAAACTCGTCTGAGGGCACCCCAATTTGGCACTTGTTGAGTTTAACTCTTAGCCCAGCAGTCCAGAAAATAGTCAGGACCTTTTGCAGTTTCTCTCTTAATTCTTGTAAGTCATTTGCTGACACTAAAACATCATCAAAATAGGGTGCTACCCCTGGTAGACCCTGCAACAGTCGCTCCATCAGATTTTGAAATAGCCCTGGAGCTACGCTGACCCTAAATTGGAGTCTGGTGCACTTGAATGCACCCCTGTACATGACTATTGTTTGTGTTTCTGCTGTGGCGGCGTCCACAGGCAATTGCTGGTATGCTTGTGCTAAGTCCAGCTTCACAAAAATTTGCCCAGGTCCCAAGGAATGCAAAAGGTGTTGAACTATTGGGACAGAGTATGCACTTTTCTGTAAGGCTTTGTTTAACATTGCCTTATAGTCAGCGCAGATTCGGACAGAGCCGTCTGGCTTGACAGGAGTCACAATGGGTGTCTCCCACTTTGTATGGTCAACTAGGATTAATATGCTCTGTTGCAATAATTTATCAAGTTCTTTGTTGATTTTCAGTTTAAGGGCAAATGGGACCCTTCTAGCCTTTAGTCGTATTGGGACAATAGCAGGATCTAAATTAAACGAAATAGGGGTCCCCACATACTTGCCCAGGCTGTCTTTAAACACGTTGTTGAACTTCTGCAGTAGCTCCTCCTTCAAATCGCACCTGATGATGTGAACTCTGGAGACTCCCATGCCCAGGGCCCGGAACCAGGAGGCTGGGAAGGTGTTCTTTCATGATGGTGATCGGCAGAGTCTTTTTGTGCTGGCCATAGGTGACCCGGACTGTTACAATTCCTTTTAGGGGAATTCAGTTTCCCTGGTAATCTTGGATTTGTAGTCTCTGAGGTTTGAGCTGACCCTTTGCGATGTGCAGAATGGCTGTGATCAGTTTGTCCTAGGACATGATGGTGATCGATCACCCGGTGTCTACTTCCATTTTACATGGAATGCCTTCGATGTAGGCAATTGTGAAGATTTTCCTCTCTGAACTGGCAGTTGATTGCCCTATTCTTATGGTGGTGTGATTAGACTTCGCACTCTTTTGGCTGGACCAATAGGAGCTCTTCGGTTTTGAAATGGCTGCGGATTGGTTGGCTTGAATTCTGCTCTAGACTTTTGGCAGCTTGGCTGCATGGCTCTGCATACATGTGCTAGGTGCCCCTTCTTCTCACAATGTCTACAGATGGCATCTTTAAATCGGCAGAATTGTCTCTGGTGGGTGCCCCCACAACTAGCACAGCCATCTCTCTCATTTCGTTCCAGTTTCTCGGTTTGAAATACTTCTTTTTTTTTTAATTGAAAAAGTTTTAAGAAACAAAAACATTTTCCCCTTTTCCCCTCCTCCCAGAAAACCCCTTCCTCCCTCCCTTCCCCCCACCCCCGGCTTCCCGGGTCAATCACAAGGTATTGTTATACATAAACCAAACATAGAGTAAAATTTTCCCTTCTAATCCAATTAACCTCATCCAAATCTTTTCATCTCCCAACCTCCTCCCCATTACATAAAATAATACTTCCTAATTATTCAAATACTTCTTCTTCGACCTCGCCATCGCTCTCGGGTTTTACTTCTTCGCTATGTATTGGTGTTGTTTTTGATGCATTGTTGGTCACAGTGGGTCTCTGCAGTGTCTTGGCAGCTTTGGATGATAGTTCGTGAGCCCTGGCTTCGTCCAGGGCTGAGTGGAGTGTTAGGTTTGTTTTGGCGAGAAGTTGCCTCTGTAAACAAATGTCTCCCACTCCACAAATTAGTTGCTGTGGAAGTGCATCATCGAGGTCTCAGTACTCACAGTGCATGGCTGATTTTCTCAGGGCAGCTATGTAGACACTGATCAGCTCGCCCTCATGTTGGATCCTCTGGTGAAACTCATATTGTTGCACAAATTTCAATGGCACTAGAGCGTAGTGTGCTCAGAGGGTTGCTTGCAGCACTTGCCAGGGAACGGACTGGACTGGCGTCGGCTCAGAGAACACTTCAGCAGTGTCAAAAACCTCTGGTCCACAGTGGCTTAGAAAGAATGCCCTCTTTCGATTATCGGAGAGGCCTTGGAAATCATTGGCCTCAAGGAAATACTCGAATCGAGCCATGTATGACCCCCACTTCTCTCTGGCCAGGTCGAATGGCGATGGCGGCATGTAGGTAGACATTTTCGGAATCTTTCTAGCGTAGTCGCCCTAAACTGGCTGGGTTCGGTAGCTAAATCCAATTTAACTCTTTTCTGGTCTCTCTGCCAGCCTTATCCCACCTTCGTCACCAATGTTGAGTGATAACAGCTCTTAAGTTTATTGTGAGACAGGACTTCAATGACAACAGCTCTTAAGTTTATTGTGAGAATCCAGCAACTGGAATGGGAGAACAGTCCTCCTTATATAGCATTTGGGCTGAGGCACCAGCCAATTAGAAACATGCTTTTTCCCGCCCAAATTTCCCTCCAAGAATTCAAATACATAACAATTAAACTCTAGGCCTGTCTTCTGTAGATTACATTAGTGTGTTCTATTCTCCTGAGTTCCTTGTAGTCTTCTCTTTTTCTCAGAATCTATCCATCAGAGACATAGGACATATTTTGTTCCAGGCAGTCCTCAGATGCTGGGCACTGAGGTTCAACAACATATGGAAGACCATGTGTTGCTCACCTCTAATTATTCCTATGGCTTAAACAAGGAATAATAATGTCATAAGCAACATGTTCCTATTAAAGCATTTTGGACCATATCCTAGAATGGTGACCTTAAGCTTAAGGGGGACAAATCGACTTCCAACTTCCCCACATGGTTCACAGAGCTTGTGCTTTAATGAGGTATGCAAAAGTGTTGGTCTTTCCCAGTTATTTTATTGTACCACACACTGAACTTAATCTGCTTTGGCAGAAGATCTCTGCTATGTATTGGTGTTGTTTTTGATGCATTGTTGGTCACAGTGGGTCTCTGCAGTGTCTTGGCAGCTTTGGATGATAGTTCATGAGCCCTGGCTTCGTCCAGGGCTGAGTGGAGTGTTAGGTTTGTTTTGGCGAGAAGTTGCCTCTGTAAACAAATGTCTCCCACTCCACAAATTAGTTGCTGTGGAAGTGCATCATCGAGGTCTCAGTACTCACAGTGCATGGCTGATTTTCTCAGGGCAGCTATGTAGACACTGATCAGCTCGCCCTCATGTTGGATCCTCTGGTGAAACTCATATTGTTGCACAAATTTCAATGGCACTAGAGCGTAGTGTGCTCAGAGGGTTGCTTGCAGCACTTGCCAGGGAACGGACTGGACTGGCGTCGGCTCAGAGAACACTTCAGCAGTGTCAAAAACCTCTGGTCCACAGTGGCTTAGAAAGAATGCCCTCTTTCGATTATCGGAGAGGCCTTGGAAATCATTGGCCTCAAGGAAATACTCGAATCGAGCCATGTATGACCCCCACTTCTCTCTGGCCAGGTCGAATGGCGATGGCGGCATGTAGGTAGACATTTTCGGAATCTTTCTAGCGTAGTCGCCCTAAACTGGCTGGGTTCGGTAGCTAAATCCAATTTAACTCTTTTCTGGTCTCTCTGCCAGCCTTATCCCACCTTCGTCACCAATGTTGAGTGATAACAGCTCTTAAGTTTATTGTGAGACAGGACTTCAGTGACAACAGCTCTTAAGTTTATTGTGAGACAGGACTTCAGTGACAACAGCTCTTAAGTTTATTGTGAGACAGGACTTCAGTGACAACAGCTCTTAAGTTTATTGTGAGACAGGACTTCAGTGACAACAGCTCTTAAGTTTATTGTGAGACAGGACTTCAGTGACAACAGCTCTTAAGTTTATTGTGAGACAGGACTTCAGTGACAACAGCTCTTAAGTTTATTGTGAGACAGGACTTCAGTGACAACAGCTCTTAAGTTTATTGTGAGACAGGACTTCAGTGACAACAGCTCTTAAGTTTATTGTGAGACAGGACTTCAGTGACAACAGCTCTTAAGTTTATTGTGAGACAGGACTTCAATGACAACAGCTCTTAAGTTTATTGTGAGAATCCAGCAACTGGAATGGGAGAACAGTCCTCCTTATATAGCATTTGGGCTGAGGCACCAGCCAATTAGAAACATGCTTTTTCCCGCCCAAATTTCCCTCCAAGAATTCAAATACATAACAATTAAACTCTAGGCCTGTCTTCTGTAGATTACATTAGTGTGTTCTATTCTCCTGAGTTCCTTGTAGTCTTCTCTTTTTCTCAGAATCTATCCATCAGAGACATAGGACATATTTTGTTCCAGGCAGTCCTCAGATGCTGGGCACTGAGGTTCAACAACATATGGAAGACCATGTGTTGCTCACCTCTAATTATTCCTATGGCTTAAACAAGGAATAATAATGTCATAAGCAACATGTTCCTATTAAAGCATTTTGGACCATATCCTAGAATGGTGACCTTAAGCTTAAGGGGGACAAATCGACTTCCAACTTCCCCACATGGTTCACAGAGCTTGTGCTTTAATGAGGTATGCAAAAGTGTTGGTCTTTCCCAGTTATTTTATTGTACCACTCACTGAACTTAATCTGCTTTGGCAGAAGATCTCTGCTATGTATTTGAAGGCAAAGAACTTTTTCAAGGTTTTTGGTATGGGGTTTGCTATAAGTGCAGACTAGTTAATTTTCGATATTCTTACCAAAGAGCTTTAATTTTGGGTACCTTGAGGGTACAATCTTGTACTAGTCCTAATTTATAGTCTCAAGTAAGAAATCATTAAGGCTTAAGTGAATTAACTGTCTGTTCCTTAAATCAGGTCAATGTAATTTGGCCAGAGGTCCTAGACCTAGAAAACAGTGAGGGCACAAGACAGTGAGTAAAACCATTCCTTAGAAATCTGTTAAAAACACATTAAAACAATATGCTTAACAGGCCTCTCCAATATCACTTCAATAATTACCATTTTTATTCAAGCTTCAATTCTACTGAAATGAAGCTACCATATGCTCCTCTCCCCTCCCACAGGAATGTTGAAAGAACAGTCAACACAACCTTTATAAGGCAACACAATCAGAATCCCCCCCCCCCAAAAAAAAACAACCCTTGAAATTGTCAAAGGACAGAATACACATACCAAATTGGAGTCTGGTGCACTTGAATGCACCCCTGTGCATGACTATTGTTTGTGTTTCTGCTATCCCACAGGCAATTGCTGGTATGCTTGTGCTAAGTCCAGCTTCACAAAAATTTGCCCAGGTCCCAAGGAATGCAAAAGGTGTTGAACTATTGGGACAGAGTATGCACTTTTCTGTAAGGCTTTGTTTAACATTGCCTTATAGTCAGCGCAGATTCGGACAGAGCCATCTGGCTTGACAGGAGTCACAATGGGTGTCTCCCACTTTGTATGGTCAACTAGGATTAATATGCTCTGTTGCAATAATTTATCAAGTTCTTTGTTGATTTTCAGTTTAAGGGCAAATGGGACCCTTCTAGCCTTTAGTCGTATTGGGACAATAGCAGGATCTAAATTAAACGAAATAGGGGTCCCCACATACTTGCCCAGGCTGTCTTTAAACACGTTGTTGAACTTCTGCAGTAGCTCCTCCTTCAAATCGCACCTGATGATGTGAACTCTGGAGACTCCCATGCCCAGGGCCTGGAACCAGGAGGCTGGGAAGGTGTTCTTTCATGATGGTGATCGGCAGAGTCTTTTTGTGCTGGCCATAGGTGACCCGGACTGTTGCAATTCCTTTTAGGGGAATTCAGTTTCCCTGGTAATCTTGGATTTGTAGTCTCTGAGGTTTGAGCTGACCCTTTGCGATGTGCAGAATGGCTGTGATCAGTTTGTCCTAGGACATGATGGTGATCGATCACCCGGTGTCTACTTCCATTTTACATGGAATGCCTTCGATGTAGGCAATTGTGAAGATTTTCCTCTCTGAACTGGCAGTTGATTGCCCTATTCTTATGGTGGTGTGATTATACTTCGCACTCTTTTGGCTGGACCAATAGGAGCTCTTCGGTTTTGAAATGGCTGCGGATTGGTTAGCTTGAATTCTGCTCTAGACTTTTGGCAGCTTGGCTGCATGGCTCTGCATACGTGTGCTAGGTGCCCCTTCTTCTCACAATGTCTACAGATGGCATCTTTAAATCGGCAGAATTGTCTCTGGTGGGTGCCCCCACAACTAGCACAGCCATCTCTCTCATTTCGTTCCAG
Organism: Ahaetulla prasina; assembly: GCF_028640845.1. Classification (NCBI taxonomy): domain Eukaryota; kingdom Metazoa; phylum Chordata; class Lepidosauria; order Squamata; family Colubridae; genus Ahaetulla; species Ahaetulla prasina. The sequence continues at coordinate 96,269,298 of NC_080541.1, read as the reverse complement.
TTTCTCGGTTTGAAATACTTCTTTTTTTTTTAATTGAAAAAGTTTTAAGAAACAAAAACATTTTCCCCCCTTTTCCCCCCCTCCCTCCCAGAAAACCCTCTTCCCCCCTCCCCCCCCTCCAGCTTCCCGGGTCAATCACAAGGTATTGTTATACATAAACCAAACATAGAGTAAAATTTTCCCTTCTAATCCAATTAACCTCATCCAAATCTTTTCATCTCCCAACCCCCTCCCGATTACATAAAATAATACTTCCTAATTATTCAAATACTTCTTCTTCGACCTCGCCATCGCTCTCGGGTTTTACTTCTTCGCTATGTATTGGTGTTGTTTTTGATGCATTGTTGGTCACAGTGGGTCTCTGCAGTGTCTTGGCAGCTTTGGATGATAGTTCATGAGCCCTGGCTTCGTCCAGGGCTGAGTGGAGTGTTAGGTTTGTTTTGGCGAGAAGTTGCCTCTGTAAACAAATGTCTCCCACTCCACAAATTAGTTGCTGTGGAAGTGCATCATCGAGGTCTCAGTACTCACAGTGCATGGCTGATTTTCTCAGGGCAGCTATGTAGACACTGATCAGCTCGCCCTCATGTTGGATCCTCTGGTGAAACTCATATTGTTGCACAAATTTCAATGGCACTAGGGCGTAGTGTGCTCAGAGGGTTGCTTGCAGCACTTGCCAGGGAACGGACTGGACTGGCGTCGGCTCAGAGAACACTTCAGCAGTGTCAAAAACCTCTGGTCCACAGTGGCTTAGAAAGAATGCCCTCTTTCGATTATCGGAGAGGCCTTGGAAATCATTGGCCTCAAGGAAATACTCGAATCGAGCCATGTATGACCCCCACTTCTCTCTGGCCAGGTCGAATGGCGATGGCGGCATGTAGGTAGACATTTTCGGAATCTTTCTAGCGTAGTCGCCCTAAACTGGCTGGGTTCGGTAGCTAAATCCAATTTAACTCTTTTCTGGTCTCTCTGCCAGCCTTATCCCACCTTCGTCACCAATGTTGAGTGATAACAGCTCTTAAGTTTATTGTGAGACAGGACTTCAGTGACAACAGCTCTTAAGTTTATTGTGAGAATCCAGCAACTGGAATGGGAGAACAGTCCTCCTTATATAGCATTTGGGCTGAGGCACCAGCCAATTAGAAACATGCTTTTTCCCGCCCAAATTTCCCTCCAAGAATTCAAATACATAACAATTAAACTCTAGGCCTGTCTTCTGTAGATTACATTAGTGTGTTCTATTCTCCTGAGTTCCTTGTAGTCTTCTCTTTTTCTCAGAATCTATCCATCAGAGACATAGGACATATTTTGTTCCAGGCAGTCCTCAGATGCTGGGCGCTGAGGTTCAACAACATATGGAAGACCATGTGTTGCTCACCTCTAATTATTCCTATGGCTTAAACAAGGAATAATAATGTCATAAGCAACATGTTCTTATTAAAGCATTTTGGACCATATCCTAGAATGGTGACCTTAAGCTTAAGGGGGACAAATCGACTTCCAACTTCCCCACATGGTTCACAGAGCTTGTGCTTTAATGAGGTATGCAAAAGTGTTGGTCTTTCCCAGTTATTTTATTGTACCACTCACTGAACTTAATCTGCTTTGGCAGAAGATCTCTGCTATGTATTTGAAGGCAAAGAACTTTTTCAAGGTTTTTGGTATGGGGTTTGCTATAAGTGCAGACTAGTTAATTTTCGATATTCTTACCAAAGAGCTTTAATTTTGGGTACCTTGAGGGTACAATCTTGTACTAGTCCTAATTTATAGTCTCAAGTAAGAAATCATTAAGGCTTAAGTGAATTAACTGTCTGTTCCTTAAATCAGGTCAATGTAATTTGGCCAGAGGTCCTAGACCTAGAAAACAGTGAGGGCACAAGACAGTGAGTAAAACCATTCCTTAGAAATCTGTTAAAAACACATTAAAACAATATGCTTAACAGGCCTCTCCAATATCACTTCAATAATTACCATTTTTATTCAAGCTTCAGTTCTACTGAAATGAAGCTACCATATGCTCCTCTCCCCTCCCACAGGAATGTTGAAAGAACAGTCAACACAACCTTTATAAGGCAACACAATCAGAATGTGGAAGCTGAGGAGTATGAAACACCTCCCCCCCCCAAAAAAAAAACAACCCTTGAAATTGTCAAAGGACAGAATACACATACCAAATTGGATATTTTAGGAATAAAAAAAATATATGATAATTACTCAGGGTACAAGATTGTGAAAGAATGGAATATGCAAAGATATATACATAATAAGGATATTACCCAGTGTATGTATCATCTATAATCCAAAGAAGAACAGGACCAGCTGTATTAGATTTAGTGGCTATCTAGTCAATGGCATTGTTCTGATTTATGTATGCACACACATATACACAGAAGAGTCAGTTTGGTGTAGTATTTAAGGCACCATGTTACAAACCAGGAAATCATGTGTTCTAGTTTAGACACAAAGCCACAGAGTGATTTCAGACCACTCACGCTATGTCAGACCTAGGAAAAAGGTAATAGCAAACCATTTCTGAAAATCTTGCCAAGAAAAGTGCAGGAATTAATTCAGGCAGTTACCAGGATTAAAGACTGATTTGAAAACATAAACACTGTGTGTGTGCGTGTGTGTGTGTGTGTGTGTGTGAGAGAGAGAGAGACAGAGACAGAGACAGAGACAGAGACAGAGACAGAGAGACAGAGAGACAGAGAGATCATGTAGTGTCTATAGATTCAGTATAAGATATTGAGTATTTCAAAGGCAAATTACAAGTAACAAATGCAACAAAAGGATAGGACATGATACTAATGGTACCATTGGATTGTAATGCCAGTGCTGAACAAATACATCTGGAATCCCAAGATGATTTGAGAGCCAGATTGGTTTAGTGGTTAAGGTACCAGACTAGACAGTGGCAGGCCATGAGTTAAAGTCCCACCTTAACCATGAATAATAACTTTGTTACTTTGGGCACTCTCTCTTGACCCAACCTACTTCACGGGCTATTGTGGAGAAAATAGAAAAAGGTGTATTGGATATGTTCACCACCTTGAATTATTTGTAAAGATAATAAAGGTGGATACAAATAAACAATAAATAAATTTGGACTGTATAAATGCAATAACTCAGGAAATACTTTTTTTTTGCAAAAAAATTTTTACTTAACATCTGTTTCAAGCAACAGTCTCTATTGATGGTCATTTCCAGATTGACAACAATGGAATCAGTAGATTACATAACAGGAAACAAAAGATATAGATACATTATCCAGTAAGCCAGGACTGGAATAGACCATGTATTCTTGTTAAATATATTGATTATTTTATGTGAAAGTGAATTTACGTGCTTTGAAAAGAGAAGGAAGGAAGAAAGGAAAAGAAAAGCCTAAACTTTCAAAGGAGAAAAGTTTAAAGTGCATCTTACAAAAAAGTTAACATGATAGCCAAGGGAAAAAAAATGGAAGATGAATGTCTTTGATAACAAGAAAAATACTAGACGACCAAAAGCAGGCTTTCAATATCAAACAAGACAGAACCAAGGAAAGACATATCAGCCATGTATGGTCAAAGGAATATAGGAAGAAAAGGAAAGTGAACTATCTTTTTAAGATATGAGAAATCATAAGGAAGCTTCCAATTAAAGTTTTGTTTTTTTTTGTCTTGGAAGAGATCTGACAGAAATAAGTGACATTAAAGGAAGATCATAGAGTAACAAAAATACTTCTGGAGCAAGCATATATTCAGGAACCAATGCTATCAAAAGTGATGTATAACATATAATTGATAAGCTGCCAAGAGTCTGCCATTGATTAAATACCCATTGAATTATTTTGAGCTGAAGAAAGAGAAATAGTTCTAGTTATAAAAACTCAACTTCAAGAAATGCAGAACAAGATTTTGCAGTCTAGAAATTTGAAGGAATTAGTGTACATACTTGAACTAAATAAGGAGATGCAACAGCATTTGTAAATTGCTGAATGTAATGTATTTAAACTTTAGGAGGGAAGTTTGGGCGGGAACTAGCACATTGCTGATTGGTTGAAGCCTCAGCCAAAATAGTATTTAAAGTGGGGGTTTTGCCTGTTGTCTTTTGCTGGGATCATTATAAACTAAAGAGCTGTTGTCACTCACTGATCTCCTGCCTCTTTATTGCCCAAACTTAACACTGAACTGTTACAATAATTGCTTGTATAGGAAAAGTTTTATTTAAACCATATTTATCTGGGAAAAATAAATGCCAAGTGAACAGAAAGGGCAGAGAGATTTGAGATTAAGATTACACATTCTGATGAGAGAGAGGTTCCCTGAGGATGGGCTCCAGCATGAGTCTGAAAGCTCGGAAGACTAAACCAGGGGTGAAATCCAGCAGGTTCTGACAGGTTCTGGAGAACCAGTAGCGGAAAATTTGAGTAGTTCGGAGAACCGATTGCGGAAATTTTTAATAGTTCAGAGAACTGGCAAATACCATCTCTGGCTGGCCCCAGAGTGGGTGGGAATGGAGATTTTGCAGTATTCTTCCCCTGGAGTGGGATGGGAATGGAGATTTTGCAGTATCCTTCCAATGGCTTACACACTGTAAGCCGCCCTGAGTCTTCGGAGAAGGGCGGGATATAAATGTAAAAAAAAAATGCCACATCCACCAAGCCATGCCCACCAAGTCACACCCACAGAACCGGTAGTAGAAAAATTTGAAGTTCACCACTGGACTAAACCTCTGGTCCTGGTAACTGACCAAGATTGCATCCTGCAACATTATCTTGGGATGCACATATTTGTGTTCATTTGTGAGATTACATAACTGATATCAGATGGACAGTGAGCAGAGCAAGAAGATATGGAAAAGAACTTTATTGCCGCTTCATTGACTAGATAAATGTAACTATCATACCAGAGTATGGAATATATTTAGAAGAATGAATGTGGAGGAATACTTAGTCTTCTGAGAAACCTTTGCAATGAATTAGTAGCTTCTGTAAGAACTGGATTTGAAGCAAGAGAGTAGTTAAGAATACGAAAGGGAATGAGATAAAGATACAGTACATTGCTCTAATATTTTTCTGCCTTGCAGCAAATGTATTATTAAAATTGCAGGAATGGAAGAGATATCTGTAATGTATCTTTAAATATTTTGGCGGGAAACAAGCACGTTGCTGATTGGTTGAAGCCGCCGGTTAAACTGTATATAAGGAGAGGTTTTTCCCCAGCCCGGTTGCTGGGTTCACCATATAGTAAAGAGCTGTTGTCACTATCCTGGTCTCCTGCCTCGTTATTGCCCGAATATAACACTGGCGACGAGGATGGGATATCGAGGTTAAGAGCACCAGGAACGAGCTGAACGCACGAAAGAACCGAACCCAGCAAAGCTCAGGGCAGAATCGCAGCGATGGCCAGCTACACTCCGCCCGCACCGTTTGACCCATCCAGGGAGAAATGGGGAACGTACATGACCCGTTTCGAGAGCTTCCTCGAGGCAAACGAACTGCAAGGAGTTCCAGACAACCGCAAAAGGGCATATTTCCTGAGCCACTGCGGTCCCGAGGTCATCGACATCGCGGAAGCCCTGGCAGAGCCAACGCCGGTACAATCGGTATCGTGGCAAACTCTGCAAAATCTATTGAAGAACCATTTCGCGCCTACACCGTCCAAATACGTACGGCGTTTTGAATTTGGAGAGCGCAGACAGCAAGAGGGCGAATCCATCAGCGAGTACATGGCCGCCCTGAGGAAAGCCTCCAAAGATTGTGGGTACCGAGACTTGGATGAGGAGCTGTTAGAGCAACTCATCCGTGGGGTCAGAGACATTCGTTTGTGGAGGCGGCTGCTATCAAAAAGCAATCTAACGCTGGCAAATGCTCTGGACGAAGCCAGAGCTCATGAGATGTCCACCCAAGCGGCGGAAACCCTACAAAAGCCACTCACGCCAACGGCGAGTGCGAAATCAACCCCGGTCCACAACGAAGAAATCCAGACCGAATCAGACGGCGAGGATGAGGAAGGAGTTTGCCTCACCGAGAGAAGGGGCAAAGAAGACCGGGACGAATGCGGAAGTTGCGGAGGGCAACATCAGCGTCAACGATGCAAGTTCAAGGACGCTACATGTCGGCGGTGCGAGAAGAAGGGGCACCTGGCTCAAGTCTGTCGAGCACCCCAACCTTCCCGCCGAAAATTCAAACCAACCAATCAGAGCGCAGGATCGGCAAGGCGACCTGCGATTGGTCCAAACAAAAAGGGCGCGAATTCAAATCGAACGACCGTGATAATAGGCCGTGCAGCAACCCGCGTCGAGAAGAAAATCTTCACCAAACCGAAGATCGAAGGAGTGCCGTGCCGACTAGAAGTGGACACAGGGTCAGCGATCACAATCATGTCCTGGGACACTTTTGCAAAAGCTTTGCCGAGAATCGCCAAACGCAAACTGCAAACACAACGGCTACGAGTGCACGACTACCAAGGGAATCGCATCCCTGTTCGAGGGACCACCTCCGTCCGCGTCGAGTACGGACCACACAAGAAGACCCTGCCCATCACGATAGTCGAAGGGACCCTGCCAAGTCTGTTGGGACTAGACTGGTTCCGTGCATTGGGCATGGGAGTGACTGGCATCTACAGAAGTGACTGTAACCTAAAAGACACACTCATGAACGAGTTCGAAGATGTCTTCAAGGACTGCCTGGGCAAGTACAAGGGGACCCCTATTTCCTTCAATTTAGACCCCCAGGTAGCCCCCATTAGGTTAAAGGCAAGGAGAGTCCCTTTTGCCCTTAAACCCAAGATTGACAAGGAGATAGACAAGCTCATCAGTCAGGGGATTCTGGTGCCAGTCGATCACGCAAAGTGGGAGACGCCAATCGTCACCCCAGTGAAACCAGATGGGTCAGTTAGAATCTGCGCTGACTACAAGGCGACGTTAAACAAAGCCTTACAGAAAAGCGCTTACCCGGTTCCCGTGGTGCAACACTTGCTGCACTCGCTGGGGCAAGGGCAAGTCTTTGCAAAGTTAGACTTGGCTCAAGCCTATCAACAACTGCCCGTAGACGCCAACACAGCCGAAGCCCAAACGATTGTGACTCACAGAGGTGCTTTCAAGTGTACCCGATTACAATTTGGGGTGAGTGTGGCACCGGGGCTATTCCAAAATTTAATGGAGCGACTTCTGCAAGGGCTCCCAGGGGTAGTCCCCTACTTCGATGATGTATTGATATCAGCCGAAAATTTAGAAGAATTGGGGGAGCGCTTGAGAAAAGTTCTGGGCATTTTCCGGTCAGCCGGTCTAAAGGTTAAAGTGAACAAATGCCAGATAGGGGTAGAATCCGTAGAGTTCTTGGGCTACAGAATAGACAAGAAGGGAATTCACCCCACTGAAAGCAAGGTCAAGGCAATAAGAAAGGCTCCAGCGCCCAAAAACAAAACAGAGCTACAGGCATTCCTGGGGCTAGTGAATTTTTAACGCGGTCTTTTTAAAAAACAAGGCAACCGTTGCCGAGCCGCTGCATAAGCTTCTGGGAAAGAATACTGTTTGGTCTTGGGGAAAGTCGGAAGCTAGGGCTTTCGAAGCAGTAAAAAACCTACTCTCGAGCGATAGCTTACTGATTCAGTATCATAGCTCATTGCCATTATTATTGGTTTGCGATGCCTCCCCTTACGGGGTGGGGGCTGTGCTCAGCCACAGACTTCCAAACGGCACAGAAGCCCCAATAGCCTTCTACTCCAGAACGATGTCCTCGACAGAGAGGAACTATAGCCAGTTGGATAAGGAAGCGCTAGCCATTGTGTCAGGGGTAAAAAAGTTTCACGAATACGTTTTTGGTAGAGACTTTGAAATTGTTACAGACCATAGACCTCTGTTAGGGATACTGGCTGGCGACCGCCCAACGCCTGTGGCACTTTCGCCACGATTGACCCGATGGACTATCTTCTTAGCCGCCTATTCCTACAAACTGCAGCATCGACCCGGAAAAGAGTTGGGGCATGCGGACGCCTTAAGCAGATGCCCACTACCAGGGGCGATCGAAGACCCCACTCCGGGGACGCCCATCCTGCTAATTGACTCTCTGGACTCTGGCCCAGTCACGCCTAAGGAGGTGGCTCGGCATCATACCGGGACATTACTTTGAGGACTGTACTGGTTGGGTACAAGAGGGTGGCCGCTGCGCCGGGCGAGCGCTTTTAAAGAATTTGTAAAAAACGTGGGGAACTTTCGGCTCAAGGGGGATGCCTACTATGGGGGGATAGAGTGGTGATCCCAGAAAAATTGAGGAAAAGGGTGTTGGACCTCCTCCACGAGGGTCACCCAGGGATCGTTAGGATGAAGGGTCTAGCGAGAAGCTATGTGTGGTGGCCCTTAATGGACTCAGAAATTGCTGAAAGGGTAGGGAAATGCCAGGCCTGCCAGGAGTCCAGACCTCTACCCCCAATGGCCCCGGTTCGGGAATGGGAAAGACCCCAAGGGCCCTGGTCGAGAATCCACATTGATTTTGCCGGCCCCTTCCACGGCCAAACCTTCCTGGTAGTAGTCGATGCCTACTCCAAATGGCTGGAAATCATTCTCATGAGATCCATGACAGCCGAGGCCGTGATCTCAGTCCTACGGCACCTATTTGCAACCCATGGGTTGCCCGACACATTAGTATCCAATAACGGCCCGCAATTCACGGCAACACAGTTTGAGGAATACTTGGCAGAAGAGGGCATCCGGCATGCCCTCTCGGCGCCTTTCCACCCTGCGACGAATGGCCTTGCAGAGCGTTTCGTCCGAAGCGCGAAAGAGGCATTGTCCAGACTCAAGCCAGGCGACTGGCAATCAAAAATAGATGTTTTCCTGGCCGTCCAACACCGAACCCCCTGTGCCACAACCGGCAGAAGCCCTGCCGAATTATTAATGGGCCGAAAGCTCAGGTACCCACTAGACCGTTTAAATCCAAACTATACACCAGAGGGTTACAAGGGGGGACTCGAAAAAACAAGAGGGATGGAAATAGGCGACCGGGTATGGGCACACAACTATGGTGAGGGCCCGATCTGGGTAGCAGGAAAAATTCTAAACATAACAGGTCCCAAATCATACTTGGTGGAGTTAGAGAATGGCCGAGTATGGAGGCGACATATAGATCAATTGAGGAAACGGTTAGCCGAACAATCCGAGTCAGACGAAACAGGCCCTGACTATACCATGTTTGAACCTACAGCTGACTCAAACCCGGGAAAATCGCAGGACTTAACTGAATTCCCGGAGGTCCAGCGACGCCAACAGGTTCCAGTAGAAAACAGCAGGGACGACTCGGCAAATAATCCAGGGCCGGATGGCCTAGAGGAGGAGCCGAGAGGAGCAAACAGCCCCTCCGGTCAACTCAACCCACTCCCAGGGAATGTACTGCGCAGGTCCGAAAGGAGACGCCCAGTCTATTTACGTGATTACGTTGAAAAGTAATATGTAAATATAATGTAAATATATAGGTAAAGTGTTTTCTGGGAGGGAAGGAGTGTAATGTATCTTTAAATATTTTAAGGGAAACAAGCACGTTGCTGATTGGTTGAAGCCGCCGGTTAAACTGTATATAAGGAGAGGTTTTTCCCCAGCCCGGTTGCTGGGTTCACCATATAGTAAAGAGCTGTTGTCACTACCCTGGTCTCCTGCCTCGTTATTGCCCGAATATAACAATATCACTATCAGCAAGAATTAAGGATGGATTGCAAAACATTACTTTAGATGTGTATCCAGTGTGTGTGTGTGTGTGTGTGTGTGTGTGTGTGTATGTGTCAAAATGAATGAGTGCAGCCATGGTATCATGACTGTTCCTTTTTTATATTCACACATGCCAAAAGGATAGGATTTCAAATACAAAGACATACCAATTGTGGATGCCCATATCTTTAAGCAACATTATTTTATTCACTGAACATAAAGACAATTTAGAAGAACTACTTATGAAATTAAACATGGAACTTGAAAAATACGGATAAATATGAAATATATGAATATGGTAGCTTGTTATTTTGGGTTCAAGAATAGATAAAGTGCTGGAGGGATGAAAAGGATATTAATTTCATGGATGGGACAATGATAAACAATGATCATAAATGATAATTTATGTTTTTTATGTACACTGGGAGCATATGCACCAAGACAAATTCCTTGTGTGTCCAATCACACTTGGCCAATAAAGAATTCTATTCCTATTCTGTTCTGTTCTGTTCTGTTCTATTCTAGAAAATTTCAGTGACAACAAATAGCTGAAGACTTAAAGGAATGATGTTACTAGACGTGACACATAATTGAAAAGCTGGAGTATGAGAAAGTGAAAACAGATAGACATTTTAAATTATTGATTTGGAAGTCATAATAAAGTACAGTGGGCTGAATGATGCAATCACTCCATTCTGGCCCAAATAAAGACATGGCATTCTCTTGAGATGGTGATCATCAAGCAGAATCTCATGTATTTTAAATGGAACTCAAAAAATAAGCACTATGCTTGAAGGAAATAAAGAGAAGAAGTAGATATGGTGAGTTGATGAGGTTAAAGAAATTATCTGAATGGGTGGAATAGCTGCAAAGTATGACACAGGGCAAAAAATCAACTGTTTATTCATTCAGTCATTGGAAATGAAAACCAACTTAAAGGCACCTAATCAAAATGATTGTGTCTCCATTTGTCTTAAAAAAAGTGGCACATCTTTAATAATACAGCTGGTGGACATCCCATTTGCATCATCCTCTTTATAAATGATCTATAATAATAAACAACAGTATAAATTATTAATTAAATATATATTCTATAAAATAGTCCTCTTGTCAATCTGGAACATATTTCCGATTTCTTTTATAGTCAGAATCCATGCAACCATGAGGCAAATTAGCAGCCACACCAGGCATATGAACATGAGTGCTATTTACTCAAAAGATCCTGAATTTATTGTCACTATAATTATATCACCAGGAAAAGGAAAAGGAAGAATAAGAATAAGAGGGTGCCCCAAACTTCCAATATGTTGGTGGGTGGGTGAGTGATGCCATCTGATACTTCATTTTAGGCATCAAAATGTATTGAATGCCAAAGTAGGAATGAGGAAAATTTGGCTCCAAAGTCTTCATTCTATGCTTAAAACAAGTCACAGAATACTATAAATGGGTAAATATTTACAATGAATACATCTTTAAATAGATAACTTTTGAAAGAGAAAGGTGATCACTTTGTATGTCATACAGTACTTCATACAGTACTTTTATAACTGTCCTTTTATAGATCTTACTTCTGCCTACAAAAAAGTTTAGGTTTCCCCCCTGCCCTCAGGCTAATGAGTCTTTAGTCAAGTGAAGTAGAATGCCTGTGTGTTGAATATTCAAAACCATGTATTTGATGATGCCATTTTATTGCAAGAATGAAAGTCATCTTTTGATATAGATTTTGCTGGCAGCATTGGCAAGATATTAAAATTGCATTAATTTCTGGACATATTATGAGCAACAAAATCTGTTTCTCTACCATTAAATGGTGGTATAGTCCGACATTATTTTGAATTGATAGCATGGTTGCCAGCTGTTTCCTAGTGCAACTCATATAAAAAATGAGTTTGTTTTGCCTTGTAGTCAAAGACTATGTCCCTTTGGGTATTGGTGCACTTATGGAAATGTCTGCTTTTTGAGGATCTGGTGCATTGGGTTCCTTGGAAATTCACCAAGGAAAAAGACAATCTGCTCAAAATACTTAGATTGCCACTGATATAGTTGTGTGCTGTTAAGTTGTTATTCAGGGAATATATAAACTTGGTATTACCCATCATTTTTCTTCTTCTTTTTTTTTCAAATCAACAAAACCTCAAAGAGGCAATTAATTGTTTGTAGCTTGAGTTTTCATGCCAAGTGGTTGGTCATTTTTAACTCGAGCCAACTTTTAGGGAAAAGCTGCTGTTGATAACAGAAGATACTAAAAACAATTTAAAGTGAATGAGATTGCTTTCGCTCTTTCAGTGGATAATGCTTGGATGTGATTTTTTGGTGGTTATTCCAAGCAGATTTATTGTACTTGCAATCACTACTCCAGATGGCAAGCGGGAAATATCAGTTCCTAGTTTTGCACTGGTTATTATGGCTATTTCAAAAGCTTAAAAAAACCCCCAACCAGTTATTAACTGTTTGCAGCATATTTTCCACTGGCTTACTTCTTCATGCTCACAAGATCACAAATGAAAAATGGAACCTATTTCTAGTTCTTTTTCTCATTGCAAAGAGTACAGCAATTCTTTAATAGTGAAGAATTTTGGCATACTGCAGGTTGTAATAAATTATCCATGAACAGAATGATCCATTTTAGATGATGACATATGGCCTTAGGCACAAAGAAGTTGACAATAACAACTGCTTTTAAATAATGATAAGCCAAGAATATTCAATAAAGATTTTAATCCTGCGTTGAAGGTTATGGAACTTTCTGAATAGCTACACATCTCATTACATTACCTATCAAAATATGCAGTTTGGTGATGAAAGAATAATAAGGAAGACATATGCATCATTCCTATAGGTTGATTCCATAAGGCTGCATAAGATAACAAGTGCATAAGGAAATAAAACTGCCTGTCTGAAATCAGTGGGGACAAATATTTTTAGCCCATTGATGTAAAGTGGTCTGTAACAGATTGATTCCAACTTTATCCAATTAATTATTTCTCCATTACATCTGAGAGAAAAAGATGATAGTATACAGCAGAACTGTTAAACTGGTGGCCGCCAAGACAGATATGTCATGTGCAGGCCACACCCACTTCGGCTCTGCAAAGGCAAAAAAGTCATGATATGTCATAAGCCGGCCCGTAACGCAATCGAATTTAACACCCGTGATATACAGGATTCATCCTCCCATTTATCCACACAACAGCTCTGTCATGAAAGCTTAGGTTGAATAAGTAAGACTCAAACTCATTCACTAAATTTGGAAGTTGAGTAAATATTTCAACATAGTTCAAAAATCAATTTGAGAAGAAAAAAAATTACCTGAGTACTTTTGATATTCTGTTAATTTCATAGGTTGTTTTGTATAATCTGATTACCACTTGAACTTGCAAAAATAGTTTCCAGTATTAGGATAAAGAAGGCTAAATGTCCAGTGATAAGCCTGAAAGTGTGGAAAGTAACATTATTATTCCTAGAGTCTTTTGCTGTTGTCAGGAATGAAAGATCAGGTCTATATGTGAAGGTCCAATTAAACTGATTACTACTCATGCTTATGTACAGGAATATTCTCAAGTAATGTAAGCACCTGTTAGGAGTTAACAAGGGTCAACAGAATTTAAGGAGGATTGGACTTAGTCTACTTGTGGAGCTTCTAGGCTTATTTCTCTTTTAACTCCATCCCTAGGCTCTGACACTTCTCCCACATCTGCCAAGAAATTCAGTACCTTGTATATTTGTTTAAAATAATATGATGAAATATACACAGGTGGATTTCTCAAACTGCAAATTGACCTTTGTGTCAAACTTGTCTTAATTACATTCATGTTATTCCAAATATTTTTTTAAAAATCTTGATAATTTGTCTTAAACCTCTTTTATTTTCCTCTAAACAAAAGACAAATTGAAATTTTCCTGTTAAGACTTTTTTCTAAACATTCTTATATTCAGATAAATAAACAAATTGGAATGCAATCTAAAATTTCAGTACCAATATTTGCTCAATTATTATTAGAACATCCAGGCAGGGTACCAAACTCATATATTAATGAAATGAAATCTGAAACAGAAATTTCTGCCATATTTATAAAATATAACATCTGCATATAGTATGTTATACTGTACAGGTAGTTCTCAGTTTAGAACTATAATTGAACCTGGCAATTATGGTTGTAAGTCGTGGCAGTCATAAAGTGGATCATCACATGACTGATCCTATTTTATTAACTATTTTTATAGTAGTCATTAAATGAATGCCACAGTAATTAACTGGACCCATTGTTCACTATGGGTGTTTTTTTGCTGGAAACTGGAAATAAATGATAATGTCTGTCAAAAAGTTCACAAATTGCAATCAGGTATTTGCAGGATTCTGCAACTTGCCATAAATGCAGACTGTGGCTGAGTGCCCAAAATACAGTCACATGATTGCAGAGGAGAACCATTGGAACTTCAGAACTGGGTCATACGTAGCTTTTGGGGGCCCATTGTAACTTTGAGTCATGAAATGATGAGTCATATGTTGAGGACTATCTGTTATTTTCCATCCATTCAAAACCCCTTTTAATCCTCTTAATGCTTTTTTTTATTTTTCTAATTATATTGGCAAGGGATTATAAAGCAAAATTAAAATGAATAAGGAAGCAAGCTGGCATCAATGTCAACATATATTTAACCAAGGGAAAGTCAATTTATAAAATTCCATGATTTAGAGACTGTGAAGTGTGTAAATAATGACAATGCAAAGTACGAAACTTGGAGAAAGCCAAAAATGAATCAAAATCCATCTCAAAATCAAGCCCTATGAACTTGTTGGCAACTCTATTATGGTCACTGTGGCCTGACAAAGTATATTTCTATTGAGAAGGTGTCAACATATCAATGATGTTAAATTTTATGTGTGCAATCTTGTAAATTATTATAATTTGTGGATGTGATTTAGATGAGGATTGAAATTATGGTTGGAGGACCATATAATTGGACCATATAATTCAGGAGTGCAGATTACTCAATTTGACAAGACATATTAAAAATCAATCTTTTCCATCTGCTATTTCATTTTCAACATTCAACTTAACAAATCTATTAAACTCACAATACCTCTATCAATAATACAAATATCCTATCCCCCACCTCAAGATTCAGTAAACTTTATTTTTCTTTGGGGGAATATGAGTCTCCTGCAAAAATGCTTTTTCCATTCCCATATTTTATTCTTAAATTCTGAGATGGTGCAATTATATTCATCTAACACATCTCTCCCTTCTCAAGTGAAAAAGCAAAACAAATGAATTTTTTAAAAAATTTACATTTATATCCCTCCCTTCTCCGAAGACTCAGGGCGGCTTACACTATGTTAGCAATAGTCTTCATTCTATTTGTATATTTATATACAAAGTCAACTTATTGCCCCCAACAATCTGGGTCCTCATTTTATCTACCTTATAAAGGATGGAAGGCTGAGTCAACCTTGGGCCTGGTGGGACTAGAACCTGCAGTAATTGCAGGCTGCTGCTGTTAATAACAGACTGCATTAGCAGCCTGAGCCACAGAGGCTTAGGAACTTAATTACTACTATCACACAAATCAAGGAGGAGGAAAAAAGAAAGCAAATACTATTGATTAATGTATTACAATGTATTAATTTTAATAAATTAGATCATTCATTAATATATTAACATATATATATATATGCATATATATTAATTTTGATTATGTCAAAATGAAAAATGGAAATTCAGGTGGGAGGAGGAGGAAGGAGATAAAATAAAAATAGACCACAGATATAAATAAAACCAATGTTCCTGTAAACATAGCTTTAACAAACAAGTGTAATTAAAAAGCAGACTTCTAGAATTGTACATTTGGAAATGTAATACCAAAACATGAGACAAAACTTAATCACCCATCAACAGGAGCTTAAGGACATACAGTTTTGTTTTAATCTTCTATGTGGTTATGAAATGATTTCTGAGTACCATTTGATAATTTCAGAAGAAAGACAGCTGGAAACATAATGCACTACTCTTGAGCAATGTTTTCTCTTCCTGTGTTCATTATCTTTCTCTATTGTACAATATTTTTATTGCAATCTGGAAAAATAAGAAACTTTTTTTATCTGCAGTTTGATTACTTGAATGAACTTATGTATAATTTCATTCCTCCTAGCAAATATTTAAAAAAGTAACGATGAATGTCAGAAGACCTCAATATTTAATTGACAATCTTCAAGAAAGTCTAATGCTTTCTGAGAGCTTCTATAAAGATTCATCACTTTATGTGTAAACTGGCATTGGAAAAATGAGAGCTACGAAGGACCTTACTTTGTCCTAAAGAATCTTAATAGCCTTCAGTGAATTAATTATAGATGCATTCACTAACTTTCCTTATAAATGTATTCATTGATGTTCTATTCCCATTCATATCCAGTAAGAATATTTATGGTGTTAAGTATTTCTCTAGCAGGATTTATATCTCTCATCTCCAGAATAGTCATCGCATCTGTCTCACTAGTTATTGAAATAGTCACCTTTGTGGGAGCAAATAGTGCTGGAAAATTTTCAAGTGTCATTCAGACAACTAATAAATAGCCATCACCAATAATCAAAACACAAAGTAACCACATCTTTCTACTCCATTAGTAGCAATTAAAATAGTAAATAAACAGTTGTCAAGACGAAAATATTGTAAGGCATGCTAGAGAATGCCAATGACCATTCCAAATGTGATCTTAACCAAGAGTGCCTTCTTCAACTTGTTAATGCTGAAAATTAATTGACAATAGCCTTTGTTCCACTGCTGATTTGAGGACCCAAACAATTTGCAGTGACGTTGCATTGCGGTGACAAGACAGATAGGACCTAACCTTTTCCAATCAAGTGTCAAACTAACATAACATTCCCCAGTGATTATTTCTGATGCTATCTATTCAACAGACATTTCTCTGTTTTGTTTTTGTTTTCTATCCCTTGAAAATGTCAGCAGCTGGAATTTGAGAACAAGCTGGTGACTGATACATCTGAATTAATTGCTGCTGTTAATTTTAATTGGATGCAAAACAATCCAGCTTGGCATATATTTAAATTTCTAATTAAGATTCATTTTTTGCATACATGAAGAAATTTTAGGATACCATATCTTTAAGGTAACTGTTGGGTCCTTGGTGCTCTCTGAGCTTGATTGTTTTCTTGCAGATTGTTTTCATAACTAAACTAAGTAACATTATCAGTGCTAATAAGGAATAGGGTTTATTCTTATTTTATATACTGTTGACTTGCTCTGTCAGTGTTGGTGGGAGTGATCTTGGTGATTCCTTGATTCGGCTGTTGCTTACTGTTAGCTTGTTTGGCAATTTCTTGATTGTTTGCTTCTTGATTATTGGTCTAATGTTAATCTTGCTTAATCTCTGCTCATTGATTGGTTGTTGATTGTGGTGTGGGTGTGGGTGGGTTTGTGTTTTTGTTTCCTTTTTGGCTTTGATTGACTCTTTGGAATAGCAATAGCAATAGCACTTAGACTTATATACCACTTTACAGTGCTTTACAGCCCTCTCTAAGTGGTTTACAGAGTCAGCATATTGCCCCCAGCAATCTAGGTCCACATTTTACCAACCTCAGAAGGATGGATGGCTGAGTCAGCCTTGAGCCTGGTGAGATTTGAACTGCCAAACTGCAAGCAGCCGGCAGTCAGCAGAAGTAGCTTGCAGTACTGTACTCTAAGTACTGTGCCACAATGGCTCTTATGGTATGTAGATGTTGTTTATGTCAATATCTTGTTGTTTATGTTGAGTCCTTCGGGAGAAGGGCGGTATACAAATTAAATTATTATTATTATTATTATTATTATTATTATTATTATTATTATTATTATTATTATTATTATTATTATTATTATTATTATTATTATTATCTTTCTTGATGGCTGATTTGTCTGATCAGCAGCAGATGAGCAGAGATTAATACCAAGTTAAACATTAGACAACAGCCAAGCTCAGAGAGCACAAGGATCCTCAGATCAATGCTGTGCTGCAAACATTCTGTAAGTTAAGTTGACAAAGCCAGGAATGGCAGTGGCTTTGTTGGTTCATACGGGCATTGAAATTCACTGCCTTTTTAATAGGAAGTACCTCGTGACATTCCATTTCTAAGCATCTCTGCTGACATATTATGTAACTGAACTGAAATACAAAACTGCATTTTGTAAATGAGCTGAATCAGCAGTTCATACTGTATATTCAACTATCTCATCTGTTGACAGTGCAAATCTTAGGAATTAATTAATAAAAACAAAATAATACTTTACATTTAAAAAACAATGTGATCAAATAGGTAAACAATGGAACCAAATAGGCATACAATATCAATTTCCTAGACAACGGTTGCTTTGGGGATGGTATATTTTTTCTGGTATATACTTGTGAAGTGCAATGTTTGGGAGGCCTCCTTCAGTAGCCGTATGATACTGCATTTTGCCTGATTCCTTTGGGTTTTGAAATTACCATGCATTCAATTTTACATTGGCATTTATACAAAAGATGATAGATGATAGATATACAGGCAATACATAGATAAGGTTTATTATGGTCAGTGTGATATCAGCAAATTAAATAATTGAATTCTTATAAGAATAAAAGCATAAAAAGCTCTGATGTTAGATGAGGGAGCATAAAAATTAGGAAAAAAACCAATAAAATGCCAAAAATTGAGACTGTTTCTAAAATATAAATTAAAGGGCATATAGCAATATACTACAATGCAGTGAGTACAGTATGGGAATACAGCTTACATCAGTGTTTTTCAACCTTGGCAACTTTTAGATTTGTGGGCTTCAATTCCCAAAATTTCTCAGCCTTCATGGCTGGCTGGGGATTCTTGGAATTGAAGTTCACACATGTAAAAACTTGCTAAGATTGAGAAATACTGGTCTACATAATAGAAACAGAGTAACAAATTAATTAGTAAAGCATTTGAAGGGTAGACTCTTGTAGTTCTATCAACGAAATATTGAGACATAGCTAAAATACATAGTTTTTAATATCCAGTCTTCATCGATCAACACCAAGTATATATCAGTCCATTCCACTCCTGAAGTCTTCAGAATCTTCCGATTAAATTGGTATTTCCAGTTCATCGATAAAATACATAGTTTTTAATATCCAGTCTTCATCGATCAACACCAAAACAACGTTCCATCTTCCAGGATTCTCAGAAATTCTTCTATAATATATCTTTCTTCCTTAAACAGTCTCTCAAATATAATTCATATTTCCAGCTTAAATTCTTAGATTTTACTATCCAATCTCCAAAAATAAACAATATTCTATCTTCTCATATCTCTGATATCACTTACATACATCAAATAGCATTGCTAATATTAATATGAAACCTATATTGTATCCAAAATATATCAATTATAATAATTAAAATCTTCAATTTACCTTACATATGTCAAATAACATTATTGAAATTACACCTATAAGTTATATCCAAAATATATCAATTATAATAATTAAATTCTGTTTGACCAAATGGCAACATTACATCCATAAACAATCTCTCAAATATAATATTTAATCCAAATTCATAAATTTTACTTTCTATCCTCCAAAATTAAACAATATTCCATCTTCCCATTTCTTTGTACCTCACATATATCAAATAATACCCTATATATAATATACCCTTATAAAAATTAAACCCTATATATATAAAAAAAATCACCATAATCACATCTTAAGCATTCTCCCTCCCCTTGTCTTCAATCTTACACATTTTCCACCATCTGCTCACCAATCAGCTTAGCATCTAGCAATAAAGGATTTCCAATCTTTAATACATTGGTGTAAAAATCTCTTGCTTTAAAAACTATATTAAGAAAATACTTTCTTCCTTTATAATTCACTGTTAAGCCAGCTGGAACCTCCCATCTAAAATATATCTGATGTTTCTTAAGCTCATCCACTAAAAAGGCAAATTCTTTTCTCTTTCTTAACATTTTAGGAGGAATTTCCTTCATCATTATTATATCTTGTCCTAATATTTGATATTTATTTTTATAAAATGCTTGCAAAATTCCATATCTAATCTTCTTAGTTGTAAAATAAATAACCACATCTCTCGGTAATCGCTTCTGCCTTGCCAACCAAGAATTAACACGATAGATTTTTTCAATATTAACTTCAAAATCTTCTGGTTCCACTCCATTTATCTGAGCAAAGGCCTGAGTAAAAATCTCTTTTAAATTTTCCTGCCTGCATTCCTTTAATCCCCTCACCCTTATAGCATATTCCATTAATCTATATTGTAATATAACCCTTTCTTCATCTGCCCATCCACCTTAACCTGAATATCATCTATTTTATTCTCTAAATTCAAATTAATTTGATTCGTTTGAACTTCCTCTATTTTCCTTTGCAAGTCTAAATTAATTTGATTAAATTCTCCTAGTCTTTCCTCCATCTGAATACTAGATACCAATAATGGCATAATTGTATCCTTTACTAGTTTCATATCCCTCCTCTGCTCTTCCACCATATCTTTAAAATCCAATATTTCTTTCTCCATTTCATTAAATTTTTGATCTATTTCTAAAAGATGAGCCTCCAAAAGTTCCTGTAAAAAATTCCTTAAACCTTCCTTGATATCTTCTTTTAATTTCCGTATCTGAACTGAAGAAATTTCCAAGATTTTAGTAGTAGTTAATTCTGTTTGCTTAAGAGCCATTTTTAAACTATATAATCTACCAAAAAGAAAAAAAATCAATAAACTTTTCTTCTTAAACACTGTAATAGAAAAAAAGAAAAAAAGAAAAAAATCATAAACAGTTATTTCTTAAAGTTAAAATTAGTAAAAAGTCTTTTTAAATTTCTCTGCAACCACAGTCTTAAAATCTCTTCCTTTATCCTTTTGTAGTTATATTTAAAAATCTCCAACAGTCTCTGGCAGAAATATTAACTAATTATAGTTCTTCCAATTAATTCCAACCGTCTTTTATCAAATAGAAACAGCGGCTTTAAGCATTGCTAAAAACACTGATGGCTTTAACAAACAGCTCTTTAACTTTCACTTTCCTTTGTGTATTGCGAGTGCCATTTTTGGTCCACTCAGGTTGAAAGTTAGTTCAAAGGAAAGCTATTTAAAGACCGAAGTTAAGATTTATTATTTGCAATTCCTCTTGCTAGTCCTCCTGCTTCATTCTGTCTGTATAATATATAATATATAATAACAGAGTTGGAAAGGACCTTGGAGGTCTTCTAGTCCAACCCCCTGCCCAGGCAGGAAGCCCTACACCATTCCAGACAAATGGCTATCCAACATTTTCTTAAAAATTTCCAGTGTTGGAGCATTCACAACTTCTGCAGGCAAGTTGTTCCACTTATTGATTGTTCTAACTGTCAGGAAATTTCTCCTTAGTTCTAAGTTGCTTCTCTTGATTAGTTTCCACCCATTGCTTCTTGTTCTAGCCTCAGGTGCTTTGGAGAATAATGTGACTCACTCTTCTTTGTGGCAACCCCTGAGATATTGGAACACTGCTATCATTTCTCCCCTAGTCCTTCTTTTCATTAAACTAGACATACCGAGTTCCTGCAATCGTTCTTCATATGTTTTAGCCTCCAGTCCCCTAATCATCTTTGTTGCTCTTCTCTGCACTCTTTCTAGAGTCTCAACATCTTTTTTACATCGTGGCAACCAAAACTGAATTCAATATTCCAAGTGTGGCCTTACCAAGGCATTATAAATTGGTATTAACACTTCACGTGATCTTGATTCTATCCCTCTGTTTATGCAGCCCAGAACTGTGTTGGCTTTTTTGGCAGCTGCTGCACACTGCTGGCTCATATCTAAATGGTTGTCCACTAGGACTCCAAGATCCCTCTCACAGTTACTACTATTGAGCAAGGTACCACATATATGGTACCTGTGCATTTTGGTTTTTTTGCCTAAATGTAGAATCTTACTTTGTTCACTGTTGAATTTCATTTTGTTAGTTAGCATCCAATGTTCAGGTCTGTCAAGATCCTTCTATATCTTGAGCCTATCTTCTGGGGTGTTGGCTATTCCTGCCAGCTTGGTGTCATCTGCAAATTTGATGAGTTCCCCAACTATCCCCTGCGTTGAGTTCTCTTTAAAAATAATCCTTGGCACAGAGATGGACGTGGCTTCTCATTCTGTATAAACAGAAGCACCCTGGGTACAGAGTTTCATCAGACTGGAGGGGGCTCTCACTCTTCGGTCCCCTGGTTTGATTCCGGGGCTCCCGGGGAGCTCTACCCAAACCTGACCACTCTTCTCTCCCCCTTCTCCCGGGGGAAGAATTTTCAAACCATCTAACAGCCGATTTGCGCTGTCAGAGGCGGTTTGATGAAACCCAGGGCAGACAATCCCAAAGGGATGTCCATGAAGCCTGCGTTGCCACCAGAAGTTCACAACCTCTTTGCCTTCTAAATCCTAAGGGAAAACACCATGAATCCCTCTTATATAATTCTTATTTTCATTGGAAAGCTGCCAAGGATGGTAGAGAGTGATAAAGTCCCTTTCCAAGGAAGATAACCTTCAGGAAGCTGGGATAGAATTCTATACATGGTACTGAACATAAGAGATGTAATGAGTCAGGTTAGATGGCAATAATAAACAGTAAGGTGTACTTTCTATCAGTTGGTTTAGGACATAGTTGTACTACCCGTGTAAAGCAGAACATCTTACAATTATCATTAAATGAAAGTTGTAGTCTTTTTTTTTAAAAGGCAAAATATATAGATGGTTTGTAGATATTAACCAGATACAATAGATCATAGAAATACCTCTGAATTTCTTTCCCATCTAAGAACACATGAAAAGCAAACTTTTAATACCCATCTGAAAATGAAGAGTGTATTGCTGCCAGCCAAATATTTATTATTTGGTTTTCAAGTCCAAAATAGCTGATACATAATAATACTACAATTTATACCAATTTATACCACTAAAGATTATACATTATAATTGTGTTTACATTTTTCTAGTTGATTTGAACAGTAAGCCTAATGCAGACACAGGATTAATAACAATGGCAGCTAGAGAATAATATACCATTATAGCGTTTGGTAGAACTGAAAGTTTAACCAGGTTGCTCAAAAATTCTCACTGTGGCTTCTCTCTTTCTCTCTCTCTCTCTCTGACTTCCCCCTCCCTCCCTCCCTCTCTCCCCACCCCATGTTGCAAGTCAGATGGAGATTTGTTCCTCATTTGAAGAACATTTCTTCTGGCTCTACCTAATGCACAAAAGGTCTATCATTCCTAAAAATAGATAGATGGTGGGGATACCACCAAACAGAACAGGACTGTATTTAACCAACAATGAAGTATATAATGTCAGCTGCAAATATAGCAATAATAGAATTTAATGTTCCAACTTCTGAATTACATTTCAAAAATAAGATAATTGTACCCAACTCTTATCAAACATTATCTGAGCTGTTTAATAAACATAGTTATTACTTTACTTGTTTCTATATGTTGGCAGATATGTTTTATTTATTATCTTTTCCAGTATCTTCCCGGGTATTAATGTTATGCTGATTGGTCTGTAGTTTCCTGGGTCTGTTTTTTCCTCCTTTTTGAAGATGGGAACCACATCAGTTCTTTTCCAGATAGAGATAGAGATACACACAGACATAGGTATACATACATATAGTAAGTGTGAAGATTAGTTATAAAGGTTTTTAAGCACTGTCATATCTTTTAACAGTCATTAAAAAGGACAGTCATTAAAGCGTTACTAAATAGTCACTAAACAGGGCAGTCACTCAGTATCTCTCTCTCTTTCTCTCTGTCTTTTGAAATATATGCTTAAAGGGCTAAATTCTCTTTCTCAGAAAGAAGGAATTTGGATTCAAGGCACCACTTGCATGAAATATGAGTGGGAAGTTGAAACATGGAATTTTATAATTAGTACTGGGCTGCAAAGACTAAAATGAACTTTATTTGGCAGAAAAGACATAACAGTTTTTTGTATCTCTTTGCTGCCATCTCGTAAGTATCCACCCCTTTGCAGCCTGGATATATATTTCAGCTGCAACATACGCTAAAGATCATCAGGAAATTCTTTTTAAAATTCCCGCAGAAAAAAAAGCAAAGCAAAGCATAAGTTGGATTTTGTATCACCTTGTGAACGCCTTTTCTTCATTTTTCTCTGGAATACCAGCTACTATAACCTTAAATCTGTCTTTCTCAGATGGATTTCAACGTTCATATTTCTGTAGTGTAGTGTAGTTTTGTTTTTGAAGAAGGTTGTTCTTGGGTGATGTTATATCATATTATATACCATAACACACTGCTTTCTCAACAACACAGCATTTAATTTTTAGTACTCACCTAAATATATTTTAGTTGTCAGTGCTAGATTTATGATTAATTTCTAACCTTTTGAGCTGATATTCTTTAAAAGAAATGCTATAACATTTTCCCTCAAGGAAAAGAAACCAAATGGCACATTTCTATTTTTCAGTAATGTCTTGATGATAGGTGATAAGATGTTAGTCATTGCAATTCAGTGTTGACAAAGTGATAGATGTATCATCTTTTAAATTCATTTTTCAACAGTCACTCAAAATGGAAAACAGGATTAATAGCAACAAAAACTAGTGACAATATTCTAATTACTGTCGCTTGCTTGCTTTATTTATTTTATTTATTTATTTATTTATTTATTAAAAATAAATTAGGCATTCTTCATTACCATACATTGTTTGGGAATGGAAAGAACTTTAGTTAACATTTAAGAGTTACCACAAGTTTAGATGGTGTTATGTGATAAATAATGTCATACCCATATAAATCAGTAAATGACTGCAAATTTATTTTATTTATTTTATTCGTCGAGTACATATTAGAATATATATATATATAAATATATATATATATATATATATATATATATATATATTTTTATATATTTATATATAAATATATATATTATATATATTTTTATACATAAATATATATAAACATATATTTATATATGTTTTCTGAGGTTTCATGGTGTTTGTATGTAGGTCTTTGGTTATTCGGGTTTTCTCCCACGTAAAATTGGAAGTGTCTTGGCGACGTTTCGAAGTCTCATTCGTCATCTTCAGGCTTCAGCTTCGTGCTTCTGGGAGCAATGTGTGATTGCAGCTGTTTCTTCCTTTTTAACTGCTAGTGGGGGTTTGAACTGATTGGGTGGGAGCTTGGCTGTGCTCTGATTGGATGGGGGTTTTTTTGGTGCTCTGATTGGCTGGGGGTGTGTCCTGTTTGGGTGGGGGCTTGTTTGTGCTCAAATTAGTCTGAGTTGCAGGGGGCTTTGAGCTGGTGAGCTGCACTGCTGCTGTTTGGCTTCCTGTTCGTGGTCGTGCTTCGTAGTGGGTGTCAGTCTGCTGCATGTATGGATTGGAGGGGTTTGAAATGGCTAATGTTGCAGCTGCGGTCTGGCTTCTGGTCCTTGGTCGTGCTTCCTGATCAGTGTGGGTTTGGGTCTGCTTTCTGGGTGGATGTGTGGTGGTGACATCCTGTGTGGACCTCGTGAGTGTGGGTCTGGTGTCATTCCTCGTGTTAAGGACTCGTTTGTCAATAAGGGCGGGTTTCCAAATGGCTGGTAGGCGGGAGGTATCATCTCGTTTGTTCATGCTGTGTGGACGTTTTTCTATCTCGATGGCTTCTCTGATTATTCTGTTGTTAAAGTGTTCAGTTTTGGCGATAGTTCTGGTCTTTTTAAAATCAATATCGTGTCCTGCGGCTTTAAGGTGTTGGACCAGGGAAGAAGTTGGTCAGTGATCAGGAAGCACGACCAAGGACCAGAAGCCAGACCGCAGCTGCAACATTAGCCATTTCAAACCCCTCCAATCCATACATGCAGCAGACTGACACCCACTACGAAGATGTAGCACGACCACAAACAGGAAGCCAAAAAGCATGAACTGGATACATAAAATGAATAATAAAGTTAAAATTTTGGGGTTTGGGGATGAAACCAGAGTCAGGTAGTGCATTCCAGACATTGACCGCTCTTGCTGAAGTCATATTTTCTGCAATCGAGTTTGGTGCGGTTTATCTTAAGTTTGTATCTATTGTGTGCTTGTGTATTGTTGTGGTTGAAGCTGAAGTAGTCATTGACAGGTAGGATATTGTAACAGATGATTATATGAGCTATGCTTAGGTCATACTGAAGGTGGTGTAGTTCTAAATTTTCTAAACTTAAAATTTCAAGTCTGGTGGCATAAGGTATTTTGTTGCGAGTGGAGGAGTGGAGGACTCTTCTTCTGAAATATTTCTGGACACATTCAATTGTATTAATGTCCAATATGCAGTGCGGGTTCCAGAAAGACGAACTGTATTCAAGAATTGGTCTAACAAATGTTTTGTATGCTCTGGTTAGTAGTGTAATATTATCGGAGAAGAAGCTACGCAGGATTAGGTTTACAACCCTTAAAGCCTTTTTGGCGATGTTGTTACAGTGGGCTTTGGCACTTAGATCATTTAATATGAGTACTCCAAGGTCCTTGACAGAGTGAGGGTAATCTACAAGGTCATGTCCACTCAGTTTGTATTTTGTGTTCTGATTCCTTTTGCCAATGTGTAAGACAGAGCATTTGTTGGTTGAGATTTGGAGTTGCCAATTTTTTAACCATTCTGACAAAAAGTCAAGGTCTTTTTGAAGAGTAGCAGCATTGCTGGCTGGAAGTTAGCACTAAAGTCATTTATGGCACTTAAGAATTTCTTGGAGGGGAGAAAAGAAGAGGACAGAACTGTGGTCTTGACTAGCTTCTCTCAACTGCAGCCCTAAAATATATGGGATTTCAACTGCCATCATTCCCAAATAACTTAGTCAAGAATTTGTTGAGGGGAAAGACTAGTTCCATGCATTCCGGATAGCCCCTTCAAAGATTCAGTGTGCAGTGGTATTGACCTGGTGAATAGGACATTATTACAGATTTATTGGTGTGGGTTTTTTTTTTAGTTGTTCAGTTTTGGAAAGGGTAAGTGGAACAAACTAAAGTTAGTCATGTATTGGCATTTAGTTACTAGTGCACAATGGTGAGTTAATTCTGCAGGAAGGGTAAAAGAGTTTGTTAAAGGGAGTGCAGTCTTTAGTGTAGTTGTCTTTTGAATATGTGGTTTCATTTGGGTACTCTGTGTCGATTTTAAAAATTGTGTTTATGCTGGTAACCGGCTGAAACCCAATCTCTAAATCTGACAGCACACTGGAGAAGCATCTGAATTTCAATTTCACCCCAGTTAGTTCAGGAGATGTAGCAGCAGAAAATTAATCAATGACTGCTCATAGTCTATTTATCAAAACACGAAGGCCAGGATTAATACATTCTAGGATGGGAACTGATTTGCAAAGAGTTTACAGCTGCAGCAATTCTATTTTCAAACTTCGTAGAGAATTAGAGTAATAATAAACAAACTTTGGCCTTGTAAATTTTCTGTACAATAGTTTGATGGATTAAAAGAAAATATACCAATTCACAGCTGCTATCAACTTTGTGTAAAGAAAAGTTAAGAAGGTTAAAGTTTGTGAGAGGTCTCTCTAGGGAATCTTCCATATTCTGTATTCCTAATATTATTTCACTCAAGTTTGGTCAGTCCATATGTACTGTCTTAGAAGTTTTCAGTCCAGAGAGAACAGAGTAAGAGACGAGTATAAGCCTCTGCAGTGATTAAAATCCAAATCAGAGGTATTACCTAATCATAAGCAGGGAAAGGCATATTCTATATGTCTTAAAATATCACTCAAATAAATTCCAGCCGGCATAGCCATCCATCAATAATAATGGGAGCTCGATCCTAAAATATATGAATGGCTACAGTTTGCCCTCAATTCTATTCATTAATTAATGATAGCAAAATGGTATTTCCTATATGCTGCAAGTGAAATTCAGACTTCATCGCACTTATCTATTGAAATCAAGGTGTTTAAATTAGTCACAGCTAACTTAGATTCCCTGACTTCAGTAAAGCCAAGGGAAAAAAGTCTAGATCCAAAGCTATGTTAATAACAAGTAGTAAAAAAGCATTTACTTGTTTTATATATACTGTAAAATGTTGACACATTATTTAAATTGTTTCTGCATGTATATACTTAGTTTCTCACCAGATTTTTTTAAAAAACTAAATTGTAATAATAATACATTAAAGTCATTCTGATCCCATTTTCTCATTAAAATTAGATTGTTTAGATCTAATACTGTAGAGCAGCCAATAAAGTGTTTCTTATTATAGTACAAAACTGAGTATTATACAACAGAAAAGTTGTGCAGCTGTATAACTCTACTCCATCTCAATGTTATAGGTCCTACTAACACATTATTCTATTACCGTATATACTCGAGTATAAGCCGAGTTTTTCAGCACATTTTTTGTGCTGAAAAACGTCCCCTCGGCTTATACTCGGGTCTATACGGCTTATACTCGAGTTTTTTTTTTTTAAGCCCCTCGGCTTATACTCGAGTATATACGGCTTATACTCGAGGGTTTTTCTTTTTCACATTTTACGGACGGCGTGGGAAGCCCTGCCGGTGCAGTGAGAGGCGGGCGGGGAGCCGCCAGCCTTCTCAGCTGAGGAGGAGGTTTCAACCGGTAGGTGCCTCATTTCCCACCCTCGGCTTATACTCGAGTCCCCAGTTTACCCCAGTTTTTGGGGTAAAATTGGGGACCTCGGCTTATACTCGGATCGGCTTATATTCGAGTATATACGGTATGTTTAATTTTACAATGAATTACTTATAAGAAAATCACTTTGAAAAAAAATCTGCCTTTTTTTCCAAAATCTCTTCAGATAATTGCCAATTTGCCTGATAATGTATGTGATGTGTGTGTGTGTGTGTGTGTGTGTGTATATATGTGTGTGTGTGTGTGTGTGTGTGTGTGTGTGTATGTATATTTGTTTTCTGAGGTTTTCGCGGGTGTTTGTATGTAGGTCTTTGGTTATTTGGGTTTTCTCCCACGTAAAATTGGAAGTGTCTTGGCGACGTTTCGACGAAGTCTCATTCGTCATCTTCAGGCTTCAGCTTCGTGCTTCTGGGAAGCTTCTTTTTGCTCCTAGAAGCACGAAGCTGAAGCCTGAAGATGGCGAATGAGACTTCGTCGAAACGTCGCCAAGACACTTCCAATTTTACGCGGGAGAAAACCCAAATAACCAAAGACAGACAGATATATAGTACGTATATACATATGTATATATTTATGTACATATATGTGTGTACACACACACACATACATATACATATACACATACATAATATGCTATATATATATAAAGCAGACAAATTGCAAATTTCCCTACATATATTGTTCTTTATGTAAAATTTCCAAACATACCCCTAAGTTTGTGTACCTTTTTGAAATATATGATACTGAGTGTAGATTTTGCAACCACATATATATTTATTATTTTTCTGCTGTAGCAAAATCCACTGTAGCTAATCATGGGCTTTTTGTTTACAAAAAGATTGTAGATTTTCACTATATCCCTATGTTACAAGAATCCACTTCCTTGTCCCTACAAACTGGTTCTATAAGTCCTTAGCTATTTTCTCTGTAGTCTTGTGTTTTAACTACTCTGCTTAAGTTTGACAAGTTACAAAATCTATATCAAGTTAATTTGCTTATTATTATTATTTTTAAATGAAGACTCCTTAGTTGTAGTACTGTATCTTTTAATTCTACAAGAAAATTCCTTACATGCAAAGATACACAAGTAATAAATTTAGCATTCATAAGCTGCAGTTTGTAGATAATATGAAATAAGAAACTGTGATTTCAATTTCCTTCAAAAATGACAGTGAGTAAGGAATGTTAAATTTACACAAGCGCAAAATATGAGAGAAAATTTTTATAAGATGTTTTATAGATGGCATTTAGATCCCAAAAAATTGTCATGTATGTATCCTAATGTACAGGCTAAATGTTGGAGATGCGATTGTGAAGATGCCACTTATTACCATATATGGTGGACTTGTAAAAAAGTTAAAGCATTTTGGATTAAAGTATGGTGGATCATGCAGAATATTTTGAAAAAGAAGATTAAGTTTACTCCGCAGTTCTTTCTACTAGGAATAATTATGGATTGTACAGCTATAGAGACTAAATTGATTTTGAACTTAATAACAGCCGCAAGACTTTTGATTGCTCAATATTGGAAGAAAGAAGAATTACCTACAATTGAAGAATGGACACTCAAAGTATCAAATCTGGCAGAAATGGCTAAAATCTCTGCTTATTTGAAAGACTATACACAAGAAAAATATATTTTAGAATGGAAAATGTGGATTGATTATATTCAAAATAAGTATCAGATAAAAAAATATCGAATAGCATATGAGTAAATTTAGGAAATATTTTGTATTAGATATATTTCTGAAGGAGAGGGGAATTGAGAGTGTGATTAAGTGTGGAGTGACTAGAGATTATAATTTAGGAATTATTTTAGATTATGATTGTTAGTTTTGATACCCTGCATTTTGTTCTGGGAAGTCAGGGTGGGGGTGGGGGTAAGGGGAGGGAATTGGGGGTTGAGGCTAGAGATGGAGTGATGGTTAATGTACAGGGATTATTGAAGATGTATAAATATAATTAATGTAGGGTCGGGTCTGCCCAGTTACCATTTTAGAACGGTAGGGAGGGAGAAAAGAGAGAGTAGGAGGTAGGAAAGAGGAGAAGAGGAAGGAAGAGGGGTAGAAGAGGGAGAAGGAAGGTGTAGGGTGGAGGGAGGAGAGGATGTAGATAAGAGAAGGAGAGGAAGGTTAGGAAAGTAAAAGAAGGTAGAAGAGGGAAGAGTGTTAAAAAGGGGGGTGGTGACTGGGCAAGCCCGACTAATTGTATATAACTGTACATTGGATGAGTTGTTTGACATGATTGTAAAAATAAAACTTTTTTATGGAAAAAATGACAGTGAGTAAATAGTAACTGAAAATGTAAGAAAACCTGAGAAATCTCTAGTGATAGTCTTGTTTACAAACAGAAAATAAAGTCTCTGTTTCACCAAACTTTTGTCAGAGGAAAACTCATGAATTTAAAATATGTAAGTTTTCCCTAATGAAATGGAAGTTAATAAATAAATCCATGCTAATATCAGCATTAGTTAACCTATTGGGAATTAGTTTGTTAAATACATTTTCCTTGTGTAGTTAAGATTTGAGGCTAGATTTGCTGCTGAATTCAAAGATAAAATTCAAAGATATAGTCACAACACTGAAGGCAGCAAGAATTGCATATGGAAGAGAAAAAAAACTTTCAACAAGATATATAGGATTTCTTTAGGCGGTTCTGAATGTCTAGAATTTCACTCATAGAGTGCCCTATGTATTCTGCCCTATACATTTTAATATTTGTTCCTACTTACTTTTTTATTCCTTTTTATGCAAGACAAGTTGAATGCACTATAGCATTTATTATTTACAATAATTTAAATATTCAAACACATTCAGTTAAAAGGAAATATCTGGTATCATAATTTTGGAAAACTTGATTAATGGTTTTGCAAAAGGAATTAATAACATAAAATATGCAAAACAATTCTGAATTATCTGCAGACTTGTATAAACCAGTGGTTGTAAAAAATGCAATTGAATTTCATTACAACCTTGTAGAATTGTACTGGCATTTTTCATTATATGTGCAAACTAATAATTAAACTCTCTTGAGGCTGAACCAACTGCAGCTAATATTAATTGACCATATTATTATTATTTTTATTTAAGGTAGCTGAATATGAGCTAAAACTAAGGAATAGGTGTATTCTATATGGCGTAATTAAGAAAATCCTATTTACTTGAGCAATGAATTTCTAAGCACTTATTATCTGGCTTCAACAGTTTTTTTAAAGGATAAAATTAGCTACTTAGAATTACAGACTGAGTTCAAGTAGTTGTGCATTTTAATGTCTGGCTATTTCTTCCTATTCATCACATGAATTATCAAAGACACAGAGAATGGTAAGAAATGCAGAAAATGTTCTTGAAAGGTGTCCAGAAAACATGAATTAATGAATTGCTTTGATTAACTGAATAATTCAAATGCAAGTACTATTTTAATCAGCTTTCCTTGGAAACAGGATATTCACTGAAAGTGCCATGAATACTAATCATATTTGTGCAGTATGTTTAAGATTTATTTCCTAAGAGCAACAGTTACATTCTCCCACCCCCACCCATAGAGACATATACATAATCATTTTTGGAGTTTCATTTTTAATTTCACCAGTTCAATATTCATCTGGGAATACATCTATGGAAACAGATAATCATTAGAGTTTTTTTAAATAAGATATTTTTACTTGATATTGACTGTTAGTGTTGGATCGGGACTGAAGAAATCCAGATGATGTCTGAATTGCACAAAGCCCTAAGAGGGATTTCTGTGTGAAATTGCCAACTTTTTGCCTACAAAATTTGTGAGCCTTTGCTTTTGCCTACAAAGTGTGTGCTTTTGCTTACAAAGCCATTTATCACTGAGTTTTGGTCCTATCTATCGTAACATATCATTTGATTCCTTTCTATAGTAAAATGCCAGTCTTGATTCCTGGTGATTTTAGAGGCACATCTATATACTTTCTTGTCAGAAGCATTATCCCATCTGCCTTCTGCTAGAATTTTCTCAATTTCTTTCTCAACCTAGGCTGCTTTAAGATGTGTGGACTTCAACTCCCAGAATTCCCCAGCCAACCCTGATCTAGAACAGGGGTGTCAAACTGGTGTCGTATGGGCCAGATGCAGTACTTGCAAGCCACACCCATCCCAGCTATGCGAATGGGAAAAACATCACGAAATGTCACGTGACGGCAATGTGATGCCATGAGTTTAACATCTGTGCTCTGGAGATTTTCCATCTAAGTACTAACCAATCTTGTTTCTACTAAGTTTTTCAAGAACAGTCAAGGTTGCTTAAATACTGTCACCTAGCTCAGCTGTATAGGATTGACTTATAAATAAATATATACAGAACTATATACAGCAATGACGAAGCTACCAATTGTTCTGACCCAGCCTTAGCAAAAACACAAAACAGGCTCCTTGTCATGAAAAACCCCTCTTTATTTACCTCTTGTGAATTAATTGCATTCACCCACCAAAAAATCCAGGCAATAGTCCTTCAAAGATTTGATGGCAGCAACAGACCTTATCAGTGCCTTGCAATAATTGCAAGGCCGTGAGTTCTCATCCCAAAGGCTGCAAATTAAATTCTCTGTGGCACGAAACACAATGAGCAAAATCTTTAGAAATATTAACTATTGTCTCCTAAGACAATCACTCCCCTTTCCTTCTATTTGTTCCCCAGCCAGGGAGGGGCCATTCAGCATTCACATGTGTTTTGCTTCCTGAGTTGACTCCTTGTCCTCCATTGTTCACCTCTCTAACAGCTTTTCACATATGTGCATCTGGAACAGGCCCCAGCTGTTCTTCCTTCTCACTCATATCAGCCTTCAAAGCCAGCTGCCTCTCTGGGGGCTGGGAAATGTCAGATGGCCCTGGTTCTATCTCTGCGTCCAATGCAGAGCATCCACTCCAGAACTGGCCCAAGTTCCTCCCCAACCTCCTCATCGTCCAAGTCCACAACTCCAATTGAGACCAAGACCATATTCTTAATACTTGTTCCCATCACACCTAATCAAGTTTGAGATCCCTTAAACTTCTGTTTGCATTAGGAGTTAAACCCCATGGAATACATCAGACATTTCCCTCTGATACAAAAATAAAAATAAAAATAAAAATGGAAAGGCAACTTTACAGGGCAAAAGATAAATGCCCCTTATTTATTTTTTTTGAGGGGGGAAGTATGATAAGTTTAAGGTTCTTAAGCATTTTGTAACCCTCTGCATTTTACTTTATCTTAACTATATGATTATTGTTGTTGTTTTAAAGAAATTAAGTTAGTGAGGCAGAAACTAATGGTTCCGAGGCTAGGAAGCTGTTATGTCAACACAGATTAAATGTATCTCAAGGAGAATAGGATAAATACCTATTCTATTGATTTAAACAAAAAAAATCAAGAATAAAAGATCTGAATTTTAAACCTCAGACAGAGGTCTATATACAAGTTGTGATTCCTGTAGATTGCAACTGGCAGATCATCTGTTGTATGTGGCTTCATTTTTGTCTTCAAGTAAAGAAAATAACACCATTTTCTGCTGAATAAGCAGTTCCTGAATAAGAGATTAAGTGTCTGGAGAGCTGAGATTTTTCTGCTGTGCTTAGCTAAAAGCCTGAAAATTGCTTTATTATTTTAGTGGTTCTTGTGATAAGACAGGGACTAGAGATGAGTGAAACCGTTGTGATTTACCTCTGTCAGGCTTTTTTTTTTTCATGGGATAATGCGGTTCACATCACTGAGGAGCAGAGAAAAAAATGGTTTGCCTCATTGAGGCCTTCTCCAGCAATTTTAAGAGCCCTCCAATAGTTCTCTCCTAGATTTCCATTAGCTAGCTAGGAGACTAAAAAAGCTGTGAGATGAATAGCATATGTACAGAGATCTCTTCAGGTTAATGGAGTTGCTAGATGAGAGACTCAAATAGTGTCATGTCGTTAGAAGAGGGAGTAAAGTGTATGCATAGTACCTTTGTAGGGGTGCTTTTCAGAAATATTTGTCAAACGATTAGCGTTTAGCTTCAATCCATGATAGGGCTGGGAAAATTCCTCTCCTGGCAGGAACAGCAATGAGGAGCTAGATGGACCCAGTTAACTTTGTAGATTAAGCCTAAAGTTCAAACCCCATGTTTGTAAGCAACACGGGCACTGCTTATAATTAAGAAGAGCAGTATTAGGATTATACCTGAATATAGATCTTGTCAAATAACTTAATCAAATAATGACATAAAGGAAGGAAGCACATTCAGACTTGCAAGATTCTGTTACTATAACTTTATAGTAACAGTATTATTATCTGCATGACTTCGCATTCCTAGTCTAGTCTACCATGAAGGACTGGAAGATAAGCTGGTCCCATGCAATGGAAGAATTTATAGGTGATAACCAAGACCTTTCCTGTGGAAAGTACATTGCAATAGCCATGGTGACAAAGCAGTGGTGAAATCCATTTTTTTTTACTACCAGTTCTGTGGGCGTAGCTTGGTGGGTGTGATATGACTTGAAGGGCATGGCTTGGTGGGCATGGCAGGGGAAGGATACTGCAAAATCTCCATTCCCACCCCACTCCAGGAGAAGGATACTGCAAAATCCCCATTCCCTCCCCACTCTTGCGGGAAGGATATTGCAAAATCTTCATTCCCACCCCACTCTGGGGCCAGCCAGAGGTGTATTTGCTGGTTCTCCAAACTACTCAAAATTTCCACTACCGGTTCTCCAGAACCTGTCCAAACCTGCTGGATTTCACCCCTATGACAAAGGCATGAGTCACTATCTAGAGCTTCCTAATTTGATTAGACATATAGCTCACATACCAGATGCGTCTCAACAAAATCCCTGTTGGCCACAGTTACTACATGCTCTTCCACCAGGAGTGAGAGTCCATGGGAACCCACAGATTGTATACCACACGTGACTATAGAAGAGCAACGCAATATAGCAGTAAGGATCAAAAATCCCTGAACTTGGGTGATCCCAACAACCATGCCCACTTGGTCTATTTAGAGTCCGTCGTGCATAACAGTGTGTAGAACAGGCTAAACTCAGTTATGCCTTCAAATTGTATTTGTATTCTCATGATGCATTCTCAAAATGGGTCACATTAAAGGCATCTGCTTAGCAGGGGGGGGGAAATCAAGGATATAAGAATAGGGCTCCCAAATATTAATTAAAGTGAAATCTTGATACCTGTATAACAATAGAATTATGCAACAAATAACAAGGAATTTATAATAGTGCATATACCCTCAGACAGTCATGGGTGTCATATGTAACATACGAATGCAAAGTATGAAATAAATTTCCTTGTCATGGAATCTCATTTTATGAGGGAGGAAGAAGACAGGCAGTCATATACACAGTGGTGGGATTCAAGTAATTTAACAACCGGTTCTCTATCCTAATGATTTCTTCCAACAACCAGTTTGCCAAACTGCTCACAAAGGTTAACAACCGGTTCTCCCAAAGTGGTGCGAACTGGCTGAATCCCATCACTGCATATACATAATATTAAACAGAACAGGGATACTGCAATAATATAATTCCCATTAAACATCATCTCTGATGGGAACAACCCTTTCCTAATAACGTTAATTAAATTACATAGAAAAAAGTTCTTATTTTATTTAAGAACTCCAATGCAACTGTAAAATCCTTTTTATCATGCCTATAAAATTGTGTGTGTTCTTTCCCTCGTCCAAATCCTTCCATATACAGATTTCCCTGGTCTCCTCTTTTGGAAGTTCTACAGTTTAGTTTTATCTTCCTCGTTTGTTGTTGTTACAGTTTTCCATCCCTGACACGCAGCGGCTTTTCTTTTTGGTGAAATGTTTTTATTGCACCTTTTTTTTTTTAAATGAGGCTATGTAGACATACTGAAACAAAGGGCATATCATAGAGAAGATTGTACTGTCACACTGCAACAGGTTCGTATTTTCTTTAGTACAAAGCGACAAATATAGTAACACCGATTAGGGGGAAATGCTATGTAGGAAAGAGGCACAGATGTGGTGATTATCATGCATGACGCAGAATGTGCTTGGAGCTCGCCACCTTGTTAGATGCTTAACAAGCCTGGCTCTACCCAGTTTTTATTTACATATACACATACATACATACATACATATATATATATATCTAGCTAAAGTGGAGAAAGTTCTTACCAGGCCATCATGTTTATTTTCATAGTTCACTGCCTAAACTGGAACAGGAAAAAGTCTAGCTACGCAAAGTCTGGAAGTAGCCAGAACTTTTTACCTTTTTGGAGTAAAAATGTGTTGGTAAAATATTTATCTTTATCTTCAAACAACTTTAGAATATTTTTTGATTTACAGGTAGTCTTCGACTTACAACAGTTTGTTTAATGACCGTTCAAAGTTACAATGGCACTGAAAAAAGTGACTTAAGACCAGGGGTGAAATCCAGCTGATTCTGACAGGTTTTGGAGAACCGGTAGTGGAAATTTTGAGTAGTTCAGAGAACCTCTGGCTGGACCCAGAACGGGGTGAGAATGGAGATTTTGAAGTATTGTTCCCCTGCCACGCCCACCAAGCCACACCCACCAAGCCACACCACACCCACCAAGCCATGCCCACAGAACTGGTAGTAAAAAAATTCGGATTTCACCACTGCCTAAGACTATTCACACACTTACAATTGTTACAGCATTCCCATGGTCACGTGATTTACATTTGGATGCTTGACAACCCGTTCCAGTGTCCCAGGGTCATGTGATCACCTTTTGGGACCTTCTGACAAGCAAAGTCAATGGGGAAGCCAGATTCACTTAACAACTGTGTTACTAATTTAACAACGACAGTGATTAACAAATGTGGCAAAAAAAGTTGTAAAATGGTACAAAACTCACTTAATAAATTTCTCACTTAGCAACAAAAATTTTGGGCTCAGTTGTGGTCATAAGTGGAGGATTGCCTGTGTTATTTAAAAACATTATTTATATTTATGATACATTATACATTTTATTTATTTATTTATTTATTTATTTATTTATTTATTTATTTATTTATTTATTTATTTAATTTTGTCAAGACAATATATACAAGCATAACACAAAAAGATTATATAATGTATAAACAAATATATGAGGAGAAACAAGGAAGTATAAGCATATATATATATA
Organism: Ahaetulla prasina; assembly: GCF_028640845.1. Taxonomy (NCBI): domain Eukaryota; kingdom Metazoa; phylum Chordata; class Lepidosauria; order Squamata; family Colubridae; genus Ahaetulla; species Ahaetulla prasina. Next base: position 96,231,898 of record NC_080541.1, on the reverse strand, counting down.
TAGGGAAAGAAACAATAGGACAGGAACGGTAGGCACGTTTGTGCTCTTATGCACGCCCCTTAGAGTCCTCTTAGGAATGGGGTGAGGTCAACAGTGGATAGATTTTGTTTAAAGCTTTTGGGGTTATGAGAAGAGACCACAGAGTCAGGTAGTGCATTCCAAGCATAGATAATTCTGTTACAGAAATCATATTTTCTGCAATCCAAACTGGAGCGGTTGACATTTAGTTTAAATCGATTGGTAGCTCTTGTGTTATTGTAGTTGAAACGGAAGTAGTCGTTGGCAGGAAGGACGTTACAACGGATGATTCTATGAGCTAAAACCAGGTCCTGTTGAAGGCGATGGAGTTCCAAGTTTTCTAAACCCAGGATTTCAAGTCTGGTGGAATAAGGTATTTTGTTGGTTGCAGAGGAGTGGAGAACTCTTCTCGTAAAATACCTCTGGACACGCTCAACTGTATTGATGTCAGAAATATGGTATGGATTCCAGACAGGCGAGCTGTAATCAAGAATTGGCCTAGCAAATGTTTTATATGCTCTGGTCAGCAGTGTGGTATTCTTGGAAAAGAAACTACACAGGAGTTTACATTATTTAAATACACTATGTATACTTTTATGTATTAATGTATACTACATAAATCCCATATGTATACTTTTTCAATAAAAAAACCTTAAAAACCTTTTAATTATGTTGAGTTTAATGATAACCCCACTATTATATGTTAGCATAATTATATCTACTTCTCTTTCTATCTCTGTCTGATTTTTTTTTACCCTCTTTCATATTTAAAATTCTGATAATGTAAGGAGGCTCCTCTGTTCCTTTGGGATAAATAGCTGGAGGGAGAATTATTTTGTCATTTGCATTACAACCCGAACTGGATGTGATCTATAGTTTTCTATGGCTTTATGACCAGGTTCAGAGTAATGTTGCTTAGTATACATGTGCAGAATTCATAATTTAAATCATGTTCTTTTTTATTGTTGATCTTGCTAGTAATCATCAGTCTCTCAGAGACAATAGAACAATGTTGCACTAGAATATACTTCTTGCTTTAAAACATGTTATCCAAGTGCTTCTAATGGCATGTGGTCAGTTTCATATAAATACTCTTTGAAGCAATTTTCTGGAGTGCTTCATACTTACTTAATGTCACATTTATCTGTTTATTTATGCAATTTCCATGACACTCAGTTCCAACAAGGCTCTTAGATCCTGCCTTTCCTCTGGGAGCTCAAAATGTAGAAGGGTACCATGTAACAATGTGTATATGCTGTTAGTAAAATATTTTTATTTTATGCAGACAACTGCACTGTATTATTCATACTGGAAGTATGAATTTGTCAGTCAACTTGCTTAAAAAGATTGAGTACAAAAACAAATCTTTTTTTTTCCCTTTGTAAAAAATGTGTTAAATTATTTCTGTACTTTCTGTTAACATTTGTATACTACTGCCAGCCAATGTTTCTGCCAAACAGCTAAGCAAATGATATCAAAGTCATCACTTTTAGTGAAAGCTTAAGGGGGAATGTAAAAAAGCTGTTTTGGATTGCAAGCAATTCTCTAAAGTTTGGGGCTAGTCCAGACTTAATATTTTGCTACTCAGCATGTCAAGAGTAATTGATGTAGCTTTTTTTAGTAGTAGTAAAATCTTGATTCCACCACCAGTTGTTACCAGAGGTGGGTTTCAGCAGGTTCTGACCAGTTCAGGAGAACTGGTAGTGGAAATTTTGAGTAGTTCAGAGAACCGGTAGTAAAAATTCTGACTGGCCCTGCCCTCATCTATTATCTGCCTCTCAAGTCCCAGCTGATTGGGTGGGAATGGAGATTTTGCAGTATCCTTCCCCTGGTGGGAATGGAGATTTTGTGGTATCCTTCCCCTGGAATGGAGTGGGAATGGAGATTTTACAGTATCCTTCCCCTGGAGTGGGGTGGGAATAGAGATTTTACAGTATCCTTCCCCTGCCACACCCACCAAGCCATGCCCACCAAGTCATGTCACGCCCACCAAGCCACACCCACAGAACCATTAGTAAAAAAAAATTGAAACCCACCACTGGTTGTTACCATTGTTATTGAATCTAGACATTGAGGATGGATTAGACTGGGGTGGCAGATTGAGGGCAGAAGGGAAAGTTTCGGAAATCACAGGGTTGTGATTGTACTACAATACATTGTTGTAATAGGTTCTAGATTGTTTGAAGTTGACTGAATTGTTTTTCAGTTAAATAGTTTGACTTATTACAACCCAATGTGAGTTATAATTGCAAGAACTTGGACATCCTTAAGATATCAAATGGGGATATTCATCTTTAACATTTTATTATTAAACTTATTTACTGAGGATTGAATGCCAGCAATTACAACTTTGTGATAACTGTTAAGCTAATCAAAGTTTATAGGACTTGTTAAACTTTCTGAGATGGATGGATAGGTGAATGAACAGATAGATAAATAAAATGAAGTTACAATTTATATCTGAAACATTCTTGCAGCCATTGACCTTCAGCCTTCTATAAACCACATTAAATGTGACTTATTGCATATTTTATACAGTATTATGATTGATGGACTTAATCACAATATTATGTTACTGCTTGGTAATGGAAGGAACTTTAATACTGTGTTGCTATGGCCCAATAAATAATCTTTTATAAATAAATAATCATTAAATAAATGTAATGCCCAGCTGCTGTGGCCTAGAGGTGGCGCTCTTGCCTCACAATCAGGAAGTTGTGAGTTCGATCCTAGATAGAGGCAGATGTAGGGTTTCCTGCTTGGGCAGGGAGTTGGACTAGATGACCTGCAAGGTCCCTTCCAAATCTGTTAATCTGTTAAATCTCACCTTCATGACTATCTCACTACTTAACAGTAGTACTACTTCTTTGTAATATTCTAAACATAGGTTGGATTTGGTCCAGAACGAGACAACTTAACTGTGCAGGTACACCATTGGCAAGAAATGATGGGTAAAGGGGGCTATGAGATACTACTTCAGTTAACATCTTATTGATTTCTAGAAAAATGTAATATATTAAAAAATAATCAATTAAGCAGGCTCAATTGCTAACATTTAGGAGCTGTGGTGGTGCAGTGGTTAGAATGCATTACTGCCAGTTAACTCTGCCCACTACCAGGAGTTCAATCCTGACCGGTTCAAGTTTGACTCAGTCTTCTATCCTTCTGAAGTCAATAAAATGAGGATCCAGATTGTTGGGGGCAACATGCTGATATCTGTAAATCACTTAGAGAGCACTATGAAGTTGTATATAGGTCTAAGTGCTATTGCTATTTACTGGTTAAGTTTCTGTTAAATGACCAGATTGAAAGGTGAGTTTTAAAAAAATGGTGCTTATTCTGTTGAAATGTAAACTGAATGCCAGGACAGATAATTGTACATGTCTTTTCAGATGTAGGCCTCTTAGGATATGGTTCTCTGTTGAATTATAAAATCTAAGCAGCCTTAAATGGCAATGTAATATTAAGAATTTTAGAAGAGGTAATCCAGCAATATTCGCAAGATCCTAAATGATGGTATATAGTGTGGCAGTAATGTATTGCTTCCTACCTGTTGTCACTTGATTCTGATAATGAGGTTAATGTTCAAATTGAGCCTTTTGGGATAATCCTGTAACACTCATTATTCTTTTGTTTTCTCCTCTACAGCATCCAAGAACTGCTCTCTCTCTTGGGAGCTTTTAACAGTTCAAAGTCTATTAATTATTGTCTACAATAATGCTGCATGCTTTGTGTATGTGTATGCACCATTGGGATGAAGGATCTGTAACAGTCTTGCTGGTTTCAGAATTAACAATGAAAATTTCTAACCTTGAGAAAGAAACTCAAGGGTCAGTATGACCTGAAGACATGAAGAATGCATTTGTTTTCATCATGGAAAAAAAGAAAGACAGAACAAGAGTAGACTATACAAAATTGTATAAATTAGAAAATGCTTTTTTTTTAAAAAAAAAAAAAACATTTTTAAGGCATCTGTCTACTGTATATGAAAGTCGCTGAATTAGTGGGTAGATACATTTAAGGGTGAAGGTTCATTCTGTGAGCTTGTGGGTTGATTTTCATATGTTTTATTACCAGGCTAGGTAACATCTTTAGGGGATTTAGTTTAGGAGATTTGTGGTGATTTTGATGATTTTGGGGATGGAAATTTACTGGTGAACTTTGGGCCAAGCAACCTATCTGTTGTTGGGGAATAAAATCAAGGATAACTGCCTTGAGCTCCAAGGGAAAAAGTACCTTAAATGTACACATTTAACAACAGCAAAAATGCTACCCTTTATGCTTGATATTACATCCACTGAAGTTAATTTTCATATTGAACCTAGACAAGCATTATGCTGCATGTGCCACTGCTTTAATTTATCCTCCATGGTCACATCTCAGCAGCTTTCACCTGCCATACTAAATGTGCCTTTTTGTAAGTATTTTTTGTTTGACTCCACGATTACTGACAACTGGTGACAGCTGGAAAATGAGCTTGGAAACAGCCGGAGTGATAAAAATGCTGAGACTGACCAAGCAATGCTACTGCCTCTATTTCATTCTGGCTAGCTTTGAAAACAGGTGTGCTTTGTATTGCAACAACGGTTCCATTCTGGGTGAGTCAGATCCCACCTTCTTCAAGCATACCATGTGGCAATTTATTGTTTTGCAGTTGTATTACAGTTAGAGTAGACCCCCCAAAAATTAAGTTCAGACTCTTTTAAATGGATTATTTCACTGATGTATTAAAAACCGTTCTGCCACCATTTGGACTCTGTTCTGGCAGAGATTTGCTGTTGTTGCTCACCATCAGAGGTGATGCACAAGCTGTGCTATTTCATCCCCAGTTCAAAAACTAAGAAATCCTGAATAGAATAGAATAGAATAGAATAGAATAGAATAGAATAGAATAGAATAGAATAGAATAGAATAGAATAGAATAGAATAGAATTTTGTTTGGCCAAGTGTGATTGGAGACACAAGGAATTTGTCTTGGTGTATATGCTCTCAGTGTACATAAAAGAAAAGATACCTTCATCAAGAATCATAAGGTACAACACTTAATGATAGTCATAGATTACAAATAAGCAATCAGGAAACAATATCAAATAAATCGTAAAGATGCAAGCAGCAAAGTTACAGTCATATAGTCAAAAGTGGAAGGTGATGGGAACGATGATAAAATGATAAGATTAATAGTAGTGCAGACTTAGTAACTAGTTTGACAGTGTTGAGGGAATTATTTGTTTAGCAGAGTGATGGCATTCAGGAAAAAACTGTTCAAGGACAGATAGACAGACATATAACAAATTCCCCTTTGAACTCTGAACACAACATATTGCTTTTTCAATTACTCCATGAACCCAATGCTTTTATAATGGTTACCTAGTCATATGACTGGGACAAAAAAAAATACTGGTCAAGTGAACGTATCTCTTCCACCCCCACTCCTTGATTTTAATCCTAAAAGGGAAAAAGGATGTGAAAGCGATCAGTTAATCCTCCTACTCCTGCATCTCTAGTGCCTCATAAAACCCACTTTAAAAGAGAGGTGTACAGGGAGAAAGAGAATAAATGATGCTTACTCCTAGCCCTGTTCCTCTAATGGAAAACCTCCTGTTTTTGATGATGGAATCACTTCACTGGCAAAAGACCTAGCTCATCTAATTTAATACCTACGGGGGAGAAAATCCATCTTTATCCTACTTTTTTTAAAGGCCAAGTAAAAACAGATACATTCAAACTTGAAAATTGAGGGCTGCCTAAAGATTATGAAAACAGGGTCCATTCCTAAATCCTTCCCAATGTTTCCTGGAAATTATAATTTCTCATCGAACGTGCAAAATACATGGGGGATAATCATATGAACTGTACACAATTCTTAAAGTTCATTATTGATTTTTTAACCTGGTCTGATACTGGAAGAGTTTTTGGTAGAATTTTTTTTTTAATTTCCTTTTATTCTATCTGTGTAAAATAAAACTTTAACATGTTTTTCCACATATATTGGAAAGCGAAAGACATTAGTTTATGTTTTGCTTTTTACTCAAACTAATTTAAAGTTGTTTACTGCTAGAAAAAATGCTAAATATCCATAGGAGCTTAACGTAAAAACTATCAGATTAATTTCCAGTTCTGTTGTAGGCACAGGCTTAAAGGTGTGTTTTTATTTCAATGTTGCTATTTTTACATATGAGGCATTTTCACTCTTCTATTGAATTCAATCTAAAATAAATTTACAAAATATTAACAATGACACACATGCATGTATTCAGATAAAGAGACACGGGAATAAGGAGATCTTGCAGGGAACAGTCCACCAAGAACATCTTATGATCAAAGCATCTTTATCTGGCTGGGGCAAATATGGTGATAGAATATAGTGAATTTGAATTTCCTGAATAACAATACAGTATATAGTGAGAGGTTGCAGTGCACACATGGAAGTCTATATCAATATTCATTTTAATGTAGTCCCCTACTGTATATAGAACAATATTTCTGACAGAATAATGAAAGAAGAACCTCTGATCACACAGAAATCCCTGTGCTTGTTCAAATGAATGTGACTGTCTGTGTCTCATCATGTTTTTGGATTCCTACCATAGTCTTAAGGTATCTCGAATGTGCTTAAATATTAAATAAAACTGATTTGTGTTTTAATTGAATCTCACATAACCAATCAAGACATTCTATAGTACTGTAATACTGTACCTTGTTATAACAAACTAGACAAGCCTGTGATCCATTGGGTCATCCTTTGAGAAAAAGATAGCACAGTCTGATGTGATCAAAATGAACATTAAACTTTCCTGAATGGCATTCCTATTACTTTCAAAATTTAAAAAAAATAAAAGTAGTTTATTAAAGAAAAATATTAAAGTAAGGGACGTGGTGACGGAGTGGCAAAGATGCTGAGCTTGTCGATCGAAAGGTCAGCAGTTCAGAGGTTCAAATCCCTAGTGTCGCATAATGGGGTGAGCTCCCGTTATTTGTCCCAGCTTCTGCCAACCTAGCAGTTTGAAAGCACATAAAAAATGCAAGTAGAAAAATAGAGACCACCTTTGGTGGGAAGGTAACAGCATTCTGTGTGCCTTTGGCATTTAATCATGCCTGCCACATGACCATGGAAATGTCTTCAGACAGTGCTGGCTCTTCAGCTTTGAAACAGAGATGAGCACCGCCCCCTAGAGCCAGTGCTGAGCACCGCCCCCTAGAGTCGGGAATGACTAGCACATTACCTTTCCCTATTAAAGAAGAAAGAAGTGTAGCAAGAGAAATTACACCTCCTCTTTGATTAATAAAGGATATTTTTGATGCCACCATTTCTGAATATTGATCTGCCATCCTTCTCGAACACCCTAATGTTCTTATTTCTTTTCCCCCAGCTTAAAATGACATACAGTTGACCTGGATTTCTCCATATAAATCAGCACATTCTGAATGGTTTGCCGATTTTTACCTGATAGCTACTGATTTCTCCAGATAAATCAGGACATTCTCAATGATTTGCCTTGTATTTTATGTACAGTCATAGCAAAGTTATGATTGTATCGGGAACCTGCTGTGCTGAAGAGGGACATTTTTACCTTTGGGAGCAAGATCAACTTTCAACTTCAATCAAACAAAACTTTATTATGGTCAAAAGGAAGGAAGGGTAAATAAAAAGAATAAAAGCACATCAAAAACTAAAATGAAAAAAGAATGAAAAGCTAAAAAATATTAAAAAAATATTTATATAATTATATATATAAAAGCAGAAATCTAAAAAAAATCTAAAATGAGGGTAAAGGGAAGCATAAAGGAGAGCATATGGTAGACCAAATCTCTCACAATACAGCACACTCTTGGATGATGAACTAGGTATTCATTAAAGCCACTTTATGGCATAGATCATAATCTGATGGATTTAAAGCAGTGTTGTACAGCACCAGGCAACATTATATATTAGTAGGATTAGTATCTGAGAGCATCAAGGTGAAGAATTTATTTATTTATTTATTTATTTATTTATTTATTTTATTTTGTCACAGCAATATATGTAAGTATCATACAAAAAGATTATATAGTATATAAACATATATATGAGTAAATATTAGGAGGTATAAGCATATATATATATATATATATATATATATATATATATATATATATATATATATATATATTTATATATATATATATATATACAAATATATATATATATATATATTTTCTGAGGTTTCCGCGGGAGATTGTATGTAGGTCTTTGGTTATTTGGGTTTTCTCGTAAAAACTCTGCAGCCGCCAAACGCATCCTAAAAAAGAACAGAATTGGCCTAATCAGAAATGAACTTCACACAAAAGATTCCTCCTAGATCAAATCAACAAAGATCTCCTCACACTTCACCTCAAACTCAGCAACAAGATGCACCCTGCACTTTGGGACAAATCCAAACAACTTGCCGCCTGAGAGCCAAACACAGACCACCCTCAAGACAGACACACACCAACAAACTCAAGACTACAAGAACGCCAGAAACAAACCCTCCACCTCACAGCAACACATGAAACAAACAGTGCATAACATCTCAGATAGGATCCTCACCAAAGCTGAAACCGATGTCCTTTCCAAAGGATTCAACTTTGCAGTCACTCCCAAAATACATCCCCACTGAAACCATTATATGCGGAGTTGAAACCAGCCTGACCAAAATCAACCCCGATGACGCTAACAAAATCAGACTCGAAATCACCAACATCCTCTGCAGCAGCAAGCCACCCAAAAGCAACTTACCCAAAGAGGAACAGACAGCACTACTTAACCTGAAAAAAGACACCAGCATAATAATCCTACCAGCAGACAAGGGCAACGCCACGGTGGTTATGAACACAGCTGACTATCAAACCAAATTAACCAACCTACTCCAAAACCCTGCATACAAGCCCCTAAAAACAGACCCCACCACCTACCTAGAAAAGACCACTAGATCCAAAATAAAAGTCTCCCCCATCAGCAAAGAAATCCAACAAAGAATCATTCCCAGAGAGAAATCATCCAGATGCCCTAAGCTCTACGGCCTCCCCAAGATACACAAAGAAGGAACCCCACTCAGACCCATAGTCAGCTCCATAGGCTCACCTCTACAAAACCTAGCCAAATTTCTCGCCAAACAACTACAGCCCTATGCAGAATCCATCACCTCACACGTGAAAAACTCATTCCAGTTCATAGATATCATAAAGAAACAAAACTTACAGCCCAGCGACCTACTCGTGAGCTTTGATGTCATATCCCTCTTCACCCAAGTGCCAATCAAAGAAGCCTTGACAGCTATCCAAAACAAATATAACCCCCCCAAGCACATCCTAGATCTGACCAACCACTGCCTATCCAACACATACTTCATCTATAACGGACAAAAATACAAACAAATAGAAGGAGCACCCATGGGATCACCCCTCTCACCTGTCATTGCCAACCTCTACATGGAACACTTTGAAACCCAAGCACTAGAAAAATCTGATCACAAACCCAAACTCTGGCTCAGATACGTAGACGACACCTTCATAATCTGGCCACACGGGAAAGAAAAACTTGACAACTTCCTCACACACCTCAATAGCCTACACCCCAAAATACAGTTCACCATGGAAACAGAAGTTAACAACCAACTTCCCTTCCTAGATGTCTTAGTCTACAAGAAACCCAATGGCTCCCTAGGACACACCATCTACCAGAAGAAAATACACACAAACCGCTATCTACACGGACTCTCACACCACCACCCAGCACAGATCAACTCCGTAGCCAAGACACTCATCTCTAGAACAAAACGCTTAGCTGATGAACAACACCTAAAAACCGAACTACACACTCTCACAAATGTACTAACATCCAATGGATTCCAGAGAAATAAGATTACCAAACTAATCCAAAAAGAACCCCCCACTAAAATCCAAGACAGAGAACAAGAAAATGGCACAGCCCTCCTCCCATATATAAAAGGCACCACAGACAGAATCAGCAAGATCCTCCACAAACATAACATCAAGACAGCATTCTGCACAAACCAAAAAATATCCACCATCCTAAGAAACCCCAAAGACAAAATTGAGTTAGAAAATCAAGGAGTATATGAAATCCCATGCACCGCCTGCCCACCACATACATTGGACAAACCAACAGAAGAATAAGTGCACGATTGAAGAACACAAGAACTCATTCAAAAAGAGGAACTAACTTCTTCCCTGGTCCAACACTTTAAAGTCACAGGACACGATATTGACTTTAAAAGACCAGAACTATCGCCAAAACTGAACACTTTAACAACAGAATAATCAGAGAAGCCATCGAGATAGAAAAACGCCCACACAGCATGAACAAACGAGATGATACCTCCCGCCTACCAGCCATTTGGAAACCCGCCCTTATTGACAAGCGAGTCCCTAACACGAGGAATGACACCAGACCCACACTCACGAGGTCTAAACAGGATGTCACCACCACATCCACCCAGAAAGCAGACCCAAACCCACACTGATCATGAAGCACGACCAAGGACCAGAAGCCAGACCGCAGCTGCAACATTAGCCATTTCAAACCCTCCAATCCATACATGCAGCAGACTGACACCCACTATGAAGATGTAGCACGACCACAAACACGAAGCCAAACAACAGCAATGCAGCTCACCAGCTCAAATCCCCTGCAACTCACATTAATCTGAGCACAACCAAGCCCCCACCAACACAGGACACACCCCAGCCAATCAGAGCACAAAAAACCCCATCCAATCAGAGCACAGCCAAGCTCCCACCCAATCAGTTCAAACCCCACTAGCAGTTAAAAGGAAGAAACAGCTGCAATCACACATTGCTCCCAGAAGCACAGCTGAAGCCTGAAGATGACGAATGAGACTTCGTCGAAACATCGCCAAGACACTTCCAATTTTACACGGGAGAAAACCCGAACAACCAAAGACCTATATATATATATATATATATATATATATATATATATATATATATATATATATATATATATATATATATATATATATATATATATATATATATATATATATATATATATTAGAAAGTTTTTGGTTAAAGCTTTTAGGATTATGGGAAGAGACCACAGAGTCAGGTAAAGTATTCCAAGCACTGATGATTCTGTTACAGAAGTCACATTTTCTGCAATCTAGATTAAAGAATTGTTCTGTGTACACTGGGCGTTTAAGCACTAATGGTGTAATCAGACTAGTATTAGTAGCAAGCCTCCAATTGTTAAAAATCAGTTTTTCCAGACCCTGGAATTAAGATAATTGTAAAGTCCTTTTAGTTACAGTTTCTTTATGATTGGAATAGTGTTTTTCCAGACAGTTGTGATTTTTTAATATTGTATATATTGTTTTGTATTTTGTTAGATCATCAAGGAGTTGGACAGCCTCAGAGATAGATGATGGATGGATGGATGGATGGATGGATGGATGGATGGATGGATGGATGAGAGATAGAGATAGAAAGGGACAGGGAGGGAGAGAGATGATACAGTGGGAAAGCTTGGCAGGCACCAAAGAAATCACTGTATTGATTATCCAGACTTTAAGCTATTCATTGGAGGATGGGGATAAACATGACACTTGATGAAGATCAAGTAAGACCAATGTTCTATCCCAAAATTATTATCAGAAAGTATTACCCTCATCTAATAGATAAATTGAAGCATGTATTGGGGCAGGAACCTATCTTGTGAAAGGAAAGACTAATGAGGAAACCACAGGTGGAATAGCACAGTTTGGCAGGCACAGCTTTTAGACGTGTGGTATCGACTTTCCTTCTTCATGCTTATGAGACCTGTGTAATAAATAGCTGTTGTATTAAGAGACTAGATATTTTATATCTAGAGTAAAGAGAAAAGTATTAAGTGAGTCTGATACCTGTCCTCTTTTCTAGGGAAGGAAAAAAAAATCTGGGATGTGTTGTGGAAAGCAAATAACAGTGCAATTCCTCAAAAATCCTATTTCTAGATTGGAAGCACACCATTTAAGAAGCTTGTGTGCCTTTTACCCAACAGTTCTTAGCCAATTGCATTGTTTAAAGAGAAATATTATTGAGTGCATTACTGGGAACAAAGTCATATTAATTATGTTTAATTTTGGAACAGAGCTTTACGTTTGTTCTTTAGGGTGAAAAAGGAAGATTTTTAAAATAAGGCATATGGAATGGAATTCAAATTAACATTTCCTATGGCCACTTTCAATATTTCTAGGTGAGGCCAATCTCTACCCTCCATCCCCCAAAAAGAGTTGTCTCTTGCTCTGTATTAATAATTATACTATTTGACAAATTATACTGGTATTACTAGGAGTGGTGTGATGAGATCAGCGAATTGTACATCTTTCTGTTTTTCAGCATAAATGCATTCACATCCATTGACCTTTGCAAAACAGCCACATGGATATCTTGCTTAATGATTCAATGAGCAAGTTTCTGGTCCCAGCTGTAGTCTACTATGTGTAGGTCCCCATTTGTTTTTATTCATTCATTCATTTATTTATATTTGCTGCCCATCTCGAGATTTAACGTGACTCTGAGTGGCTTGAGTGAATTTAATATACATAGCACCAGTCTCTCTAAATCTCTTTTTGTTTCCCTTGATGTTCTTTGGACATTTTTACCTTTGGGAGCAAGATCAACTTTCAACTTCAATCAATCAAAACTTTATTATGGTCAAAAATTAGCATACGGAAGGAAGGGTAAATAAAAAGAATAAAAGCACATCAAAGACTAAAATGAAAAAAGGATGAAAAGCTAAAAAATATTAAAAAAATTATTTATATAATTATATACATAAAAGCAGAAATCTAAAAAAATCTAAAATGAGGGTAAAGGGAAGCATAAAGGAGAGCATATGGTAGACCAAATCTCTCACAATACAGCACACTCTTGGTTGATGAACTAGGTATTCATTAAAGCCACTTTATGGCACAGATCATAATCTGATGGATTTAAAGCAGTGTTGTGCAGCACCAGGCAACATTATATATTAGTAGGATTAGTATCTGAGAGCATCAAGGTGCAGAATTTATTTATTTATTTATTTATTTTGTCACAACAATATATGTAAGTATCATACAAAAAGATTATATAGTATATAAACATATATATGAGTAAATATTAGGAGGTATAAGCATATATATATATAGGAAGAAGAAAAGAAAACAATTCATGCATTTCTCTTGGCTTCATATTCTGTGCCATCACATGACATCTGTTAGTGAGAAATCACCAATCACTCTCTTTAGTACATTTTGGATTTGGATTAGATGGTTGTAGGAACTGTGAATTTAGCCAACTGACATGTTGCCTGACTAACAGGTGACAGGCTGTACAGACTGTACAATGTTAGTCTGTACAATGTTACAGACTAACATTTGGCTGCACAGTGAAGCCGGGGAAGTTTTCCTGATGTTCCTGCTTAATGAAATACCTCCTCTGCACCTGTGTTCTCTTAGATGGGTCACTTATGAACATAAATCCAGAAACAGTGTCAAGGGGTTGGAATAAATGAGTGTTACACTATGCCTTACCATCCACTGAGGGATCCATAACCAAAGAAGTTCCACCACATTGTAATGTTCATGCTAGAAAATTTGAGGCGTTAAAGTTTGGAACTGTTGCTCCATGCTGACAATTGCAACAGAAGCTCTAGCATGTTATTTCCCCATATTTTCCTATGTTTGGCAAAAAGGATGGGCTGTTTGGGCCTGCTGCTGATGGTAACACATTCCAATGCTACGTGGATTATGTTGAAAACGTTCGAAAACATTTGCAAAATACTTACAGTATCTATTGGCACAGGATGCACCTAGTTCACTAGTGCTATGTTCACATGAGTGCTTACTGCCCCAGCTTGTGTTCTTAAGCATCTTGGAGACAGTGAAAATTTTCAGCATCCTGAAAATTCTGGGAATCTACATTAACACATAAGGTATATATGTAGACACTGTACCACTTCAGACTGCAATGGAGAAGGTCATTTGGAAAGAGAGTTTAACATAACATAACATAACATCAGAGTTGGAAGGGACCTTGGAGGCCTTCTAGTCCAACCCCCTGCCCAGGCAGGAAACCCTATACCATCTCAGTCAGATGGTTATCCAACATTTTCTTAAAAATTTCCAGTGTTGGAGCATTCACAACTTCTGAAGGCAAGTCGTTCCACTTATTAATTGTTCTAACTGTCAGGAAATTTCTCCTTAGTTCTAAGTTGCTTCTTTCTTTGACCAGTTTCCACCCATTGCTTCTTGTTCTACCCTCAGGTGCTTTGGTGAACAGCCTGACTCCCTCTTCTTTGTGGCAGCCTCTGAGATATTGGAATGCTGCTATCATGTCACCCCTAGTTCTTCTTTTCATTAAACTAGATATATCCAATTCCTGCAATGTTCTCTATGTGTTTTATCCTCCAGCCCCCTAATCATCTTTGTTCCTCTTCTCTGTTCTCTTTTCTAGAGTCTCAACATCTTTTTTATATATATATCATGGCGACCAAAACCGGATGCAATATTCCAAGGGTGGCCTTACCAAGGCATTATAAAGTGGTATTAACACTTCACGTGATCTTGATTCTATCCCTCTGTTTATGTAGCCCAGAACTGTGTTGGCTTTTTTGGCAGCTGCTGCATACTGCTGGCTCATATCTAAATAGTTGTCCACTAGGACTCCAAGATCCCTCTCACAGTTACTACTATTGAGCAAGGTACCACATCTACGGTACCGGTGCATTTTTTTTTTTTGGCCTAAATGTAGAACCTTACTTTTTTCACTGTTGAATTTCATTTTGTTAGATAGCGCCCAATGTTCTAGTCTGTCAAGATCTTTCTGTAACTTGAGCCTATCTTCTGGAGTGTTGGCTATTCCTGCCAGCTTGTTGTCATCTGCAAATTTGATGAGTCCCCCATCTATCCCTCGTCCAAGTCATTGATGAAGATGTTGAAGAGTACTGGGCCTAAAACAGAGCCTTGGGGTACTCCACTGCATACTTCCTCCATGTGGATGTAGTTCCGTTGAGGACTACCGTTGAGTCTGGTTGGTCAGCCAGTTACGAATCCATCTGGTGGTGGTACTGTCTAACCCACATTTTTCTACTTTATCTAGTAGTAGGTTATGGTCTACTTTATCAAATGCCTTACTGAAGTCCAAGTAAATTATATCAACAGCATTCCTCTGGTCTACTAATTTTGTCATTTTGTCAAAGAATGCAATAAGATTAGTCTGGCATGATCTGTTTTGACAAACCCATGTTGGCTTTTGGTTATTACTTTGTTTGCTTCTAGGTGTTCGGTGATTCGTTGCTTGATTATCTTTTCCAGAATCTTCCCTGGTATTGAGGTCAGACTGATAGGTCTGTAGTTTCCTGGATCTGTTTTTTTCCCTTTTTTGAAGATGGGAACTACATCAGCTCTTTTCCAGTCCTCTGGCAGCTCCCCTGTGCTCCAGGATCTTTGAAAGATATAGTTCAGTGGTTCTGAGATCACGTCTGCCAGTTCCTTCAGAACCTTGGGGTGTAATCCATCCGGTCCTGGTGATTTGAACTCGTCTAGGGTAGACAGGTGTTCACTTACCATTTTCTTCCCTATTTTAACTTGTGTTTCTAATCTGTTTTTTGTAGTGCTGTTTTTGATAGGTTGGATTGTTTTTTCCTTTTGTGTAAAGACAGATGCAAAATATGAGTTAAGTAGATCTGCTTTCTCCCTGTTGCTTGTCATCTTCTTGCCACTTTCTCCCAGCAATGGGCCAATTGTTTCCTTGACTTTTTTCTTGTTTTTAACATGTTGGAAGAAGCTTTTTTTGTTATTTTTTACTTTTGTCGCTAGCCTTTGTTCATTGTGAGCCTTAGCTTTCCTCACTTCATCTTTACAGGCTCAGGCTATTTGCTGATATTCTGCCTTAGTTATTTGCCCCTCTTTCCACTTTTTATATTTGTCCTTTTTGTCTTTCAATTTGTCAGATAGTTCTTTATGCATCCATGCTGGTTTCTTTTGAGATCTACTATTTTTCTTCTTCATTGGTATTGTGTTAGACTGTGCTTTTATAATCTCACTTTTCAAAATTTCCCAAGCTTCTTGAGTTGTTTTCCCCCTGAGGATTCTCATCCATTGAATCCTTCTCAAGCTCTCTCTAAGTTTATTGAAATTAGCTCTCTTAAAGTCCAAGACTCTAGTTTGACTTTGTTCTACTACTTGTATTTGCTTAATGTTGAATTCCAATATTGCGTGGTCACTTGCCCCCAAGGTTCCTGTAGCTTCAACACCTTCTATCATTTCATCTCTGTTAGTGAGAATTAAGTCCAATATAGCTGATCCCCTTGTCGCCTTCTCTATTTTTTGGGAAACAAAGTTGTCTGCTAGGTTTGTTAGGAACCTGTTGGATCTTCCACTTGGTGCAGAGTTTGTTTCCCAGTTGATATCAGGGTAGTTAAAATCCCCCATTACTACTGTGATGTGCTTCCTACATACCTTAGTTAGCTGACTAGCAAAAAGTTCATCTACTTCCTCTGTTTGGTTGGGTGGCCTATAGTATAGACCTATGGCAATATCGTTTTTCACCCCTTTTATATTGACCCAAATACATTCAAGATGATTTTCATCATTCAGTTTGATTGCCTTATTTATTTATTAGCTCTGCCAGTGAAGTATGCAAAAATAGCTTCTTCTATTTTTCCTCAAGAAAACAGACTTACTGAAAAAACAAAACCATTCAACTTCTAACAAGAATTTGAGCCCACAAACTGTGCCAAGATGAACACATTTTTACTAGCTCAGCCCTTGCTCCTATCATTTCCTATTCAATTTATGACTGATTCACCCTTTATCATCTATGGGGAAGAGGCCGTGTTCCCACCAAATTAAGAGTTCTTGAAGACCTGGCTTCTTAAATCTGCCATTTTCATGAGCTGTGAAACACAATCCTTGAGGGAATATAATACCTCAGACTTCTAGCCACTCTGCTTAGTCCAGCAGCATGTCGAAATTGATCATAATCCTATCAGCTTGAACTGATTGAATTTTAGTGTCATCAGCATTATCAGTATTTATTTATTTTTAAACTATTTTATACTGCTACCCTGCAGACTAGTCAAACGAACTTTAATTGCAGACTTAATCAGTTAAGCTTGCAATGGAATCTTGAAGTAATAAATGTATTGAATAACTGTTTTACAGAAATCCTTCCTTAGAGAGTTACAGCTTGATTTGTATTTGTGTTTGCTGAATTTATATAGGCCTTTAATAATATTTAGCTCAAAATGCTTTATACTGAAAATTAAATAACGTAACGAAGCATATTATAAAACTTTGACTGTACTAAGCTCTTCTCCCCCCGTCCCCACACTCTCTCTGTTTGTATACTTCCTTGACAGTTTTTGACTCTTGATAACTGCCTGGGGTTAATGCCGGCAGTTTTCTTGGCAAGGTTTTTCAGAAGTGTTTTGCCATTGTCCACTTCTTAGGGCTGAGAGAGTAACTGGCCTGAGATGGGCCAGCTGTCTTTGTATCTGGAATGGAACTAGGACTCAAATCTCCTGGCTTCTAGCCTAATGCCTTAACCACTGTACCAAACTAACTTTTGTACTAAACTAATTGTTCAGATATGATAATGTTCCATTTATATTATTTATTATTCAATAAATAGAACTTTATTTTTAAAGTTACAGGTCTTTTAAATTGGATATGGGCAGTTTGAAAATAGTGTATTTATAATTTCTTGGACCCACGTGTATCCACATTCAATTCAAATAACTAGTTTTAACTTCCAAAGCCTTCTTCAATTTCAGTTTGCTACCAGGAAGGCTAAAGGTTCAGATCTGTGTCTATCTGAAACTTAAATTGCCCTCTGGACAGATTCACAATTTCTGTTTGCTCTTTGCCACAACAGGCCACTTACCACTCCTTGAGTGCAAGACCAGATGACCATGCTCTGCTTCAAAATGACTGTTTTCCATTGAAAATTTCCTTAAACAGATACTCATCCCCTGATACTATTTTCTCTGGAAGATTTTTTGCTTATTTCATGACTTAACTAGGCCTTTGAAGAAGTTGTGGATCCTGCCCATTACTGAGTTCAGTTAGTTTCAAATTAATTGAAATATCTCTCCTGTTTATGACCCACTAAGAGGGTGCAATTAAAATAAGAAGGCAAAATGAACCAGGGAATTTTATGCCTGCATTGTAAGACTGCCGAATTCTGCAATTAATGAGATTAGGTTATTTGATAAGAACAGGTCACAAACTAGCAAGTTTGAAGGGCAGAATGGAAAATATATATATATATATATATATATATATATATATATATATATATAGGTCTTTGGTTGTTCGGGTTTTCTCCCGTGTAAGATTGGAAGTGTCTTGGCGACGTTTCGACGAAGTCTCATTCGTCATCTTCAGGCTTCAGCTTCGTGCTTCTGGGAGCAATGTGTGATCGCAGCTGTTTCTTCCTTTTAACTGCTAGTGGGGGTTTGAACTGATTGGGTGGGGGCTTGGCTGTGCTCTGATTGGATGGGGGTTTTTCTGTGCTCTGATTGGCTGGGGGTGTGTCCTGTGTTGGTGGGGGCTTGGTTGTGCTCAGTCTAGTCTGTGCTGCAGGGGGATTTGAGCTGGTGAGCTGCATAGCTGTTGTTTGGCTTTGTGGTCGTGCTACATCTTCATAGTGGGTGTCAGTCTGCTGCATGAATGGATTGGAGGGGTTTGAAATGGCTAATGTTGCAGCTGCGGTCTGGCTTCTGGTCCTTGGTCGTGCTTCAAGACACTCATCTCCAGAACAAAATGCTTAGCTGATGAACAACACCTAAAACCCGAACTAGACACTCTCACTAACGTACTAACATCCAATGGATTCCAAACAAATAAGATTACCAAGCTAATCCAAAAAGAACCCCCCACTAAAATCCAAGACAGAGAACAAGAAAACGGCACAGCCCTCCTCCCATATATAAAAGGCACCACAGACAGAATCAGCAAGATCCTCCACAAACACAACATCAAGACAGCATTCTGCACAAACAGAAAAATATCCACCATCCTAAGAAACCCCAAAGACAAAATTGAGTTAGAAAATCAAGGAGTATATGAAATCCCATGCACCGCCTGCCCCACCACATACATTGGACAAACCAACAGAAGAATAAGTGCACGCATTGAAGAACACAAGAACTCATTCAAAAAAGAGGAACCAACTTCTTCCCTGGTCCAACACTTTAAAGTCACAGGACATGATATTGACTTTAAAAGACCAGAACTATCGCCAAAACTGAACACTTTAACAACAGAATAATCAGAGAAGCCATTGAGATAGAAAAACGCCCACACAGCATGAACAAACGAGATGACACCTCCTGCCTACCAGCCATTTGGAAACCCGCCCTTATTGACAAATGAGTCCCTAACACGAGGAATGACACCAGACCAACACTCACAAGGTCCACACAGGATGTCACCACCGCACATCCACCCAGAAAGCAGACCCAAACCCACACTGATCATGAAGCACGACCAAGGACCAGAAGCCAGACCGCAGCTGCAACATTAGCCATTTCAAACCCCTCCAATCCATTCATGCAGCAGACTGACACCCACTATGAAGATGTAGCACGACCACAAAGCCAAACAACAGCTATGCAGCTCACCAGCTCAAATCCCCTGCAGCACAGACTAGACTGAGCACAACCAAGCCCCCACCAACACAGGACACACCCCAGCCAATCAGAGCACAGAAAACCCCATCCAATCAGAGCACAGCCAAGCTCCCACCCAATCAGTTCAAACCCCACTAGCAGTTAAAAGGAAGAAACAGCTGCGATCACACATTGCTCCCAGAAGCACGGTTGAAGCCTGAAGATGACGAATGAGACTTCGCGAAACGCCAAGACACTTCCAATCTTACACGGGAGAAAACCCGAACAACCAAAGACCTATATACAAACACCGTGAAAACCTCAGAAAACATATATATATATATATATATATATATATATATATATATATATATATATATATATATATATATATATATATATATATATATATATATATATATAATCTCTGTTTGCCACAAGAGATTGGTGGGAAGGAAATGATTTATTTCATTCAATAAAGGCTTACATCAAACAGGCAGGAATATTAGAACAGCGGTTTTAACTGTGTTATGTTTGTAGACAGAAAATCAGACTCAAATATGCAAAGTAAGTAATAAGCCCAGCAGCAACTGAAGCCTGCAGTCTCCGAAACCACACGGATTGTTTTTAGCACCTCCTACTCCTTTGACAGTTACAAGGCACATGCCACATGCTGACATTATAAACACAGAAGATATTGCACTGTACTGATTGTCATGCACCTACTGAGCAGTAATTGCATTTTAGAAAATTATAACACCATGAAAGGATAGAGCCTTCCACATCCCTCACTAATAAGCTGCTCACTTACAATATACTGTGTGCAAAAAAACCAAGCTCAAGTCATTCAGCTATTATATGGCCTTGAGTCTTCCCTTTCTAATGGTAGGAAAGGTGAAAGAGGACAATCCAGGAGCAAGGTAGATGGAATTCGGTTACTGTAGTGGTTGGTGCACCATTGGAAGTTCTGAAGGATCAGGTTAGAGAAAGATTGTGATGAAGAAAGTTTATGTATGCGGCCAGTAGTGGGATTCAGCCAGTTCGCACCACTTCGGGAGAACTGGTTGTTAACTTTCTGAGCAGTTTAGGCAAACTGGTTATTGGAAGAAATCATTAGGGCAAAGAACCGGTTGTTAAATGACTACAATCCCACCACTGTATGTGGTCATTAAGAGACAATACCAACTTGATACCACATAATCAATCAAGTCTTCCCTTGCAAAGTAGACAGAGTTACTTTCTCTCCAATTTTCAAATTCACAAGAACCATTTATCTTCCTCCCCCTACCCCACCCCATGAAGAACAGTAACAGGTAAGAGGACTCTGAGCATTTTTAAAAAAATGAATTAAAGCGCTGCTCTGCCCTATAAACTTCCTCTCGAGTAAAATTCTCAGAGGACGAGAGATCACAGAATGTGGTGTAAATCGAAATTTCATCCACATGCTAAAAAAAAAAAAGAAGGCTCAACTGTGGGCCACATCAATGATGACGCTTTATCTGCCAATACAAATTCCAGCCACACTGATCATCAAGGCATTGGTGCTAGGCAAATATCTAAACATAGTAGTGGATTTGAGCGCTTGGCTATGGGAAGCCACCTTCCCCACAAATTTCTGATAGCTTTGGATTAAGACTGCAATCTGCAAACAAGGCCTGTGTTTGCATTTATTTACAGCTCATTGTAATCCTCAAAATAGACAGTAGACTTGCATCAGGCTACCTAGCAGAAACAATTTAAAAGTTTCTTGTTTGACAAAACATTTTTCAAAAAATGTGCTAAAGGGCATCATATCTTACTTCCTTTAGATAGAAGGAAGTAACAGATGTTTCTGTTTAACATCTACATGAAGCCGCTGGGTGAGATCATCAGTGGTTTCGGTGTGAAGTACCAGCTGTATGCGGATGACACCCAGCTGTACTTTTCTACACCGGACCACCCCAACGGTTATCAAGTGCTGTCCCGGTGTCGGGAGGCCGTACGGGTCTGGATGGGAAGAACCAGGCTAAAGCTCAATCCCTCCAAGACAGAGTGGCTGTGGATGCCGGCATCCCGGTACAGTCAGCTAAATCCGCGGCTGACCATCGGTGGCGAGTCACTGGCCCCGATGGAGAGGGTGCGCAACTTAGGCGTCCTCCTGGATGAACGGCTGTCTCTAGAAGATCATTTGACGGCCGTCTCCAGGAGAGCGTTCTACCAGGTTCGCCTGGTGCGCCAGTTGCGCCCCTTTCTGGACCGGGAGGCCCTATGCACGGTCACTCACGCCCTCGTGACGTCTCGCCTGGATTACTGCAACGCTCTCTACATGGGGCTCCCCTTGAAGGGCATCCCGAGGCTGCAGATAGTCCAGAATGCGGCGGCGGGTGATAGATGGAGCCCTCGTGGCTCCCGCGATAACACCTATCCTCGCAGGCTGCACTGGCTACCTGTGGCCTTCCGGGTGCGCTTCAAGGTTTTGGTGACCACCTTTAAAGCGCTCCATGGCATAGGGCTGGGTTATCTACGGGACCGCCTACTGCGACCAGATACCTCTCACCGACCCGTGCGCTCTCACAGGGAGGGACTCCTCAGGGTGCCGTCAGCTAGGCAGTGTCGTCTGGCGACGCCCAGGGGAAGGGCCTTCTCTGTGGGGGCTCCCGCCCTCTGGAACGAGCTCCCCCCAGGACTCCGTCAACTTCCGGACCTTCGAACCTTCCGTCGCGAGCTCAAGACACATTTATTCATCTGTGCAGGACTGGCTTAGATTTTAAATTTTATAGGGGTTTTAAATTGATTTTAATATTTATATTTCTATTTTAAATGATAGGGCACTGGAATAAGTTTTTTAAAGATTATTTTAATTTTGTATACTGATGTTTTATATGCCTGTAAACCGCCCTGAGTCCTTTTGGGAGATAGGGCGGTATATAAATTTAAATAATAAATAAATAAATAAATAAATAAATAAAAATAGAAATGCAATTATCCACAATACTTAACATCAAAGTCTGTAATGTGAGGAAAGCCAGGATGAATTTATTTGAAAGTAGGCTTCAGTAGAGCACAATTGCATTCCACTAATATTTAGTGGAAAATCAATCCCAAAACTACATAAAAATAACCACACATAGATTATTATTCACCCATTTTGATGTCCACATAATTAGAAAGAAATTATTAGCAGCTGATTACTATCAAGAGCCGTGGTGGCGCAGTGGTTAGAGTGAAGTACTTCAGGCTGCTTCTGTTGACTGCTGGCTGCCTGCAATTTGGCAGTTCAAATCTCACCAGACTCAAGGTTAATTCAGCCTTCCATCCTTCCGAGGTGGGTAGAATGAGGATCCAGATTGTTGGGAGCAATATGCTAGCTCTGTAAACCACTTAGAGAGGGCTGTAAAGCACTGTGAAGTGGTATATAAGTCTAAGTACCACTGCTATTGCTATCAATGAATTGTTATAATTGATCCCACTTCCAGTCACTTATTTCCAACTAAATGACCATCCATAGGATTTGGCTTCACAGCAATGAATAGAATAAAACAATACATTTTAAGAATAATTTAAGAATAGAATAATAGCAATAGCAATAGTACTTAGACTTATATACCGTGTTACAGTGCTTTATAGCCCTCTCTAAGTGGTTTACAGAATCAGCATATCGCCCCCAACAATCTGGGTTCTCATTTTACCCACCTCGGAAGGATGGAAGGCTGAGTCAATCCTGAGCCTGGTGAAATTTGAATTGCCAAATTGCAGTCAGCTGGCAGTCAGCAGGAATAGCCTGCAGTACTGCACTCTTACTCCCCATTAATTGGGGTAATTTATATTTTAAGGTTTCTTAAATTGCTTTTAAATTCCGGCCACCTTGTAATATGTTTTGTTTTAATCTTGTTTTAATGTGTATATTGTGGATTTTTTATATGGCTGTACACCACCCTGAGTCCTTCGGGAGAAGGGCGGTATAAAAATCGAATAAAATAAATAAATAAATAAATAACTGCTGCGCCACCATGGCTCATAATCCTAAAATCATCATATCTTAACTTACAACTTTAGAGGATGGTTTATACCTTTTCACCCATCACTAGTATAGTGTTCTATATGAAAAAAAAAAATTCCCCACTTTTCAAATAACCCACAAAGTAATTATTATATTTTCATTAATAAAGCAAGGTTGCACCGGTTCTATTTTAAATTCAGAATGGTTGCTATAATTAAAATGGTAATACAGATAGTCCTCGATTTACAGAATAAACAGTCATTTAATGACTGTTCGAAGTTACAACGGCACTGAAAAAAGTGACTTATGACCATTTTTCACAATTATAACCATTGCAGCATCCTCATAATCATGTGACTGACATTCGGATGCTTGACAACTGGTTCATATTTATGGTGGTTGCAGTGTCCTGGGGTCATGTGATCACCTTTTGCGACCTTCTGACAAGCAAAGTCAATGGGGAAGCCAGATTCATTTAACAACCACGTTATTAATGTAATGACTCTAGTGATTCACTTAATAAATGTGGCAAGAAAAGTTGTAAAAGGGGGCAAAACTCACTTAACAGATTTCTCATTTAGCAACATAAATGTTGGGCTCAATTGCGGTCGTAAGTCGAGGACTACCTGCAGTGAAAAGTTGAATATTTGTATTTTTATCATTTCTAGAAACAACCCTAACAATTTAAACAAGTCTTTACAATGAAAAAAAAGAGAGGAACTAATCTTCTGTTTCTGGTATCATGCCCTTTTTTTAAAAAAAAATAAATATCTAAGCAAAAATTGCCCAGACATTTTCTGACAATGAATATAGGTTAGAGAATTTTTTGCGATACCTCAAAAATAACTTGCTATACCTGAATTTAAAGGAGTTTTCCCATGGTCTTTAGGGGAAAAGAAAATGTTATGCAATCATCCTGCTAGAGTAAATGTTTGAAAAATGTATGTTATTACCTTTCAGCTAATGACATTGCTAGCAGCCTGACGAAACTGAAGGCAGGTATGGTACGCTGTGCCCAGCCTTATGTTAGACATTTCAAACAGAACATTTTCATTTCTTTCTTATTAATTCAGCTTGCGGATGAATTAGCTTTCAGCTGCACTTTGGCAATATAAAGTAGGAAAAATGAAAACAGTGCACTCATCCAGAATACCAATGTCTCAACTGTAATCACAAATGTCATTTGGTGAGGGCAAAGTGGACATTATTAGTCTCTCTCCCAGCCCTCCCACCCTTATTTCAGACTAAATATGATTAGTTTCTTGGGATGACTCAACTTTCTGGCCTATGCAATGAGTATCTGGACAGTACAAGATTAGTCTATGAGGTGCTCGTGATTGAATGTCCCTCTGTGTAAAAAAAATCCTTGGAATGTCTGTGTGCTGAAGGAGGAGGAGGAGGAGGAGAAAAAGTTTTTCTCTTTGACATTCAGCTTTATATGTACAAAGATGCTACTTTAATTAGTAGTACAACCTCCTTTTATGCTGGCCTTCGTCAAGAATGCTTTATGTGTGCAGCCTCATCACTTCACTAATGAATGATTATCCTTACTTGTGTGAGTTCAATATTTGGTTAGCCACCTTAAGTGCTTGCCAGAGCAGAAAGGCAGAGTATCAATCAATAAATCAAATAATAATGTTTCTCTACAGAAATCAATTAAAGAAATTTACAAACAAAGCCAACAAAATGGATCCGGGAAATTGCTCACAGCGCCCCTTCTTTCTCCCATCTACTCACCAAAAGAGTCTTCAAGGACACATTTTCAATAAAAATGTGACCTTGAGATGGAGAAGTAAATCAATTCAACACACTGTGGTAGGATGGATAACAAACAGGGAACAGATTTTTGAGCAGGGAAAGGCTTTACATCTTCCAAACTCCAGCCTCGAGAAAATGTGTGTGTATTATTGCACAAACAATAAAAGCAAGCTAAAACAGAAAAAGAACAGAGCAGAGTCAGGTTCTGAGAAAGGACAGAAGTTTTGATGTATGGGAGAAGCCTTGACTGCTGGCTGCTGTGGCTTGGGAGCATTTTTGGCCATTGCCTATGGGATAGAGGCCCATTTGAATTTGGCCTAGTTCTGTGCCTTCCAGTTACAATTGCAATGAAAAATCGACACAATTTTCAGAGGAGAGACAGTCCAATTTTTAAATTAGATGTTAATTGTTAGAACTCCCGAGAATTCTGGTCGTTATCAAATATAAACAAATGACCACATGTACCCATTTTAACAATATAACCTTGAATATACTGTATTTTAGTTTAGTTTCAAGCTAATCAAGTTTAAAAACTGGTCCTAAATTTGTGATATCTATTTTGAATAGTTCTTCATAAGAAGAGGACAGAGAACTATCTGGAATTTAAGGACTAAATTGTCTCGTTCTTTCTTGAGATTACTTCTTGTTTTTCCAGCAATAGTCAATTAAAAACTTGACCATGGTAATTTCCTACTTTCTTTGAGCAATTGTTGCTGTATGTTTAGTCTGTTTCCTGCATCGGGGTATATCATATGAATACCCAGATAGCATATGTAATTTATTTATTAAACTATTCCTTCCTTCCTTCCTTCCTTCCTTCCTTCCTTCCTTCCTTCCTTCCTTCCTTCCTTCCTTCCTTCCTTCCTTCCTTTACATATTAAATTAATATGCTGCCCATCTCACTATCAAGCAAATGACGGTTGCTTACAATGCTATAAATAATGATATAAAATAAAACTATTAAAAATCAAAAGATTAAAACACTGGGCAGCAAAATTAAAACATTATGTTAATAACAAAATAAATAAAAGAACCAATGCAAATAGGTAGTGGAGGTAGGATCTTCTACTAGCTATCTCCTAAATATTTTTTACTATAGTTTTCTCTGAAAATGAAAGACATTTGATAATGAAGCTAATCAGTGGTGGGATTCAAATAATTTAACATCCGGTTCTCTGCCCTAATGATTTCTTCCAACAACCAATTCACCAAACTGCTCAGAAAGTTAACAACCGGTTCTCCTGAAGTGATGCGAAATGGCTGAATCCCATCACTGAAGCTAATGATAAAACTTCTGTTTTTAAAAGATTCCATATTTTTATCAATTTTTGCCTTATATGTCATCATTTTCTTTTTTTTTCTTTTTGATTCCTTATAGCTTATTCCATAAATATCTACAAAATGCATTGGTTAAGTTGACCCTTCTATTTTTGATATTCTGTTAGTTGAGAATTTTATCTATTCTGTTAATCATGATAGACAGCTTAAATTATATTAATAAAATGGCTACCTTGCAATAAATGTTTCAAAATCCATTTTTATACTTTCTCAGTTTTTAAATCTTTCCTCCCTATATATATTTTTAAAGAAAACGGTCTGAAATTAAAAACAATTTAATGTATCACAGAATCTTTTCAAATGTAGTGTCAATATTATTCTGCCAGAGGGTACACCAATTTATGCATATTCAATATTTATGACTGAAATAAGATTACCATTACTAATGTGTGTTTCAAAGACTGCAGCTCTAAAATAATTACTGAATATATATGCTGTATTATATGAAAATATCATTCCACAGCTCCCAAGTCAAGAATGTGCAGATGTGCCACATCTCTGGTTCTATGTGACTTGTAATGAAACTTATTTTGGGGGGGGGTGTCTCTGTGAGATATTCACATTTACAATGCACATAATGTGTTTAATAAATTCCCAAGGAATCTCTCTATTGCAAAAGGAGAACAATAATCTCATCTAGCATACAGGCAATATGTTGGATTTAAGGAAGCTGCCATTGAAAGCAATGAATCTTGGAAATAAGCTCCTTTGGAAGAAAAATTCTGATTGAATAACAACAGTGAATATCTTTTCAAGAAAAGTTAAATGTTTCTACGAAATAGTATGCTACTGCCAATAGCAAAACTGTTAAAAGAAAAAAAAACCTATAGCAATAGAAAGAATAAGAAAGTTGGGTGAACATAGAGAGAAACATAACATAACATAACATCAGAGTTGGAAGGGACCTTGGAGGCCTTCTAGTCCAACCCCCTGCCCAGGCAGGAAACCCTACACCATCTCAGTCAGATGGTTATCCAACATTTTCTTAAAAATTTCCAGTGTTGGAGCATTCACAACTTCTGAAGGCAAGTCGTTCCACTTATTAATTGTTCTAACTGTCAGGAAATTTCTCCTTAGTTCTAAGTTGCTTCTTTCTTTGATCAGTTTCCACCCATTGCTTCTTGTTCTACCCTCAGGTTCTTTGGAGAACAGCCCGACTCCCTCTTCTTTGTGGCAGCCCCTGAGATATTGGAACACAGCTATCATGTCTCCCCTAGTCCTTCTTTTTGTTAAACTAGACATACCCAGTTCCTGCAACCGTTCTTCATATGTTTTATCCTCCAGTCCCCTAATCATCTTTGTTGCAACAGTGGCAAAAGAGTTCAGAAACTCTATATTAGCTGCATTAGCTCACGAAAGTTCTATCCACTTTTAAAGCTGATTCTGTTCTTGACAAATGGTTGTAGATGGTTGCTCTTGGACAGTAGAGGAAGACAACAAAAATACAGCCATCCACAGACTTTCACAATCCCATCTCTCTTCTTCCTTCTTGGTACATCATTGCCAATTTTCACAGCAATATCAGGAAATCCAATCTCTGCAATGACTTTCCTGTTCCCTCTGGACTACTACTATGTTGAATAGGTGCAAGGGGGAAAAAACAGAACAAAAAACAGAGGGAAATAAATCTCAGCCTTAATAGATAGATCAGACCAAAATACCAATGCCATGTAGGTCTAGAACTACTTTTATTGTAAAGCTATACTAACAGAATCTTGCAAGACTGAATGTGCTTTTTCCTTCCTCACTTTATTCATGTGAATTCAATTAGATTCTTAGAATGGGATCAAGTCATGCTTGTTTAATCATTGCCTTCTTAGTGATTCTTTCTCCTGTCCTTTAGTGTTAATCCCAATGCTTTCTATAATAGCTCTAGCAAAAAAGTTTGAGAAAGATCTTGCTAAGGATCCTCTACAAGTAAGGGAATGTCACGATTTAGGTAAATCCCACAGTGGGTAAAAGACATTTAACAGGCATAATCATTAAGTCAGGATCTATAGATCTGGACGGTCTGTTGCCTACAAGGAGTGTGTTCCCCCCTCCAACTTTTCTTCATTTTTGGCATTTTTAATTGATTAGTCAGTACATTAAAAGACTTCATTTTCTGCAAATATAAAAAAAGCATATCCCAGGTTACATGTTCTCTAATAAAATGCCCAAGATTTTTTTCCCACTTGCCCCATTAGAGAAGTTATTCTGTGAAATTTTAATTAAAGACTCCTCCATTTTTCCCCTCCTCCATTTCGCTTCTTTGTTTATGGACATTTCACTTCTCCTTTTGCCATAATGTACTGGATTGTGATGAGATTCAGGTTATTGTAGGATATAGAAAATGGCCCATGATATTTCAAAAGATTCAAAATAATGAGCAGGCTGCTGGAACAGCTGCTCCTTTCATTTGCACTGGCAGAGAAACCAAAGTTCTTCCTGGAAAAAAGGTATACGCAACCCAGACAGATGCAGCGATGATGAGATTATAAACAAAATGGCTAATGTTGTTGCAGTGTCTCAGAAGAAGACAGTTAACTTGGCTAATGGGCTTCTGAATGCATAGATCTGGAACTGGAAGCAATCAGATGCAGAGGAAATAGGACCTCAATGATGTTAAAATAAATTGATATAGCAGTTAAAGGGAGCAATAAAGTGACTGCTGGTATACAGCTTGGATTTACTAAAGAAATCAGGGACCTATAGAAGGTATGCAATCTGTCTATCTCAAAGATTAGAAATGCAAGAAGAACATTTGAAAGAACCAGGAAAAATATAAAAAGTGGGGAAGTGGGTGTGCAGGAACAAGGAGAAGAGCAAAAGTTTCATCTGGAGGATGGCTACAAAAAACAGAAGGAAGAAACAGCCTAAAATGTTAAATAAGATTTTTTTTTTTAAAAAAACCTTTAAGTTAAGGATGAAAAGTAGATAGCAAGTAAAAGAAGAGAAGGTATCTGGTTGGAAAAGATGACTAAGCAACATATAGACCTAAAACCAGAAGTATTTCTGTTAGGTATAATGTCAGAAAGTTATGATAAAGGGATTATATATTTAGTTTGGCACGTACTGACAGCAGCAAGTATCGTGTTTGCAAAATACTGGAAAAATTAGCATATTCCACCAGATGAGGATATAATTTGGAAAATGTTAGACTGTGCTGAGATGGACAGTGATTTTAAAAATAAAAGACAAAGATGACACAGAATATTACTTGATATGGAATAGATATTGTGAGTGGTTAGTGATAAGAGGTAGAAAATAGATGAAGGAAGATTATTGCTACATATGAATTAAAGATAAAGATGGTTTATAACTATAAATATACCAATATATTTAACAGAATTATGAATAAGCTAATATAAAGAGAAGTTTAGCCAAAATTATTCTGTTACATTATTACTATTGTTACCAATATATATGTTAATATTTTTACTGCTTTTTTCTTTGTTTTGCTTTTGTAAATGACATACCCTGATAATACACTGTATTCAAAATGTTTATGAATAAAAACAAAATAAGTAAAAGAAGAGAAGGTGCAGCAGAACTTTGTCCACAGGGATTCAGTTCCAGGGAGAAAAAGCATCTGGGAATCAGCAAAAGATTCAGGAATATCAATTAGCAAAAGCCAATGTAACTAGAGAGGCCCTGGCAGGTTCAACAGAGAGCAAATGAGTGGTTTGAGTGGCAGGGGGTGGGTGGTGGGTGGGGGAATGTTGGCTTGAAGGATTGAATGGAGGAGAAGCAGAGTGTAATTCAGATGGGCCATATGGGAGGAGGTTCAGTGCTGAAGGACCTTATATGAGAATGACAATAAAGAGAATGAAATAAATTGATACAATATTTTTGCCTTACTAGCTGTTACTGTGCAATTTTTGCAATGGAGGCTAGAAGGATGCTGTTGTTGTTTTAAATATACATGAAATGTAGGAAATGTATATTTAAATGGGTATGAAATGTATTGATTTTTTGAAGAGACTGCTTAATCTGTTATGTACAAACTGCTAGCTCTGAACAAGGACATGAAATTAATCACATTGAGTTCAACAGTTAACATGGTTGTTTGAAGTTGTTCTTCTAAAAATACTATATCCTGTATATCTGTATGTTTTTTTTGTAAAATGCAAGTAATAATGTTCACATCTGTACAAAAATAGAATTTGAGTACATATTTATTGGATCTGTGGTAGATGTCACCCCCTCAGAGATGTGGAGGATTTAACAGCAGGCTTCTTCGAGATAAAATCCTAGTGGATCCCTATTTGGAAAATCTCTGAAGGAGGCAAATGTCCATTCAATTCTCCTCAAGCATAACTTTCCTTCCAGCTACTTAAAGGAACTAACAAATATAAGGTTTCAAAGCCAGCATCTGTGTTATCAAAGAAGATACAGGAGTGACAACTAATGTGTTGATGGAACTTATCTTTGGGATTTTTTTAAAAAAAAAATTACTCACTTAAATGGAGTAAAATCATCTGCCCACTCCTCATTCATTTATCTACAAATAATGTGGAGAACTTTATATGTCATATACACCAGTAGTGGGTTTCAAATCCCAGCGCTACTGGTTCGCTATCGGGAGTGTGCCAGCATGGGCGCTTGCTTCGGGAGCGCATGGCACTTTTGTGCATGTGCAGAAGGTTCTGTGCATGCGCAGAGCATTTCTGATGATGTCTGGGCGGGTAGGCAGAGCCTCCCACTACCGCTGCTTACAGTTCACCCAAATCGGGGAAAACCAGTAGCAACCCACCACTGATATACACATATTATAGCACTAATAAAAAAGGCAATAGTTAAACAGAATTCATGTATAATAAATTATAGAAACTTGTCATTTTCTTCAAAATCTTTCCTTGTGAAAGCTAATTAATTGTGCAGCGAATTAATTTTCATTTTAATTATTTTTGAAAAAAAGTAATGATTTCCATAAACCAAAATATTAACCTGTGCTTACCATCAACTTGTCAATAAAACCCTGATGATCATCTATATTGATTTCAGTGAGTATTACTTATAGATGGTGGAACCTGATACTTTGTATGTTTAAAACCTCCATCTGTGCCAAAAAACCACTGTCCAGATACTTTATTAAAAATTGGGTAAAGTTTTAGCAGCAGCTAGAAAATAAAATAGATGAGGGTGTTACTGAACCACACAATGTAGACCTTGTTCCATCAAACTTTCCTTATTCTCTCACCTGCATTAAGACAAGGGCCGCTTACCTTGCATCAGTCAGAGTAAAAAATGGAAAATGGCATCAGAGAAAGGTCAGCTTTTAGTGACTTTCTCCCACTTCAGCTGAATCTTCAAGGACTAAGATTGCTAGGTTGTGCCCTGAAAACTCATCCAAATGTGCCAAGTAATATTGCTTGTGAGGCCCCCTCTTGTGGGAGCTGTTGGGCAGGAAATAGATTAAAACTGGAGATAGATTGTCTTGTTGCAAGATAGCCTAGTTTCTATGAATTAAGATTTAAGAAGATCCCCCAAAGGTTAAGAAATGGGAGCAATGATAAAAACTGTAGATGGAGAAGCAGAAGAGGAAAAAAAGACTAGCTGTAGGATAAGGGAGACACAGAAGAGTCACAGAGTATAAAAACCAGATGAGTTTAAAAGGTGGAAGGACATTTTGGAATAATCAGAGCTGAGAACTTTGCCCTGTCTCCTTCCCAGTAGAAAGACAACTCGTGGGTAAACAGAGTAAAGTAGTTTTGTTCAGAAGGCAGTTCCCTCACCTCAGTGACACACGCAGAGAGACACTTGTCAGTTGGATGTCAAGAGAAACAACCTGGATACAGGATCAAAGCCAAGGAGACCAGAGTCAATAGATTGGAGTAAAAATGCTGAAGGGAAGCTGGGGTGAGGCAGAGGCTGAAACCAGAAGCCAGAGGGATTTGGGAAGAAGGGAAGGAGAGATTCCCCCAGAAGCATTGGAGATCAGCAGGGGAAAAAATTAAAAGCAGTAAGCAAACGAAGGAGAAAAGATCCAAAGCAGCTAGAAAGCAGAATTTAGAAGACTGTAGAGCACGGGTGTCCAACCTTGGCAACTTTAAGACTTGTGGACTTCAACTCCCAGAATTCCTCAGCCAGCAAAGCAAAGCAAAGCAAAGCTGAGGAACTCTGGGAGTTGGTCCACAAGTCTTAAAGTTGCCAAGGTTGGAGAGCCCTGCTATGAACTATGAGAAACTCTTCATTCTTCACGATGGACCATCTAGAGCCCCCCCCCGTCTGCTCACTTTGGTGGGATCTGGCATAAAATGATAGCAGTGTTCCAATACCTCAGGGGTTGCCACAAAGAAGGGGGAGTCAAACTATTCTCCAAAGCACCTGAGGGTAGAACAAGAAGCAATGGGTGGAAACTAATCAAGGAGAGAGGCAATCTAGAACTAAGGAGAAATTTCCTCACAGTTAGAACAATTAATCAGTGGAACAACTTGCCTGCAGAAGTTGTAAATGCTCCAACACTGGAAATTTTTAAGAAAATGTTGGATAGCCATTTGTCTGAAATGGTGTAGGGTTTCCTGCCTGGGCAGGGGGTTGAACTAGAATACCTCCAAGGTCCCTTCCAACTCTGATATTATTATTATTATTATTAAAAGCCCACCCCTAAAATGCAACACACCATGCATTGCATGACTAGGCCTAAGCAAAGCAGCATTTCCAAGGGGAGGGAAGTGGGTGCCTTTCTTTGCCATGGCAAAAACGTTCTCCCAAATGGACCACGTCCCAAGGGCAGATTTTGGATGGAGAGAGACAGAAAACCAAGGGTGTGAACCTCCAAACATTGCAACTTTAACACTTGTGGACTTCAACTGCTTTCATTTCGCCCCTAGTCCTTCTTGTTGAAGTCCACAAGTCTTAAAGTTGCCAAGTTTGGACACCCTTGCTGTAGAGTACCATGAAAGCTGGAACGCCCACTAGTGGGCGGTAGAGACCAGGTTGACTACCACTGGTCTAAGACAACTTGGTCTACTGGATGACTAAGGCAAAGTATTCCTCATAAATTGTCTCTTTTGAGCAAAAAGAGGTTAATCCCATGCCATAGTGTTGTTATATCTGTATCACCTGCTCTTGATGGCAATAAAATGTATTAAAACCACGAAACTTTAGTTTTACTGGTTTTCCTAGGGAATGATCCAAAGTACCAGGCTTTGTTTAGCATTAGCAATAGCACTTAGATTTATATACCACTTCATAGTGCTTTACCACCCTCTCTAAATGGTTTTATAAAGTCAGCATATTGCCCCCAACAATTTGGGCCCTCAATTTACTGACCTCAGGAGGATGGAAGGCTGAGTCAACCTTGAGCTGGTGATGATCGCACTCCTGGAAGTTGGCAGAATTAGCCTGCAGTATTGCATTCTAACTACTGTGCCATCATGGCTTAGAGTAAATTGCAAGAAAGATAGAGAAATACTTCAAAGAGGTCTCAAGGAATTCAGCTTCTCAAACTCAGACCTGCCTCTGTTCCAACAAAGTGGCTGCATTTCTTACGCCAATTAATATTTCTTCCTTGTTAGAACTGCAACAAACAGGTTGGAAAGTCATACTGCTTCTAAATTTCATTCTTGTCAAATTCAACTCTATATTTAAGTTTTGTCTTCATTGCTTCGTTTTTAAAGCTCAGTAGAAAGTATTTCGTTCCTATTCTCCCTGCTTAATCCAGTATGACTATTACTGAAAATAAAATCACTGTTTTAATTGAATTCTTGGCTCTACTTAAATGCAGCTTGACAACAATAATTAATAAGGAATTATCAGCTATAAGAAATGCAGTTCCAAGTGTAATGGCAAAATGAAAATTGTGAATAAATGTCTGTTAAATTCTACTCTTGCTTAAACATAAGTTACAGAAAATTGATCCTTCTAGCTAGCTAGGCTGAAAGAACTCAAAAGTGAAAGGTTGCAGTTATCAGCTTTAAAACTCATTTAGTTGCACATAACCAAGGAATTCAACAGTAAAAGAAAATTAATTTCCTTTATGGAAAAAAATAAATTGTAGAAGTACTAATATATTAATATTAAACATTTGGATGAAGATATTTTATTCCCTTTTCTATCTTAAAAATCAGGCTTCTATTGCTTCTGATTCATCATTTCAAGTGCAGTAACAATACAAACCACTCCTAGTGTTTGTTGATTCATTCGTTTTCAGAAAAACTATCACTGTTGGGTTTCCATTGGCTCATATAAATTGTACAGGCCTATCATGCACCAGTGTTTTTTATTTTTTTAATTATTTCATTTCATTTCATTTATTAAATTTTTATACCGCCCTTCTCCCGCAGGACTCAGGGCGGTGTACAGGCAAATAAAAACAAACAAGACACTATATATAAAATATAAAATTAAAAAACTTATTATAATTTGCCTAAAAATTTAAAAATCTATAAAAACTAAAACCCCATTTAAAATTAATAAAAACTATAAAATCCATAAAAAATTAACCCAGCCCCGCGCGAATAAAAAGATGTGTCTTCAGTTCGCGGCGAAAGGTCCGAAGGTCAGGTATTTGGCGTAAACCCGGGGAAGTTCGTTCCAGAGTGTGGAGCCCCACAGAGAAGGACCTTCCCCTGGGGGCCGCCAGCCGACATTGCTTGGCGGACGGCACCCTGAGAAGTCCCTCTCTGTGAGAGCGTACGGGTCGGTGGGAGGCATATGGTAACAGTAGGCGGTCCCGTAAGTACCCAGGCCCTAAGCCATGGAGCGCTTTAAAGGTCATAACCAAAACCTTAAAGTGCACCCGAAAAGCCACAGGAAGCCAGTGCAGTCTGCGCAGGAGAGGTGTTACATGGGAGGTACGCGACACTCCCTCTATCACCCGCGCAGCTGCATTCTGGACTAGCTGAAGCCTTCGAGTGCACCTCAAGGGGAGCCCCATGTAGAGAGCATTACAATAATCCAAGCGAGAGGTAACGAGTGCGTGAGTGACTATGCACAAGGCATCCCGATCAAGGAAGGCGCAACTGCCGAACCAGGCGAACCTGGTGGAAGGCCCCCTGGAGACGGCCGTCAGATGATCTTCAAACGACAGCCGCCATCCAAATCGAGATGCCGCATCCACAGCCACTGCCTTGGAGGGATTGAGCTTGAGCCTGTTTCTCCCCATCCAGACCTGCACGGCTTCCAAACACCGGGACAGCACTTCAACAACTTCATTGGGGTGACCTGGGGTGGAGAAGTACAGCTGAGTGTCATCAGCGCATTGATGGTACTTCACCCCAAAGCCACTAATGATCTCACCCAACGGTTTCATGTAGATGTTGAACAGAAGGGCGAGAGAATCGACCCCGCGGCACCCCACAAGTGAGGGCCCTCGCGGCCCACCTCTGCCCTCCTGTCAACACCGTCTGCGACGGTCGGAGAGATAGGAGGAGAACCACCGATAAACGGTGCCTCCCACTCCCAATCCCCAGCCGGCGCAGCAAGATACCATGGTCGATGGTATCAAAAGCCGCTGAGAGGTCTAATAGGACCAGGGCAGAGGAATAACCCCTGTCCCTGGCCCTCCAGGGATCATCCACCAATGCCTCCAAAGCTGGCTCCGTGCTGGTACCCGGTCGGAAGCCGGACTGGAACGGGTCTAGATAGACGGATTCTTCCAGGTATTGGGGTAGCTGACGCGCCACAGCATTTCTACAACCTTCGCAACGAAGCGAAGGTTGGAGACTGGCCGATAATTTCCCAAAATAGCCGGGTCCAAAGAGGGCTTCTTAAGGAGGGGTCTCACCACCGCCTCTTTCAAGGCGGCAGGGAAAACCCCTTCCAACAAAGAAGCATTTATAATCCTCTGGAGCCAGCCTCGTGTCACCTCCTGAGTGGCCAGCACCAGCCAGGAAGGACACGGATCCAATAAACATGAAGTGGCGGAGCCTCCCAACAACCTGTCCACGCCCTCGGAGCCACAGGGTCAAATTCATCCCAAACAGACTCAACAAGACGTGCCTCCTCTCCTCGCTTGATCATCCCAATTTCGGTCCAGACCATCCCGGAGCTGAGCGATTTTGTCATATAGATAACCACTAAACTCCTCGGCACGTCCCTGTAACGGGTCATCCCGCACCTCCTGATGAAGGAGGGAACGGGTCACCCGAAACAGGGCGGCCGGGCGGTTATCTGCCGACGCAATGAGGGTGGAGGCGTAGGAACGCCTCGCCTCCCTCATTGCCACTAGGTAGGTCCTAGAATAGGACCTAACTAGTGTCCGACCAGCTTCGGAATGACTGGACCTCCAAGTGCTCTCTAGGCGCCTTCTCCGGCGTTTCATCTCTCTCAGCCCCTCGGAGAACCAAGGGGCCAGACGAGATCTGCGCCGGGTCAGAGGCCGCAAAGGCACGACACGGTCCAAGGCCCCAGCCGCGCCTGTTCCCAGGCCGCAACTAGTTCCTCAGTCGTGCCGTGGGCCAGATCCTCAGGAATGGCCCAAGCTCCGCCAGGAACCTCTCAGGGTCCATCAGGCGCCTGGGACGGAACCAACGTAGGTTCCGCCTCCCTGCGATGGTGGGTGGCGGTTCGAAGTCCAGACGAAGGAGAAAATGATCTGTCCATGACATTGGTTCTGTTACTAAATCGCCTAGTATCAGATCATTTAGCCACTGACCAGAGATATAAATCAGATCCAGCGTGCCTCCCCATGTGCGAGGGGCCATCATTTACTCGAATCAGGTCCAAGGCCGTCATGGAAGTTTGAACTCCCGAGCTGCAGTCGATGATAAGCCAGCTGATGGCAAGTTGAAATCCCCCATGACTATCAGTCTGGGGGTCTCAACTGCCACAGTGGCAAATAACTCCAGCAGCTCGGGCAGGGCTGTGGTCACGTAGAAAGGAGCCAGGTACGTGATCAACAAGCCCAACTGATTCCTATGGCCCCACCGCACATAGAGGGATTCACAGCCGGCAATCTGAGGAACAGTGGCCTCCCTCGGCTCTAGATCTTCCTTAATGACAACCGCCACCCCTCCACCCCTACCCTGGGCCCTCGGCTGATGGAATGCTCGGAAACCTGGGGGGCACAGTTCGACGAGGGGAACCCCCCCCCTCTGGCCCCAACCAGGTCTCCGTAATGCCCATAAGGTCCGCGGACTTATAAGTCTAGGATGATGAAGGAAGTAGTAGAAAGATTTGCAATAAATACCATGTTTCTCCACAAAGAAGGCCGGGTCTTATTTTCTTTTGACCCCTGGAAAAAAAAAGGGCTAGGCCTTCTTTTTGGAGGGTTCTAATTATTGATTCACCTCGTGGTGGTGGCACCGATAGCCCCACCCAGCAGGAGCCCACTGCTGGCCCACTTCTTCTGTGGCTGCTTGCCGCCACTCGGATGCATCACCCTGGCCTTCGTTTCATCTTCAGATGCCTGCTGGAAGGCATCTGCAACCAATAACAGAGCTCTGAATCAATCCAGAGCACTGTTGTCGGCTGCAGATGCCTTCTGGAAAGCCCTCTGCAGCCAGTAATAGAGCTCCGGACGGATGTGGAGCTCTGTTATTGGTTGCAGATAAAAGATGCCGGCAGGCATCTGAAGACGAAATGGAGAAGAACGCGAGGCAGGTGTCAGGGTGTGCAAGGCCTGGTAAGTAGGGCAGCTCCACTCTCCCTCCCCATCCTAGCTTATTTTTTACCTATGTGCCTCACCCTACCTCCTGCACCCTGGGGTGGGCAGGATCTTAATTAGGAGTAATTTTGTAGGTGGGGCTTAATTTGATCACATGTGCTCAAAAACATGATAGGGCTTCTCTTCAAGGTGAGTGGTCTTTTTGGAGAAACATGGTAACTCTTACTGTGCCTTACATAATCCCTGAAAGCAAGAGTTCTCTAGCCCAGGGGTCAGCAACCTGTGGTTCTGGAGTGCATGTGGCTCTTTCACCCCTCTGCTGCAGCTCCCTGTCACTCAAAATATGCATCACAACTGCCAATGTGCAACACCTGCCGGCATGCGATTTATTGAGCTTTTCAAGCCCCAGTAGGCCAACCATGGATAAATCCAAGAAAAGAAAAGTTTCAGAAGAAAACAGAATGTTTCATTCAACTACATATGCTAGTTTTGTAGCCGCTCAAGAAATAGTCAGGCATGGGAAGGATTTTATAGTTCCTGGTATTTTTTTTTCTGTGGGAAGCAGGTCCAAATGGCTCTTTGAGTGTTTAAGGTTGCAGACCCTGCTCTAGTCTAATCTTTTCCCATACTTCTTTTTATTTAACATGCCTTCATTACTCTGTTTAGTTTGAAGAAGATAATAATAGTTTCCATTTAGAGTGGAAAACAAGTTTGTTATATAGTTGTCAAAATATTACAATAGTGGTTGGTGAAGGGCCCTGAATACTTTTATGCACAGTATTAAACTAGGCAGGACCTTGCTTGAATTCACCTCTTAGTTAAGTTATAAGTCCATAATATATAAGAGTGGCTGGAAAAATCATAGGTGGGGAGATGGATTGGAAGGATAGTAATACAGAAATGATTCTGCAACTTTCCTTCCTTTTTTTTAAATCTATTTTCCCCCCACTATTTTGACTGTGGAAATTATCCTTTATACCACGCTGTCCAGTCTAATTAATGCCTTAGGCTTTTGAAAATGATGAGCATCCAGCCTGGATAGATACACTTCTTAATGATCTAATTCTATTCTAGTCATTGATGGGTATTCCCTCTCTACTAGCCTTTTTGACATCAATATTGATTTAGAATTATAAGACAAATGTAAACATTTTCCGTGTGCAAAATGCCAGCATAAGCCCAATTCTCATTTCATTGCTTTGTTTAAGAAAGCATGACAAGATATTATAGATAAATAAGTGTATTTACATATTGTTTGACATCCAGTGCAACTCCATTATCAAGGCCTGCTGAGACAGCCAAGGTTTAATGGCTTTTTGAAATCTCAGCAGGATCAGGGCTACCTGGATCTCAAAGGGGAAGGTATTCTAAAGAAGGGGCAGCAATTGAGAAGACTATAGTCTCTGTTGGTACCATTCTGTGTGGGAAGAAACCCTAAGGGAACCCAGACTTGATCTTCTTGATTTTTCAAACATGACGTTTTTGAAAACGTTGATGTTACCAAGGGGGAAATGGCCGGTTTATCAAAGAGACACAAATAAAAACATTTAAGATCATAACCCAACTTATGTAAAATCTTAGTGATTTGGGTTGTCTGTCACATTTCTAAAGCAAACATCTTAAGTGACAATCTATGTTGTTGTTGTTGTTTTGCTCTTTTGACTTTGATAATATTTTCTTATTGACTACTTTCATTTCTTCCCTCCAACTTCTGAGATAACCAGGCTGGCAGGCTGTCTTCCATTTATTGAAAGGCCCTCTTGAAGGAAGCCCCAACTTTTTAAAAACATCTTCTCTCCCCAAGAGACGAGGCCAAATGCTTCTCCTTCTCCTTCTTCCATACTATTTTCTCCAAGAAACCAAAGAAATCAAACACCATTTGCTTGAGCCATCTGCTGTGCCATCTTCAATCAGAATTGAAAAGAGCCTCTATACTATAAATCATAAATGCTGTGAATAGTCATCTTCTTTTAATGACCCCATAATCCCTTGCAGGATGGAGTCTGGGCAACTGAATGGAGCTGAGTGTTTACTGGCCAAATGCCCTTCCTGTCACCAATGCAGGTTTTTTTTTTCCAGACGACATATTCTCATTGTGCCCAGAGAGAGAAATATCTGCCTCTACATGGGATCGAACTCACAGCTTCCTGATTGTGAGCCGAGAAGTCCACCTCTAGGCCACCGCACCAATCATGCTGTGAATTCCTAAAAAGTAAGGGATGCCATTCATAGCAACTGTAGTCAACATATATCTTGATGTAAGGCTGGTTTCTGTATCTCTTTCCACACCATCACCTCAAGTTTCCTTAAAAGATCTGCTTTATTTATTAAATACGAGCAGCTTAGAAAAGCTAATTAATTAATTGTTTTAATTATTATTAATTAAAAGTTAGTTCTAGCCTTTGCATTGCTGGAGGATGTGGAAGTTAATTTTTTACAATCCTACCTTTCTGTTAGATCACATAAAAATCTGTTCCATAAGGATGGAGTCTTCAAGTCAGAACTGAAGAAGATTCTTGTTGAGAAGCGAAATGTCTTCAAGGAAAAACAAAGAAAGTCTAGTTGCCTCTTGAAAAAATACCACATGTGCAGAGGGTCAAAAATGGAACGTGATGACATCTGGGTGGGTGGGCGGAGCCTCCCACCACTGGCACTACCGGATCGCGCAATCTGGATAGATCTGCTGAATTTCACCCCTGGGGATAAGGATGGTAGAACTGCCAGAACCCCATATGTGACAGAGCTGGAATAATAAAGGAGTAGGGGGGGTGAAGGAGAGGAAAGGAGAGAAATTTGCATCACCTTCTCCAGCAAAAAGGAAAAAAAGGCTGTTCCATCTATTGTCTATTCCAGGGGTCTCCAACCTTGACAACTTTAAGCCTGGAGGACTTCAACTCCCAGATTCTGGGAGTTGAAGTCCTCCAGGCTTAAAGTTGCCAAGGTTGGAGACCCCTGGTCTATTCTATGACTAGAAGTTCTTTTTCATTTACAGAATTCAGATTCAGAATTCAGAACCAGGATTCAGACCATATTTCCCAGAGAAAGGATTTATTCTATCTCTAATCAAAAATGCACCATTAAAATAATGAGCACTTCACTTCGCTAAAGCAGAGCATTGCACTGGGCCCTTCTGCAACTGTTACGAACCCCTGAAGAGCCAAATCTACATGAACAAATCTCACATTCCAAATATCCAAGGTTTTTTTTTTTTATTCCTTGGGGCTATCACTATGAGAAGATGAGTGTCTGTCCCTGTAAGCATTCATTAGTACAAAAACAAAACAATGTTTGTCATGCTTTCTGTATCTAAAATGTTTTCTCTTTAATATTTAATTTGTTAGTTGAATATCAAACGTTTATTGTCTGAGACAACACATTAGTCCACTAAAACAAAATTGTTTACATCTTTTGAACTTCTCAGGGGAGCCAAATAAGATTCCAGATTTTTTTAAAAAAATAAGTTTTCTACTATTGCAGTCTATGATTTCTATTCTATCATACCTTTTCTATTACCCTGTTTTCCCCAAAATAAGACATCCCCTGATAATAAGCCCAATTGGGCTTTTGAGTGCATGGGCTAAAATCAGCCCTCCCCGAACATAAGCCCTCCTGGAAAATATTTAAACAGATATGCAGCCGGTCCATGCCATTTCCTCTGGTTAGGGTTAGGGAGACAGAGCTGGAAATCAGATAAGATGGCAAGAGGAGCCCCGTCTTGCTCCACGTGCCCCAAAATAATAAAACCTCCCCGAAAATAAGCCCAAACACTTATTCCAGGGTTCAAAAAAATATAAGACAGGGTCTTATTTACAGTGAAACACGGTAGAATAGAATAGAATAGAATAGAATAGAATAGAATAGAATAGAATAGAATAGAATAGAATAGAATTTTATTGGCCAAGTGTGATTGGACACACAAGGAATTTGTCTTGGTGCATATGCTCTCAGTGTACATAAAAGAAAAGATACGTTCATCAAGGTACAACATTTACAACACTATTGATGGTCAATATATCAATATAAATCATAAGAATTGCCAGCAACAAGTTATAGTCATACAGTCATAAGTGGAAAGAGATTGGTGATGGGAACTATGAGACGATTAATAGTAGTGCAGATTCAGTACATAGTTTGACAGTGTTGAGGGAATTATTTGTTTAGCAGAGTGATGGCCTTCAGGAAAAAACTGTTCTTGTGTCTAGTTGTTCTGGTGTGCAGTGCTCTATAGCGTCGTTTTGAGGGTAGGAGTTGAAACAGTTTATGTCCAGGATGCGAGGGGTCTGTAAATATTTTCACGGCCCTCTTCTTGATTCGTGCAGTATACAGGTCCTCAATGGAAGGCAGGTTGGTAGCAATTATTTTTTCTGCAGTTCTAATTATCCTCTGAAGTCTGTGTTTTTCTTGTTGGGTTGCAGAACTGAACCAGACAGTTATAGAGGTGCAAATGACAGACTCAATAATACCTCTGTAGAATTGGATCAGTAGCTCTTGGGCAGTTTGAGCTTTCTGAGTTGGCGCAGAAAGAACATTCTTTGTTGTCCTTTTTTGGTGATGTTTTTGATGTTAGCTGTCCATTTTAGATCTTGCGATATGATAGAACCTAGAAATTTGAAGGTTTCTACTGTTGATACTGTGTTGTCTAGTATTGTGAGAGGTGGAAGTATGGAAGGGTTTCTCCTAAAGTCTACCACCATTTCTACGGTTTTGAGTGTGTTCAGTTCCAGATTGTTTTGGTTGCACCACAAGGCTAGTCGTTCGACCTCTCGTCTATATGCGGATTCGTCATTGTCTCGAATGAGACCAATCACTGTTGTGTCATCTGCGAACTTCAGTAGCTTAACAGATGGATCATTGGAGATGCAGTCATTGGTATACAGAGAGAAGAGAAGTGGGGAGAGCACACAGCCTTGGGGGGGCCCTGTGCTAATTGTACAGGTATTTGATGTGATCTTGCTTAGCTTCACCTGCTGCTTCCTGTTTGTTAGGAAGCTTGTGATCCACTTACAAGTCTGTTCCGGTACCTGTAGCTGGTTTAGCTTAGTTAGAAGAATGTCTAGAATGATGGTATTGAATGCTGAACTAAAGTCTACAAAAAGGACCCTTGCATAGGTCTTTGGAGACTCAAGATGTTGTAGGATGTAGTGCAGAGCCATATTAACAGCATCATCTGTTGATCTATTTGCTCGGTATGCAAATTGCAAGGGGTCTAACAGCGGATCTGTGATGGTTTTCAAGTAGGAAAGCACTAGCCTTTCAAAGGTTTTCATGACTGCAGATGTTAAAGCAACTGGTCTGTAGTCATTCGGTTCCTTGATGGTGGGCTTCTTCGGCACTGGGATGATGGTAGAGCGTTTGAAGCAAGAAGGAACATAATACATCTCTAGTGATTTATTGAAAATATGGGTGAAGATGGGGGCCAATTGGTCAGCATAGTTCATGGTTCTATCGACACATACCCTTTTCAGAATGGGGAAATGGGACAAATAACATTTATTCTATTTATTCTATTTGCAAATCTAAATTAGCATTCTTGTTACCAGATGTAAAATAGAAAACATTCTTGTTACCATGTGTAAAATAGATACATGTGTGAAAACACTGCATTGTAAATTGGTTGAAAGAATTACGTTGCTGTTTTTGACTGCAAACCTTGTCTGCGGTGACTTAAAATGAAAGGAAACA
Source organism: Ahaetulla prasina (assembly GCF_028640845.1). NCBI lineage: Eukaryota > Metazoa > Chordata > Lepidosauria > Squamata > Colubridae > Ahaetulla > Ahaetulla prasina. Next base: position 96,187,951 of record NC_080541.1, on the reverse strand, counting down.
GGACTGTAAGATTGCTTTCACTGTATACTAAACAGTTTGCTTAAGCTGCTTTCATTTTAACAATCCTGTTTTGTTTCTCTAATCCCCACAGAAAGCACTGTGGCATATAATTACAGACATATTGTCCACTTGCTGGTTTATATTGTCTTCAATGTCCCTAAAGGATTATGTAACAAATGGTTATAGGAAGTGATGTGATTGTGAGGTTAATAAAATTATTTCTTCCCATTATTTTTAATACCAAAATCAGATACTTGAGTTCTACCAGACTAGAAATGGAATCACTTCAGATTAGGAGCATGTTCACATTTGTGTTTTTAGCTGCTCTTGTTCTGTGTTCCAACTGATTTCACTCTAAAGTGGTTTTGTTGAAATGTACCATGTCCTCCCACTTGAAAATTCTCCTGCTACTGTATCTTCCTACTTTCCTATTGCTGCCTATCAGTGGCATGGCTTTCCTTCAGAAGTTGTGGAAATGGCATAGGGTCTCCTGCTGGAACAGGGAGTTGGACTAGAAGAACTCCAAGCTCCCTTCCAACTCTGTTATTCTGTCTGTTGCAAATAGACAGTAGATGACAACTTTCTCAGCTGATGATCCTTTTCCAGAAAAGCAATGGCCAATTGCCTTCCTTCCTGCAAGGGTTTCCTGGAATTACATGTTATTATATGGGTGAATAGATATTTATCCAACCATCCATCCATCCACTCACCTATCCACATCCATATACTCTACATATTCACATATAGGTTCTGACAGGTTCTGGTGAACCGGTAGCAGAAATTTTGAGCAGTTTGGAGAACTGGTAGCAGAAATTTTGAGCAATTTGGAAAACTGGTAGCAGAAATTTTGAGCAGTTTGGAGAACTGGTAGCAGAAATTTTGAGCAATTTGGAGAACTGGTAGCAGAAATTTTGAGCAGTTTGGAGAACTGATAGCAGAAATTTTGAGCAGTTTGGAGAACCGGTAGCAGAAATTTTGAGCAGTTTGGAGAACTGGTAGCAGAAATTTTGAGCAATTTGGAGAACTGGTAGCAGAAATTTTGAGCAGTTTGGAGAACTGATAGCAGAAATTTTGAGCAGTTTGGAGAACCGGTAGCAGAAATTTTGAGTGTTTCAGAGAATTGGCAAATACCACCTCTGGCTGACCCCAGAGTGAGGTGGGAATGGAGATTTTGCAATATCCTTCCCCCAGGAGTGGGGAGGGAATGGGGATTTTGCAGTATCCTTTCCCTGCCATGCCCTCCAAGTCATGCCCACCACGTCACACCAAGCCCACCATGCCATGCCTACAGAACCGGTAGTAAAAAATTTTAGATTTCACTACTGATATATATGTATGTATGTATGTATGTATGTATGTATGTATGTATGTATGTATGTATGTATGTATACAAAGAAAGTTAAATGAAATTTATGTATACAAAGCTAACACAAGCATTTTAAAAATCCTTTCTTACCAGTCCTTTGCATTTTGCATCATAAATCAAATGTAAACTAAGGGTGGTTCAAACCCCAGTAGGAACACTGTTAATTTGGAGTGGGGGTAGGGATTGTTTCTTAGTCTCCTTCCTTTCCCCATTTGCTTTATTTTTTTAAAAATAAGTACAATTTACAATTTCATTCCCAATGGTGCTTTTTCAAGAGGCAGCTGGACCTTCTGGTTTTTCCTTAAAGATATTTCACTTCTCATCTAAGAAGCGTCTTCAGTTCTGAAGTCCGGTTGCCTCTTGAAAAAGTACCTTTGGGGCAACCACATCCTGAATGACTGAGAATCTCCACAGACATTTACCATGTCACTGATTTTCTAGCCAATTAAAATATAAAACCCAAAAATTTTGTGATCTTTGCTCACTCTTGCCAATTGCACATATAGACATTAAAACTGAGTTACTGTCCCTTCTGTCTAAAAAATGTGTCAGATTTTCAAAGGCTACCTGGACAAATCCCTGCAGGTTTTTTGGCAAGATTTTTCAGAAGTGGTTTGCCATTGTCTGCAGCCAAGGGCTGAGAGACAGTGATGGGCCCAAGGTCACCTAACTAGCTTTGTGCCTAAGACAGCGCTGGAACTCATAGTTTTCATATTTCTTGCCTGATGCCTTAACCACTACTCCAGGCTAGCTCTCATTAGTTGCATTTAAGATTTGATTTGGTTTTGCACTATTCCGTTAATTAGCAGCATTTATTTCATTGCACTTGACCAATTTTAATAATTTCATTCCTTAGTTGCGCACAGAGAACATTTGCTAGCAGCTCTGGTTCCCTAATTATCTTTTCCCATCTTCTTCCACGAGAGTCAAATGATTTATACAGCTCTGTAGTTCATTGTTGCTGAAATACCACTATATCTCCATAAAATGACTGCTGACTGCATACAGCCTGCTAATTAATGCTGTCCCTGCTAACATATGTCAGACATTTTTCCTGCTTAGGTTTGTCAGGATTTCCTGTTAACTTTTGGTTAATTCCCAGAAATTCAGTTTCAGTGCTGTCCAAGCCTGTTTCTACACCTGTCACTAAATTCCTACTGTGGATGTAGCAATCTTAGCTTATGAAGTCATTCTAATTAAGTTTGGTCAGAAGCTAGAATGACTATTACTGCATTCCCATTACCTCAAAGAACCTTGTGGAAGTTGAGTATTCCAGAATCATTTGTAAATCCCCTTCTGCTGCTTTAGATTGTAAGCTTAAAGATATATTTAGATTTAATAGTTTGGAGTTAAGTGAGATATATTGAGGGCTAGGCTGGATGTGATGAACTGTGTGGCAGGAGGAAGCATAGCATTTCTTCACACATAAAAAAAAACAAAAAACAAAAGCAAAGCAACAACAGCAAAGCAACAACAGTAAATCTTCTTGGAAACTTGTCTGCTCCATTCAGTCTTCTTTATTTTGCATGCTTGTCAGGAAAAGATACAGAGAATCTTTCCATTTTCGGTCTGTCCCTTCAATCTGTTGCTCTATAAAGACTGCCAGACTCTCCGTTTATTATATCAAATGTGTATGTGCAGTACTATCACTGCACCTGTGGTTAAGCCATAATTATGGGTCAATCTTTCAACTCAAATGACTATGCAAAATATCACTGATGCACTAGGAGCCTTCAGATACTATGTCTTTGACAATTAGGAAAGGTTTAAAATCAGGATGTTCTGCTTTTGCTGATGGATAACAGACACTAATAATAGAATTCAGAATACTTTGTAGATTGCCAGAAGTAACACTGAATTAAAATCTACAGCCTGCTTCTTCTCTTCTCTTCTCTTCTCTTCTCTTCTCTTCTCTTCTCTTCTCTTCTCTTCTCTTCTCTTCTCTTCTCCCCTCCCCCTCCCTTCCCCCTCCCACTTCTCTTCCTCTTCCTCTTCTCTTCCTTTTTCTTTTCTCCTTTCTATCTTTCTGATTGATTTTCTGGTCCTACCCTGAACTCAAGTAAATCTTTGTCATTAGATGTTGGAACAAACTGAGTGGGTTTATTATCCAAGAATGTGTCTCTCTCCGTCTCTGTGTGTGTATACACATACACATATATACAATTATATAGTATGTAGGTTTTGCCATATTCGGGTCTTTTCCCGTGTAAGGTTGAGAGTATCTTGGTGACGTTTCGACAAGGTCTCACTCATTATCTTCAGCCTTGTGCTTTCGGCTTCATGCTTTGTGAGCTCACAGAAGCACGAAGCCAAAAGCACCAGCCTGAAGATGATGAGTGAGACCTCGTCGAAATGTCACCAAGATACTCTCAACCTTACACACCAAGACCTACATACCTATACCCGTGAAAACCTACGAAAACAATTATATAGTATATGTATATAGTCTTCTATATAGTTTGATATACATCCAGATTAAGATATTTTGAGAGGTATTTTAAAAATACCTTAAATCTAGATTACGATCTTTGCTCAACACTTTGTTGAACTTCATTAGTACTTGACATAACATTCTTAATCTGTGAAAGCCTTCTCATTCAAAAAGGTAGAATAGATTACAGCATGTTCCCTTTGTTTTAGTGAATGCCTGTTGATGAGTGAAGAATTTACTCCCTTGGTTGGAGCTACGGAACAATATTTTTTCCACTTTCACTTCCTTTTTAGAACTAGCCAATATGGATTCTGATAGAGACAACCATCACAGCGTAGGCCCATGAGCTTTAAGTAAAAAAAAAATACTATTAAAAGATTAATAATCAGAACAATGAAAAGTTCTTGCAACTTTGAAAAAGAAGAAAGTAAAGGAGAAAACACGATACTTCAAAAGGCTGGCAATTCGTAGGGTGGCATCTTTGCATCATCAAAGATAGGGGGATTAAGAGAAAGAATTCTGCCAGCTTGAAAGGGCTCTGTTCACTCCATTTTAAGTGACATTCAAAACATGTTGAAGTTGATGCTAATTTGAATTGAGACCCAGTTTTATCACTTGCAATGACAGTCTTTTCCATGTAAACACTATGCATTGTTCATTACGATTTAGAAAACTTCAGCAATTCTTACTGGCAATCCAACCGCTGTAGTCTTTTGCTAAAAACCTCTGTATAATGCACTAGGAGAACTCATTTATCATTTTGCATTGCCACCAATACAAGTACATAAAAAAAATGAATCATCTTTATTAAGGTGTTTTATGATTCTGCTCAACTGTGAATATGCAGAAACAAATAAAAGAAAATTATACTTACATTCCCAGACACTAAAAGGCAATCAGTTGTTTCTCCTTGACAACAAACCAAGAATATCTATGTCTAGAAGCCAGTTGGTTTAATTAGGCAAATAATTATGTATGGCGAGTTAGACATTTTCAAATGCTTTATACAGTATATGTACAAATAAGGTTACTACTAGTCCTTATCTTGCATTCTTTTCAAAATACAAATCTATTATATACAAACATATTGCATGTTTGGTAAGGACTCCATTCCTTTGTGTGTGAATGTTTATTTGATACTTTACTGAACCTTTAAAAAAAGATTAAAAACGAATTCAAATATGAAGTAAAGAAGTAAAAAGAAAAAGAAAGCAAAGAGAAAGCAAAAAGTGCAAGTCAAAAGATAAACCAAAATAGAACAGAAAGAAAGAAAAAAAAGATATAAAGTGGCTTTTGATATTGTTTGCGGCAGTTATAAGTACAATTATACATTAACTGCTCTCTCTCTAAATTTTCATCATAATACTGTTCTTTCAATAATCTATCCTGTCTAATCCATAAATCACATTATTTTTTTTCATGTTTACACAAAATGTCCATAAGAAGTATCTAGTCACTAATACAAAATATTTTTTTCTTTAATAAAAAAAGTTTATTTTATACATTTCATCAAATCTATCAACTTCATCAACTTTTCCTCTATAGTGGGTAGTGTCATGTTTTTCCATTTATGTGTATATATAAAAGGAGCCATGGTGGCACAGCTATAAAGACTGCCAGACTCTCCGTTTATTATATCAAATGTGTATGTGCAGTACTATCACTGCACCTGTGGTTAAGCCATAATTATGGGTCAATCTTTCAACTCAAATGACTATGCAAAATATCACTGATGCACTAGGAGCCTTCAGATACTATGTCTTTGGCAATTAGGAAAGGTTTGAAATCAGGGTGTTCTGCTTTTGCTGATGGCTAACAGACACTAATAAAAGAATGTGTTCTGGCTTAGTCTTGTCCTGGGATAGAAAATTAGAGGTAAAGCATGGTTACCAAGTAATAGAAAGCCAAAAGGATTAGGATAACTTTTCCCACTCTGTAGCAAGTCCTTTATCTTCCAATCTATTCTGTGATCTAAATGGAAAAGTTTTAGTCTCTTCTTTTCTTCTTTGCTTCTTCTGTTACCATTTTGGGTGTTGCGAGAGATATGAAGTTCTGGTTCTTTCTCTTCTGATATCCTCAACCATTGTTATTTGATGCTATTATAGTGTGTCTTTGATCTTGCCTCTCCATCTTCTTCTGGGTGTGCCTGAAGTTCTTTGACCTTCTTTTCTTTCTGTATATACATTGTAGTAGAAGCATATGATATCAGTCAAATACTCCAAATACAGTTTACAGTAGTGATATATAGTACAGTCTTAGAAATGAAGGAAGGAAATTATTCAGTTTACTTTTTCACAATAATTTAATTGAATTTAAACTCCCTAAATAAACATGCCAAACAAAATACAGATTTCTTTCAGCACTCTTCTCTTATACTATACTAAAGTTCCCTATATTTTTAAGTGTTCAAAATGTACATATTGTACATTATAACTACAGATGCAGTTATATTAAACAAAAATATATTTAAAAAATTAGCAAGAATGTCAGGCTAACTCTATCCTTCTTGTCCTATCATCTACACAGGGCAAAGGTTTTTAATCAGGCTTTGGGCATTTAAGCTGATTTGTTGTGAAAGCCAGTTTGATTAATGTGTTGAGTTCACTTGATAAGTGATCACGTTTTTATTTCATTTTTAGCTAACTTAAAATGCTGTTTTTGGCTGAAAGACAGGATAACATTTAATAAGTAATAAGTTATTCAGTTATTAAGAAGGATAGTATACCAAAATGTGTACACATTTTCCCAAATCATATAACAATAGGATGAAGCTCTTTGGGAAATTAAATAATTTGACAAAACCAAATCTGATTGGTCTTGCCATTCCTATTACGCTTGGTAGAAAGTGCAAATGCAACAGTAGACAGATTACTGTACAATTTTGCCATGTTTTTTATTCTTGCAAAGGGTATCTGAAAATTACATTTTCCTTTTTTGAACACTTTTTTGAATGAACTGTATAACATTATGCAGGCTAGTAATCAAACGCAGACTTGAAAATTATTATGCTAGTCCTATTAAAATGAATCTCAAAATAGTTTAAATGGGCATACTGTATGACATCATTACTAATTAGTTTACCCTCCACGTTGTTGTATTTGTGAAGCTCAAAGCAAACTTCATATAGCTTCATAGTCTTAAACTGAAATCTGTCATAATCATATTGATGATCTGACTCTCTGATGAAACTGGACTCCTGGAACCCATCACATTTAATAAATAGGACTTAGTGTAACTTTATTTTGTTATTATTCCCTTTAAAATCTGCTTCAAATCAAATCAAATTACAATTAATTAATTTTGCTTATTGATGGATTATTTGCCATCAAGTCAGTGTAGACTTATAACTACCACATAATTAGATTTCTTGATGATTTGTCCCTAATCTGGTCTTTCAGATCTTCTAATATTGCACCATCACTACTGTATTTGAGTTCAACCATATTTCTTTTGACCATCCTGGCATTTGAATACCTTCTACAAGGTTTTCATGGTTGCCCTACCAAGTGCCAGTCTATAGAACATTTCTTGAGTACTGGTTCCTTTACTGTTGATTGCCAGTTATGACCATTTATCTATTGATGGCTAATTTGTCTGAAACAAAGCTACTACTTTTAGATCTCTGCAGGTATTCCAGTTGTACTTAGCATGCTGGATATGTTTCAATAACAGTTCCATGTTTTCATATGTTTCACACAACAGGTACTGAAATTGCAAAAACAAAAGAATTCTGTAAAATTGTATGTGATAAGTTAAATTACAAGTTATTTTTGTGATTAGCAACCAAAAGTCTGTAAGATACACCCAAAAGTGTTCATGAAGCAAAATCTTCATTGTTCAGTGTAATAGTACCTAATTGGGCAATGAAACATCTGCAAGAAAACAATCAAACTCAGAGAGTATTAAGGACACACATTCCCCTGGTGGCACAGTGGTTAGAATGAAGTATTTCAGGCAAACTCTGCCCACAACCTGGAGCTCAAGCCTGACAGAGCAGCTCAAGATTGACTCAGTTTCCATGAGAACCCAGATTGTTAGGGGCAATATGCTTACATTGCAAACCATCCACAGAGTGCTATAAAGCACTATGGGGCAGTATATACTGTAAGTCTAAGTGCTATTGCTATTGCTATATCAACCCTGAGCTTACATATATTCTTTTTCTATTGAAATCCATCACTATTGGAATTTGTCCTAAAACATAGCAGAAGGGCATTAGCCTGGATGTTGACTCCCTTGGTTGCAATCTTTCTCCATAATGACTTCCTTTCGGTGCTGTAAATTGAGTCTGTGCGGCTATCTATTAGCAAGGCATGTGATTGACTGTGGTGGTTCAACTTTTGCGGACAACATTACTTATGGATTTTATTAACATGCCTGCTCTCCACCAATCCTTATATTTTTTTCAAAGTATCCCCTGAAGGTTCCTTGCACCTTTCTTCTGATTTACACACATATTTTTCATTTTTTATGTCAATGCTAAATTTTAAGGCAAACACACTCGAATTTTCAGCTCCCCCTGGCCCTAAGGCTTTCTACACATCCTACAGTTTAAATTAATTTCTTTGAGAACAACATCGCATTCGCCTTGGAAATGAAGCTAAGCCATCTTTGTCACATTCCATAAAACCAAATGCCACCATGTAAATTATCCTTCTCATTCAGCTCTCAGAAAATGACACCCTCAGCATGTGTGTTTGCGTTGCTTTTTCCCCCACCCAGATTTCCTGATCTCTCAGGGCCAGCGTTGGGCTTTGTAGGCAAATATTTGTAACACTCCCAAGTAGCATTTGCTTTTCTTTGAAATGTGACTCAGAAGGGGTTTCGTAGGAAGATGAAAAGTGGCAGAAGGACCACTGAGCCATTTCTTCATTTTGGGAATAGATATCCTGCCTGTTGATTTTTTAAAAATGAAATAACACAGTACCTTAAAGCAGCTTAGAATAAATTAAAATAAGACACAGCAACAGTCTCTCCCTGGCCTGTACTCATATCCCCCAGAATTAAGCAGTCTTTAGCTTCCTAGTTAATTTAGAGGCATCAGAGTACCTTCCTTCATCTCTACCAAGTGAAAGAGAAACATTTTTCCAGGACCTGAACCATCTCTGATTTTTCATCTACCACAGTCTTTCCTTTTTGCCTATATTGGTTTCTCAGTCTTTGTAATTTTAAAATGTATGGACTCCAACTTCCAGAATTCCCTAGCCAGCATGAAATCCACAGACGTTAAAGCTGACAAAGATAAGAAAGGCTACTATAGATGTTTTGGATTTCAACCTACAGAATCCCAGTCTCTCATTCACTGCCTTTCCCTGTATAATACATATACATACACAATTATTTACAGATATTGTGCTGCCTGAAGTCTCTGTTACCTCAATATGTACTGCTATTGTAGAATAGAAGAAAATGGAAAGGCATTTTCTCTGCCTCTGTTTCTGAGGGCAAAAAAGATAGGAGCATGAAAAATTTAGTTCTTATACTATTTGAAAATGTACATTTTTATTCTTCCCAATACAACAAAATGTTGGAAAGAAATGTGTGGTGAATGGGCTCAAAATTGTCCATCTATAAGCAGGGAAACACTCTGAAAACTGGACAAAACAAGACTAAAATTGGTTTGATTGTGCTTTTATACTAAGGTTGGCTGGGTAAACTGATGAGATTGGGTAAAGTATTATACTGTAAGACTTGAATTCTCCAAGGTTTAAGAATGCACTTTTATTTATGCAACTCAGTCTGAGTTTCACATCATTTATTTATTTGGCTGGCATGAATATTTTACCTATTTTGGCTTGCTTTAAAATTACAGCAAAAGTCCACTGGTAACTCTTCTACTAAGAAGATGTTTTCAAATGTTTATCTACTGTCACCAATAAGACCATTCTAAAGATTGGGTTTTTTTTCCTTGAAAAACTGTATCAGCTCAATATGGATGACATGTACATACCTTTTCTATGTATGCATGTGCTTGTTTGTCAATCTATCTAAATATTGTGACATTTTAGTGAATAATCCAGCAAAGAAGAGGCAACCTGCACTACTCAAGATGGAAATAGAGTTGCAAACAGGAAATCACTTTTTTTTCAATATAGTATAAACATCTCTTGAAAAATGTTTTGAACCATATTAAGCTAATATGACTTTTTCATTTTCACTCAGATATAGAAATCAAGCTGAAAGACTTAATTGTCAGCATAACTGCATCATCTATAACAGGGGTCAGCAGTTGTGACCCAGGCCCAGGTAGATAATAATAAACTTAGTCCGTGAAAAAACAAACAAACTTTATTCGAATGGCTGGGAATTACTTCACTCCCAGCGTCGTTCAACTCAAAGTAAAACTAATGCCTCCCAACACAAATTCCTCAGTTGTCTCGCAAACCTTGGTCCAATTAGGCAAACTGCCAAAGGCCCTTCCTGGCAAATGTCCAGAAGCCACAAAAATGAGACGTAGAGGAAGCAGAAGACGAAGCAGAAGTCGAATCAGAAGACGCAGCTATAACATTGTTTTCCGGCAAAGGCCAAACTCCGGTGCTGGTCTGTTTTAAGCCTTATGGGAGGGGGCAATCATCTCTTGGCCCTACTTCTGAGTTGTCCTTTCTGCTTGAGCTGCTCTTGCCTTCTGGCAGCTCTTCTCATGCGTGCATTAGGAACAGGCTCCTCCTGTTCCTCCGCCTCACTACTATCAGCCTCTGGAGGCTCTGGAGTCCTCACCTCACCTCCCAACAGCCCTGGCCTCACCTCAGCCTCATCGCTGTCTGACTCTGTTGCCAGTTCTGTAGGCTGCTGACAGACCACAACATCAGCAACCTGCAGCTCTGGAGCTGCATGTTGCTCTTTCAACCCTCTGCTGTGGCTCCCTGTCACTCAAAATATGTGTCACAACTGCCAATGTGCGACACCCACCGGCATGCTATTTATTTTCAACCCCCCAGTAGGCCAACCATGGATAAATCCAAGTTTCAGAAGAACTACATATGCTAGTTTTATGGCTGCTCAAGAAATGGGAAGGATTTTGTGGTTCCCGATGTTTTCTTTTCTGTAGGAAACGGGTCCAAATTGCTCTTTGAGTGTTTAAGGTTTCCGACCCCTGATCTATAACAACATTTGATAGTAAGTGAATCCGGCAGTGCTTCTGGAGAAAATCCCTAGCATTTAACTGCAAAGATGTATAATTTTATTGTGGTAGACATCTTTACTTAATGGGCATGGTAATTTTGCATCTCTCCCTCCCTCCAGCAAAGCATGGATGTGGGAACAAGAATAACTTTAAAACAAAGGCAAACGGACTAAATTAAATATTTCCCCTTACTATGATCCTTATTCTGAAAGTGAATAGATTTTTTTTAAAAAAAGTTGTAGTGATCAAGTTCAGAACATGCACTTAGACTGGTATCTGGTCTTAATAAGTGCTCTTATTGTCTCAAAATATGTTATTAATTATGAATAAAAAAAGGCTTCATGAGCCTTCATGAGCCACCCTTCCAAGACGGAGTGGCTGTGGATGCCGGCACCCCTGTACAGTCAGCTGCAGCCGCAGCTGACTGTTGGGGGCGAATCATTGGCCCCAATGGAAAGGGTGCGCAACTTGGGTGTTCTCCTGGATGGACGGCTGTTGTTTGAAGACCATTTGACGGCCGTCTCCAGGAGAGCTTTTTACCAGGTTCGCTGGTTCGCCAGTTGCGCCCCTTCCTTGACCGGGATGCCCTGTGCACGGTCACTCACGCTCTTGTCACCTCTCGCTTGGAATATTGCAATGCTTTCTACATGGGGCTCCCCTTGAAGTGCACCCGGAGGCTCCAGCTAGTTCAGAATGCAGCTGCACGGGTGATAGAGGGAGCCGCACGTGGCTCCCATGTAACACCACTCCTGCGCAGGCTGCACTGGCTGCCTGTGGTCTTTCGGATGCACTTTAAGGTTTTGGTTATTACCTTTAAAGTGCTCCATGGCTTAGGGCCACGGTACTTACGGGACCGCCTTCTGCCACCACACGCCTCTCACCGACCAGTGCGCTCACACAGGGAGGGACTTCTCAGGGTGCCGTCCGCCAAGCAATGTTGCTGGCGGCCCCCAGGGGAAGGTCCTTCTCTGTGGGGGCTCCTACCCTCTGGAACGAACTTCCCCCTAGCTTGCATCAACTGCCTGACCTTCGGACTTTTTGCTGTGAGCTGAAGACTTATTTGTTTATTCGCGCGGGACTGGAGTAGGAATTTTATATTCTAATATTTTAAGGGTTTGAATTTTAATTTTTTGATACAAATTTTAAGGGGTTTTTAATTGTTATAATTGTTTTAAAATTTGCCAAATATAGAATAAGTTTTTTATTTTCTGTTTTTATATGTACATTGTTTTTTTTGTTTTATTGTGGCTGTGAACCACCCTGAGTCCTTCGGGAGAAGGGCGGTATAAAAATCTAAATAATAATAATAATAATAATAATAATAATAATAATAATAATAATAATAATAATAATAATAATAAGAAGAAGAAGAAGAAGAAGAAGAAGAAGAAGAAGAAGAAGAAGAAGAAGAACAACAACAACAACAACAACAACAACAACAACAACAACAACATTTGATTTGTAAATAAAATAAAATAAATATTATGAGCTCATAATTCTTGAAACTGATCAATACCATCAAAATACTCGCATGGAGTATTTGACCAAATACAACTCAGGAGACGACCAGAATCTGTTATATTTCTTCCTTTTTCTACTACTGCCAGCTTTATTACCACTTTCTCTAACTTCTTCTAATTTCTATTTTTATAATTATGGTACCAGTGATAATAGATTTGACATTCTCCAATGCAAATGAACTGGTGAATTTATCCTTCCCTTGTCCTAGTCACAAAATGGTTTCATTCTAATTTAAAACACATTGCTAGATTATCCAAGGGCTGGGGCTATTAGCTTTATTTTAGAGACGGAAAAGTATTACCTCTAGAGAGCGTTATAGCTTTATTCTTAATTTCACAGTTCCTACATTTTGCAATAGGCAATTGTTTCAGACTTTTTTCTTGCCTATGAGAAAAGCTTTGATTTTTCTTCAGGCTATTACCTTTCCAAATGGAGCACCTCCATCACTCTATGCTTGTTTTTCAGATTTTGCTTTCAAATACCTTGAGTGCAAGCTTTATGAACCAGTGTGACAAATGCTAATAGCCAAAATGTAAATATATAAGGCACTTTGGGTGAAAAGGTTTTGAAAGATTTAACATCAGTGTGCATGTGTGTGTGTTCATCTAGAAGTTCAGAAATCTGGAAAAGAATAAGCCCAAGGCACACATTTGTAATATATGAAATTTATTCTGGCAGATAGATAATCAAACCTTTCTCCCCAATTCTCCCCTGATCTCCAGGTGTTTACCTTCCTTCATATTTCAAGCACACTGGAGAACTGCTATCCCTTGTGTCTTCTGCCTAGATTTCAGATAAGTGAATCCGGCAGCTGCTTCTGGAGAAAATCCCTAGCATTTAACTGCAAAGATGTATAATTTTATTGTGATAGACATCTTTACTTAATTGTTCCCCCACAGCCTAAAGCTGTCTCTTCGAAGTTAGTAGACATTGATCTATACCATTTTCACTCTAGAAAACTGAGAACATGTTATTTTGGCAAGAGATTCCTAATCTTCCAATTCCATGAAGGTAAAATTGGGGAATCAGGATATGGAAAAATAAGGGATCCGCAAAAGCAGAATAGTGTATTAATGCAGTCTTTTTCTTTACAAAGGAAAAGGGGGAAATTATATGATCTTTCTGTTTTCCTGGATAATTTTTTTCAAAAGCACAAATAGGGACAGACAAGGAAATTGATTGTAAGTATTATTTGAGAATGGTCATAATTTGTTATTCCTTTTCTGTGGAACTATATACAAACAGTAGTTTTAATATTTTATCCCCATTTTCTTATTCTTCAGTTGTATCCTACAGCTGTATTCTACAGGTCTGTTAATTTGTCAGAAAAAATATCTCCAAAAGCAGAAGATAAAACCAGAAAATGAAGGTGGTAGACCACTGAGTTAAATAGATGGTTTTAGAAATAGATACACCAGGTAATTCTACTCTCTTGGTAAAAAGAAGACACATACACAGTACAATTCTGAAAGTTTGATTAATCTTATCAGACAGTTATGGAATGTAATTTGTCTATTTTCCTGTGGAGGGAATGATCAGTTGAACTGTATATTTTGCAAAACGGCTGATTTGGGCTTGTGAATTGCAGATAAGAACTGCACTGAATTTATGTGCCAGTTTGATCTCAAAGCTCAGTCACACAGCTAAGGTAATAGGCTTTCTTCTTATTCTTCAGACAGGAAGGAAGGAAGGAAGGAAGGAAGGAAGGAAGGAAGGAAGGAAGGAAGGAAGGAAGGAAGGAAGTTCACATAAAAAGTTCTGACACCAAAGCCTATTTTTACTGTGCCTCACCAAAAAGACTGGAAGTATTGCCCTCGGAATTGTAATCCAGGATGCTTTCAGGGGAATAATTAGTGATTTTCTTAGGATTCCCCCCCCCCACCTACTGCGTGTTACCTAGCAGGGCAAGAAAACAAAAACACTCTCCTGAAATAGCGGGTGAAGTTCAGAGTTCAGTCCAATTCAGTAGCAGGTGGCAGAAAGAAAGAAGTTAGATTGGGAGGATATGTCTGTTGAGAAACAGTTAATAGGGTAGCTTCCTGCAAAAGCAAGGCAGACATGTTGGTGAGCTTTTAAGGTACCGATTAATTCAGAGACCAAAGAGGGAAAAGTCAAAGGAGGCTCATCAAATATTATTGTTGAACTAAATCAGTTTCGCCTCTCGAGGTCCTTCCCATTATGGAATCTGAAATTTAAAACCATTATGATTCACTTCCTAACTAAGAAAAAATGTATTGAGAAAATGGAGAAGACCATTTCCCCCCCTGATCTGCTCAGAGATCTATTGTAGAATGGATATGTTTGAGACAATAAATTAGGATCCTGAGCAATTATTAAATAGATTAGGATCCTGACCAGTTATTAATTTTTTCTTCTTGAAATTAAAATTAATTATGGCCTAAATGGAATTGAAAAACTGTTATTAATCAATCAAACAATCAATCAGAATAGAGTGGGAAGGGACCTTTGAGGTCTTCTAGCCAACCCCCTCAAGCAGGAGACCATATACCATTTCAGACAGGTGGCTGTCCAACCTCCAGTGATGAAGCACCCAGTACGGAAGGCAAGCTGTTCCACTGGTTAATTGTTCTCATTGTTAGTTTCTCCTTAATTCCAGGTTGCTTCTCTCCTTGATTAGTTTCCATTCTCCTGTCCTCTCTGCATGCTGCTCTGTGTGCACCTTGACATGCAGCTAAACCCACCTATCCTCCAATAAAACAGAGCATATGTGTAGATCTGGATGCTTTATTAAAGGAACAGGATGGTGAAACTGGGAAAAATAAAATTACATACCATAAGAACCCAAATGCAAAATAAGCAGTGTTGAGTTACTGGTGAGCATAACAATTAACAAATACAGATACATCTAAATCTCACCAGTGATGCTGTGGGGGGGATTTTTGCCCTCAGGTGAACATGTGCCACAGATTAGGCTGGATTCTTCCTTGTGCTTCTGTTTCCTTCCGAATGCTAAAGGAAAATGGAGTCTGGCTTCCCAGGATGCACTTGTTTTGAGAGTGAGGGTTAATGGGTAAAATTGGCTCTTAAAGGGGCAGGTCAGCTTCTAAACAATACAGATTGGTATTTGGCCACTAGATGGGGCCAGAGAACAACCACAGGATATACACAAATTATATGCTGGGGCATGACATCCATCCATTGTTATTATAGCTGGTTATGAAATTTGATCTCTCGGAAACAGAATGACTTAATCCATATTGTTCAATAGCTATGGAATTGTAGTTGATTGTTGTTTGAGTTCTTTAGAAGCTTATCTTTTTTTGTAGAACGTTAAGGTATTGCTAAAAGTCAAACAAAATCCATTTAGCCCCATCTCCTCCTCTTTCACTTCCTCATAGTTATTCAATTATTGTGAATGCAAACAAAAAAACGGCATATTTTTGGACTGCAGATTATATATGTTGATGACACAATTATTACACTGTTGAAGACCAGTCAGATTAAGTTGTCATTCTCATGTCTTGACCCCTTGAGATAGTAACATAATTCCTTCCTTTGCTGTTTGCTGTGAGGTCAATTAATGAAAATGAAATCCAGAATGAAGTTTGGTACCTTAAAATCAGGGGTGAAATGCTCCTGGTTTGGACCAGATTGCCCGATCCAGTAGCGATGGCTGCGGGTGGTTCAGAGAACCGTTAGCAAAAATCCCTGCCCACCCCACCCATGCCCACCCAATCACCCGGTCGCCCACTTGCCGTTTATTTTAAAAAATGCTTTTAAAAGCAAAAAACAGGCTCTGATAATCATGCGATTTTTTTTACTTTTAAGAGCATTTTTTTACAACCTATTCAGACGAATAGGTTGTAAAAAAATGCTTTTAGAAGTAAAAAAAAAAGATTGCGCACCACAGCTGATCACCCCCCTCCCCATTCTACTTACCCCATGCCTCCTTTTGGCATGCACTGCGTGCATGTGCACCTTGCATTTGGTGAACCAGTGAACCGGTTCACATTTCACCGCTTAAAATCCACTTGTGCAATCAAAATAATAATCTGAAGGATTATCCACATGAGCTAAGAATTTATTCACAAAATATTAGATTATATTTAAATTTGGAATGGGTTCATGGAGTATGTTTGTATACATTTGTTGAGAGATTTCATACTCTCATACTAGAGTTTGGAAGTCCAAATAGATTGGACTTCTCACATAGGTACTGAATAGGTGGGAGGATAAGGAGGGCAAGTAATGTAAAGTGTGTTTCAGTGTTGTGAGACAAGCTCCACCCTTTACACACTAGCATGCAGTATCATGAAGCAAACATGAAAGGACAAAGCTTGCATAGTAGTGTTGTAGCACATATTTTGGAATCATTATGTTTAGGTGTGAATGTCTAGGTGGAGAATCATGATATGGCTGGGTCTGGATAAAACTGCTGCCTGAAAAATTATTGGGGTGAGTTTGGCAATGTTTCATGTACCTTTCACTCTTGCAAGGAATAATCTTAGAATAACAATGACTATTTTTTGTGTCAAAAATAAGCATACAGAGGAAGTTAGATAATCCAAATGGGTAATATCACACAGAATTTCCTTCAATTGGTTCTATCTTAGGTAGCATACTTTTGTGCAAGCACCTTGCAATAAAATTGCCAGATGTTCAGCTTTGTTGCCAAATCTGGATGATGGAAAATAGAATAGGCAATTACCTAGACTGTAAACAAGGCAATAAAATGTATTTACATGAAGGAATATATTTTACTGTGATTGATAGTCCTGGTCAGAATTTTATTTTATTATAACTCATGTGCCAAATTGTTGCAAATGATTTACTCGGAAGTGCTGGCTTCGCTTTTCTGCTAAACACTTGGATTCCTATAGAAAATTTCTGACAGAATTATGTTTCAGCTATTTCTGATCCATTTCACAAATTATGATTTCCATTTGAGTTTATGCACCATAATATTTTCTCCTGCACTCTCTCCATCCTCTGGAGTCCATTTAAGCTCATGCCTACTGCTTCAGTGACTCCATCCAGCCATCTCATTCTCTGTCATCCCCTTCTTCTTTTGCCCTCAATCTTTCCCAGCATTAGGTTCTTCTCCAGTGAGTCCTTCTTTCTCATTAGGTGGCCAAAGTATTTGAGTTTTATCTTCAGGAGCTGGCCTTTTAAAGAGCAGTCAGGATTGATCTCCTCTAGGACTGACCAGTTTGATCACCTTGTAGTCCAAGGGACTCGCAGGAATCTTTTCCAGCACCATAGTTCAAAGGCCTCAATTCTTTGGCGCTCAGCCTTTCTTATGGTCCAACTTTCACAGCCATACATTGCAACTGGGAAAACCATAGCCTTGACTATACACATTTTTGTTGGCAGGGTGATGTCTCTGCTTTTTAGAATGTTGTCTAGATTTGCCATAGCTTTCCTCCCCAGGAACAAGCGTCTTTTAATCTCTTGGCTGCAGTCCCCATCTGCGGTGTCCTTGGAGCCCAGGAATATGTCACTACCTCCATTTCTTCCCCATCTATTTGCCAAGATATGGTCATTACATTTAGATTAAGTTAAAATCACAGTCTGAATAAATTTAAGACTTTTGTAATGGTGATTTTTTTAGCATTTTCATTAAGCCAAACCTTATGGTGAAAGCAGACTGATATATGGAGAAGAAAATAAGGAAATAATATATATCTCAAGTCATTATCAGTAATAGGCAAACTTTTCTTCTTAATCCACTTTTTTCTAATGCCATTGTGAACCTTTACATCATTTTTATAATATTTCTGTTTCAGCCTCATTTTACTCACAAATGTAAATCCCATCACTCAGCCTTTTTTATTCTTTTACCTATTATATTTGTACCTTTATACTTTCTCTAACAAAATTGACTGCTTTTGATACAAGAGAAAATTTGTGCTCTTTTCCACTAGAGTTTTCTTCAGACAGTTACTTTATAGGCACAAATAATTTCTAAAAATTATTTAGAAATAATTTCTAAATATTTCTAAATGGACAGGTCATATAAAAAAGAAACCAAGGTAATAAATTATCAGGCTATAATAAGGATGGGTAAATGACCATCCAAATATTTTAAAAGACCATTTAGGGCAGAGATCCCCAAACTCGCTGGCACGTGGACCAGTTTTATGGAAAACAATTTTTCCATGGACCAGTGTGTGTGTGTGTGTGCGCGATGGTTTCATACGTAACCTAGATCTTGTGCATACACAGGTGAAGCTTTGCTCACTCACCCACTGCCTGTGTGGCCCAGTTCCTAACAGACCGCAGTCTGATACTGGTCCATGGCCCATAGGTTGGGAATCCCTGATTTAGGGGATTAAGTGCCTTTGCGTGAACAAAAAAAAGTGTAAAATTTAATCAAGTAAGACCAAAGCATACATTAAACCATAAGAAATGGACAGACTGCTATGCATATAACCATCCCAGTGGTGGTATTTGTTCCTGAGAAAAGATCAAACAATTTAGTTCTCCATTGATAGTTACTCACTATCCTAATCATTATACCACCATAATCTGGAGGAGTGAAACTGGTAGAGAACAGGGCAACAAATACCAACCATAACCTTCCTTTTTTTTTTGCTTCTTCCCTCAACCTCTCCCCCCCTCCCCCCTTTCCCCAATCCCCCCCCCCCAGAATTCCCGGAGCAAAATACAGGGTATAACATTTAACAATCATAAAGCGTAACTTTCCTTTTTGTGGTTGTGTGTGTGTATACACACACACACACACATATATAGAAAATTTGGATTGCACATAGTAAAAGGAGAATTATTATTTCAAATTTTATGGCAAGAAAGAGAGAAGTCTCAAAGAGCATTAGAACATATTTCGGGGATAGCTCTCAACAGTTCATTCTGGAGGCTTCTCTTTAAATATGCAACATTTCCTCCTATCTAAGCCAAATATATACAGTATACAAAATCCTATAGAAAAGAGATGTTAAGGTACATTGTAGATATGTATGAGGCTCCCTTTTCAGTATTTGGTTCCAAATCATGTTTATTCAAAAATACTAGCATTAAGAATTAGGAGAAGAATCCAAGGGAAGTAAGGTTGTATTAAAAATAGAGGCTTTGCATTTCTTAAACAGAGCATATTCAAGGCATACAATGTAAACCTGGGAAGGAAGGAAGGAAGGAAGGAAGGAAGGAAGGAAGGAAGGAAGGAAGGAAGGAAGGAAGGAAGGAAGGAAGGAAGTTTTGCACCTATTTTGCCAAGTCACTGAAGCATCTGAACCAGTGGTGGGTAGCTACCAGTTTGCCCTGGGTCGGGTGAACTGGTAGCAGCAGCGGGAGGCTCCACCCACCCGCCTGGATGTCTCTGCGCATGATTCATCTGGACATCATGCGCGCACTCATGAGCAAACCAGTAGCGAACAAAATTGAAATCTACTACTGATCTGAACAGTTGACTCAAGGAATTAGTTGTTACAAGAATCCTACATGTTAAATGTTAAATTTAATTGATCACTTTTTCCTCTTTTATCGCACATTATTTTTTCTCTCTTTTGTTGTTGTTGTTAGGGTTGAATGTATGTTTTCGTTTTGTTTCATTTTATTTGTTTTACTGTTTTGTAATTTATTTTTTATGATAAATAATGTTACCGAAACAATTGAAACACTGTTCCATGTAGTTGATTTGCTCACCTCTGTATCTCATGGAACCTTGTCTTAATAAACAGGAGTTTAAAAAGGTTCAATAGAACCTTATCTCAGCCTAAGCATGGCATATTAAAAAAAAAGGACAGGACCACTGGGGAAATAAACTATGATTCAGTATGTGTCACAGAGTGCTTCAGGTTAGCAGCTCAAAACCTACAAGGGGCAGAAAGCATAGAGAGAAACACTGTAAAAACCTGAAAATGGGAGATATGATTGAATTGAAATTGGGCAATTAGGGTTTTTTTTAATTCTTTATTGAGAAGATAGTTTTCTATTTTGGTTCTGATACAAAAGCAAACACTATTTTCAAGTCCATTTAATATCATTTTGAATTAAAGAAGAAATTTTTCCAGTAAACCTGAAAGACAAACAAAAGTTAACTAACGTTAAGTTTCTGATTAGAATTAAACAGTTTGTGGTAGAATTATGAAGTATATGTTTCCCTGTTCTTATTTTTTTTTTCAAAATCAAATCAACAGCACCATAAATAGATTTAAAACTAAAATTGAAAAATTGCTGCACTCTTTTTTGTATTCAACTGGATAGCTGTCATTTACAGAAACAAAATTTACAGTTAGGGGTAACATTTTCTTCAATCAGACAATAATTGTAATGTAATCAAGATATATTTAGTCTGATTATCCTCTATCCTGCCAAGAGGGAATATCTCTCCTTCCAAAGTAGTTTTGTACACACAGAACATTGCTGCTGTTATCACTATGTCACTCTGTAGTTACTCTGATTAGAAAGCAAAACTTGAAATTGTGTAACCTAATCAAAGCCTCAACATATTGATCTTACTGGTTACAAAGAGCTCAAACTATGAGTGATGACATTTAGGGAGATTAAGGTTAGAGCTAAGAAAAATTGCCTATGCTTCTCAAATATATTACCCAGATTATACTATAGTTACTGATTATGTTTTTATTTGTTTATTTCCAGAGTTTTTCATCCTCTAACTATTTTTGGCATTTTAAAAAATTTATATCTATGCCATGCTACTAATCCTCTCTAGTGTAGTTATCAGGAATTTCTTTAGTGTAATAAAAAAGAATAGATTCAGAAGTTCAGTTCTTTACCACAATCTAGCACTATCATACTGCAGGTATCCGAGAAGATTAAAAATAGTTATTCAAAAACTTGGGGATCTCCTCATACTGATCCCATTATTTTTTTTTAAAAGAATCTAAACCTACCTTTTCAAATATGGACCCTTTAAGATATAGAAACAAACTCCCAGAACCCCCTAGCTAGCTTAAAATTCTGGGAGAATTCTGAGAACACCCAAGTGGAGAAAAGTGGATCTAAATGATCTCTTGACTTAAAAGAAAACATCTGTGCAATAATACAGCTGTTGTGGATTTTATATCTGATAATAGCTTTTGTTAGAAAATTGTTAATTATGTAATACTAGGTGCTAAAATAAAGTAATATTGTATAATACATGGAAGTTCTTATCATTCATTTTAAGATCTGCATTGTGCTCTTTCTCTTTTATACACATAAAGATACCTATATTGTATAATTATTTTTCACTTTTAAAGGCTATGTCTAGAAGACAACAAACAAAGAAGCTTTCTCACCAGTACATATCCCACTTTGTCTGTATCTGCAGGCACAGTTATCTAAACTTGTATGTACATATGATAATGCCAATATGTTGCAAGGACACAATGCAAATTCCACCTTTACGTATTTGTGTTACATTATTGCATGAACATCAGAGGTGGGTTTCAGCAGGTTCTGACCAGTTCTGGAGAACTGGTAGCGGAAATTTTGAGTAGTTCGGAGAACCAATAGTAAAAATTCGGACTGGTCCCATCCCCATCTATTCTCTGCCTCCCAGGTCCCAGCTGATTGGGAGGAAATGGGGATTTTCCAGTAACCTTCCTCTGGATTGGGGCGGGAATGGAGATTTTACAGTATCCTTTCCCTGGAGTGGGGTGGGGTGGGAATGGAGATTTTACATTATCCTTCCTCCGCCATGCCCACCAAGCCATGCCACATCCACTAAGCCACGTCTACAGAACCGGTAGTAAAAAATTTTGAAACCCACCACTGATGCACATATATAACAGGCAGAATGTGAGTTGGGATATTGTGACATGGTTTTGTCACTGACTTTCTTTGGTCCTTTGTGGATGCCCATGTCTGTGTGAGGAGATGGCTTTGCTATTTTGGCAGGAACTAACTAAATAAACTGAAAGGGGCAAACAAGGCTAGTAGTAAAAAATGGTCCTATTTAGATAAAACATCCAAATAATTTGAACTAAAAAATGATCTAGTGAGGTGAAATGCTTATTTCTAATATCTATACCCATTCCTTCTTTTTGCTTTTTTAAGCCTTTCCTCAACTAAGTGGTAAGCAAGAATAGCCAAAGGAGGTATGACAGTAACTTCCTTCTCTGGTAAGTTGCCAATTGCCACCACAAGTTTTAGTAAGGAGTGGGAGAGCATATACATAGGAACAAAACAAGAAACCTCTGTATGTTTGTTACTTCAGGTTTTAGATAACAATGGAAGGCCTGAAAGCTAGGCTTTCCTAATACATAATAAAAACTAGCTCTCAATAAACAGTTCACTCAATTTCATTAATATTATTTTATTTATCAAAGAGCAAGATCCCCCAATCTCAGTATCAAACCCATGAAGAAATTATAAAATCCATAAAATGGAGATGTTCAGAAATTAACTAAAACAGAAGCAGATTCCTTGAAAGATAGCCTTCCCTACAGCTTCCAAATAGGTTTCAAATATTATTTCTCTTTCTATGAAGCATCTTGCTGAATGCTCTTTTCAAGAAATCCAACAATTGATTTTTGACAATAATTTTATCCCATGCTCAAAATTGCCTGTGTCAATGAAAAGAAAATTTTTCAATACTACCCAATCTCTTGCAATTGTTTTTCTTATTATTTGTGATGGCTCTATTTTGTCTGTGTACTGCCTTCCTTTAAGTCTGTAAGAAATTAGTATACCTGATTTTGAGAGCTGATTACTAGCTACAGTATATCTGCAGTTTACTCCATCTACTTAGAAATTAGGCAACCTGTACCTTTACCCTAGGGACTGATTTTTTTTTAATTTACATTTATATCCCGCCCTTTTCCGAAGACTCAGGGCGGCTTACAGTGTATAAGGCAATAGTCTCATTCTATTTGTATATTTACAAAGTCAACTTATTGCCCCCCCCAATAATCTGGGTCCTCATTTTACCTACCTTATAAAGGATGGAAGGCTGAGTCAACCTTGGGCTTGGCTTGAACCTGCAGTAATTGCAGGCTACTGTGTTCTAATAACAGGCTCCTTACAGCCTGAGCTATCCATGGCTGATTTTGTCAGCATCTATGCAAGTATGCCATTCTGACTGTTTTTAACTGGATTCTTTTCATGGTAATCAACAACTGGAAATTGATATATTGGATTTTTTGTTCAATACAGCATTTTTTTTCTCTTGTTCTCCATAATTCACAAGTGCTTTGTCTGAACAATTATAGCAATAATTATAAATTCACTGAACCAATGGAAACACCTAACTGGAAAGTTGTGAGAGGAACAGATCAACAGGCCATTCCCATAATATCCAAAAAGTGTAGCAGTTATGGTTATAATTGTATATGTTATAAGCATAACTGTGACTCAGTGCTCATAGACCAGTGGTGAAATTCAATTTCCTTATTTTACCGGTTCTGTGGGCATGGCTTGGTGGGTGTGGTGTGGCTTGGTGTGGCTTGATGGATGTGGCAGGGGAAGGATACTGCAAAATCTCCATTTCCACCCCACTCCAGGGGAAGGATATTGCAAAATCCCCATTTCCACCTCACTCTAGGACCATCCAGAGGTGGTATTTGCCAGTTCTCCAAACTACTGAAAATTTCTGCTACCTGTTTTCTGAACTACTGAAAATTTCCACTACCAGCTCTCCAGAACCTGTCAAAACCTGCTGGATTTCACCCCTGTCATTGACCACATACATCCAAACATTATAATTCCAATTTTCAGGAGCAATTAGCAAGAAATGTATGATTTCCTTCTCCTTTTTAAAAAAAATATTTTTTCATTTTAAAATAGAAATAATACAAATATAATATACATACATCTAAATACAAAAAAAAGAAGAAAAAAAGAAAAAAATATTATAGTGCACCCCCCCAGAGATCATTTCCCACCTTGATATTTCTTCATCTATAACAATTAAAAGGTATACAATATATTCCAATTGTGCCCTTATCCCCTCCAAAACAACATATATTCTTAAGTAGGTTTATTCGCTTTGTCTTCTACCAACACTGATATTATAAAATTATAAAATCCCCTCATATTTCATTATATGGTAGTTGTTTGCTTTGGTCATTCCTTTGTTAGATTTAATTTCTGTTGTTAATTTATCATACAGTATATATATATATATATATATATATATATATATATATATATATATATATATATATATATATATATATATATATATGTCTTTGGTTATTCGGGTTTTCTCCCGCGTAAAATTGGAAGTGTCTTGGCGACGTTTCGATGAAGTCTCATTTGTCATCTTCAGGCTTCAGCTTCGTGCTTCTGGGAGCAATGTGTGATCGCAGCTGTTTCTTCCTTTTAACTGCTAGTGGGGGTTTGAACTGATTGGGTGGGAGCTTGGCTGTGCTCTGATTGGATGGAGGTTTTTTTGTGCTCTGATTGGCTGGGGGTGTGTCCTGTTTAGGTGGGGGCTTGGTTGTGCTCAATTTAGTCTGTGTTGCAGGGGGATTTGAGCTGGTGAGCTGCATAGCTGTTGTTTGGCTTTGTGGTGGTGCTACATCTTCATAGTGGGTGTCAGTCTGCTGCATGTATGGATTGGAGGGGTTTGAAATGGCTAATGTTGCAGCTGCGGTCTGGCTTCTGGTCCTTGGTCGTGCTTCATGATCAGTGTGGGTTTGGGTCTGCTTTCTGGGTGGATGTGCGGTGGTGACATCCTGTGTGGACCTCGTGAGTGTGGGTCTGGTGTCATTCCTCGTGTTAGGGACTCGTTTGTCAATAAGGGCGGGTTTCCAAATGGCTGGTAGGCGGAAGGTATCATCTCGTTTGTTCATGCTGTGTGGGCGTTTTTCTATCTCAATGGCTTCTCTGATTATTCTGTTGTTAAAGTGTTCAGTTTTGGCGATAGTTCTGGTCTTTTTAAAGTCAATATCATGTCCTGTGACTTTAAAGTGTTGGACCAGGGAAGAAGTTGGTTCCTCTTTTTTGACTGAGTTCTTGTGTTCTTCAATGCGTGCACTTATTCTTCTGTTGGTTTGTCCAATGTATGTGGTGGGGCAGGCGGTGCATGGGATTTCATATACTCCTTGATTTTCTAACTCAATTTTGTCTTTGGGGTTTCTTAGGATGGTGGATATTTTTTGGTTTGTGCAGAATGCTGTCTTGATGTTGTGTTTGTGGAGGATCTTGCTGATTCTGTCTGTGGTGCCTTTTATATATGGGAGGAGGGCTGTGCCATTTTCTTGTTCTCTGTCTTGGATTTTAGTGGGGGGTTCTTTTTGGATTAGCTTGGTAATCTTATTTCTTTGGAATCCATTGGATGTTAGTACGTTAGTGAGAGTGTCTAGTTCGGGTTTTAGGTGTTGTTCATCAGCTAAGCATTTTGTTCTGGAGATGAGTGTCTTGGCTACGGAGTTGATCTGTGCTGGGTGGTGGTGTGAGTGCGTGCAGATAGCGGTTTGTGTGTGTTTTCTTCTGGTAGATGGTGTGTCCTAGGGAGCCATTGGGTTTCTGTAGACTAAGACATCCAGGAAGGGAAGTTGGTTGTTAACTTCTGTTTCCATGGTGAACTGTATTTTGGGGTGTAGGCTATTGAGGTGTGTGAGGAAGTTGTCAAGTTTTTCTTTCCCGTGTGGCCAGATTATGAAGGTGTCATCTACATATCTGAGCCAGAGTTTGGGTTTGTGATCAGATTTTTCTAGAGCTTGGGTTTCAAAGTGTTCCATGTAGAGGTTGGCAATGACAGGTGAGAGGGGTGATCCCATGGGTGCTCCTTCTACTTGTTTGTATTTTTGTCCATTATAGATGAAGTATGTGTTGGATAGGCAGTGGTTGGTCAGATCTAGGATGTGCTTGGGGGGGTTATATTTGTTTTGGATAGCTGTCAAGGCTTCTTTGATTGGCACTTGGGTGAAGAGGGATATGACATCAAAGCTCACGAGTAGATCGCTGGGCTGTAAGTTTTGTTTCTTTGTGATCTCTATGAACTGGAATGAGTTTGTTACGTGTGAGGTGATGGATTCTGCATAGGGCTGTAGTTGTTTGGCGAGAAATTTGGCTAGGTTTTGGAGCTGACTATGGGTCTAAGTGGGGTTCCTTCTTTGTGTATCTTCGGGAGACCATAGAGCTTAGGGCATCTGAATGATTTCTCTCTGGGAATGATTCTTTGTTGGATTTCTTCGCTGATGGGGGAGGCTTTTATTTTGGATCTAGTGGTTTTTTCTAGGTAGGTGGTGGGGTCTGTGTTTAGGGGCTTGTATGCAGGGTCTTGGAGTAGGTTGGTTAATTTGGTTTGGTAGTCGGATGTGTTCATAACCACCATTATGAAGACATGTGAACACATGTGTAACCATTATGTGTTCATAACCAACTTTAACAACAGAATAATCAGAGAAGCCATTGAGAAGAAAACACACACAAACCGCTATCTGCACGCACTCTCACACCACCACCCAGCACAGATCAACTCCATAGCCAAGACACTCATCTCCAGAACAAAATGCTTAGCTGACGAACAACACCTAAAAACCGAACTAGACACTCTCACTAACGTACTAACATCCAATGGATTCCAAAGAAATAAGATTATCAAGCTAATCCAAAAAGAACCCCCCACTAAAATCCAAGACAGAGAACAAGAAAATGGCACAGCCCTCCTCCCATATATAAAAGGCACCACAGACAGAATCAGCAAGATCCTCCACAAACACAACATCAAGACAGCATTCTGCACAAACCGAAAAATATCCACCATCCTAAGAAACCCCAAAGACAAAATTGAGTTAGAAAATCAAGGAGTATATGAAATCCCATGCACCGCCTGCCCCACCACATACATCGGACAAACCAACAGAAGAATAAGTGCACGCATTGAAGAACACAAGAACTCAGTCAAAAAAGAGGAACTAACTTCTTCCCTGGTCCAACACTTTAAAGTCACAGGACATGATATTGACTTTAAAAAGACCAGAACTATCGCCAAAACTGAACACTTTCACAACAGAATAATCAGAGAAGCCATTGAGATAGAAAAACGCCCACACAGCATGAACAAACGAGATGACACCTCCCGCCTACCAGCCATTTGGAAACCCGCCCTTATTGACAAACGAGTCCCTAACACGAGGAATGACACCAGACCCACACTCATGAAGTCCACACAGGATGTCACCACCGCACATCCACCCAGAAAGCAGACCCAAACCCACACTGATCAAGAAGCACGACCAAGGACCAGAAGCCAGACCGCAGCTGCAACATTAGCCATTTCAAACCCCTCCAATCCATACATGCAGCAGACTGACACCCACTATGAAGATGTAGCACCACCACAAAGCCAAACAACAGCTATGCAGCTCACCAGCTCAAATCCCCCTGCAACACAGACTAAATTGAGCACAACCAAGCCCCCACCCAAACAGGACACACCCCCAGCCAATCAGAGCACAAAAAAACCCCCATCCAATCAGAGCACAGCCAAGCTCCCACCCAATCAGTTCAAACCCCCACTAGCAGTTAAAAGGAAGAAACAGCTGCGATCACACATTGCTCCCAGAAGCACGAAGCTGAAGCCTGAAGATGACGAATGAGACTTCGTCGAAACGTTGCCAAGACATTTCCAATTTTACACGGGAGAAAACCCGAACAACCAAAGACCTACATACAAACACCCGTGAAAACCTCAGAAAACATATATATATATATATATATAATCTCCAGTGTATCTGATCATTCCTTAGATTGATCCTGATATATATATATTTAAACTGTCAAACTCACGGCAGGCCATAACATAAGGTTAGTCAAATCAAGAGGTTAATAAGCATGTTCTTTCACATTCTTCTTCTTTCAATTATAGGTACACAAATTTGGAAACTTAACTGAAACTGCAGCTGCTACTGCTGGTTGGATTAACTCTGGCAAGCAATTTTTAATTGTCTTATTTCTTTCCCTGTTATGCTTCCTTTAGATTTGTGGAGAGAGGAAAGAAAAAGATTTGAAACATCCATCAACATCTTCTGCCCCTGGCCAACCTCCTGATAAAATGAAGAATGATAGCTACTTCATTGATGTGAAAGTTTAATCCAAAAATTCTAACACCTCTAAAGACAAATCACTAATTGGTGTGCTGACATAATTTGAAATGTTTTCTTCCTTAGTTATGCAAATATTGTTATTTCCCCAAATCAAGTTCATCTGCACAAAGTGGAAAGGTTTAAAATATGGAATTGCATATGTGATTAAGCGGCAGAATCACCCTTATGGTTAATTCCACCTGCCATTATGCATAATTGCATTTTTCTATTTGTGTCAAAAAGAAGCAAAGGTAAAAACAAGTAGCAGAGTATCACAAATACACCCTATGTTGGAAACTCGGCTGCTAAACTTATTCTGGTGAAATTGGTCCTTCAGGCATGTTAGGGTACACATTTAAATTTCAAAAAGCAGCCAGCCAATTTAGAAGAGCAATTATTTATTGCTAGAACAGTAGTATGGCAATCTGGATTTGAAGGAGAAAAGAGGATTCAGGGCACATAGGGACACTGATATTGTATCTGTCAGCAAAGAAGATACATGTTTCTCTGAAATTACAGTGTTTTTCCAAGAAAAGGCATGCTTGATTTAAAAGAATACTGACAGTTGCTACATGCACCTTCATGTAAACCTCCAAATCATTTTCTCTTCTTTGAACTTAAATTGTTTCTTCTTCTTTTTCTATGTCTAGATCAATCTTTAAACTGCCAGACTTAAACTGCTACCCAATTCTAATTGTAATATTTGTTGTATCATTATATTGGTATTTTCCCATCCAAATTTTATCCCCTAAACAGGGGTACCACTTTTCACTTTTTGACAAAAGCTGTGTGTTCTGCTGATGACTTGAAGTGCCTGATTTTCCATTCTTCAAACAAATGTCAAAGTGTGTTTGTGCAAAAGGAAAAGCTAAGTGGCAAATATGCACAGGGCACTTAAAATATTTGCAGAGGACTGAAACACAACGAATTATTTGCCAGACTGCTACCTG
This sequence comes from Ahaetulla prasina, assembly GCF_028640845.1. NCBI lineage: Eukaryota > Metazoa > Chordata > Lepidosauria > Squamata > Colubridae > Ahaetulla > Ahaetulla prasina. The sequence goes on along the minus strand of NC_080541.1, from coordinate 96,158,601 downwards.
AACCAGCATTTAATCTGGAATTACTTTTCCCCAAGAAGGAAGAAAATACTTCTAACACAAAGGATTTTGGTGAGTAACATAAAATAATACTAGGATTTTGCCAGCTTGATGCCAAAAATATTTGTTTTTCTCCTTACAGAGGTGTGTGTGTATTTTAAAAAATTCCAAGTTTTCAGTTAGGTTACCATGCTTTTGCTGGAAAAGGGAACGCTATATAACCTTTTCTTGCAGATGGTACAAGTAGTTAGCTGATCATTATTAGACCAGAAACGAACAATGTCATAGGAGATATTCTTGAGGATTGCATGGCACAACAAGTAAACGTGATTTGATTATACTTTCATATAATTTCTAAAAACTCGATATATCTGAGTGTTTTCATCCCTGAATCAGTGGTGGGTTGCCCCTGGTTCAGACTGGTTCTTGCAAACCGGTAGTAAAACCGGGGGGGGGGAGGCTCTGCCCACCGATCCCGATATCATCAGGAAGCTTCTGCGCATGCCGTGCGATCCCACTATGAACTGGTAGTAAAGGTAAGTAGAACCCACCCCTGCTCTGAATATATCTAAGACTCTTTCTTATCCTAGTTTGATAACTAAAACAATTTCAGTTACTGGTTTGCCCAAAGAAACTATCTTCACCCATTCTGCATGCAACTGGCATAACAACAACACCCTGAAGTATTAGATTTAAGAGAGGCAGCCATTAATTATGATATAGACCATTATTTTAGACAGCTCTAGGCAAAACACTAGGAAAGAGACCAATCACAGACAAAAAAATGACAATAACCCTGTCTTTAGAAGTTAGTTCCTATTTGCATGTGACAATAAAGACAGTGTGTCATTATTAAGCGCCATTCTAAAGCTCAAAGATAGATTGCAAAAAGTATTTTAAAAAGCATTTAATAATAATAAAAAAAGGAAATCAGGGCAGGTCTCATATCCGACTGATCCACTAAGCAAACTTCTTATGCAAAATGACATTTGGTTCTCTGCCAGTTTGATAAACACATTTGCAATGTTTGAATGATGGGAGATTTCCTGATATATAGATTTATCCTTAAGCCAGCTATTTTAGCTGGGTAACTTCTTTTCTGAACATTCTCTGAAATCATTAAAAAAGTCCTGCCTTATTTTCATTGCTTCTCTCTGCAGGAACTTTCTTTTCTATAGCATGAGTTTCCACATCTCCTTATTTTGTACCCAGGATCATTTTTATAGGTTCAATATAGGGAAGACTGTTTCCTGGGTCAAAGTCTCTCAAACAGGAAGTTTAAAAGGTAAAGATACTTAAGAAAAGTAGCTTACCAGGATCTAACAATTTTATATGAGATCCTGGAAATCTTACAAACCAGAAGTTCTTAAAGTTTTTCTCTGTTAAGTGAATGTTTCTTACTCCACCTCTCACACAATTGTTTTTCATGCTAGATAACCACTTTTGGGAAGAAGAAAAAAAGGAAGCTGCTCAAGGCTTATTTACAACTGAACTTATTTACAAACCTAAAATTCAAAAGAAATTTGGCTCAGAGTTTTACGAGTGTTTGTATTCTGGACGAGGCATGTCATTTGTAATCTTCAATTTCTAAGAGAAGTCCATTGTCATACTTTGTATTATTTCCCTACAACTGATAACTCAACAGTATGAGTACAAAAAAAAGTTTGTGCCTGGAAAGATACGTTTTAAATGTTATTCTGTCAGTGTTGCTGGCGGGGGCAGAGGGGATATTGTTCCCAAGGTTTTTTCAGTGTGGGTTTACTTGGGGTTTTATTTTACTCCTCTCCTTTTCTATTCTATTTCTTATATGTAATTTTTATTATGAATTTGGTTTATAATAGTAAAATCTAATAGAAACCATACTTAAAGAAAAGAAAATATTCCTCTTTCAGCACTTCCCCATTCAAGGATAGTACATAATCTAGTGTTTTTTCTGGACTCAGAGCTCCTGCTCAGTGAGCAGATGGCTTCTCTGGTCAGGAACACCTTTGCATAACTTCATCTAGTATGCCGGTTTTGAGGGGAGGGCACTTCAGACAGTCACTCATGTCCTGATCACCTCATGCAGCAGCGGGATTCAAATTTTTTTTACTACCAGTTCTGTGGGCATGACATGGCTTGGTGGGCGTGGCTTGGTGGGTTTGGCAGGGGAAGGATACTGTAAAATCTCCATTCCCTCCTCTCTCCAGGGGAAGGTTACTGCAAAATCCCCATTTCCTCCCGATCAGCTAGGACTCGGGAGGCAGAGAATAGATGAGGGCAGGGCCAGTCAGAGGTGGTATTTACCGGTTCTCCAAACTACTCAAAATTTCTGCTACCAGTTCTCCAGAACTGGTCAGAACCTGCTGAATATCACCTCTGACCTCATGGCTTGACATCATGCTTTATGATAGTAGGAGTAGAAATTCTGATTACATGTTGCTTAGAAATTTGTATAGATATTGTCTGATCACTTCTTCACTTCACATGAAATGTGATACCTGTCATTAAATGGTTTATTATAAATGACATAAGTGCCAGTATCATGTGAAAACTCAACCTCGAAAAGCTGACACAATTCAGAAGAAATACAGAATAATACATTACTTACTTATAAATAAGACTGTATTTAACATGAACGATGAATGTGATGATATCCCCTCTTCAATGAGAGGGAAACAAAATTGTCAATTTATGGCTGACCTTCAAATGAATGTTCAGTTATCTTTTGCCCATCTGCCCAGGAAGCACTGTTTATGAATATTTTCACTTGATGTGTTGTAGATTAAACAGAAAGGTTTATATTATTTCATTTTCATTTATTGTTAAGGACTGAGACATTAATACAGGTTGTAATATATGACTTTTCTTCAGCAATATATTATGATTTGAAGGCAGTGGTGATCATTAGAAACTCATAGACCTGGAGTGAAATATGAGCAGTATTCATTTCAATACTACATAATCAGGTTTGCTGATTGCCATAAATATTGTATGAAATCACAATGCTTTACAAAATTACATGGTCAACTCAAAGTATTTTAAAAGTTATCTTAAAACCCAAAGCTTGAGGAAAGAGAGAAAAGCATTAAGCACTTAGGAAAAGTGCCATAAAGCATCAAAAGAATAATATGTAAAGAACATTAAATGGAAGTTACATTTCACTCTAGTTTTCTGCAGTTAGGCTGGGCACAAAGTGATATACTACCTTTTATTAAAACCTTTATTACAGTCATAGACCGGTATAAGAAGGGTGGGGTTCAAAAAGTAATTAAAAAAAAACTAAAATAATATGAAATACACAAGGCTGAAATATGTTTCAAATCCAAGACACTCTGAATTTGACTTGCATCTGTAGATCAAAAAAAGCCCACCCTAAGTAGTGCAGAACTGCTGCCTTTCTGCCTTGTTTACTCACTACACAACATATCTGAAATCAAGAATTTAAAATAAATGCACCTTTTCACAGAGAATGAAGCAGCATATTATCTTTCTGGCTGCACAAGAACATCGCCAACTTGTTGTCAGTTCATTAGTGTCTTACCTTAGTCAAGAAATGAATGTGTTCCTCACAACATCATGGAGACCAAGTGCGATCGTGAACTGAGGAAGCAGTTTAGGATAAATATATAGAGAAATGCAAGAATTGCAAAGAAAATATTTAAAATATTTTGAAAGAAGAAAATTATAGTGAGAAATATATACTTTGACAACAAATATATTTTTGAATGTCTATTTTTGTAGTTTTTTTAAAAATAGAAATAATGGATCAATATAATTACTGAATGAATTAAGAGACAACCCATAGCTTAAAATGGAATCATAATTCAATTGTAATTAGAGTAGATAAGGTAATGTTTTCTACCTCCCATTTGAATAACTGCTGGGAATTTCTGATTCAAATAAGTATTGTTGGCTTTCTTTTTTAAAATTATAGATTTGAACCTACCTTCCTTCCTTCCTTCCTTCCTTCCTTCCTTCCTTCCTTCCTTCCTTCCTTCCTTCCTTCCTTCCTTCCTTTCTAAAATCCTGATTTCCCACCGGACTTTTAAAAAAAGCTCACCGAAGCCCATATATAGATAGAACTATTAAGCAGCTGGTGATGTCAGTCGCAGTGAAGGGATTGAATGGTTTTTCTCATGCTAGAAAATGACAATTAGCAGTTCCTAGTCAATAAAAGGATTCCATGTTCTTTCTGAATGAAACCTTCTGCAAATATTTTTTTTTCGCATTCCCCCCCTACCCTACACATGGACTTCTTTTTATATGTTGTCAAATCTCATATTATCATTATAGACTTAGGCTAAAACAGGGGTAGTCAACCTTTTTATACCTACTGCCCACTTTTGTATTTCTGTTAGTAGTAAAATTTTCTAACCGCCCACCGGTTCCACAGTAATGCACCATATACCATCGTCTGCACATGCCTCTCGTGCATCGTGAATTGGGTTTGGGGGGGGGGCGCCGGCTACCAGCTCTGCTTGTCTGTTACAGCTGGGTGGTGTTGGGGGAGCTGTGCAAGCTACTCTGGGACGAGGCTCTTTTGTTTGTGGTCGCACTATAGCGCCATTTAGTTTCACTTAGGTAATGTGAACTAAACTTATGTGCGGGCAATACAAATAGTATATTTTCAGAAACTTAATTTGTCACAGGGAATTTTATGAAAACCTAATAAAAATATTTTTAAATAATGCTATGAATTTTTTTTAAAAAAGTCAATTAAATTAAAAAAAAGGAAAGTGCTTCAGTATCAGACAAAACCCCTACCGCCCACCGTAAAAGCTGGAATGCCCACTAGTGGGCGATAGGGACCAGGTTGACTATCACTAGCTTAGAAGGTGAACATATTTCAGTCCTAAATAATCTGTTGAGTGTACTGTAATGCAATCTCTTGGGTACATGTAAGTTTATGTACATCTACACACCTACACTATTTCACTGGGAGGCTTAGATTAGTAGCAGAGGTTCCCTTCCTTTCTTGGTCATCAAAACTCCAGTAAGTGGGTATAAAGTTTGATCCTTTTTATTCCAGCATCTCTGTTCCAGAATGGCCTGCAGAAAAATCCCATCATATGTTGTTGTTAATCATCTCTGCCATGTCTTTGAGACTCTTTGAGACTCAATGATCTCTTGCCTGACCATCATGGTTCCTTAGGCATCTTGTTTGTTCTCCTGAAATTTTTGTTCATCACTTCTTCTATATCTTCTCCCTTTCCCCCCTCATCACCCACGCCCAATACGAGCTTTGGGATTCAGTTAAATGCTTGTCATGTAAATCCTTAAGTGCTAATTGCTTAGTAATGACAACAATTGATTCTGCTATTTATCACCATATTACAGTATATTGTGCTATACAACCTTCTTCAGGTTCTGTTATCAACCTTGAGGATTTTGCTAGGATGAATGAAAAAAACAATAACAAAAAGTGTTACTGAATTTCCATAGAAGAGAAGGGCTGAAGAAGATCAATCTGCATATCTAGAACATTACATGCAGAGGATTAATCAGTTAGTAAACCATAGCTAATTATTCATTAGAAGTTCTTTAAATAGATGTTTGATGGTAATAATAGGACAGGACCAACTGGACCAAGTATTCCTGAAAAGGAATACTTCTTTGTTAAACTCTGAAGTTAAAATAACTATATAGCTCAGAGTACATAATTCTTTCATGTTTCACACTTCCCTTGAACAAAACCATGGAAGGCTATCAATTTAACAAACGTTACCAACAGAAATTTCATATCAACTTACAGAGGCATGAACAGGTGGAACTACCAAAGAACCATCTGGTTTCTGTCATCCAAAAAGACATTAGAGTTTCTAGTACCTGTGTTTACTAATACTCTTTGCCTGGTTTTTCTTTTTTCAATATTTCATCACCAACTGAACTACAGTTGATTTGTAGCTAAAAGGAAATATTGTTTGAATGAAAAAAATACCTATTTGTGGGCAATATTGTTACACGTATATTTTTCACAAAGGTCTCAGCCTTTTCCTCCAGGTTTCCTACTGCTTGATCCTTACAACATGTCTGGGAGAATAACATACTCCTTGATGCAGCATTTTAAGAAGCCACAGAAAAGGCTTTCTGTGGCTTCACTTTTCAGTGTTTAAATACTTGGCAATGTGGAAGGTACCTTTCTAGCAGCTCATCCATTTCAATGTGACAGCCTTTCAGAGGTGGCTATATTTCTCTGAGCTTTAATATCCAAAATTCTCTGTGCAGTAATCTTTTTAACTTGTTTCCCAGAGACACTTGGACAAGAAACAGTTCTTGATATAATTTGTCAGTTGTGCAATCCAAGGGGTCTGTAATTGAGTTTTTGTCTGTTGTAAGGGACACAGTTTGGGAGTCCATCGGTTTCCATAGAATTGAGTGCCCTAATAATTGTAGACAAAGAACAAATTGTAATAAATCCTCATTTCATCTCTAATTGCAGCAGCTGAAGTCCTTTTATCCACACCCAAGATATTTCTAAAGATTCTAAAACAGAAGGCTTTTATAATAATATAACGAGTTTTGATAAGATTTTAACAGGTACAGATGATAACTTGATTAGGAAATTGAATGGATATTTATTAGAGGTTAAATTGGAGGAAGAACAAGTAAAAGAGACAATGATTGCTTGGGGGAAGAATTTTGGTTATGGGATAGATCTAGAGGCATGGCAGAAATTATGGATGTATAACTATAAAATGACAATGTCTACAGCATATAAAGAGAATTTGTATAAGATGTTTTACAGGTGGCATCTACCCCCAACAAGAATTGCTAGAATGTTCAAGGATAAATCTGAAAAATGTTGGATGTGTCATCAGATACCTGGATCATATTACCATATGTGGTAGACATGTGTGAAGCGAAAAGATATTGGACTAAAATACACACATGGTTGGAGAAAATATACTTGGACTTCAGTAAAGCATTTGATTAAGTAGACCATAACCTACTACTAGAAAAGTAGAAAAATGTGGGTTAGACAGCACCACCACCAGATGGATTCGTAATTGGCTAACCAACCGCACTCAACATGTAGTCCTCAATGGAACTACATGCAGTGGAGTACCCCAAGGCTCTGTTTTAGGCCCAGTACTCTTCAACATCTTCATCAATGACTTGGATGAGGGGATAGATGGGGAACTCATCAAATTTGCAGATGACACCAAGTGGCAGGAATAGCCAACACTCCAGAAGATAGGCTCAAGATACAGAAGGATCTTGACAGACTTGAACATTGGGCGGTAACTAACAAAATGAAATTCAACGGTAAAAAAAGTAAGGTTCTACATTTAGGCAAAAAAAAACAAAACACCACCAAAATGCACAGGTACCGTATATGTGGTACCTTGCTCAATAGTAGTAACTGTGAGAAGGATCTTGGAGTCCTAGTGGACAACCAATTAGATATGAGCCAGCAATGTGCAGCAGTTGCCAAAAAAGCCAACACAGTTCTGGGCTGCATAAACAGAGGGATAGAATCAAGATCATGTGAAGTGTTAGTGCCACTTTATAATGCCTTGGTAAGGCCACACTTGGAATATTGCATTCAGTTTTGGTCGCCACGATGTAAAAAAGATGTTGAGACTCTAGAAAGGGTGCAGAGAAGAGCAACAAAGATGATTAGGGGACTGGAGGCTAAAACATATGAAAAACGGTTGCAGGAACTCAGTATGTCTAGTTTAATGAAAAGAAGGACTAGCAGTGTTCCAGTATCTCAGGGGTTGCCACAAAGAAGAGGGAGTCAAACTATTCTCTAAAGCACCTGAGGTTAGAACAAGAAGCAATGGGTGGAAACTAATCAAGGAGAGAAGCAACTTAGAACTAAGGATAAATTTTCTGACAGTTAGAACAATCAATAAATGGAACAACTTGCCTGCAGAAGTTGTGAATGCACCAACATTGGAAATTTTTAAGAAAATTTGGATAGCCATTTGTCTGAAATGGTGTAGGTTTTCCTGCCTAGGCAGGGGGTTGGACTAGAAGACCTCCAAGGTCTCTTCCAACTCTGTTATTATGTTATGTTAAAATGATAAAAAAAACATATAGACTTTAAGCCAGAAGTTTTTTTATTGGGAATTATACCTGAAATATATACTAGAGATTTAAAATATTTGATTGTGAATATTATTACAGCAGCCAGGATTGTGTTTGCTAAAAATTGGAAAAATGAGAAATTACCTTTGCAAGATGAAATTATTGGAAAGATGATGGAATATGCAGAGATGAGCAAATTGACATTTGAAATTAGAGAACAAGAAGATAAGCAATATTATAAAACATGGGATCTATTTTATCACTGGTTAGAAGGAAAGATATGTTAGAAAAGATTTTTTTAAAAAAGAGGTCAATATTAAGAGAAGTAATTTAGGAGAATGGAATGAACAATCTTATTAGAAAAAATACCACTTTTTAATTAAAAATTGATTGAGTAGAAGATCTGGACAATGTAAGACAGAGGTATGAAAGAGATGTTTATTTTGAAATTGCACAAGAAGATATGTAAACATCCCACCAACACATTGTAATTGGTTTGACGAGATTTTTATGTTTATTTATTGTTAAAAAATTAAAAAAAATATTTATAAAAAAGATATTTCTCTGATGGTCCGGTTGTGTTTATTCTAATAATGTTATGTGTTTTAAGCCCCAAAATTCAGCTCTATATAAGACCATGAGGATAACTTATGGCTTTGTATAATTTAATAACTGATGCTAAGGAATCTAAATAGGTGTGATTTATTAATTTCAGGGGGAAAATTACACGTCCTCATTCTGAGTGAGTTTCTTTGATGATGACTGAGCCAATATCCTGTTTCAGAGAAAACTACCCTTTGTCAAGGAAAGGTATTGACTTGGTCTATTGGCTCATCACTTAATAGCCGTGACCTCTATACCTGTGATGTCATTCTGTGAAAACCATGTTTTTTTACTTTGATTTATTAATAATTAGATAATTATTATGATAGTAGGAGTCAAGTCTTAACCTACAGAACTGGGCTTGTGAATGTAGCAGTAAAATCATATCATTAGCGTATAGCAAGTTGTTGAGTGCTACATGCTAACTTGATCTTGTATACTTGATACTTGTATGCTTGATGTTTCATCAGTCCTTGCAAGTTGTTAATGTATAGACTTAATACCAGTACTTCAGGTATGCACCCTACTCCTTTGTGAGTATCAGTCCTACGTCATGGCTCCGTTAACTAAAAGTGCAAGCATTTGGGTAAAAGACTTTGATTAGTGCCAGTGTCATCCCTGAAGCTGACCTGGCTGTGGCCATTTTGGGGCTTCAGGGCTGCCATAACTAGAGCTGTGGGAAAGGGAGGGGGAGTAGAGCAGTGGTGGGTTGCTCACGGTTCATTCCGGTTTTTGTGAACCGGTAGTAAAAGCGGCATGAGGCTCCACCCACCCACCTGGACATCATCATGGACAATCTGCGCATGCGCAGAAGCTTCTATGCATGCACAGAAATGCGTGTGCATGCGCTCCTGTTGCGCTCCTGTTGCAAACCGGTAAGTAGAACCCACCCCTGGAGTAGAGATAGCTGGGGTGCTGTAGCCAAAATAAAATACTTTCTCTTGGAAACCAAGGACATTCCCACCAGATTTAGATTTAGATTTATTGGATTTTTATACCACCCTTCTCCCGAAGGACTCAGGGTGGTTCACAGCCAAAGTAAAAACAACAATTATATACACAATAAAACAATAGTTAAAAAACTTATTAGATACGGCCAAAATTAAAACCATTTAAAACCATAAAAACCCCATAAAATTGATATCAAATATTAAAAACTATTAAAAATTTCTATGCTAGTCCTGCGCGAATAAACAGGTAAGTCTTCAACTCATGGCAGAAGGTCCGAAGGTCAGGCAGTTGACGAAGTCCTGGTATAGAGAAGGGGGGGACTGGTGTCATCTAGTAACTGGACTGTATCCTGATTGGACCATGTGATTACTTGTTTGGAGAAAATGAAAGAACTTTTACTTTTACTTAGGTGAAAACCAAGGGAACATTTAGAGTCGGTTTCTACCAGGTCGTGGTAATATGACATATCCAATAAATCTATTCTTTGAGGAATCCACCTGCCTCGGAGTTTTGATTACTATGGGTGTGTTACTTGGAATCCTGACAGCCAGTAGTTTGGATTCCATATTGAGGACAGACATTTTGCTCCATAATAGTTCCCTGTTTACTGTGTAAAATGTTGCACTAAGGAATATAAACTCAGCAACAGTTGTTTCCCTTTCCCTTTTTGTAATTAGATAGTTCAAGACAAAGCAATTGTCAATAGTAAATCGACTCTGTCTAAAGTGAGCTTGTTCTATGAGAAGGCACTTTTCAGCTCTCCAGCTATCAATTCCACTCAAGAGGAATCTGGCATACATTTTAGCCACAATATCTATTAGACTAATGGGCCTGTGATTTCTAGGCTCCTTTTATTATAGGAACTACTATTTCCATCCTCCACCCAACTGGGATATGGCAGGTATTGTTTATATGTGTGAATAAACCTGTCAGAAGAGGGATCCACCAAGTGGTGTATTTTTTGATAGCTTAGCTGGTAGAAAATCCTCACCAGGGGCTTTATTCCTCTTTGAAACTTTTATGATAGATTTGATCTAATTTTTAATACTTGTGGCCAGAAGGGTAAGGCTTCAGTAGCTGATAAATGACTACTTACTTAGGAACTGTTTCTCCACAGGTTCTGAATGAGCAAACAAGTGGTGATAATAGTTTTCCTAAACCTCAGCAGAGATTGATATATCAAATGTGTCCTTTCAAGACATCACTAGAGTGCCAAAATGTAGCCAAATTATGACTGCTCAAGTGCTGATCGATTTAAAGCAGCATATATTTTTTTTTATTGAATACGTTTTGTGTATTCTCTTCTTAGAGACAGCATCTTAGTGCATATATGTACAGAAGAATGCCTCTGGTCAAGATTCTTGGCTACTTTTAATTTCTTTTTCATCAAACTATGTTCATTGTCAAACAAGCAAATCTACCTATATAGAAACTTTTGGTGGAGGATTCAGTTATTAGGTGTTTCTCTTGAACATGTGGCACAAATTTGGGAATGCATTGAAGACTGACTGCTGACTAGACTATTTAGGCCCAACTGATAGCGTTCTCTGACTAGAGGCTATTCAGTGTTGCTTTGGTATCTGCTTTGGATCATATTAATCTTTTATTCTGACTCATCTCTTAGTTAGTTATAATCCAGCTATACATCAAATTACATGATTGTAAGCCTGAATAAGATAGAGAGTTTACACTCCTTGACTTACAATAGTTTTCTCTTTTACTAGACAGTAATGTGTGAGAAGAAGTTGGTTTTACTTTTTAATACACAAGTAAGGTCTAACAGCTTGCTTGAATGATCTGAATGGAAGGCATCACTATCTTGCCTCCAAGAATTTGAAGGTTACATTTAAAAATCAGTGATGCCTAGTATAGACAAGCACTGTTACTTTTATGATCTCTTGAAAACCAGTGTAGTTGCTTATAAAAATAATTCATTTGGGAGGGCATTAAATTGAGCAATCAATTTAATTTAAAAAATTTAAAAACATTAATTTTAAAAAAAATCAGAGAGAGGTTGACTTTGTATAGCATTAAGATTACCATAGTGGGTATGCAATAAGTATTGGGTATACAAGGCAATTATTTCTTTCAATGTTATTTCTAAACTTAACTAATAGTCAGAATTGTAATGCAATTAGTTATTTGGGGAAATGTTTTACTCAAAATTGCAATTCTTCCTTAGTAAGAAGCAAAGGCTCCCGAGGCTCACCCTTTATTCTTTAATTTTTGGACCAGCACTGAAAACCAGGGAGTTATACTTTGTCATCCTCTCCTGCTAACCAGGTTTCTTGTAAAACTATTGTGTCAAATTCAGAAAGCAATCTCATCAAATGGTTCTCAGCAGACTCTTTCTAGCCAGCTACATTCCAGGTTACAAGATTCAGACAGTAAGCTTGTTTCTGGAACTGGAACAATATTGTCAATCCTGCCAACATATATACACTTATTATAAAAGTCAGTTTTCTTCTCCCTAAATTGTGATTGTTGTCCTTCTTTATCACAGGAGGCAGTATTCAACAAACTCCCATCTGGTATCTGTAGGTGTAGGACAAGCAGCTACTGCCAGTGGCAATAAACTCAATCTATCGCCTCATTTTTTAATTCTTGGGCTAGAAAGCAAATAGGATCAACTTGAGGGCTGATGGCAAAAAGGATCCTATGAATAGAGTTGGCTAATCTGAGTTTCTTCTTCTATTATATTAATGGGGTTTTTTTTGTTTGTTTGCAGGGGGGTGCTTCCATTTTCACAATTTCTCTGAAATTCTTGCAGTTCTCTGAATATTTTATATCTGGTAATGAATTTCTTTTTATCTTTTAATTGTTGTTCAGTGATAGTTGAGTGTGGATAAATTATTTTCCAACATGAAAATATTTGCTTTAAATAGCTTCACTTTATTGGTTCAGGTTTCAATGAGTCATCTAATGTAGGATTCTTTTTCTGTTTTCTCACCATATTAAATGAGTTGGTAGATTCACTAAGACCTCTCTGCAATGGGTGACCCTTCTGGTAGAATGCACCAGCATAGCTCTTAACTTGCTCCTGGGGAGGAAAGTTATGGCAAATCTAGACAGCGTACTAAAAAGCAGAGATATCACCCTCCCAACAAAAGTGCGTATTGTCAAGGCTATGGTTTTCCCAGTTGCAATGTATGGCTGTGAAAGTTGGACCATAAGAAAGGCTGAGCACCAAAAAAATTGAGGCCTTTGAATTCTGGTGCTGGAGAAGACTCCTGCAAGTCCTTTGGACTGCAAGGCGATCAAACCGGTCAGTCCTAGAGAAGATCAATCCTGACTGCTCTTTAGAAGGCCAGATCCTATAGATGAAACTGAAATACTTTGGCCACCTAATGAGAAGGAAGGACTCACTGGAGAAGAGCCTAATGCTGGGAAAGATTGAGGGCAAAAGAAGAAGGGGATGACAGAGAACGAGGTGGCTGGATGGAGTCACTGAAGTAGTTGTCGTGAACTTAAATGGTCTCCGGGGGATGGTAGAGGACAAGAAGGCCTGGAGGAATGTTGTCCATGGGGTTGCGATGGGTTGGACATGACTTCGCAACTAACAACAACAGCTCTTAACCACATCAGAGCATCACAAGCCCCTCCCTGATGACAAGGGACTGTCCATGGAGATATTTATTATTATTACTATTATCTGTTCACAACAATGTGAAGTCACAGCTCCCAGCTCTTTAGTTGGTGTTAGCCTTCATATGCATCGATGTCTCCCCAAGAGCTTATGATATCACAATGTATCAATTTAGCATATATGGAGATGCAAGCAGTGTGGCCTCTGACAGGTGAAAATTTTGTCACTACATAGATTTTGTAAATGCCATCCAAGATTTTTTGGTATGACACCCAGTGTGCTGATACCCGATGGGAGCACTGTGACTGCTTTATGCCATACTCTTTCAATGTTGATTTTCAGATCTTGATTCTTTATGTTCTTCTCCAGTTCTCGGTCTTCTATTGTACTATTCCTTGGTATTGCCACATCAATTATTCAGACTTTCTTCCTTTTTAACCACAGTTAAATCTGGTGTGTTATAAACCAAGACTTTATCAGACTGTGTTCAGAGATCCCAGAGCATTTTAATAAGCTCATTTTGACTACTTTTTCAACTCTATGTTCCCACCAATTTTTCATTACTGTCATATGCTATTTTTTACAGATGTTCCAATGAATCATTTTGGTCACTGTGCTATGTTGGTTGGTTATAATCAGTTTGAACAATCTTCCTGCATTATCTGAATATATGCTCTACTGCTTCTTTTCCTTCTTTGGACAATCTGCACTTTCAATCAGATGTCACCGATGATGACAATGATGATGATAATGATGATGGTGTTAGCAGCTTTGGGAGGTAGTATTCCTGTTTGAAAGTAGAAATTTACCAACCTAATACATTCTTCCCAATCAGGAAGGATAGTCATTGCTATTTCCTGAGTGAGAGGAAAAATAAAAGGTTGGTACCATTGGGAGTTATGCTTTCAAGACTGGGAAAGATAGTAAAGTTTTTGAATGAAGTTTTTAAGTTTTTTAGATACTAACACATGCCAGCTCATAGTCAAGATAATCCAATAGATTGAATTAGAAACATTGTTTTCATGGATATAAAGCAGCTCTTTCTGCAAAATAATTATTTGAGAAGAGGAGAAAACAAAACTCTCCGTTTCTTTTTCCTTTAAAACAAAGCAATAATGGGATGATTAGTCAATTGCTATTCATTCTCCTTTTATCTTCAGGTGTCATCAGAAAAATAACTTCATGTCCACAGAAATAAAACTCAAACTATTCCATTTGCCTTCCTTTTAAAATAAAAATTCAAAAATTGGAATTAAGCCATTAATCCTTGCCACAGGCCTACATTTACCACTCTAAGAACTTGTGTGACACATTAAAAGAGATGTTTGCATAATCCCCATGTAATAGGATTGCAAATGTGTAGGTTTTCCATGGCGTTCTATGTTCTTTTCATTAGCTAAATATTGTGGGGGGGATTTGACTGGTCATGAGAGAGAGAGAGGAGGAGGAGCTTTAACTAGAGAAAAAGACTTATTCAGAGTACCTGTTAAAACTGCTCAGTTCCAACACAAATTAGATTGACTTTTCCCAAAAAGATTAAGGACAAAATGGATGACTTAAGATTCAGGTTTTATTTGTTATTTATTCAGCTTCTATGGCCACCCATCTCAGTCAGTGACTCTGGGTGGTTTATAATTCAAAAGTTACTTATTTTACCATAAACTCTCCAACAGGAAAAATTAGTCTGAAAATTCTGAGCCATTCCAGTGACTGAAATGTCTTACTTAATTCTTTTCATATAGCAGCATTAGCTAGCATTTCTGTTTCTAAGGCTTTCTTTTAAAATGTAATTCTACTTGATGTCATGAATTTTGAGGCTAATTTTGATTTCATTTATATCTAATCATCCCTCATACCTGCTTACGATGATAAACATGGCCCTCTTCCTATTCTCATAAGATTACACTGATAGATTGCACTCACAAAATGGATTACGCTGTAATCATTCATTACATTATTAAGGGGCATTAATCATTAAGGGGTGTGCATAAGCGCACAAACGTGCCTACCGTTCCTGTCCTATTGTTGTTTTTCTTTTCTTCTTCCTATATATATATATTGATGCTTATACCTCCTAATATTTACTCATATATATGTTTATATACTATATAATCCTTTTTATATGATGTTGTGACAAAAATAAATAAATAAAAATAAAAATAAATTACCATCCCAAGTGAGCTTCATAGTAAAAGTGTCCATCTAACTCCAGATTTTCCCTGTTTGATAATCAAACAATTATGCTACTTAGACTTCTTTCAGTCATTATTTTCCTATTAAGAACAAAGAGAACTAGGATATTCCGTTTGCTTCTATTTTCTTACCATAAACTTCCTGTTTGTTTTATAAAAATGGTTCCTCCTCCCTCTTCCACTACAATTATGTCACCTTGCATATTTTACAAACAATAATCTGAACCACACATAGATACAGTCTCTGGAAGAGTTTGAGGTTAGAGTTGTCCAGTTTCTGCTCAATTTGAACCCTATCAGGCTCAAACTGACTGGACAATGAAATGAAATAATTGCTGCTGTACTCATTCAATTCAACCAGTTATCAATCTGTCAATCACATTTTAGATTAGTGTTTCATACACTTCTAATCTCAACATCCTCATCATCCAATCTGTATTTCATCTATTCTTTAATATGTTATATAGATATAGAAAACTGGGTCAACTGTATAATTATTCACCACTGAACTGTGGTAAACTGAAGATTAGGTGGTGCAAAATGTGAATCATAAGTGGAATAAATTGAATTTCGTTTTTTAAAAAAGCTGTTAGGCTAGTCCATGCATAATGGCACTTGGAAACCTAACTGAACCTAACATCAATGTTTAAACAGAATTACCAGTTATTTCAACTACATAAATTATAAAGAGGTGTGTGATCTAGCCTTTCTAATTTCCAGATAAGAAATGAAAATTCTTAAATGGTTAACGTTAAACCATTTAAGGTGCTTATTTGTACTGATATATAATCCAAAAGAAAGTCTGAATAAAAATTACAATTAAACCATCTGACTAGGCTGGATGTATGTAGGTGTTATTATGTTATTTTCACTAATTAGATGGTAGGATGTCAATCTTATTATTTACTGTAATCTAATTTTGGGGAAAAATTAAAATTTACTGGGAAGAAAAAAAGAAATATTTATTCTTTCTCTGAATTTTTATTGCTTGAAATGGTTAGTTATCAGATTTGACCATGCTGTAAATACAATGCAAATTTATCTTTTATTAGTGAAAAGACCGCTCCTCCCACTGAAAGGGGGAAAACTATTAGAAAGAAATTGAAAAATGTCTCCACTATAGTGTATCAAAGAATAAAGGCAAACAATTGTTCAGCTGCTGAAAATCTTGTAACCCCATTCTTCAATAAAATCTGTCACTGCCAAATAGTAAGTGGATTCCCTTAAGCCTTATGGCTTGAATTCTGTATGCCTTTCTAGGAGATCCAGTCCTGAAGATGAGCCCAGAGCTAGTGGACTAGGACCAAATAGAGCTTCAAAAGGAGAGATCACTAGAAGGCAGCTTAAGAGAATTAGAAGTTAAACCAGGATGCCAACATCCTGTTAAATGCTTTGTTGCCTTAAATTTCTATGTCCCCCCCTGCCCCAACTATGAACCCTAGTTTCTAATGTTTTTTGGTCAACTCTCATATCAATATACGGGGATTTACCAGTCTTCTTACAGGTGAATTTGAGATATATTAAACTGTCACTTTACTCACCCTTAGTTTCAGCATCCTTGAACAATTAGATGATGTGGTGGATCACCAGCTGATGGGGAAGGATAGTAGAGAGACGTTCCAGTTTAAAATCCAATTGGGAGAGAAAACATCTGAAGTCAAACCTTTAGGTCAGGGGTCGGCAACCTTAAACACTCAAAGAGCCATCTGGACCTGTTTCCCACAGAAAAGAAAACACTGGGAGCCACAAAACCCTTTTGACATCTAAAATGAAGATAACACTGCATTATATCGTTTTTTACCTTTATGCTATGTATAAAAATACTATAATGTGTTGGATTTATGAAATCAATGAACTGCTACAGAGAAAACAAAATTTTATTTCTGTATGCAACAAAAACATTTTGAACACTGAAAAAAAAAGATGGGTAAAAAAACTCAATAAATCACGTGCCAGCGGGTGTCACACATTGGCAGTTGTGATGCATATTTTGAGGGACAGGGAGCCACAGCAGAGGGATGAAAGAACCACATGTGGCTCCAGAGCTGCAGGTTGAAGACCCCTGCTCTAGGTCTATAACTGCTGTTTCCCAAGGTGATGAACAAAATATCTACTTGGTCATATGTGTGAGTGGTTCTGGTTGCTTGTGCCTGACAGATTGGTTCAGGATTAGAAATATTATTTAATATTTCTTTAAATGTGAAGCCTGTAACTGAAGTAAGCCCTAAGTAATAAAAAAAATAACTGTTGTGAGGAGTTGTGTTTTACTGCTGTGAATAGTACATTAGCAAGATTTCGTGAAGAGGGTAGAGACCATAGCCCAGTGATGACTAAACTTATTGCCACAGTGTGCCAAAAGCGGGGGAGCGCAGGGGGGGTCACGCGTGCATGCCCGCACCCATAATTCTATGTGCCCCCCACATATATCCGCATGACCCCGCCCATGCTCCCCCTGCTTTTGGCACACAATGACACAGTAGGCCTGGTAGGCCCATTTTTTGCCCTCCCCAGGCTCCAGAAGCTTCCTAGGAGCCTGGGGAGGGCAAAAACAGCCTTTCCCACACATCCTGGAGGCCATCCAGAGGCCAGAAATGGCCCGTTTGCTGACTTTCTGTAGGACCAGAAGGTCTGAAGATCAGCTGGCCAGGGCACACATGTGCGCAGGAGCTGAGCTCATGTGCCCACCGATATGGCTCCATGTGCCACCTGTGGCACGCGTGCCATAGATTTTCCATCACGGTCATAGCCCATAGTGAAGGTACAGTTGTGCAGGCCTCTAGTGCTGAATTAAATTCACTAAGTACTCTGTTGAGAGGGATATATAATTAGATGAATGTCAGTGAGCAATATTAAACAGGGTTTTTCTTCCTCCCTCTTTCTGTGCTCAATTTCTCCTTTCTAAACTACACCAACTTGAACATACAGCCTCTTTAAACCAGGAGCACAAAAAGCACATTCCTACTAGCAACAGTTGGGATACAGGTGCCTCTCCAGGCTTATCCCAATGAGAAACCAATGTGATTCACTGTAGATATATCTGGGAAGTTTGTGCTGAATTTGAGTGCACAAATTGTTATTAGCTGGAATCACTACCTATGGAATGGTTGTGTCCACATCTTATTGATCTCTGATGTTGGTGTGCTCATTGGAGACACAGATCTTAATACAGCTTGAGAGCTGTCCGTTCATCCACCACAGGGCTGTCAAATTCAAGGCCTGGGGACCAGATTCGGTCCATGGAGTGCTTAGATCTGACCCGCAGAGCTGCCCTGGAAACAGTGAAGGAAACAGCAAACGACCGGCCCATAGTGCCTCTGTCAGCAAAAATGGAGCTAGGGTAGGCTGCATGCAGCCCTCCCGAGTTCTGTTTTTGCTGGCAGTGGATTGCAGGAGGCTGTCACAGCCAAAAACTGAGCTCATGAGGGCCGTGGGCAGCCTCCTGAGCTCTGTTTTTGCTGGCAGAGGGTTGTAGGAGGTTGTCATAGCCAAAAAGGGAGCTGGGGAGCCCATTTTTGCTGGCAGAGTGCTTGGGCCACCACAGACACCCCCGACATGAGTGACGTCAAGCTGGCCATGGCCACCCTGGCCACGACCTCCCGGCCTGCCTAGGTAAAACACAACACTGATGTGGCCATCAATGATATTGAGTTTGACACCCCTGATCCACCATATTCAGTTTTCTGGCTGAAACACTAATTTCCCTCACTTTAGAGACGATAATTAGAAAATGCATTATTCTGGCATTACGGCTCCAAGAAAACATCACTCACCTTTCTGTCAGAAAAAGCATTCCCAGTAGCTTCCTGATATATGCCAATGGGAATGTATGAGAATTGGTAAATTACTGAACATTTCAAAATAACATAATTAAGAACAGCAACAAATGAAAATTATTTTCATGAAGAATCAAGGGAGTTTATTTTTAGCAGCATTAAAGAGCATTTCTGCACACAGGTAAAGGAAAAAAAATGAATATGCGTTGATAACACACTGATGCTTGGAGAGAAGAAAACAGAAATAAATTGCTTCAATTGGAGAAGATAATTACAATATGCAGATGGTCAAAATGGTATCATAAGGTGATAGTTTCAATAAGAGACATATACATACTTTCTTCAAATAAAGCTATAACCACTTTTTCACAGCCAACCATTTCACACTGGTATATAATTGTAAGGAATACTAATTTCTAATTAGACTGGCCAATATATCAATGTAAGAAAAATTCATTTCAACAATTTAGCAGAGACTAATAGGGGCTTTCTGTGAGGATGGTTATTTGAAAAACATACCATTTAAAATTCTTATTGGACAAAAAAGGACACATCCTCAGATAGGCTAGGCTAAAATATCTTTTGATAAATTAGATTTTTTATTTTAATATTGAGTTAATAATCATGTCTTGCTAGTCACATTGTGATTCTGTTTTCTAAAACAGTGATTCATTATCCCACATGCCCCCCTCAAAAAATGTAATAAAAAGTCTTCAAAAATTAGAGGAAGATTAAAAGCACAATCCAGACAAAGGGACTCAGATACAGAACCAATGGGCAGCAGCAACGAACAGATGGAACCCAAAGGTGCCTTTTCAAGAGACAACTGGACTTTCTGGTTTTTCTTCACTTCTCATCCAAGAAGCTTCTTCCGTTCATCTTCTTGGATGAGAAGTGAAATGTCTTCATTTGTTTTTCCTGGTGGCATCATTCCACACAGTCCAAAGCATCAATTTCCTGTTTAAATTCTCAGATTTCCAATTCAAATTAATCACAAATGTTTTTATCTACATGAATTCAGTTATTCTATCTATCTATCTATCTATCTATCTATCTATCTATCTATCTATCTATCTATCTATCTATCTATCTATCTATCTATCTATCTATCTATCAATCATCTCTTTCCTTCTATCTGTCTGTCTGTCTGTCTGTCTGTCTGTCTCTCTCTCTCTCTCTCTCTCTCTCTCTCTCTTTCCTTCTATCTATCATTATCTATCATCTATCTATCTATCTATCTATCTATCTATCTATCTATCTATCTATCTATCTAATCATCTATCTTTGATCAATCTATTGCTTTAAAAGTGGTAAGAAGCTCAGTTTACTGTTCTTTTTGTGTTGTCTAAACTAAATTCAATTGAAGCTGTCAGTTGTTCCCCTGCTAGCTCAGCAAATGGTCTCCATCATGCAAAGGAAAAATGTTTGTTTTCTATTTCATCTTGATTTCAGATACCACTAGTCAGAAGCCTATAAGAAAACTGTTCTATTTATCAATTAAGCAATAAAGCCATCAAAAAATAAAGAAATAACTACTTCGGTCAAGAGTTATCCTATCACAATTCATGATTCATAACAAAAAAACGGAAGTAATCCATACTTTAAGCTTTGATCATACTAATATGATACTAAATTGTAATTCATGCACACCACAGTAAATCCCTATTCCACGATTTCACATTACAGTCCTTCTATGTCAGCATTACTATGTAGATCAGATAAGAAACACAGTCCGATTAGCTAATTCTACATTATTGTAAAGCTACTTTAACAGAATTTTGCAACTCTGAAAATATAATTTTCCTTCTATCTACTTTACAGCCAAGTCTCTTCTGATCCTCTTGCCCTGCCAACTATCCAATTTGAGTTTTGCATTCTCTTATCTGATTGCTTCCTATGCAGTATCTCTTGTCGCTTTCTCCCAAAGTCTTTCCCACATATTACTACATCTTAAAATGAAATGAGCTTGAAAAGCGAGATTTCTAAATTTCATTTTAAAGGCACAAAGTATCAAAACTAAATAAGGAAAGGATGGCATTGTTTCAGCTTTTGAAGGGAAATGCATTTCCTTCAGTTTATTCTGTAGTTTTGTTGGTGGTAGTTACAGGGGTAACTAGCCCTTTAAGAAACACAATGTCACCTTGCCTTTAACTTTGGAAGGAAATTAGCTTTCCACGTAGACTAACATGCAGTGCAGCATGTCTCTTTTTGAGTGTATGTATATGTGTGTGATTGAATGAGATTGTAAATGAAAGAAATCTGTGGACTGATGCTCCCTGCAGCTGCTGCTCTTTTCTAATTACTGTTTTGCTTCTGATTTTCATGTCAGGTCTCTTGACACAAGCAAAAGGCAAGTTATAGACAACATTTAATTAGAAATGGGCTCAAAGTGCAACTCATGTTGCTTATCTCTTGCATGCATGAAAAGAGAAGTCAAATTCTATCACCAGTCTGAACCCTGCAGCTGAACCTTTTATTTATCATCAGGAGAATATCTACTTATCTGATATCTCATCACAGAGAGAAGTTGTTGCAAAAGGATACTGCCGAGACAGGACAAAACCTAATGGTTTACTTACTGCTTTGCTACTAAGCACTGCCTCTTGAGCATTCCAGGCAGTAACAGAAAACCATTAATTCAAAACATGAATGATGATAGTTAAAGAGGAGTAGATTGATAAAATGAGGATAAAGAGAAGGAGGAGAAGAAGAAGTTTTATACAGTGGTAATAATGGCAAGACTAAGGTTATTAAGGCATCTGCACATACAAAATATTACTTCTAGTTCACGGGTGTCAAACTCGTGGTGTCCGGTTGCCGTCACATGACATTTAGCAACGTTTTTCCCATTCGCAGAGCTGGGGTGGATATGGCCTGTGCATGATGCATTTGGTCCATGGGCTGCCAGTTTAACATCCCGGTTCTAGATGATTTTATGAACCCTGAAAAAACTTTTTAAAAGTGGCTTAGAATTTTATATATTCAAGATTTTATTTGGAAGCAGGAAAAAGGATATTCATGGCAGGAGGAAAACTTGAACTGGAAACTTCCTAGTTAACAATAATCCCAAAACAACTGGAACACCACCTGAACACTATTGGTATTGAAAAATTCACCCTAAGTCAATTGCAAAAAAGCAGTTTTACTCAGAATGGCTTATATCCTGTGATTTAAGCTCTAACACCAATACCTCTAACACAGAGGTGGGCTACTGGTGGTTCAGACTGGTTTGGGTGAACCAGTAGTCGCGACCTGTGGGTGGGCCCTGTGGGCGGACCCCCCCCCGCTCATCCGCACATCTGCCCATCCGCCAACCCGCCCATCTGTCCACCCAGGCGCAATCTCATCCTATATCACTCTGTTTTTGACAATGCATGCATGCGCGGACAGCGCGCACGAGCAAATTGCTGTGTTTTGTGATGCCGCAAGCATGCACAGATGGTGTGCACATGAGTGAAGCGAGCGTGCACATGTGCGCGCTCACATTTCTGGTGCTGGGCGAACCAGTTGTTACAGTATGTGAGGCCCACCTCTACTCTAACACCATCAAACATCAATATCTGCCTATCCCAGGTCCTTGGGAAGGACTTGATAGGTGGATAAAAATGCCAATTCTAGTCTAAACATCTGGCTAACTATGCAATGAACCATATTAATAATGTTTACCAATAATGAGAGAAACACATTCGCTTTGCCAGTGGGCAATCAAGAATCTTCACTTTTATAACAAATACATCAAAAAAATCTATATTTCTTTGTACCTAAATATCATACTAGTTTCAGTATTTGGAAACTATTCTCTTTAAATCTCTTTTCTTAAAACTTTTCATCTTCTCCGTGCAGCCTCCAAATACATAGGCTCATCTCTTTGTATTACATTGCATTATGGAACTGCAGGAATGAACACCCAGTTATCTATATTGGATACTTGTTACTCTTCAAGTTTTCTCTCACCTTGAAGGAATCTAATTGACAGGTATGTGTAACACTGGGATACCACTTAGTGTATATAGGCTTAAAGTACAGAGACCTCTGAAACTATTCTCAAATGGAACCTCAATAAAATTTGAAGAACCTTGACAAACACCTGTGTTGACTATTGGAATAGATTGCCCTGTTGTCACTCTCCAGAAATTTCCAGCAATAAACTTAAACCTCTGTGTCAGTGAATATACCTTTGATATAATTTAATCTAATAAATTTTGACCAAATTAATGTGTTTATTGTTGCTGAGTCTCTATAAAACAAAAATTGCTCTTTGGCAAGATCCCTTTGGGAAAGAAAACTATTTTTTCATATAATCCTATGCTGGAGGTGGCTGGCATGTTATCCTTTTCACTGTTAGAAAAAGTTCCTTTATTTTTCTGTGTTATACATGTTTACACACTAACAGTTTAGAACTGCCAGAGGATAAGGAAATGTTTTAAACCCAAAATATTGATCTTGAAAATCTTGTTGCTTTGTAGTTATGAGAGAGAGAAGCGGGGGGGGGGGGTTGACTATAAAGAAAGGATAGTAAGAAACCTAGAAGAAGCAATCATACTTATGTATCCATCTTAATGTCCATTCATAGGACATTTGTTCAGTTTGCCTATCAATCCAACAGGACAAATAATCACATTGGTTAAAACTTAAATAATTGTTCCATTTATTGCTATTTTGCAAAAATAATTGGTGAATCTGATACTCTCTTTTTATTGAAAGCTTAAAATAGGTTATGATCTTGATCGCTACCAAAAAGCTGTAAAAGAACTTTCGAACAAAACTGCAGAATTGGTTTATGTAGAACTGATTTATTTTACTTATTTTATACGTGTACTTCATCTTTTATATTAAATATTTCCATTCTCTATTATATTCTTAAAATACTTTGAAAGATTTATTCAAATGCCATCAAACCATCAGTAACTCTTAAAATGGAAAAATAGATTTTTCTTCTAGCCCAGCACTTGGGCCTGTTCTTAAAAATAAGTGGATTTATTATTTATATTCTTCTTCCAAAATCTAAGTAATTAGCATAACATCTACAACTTTATTCCTGGATCTAATAGTAGTATTAATGTCCAGTTAATATATTCAGTTAAGATATTCAGTTCTGAATAATAATATAATAAAAATATTATTGACAGAATGATGAGAGTTATATATTCTGAAGTTGAAAAAAAATCTTTTGCTAGACTTTAATGAAGATCCACAATAGCACTCTTTTTCTGGAGAAAAGTTAATAATATGGGATATATGTACGTACGTATGTATGTATGTATGTATGTATCCCATCTAAGTCATATTAACTTTTTGATATGCAGTTTATGGTGCATCAAACAATTTTCACACTTGCCATGTTTCAAGACTCTCAGTGAATCACAGTTTATAATAAGACACACTGTGGATTTTCAAACTGGTATTCAAGTAGTACTAATGCAGAGATGGAGCGTTTTATCATTAAGAACCAAATTTTCATTTTTAAAATACTTTTTTGGCCGCTTATTTTATTTATTTATTATTTATTTATTTATTTATTTATTAAATTTTTATACCGCCCTTCTCCCGAAGGACTCAGGGCGGTGTACAGCCAGAGTAAAAACAAAGATGTATACAATTTAAAACAACATTTAAAAAGAGCAAATTTTAAAGGCTGATTATTAAAATTTAAATTAAAAGTTAAAAATATTAAAAACCCAATTAAAATACATCACTAATTATGCCAGTCCCGCTTTAATAAATAAATATGTTTTGAGCTCACGACGGAAGGTCCGAAGATCAGGCACTTGACGCAGGCCGGGGGGAAGTTCGTTCCAGAGCGTCACTGCCCCCACAGAGAAGGCCCTACTCCTGGGGGCCGCCAGCCGACACTGTTTGGCGGACGGCACCCTGAGGAGACCCTCTCTGTGCGAGCGTACGGGTCGGTGGGAGGCAAAGGGTAACAGCAGGCGGTCTCGTAAGTACCCGGGTCCTAAGCCATGGAGCGCTTTAAAGGTAGTTACCAAAATCTTGAAGCGCACCCGAAAGACCACAGGAAGCCAGTGCAAGCTATGGAGCAGCGATGTCACGTGGGAGCCACGAGCGGCTCCCGTTACTACTCGCGCAGCCGCATTCTGGACTAACTGCAGCCTCCGGGTGCACCTCAAGGGCAGCCCCATGTAGAGAGCATTGCAATAATCCAGCCTAGACGTAACCAGAGCGTGAGTGACTGTGCATAAGGCATCCCGGTCAAGGAAGGGACGCAACTGGCGAACCAGGCGAACCTGGTAAAAGGCCCTCCTGGCGATGGCCGCCAGGTGTTCATCAAAAGACAGCCGTCCATCCAGGAGGACGCCCAAGTTGCGAACCACCTCCTTTGGGGCCACTAACTCGCCCCCAACAGTCAGCTGCGGATGCAGCTGACTGTACCAGGATGCCGGCACCACAGCCACTCCATCTTGGAGGGATTGAGCTTGAGTCTGTTTCTCCCCATCCAGACCCATACAGCTTCCAGGCACCGGGACAGCACTTCAACCGCTTCGTTGGGGTGGTCCGGGGTGGAGAAGTACAGCTGAGTATCATCAGCGTACAGATGATAACTCACCCCGAAACCACTGATGACCTCACCCAGCGGCTTCATATAGATGTTGAACAGGGTAGGCGAGAGAATCGACCCCTGAGGCACCCCACAAGTGAGGCGCCTCGAGGACGACCTCTGCCCCCCTGTCAACACCGTCTGCGACCGGTCAGAGAGATAGGAGGAGAACCACCGATAAACGGTGCCCCCCACTCCCAATCCCTCCAACCGGCGCAGCAGGATACCATGGTCGATGGTATCGAAAGCCGCTGAGAGATCTAATAGGACCAAGGCAGAGGAGCAACCCCTGTCCCTGTCCCTCCAGAGGTCATCCACCAACGCGACCAAAGCCGTCTCCGTGCTATAACCGGGTCGGAAGCCGGACTGGAACGGGTCCAGATAGACAGTTTCCTCCAGGTGCCGGGGGAGCTGCCATGCAACCACACTCTCTACAACCTTCGCCACAAAGCGAAGGTTGGAGACTGGACGATAATTACCCAAAATAGCTGGGTCCAGGGAAGGCTTCTTGAGGAGAGGTCTCACCACCGCCTCCTTCAAGGCGGCGGGGAAAACCCCTTCCATCAAAGAAGCATTTATAATCCCCTGGAGCCAGCCTCGTGTCACTTCCTGAGCAGCCAGCACTAACCAGGAAGGGCACGGGTCCAGTAAACATGTAGTTGCATGTAACCTCCCCAGCAACCTGTCCATGTCCTCGGGAGCCACAGAATCGAACTCATCCCAAATAACCTCAACAAGACGTGTCTCTGTCATCTCAGCTGGATCATCGCAATCTTGGTCCAAACTATCCCGAAGCTGAACGATTTTATCGTATAGATAACCGTTAAACTCCTCAGCTCGTCCCTGTAAGGGGTCATCCCATCCCTCTTGATGGAGGAGGGAACGGGTCACCCGAAACAGGGCGGCCGGGCGGTTATCTGCCGATGCAATGAGGGTGGAAACGTAGGAACGCTTCGCCTCCTTCATTGCCACTAGGTAGGTCCTAGTAAAGGACCTCACTAGTGTCCGATCAGCCTCGGAACGGCTAGACCTCCAAATACTCTCCAGGCGTCTTCTCCGGCGTTTCATCTCTCTCAGCTCCTCGGAAAACCAGGGAGCCAATTGAGATCTACGCCGGGTCAGAGGCCGCAAAGGCGCGACACGGTCCAAAGCCCCAGCCGCGGCCCGTTCCCAGGCCGCAACCAGTTCTTCAGTCGTGCCATGGGTAAGATCCTCAGGAAGCGGCCCAAGCTTAGATTTGCAGAGCATATGTTCAGTGTGACACAGTGACATTGCTGATTTGATCAGTTTTGAAAAGTCGATGACTTTTGTGGGGGAAATGTTGAGATGATTAAATTTGAGACACAAATCTACCCACACAGAGCCTTTTTGCCTTTTGTTTTACAATGATCACCACCTCTACAAAACAGAGAAAATGGTGCCACTGCTAAATGTCAGTGACTTATTTTAAAGGGAGTTCTGATTGACACGCAAATCACAAGCCATTTAGGCAAATAATAAACAAGGAGCAGATTGTTGCTTATTTTATTTATTCATTTATTTTATGTCACTTTTTCCCTGAGAGCCTACAGTAGCTTATATTGTAGTCCTCCCTAATTTAATCTAACATCGGTTCTGTTCCCCAAAGCACCAATTACTTAATTTGCAAGCAGGGAAGGATTTAATAAAACTGTGGGTTTTGTTTTCACTATTTCTCATTTTTATAGGCCACGAGATTAGTTTAACATTTTAGAGTGCAAGAAGAAAAATGTGTATGCATTTTTGTGTTCATTTTGATGTATATGTGCTAGAACTTTTTTTTTTTTTGCAAATTAATCCTTTATCCTTGTGCATGTGAGTATGTGTATATGTTTCTTTTGCTATTGTATACAATTTGGTCCATATTTATTGCATCACCTAAAAACATATGTGAAGTCTAGTGTTCTTATATAACTATTAAGCCAACAGTGTCTTCCATTTCTGCTATTAGAAATGTATGAATGGAGAAACAAGACATCAATAAACAATTATATATCCCATCAGAGATGATTGCCACAGAAAATGGTATAAAAGAATATGTGCTCTGTTACAAAACTGAAATATTAAAAGCTTTCTCTGCTCAGGGGTGGAATGTTATTCATGCGAAAAGATTTATTAACAAAATGTTTGGGTTTTTATCAGCTACATTTGAAATATTTCATTATAAACCTGCTGCTGAAGGGGCCACTGTAGGAAACAACTTATCTAAATTTGCTATCCTATGCTATCCTCATTTGGAGATGAACGCATTTGATACATGTCAGCTAGGCACCGATATGTTTTTGATTTACATATTGCTAGTCGAAAATATATTAATCCTATAGCCCTATTGCAGAGGGAGAAATGACGGTATGAAATGCAGTCCACTCTCTTTAGCATACAGTGCTAATGAGATCAGTACAATTCTTAAGATACAGAAGGATCTTGACAGACTTGAACATTGGGCATTATCTAACAAAATGAAATCCAACGGTGAAAAAAGTAAGATTCTACATTTAGGCAAGAAAAACAAAATGCACAGGTACAGTATATGTAGTACCTCACTCAATAGTAGTAACTGTGAGAGGGATCTTGGAGTCCTAGTGGACAACCATTGAAATATGAGCCAGCAGTGTGCAGCAGCTGCTAAAAAAGCCAACACAGTTCTGGGCTGCATAAACAGAGGGATAGACTCAAAATCACGTGAAGTGTTAGTGCCACTTTATAATGCCTTGGTAAGGCCACACTTGGTATACTGCATCCAGTTTTGGTCGCCATGATGTAAAAAAGATGTTGAGATTCTAGAAAGACTGCTGTTGTGTCTTGTCCGCTCTCACTGCAACCCGGCCGTCAGCGGAGGAGTGGGACACGGCAACTGCAGAGAAGAGCAGCAAAGATGATTAGGGGACTTGAGGCTAAAACATATAAAGAATAGTTGCTGGAACTGGATATGTCTAGTCTTATGAAAAGAAGGACTAGGGGTGACATGATAGCAGTGTTCTGATATCTCAGGGGTTACCACAAAGAAGAGAGAGTCAAGCTATTCTCCAAAGCACTTGAGAGCAGGACAAGAAGCAATGAGTGGAAACTAATCAAGGAGAGAAGCAACTTAGAACAAGGAGCAATTTCCTGACAGAACAATTAATCAGTGGAACAACTTGCCTCCAGAAGTTGTAAATGCTCCAACACTGGAAGTTTTTAAGAAGAGATTAGGTAAACATTTGTCTGAAGTGGTGTAGGGTTTCCTGCCTAAGCAGGGGGTTGGATTAGAAGACCTCCAAGGTCCCTTCCAACTCTGTTATTCTATTCTAATTCAATTGGAGACCTTACACAATAGTATGAATTTTTAATCACTGGTATTCTTCTGTTTTATTTTCACTTATTATTGATACTTATGAGAAGAAGGGAAGGAAGGAAGGGAGGGAGGGAGGGAGAGAGAACTCACTTTCAGTTTCTTTTATGGAATTAGTTACGAGAAAATGAGTTTTTGAAGTGCCATCAATGTTACATTCAATGCAGCTTATAAACACAGTAATTGACTTGGTGCCATCTGTTTTTGATGTTTTAATATTTTGATTTGCTTAGCTTTATAGTTTTAATATAAATTTATATATTGTTTCATTTTTGATTGGGAGTTGCCCAGAGTTGGCTAGAAGCTGGGCAACCATATTTTAAATAATCAAATAAATAAAATATGCAAATTCAGTAACTGAAACTAACCTAAATTGCCATGTCCAGAATACAATATTCTATCTAGATTATTATATTGAGATAAATATGGGTAATGAGAGCTTTTGAAAATAGCTTCCTCTGATACTGGAATTTTGGAAAGAAAAAACCCCTAGACTACTTTATTTCTGCTATTTAATTCTGTAAGTCTGAAAAATAGGGCTTTTCCACTATTGTTGAAGGCACATGATCTCATAGCTCTTGCAATATAGCTTGTTCCTTTAAGAAAGTCATTAAAATTTCCAGCAAACTGTTTTGAGAAGAAATAGAAATGCATAATAAGGTAATGTGATAATTGCATTTTTTTTTCCACAGAAAGGAAAAGACATAGATGGAATATAGACAGGAAATATATGGAACTGGCAAATAGTTTTCAATAGTCAGATTTCATAATTTCAAAAGATTGGCTTATAAAGTGCTTATTTATTTATTTATTTACATATACATTTATGCCTGCCTTTGTTTTATACAACTCAAGGCTTGCTACATAATGCTTCCTCTTCCTAATTTTTCCACAATAATAACCCTCAGAGATGGGTTGGGCTCAAAGAAGGTGATTTGCTGGAAGCCACCCAGCCAGCTTTCATTGCCTAAGGAAAGACTAGAAGCCACAGACTCCCAGATTTTTAGGCCAGCATATTAATGACTATATCAAACTACGGGCTGTTTCTTTTTAAATTTAGGGAAGTATGGAATTTTTGCCAGCAATTAGTCTTTAAAAGCAAAAATTCTGCAATGTCTCTGTTTGGATTCAGGAGGTATGTTATGGAAGAAAGCATTCAATCCAATATTTTTATAGGCATACCTTGTACAATCCAAGTGTACCTCATGCAGTTCAGTATTTGCAAGCAGAAGTAACATCAGCTGAATACAAAGCCATTACTTTGTGGTTAAGAATATTTCCCTTCAAGAAAAAAAAAAAGATTTGACTTGCCTTTCAGTTTTGGAGTCATTTGACAATGCATTGTCAAAATGCAACTGTCTCAAACTACTGAACCAATTTATAGACCCACATTTGAGTTAATAAGGCTAAAAGTTTAGTAAAACAAAAATATGAAAATAATTTTGCAGCAGCTGAAGGACCATGTTCATCATTACAATTAGCAGTTTATTTGGACAATCCATGAATATCTAGACAGAAAACCTTCTTCTCTAACTGACTGTGAAGATATTTTA
The DNA here is from genome assembly GCF_028640845.1 of Ahaetulla prasina. NCBI lineage: Eukaryota > Metazoa > Chordata > Lepidosauria > Squamata > Colubridae > Ahaetulla > Ahaetulla prasina. Next base: position 96,128,025 of record NC_080541.1, on the reverse strand, counting down.
TTTCAGGTTTGGAGACGGCGGCATGGGACAGAGAATCATGAATTTGTCCTTGTGCATCTCCTGGAATAGAGCAATTTTTTACCGTAGCGTGAGGTTTGTAGAGCTATAAGGAAAGAGTTTTTATTGCTTTCCTTATTGAAACATCCCAGTAGAGATTTCAAATTCTATGAATCATTTTTATTAAAGGACTATTTTGGTTTGTTTGGCTTTTTTCAAAGCGCCCTCAAAGTGTCCATGGACAGCTATGTTGACTAAGAAATAAGTGGTTTAGAATTTATGAACTTTGGGGAAATAAGTGTTGTCTTTTAACTTTTAACTTGTGATACTTTATCTGTGTTATTTTTGTGGCAATGGCATTGCTGATCAATTATGCAATAATGAATGTCACTCATCTGATTTACTGATTCTGAAAATGGCCTGCAGCTAAGGAAAAATTTCCATCTCCAACTTTTATTTATTATTTTAATGTTTATCTCTACTTTTCTACTCAAAATTACCCAAGGCACCTAAGACTCAACATTAAAATACAAACAATTAAAATACAAAGAAACTAAAACCATTATTGTTCTGACTCAACAGACATGGCCAAAGGCTTTGGCTCTGCTTGTGAAGATGGAAGGAAGGAGGAGGACTTTAGCTTCAAAGGGAATGCAAGGAGATAGAAGAGAATGTCCTCTCCGGTATGCTTGGAATAGGTGGCAGGGTGGTCAAACTTGCTAAAAAAAAAAGAGAGAGAGAGAAAGAGACACGCAGATTGATTATCTGAGATCTGGGCAGGTTGACAGAATTTACTATCCTTATAAAATATTAGGCTTTGGAGGAGAATATTTGTTGCTCAAATACCAATAAGAGTTCCTTGGACGTTCTTTGTTGTTTTCTTGCAGATATTTTGTTACTCAAACTAAGTAACATCATCAATGCTAGTAGCAAATTGGTTATGCTTCCTGGTTATCCTCACCAGCAAAGAAAGTGATAGAAAACTAAAAACTAAAACTAAAAATACAAGTCTACCAAGAAATTACCAAGTCTACCAAGAAACTACCCACACCAAGTGCTTCACTACTGAAGCAATAACCAAATTTCCCACAAGAGAATGTAAGAACATTATTCTTGTGTAAGAAGCACAAATACACTACAGCTATCCTGAACATAAAAAAAGAAACAGTTCATCTATACAACATCTTCCAATAAAATCCATACAATTTTATCAAAAAAATGCCTGACCATTCAACCCAATATAGCACAACCACAACACAAGCTGTAAAAAGGATAACACTGCCATATATCACAAATTTCTCAGAAACCACCCACAGACTATTACAACCAGATGGCATCAGCATAGCACACACAAACCAGCTAAAGCTTTCCAGAACATTCTAAACAAAAGATTACGCCCCAGAAGAAAAGATGGGAATCATTTACAAAATACAGTATACAGCAACAGCCACTAGATAGGACAAACAGAGGACTAGCAGTCAGAAAACATGATGAATGTCATGTGGTGATGATGATGATGATGATGATGATGATGATGTCAATCAGACAACAAGTGTTCAAAATTAGCAATGCTCTATCAAATCCTGTTCCTGCTGCGGCGTTCCCCAAGGCAGCATTCTTGGACCAACATACTTCATATTATACATTAATGATCTCTGTGACCATATTATAAGTAATTGTGTTCTCTTTGCTGATGATGTCCAAATATTTAACACCACCAATAATACAGCTGCCCTTGAAAAAGACTTTGACTTTGTGTCAGAATGGTCAAAAACTTGGCAACTCCAAATCTCAACCAGCAAATGCTCTGTCCTACACATTGGAAAAAAGAATCTAAACACTAAATACAAGCTCGATGATCATTACCTTACAGATGACCCCCACCCCGTTAAAGACCTTGGAATTTTCATATCAAATGATCTAAGTGTCAAAGCCCACTGCAACTACATCGCAAAAAAGGCTTTAAGAGTTGTAAACCTAATCTTGCATAGCTTTTTCTCCAGAAACACTACTCTACTAACCAGAGCATATAAAACATTTGCTAGACCAATTCTTGAATACAGCTCGACTGTCTGGAACCCATACCACATTTCAGACATCAATACAATTGAACATGTCCAGAAATACTTTACAAGAAGAGTTCTCCACTCCTCTGAATACAACAAAATACCTTATGCCACTAGACTTGAAATCCTGGGTTTAGAAAACTTAGAACTCCACCGCCTTCGACATGACCTGAGTTTAACTCATAGAATCATCCATTACAATGTCCTTCCTGTTGAAGACTACTTCAGCTTCAATTGCAACAATACAAGAGCGCACAATAGATTTAAACTTAATGTTAACCACTCCAATCTTGATTGCAGAAAATATGACTTCAATAACAAAGTTGTTAATGCTTGGAACACACTACCTGACTCTCTGGTCTCTTCCCAAAATCCCAAAAGCTTTAACCAAAAACTGTCTACTATTGACCTCACCTCATTCCTAAGAGGTCTGTAAGGGCATGCATAAGAGCACATACGTGCCTACCATTCCTGTCCTATTACTTCCTTTCATTATATCCAATTAATATAGTTATTACATACTTATGCTTATATATATGCTCATATATTGTATAATTATTTCATGCATATTCTTATATATACTGTTGTGACAAAAAAAATGAAAACGTCTTAACTTCACAACATGTGGACTGATTTAACAGTAGTGTCAACTGGGAAACTGTGGCCATTCTAGACCTAGCCAAATCCAAAACATTAGAGAATTAGTGGAGAAATCGGCCATCAATAGACACATAGACATAAACAAAATCTACATACCATTCAAAAGAGACAAGCAACAAGCCATAAAGGAACAAAAAGACCAAAACACCTCCCACTAGCAATCAACACCCTGATCAGCAAAGATTAACACCAAGACAAATATCAGACCAACAATCAAGAAATAAACAATACCCCAATCAAAGAACTATCAGACAAGCTAACAGTAAACATCCCAACCAAGGAACCACCAAAACCATTTCTACCCAGATTGTCAGGGCAAACCATTAAAATTTAAAATGAGAGCAAATGCCACATCCTACTAGCACTGATGGTACCTAGTTTGAGTAATGAAACATCTGCAAGAAAACAACTAAGCTCAGAAACTATCAAAGGTCTCTCAATACCAGCCTTTCCTAGCTTAGTGCACCTCACAATTTTGAGACATGATGACTGGAATGTGGCAAACTTTAATATTTAAGAAAAAAAAATGTACAAACCTATGAAAAATGGTCTAAAATGAATGCCCTTCTTTATTCCTATTTTGCATCTAATGTATGGATGTTGCATCTGTCCCTTGTTTCTTCATTGATTGACCAATGGCCTGGACAATATTGGTTTATTTTCCCTAGATTGTATTTTTCAGTTATAACATGTTCTATTTCTAGTTTTCCCATTATAACAATGCTGGAATTATTTCAGGCTGCTGATCTTTTATTCTGAAATAGTCCCACTGAGACATAATTGATAGAGATGCCAGGCAAAGGTTAAGCAGACATGTTTCATTTTATTCTATGTTAAACTTTAGAAAAGTTCTATTATCCTTCCACAAATGTGATTTTTGCCATCTGATGAAATATTGATTCATTATCACTCTACCTTTAGATGCAGAGGCAGCAGAAAACCTAGGAAACTTTTAGGCATCGATTTCCTTACTTTTCTGTGCGTGAAATTTGCAAGTGATGGGACTGCTTGTCTGACCTACTACTTAAAATTGTTTATTGACTACCTGAGACACCTTGTGGAAATTGATATACACATATATCATACCCCATAATCTTATACTGAATGGTATCATAATCGACAACATATCTACTGATTCCTTTTGCAGAATATGATTTAAACGTGTTTGTCATAAGCCGCCCCATGCATGGTATCTATTCAAAGCAACAGAATTCATGTGGTTATGTAGTTCATTTACCCATAATATTTTAGTCCTTGTTTCAGCTCATTTTATTTGCTGTGTGGGAGATGCATTTAGAGTAGAGGTGGGTTTCAGCAAGTTCTGACCAATTCTAGAGAACTGGTAGCGGAAATTTTGAGTAGTTCAGAGAACCGGCAGTAAAAATTCTGACTGGCCCCGCCCCCATCTATTCTCTGCCTCCCAAGTCCCAGCTGATTGGGAGGAAATGGGTATTTTGCAGTCACCTTCCCCTGGAGTGGGGAGGGAATGGAGATTTTACAGTATCCTTCCCCTGCCACGCCCACCAATCCATGCCACACCTACCCAGCCATACCCACAGAACTGATAGTAAAAAAAATGAAAACCCACCACTAATTTAGAGGTTGTTTTTGTTATTAATATGAGTGGCTACATTTACCATTCTGCAATTTAGCCCTTAACCATGGGTCTAGGGTAGTTTGTGAATACTGTGTGGCCATATAATCTAATCTGCCATTTTACAAAGTGTGATGAGCAAAACAGAGTGTAATTATAATCTAGAATAATTCTGCAGATTATACAGATTAAACTGTATGATCATTATGTATACTTTATTGTAATGCATTTATTGGTGCTACCCTCTAGCAATATTTATTTAATAATTACATTTTTATATTGCCAAGTATTCTGCATTCTAGAATAAATGTGGCAGTTGTGTATCAGCTTTGCTGTGAGAGACCAAAAGGAGAAAAAAATTTGAACCTACTTTATTTTTTATTTTTATTTTTTTACCAGACAGCTTGATAGGATGTGGGAATAAATGATCTTTGGATGTAATCAGCTTCACCTCAATGGCAAATGACCAGTGGAGGTGGAATATGGTGGAATGAACAGGGATTTCTTATATGGTTTCTGATTTGATCTGGTTTTACATTCAGTTGTGAGCAGAGTGGCCATTGAAAGGATTTCTGACTGCTATTTGCTATCCGTCCTAAGAGAAGATATCTTTCTCATGCCTTAGTTCTTGCTCGAAATGGAGTTTAATATATTTGGGCAATGAAATTGCAAACACTAGCCCAGGATTCTATATTACCCTTTTCTCTTGGTGACTAAATCAGTTAAAGTATGTTATTGCAATATTGTAGGCAATAAATAGAAAGAGAGATTATATTACAGGTACTGTATATGCCATCCTAGGGTTCAGTCAGTTGATGATCTTTGAAAACTAGAGATATACATTTTGGTTTCTCATATTTCTAATACTCAGTTTGGTTTATTACATTTCATATTAGTTTAGCATTTTTTTCATCAGTCTTCCTATGTGTTTATTTTGATGCATTCTTTCTGATTTTGTCTAATATACATCTTTTTGTAATGAAGTTTTCCCACTATAATTTGTATTTTGGCAAAAGTTTTTTTGAGGTGAGAGGGAAGAGTACATTTCCCCCAATGTATGTACTGTGTTCCAACATTTATATATATATTTTAAAAAGAAATACTACTATTTTAAACTTCCTGCCTGGTTTGAACATACAAAACTAAGAACATTTGCATTAAAAAACATTACCCAAAGACTTAAAAACTGAGCAATTGAACAAGAATAGCTCATACGAAATGCTGCAGAAGATACTAGAACATTTTTCCTGATCTCAGATAATAGATTCAAGCACTTTCTTTTTATAGATAAATTAAGAATCAATGCCTCCTCTGTTATTTTTTTTTTAAAGCCAGCAATTGGTTGCCTTTAATTAGATCTTTCAAATGTATGAATTTCAATTATTCTAAGTGTGGGAGCATTATCCCATTGTGCTCATAATAATCAGATGTCTATCAAATATTTATAATAGCCACAAAGATATAATAAAGTCTGTCATAAATTCAATTTAGTTTTAGATAAAATAAAATTTATTTTAATGCTATGATTTCTGGTTGAACAGCAGTTCCTGTAGTAACTGTATTTTAGCTCTATTTAGAGGCAAAGCCTGTTAACATTTGTTGCTCAAATAAGATCCATTCAGTAAAAAAAGCAAGCAACAATCTATAATAATGATCCTGAGAAATAAAAAATAACAGAAGAAGAAATTCTCGGATAATACTGTTTTCTTTTTCAATGTAGTAGCAGTGTGTTTGACAGCGTTCATATTTTGTAGCAACAGATTTCACTTTCTAACTGCAATTAACAACTTGTCTTTCTTTCTACACATATTAGAAAATAATACACAATGAAAAGGAGTCATGCTATATAGAAGAAATCCCTAGAAACCAATTAAAGGAAATAGATGACATTTCCCATAGTTATGTGGTCAGTAATGAAGTCATCAAGTGGACACTGGTGATTGAGAAAGTGAACCTGGGTATTTTGAAATAATCCTTTTTTTTTGCATTGAATCTATTACCAGAAATTATTTTCTAATTAAAGGCAACCAATTACCGGTACTGGCTTAAAAAAAATAACAAGCGATTTGCCCTTATTTACTGTAGAAGTAAATGCTTCTACATTATTTATATGCAACATGGTTAGGAAGTTCAGCTGGAGAAAGCAAGCCTGATCTGTTTCATAGCTCTGGTTCTTCTAGAAATCCATTAGAAATTAAGGTGAATCTAATTTGCATGACCATTCTTTTACCCATACAGTCCTGTCTGGATATTATTTCTTAGTTACAGTGGACTGCAACAGAACCAAAACTGTCTTCTTAAATAAGTTCTCTTTGTGCCAGTAACACACACCTTTTGGGGATGCCAATTTTTTCACCAGACATAAATTAGAAGATAAATGATACATAGAACAGGGGTCTCCAACCTTGGTCCCTTTAAGACTTGTGGACTTCAACTCCCAGAGTTCCTCAGCCAGCTTAGCAAACACATCCTTCCTCCTCTTATTTTCCCCATAACAACAATACTGTGAGCTGAGCTGAGCTGAGCGTGAGTGGCCGGCCCAATGTCACAGTTTTTCATCTCCAAGTAGGAATTAGAACTTAAGTCTTCCAATTTCTGGCCTGGAGCCTTAACCATTAGACAAAAAACTAGCTGTATTTGAAATGTAATTAAGGAAAGTAATTCCTTAAGATTTCTCTCCTTTTATCTTGTATGCTATGGATTTACCGAAGCAACACTTTCCTTATAACTTGAGGTTTATAAATTACATGCAGGTTTTTGAATTTTTAAGAATTAATTAATTAATTAAAAATAAACAACAACAACAAAAGCAATACAATCCTTAAAATGAAAAAAATGCAGCTCTTTTGTAAACCTTTAGTTGGTTTTGTTATTTTTATTATTATTTTGTCAATCACTTGTTACGATATTTTATAGTTTGTAAATATAAGGTAAATATTATTGGATGTTTAAAAGATGTTTATATCCTGCCCTTTATACAAGCAAATACCAAATTTCCTTAGGCAGCATTCCAGTAGAAATAAAATTATAACAGTAGAAAACAGTGCTGATTTTTATATAGCGATTAAAAGAACCACAATTAAATCCAGAACAGCAGATGGCAGAGCAGGAACTTCCAATTAAAGTTTCAAGGAAAGCATCTTGTGGTTGATAATAACATTGACCCAGTATGCAGTTGCTATGGAAAAGGCAAGTTCCGTGTTACAGATTATGGGGAAATAAATAATGAAAAAATAAAACTTTGAATACGATACAGCCTTTATCTTGGGCTGCTGAACCCTCGACTTACAAATACCATTTGTCCCTCAGCAATTTTTTTGTGTTACACCTTTTTCTGTGTTTGTCCAGCTGATTGGTGATCCCTCAAAGCGTGTTATTTTGTTGGAAATGTTCACTCACACATACGCTGACCAATCAGCTGAAGAACAAAGAGTGTTTTTCTTAGCCACTGTATGGTTCCCAAAGATGAAAAACCTCCCCCCTTCCCAAAATCTTGATCCAAATTGCTAACTTTGAATGGCTAATGGGATAAAGATCTGGAGGAAAATCAAAGGGCAGATGGCCATCAAGTTTTTCAGCAATGGAGAAGAAGAAGGTGGGTTACTGCAGTGGTGGGTTTCTACTGGTTTGCCCTACTGGTTTGGGTGAACTGGTAGTGGCAGTGGTGGGAGGCTCCACCCACCTGCCCAGACATCATCGTGGATGGTCTGCTCATGCGCAGAAGGTTCTGCGCATGTGCAGAAGTGCAGAAGCGCCATGCGCAAGCGCGCTCCTGATTCTGATCCAGTAGCAAAGGTAAGTGGAACCCACTACTGGGTTACTGGAAGGGACAGGTGAGATTCATTATTCTCTGTCCCATATGTTCTTCTCCAGAAATTGGGAAGGAATGGGGATGAAGCAATATAGGACAGGTAGTCCTCAATTTATGATCACAATTGAGCCCCCCAAATTTATGTTGCCAAGTGTGGAAATTATCAAATGAGATTTGCCTCATTTTATGACCTTACTTGCCACGGCTGTTAAAGTGAATCACTGCAGTTGTTGGGGGGTTTTTTTTGTACAAATTTTTATTGTTTTTTACTTTTCCCTCTTCCACACAATCGTAATTCATGAACAGAGTATTAACATTTTCTTCTCATAAACAATTCAAAATATTCAAATAAATTTTTCTTAATTACAATTTTAGCCAAAATGTTTCTCCCCCCCCCCATAGTTTTTTATTCCTTTCCTAATATTTCTTTGCATATTTTATTAGATCACATCTATTTTCGCCCTTCATTTTCTGGTTTCTCCATTCTTATTCATATTCATTCCCTTTCATTCTTTTTTTTAATGTTTAACTATTTTAATTTTTATACTTAAAATATTTTGGGGGTTGTCTTTCCTCCCTTTCCTTTTCACAGCAATCTCTTCCTCTCCTTACACTCCTCTCCCTCCCTCCTTTCTTCATACCTACTTTCTTCCACTCTTCTCCTCCTCCTTCTCTACTTCCCTTTCCCTTCTCCTCCTCCACCCTACTTCCTCGCTATCTAATGTTCTCTCCTACCCTTACTTCCCTTACCTTTCCATCTCTCCTCTTCCCTTCCTTCTTTCTCTCTCCCTCTCTTTTCCTTCCAACTTTCTCTTTCCTCTTACCTCTCTCTATTGCTGTATCTACTTTCAATATCTCTAATGTCCAGACATCCCCAGTTCTCTCATTTGTTTCACATATTTTTCAAACCTCCTCTCTTATATTTTAAATCTTAACATTGTCTTCATCTTATTTCAATTATATTATACAATCAATTGATACAACTTTCACCTCTTATTTTAACATTTCTATTCAAAATTCAATACTTATTGTTTTCTTCCAACAATGTACATCATTTACTAACATTTCAATTTTATTCCCTTTTACATCTTAATTTCCAATCATCTCAATTTATAAACCATATCATTCCAGATTGCCTCTGCAGATTGCCTCCATTCTTTTATAAATTTAATTTTTTTATCTTAATCAGCAACTTTAATTGTTTCTCATTCCATACATTATGCAACACAAACAAAAAAGAGGCAGCAGTTCTATCTCTATTTTAATTTATTTTCTTTTATATTTTTCTCCTACTTCTAACCATTTTTTTCAGTCTCTCCCAGATCCCCTCTCTTAATATTTTTCTCCCTTTCTTCCTTTCTTTCATTTTCTTCTTTCTCCCTTTCTTATTTCTCTTTTCTACTTTCCTCTAACTTTTACTCCTTTGATGTCCCCCCTCAATGTTTCTCTATTTCCTCCTCTTCTCTTTAATTTTTCACTGCTAATCCCAGTGTAATCATCTGTTTTTTTCCCTATTTTTCCCTCTTTTTAATTTCCCTTCTCAATTTTTTTCTTTTTCACTTTCCCCCCTCTTTTTTTTAAAAGTTCCTTTCTTTCTCTTCATTTTCATTTTTTCACTATCAGTCCCAGTATGATGATCATCTGTATTATCCTCACTGATTTCTTTTCCAGCCATATGTCTCATAGCCTCTCAGATCATCAAAAGCATCTCCCACAATTCCTTCCAGTTTTCAATACAAGGAAAGAAATTTTTTTAAATTTATTTATAACTTAACTCAAATTCAAGTCCCTGTATCTCTTTTCTTCTTTACTTCTGGAAGAGTCCAATTTCAGTATGTTTTAAAGACTGTTTCAATTTAGGTCCTTATCAGTTCCACTCCTCTTTTTTCTGCTACAATCTCGCACCAGCTGTAGAAAAATGTTCCTTTCCCACACTGATCTGAATGATACTTTTTTTCCTCCAGCAGATGTCTCTTTCCAATTCACAATTATTTCTGCAACAAAATGTCTCTTGTCAATCCACATAATTTATTATTTCCTGTTTTAGTTCTTTGTTAGTGAATGATGTTTTCTTCAATTTTCTGATTCTTTTAATGTTCTCTTCAAACACCAATTAAAAATCCGATGGAAATTTTTTTTTTTTTAGGGCTTTACAAAGTTCCGTTTTACTTTTGCTTTTCTTCTATTTTTATTCCCGTATGCCAATTTAGCTGCTGATTTCCAATTGAAGGCTTCTTTTAAAGTTTAATAAATATTCTTCTTACCTATGCGTTGGCAAGTCGCTTTTCAGTAAGAACACTCCATTCAATCACCCCTCCTGCTCCATTCTTTTTTTTTTTTAATTCAAAAAGTTTTACAGAAAATTTCCCCCCCTTTCCCCCCCTCCCCTCCCCCCTCCCTTCACAACCCCCCTCCCCCCCGACTTCCTGGAACGAGCACAAGGTATAGTTAAAAATAAAACAAACATATGCTAAAAAAATTTCGTCCCAACTTAATTATACCCCTACAATCATCAATTCCTAACTTCTCCCGAAAACAATCAAAAATAATACATCATAATCATTCAAAGGCAGTCTGATAACTCTTAGTCTGATATCTACTTTGAATATAGTCAATCCATTTTTTCCATTCCTTTAAGTATCTTTCTTGCGTATTGTCTTTCAAAAAGGCTGATATTTTCGCCATCTCAGCCAAATTGGCAACTTTCAATATCCATTCTTCTATTGTAGGTACTTCTTTTTTCTTCCAGTACTGTCCTATTAATAATCTTGCTGCTGTTATTAGATTTAAAATCAATTTAGCCTCAATTACTGTACAGTCCGTAATAATTCCCAACAGAAAAACTTGTGGCAGGAGCTTTATCTTCTTTTTCAAAACATTTTGTAAAATCCACCAAATTTTTATCCAAAAGGCCTTTATATCCTTACAAGTCCACCAAATATGAAAATATGTAGCGTCATCAAATTACATCTCCAACATTTTGCTTTCATATCTGGATACATACACAATAATTTCTTAGGATCTAAATGCCATCTATAAAACATTTTATAAAAAATTTCCCTCAAATTCTGTGCCTGCGTAAATTTAACATTTCTAACCCAATTTTTTCCCAAGTTTCCAATAATATTGGCTACTGAAAATTTTGTGCCCACTTTGTCATACAGTCCTTTACCAAGTCCCTTTCAGAGTCTATTTCGAGTAACACATTATACAATCTCTTTATATGCTCCTGAGACTGATTTCTCTCGTTCTCCTCTATACCAATTTTCTGATCTTCCTTCCATCTAGCACGTAGTTGCTCATATTGAAACCAAGTATAATTTTTCCCTTCTTTTAGTACGTGCAAAGATTTTAATTGCAAATTACCTCTTTCAGTATACAAAAGATCTTTATATGTAATCATTTCCTGATTCTGCTCTATATTTATATTCTCTATTGTATGTCTAGGACTTGCCCGCATAGGAACCTTATAATTTAGTTTATAAAAGTATTTTTTCCAAACACGCAGAAGAGCAGTTCTTAATACATGATTTTTAAAGGCCTTATCCACCTTTTTGTCATAAATTAAATATGCATGCCATCCATATAGCAAGTCATAACCTTCTATATTCAAAATTCTTTCCTCTGTTAAATTAAACCAATCACTTATTGCAGAGAGAACAGCTGCTTCATAGTATAATTTAAAATTGGGCATTTTTAAATCTCCCCTTTCCCGAGAATCTTGAATTATTTTCATTTTAACCCTAGCTTTTTTACCTTCCCATATAAATTTGTTAATTAGTTATACATATATACGGGCCTCTGTGGCTCAGGCTGCCAATGCAGTCTGTTATTAACAGCAGCTGCCTGCAATTACTGCAGGTTCTAGTCCCACCAGGCCCAAGGTTGACTCAGCCTTCCATCCTTTATAAGGTAGGTAAAATGAGGATCCAGATTGTTGGGGGCAATAAGTTGACTTTGTATATAAATATACAAATAGAATGAAGACTATTGCTAACATAGTGTAAGCTGCCCTGAGTCTCCGGAGAAGGGCGGGATATAAATGCAAAAAAAAATAAAAATTCCCATCTGCCATTCCTCAAGATTCTTATCTTTCTTAATTATTGGTATCATCTGAACCTCCTGCTCCATTCTTGTGATGTGGCCACCCCAACTTGTGACAATTCTAATGGCTGTCTTCCCAGTTGCCGAGTTGGAGGCTAATAATCGGTGCTCCAGGGAATTAGAATCAGTGTAGTTAAGTTGGTAACACTATTGTTAAGTGAATCGGGCTTCGCCATTGACTTTGCTTTTCAGAAGGTCGCAAAACATGATCACATGATCCCGGGACATTGCAACCATGATAAATATGAATCAGTTGCCAAGCATCCAAATTTTGATTGCGTGACCATGGGAATGCTGCAACAGTTGTAAGTGTGAAAAGCGGTCACAAGTCACTTTTTTCAGTGCTGTTGTAACTTTGAACAGTCAGTAAATAAGCAATTGTAAGTCGAGGACTACTTGTAAAGGGAAGAAGGAAGTGAGGTTGAGATCAGCTGTCCACAATACTTACACCAGCTTGCCAGACTCCCATCTGGGATCTTCTTCCTTATACCTCCCATACCTGTGCTTTGAAATGTTCAGAGTGTAGTTATTTCTACTTTTTAGAGGGTCATTGAACACTTGGAGGTTTATCTGTGTTCTCAGACTTTTAGTTATACAACTTGAGACCAACACCCTTTGAATGGTGTGAGAGTAGGAATAGATTTCCAGAGTGGGGGGAAATTGCAGGCTACAGAAACCGGGAGCACTACTCAGGTGACCCTGAGGACATAGATAAACCTCCAAGTGCTTCAAGACCTTCTAAAAGGATGCAAATGACCAACTATCTGCAAGGAATATAAATCCTTCCATTCTTTTTTTTATTTATTTGCATTTATATCCTGCCCTTCTCCGAAGACTCAGGGCGGCTTACACTATGTTAAGCAATAGTCTTCATCCATTTGTATATTATATACAAAGTCAACTTATTGCTTCACTATCTTGTTAGAGATGAAGAATTCACTTTGGATGAGAAGTGAAACGCCTTCAAAGAAAATGAAGAAAGTCCAGTTGCCTCCTGAAAAAGCACCTTTGGGACCAACATTTTTAGTCTGTTTTGAAATAAACTTTTTCAATTTTATCTGAACTGGAGTTTAAAGTCATATAAATTGCATGATCCAAGAGACTTTTTAAAAAATGAAATAATACTGTGAAATAATAGCATAATATTTGGGACCACCAGTGAAGCAGACAGAAACTGAGACAGACTGAGAAACAGACAAATTATTAAACAATGTCTCTCTACTGCAGGTAATAATGATGCCCATTGTTTAATAATGTTTATGCTTGAATAGCACAAAGCTTGTTCATATCTTGCTATAGGTTTCCAATAAATAAATCCTTGTGTCAGGCCTGGAAACCATACTAGGCCGTAGGTTTCCAGATGCTGTCACTTTTCTCCCCTGAGGGGAAGAAGGGGGGTTGATGGGTATGGTAACATTCTTCAAGCGGTCAAGGTCGGATTGTGTTCACATCTGCAGAAGGAGTGGCAAGAAGAGGTTTCAAATAAAGTGGAAGAACGTTGGACCATGTGACCGGCAAAGGGGTCAGGGGGGTGGGACTCTTGGGGTTTGTATAACTGGGAAAAGAATCCGGAATTTTCAGTTTTGGAATTTCACTCATCGTGTACCAGTTTCCTTATGCTAGTAAAGAACTTTGAAAGACAATGGCTTCAGAGTTTTTTTATGCAGAAGAGGTTTTTCTGGAACCTTGACACCTTGGTTTTGTGCAGTAAAATTGTTCCTATGCTTGTTAAAATAACACTTAACAAGCTGTCTGATCAAACACTTTAGAGAAAGCAGTCTACAATTAATAACAAGAGGAAATTTTTACATTTCTAAAGTTAGTCACTGGAAGAACAACTTTACAATATGTGTTGTTTCCATTCTTAGGAGAGAAAATTACTCAATTTATCTCTGAAAAAAAAAGAGGAACTGATATAGATATTTTGAAATATATTCCCAGTTTTGCTCTGTATCTTTAAGAATCCAAAATTCATTCTCATTCCAGTGGTGTTCTTAATGAAAGTAAGATGCTCCCGAGATAGCAATAGCGCTATAGCACTTAGACTTATATACTGCTTCATAGTGCTTTTACGGCCCTCTCTAAGCGGTTTTACAGAGTCAGCATATTGCCCCCAATAATCTGGGTCCTCATTTTACCGACCTCAGAAGGATGGAAGGCTGAGTCAACCTTGAGCCTGGTGAGATTTGAACTGCCGAACTGCAGCTAGCAGTCAGCTGAAGTAGTCTGCAGTGCTGCACTCTAACCACTGTGCCACCTTGGCTCTTACAGGATGCACGACTGATGCAGGACTTTAATGCAGGCCTTTAATAATAATGACATCATCAGGAGAAGTTCTGCACATATGGACTGACGTGTGGTGCTGAAGCGAGAACTATTTTGTGCTTGTATCTAAACATAAATCCAGAACCTTAGAAATGCCTTTAGAATTTTGATCACAAGAGTACATATGCAAATGTTAACTCTTCAAAACCCTAGAAAACAGAAATGTAAACAGCAACTTTTATTTCTCATTCCGAACTCAGATAGTTAACACTATTATTTATCACCTCTAAAACAAGATAGGAATTACTGAGAGAATTAGCATCACTTGCAGACAGGATGAGGGGCAATTTAGCTTTATTTTTAATTCTGTAACTGGGAAAAGTATAGCATCTTTTTCTCTGTATGTACCTTGTTATAGTATCATGCCTTTAAACATTTTTATACAGGTTTTATATGTTTCTTTTGTAGGTAAGCCTTAGAGATAACGGGACAATGTAAACAAAAGAGAAGACATCGAAACAACGCCACTGGAATGGGATCAAAGTTTGAGGTATTAAGAGCCATTAGGGTTAAATTAGATGTAGTGATTCACATTACCTAACCCAGGGACTTAACAAAAATCTTGAAACAGGAAGAATTTTGAACAATGTACATTTATGGTGAGGTAAAGTTCAGTCTTAGCTGAGATCCATTTGAGAGAATTAATTTTTTCAGTGGTGGGGGAAAGATTCAGCAATGCTGGGAATGCATTGGAATAACATGTTAAATTCGACGGTAAAGAGACAAAGGAATATGGAGATAGATTTATCTTTTTCTAAAAACCAATATCACCATGAGTGAAAAAGTGAAAGTAAGTGGTTTTTCTCCTTAAAGCTACAGTAGATAAAGGTAAAGGGTAAAGGAGTCCCTGCAAGAACAAAATGTAACAAAGTAAAAGACATGGGTATATAAGATTTCTACAATAATGAATTCAACTGTAGGAGAAATATCATATATTTGATGGGAACATTACAATAAATTTGTTACCACTTTTCCAGATTCACACTATCCAAGTGTTATTTCCTCAGAATTTCAGATTATAACAGTTGAACATTCTTTCAGGCAATAATGATATTTCCCTTACTGGAGAAGGGTTTGGGTTTTTTTTTTAAATATCATCTTTTTGAAAGCTATTAAAAAGACAAAAAGGAAACTGAGGACAGACAGAAGGACAGATTCAGTGTAGTGTGAAAGAATTCCTTAAGGAATATATGTTTGTAGAAAAAGGTTCTTTTCCTTTGTGAAGAAAATAGAAGGGACATCAATGTGCAGTTGACAATCATTTTGCTTCAGGCCTTCAAGCCTTTACCGATATGGCACCTCCACATTACAGATACTTGGGAAATAAATAGTAAAAGGAATATAGTTGTCCAAAAAGCAGCTACTTGCTCTCATTTATCCTTCTGTACTGTATCAGCAACATATGCTCTCTTTCATTTTTTTTTAATGATGAATAGAATAGAATAACAGAGTTGGAAGGGATCTTGCAGGTCTTCTAGTCCGATCCCCTCCTCAGGCAGGAAATCCTATGCCATTTTATTGGATGGCCATCCAACATGCAGATCTTTATTCAAAAACTAGACAGCCATGTGACCTCTTGCATCATCCATTGAGAGAAAGGTGGTACAGCTGAATGTGACCAGAATGAACATTAAAGTTAGGCTAACCATATATATATATTTACTCCAGTGCTGCACTGTTCTGTGATAATTTAAAAAGAATATGTATCATAAATGGAAAAAATAATTGTAGTGGTAAATGAACTTCAATAGTATGTTAATATTTCCTTATGTAAACAAATAAAAGAATGACCATGGGCAGGCAAATAAACCGTGGGAGTGACTTCCAACTTCCTGCTGGTTTTCCCATTGATTTTGCTCGTGGGAATTTGATAGGGAGCATTGGAAATCACAAACACATGAAATGTAGAGATGCTGCAATAGCTACAGCTTTGCAAAGAAAACTGGGCCGAATGTCATGGAAATTTCAATTTCACAGGAATAATAAAAAAGATGTGGAGACTCTAGAAAGAGTGCAGAGAAGAGCAACAAAGATGATTAGGGGACTGGAGGCTAAAACATATGAAGAATGGTTGCAGGAACTGGGTATGTCTAGTTTAATGAAAAGAAGGACTAGGGGAGACATGATAGCAGTGTTCCAATATCTCAGGGGCTGCCACAAAGAAGAGGAAGTTAAGCTATTCTCCAAAGCACCTGAGGGTAGAAGAAGCAATGGGTTGAAACTAATCAAGGAGAAAAGCAACTTAGAACTAAGGAGAAATTTCCTGACAGAACAATTAATCAGTGGAACAACTTGCCTGCAGAAGTTGTGAATGCTCCAACACTGGATGTTTTTAAGAGGATGTTGGATAACCATTTGTCTGAAGTGGTATAGGGTTTCCTGCCTAAGCAGGGGGTTGGATTAGAAGACCTCCAAGGTCCCTTCCAACTCCTATTCTATTCTATTCTATTCTATTCTATTCTATTCTATTCTATTCTATTCTATTCTATTCTAATGGGTCCTAGATTTCTTATGCATTCTTTAAATTAGCAGATTTTTGCTTATCTTGATTCAAAAATTGTCATAATATAAGGCACAGTTTGGGCTAACTTGAGAATACAAGCAGGTAAACATTATGAGAGTTTTAGCAGTATATACTTGCACGGAAGTACAAAGTATTGTCTCTTTTGAGGAGGAAGCATCAGCAACAAGTCTGGTAGGAAAAAAAAGTTTTCTTCTTAACTATTCATTTTGCCCAGAATAAGCTTTGAAGGATAAGAAATGTTTCCCACAATAGGCTACAGATTTGCTGTTTCCCAGATGTTCACACCTGTTAAAAATAGGAATGAAAAGATTGCAATTATTTTGTTCTTTGCAAACTAAGTGAAGAGATGCTGCCCACCACAAGAGAAGGGAAAGGAAATCTGTTGTATTGTAGTCTACAGGAATATGAATAGGAAAAAAAGCAAAAAGAGAAAAAGGGAGCAGAAAGAGAAGAGAATGACAAGTGATTTGACAGCTTATACAGGATAGAGGACTTAGTGCATTGACACAATTAAACTAAACTTTACCTAGAAAAGTTAGGTTAAGACACGAATTTTCTTTGTACAAAGTTGGTACTTTCGTATAACAATATTAACTGCTGACAGTTCGATCAGCAATGAAGCACAATGATTTTGCACAAAGCAGGAGCAAAGTTGCTATGTAGTGTTGAGGAAGCAGAAAGGGCAGGGGAGGCCTAAAAGACTGTGTAACTGGTGATTTAAAATCTATGTATTTACAGTCTGTCTGGATGAAGAAAACTCACAAAACACAGAGACTATTGACTATTTTGACACTGCACTTTCCCCTGGTCTGCCCTATTTTCTTTTTCTGGGCCTACAATAGTTTTGCTCTGTGTAAAATCTTTTCCTTCTCCTGGTCCAATTTCAAGACCCTCCTATCTTTTCAGCAAAGCCTTTTATGGACCACTGTATGTTTACTGTCACCTAACATTCAACACTCCGATCCTCCGTGTCTATTTATTACACCTTGATATGCCCCTACTAGTCTGATTTCTACACCTTTTAGGAAAGATAGGAACAAGGCAATGCTCAGAATCTCAGTTCAAACATGCAAAACCAAATTTTATCTTCTGTGTTATGCAGCTGCTGCAGGTACCTTTCAAATTAATTGATGGATTGTATGCTATCGAGTTATTTTTGATGCTGTGAGATCACATCGATTGATTTTCACCCTGACTATTTATTCCTAACCTTTCATTTCAAGTTTCTCAAGTTACTCATTGCCACAATAATTGAATCCATCCACCTTGCTGCTGGTCACCCTTTTGTTCCCTTTCCTTCTACCATTTCCAGAGTTAGAGCCTTTTCTAGTAGGATAATAATTTGAACCTGCCCTGGGGAGAATTCTGAATTGAGTTGTTTGATAAGCCAGTGGTTTGGTTTCTTGGCTGTCCATGTCTCAGATGTCTTCTTCAAGGCCAAAATTCAAAGGGATTAATCTACTCTGAGTCTAACTTTCACTTTGAGCAATCAAGCAATGGAACAGAGTTGCTTTCAGAAGTTGTGGGAGCTTCATCACTGCAGGCTTTCAGGAAGAAATTGCATTGCCATCAGTCAGAAATGGTGTAGTGTCTATTTTTTGGGTAGGGGTTGGACTAGATGACCTACAAGATCCCTTCCAACTCTGTTAATCTCTTAAACTTTCCTACAGTGTCAGTGAATATTCTGACTTGTGCAATTCTCATCTTTATAGTATAGACACATTAGAGCATTTGAATATATTTTCCAAAGACTTCATGGCTGGTCTATCAAATGCTAGTGTGTGGTGTATTTCTGAACTGCTTGTTCCTTTAATGTTGACAACTGAGGCTTAAAGGGAGAAGCTGCCCACACCACTGATAAAGACATTTTCTTATTTTGTTAAATTCCGCTGAACACAGTAAAAGTTTCATTTTTCTGTTTCAAACATGCTAAATTATTTGGAATGATTATATGCAGCTGACTAATGGTCCTTTGGGTTAGACAACCCAGTGCTAAAGTCTTTCAGATTGGGAGTATGGGCTGTTGAACTTTTACTTTGATCATACACATGAGAGGAGAGTTCCTTCTCCAGATATCTGGCAAGTTGTCAATCCTCCTCAGGCCATTCAGCATCATAGACTCATAAAGGTTTAACACCACAATACTCCGATCAGCAGCTCCAGTTCTTATTTGGATGGAAATCCAATATCTCAGACTGGTTTCTTTTCCCCTCAGAAATAGCGGCCATTTTTAGAAATTTCCTTTTCTACGGCAAGCATGAAAAACAGCCACTTTCCACATTGATCTTAATATGAGCAATAGTAAGACCATAATAAACTGATTTACAAAATGACTTCTGTCACAAATAACCCCCACATTCTAATTTGGCTCTGCACTAAACCAGTAACTGCAGATTAAGTTTTTGTTAGAACAGAGATGGGAGAACTCTGCAATTGTTCCTAGTAACCTCAACAACATGATCAATTAACAAAATGGCTGGGGATTGAAGTTCTCTCACATTACAGAGCCACAGGTTCTGAATCAAAGGCATTTGGCATGGAGGTGTTTAAAAGATAGATACGTCCAGTTTTTAACCTCAAGTCTTATTGACGTGTAAGAAGTTAACATTATGAAGATCAGGTCACTTAGGACTTTTCTAAATTTTGAATTACCTAAATAAACGGGAATGGGAAGATAACTATAGGTACATTTCATTTTAATTAAATGAACCTCAATTCTTTGAAATTACTGGTATTTGAAGGCTTTTATTCCAAGAATACATGCACATAACGGGAAAGCATACCTACCAGTAAACAGAACAAAATAATCAACTGAAATTACGTCAGACTTACTGATGGATGTAGAGCTATTGAAATTGAAATGAAACATGATTAAGAAGTGACATGGCCTGTATTTTTTACTGACAACTTCATCATTCCTTGCTTGCAGAAAGCCTACCTTTCTTATTATCATATTTGACATGCCCAAATTTGCATAAATATTTGATTCACAAAATGCCTTACAGGCATAAAAGTATCAGGTAAAACATTGGAAAGGAACATAGTACTGCAGCTCAATCACCTTTTTTTCAAAGTCTCTCCTTTTTGAGGGGGAATTTAACTCATTCGCTTGTGAGATTTTTTTTTAAATGAAATTTCAAGCTCATATTTTCTGTTTCAGTACATTGTGCATACACTTTTGTAATACGATGCTTTGCTTTTTTCAGCCCTCTGCCATTAGCAGACTACAGTATGTTCCTTTGGAGGTATACTAAGTAAGAGATATGCAATACATGGTCAATGGGCTGCATGCTACAAACCCATTGAAGCCCACTCAGATCACATTGCTAAAGTTTCAAATTGTTGCTCACCAAAAAAATTAGTTAAAAATTGCCATTACGAGAGCTGAAAAGTGCACTGCTATTTTGAGTTTCATTTTTAATGTTCTGGAATTTTGTGTATTTTTTTTCTGGAAGAAGTTTTTCTAAAGGTGTTTTTCATTTTCTCCTCCTCAATGCTATTTGTTGTGGTCCTCATCTAGAAAAAAAAAAGTTAAGCATATCCTCCAGCTAATGAAAAATTCAAACCTGTACTGCAATACAGAGATATGAAGGATAGTATTTTAGTAGAAGGGTTAGTTTCAACCACAATTTCTTCCAAAATCTCTTTTTAGGGAACAACTGGAAACTCCAGATTTAGTGACATGCTTGAACTTGCAACAGGTAGATAAGTTATGAACATCATTGAGATTCTGTTCCTTGGCTCATTATGTTAAAGTTACCATTGCTAGCTGGATATTATACATATCTGCTTGCCTTCTTAGATCTTACTTTTTCTAAATAACTTTCTTGTAGAGACAAAAATTTATTGCTTCACTTTCTCATTCCATTTTGCATCAGATTTTTTTCCCTGGCTTTTACTTCTATATGCTTTTAATCTTCACAGCAGTGTGGATACAGAGAGCATGTAACAGCACACAGCAAAACGTTATGCTTCATTCACACATACTTACCAAAGGAACAAGAATCAGTACAATTGATTTTTGAGTAATTAAAAAAGCAACTGAATCTGCCACAGATGCCCATCACACATCAGACAAATCTTTATATTCCACATCACATTTTTACAGTGTTCAGACATGAATTAACTATCTTGTTGAATAATAACTAGGACAAGAAAACAATTTAAGGATCTGTCTTTGCCCAAAATCTCTCTACAGAGATCTACGTTGTTTTGGACTTCCCACTTGGGAGTTCCATTCCCAAATGTTTCTCATCAATGTGTAAAAATTTAAAAACAGTAAAGAATTCAAAATGCCATAGTATGACAATTAAAACATTGTTGAATTAAAAATCATTCAAACACATAAAACTACAATAAACATTGTTGAATATGATTAAAAGACTTCAAAGTTTTCAGAAAGATACCAGGTTTGAAGCCATGTCTTTTCTCTACTATTCCCCAAGAGAATTTCATAGGCCTTCTTCTGGTACTTAAAGAATCAGAAATTTGTGATCCCATAAGTATTGCTCAGTAGCAGCCCCAAACAGCAAGCTCAATGATTAAAGGGTATTCTAGGAATTAAAGCTCTGCCATTTCTGCAAAACTTCAGATTCCTTGCTTTAATAGAAGCACATTTATCATCAGGATCTAGGCAAAGCTTTCAATTCCAACAGAGACCATTTTCCACATCATAGTTTGTAAAGCAAGTTTCTTTCAAAGAATTTGATCCTGAAAGGCTTTAGAGGAAACAAAAGAATTCCCAGATGTCAGCCTTTCACAGATTGAAGGACAATGCGAAAGGTGCTTGATCCAATAAAGCATTTTTCGTAGCATGGGTCCCTTCAAAATTATGCTCCAGTGGTTGGGTAGTGCTAACAATTTGCATTAAATTGGCACTGAAGATGGCAGTGGAAGGGGGTAAGTGGTGAAAATTGCCTCCCCCCCTTAGCTGAAGGGTCTTAGGCCAAATGTTGCATAGATAGTGTTCTCACTCTTTGGCAGAAACCTGGATTCAGTCCAGAGTAACCAGCAAGCAGGATGCTTAAGAGATCTAAAATTAAGATATCTGAATGGTGAAACAATTGGTAAGGTACTATGCAGATTACACTAGTGTATTATTTCATTGTGAAGGGTAAATCTAACTGCTAATGGTCTTTTCCAAATAATTACTTCAGCAATTTGTTTCAGGCTACTCAAACATGTAGGTCATTGTTGTGTTTGCTGAAACTACAGGCTTAAATTATAGCTATTACACTGCTTAAGTGATTTTGCTCTAATAAATGTGTTATTGTAACTGATCAGACACTTAGTAAAACAAAATTAAAAGAAGAAAACGGTCCAGCCTTCTAGTGTAGTCACCCAAGAGAGCTTCCAGAACTATCAATCAATTTTTGGTTACTCATTATCTCAATTCTGATTCTTCTACATGCCTTTAAAGCACACATCCTGTTCCTTCTACTTTTTTCCTCAGAAGAAAAGATAATTGAAAACATATAGGAGGCAGGGGAAACGGGCAGTGAAAGAACTTGAAATAAGAGCATCATACTTAAGAGTGACAATGTTTTTTCCACACTAATGTCTTTTTTCTTGTGATGAAAGGTGATGGTCCCTCACCACTCCCCTAGTCTGAAGGTATGTCTACGAAAGATTTCTTGTCTTTTTGTCTTGAAAATCCATGATTAATCACTGTTTTGGAATTTTCTAATAAATTTCAAGTATTAGTTTGAGTTACTGCTAATTCACCAGGTGAGGGAAGAGGACTATGAGGTGGATAGAAGTGGAACAGAATATGTTGGATACAAAAGCACTCTTATTGCAAATCCCATGTTCAGGTGATGTACACAGGTTTTATCCATAATGACTTTGTGAAATAAACTGTGCTAAAAGAATAATATTTTTCCAAGTCACCAAGTGAGTTTCATAGAGAAATGGAGAACCTGAATCTCCCAAGTCCAAGTACAATACCTAGACTTTTCATTACACTTACTATTTCTTAATTATGTCTACGTTCATAAATGCATTCTGAAGCTGGTGAATACTTTTTTTTAAAAAAACATCATGACTGTTATCAACAACTATTTCATCCTTGAAATAGAAACCCTGATTTTCTCATTCTTCCAAGTGTATTGCCTTAAAATGGGTGTTGGTGAGAATAAGATAGTCACATCTGTTATGGAGTTTATTGTAACAGTTTTAATCACTTCAAATGGGGAAGTGTGAAAGTTTAAGCATATTCTCCCATTCACTTTCAGCTAATCTTACATTACAAAAAATCTGTACGTTTCCCCCATTTCTTATATGTGAATAACTGGCTGCTTGTTGTGCAAATATTTTTATATGACATAAAATATTGTATGACTGATTTCCATCTCCTTGTTCTGTTTGTGGGTAGAATGACAACATTAAACCAGAACTAGGGATGCACAAAGCTGTTTTTAAAATCCCATCATTTAGTCATCAAGTATTAAAATGTTTCTGGTAAAATATGATTATGACACTTCTTCCATTGGTTCATACTTTTATGAAGTTATTTGCATATAGTTGTATGCCTAATGTACAAAATGGCATTTACTTTCATTGGACATGCAACATTAAAAACTGTGGCTGCAACCCAGGATATAATAATGTGTGTTTTTAGCTCGAAGCTTCCATAGAAATAATGGCTAATAATGTTTGAGGTAGGTGGCTAACAATCCATAACACCATGTCTTCTTTTGGGAGGAAAAGTAGCATATTAACAACTTGCCAAATACAAAGTATTGTAGAAGACCCCTCTTCTTTATTCTGCTTGTCACTTCCAGATGATTGATATTAAAATCAAAATGGTAGGCAAACAAAGGTTTGTTCTTCTCTACCAGGGCAGTCTTCTTCTGTTTGTTGAAGGAGGTTGCCCAATATTACTATTATTTTTTTATACTACTGAGCAAGTGGTACTTCTTCCCTTTGATAATTCAACCATTGTACTAAGTTCTTGTGACGTTCTGTAGTGGATACAAATCCTGATATTTTGACCTTGAAATATTAATAGTGTATACACACCATGGTCAGTTGAGATTGCAAATGAAATGAATTGTTAACTTATTAGTTTAATTAGCAAATGTTACAGTGTATGATGTAGTGACATGGTAATAAAACTAAAGTTGGGGAAGAAGTCTAGAATTTCTAAAATTTACCTTTTGGTGGAGGAGGTTTGATGGAGTTACTTTTAACTTATTTGCCCAAGAAAAGTCTCCTCCCTTAAAACTATTCCAAACTGCCAAAAATTGTTCTTTTGTAACTCATTGCAATTTCTGAAGTTTCATGGGGATGGAAAAAGAAGGGGCTACAGATTAGCCAGCCCTGGAGCAAAGGCCTATTAATTTGCTCCTTTTTCAGCTGTTGTCATACTACTCTCTGTGGAGTGAGGAACACAGAAATGAAAGCAGTGAATATTACAATGTCTTTACAATGTCTTATTATTCTATACAGTTGGCTGAACTCGTGTCATGAAGTAGTGAACCATCACCCAATATTGCAAGCTCTCCAGGTGATTTAGAATTGTGCTGCAAAAGTTCTGATGTCTACTACTAGATGACAACTGGGTAAGAAATTCACAAAATACTAATTCTGTTCTACCATCCAGTGGTTGTGTGGAGTTTTTCCAGCCCAAATACAATCGTTCTAATTTGGAACCCTGATTTTCTAGGCTCCTAAATCATAGGAGAAACTGCTAGAGTACAAAAGTCTTCCCCACCATAAACCTATAGCTTGCAGTATGTAGGTATCTGGAGAAATAATGAGTCAAGCCTTTGCCTGTGGCCTTGAATAATAGAATGACAGATGGAAGAGAGAAGATCAAATAGATGTTGAATGTTCAAGGATTCTAGGCTCATTGAAATGTGATGGGGATCATGATGCTTAATGTTCTGATAGCCATTGTTATAGATGAATAGGTTGGTCTCACCAAACAACATGAAGTAATGTTGCTACATTATTGCAGTATCCATTTTTTACATGCTAGAAGCTTGTAAATCAGTCCATTTCTGATCCATGAATTTTTGCCTATGTTCATCCAGGCCCATCCTGTTTATGTAATAATTGTAAAGGAATCCCTCCAAAAATAGATTTTTGCCATTGTCAGATTGACTGTATTTATTTGGTCTATTTAATTAAACTTCTATGCCATTTCAGACAAACTACTATAGAAATTTCGTCTTTGAGTATCTTATCCATGGTGGTGCAGTGGTTAGAATACCTATTGTCAGGAGTTCAATCCTGACCAGTTCAAGGTGGACTCAGCTTTCCATCCTTCTAAGGTCGGTAAAATGAGGATCCAGATTGTTGTGGGCAATAGGCTGACTCTGTAAACCACTTAGAGAGAGCTGTAAAGCACTATGAAGCAGTATGAAATCTAGGTGCTATTGCTATTATCATTGCAAAAAAATAAGTTATTATCTAATGTCACTCTTGAATAATGAACTTGATCTTTGAAACATTGAAGCTTATATTTTAATTGTGAAATCACTTCTATTGACATTAAAGCCAATGATTTTGCTCTTCTCCCTTTAACGAAGGAAATATGAGCTCAATGAATGATGGACATGCTGATCTAGTGGTAGTCTGGGTACCCATTCCCTTATTGACACTATTGTCAGTCTCAGATTAAATATGTCCTCTTTCATTTGCTTCACTGTCAGTTATAGTCATATCACACTAGAATAAAAATAGGAAAGAAAACATAGGCTGGGCTATGCAATCCAGTTTCATTCTTACTGACTCAGGGCCCAAGAGTCAAGGAAACGTATTTAATTCTCTGAATATATCCTCTATTTCTACTGTGCCAAATATGGAATAGCCAAATACGGAATAGTAGCTTCTTCTCTAAGCTCACCCATGCTTGGTCTCAACAGTGATTTTGTGCATACATTGTGCGGAGCTGAAATCATGATGTGATTTGATTGCTTCTATAAAACTACCACAGCCATGTGGTTATGAAAGAACTAGATTACTATGGCTTGTTCAATAAAATAAATATCAGCGGGCCATGCTATATAGTGTATACCCATAACTTATTGCTGAATGGAAGAGATGTGAAGGAAGAAGGATCAAAGGTGAAAACAACTGATATGTTTAGAAGAGATAGCACTGAAGATGCCTGACTAGTGAGAAGGCTGTCAAAAACCTGCCATTTCATTCTTTCTGAGGCAAGGGTCAGCTAATCTCCGTCCTCCCTCGACATGAGAGCTTTTGCAGTCCTGACTCTACCAGGAAACCTATTTAATTTCCTCCACCCCAACCTGCTGACTGACACAGATTCACCCCATAGGGATCCATGCTGGCATCACAGTTAGCCACTATTTCATAGACATAATAAAATTCATAGCTGGCTAGGTAAGCCACAACTTGGCTTTTTCAAGAGTGACGTCCGTAGGAAGGCAGCTTATTACACCACACCACATGCACACAGCTTACAAAAAGGCAAACTTAAGCAGAGGATGTGGAAGGATAGATGAAGAGAAAGAGATGGCAAGAGGACAAGGAAGTTTAGTAACTCCAGGCAAGAAACAGGGCTGATATCCAACTGCCAGGAGAACAAGCTATACCAGGGGTCGGCAATCTGTGGCTCTGGAGCCACATGTGGCTCTTTCATCCTTCTGCTGTGGCTCCTTGTCACTGGTCAGCTCCACAATTGATAGGGCTTTTGGTTAGGACAAGTAGAGGAAAAAAGATGCCACACTAAGAGGAGACTCTATAGTGGGAGAACTGGACTTCCAATCGGCTCCAGAATTGAATGGGGGGCTTCTGGTTAGGATCTTTGTGGCTCTTTGACTGTTTAAGGTTGCCGATCCCTGAGCTACACTAAGCAGCTAATCTTGGTTTGTACCAGCCTGGAACTCTATTTGGGAACTCAGTTTGATGCTCAGCAGCAATCTTGTTTCAAGCACAGTTTGGAGCTGAGTCTGAAGCTTGACTGCAACCTTGCTCTGCAACTGGATTTTCATAAGGACCAACCAAGCTGATACTGCAGATAATTCCCAAAAGCCTCTGAAGAAAAGCAAGGATTGTATGCTGCTAAACCGAAAGGCTTCTCTACATGGCTAAGCCAACTAGGAAAGTGGAGTTAAGGGACAAAGCCTTATATTGGGGAATATGTGGAATAAAAGAAAGCACTGTGCAAGATTTTCATCCGAGTTGGGGTGAATCCATTTACTAAAAAAAAAAAAAAAAGCCACCACAAGGTGTGGGGAGATGAAGAAACAATAACATGGAATGATTCTATTAAAAAATGAAGATTTGTTTCTTACACAATGTACTTTTGATATACAAAACATTAAACAGAAGTTGTAGCTTTCCAGAAAGCAGCACCCTCACGTTTTCATATTATGAAATTCTATTTTATGACAATACTCACCTCAAACTTTCTACTGTCTATCTGGACCCGTTCCAGTCCGGTTTCAGACCCGGATACAGCACCGAGACGGCTTTGATCGCGTTGGTGGATGACCTCTGGAGAGCCCGGGAGCTCTGTTCTATTAGATCTCTCGGCGGCTTTTAATACCATTGACCATGGTATCCTGCAGCGGCGGTTGGAGGGATTGGGGGTGGGAGGCATTGTTTATTGGTGGTTCTCCTCCTATCTCTCTGACCGTTCGCAGATGGTGTTGGCAGGGGGGCAGAGGTCGACCCCAAGGTGCCTCACTTGTGGGGTGCCTCAGGGGTCTGTTCTCTCGCCTCTCCTGTTCAACATCTATATGAAGCCGCTGGGTGAGGTTATTCATCGTTTCGGGGTGGATTATCATTTGTACGCTGATGATACTCAGCTGTACATTTCCACCCCGAACCACCCCAACGAAGCCGTTGAGGTGATGGGCCGGTGTCTTGAGGCCGTGCGGGTCTGGATGGGGAGGAACAGGCTCCGACTCAACCTTTCCAAGACAGAGTGGCTGTGGGTTCCGGCGTCCCAGTACAGTCAGCTTACACCATCGCTGACTGTGGGGGGATAAGTATTGACCCCCAGGGAAGGAGTGCACAACTTAGGTGTTCTCCTGGATGATCGGCTGTCCTTAGAGGAACATTTGACAGCCGTCACCAGGGGAGCATTTTATCAGGTTCACCTGATTCGCCAGTTGCGCCCCTTTCTTGACCGGGACGCCTTACGCACGGTCACTCACGCCCTTGTCACTTCCCGCCTGGACTATTGCAATGCTCTCTACATGGGGCTCCCCTTCAAGAGCACCAGGAGGCTACAGCTAGTCTAGAATGCGGCCGCGCGGGTGATAGAGGGAGCACCGCGTTGCTCCCATATAACACCCATCCTGCGCGGCCTACACTGGCTGCTGGTAGCCTTCCGGGTGCAATTCAAGGTTTTGGTTACCATCTTTAAAGCACTCCATGGCTTAGGATCAGGATACCTATGAGACCGCCTTCTGCCACCGATTGCCTCCCAATGACCTGTGCGCTCCCACAGAGTGGGCCTCCTCAGGGTGCCGTCAACCAAACAATGTAGTTTGGCGACCCCCAGGGGAAGGGCCTTCTCTGTGGTGGCACCGGCCCTGTGGAACGAGCTTCCTCCAGGGTTACGACAACTCCCCGACCTCCGGACCTTCAGACGTGAACTGAAGACTTTATTATTTCAGCGAGCTGGACTAGCCTAAGAATAAAATATTTTAGTTAAATTTTAATTGGTTTTTAATCGGTTTTTACTGTTTTAGTGATTTGGCTATTATAATATTTAGTTTTAATTGGGTTTTATATTGCTTATTTATTATATTGTCTTATTTTAATATGCCTGTGAACCGCCCTGAGTCCTACGGGAGATGGTGCGGTATAAAAGTATGATTAATAAATAAATAAATAAATAAACTTTTTCCCCCTTCCTTTCATGATGCCCACTGACAATGACTTTGCCTTTGGGAGAGATGATGGCAATATTAATATCCATATACTTTGCAGATTTTTTTTATCATTGCTATTAAAAACACATTTAAAAAGTACAGAGGCATCATTGAAATCCAATCTTCTATTCAATCTGCAGCTATTGCTTTTATTTGCAGATGTTCTAGAAACAGTGGCTGATTGTTTCATTCAAAAACGCAGAATTGCAAAGACTGAAAACTAGAGTTATGGGGAAATTCATGGAAATATACACAACATCAAGGTGTAATATGGTGAAAATCTTCCACTGTTGACATTTTCAAGCATCCTATCAAAACTATTTATAATCTGATTTGCCTAGCTTTGCAATAGTGCCCATATTTTGACACTGAGATCAATGAGGCTGTCATAAGCAGCCTTTAGCTTACCAAAAAAAAAAAAAACAACCCCTCCATGCCTCTGCCTAGAGAAACATGAAGTTAGATCTCAATAACCCAAATCAACCGCAGCTTTATTTCCATATCAAAAGCAAAGATGTTTTATTCTATGTTAGAAAGAAAGCTTTCTTATTCTGCATAAATTCCATTGCTTCTTTATTTTTTTTCCATAGACTAAATTTCTAAATCATCCAGTGCCGTTCTCTTTATATTTTACAAATATGAAAACAGTGTCAAATCACAAAAGCAGCAGGAATTCAAGTAATTAAAAGAACATTAAAAGGGTAAGGATAAAACAGGCATAGACACAGGATCATTTGCAAAATGAATAATGATAGAGCTATTAAAATTTCAGAAGATTATGCACCCATTATAAAACAGCCAAAACCAGGACTCAGATATACAATTTTAATTCCACTGATAATAAAAAGGAGTTATTCTAGTACCAAGAAAATATTAACACTGCTACAAGCTGAGCCTCTCCAGGAATGTACTTAATAATAAAGAAAACATTGCATAGCATACTTAAGTTATCTATATAAACTCTCTATCTCTTATAAGACTTATAAGAGAAAGGCCTCTGATGATGATCTTAAGATATAGACATACCACAAAACCAATGGATATGTATTTCTTTCAAAAACAAACACGTTTCCACCACCACTGCATTTGCTTATGTGAGCCCATATGTTTATTAAAATACTGTGAAGGAAGATTTTACTTATTTATTTGGCTACAAAAAGATGGCTGACACATACATTCACAACAGTGGTGGGATTCAAATTTTTTAACTACTGGCTCTATGGGCGTGGCTTGGTGCGCATAGTATGGCTTGGTGGGCATGGCAGGGGAAGGATACTTTAAAATCTTCATTCCCTCCCCACTCCAGGGGAAGGTTACTACAAAATCCCCATTTCTTCCCAATCAGCTGGAACTCGGGAGGCAGAGAATAGATGGGGGCAGGGGCAGTCAGAGGTGGTATTTACCGGTTCTCTGAACTACTCAAAATTTCTGCTACCGGTTTTCCAGAACTGATCAGAACCTGCTGAATACCCCCTCTGATTCACAATATCAGAGAGCCTGCTGTAATACATAATGCTCTCACACATTCCTTTAAAATTTGGGTAAGTTCAAGTGAATGTCCCACCTGCTGTTCTCTTAAGTACCAACCAAAGCAACCTCCATCAGATGTATACATTCACTTCCCAGAATTCCCCCAGCCAGCAGAGAATTCTGGGAAGCAAAATCTGCACATCAAGAGGAGTTCCAGGTCATGATAAGCTAATCTTAAATGTCCCAAAATAAAGATGACTACAAAGATGTTTAATGGTTGGCAAATTTAGACAGGTTAAACTCATCATTCTGTAATATACGTAATAAAAGGATAACAGTACTGTCTTTTATATTGGATCATCTGCTCTTCCTGTGGAATTTTATGTTCAGGTTTATGTCTGCTTCCTCATAATGCTGAACCCCTATGCCTTTGAAGCATAAAACAGGTTCTTCATCTTTTGACCCTCAGACTAAAAGATGTTGTTCTGTGCTTCAAAGGCAAGACATTATGCAACATTTGTCAAACATAGGAAGCAGGTGAGTTAGCATTTTTAAGGACATTTTTGGCATATTTTCTGTTTCCTGGTTCCTGTTCTTTTTCCTTCTAATGCTTTTGATCCCAAAATTGTGCATGGTAAGTTGAAAAAGGAAATTAGGAATCAATTTTCTTTGCTCCCAGTTTCTTCTAAACCAAGGGTGTCAAACTGGTGACCCATGCGTCAGATGAGTCATGTGCAGGTCACGCCCACCCTAGCTCCATGAAGGGGAAAAACATCATGAAACATCATGTGACAGCAGCGTGACATCTTGAGTTTGACACAGGGGTGAAATCTAATTTTTTTCCCTACCAGTTCTGTGAGCATGGCTTAATTGGTGGGCGTGGCTTGGTGGTCAGATGACTGGGTGGGCGTGGCCAATAACAATAAATAATAAAAATAATAAACAAAGTATAGAAAACAATAAGA
The DNA here is from genome assembly GCF_028640845.1 of Ahaetulla prasina. Lineage (NCBI taxonomy): Eukaryota > Metazoa > Chordata > Lepidosauria > Squamata > Colubridae > Ahaetulla > Ahaetulla prasina. Next base: position 96,096,654 of record NC_080541.1, on the reverse strand, counting down.
GGTACCAAAAACCAATTTTCATACTTTACACACACACAACACAACTGACTCACACACAAAAGCAGCTGTACTTCACCCAAAATGACCCCTGCAACAAGCAGGAATCTCACACTTTACACACACACAAGACAACTGACTCACACACACACAAAATGCCACATACAGCTTTGTGAGATTTTGTGTGTTTGTGTAGTTAGAGTGGAACACTGCAAAACACACCAAATCTTAGAAAGCTGCACAAATATTTTATTTTGTTTTATTTTATTTATATTTTTTAGATCAGGGGTCTCCAACCTTAGTCACTTTAAGGTTTGTGGACTTCAACTCCCAGAGTTCCTCAGCCAGCAAAGCAGGCAGATTGAGTTGCTCACCAAGGAGATGAATTTTAGGCAGGCAGATTCAGTTGCTAGCTGATGCAACTGTTTACATTAGCTGAAGTAAAGCATGGCTTTGCCAGCCCAAAAGGAGCAGTAATTAGGTAAGTGGGGAGGAGGATTGGGTGGGCATGGGCAGGGGCTGTTGTAAGAGGTTGTTAAAAAATTATTTTAAAAGCCTGTGATGATCAGGCAACTCATCTGGAGGAAAAAAAAGATTTTAAAAGACAGAGGAAAAAAAGATTTTAAAAGACGATCCCAGCTGAAGTTGCCTCATCACAACCCAGAACCTCTTAAAAGGATTGTTTTAACAAGCTCTTCAGCTGAAGAGCTTGTAGAGAACATGTTTTTTAAAGGTTCTGGTGATCAAGCAACTCAGTTGGGATCTCCAGAGGAGCCTTTTAAAACCTTTTTATTTACAACCTCTTTGGCCGAACAGGTTGTTAAAAAAAAGAGTTTAAAGATTCTGATGATCCCAGCTGAGCTGCGGGATCATCAAAGGCTTTTTTTTTGCATTTAAAAGCATGTTTTCAGCTGAAGAAAAAATGCTTTTAATAGTAAAAAAAAAACCCCCAAACCTCTGATGATGGCGTGGCTCAGCAGGGGCAGGTGGTGGAGCCAGGGATTTTTGCTACCAGTTCTCCAAACCACTAGCCGCCATCACTACTGGATCAGGCAATCTGGTCTGAACCGGGAGCATTTCACTCCTGGTTTGACACCCATGTACTAAACAAATAAAATGGAAGAAGGTATCTGCTAATGGAAAGATGTTAGTATTTTTTCCCTTTCGTGTCTCTTTAATATGTACTGCACATCATTTCCAATCACTCCAAATCAGTTCTTTCATTGCTTTACCTACATTTTAATTCCTTGCTCTCAGATCTTGTTACTTTTTTTATTGCACTTGAGAAAGAATGATTCTGCCTTCAGATGGAAGATCTAAAAATATACAGCAAATCAGGGGGAAAGGATGGAGAGGGAGAAAGAAAACAAGAATGCACAGGTAAAGTTTACTTATATTGATTTCTCGTAAGTGTTTGGATATATCCATGTAGCTTCTTCACAATAATATTGATCTTGTTTTTCCACTTTGTATTTCTGTATTTGTTTCACTTCCAAAACTGCTTGGAATTTCATTGTATTCATCACATTTAATTCTGCTTAGCTTTTTAAGATCAGCTAGGTACAACCAGCCGAATCTTTATCATTTTATCATTATCTTCCATAGCATCAATGTTGGAGGTCTTTGATTCAGGAAATGAAGGAAGGAATTTCCTCTTATTGTGACATGACCAGCTGATTGATAATTAGGCTGATTCAATCAGTCCTCCTCCTCCAAACAGCAGTTGAAAGCAGGAACATTCATCTAAAATGCCTGGATATTATGCCTGCCATTGTTGTTCACCATCTGCTGTTGACTGCCATGTATAAGTTAGAACCTCATCTTTCTATGGTGAAAGAAATGCCACCATAATAAAAGAAATAGCATGACTTCCCTCTCAGGAACACCCCACTGCTACTAGCAAACAGTAGCAGCCTGGAGTCTTCCGTAGCTGATTGTTTCCAACATGAGGAGGCAGAAGAGTAGCACAGTGGCAGAGGTGGAAGATGGGATAACTCTTCCCTTGGGTCATTTGTAATTGCTGACGGTATTTGCAATGTATTGGAAAGCAAACCTGGTTTGCTGAAAAGATAATTTGTCTCCATCTCCTAAACAGGTGGAGGGGATGCTCTATAAATTAGATGTAAGCCAAAGAAGAAGAAAAAGCCACCAAACTTGGTGCATCTCGGTTACTTTTGACAGTTGCTCTGAGTCCTTTGTGATAGAGATGAGTGTGCACAATCTTCCTGAAAAGCAGTGGGGTATTCTTCAGAAGCAATTGGCTCCAAAAAGGGCCCCTCTGCTCAAAGGAGCAACGAACAAGGAAAAGAATATATTATAAAAATATAACCGGCCGACGTGGGGATGGAAGAAAGACAGAGTATGTCAAATCTTTCTCCCGAGATGATAAATTAAGGTTGTTTTTATCTGATTATTGGTTTAGCAATCTTTATATCTCCCTCTTTGCCCTTCTGTGGAGCTTTCAACATTTTTGTATACTGTTACTTCTCCCTCTCTTTCCCTCCTTCTCTTTCTTTTGCTGTTTCTTGTTTAACCTTGTGGAAATTTTTGTTGTGGCTTCCCTGCTGTTTGCCTTCTTTAGGTGCATTCTCACACTGTGAGGTTTCTGTTATTCCCCAAAACAGGTGCCTGCGGATTGTTAACATAACTTTTGGATTCTGGCATTAATACCTGATCAAAGGCATTTCCCCCACTTCTTGCTATATTTAAGTGTATTTGTAATTGGCTCTACGCCTTCTTTTGCCACTTCCTGTCAGCACCTATGACTTGAAAGTCAAAACTGTGGGTAATAGTTAGAGGTTGTTTTCAAGTATAGCAGCATTAAATCCTGAGATGGGAAAATATTTCACTGTTAAAAGGCCATCTCTTTGAAGTAGTTCTCTCTGTCTTTAAGCTTGATGGGATTTATTCAACTGGACATGGAACAAATGTTATCATCCTGACAGGTTGAGGTCTATCCTCATGGGGCAAAGCAGGCTGCACGTTGGATAGCTATTTATGTATCATTCCTCCCCCCTCACAAAAAAAGGGGGCAGCAGATGAAGGACACAAGAATGGCTTTATATAATATATGCATAAAACACACAGCGAAATGATGTGCCTTGTTTGCTAGCCTTGACCTGCAGTTTCAATGTTATTTATTATTTATTATTATTTATTCAATCTTGATGTTGCTTGACACTGCATACACTACATGCAGAAATCTCTTCAAGCTACTGGAATGGGTAGAAGAGATCTTAGAAATGAGACCAAGCAAAGCAATATGGTCTCTTTGCTTCACCGGTACAAGGATTGGGGGGGGGGAGATTACTGCATTGCTTCACAAACTTACTTCAAAGGCGCGCTTCCCTCAAAGTGTCATTGAAGCAAAGCATCCCTTTGAAACTGCACAAATCTAGAAATAATTAACATCCTTTCAATAGAAACATCTTGATGAAAGTAATGTTGTACCTTTCGGTGATCTTTGTGCCTATCCAATCTGTGACTAGATGCTCATTTTGAGCATCTATTCCCTTTTTCTTTAAAATAAATTTGAATGACAGGCCTTTCTGATGACAAGAAACTCATTTCCTTTTTTTAAAAAAAATACAGTGCATATGACTGAAGTTAAAGTGACCAAAGATGTTTGGTTTGGCTTTTTTATATACTTATAGATATGTATACAAAGATAGGTGATGGAGATACAGGTATGTATGTATGTATGTATGTATTTAAGGAAAATTTTCCTGAGCTTTTATGTCATGACAAAGTATGTCTCCTCACTGCAGGTTTTCAGATGGAGACTACTTCTTGGGGATGGCTTCATGAATTCTTCAATGGAATAAGTGGCTGGAGTAGATGACCCATAAATCCTAGATTTTATGATTCTGTCACTTTGGGGCCTTTGGAAAATGGCTTGAGTGACAAAACAGGTGCATAAATTCTTGAGGCAATGTAATGCTGTAATTTTGCCTTTAAAAATGAAAGAGGAAAACTGGTATCTCCCACAATCAGTGGAGGGTTGTTGTTGTTCTTTTTTTGCCATCCAATTTCTGGACCACAGCTACAAATGCTCCACATATGACCAATGAGCTATGAGGTATATCGCCCTTTATATTGAGCATGGATGAGTGCATGGCTCAAAAGAGCCTCTTTGCATTTAAGCAGATGGAGGATAGAGACTGGGGGAAGTGTGATTTTTAGGTTTAGTTTTCAGCAGAATAACAAAATAACAGAGTTGGGTGTTGCCCCCCCTCCAGACCTGGCCTCCTGGCAGAAAGTGACTTAGAGAGCGAGGGGGAAGAGCTGACAGGGCTTCCCTCTGCGGAGCTTCCTTCTCTGGCTCCGCTCCAAGTCCCAGAGGCAGGCCAGGTGGAGGAGATGATGAGGCCTCTGTCTCCTGCATTTCCTCCCTCTCAGGCCATGCCTCAAGACCCAGCTGCTGACAATCAGTCGTGGCTGGACCCCTGGTATCACAGACAGGAGAGACAGCAACATCAAAAGAAAGGGTGGGGCAGGCCTAGAGAATGCTGAGTCATGGAGCCACACCCCACAGGATATAAAAGCAGGAGGGGCTGCCCTATAGTTCTTGTGACGAACAAACAATTGACTGTTGAAAACGTTGGCTGTACTTTGTCTCCTGGACTCTGTTTTGTTTCCTTCTGAACTTTGGGATTGTTCCAGCTCGGACTGCAATTGCTCTGATAGATAAGAGGACTTGGCAAGAATAAATTGCTGGCACACCTAGTCAGTTTGCGTTTCTAATTGATTGTGGTTGGGGGGACAGAACAGTTGGAAGGGACCTTGGAGGTCTTCTTGTCCAACCCCTGCTCAAGCAAGAAACTTTATACCATTTTAGATAAATTACTGTTAAACCCCCCCCCCCCAGTGTTGGAGAACCTACAACATCTGGAGGTGAGCCATTCAAGTGATTAATTGTTCTAACTGTCAGGAATTTTCTCCTTAGATAGTTCTAGATTGCTTCTCTCCTTGATCAGTTCCCCTCCGTTGCTTCTTGCCCTGCCTTCAGGTGCTTTGGAGAATAGCTTGACCCCTTGTTTTTGTGACACCTCTTAGATATTGGAATACTGGTATCATATCACCCCAGTCCTTCTTTTCATTAAATTAGGCCTACCCAATTTCTGCAACCATTCTTTGTACGTTTTAGTCTTCAGTCCCCTAATCATCTTTGTTGCTCTTCACTGCACACTTTCTTGAGTCTCAACATCTTTTTTTATATCCAGGCAACCAAAACTGAAAACAATATTCCAAGTGTGGTCTTACCAAGGCATTATAAAGTGGTATGAAAACTCCATGTGGTCCCAATTCTACCCCCCCATTAATGCACCCTAGGAATGAGACTTTCATTAGACTTTTTCATTAGAATTTTCATTTGGAATTAGCTTAACAAGTATATATTTCTGGCTGATGGCTTGTACCTTTGGAGGCATTGATCTGAAAGTAGTGCTACAACCATGGGCTTATGTTATGAACTATAGCTAAGCTGATACTCCAAACCAAAAATATTCAGCATTCCAGGGAGATTGCTCATGTGATAACTGTTGTAGCCTTTTTTTGGATAGAGATATAAACCGGAAAAATCATATCTTATTCATCTGAAGATAGATAGGTAGGTAGATAGGTAGGTAGGTAGGTAGGTAGGTAGGTAGGTAGATAGATAGATAGATAGATAGATAGATAGATAGATAGATAGATAGATAGATAGATAGCCAGTCTTAGTTATTTCCATCTCAAGGAGAAGAGCTGAATTAAAGAATAATACATTACTTTAAAATGCAGTTTAAAAAAAATCATGGTAAATTTATTCCAAATCCAAAATGCTGGCTGGAAACTAGGACAGAAGATTGGTAGAAACCAACTACCAGTATTTTTTTCTTATATGTTTATTATTAAACTAAGTATATGAGAATGTTTATATTGCCTCAAGCACTATTGAAATGCAGGGAAGAAATGTGCTGCAAATTCATTGCCTTTCTGCCCTTCATTTAAGTTATACCTCTTGTTTTCAAGGACATCTTGGTATGCTTACAGGAAGTTCTCTAGAAGCCCTCAAGAGGTAAATTTACTTTGGTCTCATGAAAAAGAAGTGTTTAGTTTCATCAAACTGGCCCCAATACCAGCAATCTCAAGGTAGTAGAAGTATCACAAACAATTAGCTTTCAATTTGAGCATATTACATTTACTCCTCATTCCCATGCAGCATTCTGTTATTATTTTCTGTTCCCACCTGAATTTATTAAAAAAATGCATTCTTTTTCATTATTAGATGTTGCTGATTTGGATTTTATACTATGAATGTTCAAAAATTATCTTATTTTAGGTATCAATATATAATAATAATAACAACAACAACAACAACAACAACAGCAACAACAACAACAACAGAGTTGGAAGGGACCTTGGAGGCCTTCTAGTCCAACCCCCTGCCCAGGCAGGAAACCCTACACCATCTCAGTCAGATGGTTATCCAACATTTTCTTAAAAATTTCCAGTGTTGGAGCATTCACAACTTCTGCAGACAAGTCGTTCCACTTATTAATTGTTCTAACTGTCAGGAAATTTCCCCTTAGTTCTAAGTTGCTTCTTTCCTTGATCAGTTTCCATCCATTGCTTCTTGTTCTACCCTCAGGTGCTTTGGAGAACAGCCCGACTCCCTCTTCTTTGTGGCAACCCCTGAGATATTGGAACACTGCTATCATGTCTCCCCTAGTCCTTCTTTTTTTTAAACTAAACATACCCAGTTCCTGCAACTGTTCTTCATATGTTCATATAATACATGTATGTGTATCTGCTATCTAGAGATTTTTTTTTCTTGAGTATTCTACTGACCTTATTAATGCTGTTCAGTGTTAAATAGGTTCTTAATCAGTGTTAAACAATTTAAACATGTTGAGATGCAGTAAGGTTTATTTATTGAAAATGCAAAACCTAGAGTATTGGTGAATGGAGCAATCCGTTCCATTTGAGTTTAAAAATAAGCCCATGGATAAACTGAGAGATTAGAGACACAGGGAGACCTTAAATAATTTAATTAAACATTATGTGATTAATATTGCATAGCTGATATTAATAACTTTGAGGCTGAAAGCTTCAGGATAATGATTTGCAATGTTTGTGCATTTTATAAATGAAACAATGCAGGGTGTTTATGTAATAATTCAATATTCCTACTGCTAAGCTGTGTATTTTTCATTGCTCAAAAAGACTCAAAAACAGCATATGTTTATGCCATATTCCATTCCAGAAACAATCATACAGTCTTTGCAGCTTCCACGCAAGGATAATTCAGGGTTTCACAAGAGTCAAATTTGCTTTATGCAAGAGCTGGAATTTGAGTCCCATCAGCCAATTACATGTTAAAACCTCAAATGATAAGCTTCCAACCAACTCTAACAATTGTTCTTTTGGATGTTGCCATGGATATTGTACACTCATCACATCCACATGATATTTCACATACAGCTGCAGTCGTTGGCCTGAAGCAGCTTCTAAGTCTTAACTTTTGCAGCATGAGGAATATTGAGACTGTCAATCCATATGTCAGTTTGGAACTGAAATGAAGGATTAATGCAACCAATTTATTTTTTTTACACATTTTGAAATTTATCTCTCGATAACACATTGTGAATATAATAGATTCCATTCTGGATAGAAAAATATCACATAGTACTTAAAGATGTAACAAGGCCCACAATTTTCACTTATTGACTCCCAAGTCATATTTTGGGTAGCTAATTAAAAATAGTGGCCAGGATACCAAAACTAATGTCACGAGTGCTAATTTGAGAATCAGTATCCTGTGACCTAGACTGGCACATTTTTGGGAAGAGGTGCAAAGCTATAGAGAGGGCAACCCAGTGGTGTAATCGGAAAGTATAGTTCACTGTTTATGTTCTACTACAGTCTGCAGAGTATATTAGCATTTCCTCATTTCTTGAGGAAATAACTCAAAAGGACTTCATTAGGGATGCTTGAGAAAAATCAATATCTGCTCACTGTATTATGAACTGGTCTACTTGCATATCTCCAATTTTTGGGTATGACAGACATTAGCTGGCATCTAGCTTTGAAACCCATTACCATGATATTTTCAGTTCAAAAAGAAAAAAGAAAAAAAGGATCAAAATACTTTTTAGAAAGCACAGAGTGACTATACTTGTGATGGCAAACCTATGGCATGTGTGCCACAGGTAGCATGCAACACCCTCTCTGTGGGCACATGAGCCGTGCATGCCTCCCACTGGCCAGCTGGTTGTTGGGTCTCTGCCATGCATGCGCAGGGAGAGGGGGCATATTGGGGCAGGGTGGATCTCTGCATCGGGTCTCTGCCATAAATGTGTGAGGGCAGGTCATGTTGCTGCTGCCGATCCCCACCACCTGGAACCACCCAAAAATGTGATGCACAGAGTCCAAAAACCAGGCATGCGGAGGCCGAAAACACAATGCACGGAGGCCAAAAAAGTGATGATCAGAGATGGTGATCAATGCCGATGTGCTATGGTGATCCCCACAGCCTGAAATGGGTCTAAAATGGAGCATGCGGAACACAAAAATGTGACACGCAGAATCCAAAAACAGCCGAAGGGTAGGAGCTGGAGGCTGGGTGGGGCTTCAGCAACATTCGCTGTATAAGACACATAGACATTTCCACCCACTTTTAGGGGGAGGGAAGTGTCTCTTATACTCCAAAAAATATAGTAGTTACCAACTTCTCCTTATTGTTATCTTCAGGCCACCAACCTTTCCCAAGTGATATTTGGGTTTAAATGCCATAAGCAGTTTAGTTGTCAGAACACAGTATGTTACGCTCAATATTTATTCTGTAAACTGTACAAACCAGTTAATTCAGGAAAAAAGACTGGAGGGTCATCTTCTGATGCTTGGCAACATGTTTCTTACCCCAAACTCCCAAAAAGATACTTCAGAAGGTTTCAAGAAAAAAACTGTCTTTCATTGTAGGGGAAAGGTGAAATTTTAAATATTTTCAAGCAGTAGGATGAACTTTTTTTAAGAAAGGATTTTTCTTCTGAACCACACAGGCTTCCTGCAATGCTACTTTGTACTTTTGCTTTAGGTGGCAATTGCCAACTCTTGTTGCCACCTCTCACATACCTATTTCCAGCAGTTACTCTAGTTAGAAATGCTTACAAAAAAGAGAAACTAGTGTTGTTATTTGGAAAAAGAAAGAAAAAGCATGGATTTAATTATGTTGAAGAAAGGCAATACAGATGTCTTTCTGAGCTTAATTTTTCCTATGGTCTTGCTCAAGTCTACTGGGGGCAGAAGAGTTGTGCAGAATTTGGTTGTCCTAGATAGGCCATTATTTGATCAGCTTTAAGTTGCTGATTTACAGACCTTTGTAGGCATGATAGAACAATTAAAATGACCTGTCTGATGGATCCTGAGTGACTCAAGGTTGACTCAGCCTATCAAGGCTGGTAAGATGAGGACCCTGATTGTTGTGCAATGTGCTGACAATTTAAACAACTTAAAGCAGAGGTCTCCAAGCTTAGTAACTTTAAGGTTTGTGGACCTCAACTCCCAGAGTTCCTTAGCCAGCAAAGGAACTCTGGGAGTTGAAGTCCACAAGCCTTAAAGTTACTAAGCTTGGAGACCCCTGACTTAAAGCACTATGAAGCGGTATATAAGTCTAAGTGCTTTTGCTATCTGAGTGGCTTTCTGAATGCCCTTGGGAATTATTTATTTTTTTCTGTTGGTGAGATGAGCACGATCAGTTCTTCCACAGCATGGAAATGATTCAGACAAGCTCAATCCCTCCAAGACGGAGTGGCTGTGGATGCCGGCATCCCGGTACAGTCAGCTGAGTCCGCGGCTGACTGTCGGGAGCAAGTCATTGGCCCCGATGGAGAGGGTGCGCAATTTGGGCGTTCTCCTGGATGAACGGCTGTCTTTTGAAGACCATTTGACGGCCGTCTCCAGGAGAGCTTTCCACCAGGTTCGCCTGGTGCGCCAATTGCGCCCCTTTCTAGACCGGGATGCCTTGTGCACAGTCACTCACGCCCTTGTGACGTCTCGTCTGGACTACTGCAATGCTCTCTACATGGGGCTCCCCTTGAGGGGCATCCGGAGGCTACAGTTAGTCCAGAATGCAGCGGCTGGTGATTGAGGAGCCCTCGTGGCTCCCGAGTGACACCTATCCTGCGCCGGCTGCACTGGCTACCTGTGGCCTTCCGGGTGCGCTTCAAGGTGTTGGTGAATGTCTTTAAAGCGCTCCATGGCATAGGGCCGGGATACTTATGGGACCGCCTGCTGCTACCGAATACCTCTCACCGACCCGTGCGCTCTCACAGAGAGGGGCTCCTCAGGGTGCCATCGGCGCGACAGTGTCGTCTGGCGACACCCAGGGGAAGGGCCTTCTCTGTGGGGGCTCCCGCCCTCTGGAACGAACTCCCCCCAGGACTTCGTCAACTTCCGGACCTCCGAACCTTTCGCCGCGAGCTTAAAACCTATTTATTCATCTGCGCTGGACTGGGTTAGTGTTTTAATGGGTTTTAATGGGTTTTTAGTTCCAAATTTTAATTCTGGCCAATTTTAATAAGTTTTTTAATTGTATTTTTAATTTGTATTTATAGTATTGTATTTTTATTTGGCTGTGAACCGCCCTGAGTCCTTCGGGAGAAGGGCGGTATATAAATGTAAATAATAAATAATAAATAAAATAAATAAAATAAAAGGCACGGTTGCTCCTAGCTTACTTTCCTTCTTCCCTTTTTCAGAGCCAAGTCAGCCCCCTGATTTAGTGGGGAACTGAGAATAACAGTAATTTGAATGTGAATAGAACATTGCTCAAACTGAATATGAATCTCCCAGTGAAAAACAGAGCATGGTCTGCATTTCTTTTGCTCCAATGTTCCATGGCAGCACAGATAGCAAAAAACCATTTGTTCAATGTCTGCAGTCAATAGGCTGATGTTACTTTGTTATACTGTGCAGGGTTTCCTCCACTACTAGGAGTAGAGAACCGGAGCAGTTGCCCATTTGATGCTCAAGTACATGACATGAATCAGGTACATGACCATGGCATCAGCTTATTAGACTGTTATTTTGGATTCTTTTCCATTTGTGAATCTCAAACATACAAGTTTGATGAGGTCTGTAGCATGTTTGTTCAACATTTGCACATCCTGACTGATTAAGGAACCTTGCAGAGGACTAGTTGTATGGTTGAGAGGAAAAATATTTTATCTTTACTCAAGAGATGTATCTCACTGGGTCTAAAGAATATGATGCTAATTTTATTTTTAAAGAACACTTCCTTCAGTCAGATAAACTGGGAAACAATCACATAGTCTCAGATGTATCATTTCTGGTTAAGATGAGAATCTCAGTATGGGTGTTTCTCATCTCAAGATTTTTTTTCCTAAAGGACCATTTATTTTGGGCTTTTGACCTGAATACCTGCACTGATTGGAATATTTTTGAAGATACCTCTGCAGACCTGGATGAACTCACAGATACTGTAACATCATGTCAGCTTCTGTGAAGACCTATGTATATCTACAAGGAACTTGCGAATATACAGTAACAACAAACCTTGGTTAAGCAGCTACGCCATTCCAAAGAGGAAGCCTACAGAAAAGGTGATAAAATGCTGTACAATCAGGCCTAAATGCACTAACAAGGGAGATCAGAGCAGCAAAAAGAAGCTACTCTGAAAAGCTAAAGAATCAGTTTTCAGCAAATGAACCAGCAAACATGTGAAAAACTCTTAAAAATATCACCGGCTATGGCAAACCTCCTTCCCAGGCTGAAGGTAGTCAGCTACTGGCAGATGACCTGAATGAGTTTTACTGCAGGTTTGAAAGGAAACTACAGCCACCTATCTCCACAACCCCCATCTCAGACACACCAACAACAGCCAAGCCTCCTACAACTGACCCCGTCCCATTGGGTTCACAATCCCTAGTGATCACAGAAAAGGAAGTACAGGACCTATTTCTCAGAAAAAAGCCAGGAAAAGCTCCAGGCCCAGACAAGGTAACTCCTTCTTGCTTAAAAGTCTGTGCTGACCAATTGGCCCCCATCTTCACCCATATTTTCAATAAATCACTAGAGATGTGCTATGTTCCTTCTTGCTTCAAACGCTCTACCATCATCCCAGTGCCGAAGAAGCCCACCATCAAGGAACCGAATGACTACAGACCAGTTGCTTTAACATCTGTAGTCATGAAAACCATTGAAAGGCTAGTGCTTTCCTACTTGAAAACCATCACGGATCCGCTGTTAGACCCCTTGCAATTTGCATACCAAGCAAATAGATCAACAGATGATGCTGTTAATATGGCTCTGCAGTACATCCTACAACATCTTGAGTTTCCAAAGACCTATGCAAGGGTCCTCTTTGTAGACTTTAGTTCAGCATTCAATACCATCATTCCAGACACTCTTCTAACTAAGCTAAACCAGCTACAGGTACCGGAACAGACTTGTAAGTGGATCACAAGCTTCCTAACAAACAGGAAACAGCAGGTGAAGCTAAGCAAGATCACATCAAATACCTGTACAATTAGCACAGGCCCCCCCCCCCAAGGCTGTGTGCTCTCCCCACTTCTCTTCTCTCTGTATGCCAATGACTGCATCTCCAGCGATCCATCTGTTAAACTACTAAAGTTTGCAGATGATACAACAGTGATTGGTCTCATTTGAGACAATGACAAATCCGCATATGACGAGAGGTTGAACAACTAACCTTGTGGTGCGACCGAAACAATCTGGAACTGAACACACTCAAAACCATAGAAATGGTGGTAGACTTTAGGAGAAACCCTTCCATACTTCCACCTCTCACAATACTTGACAACACAGTATCAACAGTAGAAACCTTTAAATTTCTAGGTTCTATCATATCGCAAGATCTAAAATGGACAGCTAACATCAAAAACATCATTAAAAAAGGACAACAAAGAATGTTCTTTCTGCGCCAACTCAGTAAGCTCAAACTGCACAAGGAGCTGCTGATTCAGTTCTACAGAGGAATTATTGAGTCTGTCACTTGCACCTCTATAACTGTCTGGTTCGGTTCTGCAACCCAACAAGAAAGACACAGACTTCAGAGGATGATTAGAACTGCAGAAAAAATAATTGCTACCAACCTGCCTTCCATTGAGGACCTGTATACTGCACGAATCAAGAAGAGGGCCGTGAAAATATTTACAGATCCCTCACATCCTGGAGATAAACTGTTGCAACTCCTACCCTCAAAACGACACTATAGAGCACTGCACAACAGAACAACTAGACACAAGAACAGTTTTTTCCTGAAGGCCATCACTCTGCTAAACAAATAATTCCCTCAACGCTGTCAAACTATTTACTAAATCTGCACTACTATTAATCTTCTCATCATTCCCATCACCGATCTCTTTCCACTTATGACTGTATGACTGTAACTTTGTTGCTTGTATCCTTATGATTTCTATTGATATTGATTGTTTCCTGATTACTTATTTGTACCCTATGACTATCATTAAGTGTTGTACCTTATAATTCTTGATGAATGTATCTTTTCTTTTACATACACTGAGACCATATGCACCAAGACAAATTCCTTGTGTGTCCAATCACACTTGGCCAATAAAAAATTCTATTCTATTCTATTCTATTCTATTCTATTCTATTCTATTCTATTCTATTCTATTCTATTCTATTCTATTCTATTCTATTCTATTCTATTTTATGCTGTTTAAGTCCAGCATTGCTCCTTGCCATCCATATCTAGGAAGACAGGTGATATTCTAAACTGATTTCACAATAGGCTGGGTGAAGATTAAGAAACTGAAATTAAGTCTAGACAAGACAGAGATATTTTTCTTAAATAGGAAGTTCACTCTTCCATCATAGGCTGTTAAGCCTAAGATCATACAGTCTAAGATCAACAGTGCTTAACTGTTAAGCCTAAGGACATACGTGCTTAACCAGATCCTATTTTATTTAAAGGAACTTATGTAACAGTGCATAATTCACAAAATTATAATAGTATGCAAATTTAAGGGTTTGGAAATGTTATCAGTCAACTAAAAAGCAAATTCTATAAATGAATCAAATAAGAAATAATAATTGATGCATAAAGTTCCTCCCTTCCCCATCATATGGATATGATTACAGAAGAACTATCTATTTGAAACCGCTCACTGAAACTGACAGTGTAAAAATATGAATAGGAGTGAAGTAATTAATGCCATCATGATCAAAAACATTCAATACATCAAGGTATTTTGCATTAATTTCTGTAGACACCTATAGGGATAATTTTGTGCGTCACTGGCAATCGTTTTATCCAGGTGTAAATAAAAGATAAAATATTTTTCTTCTTAATTGTTGCATACAGCTTTGTTTACCCAGGCTTACTGTTAGGATGTACGTGTATGGTTTATTTTTGCATCACTGCAGTTATCTTATATCTCTGTGTTAATATTGCAGAATTGAAGGGAAAGGAATGCAAGACAGGATGCCTTGAATAGCTCAGACCTCCCTGCTCCACCCCCTGCCTGGTAGCACACCTCATCTTATAGCAGGGGAGAGCAAACACTGGAATATGTGGATGTATGTCTATAGGCAACTTTAAGATTTGTGGACTTCAACTTGTGGAATTGTTGTGTCTTGTCCGCTCTCACAGCAGCCGGGGCCTTCTTATCTGCTCCCGAACACGGAGGAATGTATGCCTCCCGGCCCCAGTCCTGGCTCCATGCCCAGACAAGCTGAAGAGGAGGGGGCACCTCCCGGTCCCAGCCCTGGCTCCATGCCCAAGCAGGCTGCAGAGGAGGGAGCATCCCCCGGCCCCAGCCCTGGCTCCATGCCCAGGCAAACGGAGCAGCTAGACCCCTCCCCCTCCTCCACAGCATGTGAGCCTGAGGAAAGTTTATTTCCAACAGCTGCTGATTGGAGTGACCCTCGCATCAGAAGACTGGATAGGCGGAGGCAACAGAAGGAAGGGAGGGGCAGGCATTAATGAGTGCTGAGTCATGGAGCCACACCCCATGGCCTATATAAAGGATCTGCTTTCTGGCAGTCTCTGAGTCAGGCAAAGTCGAACTTATCTTGCTGAAGTCACTTTCTGGTCTCCTGCCTGCTCTGAGGACTTTGCTAGGACTTTGGGCAGAGCTGCAGAGGCAAGCCTGATTCGGATTTCCCTGACCCGGCCGTCAGCGGAGGAGTGGGACACGACAGGAATACACATACACACACACACACACACACACACACACACACACACACACACACACGTACTTCTGTGACATATCAGAGAGGAACATCTGTTGGCTTACTTTGAAGAACTTGCTACCCCAAACACTTTTTATCTTTCTTTCATGTTCTAAAGCTGACCTCCATCTCAGGTATTATGAAGAAAGGATCTTGCCACACAATTTCTGCAAGGGCATTCATTTTGGTTAAAATAAAAGGTTTAATTTTAACTTCCAGAGCTCATTCATCACAGCTCTTATTATGTTGGAAGACAAAAAGGCATTTGTTTTTGGAGAACTGACATGGAAGAAAGAAGAATGCTAGTGGTGTTATTGTGCTCAGATTCCAAGGCTGTTGCTCAGATTGCCATGAAGAGTGCAAGATATGGGAAATCATTTCAAATACGAGATGGCTGGAGGCAGGAAAACATCCTAGCACAGTCCTGAAATGGGTAGAAACCATTAGGAAAAAAGAGGGAATCACAGTTGACATGATTTTGTAGGGCAGGGAGAAAACATAATCAGAATAAAGTTTATAACAGGAAATGATGATTTCCTCAAATTTTAGACATTTTGGGGATTTAGGGGGGAATCCTTAGTTATTTTCCATAGGAGAGGCTGTAGTATGCTGTGGATAAGAAGGCCAATGGGAGAGAAAGTGGTTGGAGGGATCCCTGATCCACCCACTACAAATTCTAACTTCCACTGCTATTAGTTATTACTTGTCAATTGCACCCGATAGACCCACAATTACTCCCATAAAAATCTCCAAGCACTATTTATAGTGTTTCTACCAGTGACAGTACCCAAAACAAGAGCATTGCCTGAGAATGTGAGAGACGTATAAAATGTGCCTTGATTAAAAAAAATCTACTCTTTTCTCTGATACAGCAATGAATTGGACCCACATAATGTGCCATTTGGAATGGAGTTAGTCTCAATGGGAGGAAAAATAGCCTGGAAAAATATGATGGAAAAACTACATACCTACTCTTACACACACATAGGTAACTAGATGTTAGCTACCCTTTTTACTATTGCAGTGATAAAAATGTAAATATATTCTAGAATACAGCTCACCTGTTTGGAACCCTCACCATATCTCTGACATCAATACAATTGAACGTGTCCAGAAATATTTTACAAGAAGAGTTCTCCATTCCTCTGTAAACAACAAAATACCTTATCCCACTAGACTTGAAATCCTGGGCTTGGAAAACTTGTCGCCTTCGACAAGACCTAAGTTTAACTCATAGAATCATCTATTGTAATGTCCTTCCTGTCAAAGACTACTTCAGCTTTAGTTACAATAATACAAGAGCAACCAATAGATTTAAACTTAATGTCAACTGCTTTAATCTAGATTGCAGAAAATATGACTTCTGTAACAGAATCATCAGTGCTTGGAATACTTTACCTGACTCTGTGGTCTCTTCTCATAATCCTAAAAGCTTTAACCAAAAACTTTCTACTATTGACCTCACCCCATTCCTAAGAGGACCATAAGGGGCGTGCATAAGCGCACAAACGTGCCTACCGTTCCTGTCCTATTTTTCTTTTCTTCTATACCTTTCTATACTATATAACCTTTCTGTATGATAGTTACATATATTGTTGTGACAAAATAAATAAATAAATAAATAAAATAAATATCCAAGGATACTATAGGTCTGTGACGGTGAACCTATGGCATGTGTGCCACAGGTGGCACGTGGAACCATATCTGTGGGCATGCGAGCCATTGCCCTAGCTCAGCTCCAGCGTGCATGTGCGCGCCAGCCAGCTGATTTTCGGCTGCCCCTCCTGTCCCAGGAGTCTCCATGCAGGCCATTTTGGATGCCTGGTAAGTACAGGGCTTGCACGGAGGCTCTGGGAGAGTGTTTTTGGCTTCTGGAGGGCCTCCGGGGCATGTAGGAGAGCAAAAAATGGGCCTTCCAGTTCCACTGGAAGTTGAGAAATGGGCTGTTTCCAGACTCCAGAGGCTTCAGGGAGGCCTGTTAGGCCCAAAACGGGGCATGGGGGGGTGTCACGTGCACATGCACGGGGGGCATTAAATTATGGGTGTGGCCACACGTGCCCGTGATCCCCCCCACTTTTGGCACACGACGGCAAAAAGGTTAGCCATCACTGCTATAGGTAATCCTGAACTTACAGACGTCAATCGGGACCAGAATTTCCATCAAAAGTCACTGAGGCCATAAGTAGGACATTGGTCAATTTTGTGACCAATTTTAAAATGGTTTTTTTTTAAAAAAAATTGTATTTATATCCCGCCCTTCTCCGAAGACTCAGGGCGGCTTACACTATGTTAGCAATAGTCTTCATCCTATTTGTATATTTATATACAAAGTCAACTTATTGCCCCCAACAATCTGGGTCCTCATTTTACCTACCTTATAAAGGATGGAAGGCTGAGTCAACCTTGGGCCTGGTGGGACTAGAACCTGCAGTAATTGCAGGCAGCTGTGTTAATAACAGACTGTCTTACCAGTCTGAGCCACAGAGGCCCCATTCATTGTTAAATGAATCACCCAGTCATTATGCAAATCATGTATTCCTTAAGTGAAACCAATTTCAGTAAATCAGCAAAAAATGTTGCAAATTGAGATCGCCTGACCACAGGACACTGCAACCTGTTGTAAATGTGAACCAGTTGCCAAATGCCCAAATTGTGATCACAAGACTGTAAGGATAGTCTGATGGTTGTAAGTGTGAGTACAGATCATAAGTCACTTTTTTCTGATGACATCGTAACTTTGAACTGGTGTTATGTTGAAGACTACCTATCATAATTACATTGGAATATTGGGCAAAGTTAGATTTACAGTATGTTAAACACATTTTTGGTTTATTTTCATATGTTATTAAATGCCATTAGTTTACTTTTAATGTAATATGGGTTATTTGATTACCAGGATCTCAATAACTGAGAAAAAGTATAAGTTGGGAAGAAGGGGATTCAACACTTTCCTCCTTTGCTTTGGTCCTATCTAAAATGTTTTTAAAAAATTGATAGGAAATGGACACCATGGGGCATTTCCTTCCAAATAGAAGGAAATTTTATTTTTAACAGATAGATTATATAGATGCAGAATTGCAATGCAAACATATTAAAAACCCATTGGTTGTTTAGACTGGCTCAGATTTCCTGAAATCTTTTCATATATAATCAACCTGCCCTTCCCCTCCCTCCTCTTCCTCCACTTAATCCATATCAGGTCCTACATTAGTTTAACCACTCTATGCATCTGCAGTTGCAGTTCATAAAAGTTTATGCATTTCAATAAAATTTGTTCGGTGGAAAAGTTACCATTGAACTCCTGATCTTTTGCTCCCACTGAATAATACCACTCTCCTTTATAATGTATACAGCCCAGCTCGATGTTTATAGCCTAGACTAATTTTGGAATGTTGATTAATGCAGGGATAGGGGTTGTGGGCAAGACTTCCCATCTAATAGTCTACATGCAAAGATTTTCTTGTTGTAGACAATCACATTCAATCAGACAATCAATGCTACAGAAAAACAGTGGCAGACACAGTTAGTACCTGGATAGCAGACCACCAGGAATCGCAGGGCCTGGGAACTTTTTTAAAAAAATAGAAAAAGGGCACTTGCACATGTATCAAACTGTTTTCAACTCCTAGTGACCACAAAGACAGATTTTTCTTGAAGATGATCTACCCTATACTGATAATTTAGGTCTCCCAAAAGTGCACTCATCACAGCTATAATTGAGTCACCCATCTTGTTGCTGTTGGTGCTTACTTCTTTCTTGCCACCTCTCCAAGCATTGGAGACTTTTCCAGAGAGCTTTTCCAAGTCTCCAATGCTCTCCAAGCATTGGAGACTTTTCCATTAGGCCTTTCCATAATGTGTCCTAAGTAAAATAATTTGAGCTTGAGAGAACTCTGAATTGATTTATTTGATAATCCATGATTTGTCCTCTTGACCATGATATTCTCAGGATTCTTCTCCAATGAAAAGTTCTAAAGCAACAATATTCTTCCCATCCTTCTTCTTTAAATTCCAACTTTTGCTTCCAAAGAGGGTCACAGATCCATTCTTAATCAATCAACCACCTCCATTGTGATAGTCCCACATAGGAACCCCAAAATAACTGGAAGAGCCAAATCTTTAGGCTCTTCCAGAAGTGTTAGGAGGGTTGGGGCCTAACTCACGCTGAGATGTTCCAGGTGCAGTGGCAGTGAAGCCCCTTTCCTGGATCCTGCCACTGGAATAGTCAGGATTATGAGGCCTATAGCATGCCTCCTCTGCTGACACAGGTAAGGTGGGCCAATCTCAATGGGATGAAACAGTCCCTCAGATATAGCCTTAAAAAGTATGCTTATCTTTCCATTTTGAGGCCATTGTTACTTACTAATGCCCTGTTCACTTTCTCTTTTCTTTAGTTCACTTTCTTCACTGAATAATCCAAACTAATAATGGATTGTGTAATGACTATGTCCATCCATTGGACAGAAAGTGTGTGTGTTCTCTCTTTTGTGCATAGGAGCACTTTTGCTCTCCTTGCAAAATAGGAAAAGGGAGGCTTTTACATATGCAAGGGGGCACGGAGGAGTTAAACTGGATGAGAAGAAAATTGTAGCAGTTGTACATGCATGCAACTTTGACATGTATAAAAAGGGGTGGCGTTCAATAGTGCTTCCATGACCAACAGTTTCATAAAAATACTTTATTTTTGAAGAGCACAAAATATAGACAAGGTGCTAAGATAAATAACGTCAAACTAAACCATCGTTGAAGGTAAAAATTATTTAAAAACAGAGAATTAAAAACAGAGGAAGAAAAAATAAAAATAGACTATATATATGTGTGTGTGCGTGTAAACACACACACACACACACACACACACACACAGCTACCTTATATATTAAACTTAGTCACTGGATATTGTGACTGACATCTGGTCTGTTTTGACCTCGTGTGCACACCACTGCCTCTACTATTTTTGGATTTTGCACTTGTCAAAAAGTATAAAATTCTTCCTACACAAAGAAAGAATCTTGTTCTCAGAATATAAATCCTTACAAAATACTTGAGTTTTGGTTCTGTTCTCATTTTCCAAATACTATTTACAGAGATCCTCTTTGAAGTCAATTGTTGTTGTGTTAAATCATTTAAAACCATTGCAAGCTAAATTGGTTGGTCAAACATGCTTTAAAACTCAGTATTGCTTTTTTTTAAACCATAATAACTTAATTTGTTTTCCTGAGTGGAAGGATTAAAGGAAATATTCCATCATTCAGATCATTTGCCATCCTCTTCTAACCATCAAATAAATTAGCAGCTATTTGGCATAAAAACATATTCTCAGTAACATTCCGTGATCATTGCTAGCACAAGACTTCTTTAAAACATTGCATGTCAAAAAATGTTCATCTAGCTTACTAATACAAGGAGAAATTAAAATTACATGCAGGGGAAGAACATTAAAAATCAACTAAACTGACTGTTGACAGTGATCAGGAGCAGCTTATCTCAATATTTACAGCATTAAAGAAAGCAATTGTTGGAGGTTTCTATAGCAACAGTAAATATACCATGAAAGCAATAGAAGGATGGAGTGGAATGGAAACAGCAAATGTTATGTCAGAAACACTCAAGAGATGAGAAATAATCTGTACTCAGCCTCTCACAAAAGTCTACAGATCAAAATTGTGCAGATTTATTGACAGAGAAGCAAAACACTTTGCTTTAAAAGGACAACATTACAGCTACAGTGGAAGAAAAAGATTAGGAGGTGAAAGAGAGCTCGATCTGTTGCATTTAATAATAGATGTTTCCAAATTCCAAAAGATCAAGCTGGCTTCAAATTCCGAACACTAATTATCAGCCCATTCTCGAGTAGACTATATTGTGTAACATTAATTTACAACAACAAAATCAGCAGTTCTGAATGACTCTGGAAGCTAAGGGAATTTAATGCATGCTGTTTAGAACTGTATGTAAGTTTTTGGTTTTTTTTGCATATTCACAACCTATTTACTTTTTTCTGCTATATAATTTCATTTGCTATGCACGCTTAAAAAAATAACAACTCTACCACTACTATGGCATATGCCTTCATTCCAAACACTTCAAGAAAGAGCTTTTGGGAAACCAGAAAGAGGCCCAATGCGAGATCTTGTGGATGTTGAACAGCAGGGTCTTCTGTAAGAGCTTTTAAACACTTGTTACAATGAGTAAGTAGAAGTTCATATTAATATGTCTCATACTGAGCACTATTTATCAACATAAATGGCATATAATGGTGGAATATTAAAAGCATATTGTATCGGTATGGATGCATATTAATCAAGTTTTACATTCTGACTCATGCATGTGTGTAAGAGACAGAGAATTCGATTCTACTTAAAATAACTAAATGGTGATTAAATGTTCATTCCTTTAGAGTCAAAAATTAAAAGTGTTCAACTTCCTGAAAGGCAAACAACAAAACAGCTAAATATTAAACAAAACAGGAAAAAACAGCAAGGTAACATTAAAATTGCTTTATACTGGTATCAGAATGCAGTGGGGGTACCACTATATCTTGTTTAGAAGCATACCAACTCAGGGCCGTGGTAGCTCAGGCTGGTAAGAAGCCTGTTATTAGAACACAGCAGCCTGCAATTACTGCAGGTTCAAGCCCGGCCCAAGGTTGACTCAGCCTTCCATCCTTTATAAGGTAGGTAAAATGAGGACCCAGATTGTTGGGGGGGGCCAATAAGTTGACTTTGTAAAAATATACAAATAGAATGAGACTATTGCCTTATACACTGTAAGCCGCCCTGAGTCTTCGGAGAAGGGCGGGATATAAATGTAAATAAAAATAAATAAAAAATAAATAAAATTCAATGCTAAGCATTTGGACTCATCTCTTCAAATATAGAGTTATACCAACCCAAATGAGTTCGCAAAACCACAAAGTACACTGCATGATTTTTTTTTGTGTAACTCTTTTAGTTTCTGTCTCATCTTATCTGCTCAAAAATATCTGTACATTTTTGTACAGCTTTTTTTTTTCAATTAACAAACTATGGAATTTAATTAAAGTCAGAATAAACTGCTGAACTCATTGAAAGTCAAACTAGTTAGATTTGCCTCTGCCTGCAGTTTAAGCACTTCTCCATAGTAGAAATGGAGAAGAATGCTGCAGTGGTCAGTAGTATGCTCATCTAGGATCAGTTTGGCTCATAAGGTATCATAAGATCTCCTTTACAAGTTAAATTTAACCCCTATATATTCTTTGCATTTTCAAGAACATTGGCCAGATATTTTGAGGTTATATATTCAATCACTGGTTTTATACACATCATCATTAGCACCCGATCTAAATATTCTTTTACCTATTCATTCACATACAGAGGATTTGATGGCTTCTCACTTCTATATGAGAGGCATGCACTTTAAACGGCTGGATAAGTTGAAGAGAGCAAGATTTGTTTAAGATTATGTCAGTGTTTTTCTTTTAAAAAATTGTACGCACTCCCCCCCCCCAAAAAAATCATGGATTAATAAAGAAGAAGGAAGGATGGATGAATGAATGTGAATATATATATATCAGAGGTGGGTTTCAGCAGGTTCTGACCAGTTCTGGAGAACCGGTAGTGGAAATTTTGAGTAGTTCGGAGAACCAATAGTAAAAATTCTGACTGGTCCCGCCTCCATCTAGTCTCTGCCTCCCAAGTCCCAACTGGTCAGAAGGAAATGGGGATTTTGCAGTAACCTTCCCCTGGTTTGGGGAGGGAATGGAGATTTTACAGTATCCTTCCCTGCCATGCCCACCAAGCCATGCCATGCCCATCAAACCACACCCACAAAACTGGTAGTAAAAATTTTTGAAACCCACCACTGATATACATCCAGATCTACACAAGGTGGAAACAGATTGTTCCATTAGCTTTTCCTACACATACAGAGTAGGAGAAAGATACATACAGAGAGAATAGAATAGAATAATAGAATAGAATAGAATAGAATAGAATAGAATAGAATAGAATAGAATAGAATAGAATAGAATAGAATAGAATA
The DNA here is from genome assembly GCF_028640845.1 of Ahaetulla prasina. NCBI lineage: Eukaryota > Metazoa > Chordata > Lepidosauria > Squamata > Colubridae > Ahaetulla > Ahaetulla prasina. Next base: position 96,073,419 of record NC_080541.1, on the reverse strand, counting down.
GAATAGAATAGAATAGAATAATAGAGTAGCGTAGCGTAGCATAGCGTAGAATTCTTGGCCAAGTGTGATTGGACACACAAGTAATTGTGTGCATAAGCTCACAGTGGTGAGCTTATGGTGCATAAGCTCACAGTGTACATGTAAACAGCAAGTAATAGGTCATAGATCCTAAATCAATGCAGAGATTTACAGAAAATAATAGAAAACATCAGATCTATTAGAGAGCTTTTCACCAAGGCTGCCATCAGTAGTGCTATTTTTAACAAAATCCATTAAATAGATATAGATGAGAGATATAGATGAGAGATACCATAGTTACCCAGCAGATACCCAGTAGTTATTCAGTAGTTCAACACTTAACTCTGATATTTTAGGCCACTCTTTTCTCTTATTCCATGTGAGTTTTCAGGCAGAAGGAGCTCTCTCTTCCAACTCCTTTTTTGTGACCTCCCCTTTTTCTTGTCAGTCCAGGAACTGAAAGAAGAAACACATCACACATGTTGGATGTCTGTAGTGATCAGTTGCCCAATGTCTTATAAGCAGTGCCAAGAATTTCTTCCACCCCTATGGCATGGATGTCGTGTCCCACTCCTCCGCTGACGGCCGGGTCAGGGAAATCCGAATCAGGCTTGCCTCTGCAGCTCTGCCCAAAGTCCTAGCAAAGTCCTCAGAGCAGGCAGGAGACCAGAAAGTGACTTCAGCAAGATAAGTTCGACTTTGCCTGACTCAGAGACTGCCAGAAAGCAGATCCTTTATATAGGCCATGGGGTGTGGCTCCATGACTCAGCACTCATTAATGCCTGCCCCTCCCTTCCTTCTGTTGCCTCCGCCTATCCAGTCTTCTGATGCGAGGGTCACTCCAATCAGCAGCTGTTGGAAATAAACTTTCCTCAGGCTCACATGCTGTGGAGGAGGGGGAGGGGTCTAGCTGCTCCGTTTGCCTGGGCATGGAGCCAGGACTGGGGCCGGGGGGTGCTCCCTCCTCTGCAGCCTGCTTGGGCATGGAGCCAGGGCTGGGGCCGGGGGGTGCTCCCTCCTCTGCAGCCTGCTTGGGCATGGAGCCAAGGCTGGGGCCGGGAGATGCCCCCTCCTCAGCCTGTCTGGGCATGGAGCTAGGGCTGGGGCCGGGAGGACATTCTTCAGCGTTCGGAAGCAGATAAGCAGACCCCAGCTGCAGTGAGAGCGGGCAAGACACAACACTGGATATCTAAAAATTGAATCCTCAAATATGTACCAACTAGTCCATGATACGATTTGGTGATATATAGTATATGCTGGAGATATAACACATAAAGCAAGGAATCTTAACACAAGTATTCCATTGACTACTTGAGGCATTAGATGTATAGATGGCAACCAAGGGACACACTTTTTATGCTGTTCGTTATCTCTGTTTGCCTTTCTCTGTTTTGAAGACTGATGCTCTTAGGTTTTTTCCTACAGGAAAAATCTTTTTTTTTCTTCTTGGAAAAACAAGAGAAAACTCAGCGATGGAAACATATCATTGGGGCATATAATTGTTATTACATATGCTGTTTTCATTCTTAGTATCTGTCTGTTGTTTAGTTCTAACCGTATAGACTTAACTTGCTAAATCCAATCCCAGAAGTGGATCCCAAACTGAGTTACCATAATTTTTAACTTACAATATAAATCAAAACTTTATTTTATTTAGAAAAAGTCCCAAAAGTGCTTATATGCCTGGGCTTTCTACCTGGTCATTTAGAAAAAACACACTGTGTGTGTGTGTGTGTGTGTGTGTGTGTGCGCGCACACACGCGCACACACACACACGTGCACCTGTATACACACCCAGAATAGCCTTGTGCTGGTCCAAGAAACAATTGCTTTTATAAATCTTAAAATCCATTAAAACAGTAAAAAGTTTTCTGAAAGCTTTCATTTTCTGCATTAGTGATAATCTATATATTTAGAGGTACAAAGAATTATTTGGTGGGAGGTATTTGTTTTAAATAGATTTCTACTTAACTTTTCAAGACAAAGCCTTTACAATATGAAATGCAACGTATTATTTAAATAGCATAACCTAGGAAGCAAGAACATTATCCATTATTTCTACGTATCCAGAATTCCCTCACATTTTCAATCCATTAGTAATCTCTCTCTCCCTCCCTCCTTCCCTCCCTCCCTCTCCCTCCTGTCCCTCCCCCTCCCCCTCACATAGTTCAGCCTGTATGTAATGTGATCAAAAAGTTATTTGACTTCAATTCAGAGATCACAATACAATTCTCTGTATGATCATGAAAATTCTCTGTATGATCATGAAAAGAAATCAAACTGAGGATTGTTGGGTTTAACTCAAATACATGGCAACCCTAGGAGTTCAGGATTACAATTCTCAAAGTCATTATATAATGACTTTATAAAGTTGAACATAATTTTATAAAGGTATGATAAACCTTCTTGAAATCATTGGAACGCAGAATGAATAATGAATTATTTCATTCATTCATTCCTTGGTCACATCAAATGGGGGCCTAGAAGAAAAACAGTCACTTGTGGAACAAAAACTAACAGGTTACAACTTTTAAATGTAGACCTTGTTTACAGAGATTCAAAATCCTTACAATAAATAAGATGTGCACAGTATTCATGTAAATGGACACTTAAGACCTGTTTGTTTTGTTTTGTTTTGTTTGTTTGTTTGTTTTACATTTATACCCCGCCCTTCTCCGAAGACTCAACTGTGTACAGTTCTCTGCCACTAATTGATACCATGTTCTTTTTTGTCTGCCTGTTCAATTTATATTTGTGAAGTAATTTCAGATATTCAGTTTTCTTGCCATTGTTCCAGAATTGACCATAAAATATTTATGCAAGATTCTATTATTGCTCACACACATGCATGCACACATGCACACACGCGCACACACACACACGTGCACCTGTATACACACCCAGAATAGCCTTGTGCTGGTCCAAGAAACAATTGCTTTTATAAATCTTAAAATCCATTAAAACAGTAAAAAGTTTTCTGAAAGCTTTCATTTTCTGCATTAGTGATAATCTATATATTTAGAGGTACAAAGAATTATTTGGTGGGAGGTATTTGTTTTAAATAGATTTCTACTTAACTTTTCAAGACAAAGCCTTTACAATATGAAATGCAACGTATTATTTAAATAGCATAACCTAGGAAGCAAGAACATTATCCATTATTTCTACGTATCCAGAATTCCCTCACATTTTCAATCCATTAGTAATCTCTCTCTCCCTCCCTCCTTCCCTCCCTCCCTCTCCCTCCTGTCCCTCCCCCTCCCCCTCACATAGTTCAGCCTGTATGTAATGTGATCAAAAAGTTATTTGACTTCAATTCAGAGATCACAATACAATTCTCTGTATGATCATGAAAATTCTCTGTATGATCATGAAAAGAAATCAAACTGAGGATTGTTGGGTTTAACTCAAATACATGGCAACCCTAGGAGTTCAGGATTACAATTCTCAAAGTCATTATATAATGACTTTATAAAGTTGAACATAATTTTATAAAGGTATGATAAACCTTCTTGAAATCATTGGAACGCAGAATGAATAATGAATTATTTCATTCATTCATTCCTTGGTCACATCAAATGGGGGCCTAGAAGAAAAACAGTCACTTGTGGAACAAAAACTAACAGGTTACAACTTTTAAATGTAGACCTTGTTTACAGAGATTCAAAATCCTTACAATAAATAAGATGTGCACAGTATTCATGTAAATGGACACTTAAGACCTGTTTGTTTTGTTTTGTTTTGTTTGTTTGTTTGTTTTACATTTATACCCCGCCCTTCTCCGAAGACTCAACTGTGTACAGTTCTCTGCCACTAATTGATACCATGTTCTTTTTTGTCTGCCTGTTCAATTTATATTTGTGAAGTAATTTCAGATATTCAGTTTTCTTGCCATTGTTCCAGAATTGACCATAAAATATTTATGCAAGATTCTATTATTGCTCACACACACATGCATGCACACATGCACACACACGCACGCACACACACACACACCCCTATACCACAGTTGAGAGGAATGGCAAGTGGGATTTAACCATTATGAAAATTTGACTCCTTTTGGTTGATGGTTTAATCAAGCAGAACATCAAAAATTGCAATTGTTTGATAAAGAATTCCAGTATAAAGGTTTTATTTCATGTTTTCCTATCAGACTGATAAATTAAGATTCAAAAACACACCCTCCTCCTTTTAAGCAGATGACCTTATTTGAAAGTTGACCAAGAAATTCACTGATTCATCTCAGCAATAATTTCTTGTGCCATCTGTCCCAAATTTCCTTAGCGAATTCTCTTACTGTCCTTTTTGCAGTTTTGATTTTCTGTTTGGGCTTAACTTTAAGAGGGTAGACTGCAATTTGCTGAATAACAAATACTGACAATAGTATTTGCACAGTTCATAATTGTGCATATCTTTACTCTCTCATTGAATAACAAAATTAGAATCAATCAAAAAGATTTGTATATTTATTTCAGTCACACAAATCATTTTAAATGTTACAGATATAATCAAATTTTATCTATTGTAAATCAAGGTTCTACTAAAAATCTAGAAAATTATATTTTGGAAAGGTTGCTGAGACTTTTCTTTCAGAAGTCCTATTTATCTAAAATGGTTGAGATTTTCATGAGGCTATGGAATGATTGCTACCTAAATTAACATTTATAATAAGTAAGTCACTAAGAATATAAGTCAGCCTTCTTATGCAAATGCACATCCATTGAAGCTTCAATTTTGTATTCTATAGTACATTTGACCTTTTATTGCTTAAAATATTCTATTTAATATAACAAGGAGATATCTGAAAATTTAAACTGAAATGTGCTTGGTTTGGGAGAGTGGTATGGACCAGGAAGGGTGCTCAGGGATTCCTCCTTCCCTTCCGTCCCTTCCCTCCCGTAAGTGGCTGGTGCTGGTGGGAGAGGGAGCAATAGACTGCAAGGCTGGAAAATTCTCAAGGAACATTGACAATGAAGAATGAATTGAAGACATAAGTGCAGTAGCAGTGCAGCAATTCAGCAGCAGTCAGTACCACTGAACCAACCAAAATTTCCCCAATTTTCATTCCCTCAAGACATAGATTTCAGATTTTTGATGCATTTTATAAATTAGCACCATTTGAGGTACCTTGGTTCAGAAATTTTTGACCTGTGATGCACAATTTCACCCAGTTTAAGGTCATGACAATGAAAGTTTTGTAGGATGGATGGATGGATCAATGGATGGATAGATAGATGATAGACATATAGATGATAGATAGATAGATAGATAGATAGATAGATAGATAGATAGATAGATAGATAGATAGATAGATAGATAGATAGATAGATGATAGATAGATAGATTTTTTTAATATAATGGAACAGTTCAATAATGATTTTAATATAATGGAACAGTTCTGAAAGTATTCCAGAGTCAGAGAGCTGAAATGGGTAGAACAGCATGCCATCATAATTGCTTGTATGGAAATATGTTTGCACAATTGGTATCACAGCATGGACCTGCACAATGGCAATAGCAAAGGTGAACTTCTTTTTGTACCAATTTTCCGGATAGCATATACAGACTGCCAGGTTGCCTGTTCATGAGCCACCGGGATAGAAACAAGTCACATTATCCTCTACAGACTTCAGTCCACAAATGTGACCCTCACTCATATTTTCTTCTCGTGCTACAGGGAGTAAAGTGGACAACCTTGATAGAAAGAGAGATCTGTTACCTGAGCTTAAGTCCAAACAATGAGGGAGAAATTCTTGGGCAAGCCTGCTTTGTAGGGTTGACATTGCATTGAAACTGTTTTGGGCTTGCATTTCTTCAAGTGTTCCTGTTCAATTGACCTGCTATACTTTAATTTCTTTTTTGGTAGGCCTCTGCATTTTGATTGGTTACCAGGCATAGTGGCAGGAATGACCCCTTACCTGAAGCAGCAACTGCAATCCCATAGCTCTCTAATCTCTACTGCAGATATTGTTACAAATGGTGTACTGGTAACATCGTGGTTATACCATTTGCCTGCAATATAGAAGATGCCTGTTTGACTATCCCTTTTCCACAGGTCTTAAAAAAAACTCAATTCTGGAACACCCTTCTTTTCTTTGTTGCTCCAAACCTACTTCCTAATTGCTCAAGCCTATTAATTCCTTTACAGGACTTATTAAAATGGACTATATGGGAGCTGGGGTGAAATTCTTCTGCTTGACACGATAAGAATTACAATGAAAGACTGCACAAGTGAACTTGTTTGTTTTTTAATGAAAATAAGCAATAAAGTAAATAATTCAGGGAATGAAAAATAGTAATAATCCCCCATACACCCATTTCTACTGATTTTGCACTGGTGACATTTTGCATGTCAGACAAATGTTATAACCACTATGTAGTTGAGAGAATGCTACAACAGTAGCTGCAACAAATGCTATTCAGGGAAAATGAACAAAAGTGGTGTTTTCAATGTTCCCTGCCAGCTAACCAAAAGGAAACTCAATAGGGAATCTAGTAGGAACTCAAAAATTGCTCCTGTTCCCACTGTTTTTTTTTTCCTTTTAAATAGTTGTTCTGGTGTGCAGTGTACTATAGTGTTGTTTTGAGGGTAGAAGTTGAAACAGTTTATGTCCAGGATGCGAGGGGTCTATAAATATTTTCACAGCCCTCTTTTTGACTGGTGCAATATACAGGTCCTCAATGGAAGGCAGGTTGGTAGCAATAGTTTTTTCTGGAGTTCTAATTATCCTCTGAAGTCTGTGTCTTTCTTGTTGGGTTGCAGAACCAAACCAGACAGTTATAGAGATGCAGATGACAGACTCAATAATTCCTCTGTAGAACTGGATCAGCAGCTCCTTGGGCAGTTTGAGTTTTCTGAGTTGGCACAGAAGGAACATTCTTTGAAGTTCATCTGTGAACTTCAGTAGTTTAATAGATGGATCGTTTGGGATGCAATCATTGGTATATAGAGAGAAGAGAAGTGGAGAGAGCACACAGCCTGGGGGGGGGGGCTGGGCTAATTGTACAGATATCTGATGTAATTCTGCTTAGCTTCACCTGCTGCTTCTTGTCTGTTAGGAATGGAATAAGAATGGAATGGAATCGTACATAGGGGACCGATATTATCAGGATCCAGGAAAGATGAAAAAGGCATTTTTTAAGGAAATAAAAATGGGATTTTTTTTACTACTACTTCAGTGAAGAGATTGAAGTTGCTGACAGTTATCTCCATGGCCATATTTTCTTGGGCTAATTCATTGTGATTTTTTTATAAGCAAAGATTTACATATATAGCATACATACTTCCAATTCCAGTTCCATAGTGTACAGAATAAATAAATTTCCTTCCTTCCTTCCTTCCTTCCTTCCTTCCTTCCTTCCTTCCTTCCTTCCTTCCTTCCTTCCTTCCTTCCTTCCTTCCTTCCTTCCCAGGAGTACATCACAATAATTTATTAGGATGAATGAATAAATGGCATCCAAAAATAATTGTATAGATGGGGAGTGAGGGAGATGTAGAAATAAATTTAAGACCAGAAAACAAGAACAAATTATATTGTCAACTCCATTCATCTCTGTTTGGATTTCTTACTTAATGATTTTCTATTTGTTTTTCTATGGTCAATCAACACCATAATGGTTGTTGGCCATTTGGCTACGGACTATATCAACTCTCAGGCACATTATAATTATGAAAATGATTGCATTTAAGGCATTCAGAGGAAGACCAAGAGCTGTTTCTATTTTTGCAGATCTGCTTCTGTGGTAAAACTGACCAAGTGACCTACAACATTGCTTACATGTCCCAGTATTAGCCTTCCAGTAAAATGTCATTGCTTTGAGATGTACAAAAAGATTGAAGATTTGACAAAGGTTACCCTTCTATGGAAACTTGATTAATTTTAGTGTGCCCAGCACAAAATCCTGATAGATTAAGTAAGTTCATTTATTTCTCTTATCGGTGACCTGCAGCAGCAAACAAAAGTTGTTCATGTCCCATTTGATGTCCTTCTAACAGGCAGGGAACACAATAAATAACGTCTTAATTATATCCATATTAGTCATACCAACCCTGCAAGGCAACTTTTGTCATGCTGTTAATATTCAAAAGGGTAACCTAGGTTAGTTTCATCAAATTCAAAGGGAAACAATGTGAACTGGCATTTATTAATCGGCCCACTGGTCTCTAATGAACATCTTTTAGAGCACTTTGCTAAATAACTGTTCTCCACATAATTGCCTCAAGTAGCTAACTGTTCTGCATTAACAAGAGCTTTTTAACAAGGAAATACTGATGGATGCCCCACTCCTATGCTGAGACTTCAAAGAATATAGAGATAGGGCAAGTCACATGCCAAAAATGCCTAGAGTTGCTCAGTCAATTAAAGTGAATGGAAAATTCTAGCCATGTGAGCATTTTCTGTGCACTTTGTGGAACGTGCTGAACTCTTCTTCGGTCTATTATCAGGAGAAGCTGCACTATTTGTCTGTCACAGCTAATTAAGTTTTTTTCACATGGCCTTGTTAGAGATTTTTTTTTCTCCCCTCTTCTTTTAGTTGATTGTTAGTGAGGGGCAAAAAAATCATAATTCTGAATGCAGTACCCATATTGCCTGCTGTGGAGTTCCAAAGTTCAAGCCCAGCGTTATGTACAGCATAAATATCCATTTCCAGTTCTTGGTTTCCTCCCCGTCTTTTTTGGTTTGCGAGATGAGTTTGTGACCCAGAAATAACACAGTGCCTGGCAATGAAGGCTTCCAATCAAGAACAAAACTGTCTATTATATATGAATTGCTCCAGCATATGCTATCTTTGATGTGCTTTATAACAGCCAAAGACTTAATTGGCTCTACTTATAGTAAAAGCAAGTTCAGCATACTGAGCAGAAACTTATCTGGCCCTTTGGCATCCGATGCACTTTATCCCTATCTAAAGCCTAAAAAATAGAATATCCTTAATGGTTGTTTTTTTACAGCCCAAATAATATGTGAATCCAAATTTGGGGAAATAACTGAATTTGGGAACTCTTTCTGTTGGGCAGGATGGGGAATCTTTGACCCCAAAGATTCTATTTTGTCTAGAAAGGAAATTGTAATATTTGAGCCCAAAATGCACTTCAATGTTCACACTGACATTTAATGAAAGGAAGTGAAATGATTCTCCATTGTCTTCCTCTTGCTCTGTGCAAATATCCAGTCTTCTCTGAGAACTCAGGATGCTTACATAACGATGAAGTAGCTGATCTGAGAAAGAATGACAGGGATATATTCAGTGATTTCTATGGTCATGCGGCAATTTTAATGTAGGACTCCCTAGCCCAAATCCCAAACTTATTACTTGCATTTTGATCAAAGTAATAATTTTAGCAGGAAAATCAAATAAGCCCTATGTCAAAATTCCCTTGTAATTTCTCCACATTCAAAGTCTAAAAGCTCAGGAAGAAAAGGTAAGGAAATTAAAAAAAAAATTTCAAGCCCTTAATATTCCCATCCTCTTTGTGTTGAGCAAAAGGGGACAATGGAGAAATTTCTAATCAAATTTACTTGAAGCTAGTACTAGTCCTTTCCTTCAGACTGTTTCCTTCCTCATGGAAAAAAATCAAGGAATGAACCTAAGGATTATTTTGCTGGCTATTCTGACTAATTTGGGATACTTCTGGTTGGCTGCAAATTATTTGTATACGGTTGAATGCATCATATAAACTTAGTTAATTGAGAAAACCATAACTAGGGATAAGCATGTTGAAGATGGAGGTTGAATCACTCTGTGTGTCTGAAAGAGAGCAAGTCCCTAAGAACGAAAATTTATTTTAAGCAATGTTTAGCAAAGCAGGTTTAAAACTCCTATTGTAAAGGAGAGTGGTTTACAGAAAAGATATTACAGAAGTGTTGTGATCTGCCAGCAGCCTGCAGACCTGGCAGCGGAGTCGGACAGTGACGAGGTTGGGGAGGACAATGGGCCAGTCCTGGAGTCAGGAGAAGGCCCGGAGGAGGGCTCTGCGTCGGAGGCAGAGATGGGGCCAGGGCCATTTGGGAGTGATGCGCAGACTCCAGAGCCTCCAGAGGCAGACAGCAGAGAGGCAGAGAAACAGGAGGAGCCTGTTCCTAGTGCACACATACGAAGAGCTGCCAAAAGGCAAGAGCAGCTGAAGAAAAAAAGACAACTTGGGAATAAGGCCAGAAGATGATTGGCCACTCCCATAAGGCTTAAAAGAGCGGCAACGAGCTGTTGGGTTCTTTGTAGGAAAGCATAGTTGATTTTCATGCTTTTTATCAGTGTCTCTTGAACTTTGTGGGGGTTTTGCCAAGAAAAGCCTTTGGCAAGTTGGTGATAAGGCCGACGGACTGGTTATTAAGAATTTTGTTTTAGACTAAGCTGAGAATGAATTAATTCTCAGCTGTTTTAATAAAATAGGTTTCTTGATGATTGAATTGTGTTTAGTAATGACTACTTGGGCCTTGGTCACAACAAAAAGTAGGGAAAGTCTAGCCCAGGGGTGTCAAACTCAAGACCCAGGGGCTGGATCCAGCCTGTGGAGTGCTTAGATCTGGCCCATGGGGCCGCCTTCAAAACATGAAGGACTGGCCAGCAGTGCCTCTGCCAGCAAAAACAAAGCTCAGGAGGGCTGCACACAGCCCTCCCGAGCTCCATTTTTGCTGGCATAGGGTTGCAGGAGGCTGTCGCAGCTGAAAACAGAACTCATGAGGGCCATATGCAGCCCTCTTGAGCTCCGTTTTCACTGGCAGAGGGTTGCAGGATGCCATCACAGCTGAAAACAGAGCTTGGGAGTGTGCTTGAGTGCCTGACATGGGTGATGTTGAGCGTGGCCATGCCTACCCCAGCTTCCCGAGGTCAAACACAACCCTGATGCGGCCCTCAATGAAATTGAGTTTGACTAAAATGTATCCTATAAGGAAGTAAAGAAAAGGAGGGAAAGAGCATGGGTTCTGTGTATGTGTCTCTGAGAAGCAAAGATTGAAGGAAGTGCCATGAGTAGTAATCTCATAAAACAAAAAATAGGCAGAGTGGTAAACAGGAGACACATAAGTAAATACTAAACTGTCCTCCTATTCCTCCTTTCCTTTGATGACTTACTGAGATGCTGCCATTGGATTCATACCCCCAAACAATAGGAACATAGTCTTCTTTTCTCACCAGGTTTTCTATTCCTACTTCAAGTTTCTTCCATTCTCCCCTTTTCCAAGTTGTCATTACCCAGTTGCCATTGTTTTATAGAAATTTTGATACTTCCCCCCTCCCCGATCTTCTTTTGGCAAAGCTGAGCTTTGCCACAAAGTATCTACAAGGGCTTCCTATGCTGGCCAGTAGCACTCTAGTCTCTGAAGAAATAGAGCCAATGTGCAGACTTGTTTATTCCATATTAAGAATTTTTGTAGACTTACATATTCAAGAGGTTTGAACAATAAGAATAGTATTGAAAAATATAGAAAATAAATATACTACTAAAACTCTGATTCCTGTAACCTTTAACTGCGTGAAACAGTGTACCGTAGGGCAAAAACCTTTGAACCAAACTTACAGAATGTATCCAAAATCTGGGACTCAGGACTCCTTTGGAATTGCGATTTGGCAAATTTGATAAAACATTGTAAAACATAAAAATTACCATTAAGCAATTTATGACCTAGTACAAAATGTGATAATATACAGTATTTCATGATGTTTGATGTTTGACTGTGCTACACCATTCAACAGAGGCTGCTTTGAAGGTAGATAAATCTTTGAATGTAACCCAGCTTTCTGTCATTGTTTGAAGGCATTCAGGAGTCTGGTAAGGAAATATTTCTGAAAGCATGACTGCAGGGGTCATGGGCTGTCCAATATCTCCCTGAATTTTTAAGAACTTTTCCAGAACTTTAGAAGCTCTGCTACTTTTGAAGGCATTGAGGTATTTGGTAAGGAAATATCTCTGAAATAATGGTGCAAGAGATCACCGGTTGTGTGGTAATAATATAATAATATACTGTATACTATATTTTTAAAGGCATATTGGAAAGTACCCATAGATTAAGCAGAATGTTCTCTTTATTGTAGGGGTGCAGATACTGCATTTTCTGATATATTTTATTGCTATGCATATATACATGCATTCACTTATGCGTACACATGCATGCATATGAGCAGTAAATACATTAACGCTGACATTTAGTTAATGACTAGTGCATCTGGGTTTTTTTCTTCTTTGCATTATTTTTGTACCACAAGTTGGTACAAACAACATTCTTTCCAACAAGTCACTTTAATGAGCAGCACTGGTTATAAAAGAGTAGTTTACTCATTAAAATGATTGACAGTGCTCCAATACAAAGGAAACCTCCCATTTCTTTGACAACTGAAGTTGTGTAGGAAGCTCCCAATTTAGCAGCAAGATAAAATATGTGTCCCACTTTTTCCCTCGATATAGGGTTTTGTAGAGACTGCTTAGCACAATTAGCAAGCCAACATCATGAGCAACAGTTCAATAAAATTCTTAATGATCTAAGAGTTATTTTTATAGTGAGCAGAAGAATTATGGAGAGCATAAGCCATCTTGGTGAGCAATTATTTGATGCATTCGGAATTATTAAGACTAGGCACAGGTTGCTTCTGCCAAAAATAGTGTGTAATCTTTATGAATGTAGAAAGACCATTAACTGCAATTAGCTCATCACATTTCATATGATCTAGACCTTAAAATCAGGGCTGTGACCAATACATGCTGAAGATAGTCTTCTAATGTGATAAGGTACTTCTAAGGTACTAATAATGTGATAAGGTAATTTTCCTAGTCAAAAAGCTGGATCTTTATTACATATTGATGATGGGAAATCACCTCTACTGTTCTTGAGGGTAACATTATTGATTGAGCCTGGTAATAGTTAATCATATACTAGTTGCCACAACTAAGTTTTTTTTTTAAAAAAATCAAACTCTAAAGAATTGGATAGGTTAAGAGATTTATGAAGTCCAGTTTTTTTTTTTAATAAACTTTTAAAAAAAATTTCCTTTAAAAGGAAAAAAAAAAGTCTTGTTCCAGGGTCTCAGCTTCAATGGTAGAGTTAGGGATGATGAGAAATTGTCTCTGGTTTTAAGACTCATACTTTCTGGGCTCAAGCCCCATTGAGGAACACAGTCATTATAACATTATATCTATAGTGAATACATTATTTAAATTAATCTAAAACGTCTTGCCAATGCTATATGGAATGAACTGAGAGGAAGAGAATGTAGGAAGTTAGAACAAGAAAAGAACTGACAATCTGAGGAACAATGTAGAGAGCTGGAAATACAGGTGAGGTCTGAGAAGATACAAATGAAGACAAGCTTCTATGAAGATGTTGCATAGGGAAGGTGAAAGTCAGTGCCATAGTCAGTTATGCTGAGTTATGCACAGATCTGGGGACTGTGTTGCGAGTGCTGGAGGGCTGTGAAAGTTGTATCTGAGAATGAAGGGAAGGTTCAAGGAATTCAAGAGCTTCTGCCTGACATTTGTCTATTTGGTCCATCAAGAAATAGGGGATATAGCAGTGGTGAAATCAAAAATTTTTTACTACCAGTTCTGTGGGCATGGCTTGGTGGGTATGATGTGACTTGGTGGGTGTGGCTTGGTGGGTGTGGCAGGGGAAGGATGATGCAAAATCTCCATTCACTCCCCACTCCTGGGGGAAGGATATTGCAAAATCCCCATTCCCTCCCCACTCTGGGGCCAGCCAGAGGTGGCATTTGCTAGTTCTCCAAACTACTCAAAATTTCCACTACCAGTTCTCCAGAACCTGTCAGAACCTGCTGGATTTCACCCCTGGGATAGAGGTCACAGTAGGGGATTAAAATGTCCATCATATCATCTGAGCTGGATCAAGGGTTTAGAGGGAAGGAGGCAAGGAAGGAAGGAAGGGAAAAAGTTAGAATGAAGGGAAGAGAAGATAGAAGAAAAAATAATGAATATAATGAATAATGAAATATACAAAACTGTGGAGTCCTTGGTGCTTTCTGAGCTTGATTGTTTTCTTGTGGATATTCTATTACCAAATTAGGTAACATCATTAATTCTAGTAGGGTGTGGGGTTTGCTCAGGGGTGAAATCTAAAAATTTTCCCTACCGGTTCTGTGGGCGTGGCTTAATTGGTGGGTGTGCCTTGGTGGTCAGATGACTGGGTGGGTGTGGCCAATAACAATAAATAATAAAAATAATAAAGTATAAAAAACAATAAGAGGTATCAAAAACCAGCTTTCACACTTTACACACATACAACACAACACAACTGACTCACACACAATGTAAAAGCAGCTGCACTTCACACTTCACACAGCCACAAAAAGCTCAAAAACCAACTTTCACACTTTACACACACACAACTCACATAGACATATACACACACACTCAAAATGCCACATACAGCTTTCTGAGATTTTGTGTGTTTGTGTAGTTAGAGTGAAACACTATAGAAACACACCAAATCTCAGAAAGCTGCACAAATATTTTATTATTTTATTTTATTTTATTGTGGACTTCAAATCCCAGAGTTCCTCAGCTAGCAAAGCAGGAAGTCAAAGCAAGCTTTTTTTTTTCTTCAGTAGCTGAAGAAAACATGCAGTTGCAGCCGGAAAGGAGCAGTAATTATAGGTAAGTGAGGAGGGGGAATTGGCTGGGCATGGGTGGGGGCTCTTGTAAGTGGGGGTTGTTAAAAAGTGAGTTTAAAAGCCTGTGAGAATCAGGAAACTCCTCTGGGATCACCAGAGGGGGCTTTTAAATCCTGTTTTTTTTTCTTTCTTTTTTTCCCCCTTCGGCTGAAGAGGGTTTTTTTAAAAAAACTTTTAAAGGGTTTTGATCTCTGCTCAGCCCCGCGATCATCAGAGGTTTTTTTTTTACTTTTAACGGCATGTTTTGGCTGAAGAAAAACTTTTAAAAGTAAAAAAAAACACCTCTTCTGATGGTGCAGCTCAGCAGAGGCGGGGGGACGGGGCCACGGATTTTTGCTACCGGTCCTCCGAACCGGCAGCTGCCATCGCTACCTAATCGGGGGAGCCAGTGCAAACCGGAAACATTTCAGCCCTGGGTTTGCTCTCATTTTATATACTAGTGGCTTGCCTGTTGGTGTTGGTGGAAGTGGTCTTGGTGGTTCATTGATTGGGCTATTTTTTACTGTTGACTCGGACTTTACTGTTGAATCAGCCATTAACAAATACTCAGTGAAATCAGCCATCAGCAGAATAGAATAGAATAGAATTTTATTGGCCAAGTGTGATTGGACACACAAGGAATTTGTCTTGGTGCATATGCTCTCAGTGTACATAAAAGAAAAGATACCTTCATCAAGGTACAACATTTACAACACGGATGATGGTCATAGGGTACAATTTAACACTTAATGATACAACACTTAATGATAAGCATAGGGTACAAATAAGCAATCAGGAATAATCAATATCAATATAAAACATAAGGATTACCAGCAACAAAGTTACAGTCATACAGTCATAAGTGGAAAGAGATCGGTGATGGGAATGATGAGAAGATTAATAGTAGTGCAGATTTAGTAAATAATTTGACAGTGTTGAGGGAATTATTTGTTTAGCAGAGTGATGGCCTTCGGGAAAAAACTGTTCTTGTGTCTAGTTGTTCTGGTGTGCAGTGCTCTATAGCGTCATTTTGAGGGTAGGAGTTGAAACAGTTTATGTCCAGGATGTGAGGGATCTGTAAATATTTTCACGGCCCTCTTCTTGATTCGTGCAGTATATCTAAATAATACTATTATTGTTATCAATATTTTGTAAAGAGTAAATTGACCCAGACAATATACTATTCACTAAGTATGTTGAAGAAAAAAAATCCTGTAAATAAAATTACAAAAGAAAGAAAGAAAGAAAGAAAACAGCTAAGACAATTAAGTAAAAGAAATAGAAAAGCATACCTTTAAACAAATGCTATAATTATCATTGCTTCCATTTTTCTTCCATGTTGGGTTGCTATAGGAACATTCATGATTATCTTTTAATAATCATCTTACAGATTGTGCCTGCATTTATCATTCAACAACAGTTTTCATTCACCAGATTTATTGAAATGTGTAATAGAGGATGTTTTAGAGAAGGGTACATTTTCAGAGAATTAGCCCATATATTAACCATGACAGAGAATAACTTTCAAATTAGGTTTAAATAGACTTGAAGATACTTTGATTTATTAGAAACTAAATCTATCTGTTAGGTTGGCTTTAATTTAGGTTCTTGCATTGATCAATTGGCTTTAATAACATTCTAACATTCTATGACTATCAGGGTTGTAATTATATAACTATGTGTACACACTTACATTTTTGTTGGATGGTAATTTATATTTTAGTTTTGCCAAATGGAAATTTGATTTGAGAACTTGAATTAGTAGCTTCAGGAATGAAAACAGACACCATCAGCTACCAGCTAATTTCTTTTAGTGGTGCATTTGTAATAGCTAAAAATCAATGTTTCATAGATTACGTTGCATCTCTGGCCAGAATTGTTTATGTAAATGTCTAGTAGTATTTGTTCACAACATCTAATCTTACTAAGAGAATATCATTAAATCCAATATGCAAAGAATTGATTCCCATGGCATAGAAGAGATGAGTTATTTTAGATCCTAAGAACTTTGTCTCCTAAATCATGTTTAATAGAGCTGGCATAGTTCTGACACACCCTCACTTTCTTTCCCATCTCTTTATTACTGTTGAGCCTCAAACTTTCAGGATTTCTTAAACCACATTTTATCTGATTACATCTAACTGAGTAACTACCACTTTATCTTGGATTACATATTAAGATATCAGGTTAGAACCTGATCAATGATTGGTTACAGTGGTGGGTTTCAGTTTTTTTTTACTGCTGGTTCTGTGGGCATGGCTTGGTGGGTGTGACATGGCTTGGTGACCATGGCTTGGTGGGCGTGGCAGGGAAAGGATACTGTAAAATCTCCGTTCCCTCCCCACTCCAGGGAAAGGTAACTGCAAAATCCCCATTTCCTCAAGATCAGTTGCGAATTGGGTTGCAGAGAATAGATGGGGGCGGGGCCAGTCAGAATTTTTACTACCAGTTCTCCGAACTACTCAAAATTTCCGCTACCGGTTCTCCAGAACTGGTCAGAACCTGCTGAAATCCACCTCTGATTGATTAGGTTACACATTAGAGTTGCTAAATGTGCCATGCATACCGAGAAAGAATCCATAAGTTGTATGCATTTAGAGAGATCAACAGATCAGAACAGAACAATCCAGAGGAATCTAGAAAATGTGCCAAACTATTCAGAATCACCTAAAAAAAAATCCTTCTCATTTCCACTTTAGGGGGAAAATGTTTAAACTTTACATTCTCTATGATTGAGGATCCCAAAGAGCTTTGGATTATATAGATTATATCTACTGTACTGGTAGATCCAGGAACTAGAGGAACTAGAGATCAAATTGCCAACATACGCTGGATCATGGAGAAAGCTAGGGAGTTCCAGAAAAAACATCTACTTCTGCTTCATTGACTATGCTAAAGCCTTTGATTTTGTGGATCACAACAAATTGGGGCAAGTTCTTAAAGAGATGGGAATACCAGACCATCTTATATGTCTCTTGAGAAACCTATATGTGGGTCAAGAAGTGACAGTGGGAACTGGACACGGAACCACTGATTGGTTCAAAATTGGGAAAGGAGTCCAGCAAAGCTGTATACTGTCACCCTGCCTATTTAACTTACTGTATTTTTTGGAGTATGATGCACTGGAGTACAAGACACACCTTAATTTTTGGGGAGGAAAATAAGAAAAATGCTGATTGGTGGGTGTATCAGCCTCCTGGAATACCCCCAATCAGCTGTTCCCAGAGGTGAATTTTAGCAACAGGTTCCTTGGTTGTGAGCTCTGTGCCTTGCTTTTTTTTTAGTCTCTGAAACCTCTGTTTCAGAAGCTTTTTTTTTTTCTGACGCTTCCTTTCAGAGGCTTTTTTCAGCCTCTGAAACCTCCATTTGGGAGGCTGGGCAGGGCTACATTCAGAGTATAAGACACAACCATATTTTCACCCTCTTTTTTTGGGGGGGGGAAAGGTGTGTGTTATTCTCTGAAAAATACGGTATATGCAGAGCACATCATGAGAAAGGCGGGACTAGATGAATCAAAAGATTGCTGGGAAAAATATCAACAACCTCAGATATGCAGATGAAACCATTCTAATGGCAGAAAGTGAAGAGGAACTAAAGAGCCTCTTGATATGGGTAAAGAAGGAGAGTACAAAAGTTGGCTTGAAACTCAACATTAAGAAAACTAAGATCATGGCATCCGGCTCTCTCAATTCCTGGCAAATAGATGGTGAAGAAATGGAGGTAGTTACAGATTTTATTTTCCTGGGCTCCAAAATCACCGCACATGGGTACTGCAGCCAAGAAGTTAAAAAACGCTTGTTCCTGGGGAGGAAAGGTATGGCAAATCTAGATAGCTTACTAAAAAGCAGAGACATCACCCTGCTAACAAAATTGCATATAGTCAAGGCTATGGTTTTCCCAGTTGCAATGTATGGCTGTGAAAGTTGGATCATAAGAAAGGCTGAGCGCCAAAGAATTGAGGCCTTTGAACTATGGTGCTGGAAAAGACTCCTGCGAGTCCCTTGGACTGCAAGACGATCAAACCGGACAGTCCTAGGGGAGATCAACCCTGACCTTAGAAGGCCAGACCCTGAAGATGAAACTCAAATACTTTGGCCACCTAATGAGAAGGAAGGACTCACTGGAGGAGAGCCTAATGCTGGGAAAGATTGAGGGCAAAAGAAGAAGGGCATGACAGAGAACGAGCTGGCTGGCTCGAGTCACTGAAGCAGTAGGTATGAGGTTAAATTGATTCCAGAGGATGGTAGAGGACAGGAAAGCCTAGAGGAACATTGTCTATGGGGTCACAATGGGTCAGACACGACTTCAAAACTAACAACAAGAAGTAGATACAGTAGATGTAACCCACAGTAGATTGAGCTGTAGTGGCATAGTGGTTAGAATACAGTATTGCAGGTTAATTTTGCTGATTGCCGGCAGTTCAATTCTTACCAGCTCAAGCTTGAATCAGCCTTTCACAATCATCCTTCTAAAGTCAGTAAATCGAGGACCCAGATTGTTGGGAGCAATATACTGACTCTGTTAATTGTTTAGATTGGGCTGTAAAGCACTATGAAGCAATATATAAGTCTAAGTGCTATTGCTATTTGAAATTAAAGCAGGGAAATTTTACAATGTTTGTTCATTGGTCTTCAGGAACCCACTAAAAGGATATTTGGTATCCCCAGGGGTCCACGGACCACACTTTAGAATTGCTCTAGAAGTTGCTATATAGTAAACAATTCACAACATGGGTTATTAACCTTAATAAGTATTATAATCACAGAGTATATTGGAAGCCTGGGATGGTGAATAAATATGTCTAAGATTTCTGACTGTAATTGGAGTGTTGCCTTGTGCCCATCTGAGAATCATCCTAGGGATTTCAGCTAAAGATAGTTCCTTCCATGAGACATAGCAGAGAATTATAGATTTATACACTTTATTGTTAAGTCCCCTTTAATAGGCATTGACTTAAGTATCTATCAAGTCTTTAATAGGCTTTGGATCAAATGCTTATTCATATTCTGAATTGCCAACATTTTAGTTCAGCAAATCCTTTCAACACCAGATTCCTCTGCTTCACTACCTTCATTTTCTATATAGCTGACAAATGCCTTTCTTCCCTCTGGCCCCCATCTGAGTTTTGCTTCCCTAGCTATCAGCAATAAAATGGCATATATAACTAAAGTAGAAGTACTTTAAAATAAGAATCCCATCCTCCCATCTATTGCATTGTTTTTAAGTAGTTTGATTCAAGTTGTTAGCTCTTAGCCAATTAAACTTAATAGTTGTCTTCCTAGTGGGCTTAGAAATCAACACATTATGGATCTGTCTCTCTGGCTGGCAATCTCAGGCATATGCTGGGGAGAAAAAAAATACATTTTAGAGATGACACTCCAGGGCAAACTTACCAACTGTGAGCAGCAGGCCTGCAATGATCTACTGGCATGTTTGATTTAGCTGTTAAGCTGAGTGATTATACCTGGTATGTTCTGTTTTTGTTTTATCACAATCAAATGGGCCAGCAGTGCAATGGCATTTGCCATCTTTTGGAGACTTTCCCTTTGAGGCCCATCTATTGAAGGTGGCTGATGATTAACAGCCATATCATTGTTCGTGGTGTGATGTTCAATGAGGAACATGCTGCTCCTGATTAGGATTAATTTTGCAAGATTACTTCTCTGTGGAACTGGGCTGCAGTTTGCTGTTGTTTGGCAGCAAACCTATTTGTAATGTAACTTTACTCCACATTTCAGAAAGTTTGCAGTAACTTCTCAATATTAGTTAGGTTTGTGCACTAGGTAAACAGATGTTCGTACAGCAGCTAAGAGATTAACACCAGCTTTCTCCCGAGTTAAGGATTAAAAAAAGGTATTTTGGCCTACTCTAGTTTAGATATTCATTCTCTGAAAGCAATTTAAAACAAACCAAACAAACCAGACCGAACTCCAAGCTTATCAAAGAGAGATTCAACCTAGCATTAAGGAGAAATTTCCTGTCAGTGAGAATCATTAACCAGTGGAACGGTTTACCTCCAGAAGTTGTGGATGCTCCATCACCAGATGCTTTTAAGAATAATTTGGACAGCCTTTTTTCCAGAATGGTATACAGTCTCCTGTTTGAGCAGGGAGCTGGACTAGAAGATCTCCAAGATCCCTTCCAATGCTGTTATTTGGTTATTAGCAATAAAGATTCCATTTTTGAGTAGGTTTGCTTGCAGATTAATTCTTAAATACTTTGTAGCAGCTTTAAACATGAAAAAAGCTAGAACTGGTTTTGAATTGGCTGGGAGGAAATTTGCTTGCTTATTTTTTTTATTTTTTTTTAATATGGCCACCCAATTCATAAATAGTGGGTTTATATACAGTAGGTTAAAACACAAAATAAGAGAACAAATCAGGGGTGAAATCCAGCAGGTTCTGACAGGTTCTGGAGAACCGGTAGCAGAAATTTTGAGTAGTTTGGAGAAAGGGCTGACCCCAGAGTGGGTTGGGAATAGAGATTTTGCAATATCCCTCCCCTTCCATGACCACCAAGCCACACCCTCCAAGCCATACCCTCCAAGCCACACCACGCCCACCAAGCCACGGGTGCATCACGAGCTGACAATGCTCACATCTGGTTTAGTGAAGGGGAAAAACATCCTGTCGTGTCCCACTCCTCCTCTGACGGCCGGGTCTGGGAAGTCTGTATGAAGCGTGGCCACGAAGCCTCTGCAGCTTTGCCAAATTCCTGTCAGAGTTCTCAGGGCAGGCAGGAATCCAAGGTGTGACTTCAGCAACCAGATTAGACTTTGCCTGACTCAAGGAATGCCAGAAAGCAGATCCTTTATATAGGCCATGGGGTGTGGCTCCATGACTCAGCACTTATCCAGGCCTGCCCCTCCCTTCCTTTTGCTGATGTCACCTCTCCATTCTCCAGAAGCGGGGATCTGTCCACTTTTCGTCTTCCTGCCCAGCTGCCGGCAATTCTAGCTCGTGGCTGGCTTCATGCTCATCATGCTCACATGCTATAGGAGGGAGGTTTGTTTGCTCAGTCTGTCCGGGCATGGTGCCAGGGCTGGGGGCTGGAGGCATGCCAGGCCATTCGTCTTCACTATCAGTCTCTGGCTGAGATAGCAGGAGATGGGAGGGGCCCAGCTGCGGAGAGGGGGGCGGGCGAGGCACAACACATCCCGATACGTCATGTGATACTGCAATGGTGAGTTTGATACCCCTGCTATAGAAAGACAGTGTAGCAAAGTGGTGACATCACATGCGTATACTTTGGTGCAACTATAACTTCCAATGTCACTACACTCTTGATCAATTGCCATTTCCAAATGTTCTCAGGTGCGCAGTCCCATAGTCAGTGCATTAAAGGTAAAAGTAAAGGTTTCCCTCGTCCATATATGCTAGTCATTCCCAACTCTAGGGGGTGGTGCTCATCTCTGTTTCAAAGCCGAAGAGCCAGTGCTATCCAAAGACAGCATGGTCATGTGGCCGTGGTCATGTGGCCGGCATGACTAAATGCCAAAGGTGCACGGAATGCTGTTACCTTCCCACCAAAGGTGGTCCCTATTTTTCTACTTGCATTTTTAATGTGCTTTTGAACTACTAAGTTGGCAGAAGCTGGGACAAGTAACAGGAGCTCACCCTGTTACGTGGCACTAGAGATTTGAACCAGCGAACTGCCAACCTTTTGATTGACAAGCTCAGCATCTTAGCCACTGAGCTACCACCATACAGTGCATTACAATGGTCCAAATGGGAAGTGAACAAGCCATGAATAGGGCCTTTTGAGTTGAGAATCAGCACACTTTATGCACATTGGTGGGTCTGTGCAAAGGCCCTCTGGTCATGTCTTCCACTTGCTCCTACAGGGCTTATTAAAGGGTCTGGGAAAGAACTCTGCTTTTACTGCTGAAGCAGCAAGTATCAGGCTAAGTGTATCTTAGATTTTAAAAATTCAACATAAGACAAAATATGTAGTTCACAGTTGAATTCTGGAGTTCTTGGTGCTCTGTGAGCTTAGTTTGCTTGTAGATATTTCTTTACCCAATTAGTAATATCATCAGTGCTAGTGAGTATGTAGTTTGTTCTCTGTTTATATACACTAGCTTGTATAGTTGTATAGACTACAGTTGTATAGTTTGCCCTAGAATCAGTTGCATTTCATTCTGCAAAAAATTTGTTCCTTCCCCAAATTCAAATGTAGTCATGTCTCCTGCATCTAGGTCACTGTAAAACAAAAATAAACTGAAGTTCTGCAGCTATAAATATGCCAACATTTGTTAACAATTTGCTGCCAAAAGTCTGTTGTGGATGATAAATGTCCTAATTGCAATTGCTTTGGGTGCAAAATGTTCTTGCTTTGTATTGAACAAAATTTAGAGTAATAGAATTTGTAATCTCTTTTCTTTAAAATCCAAGTTTCAATCCAAGGAGATTTCATTGTGTTACAGAAACTAAAATAAGCTTCATAAACTATGAAGTTTCTTATTCTTCACTGAGCTCAGCTGATTCCTGTATAAATGAAATGGCTGAAAAAATTGCATTCGTTCACTTTAGAAAGATGGATTTGTCTTCCTTTGTATGTTATTCTCAAAAGGCGACTGTGGCTATGAAAACTGTTATTTGCAATGCAGAGGCATTCTGAAAGTTTAGCTGGTTTATTAGTCAAGTTTTCTCTTATATGTTGACTTCTAGCATAACTTCATTTGACAGTCTGCTTTCATTGGATATTTACCTTTTAATCTAAATTCCAATTTGCACACTTCTGATACTAGGGAACCCAACTTTGCTTTCCCTTACAATTAACTTTCTTCTTGATCTGTCTGCCAGTATATAGTACTGTTGGAGATGCAGCATCAGATGCACTAGATATTTGTACCTTCTCTCCTTTGTTTCTAGGAACCCTAAAAACAAGGGATTTTTTTAAAAAATTGCTTCCCCCGGCCACATCCAACAATGCTTTGTCATGTTCCTTTCATATACTGGAACTTGTATGAGATCATGCTGCATTAACACTTGCTGTCCCCTTTGTGTATCCTTCCTGCACACTCATCAGTCAGTGCTGCATTGCTGTTCATGCTGCTTTAACACATGACATTTCCCAATGCCTCCCCCCCCCCTCTCAGTGTAATGTAATAAAGCATTATATCATTTCAAGAGCATCATCCAGGTATGTTAGGATGATAACTCTGGAAACATAATCCCAACCTGACTGTGAGATGCCAAGCTGGAAAGTCAAGGGAATCATTATGTAAAGAGTCTGAGAAGTAAATGAGTTGGGAATGATGGAAGAGAAATCAAGCAAAATGCATATCTCATGTTAGAAAAATGATTTCATGAAATATTCAGAAGCTATTCAAACAAGTTCATAAATTGAATAAACAAAGGAGAGAAATAATTGCATGTATTTGGCTGAAAATAAATGCCCAGGATGAATTATTGAACTGGGTCTAATCCCAATATCAAGTGTTTGTTTAAAATTTTGCTTATCTCTTTTTTTTCTTATTGTGGGAATTGAGGCACTAACTCTTAATGCTGAGGAAAAACAATTATTTCTATAACAAGAATTTATATTTGTAATTTCAAATGATTCCATGCACACACAAACCTCTTTTTGTCTTCCAGAATGTATTTATATTGATAGTCTCCAGAAATATAGTTAATCAGATAATCAAATACCTTTTGTTAGTTGAAAATTTTGATAAATGTTTTAATTTTTTTATTTTATTTTCCCTTTTATTGGGGGGGACAACATTTTATTACAGTCTTAAACTAAGAAAGTAAGCATTCTTTATATCCTTGGAAAATGTTGGGAGTCATTCTTTGTATATATTTATGTTTCCCTTTCCTTTTTCCTTTTTCATGCTCTCATCCCTATTCTCTTTTTACTTTTTATTGTTACCTTGATTGTTAGTTTAGATTGTTTTTAAACGCATGCTTTGTAAAATGTAAGAAAATTATTTGAAAATAAAATCTTGATTAAAGTAACTAATTTTGATTGTTTCACTTCTTCACAAGCATCTTCACAAGTATTTAAAGCCAGCTTTAAAAAATGGATCTTAGTTTTCTTAGGTAAACAAAATTTATATAAAAATATTTATACTATATATTATAAAAATATTATTTTATAAATAACTCTAGGTGGCAAGCATACCTGATATTTCTTCCCCCTTCTGTTTTCTCCATAACAACAGTGAGGTGGGTTGGGCTGAGAGAGAGTGACTGGCCCTAAGTGATCCAGACATTGTTCCTACATAAGGCAGGAATAGAACTCAAAGTTTCCTGATATCTAGCCTGGTGCATTAACCATTAGACAAAACTGGTTCTCCCTCTTGATTATCTTGCTCTTTTGCTGTTTCTAAAGGAAAAAATCAAACATCAAAACATTATTAGTAAATAAACATCAACAATTTAATTTAATTTACTTAATTTAATAAGTAGAGATGCAACTGGAATTGAGAGCTCTGGTCAAACAGTGGCGTATGTGTGAAACAGTTGGGAGTTAGGTACAAAAAGGATCTCAAATATCTACAAATGCACCAAGCAGGCTTTTGGCAAGAACTAAGGATTGTAAAGCTACTACCGATTAGTTCTGTCTCCAAATCTCCATCATGGATATATTCCCATTCCTTCCAGTTGGATTTAGTGATAAAATTTGATTTTGGAAAACCCTTAACAAGTTAAGCAGAGAAATGTCAGTTATTTCTCAGTTGCTGATAAATGTCTATTTTGTTTTAATTTTGATTTAATTTCCATGTCTTAAAGATAAAAATGTTGCTCATCCAGTTTTGAGAGGTAATTTAATTTTATGCTAGTCATCTTGGGGGAAAAAAAGTTCCTTACAATGCTCATTAGCAGTGCAGTATAACTGAAGCATTATTATTTTTTACATGTGATTTGGGAATGCAATAGAAGTTGAGGAAAATATTCATAGGTTATGTAAATCCTGCTACAGATGTTACTAGGATGCTTTCCATAGTGCCTGACCCAGATCTAACTATAAATGCATATCCAGGCACAAAACAATTTGTATCTTTTAGCTCTGAATCCAGCTCTGTTGACTGCTTACTTCCCTGCATCATAAGTCTTTCACAATATTTCAATATAGTCTTTTCACATTGAAACAATTCACAACAGTGTCCCTTTGCCTATTTATCAATGACTAGAAACTCCTTATGGACTTTTTTTTTGCTGAAAAAAGAAAAATTAAGTTGTGATTTATGGGTTTGAAAATTAGAAAGGGGAGCTTATGGAAAAAAGAAAATTATGATGTAACTTTAGAGACGGGGAACAAAATATAAATGTATTTATAACTGCTGTCAAGATGATTGGAAGCGGCTTCTTTATAATCTTTCTTTTCTTTTCTTTTCTTCTTTTCTTCTTTTCTATTTTCTATTTTTCCCCACTATTTACTGTTTTTATTACCTTTATTTTCCATGATGGATTTTATTTTGTTAAAAATTTCTTCAATAAAAATTATTTAAAGAAAAATAAAGGTGTCCCTTTTTCTATTCAATACCACTTGCAATGAAGGATTAAGGTTTTTCCTCTCTATCAGTTTTGTTTTATACCTGTAAAGGGGGAAATGGAATCATGTCATATAGAACAAAGAAATGACAGAAGCAAAGGAATTGGCTTTTTATTTTCAGATTAATAAACCTCCTGATAGAATTTGCTGCATATTCAGCCTGCATTCACATTTTTAAAAGTCAGAATAGTTTCACTTGAACATTTTTTTAAGTTTTTTTTTTAATCTGAGAAGCACATAAAGGAAAATTAAATACATCCAGGAATATGATGGAACAATTTTTAAAAGACACAAGCAAGGGCAAGGCATTATTTATAATGCAAAGCATATTGCATTGGTGGTTTTTTTTTGGTGGTTTTTTTTAGAATATCAGTATGCTGACTCTAGAAGTTAGATACAGGTGTAATATTGCATGTGTATCGGACATATAGAACTGAGAGACATAGTAGAATATGTGAAAAGAATGCTCTTCACTACAAGTTAAACATAAGCTAGCAAAATGATGCAGCTATTAAAAAGCCAAATATTTTATTTTGGGGTGCACTAACAAAAGTCCAGGGTCTAGATCAGGGGTCTCCAATCTTGACAACTTTAAGACTTGTGGACTTCAACTCCCAGAATTCCTCAGCCAGCTTTGCACTATTTGGAATATTGTGCCATGTTCTGGGTGCCACTGTTCAAAAAAGACAATGACAAATCACAGCAAATTCAGAGAAAGGTTAATGAGTAATAGTTTGAAATTCAAGTTGAATAAGAAATAGCTAAATATTTGGTTATGTAAATCCAGCAGGAGAATCAAATGGGGAGAGATAGGATTATAGTTTTAAATATCAAAGGGTTAGTGTAGAGTAGTGGAGATTATTTACTGCCTTGAAGGGCCAAACCAGAACCTGTGAGTTAAAATTACAAAAGGAATCTGGCTATACAGGCACATGGAGTGATCCATTCTCCTTTGCTGAAAGTCTTCAAACTAAGGCTGGTTAATAATCCATCAGAGATGATCTAGTGCAGGGGTCTCCAACCTCGGCAACTTTAAGCCTGGCGGACTTCAACTCCCAGAATACCCCAGCCAGCTTTGTGGGCTGGGGCATTCTGGGAGTTGAAGTCCGCCAGGCTTAAAGTTACCAAGGTTGGAGACCCCTGATCTAGTGGATCCTCCATAGATGGGTGGACTGGATGACTTTATTTATTTATTTATTTATTTATTTATTTTATTTGTCATAACAATATATACAAGCGTTACATAAAAGGTTATAAATATATGAACGTATATATGAGGAGAAATGAGGTACTAAAAACGTGTATATACATAGGGAAAGAAACAGTAGGACAGGAACGGTAGGCACGTTTGTGCTCTTATGCACGCCCCTTTAGAGTCCTCTTAGGAAAGTGGTGAGGTCAACCGTGGACAGTTTTTGAGTGAAACCTTTGGGGTTATGAGAAGAAACCACAGAGTCAGGTAATGCATTCCAAGTATATACAATTCTGTTACAGAAATCGTGTTTTCTGCAATCTAAACTGGAACGGTTGACATTGAGTTTGAATCTGTTTGTAGCTCTTGTGATATTGTTATTGAAACTAAAAAAGTCATTGACAGGAAGGACATTACAACGGATGATTTTATATGCTAAACCCAGATCCAGTCGAAGGCGACGAAGTTCCAAGTTTTCTAGACCCAAGATATCAAGTCTGGTGGAATAAGGTATTTTATTAGTTTCAGAGGAATGGAGAATTCTTCTCGTAAAATACCTTTGGACACGCTCAACTGTGTTGATGTCAGATATATGGTAAGGGTTCCAGACAGGAGAGCAGTAATCAAGAATTGGCCTAACAAATGTTTTATATGCTCTGGTCAGTAGCATGGTGTTTTTTGAAAAGAAGCTACGTAAAATTAAGTTGACAACTCTTAGAGCCTTCTTAGCTATGTAGTTGCAGTGGGCTTTGGAACTTAAATCGTTAGATGTAAAAACTCCAAGGTCTTTGACAGGGTGGGGTCATCTGCGAGGCAATGTCCATCAAGCATGTACTTTGTGATTGGGTTCTTTCTTCCAATGTGCAAGACTGAGCATTTACTGGTTGAAATTTGTAGTTGCCAAATTTTAGACCAGGCAGATAGATGATCAAGGTCCTTTTGAATTGTGGATGCATTGTCAGTGGTGTTGAAAAGTTTGACATCATCAGCAAAGAGAACACAGTTACTTGAAATATCAATACAAAGATCATTTATATATATTATAAAGAGAGTAGGTCCAAGAACGCTGCCTTGAGGAACACCACTCTTGACAGGAACAGGATTTGAAAGAGCATTACCAATTTTAACTATTTGTTGTCTGTTTGACAAAAAAGCAGATATCCAGTGGTGTAAGGGTCCTGAAATGCCATAGGATTTTAATTTTAGGAGAAGTTTATCATGTACTACTGAGTCAAAAGCTTTGCAGAAGTCTATGTATATTGCATCTATTGATTTACCTAGATCAAGATTAGTAGTCCATAGGTTTTACAGTAGAGAAGTTGTAGATTGCATGATAATTTTTCCTGAAGCCAAATTGTTTATTTGAGAGAAGGTTGTGCATTTCTAAGTGTAAGGTAATGGATTGGTTGATGATGGATTCCATAACCTTGCAGGCGACGCAACATAGGGAGATAGGTCTATAATTATCAACTAAGCTGGGGTCGCCTTTTTTGAAAACTGGAATGACTGTGGCTAGCGACCAGAGACTGGGAAGGGAACTGGTTCTAAAGGCTATATTAAAGATTATACTTAGGGTTCTGCTAGATTACTAGAGAGTTTTTTTAAAAAGTAAGCACAAAGACCATCAGGTCCAATGGATAGAGATGGCTTCAATTTACTTAGAGCTTTACCAACATTTTCTTCTGTAAAATCAACAATTGTTAAGTTGTCATGCTCATTGATTGTACAAATTTGGAATGTTGGATGAGTGCCATCACTGTTGACAAAAACTGATGCAAAGAATTTATTAAAGAGGTTTGCTCTAGATTCTTCAGCATTGTATTCATTGCCATCAGGATCTTTTAGAGGTGGCATGCGTCTAGAGTTTTTAAGCTTGTTGTTGACAAAATTATAGAAGGCACGACTGGAATTTGTGCAGAAGATCCTCTTCTTGCTTGGTGTGGTAATTTGTGCATTCAGTTTTATTTGGTTGCATATAGTTCTGTAGCGTTTTTAAAATTAGCTACATAGCCCTTTTGTTTCTTTTCCAGAGGATCTTTTAGATTGAAGCTTTTTATTGATATGGGTAGTTTGCTTTTCCTAATCTTGATGGTAGTTAGTGGTACATATAGTTCGATGACTCTGTTGATTTCGAGTAGAAAAACTCTATAGTGGTCTTCAGCAGTTATACAGGTTGAGAACAGATTTTGCCAGTCTAGAAATGAAAGATCATTGTTTATAGAGTCATAATTGGCTTTTTTGAAGTTGTAAATGGGAATGCTATTGATATGATGGTTAAAGTCTAGCGTATATTAAGATGGAAGTCAATCATGCAATGATCACTGTTGGAAAAGGGTTCTCTTATTTGTAGTCCATAAATGGTATTGTTATTGTTGCAGAAGATGAGGTCAAGGCAGTTGTTTAGTCTTGTATTATTGGTTACAAGTTGTTCAAGACCTAGGTTAGTAACAGCGTTGTATATTGTTGTGTGGATTGGATCAGTTGTACTTTCGTTAGTTATCCAGTTGATGAGAGGTAAATTTAGGTCACCCAGGAAGATGAGTGGATATGGGCAAGAGGCAGCCCAAGTTAGTAATGAGGTTAAAATATTAGCATGAGTAATATCGTAGTCGGGGGCTCTGTAGCATAGAATGAATCGAAGTGCGGTATTAGATGATAGATCACATACAATAGTTTCAGGAAGAGAAAGTTTGTGGGCAACTTGTATGTTTTTTAGATTAAGTGACTTTTTATAGAAAATAGCCACTCCACCACCTCTTGGTTTTCACGATCTGAACGGTGAACTTGATATTCTTTGTTTAAAATGATGGAATCAGGGATGGAAGAGATTAGCCATGTTTCAAATAAATATAATGTCAAATGTACCACTGTTTAGCAGGAGGATAAATTCAGGTAATTTGTTAAGAATACTTCTTGCATTCATCAATTTACATTTAAAATCTGTAGAAAGAGGTGTTAAAGAGGTAAGAGGCGTGCATACCTAGTTTTGAATGTTAGTTGGTTGAGGGATATGTATAACTGGTGGTTGTATTGGAGGTTGGATGGGTGGATGGAAGTTTTGGGTAGTGAGTGCTTGGATGTTGGGTACTAGACTGTTTGTTGATAAGGTTTGTTGGATGGATGGTTGAAAGGCTGGTTGGAAGGTTGGTTGGATGGATGAACGGATGGCTGGTTGAATAGTTTGTTGGATAGCTGTACGGATGGCTGGTTGAATGGTTTGTTCGATGGCTGATTGGATGACAGTTTCGATGGATGGTTGGCTGATGGGTACTTGATTGGTTGTTGGGATGGCTGGTTGGATGTTATGGGTGATGGGGGGTTTGGTGGTGAATTTTTGATTGAAGGATTTAATTTTAATGCAATTGGCACGGTAATCAATATATAGGTTTGATTCACCATTATCTTGTCTTCGTTTAAGCTCAGTGCGGAGTTCACGAGAACGTATCCGCTGCAGGAAAGATAGATCAGGGCGTGATCTAAGTTTACTGTAGGCAGGATTAGATTTAGCAATAGAGTTGATGGTATATATGAACTTACGTTTGCTGTTCTCGTTTATGCAGATGACTCTGCAGAATCTTGGTGCTATTGATCCGTCACTGTTTTTATATTCAGGACCATCTCTGGAGACTGAAATAATTTCATTTGGGGAGATGGATGATGAATTATAATTTCCAATTAAGTTTTGAATTTTGGTGATATCGGATTCATTTGTGTTATCTAGACCAAATAATATTGCATTATTTATTTTTTGGCCTCTCTAAGGCATCTCTAATTAGTTGGTCAGTAGTAAATTGTTGTTTAGGTAGGGTTGAAGGATCAGTATTATGTAAAGGTAGATGAGTTGGGAAGAGATTTAGATCAGTCGAGAAATCATTTTTTTGTGTTGTAATTTGTTTTATCAGATTGGTGAAGCTTTGTTCTATAACTGATAGGATTTTTTTTTCTAAGTTTTGTTCAATGGCTAGTATTCTTTTTTCTAGGTTTTGTTCAATAGCAAGTATTCTTTTTTCCAAGTTTAGTTCAATTGTAGCTATTATTCTTGCTTCTAAGTTTTTATCAGAGTTGGATTTTTTGAGTTTTTGACTTCTCAGAATACTTCTAATCTTGACTTCCTGATCAGTTTATATGAGAAATCAATATCTCCATCTCTATGGCTGAGAAGAAATATAAGCTCACCATGTCTACTTGATTTAGGTCTAATACTTGTCATTATATCATATTATAGTAGCAGATTCAGAGAGTGCAGATTAAGCAAAATTGCAATTCTTTTCAGTCAATCATCGCCAAGATTAAATGTAAAGTTAGACAGCCAAAATTGTAATCCTATTCTGTTTGAAGAGAAGAGAAGAGCTACCTACAAAACTTATGGTGGTAAAAGTTTAGAGAGCAGAAGCAAAGTAATTCTTACAAAATTTCAACACTCCTCCTCAGAAATTATTTGTAACAAAGAAACAGTAAAAACACTGAAGTTAATTATAACCAATTGTACCACTGCTTCTGGTTATAATCAGGCTCTTTTGTTTTGGAAATCCTATCAGAATTCTCCCCTGCAGATGGTTTCTATTTTTTAAATATTTTTTTAATCCCACCTTTATTATTATTTATAATAACTAAAATTGGCAAACATACTTAATATCCCTTCCTACTACTACTTTTTCCCCAGCAACCCTGTGAGGTAAATTGGAAACAGAGAGAGTGCCTTGCCCAAGGTCACCAGCTGGCTTTCATGACTAAGGCAGACTAGAACTCAGTCTCCTGGTTTCCAGGTCAGCGCTTTAACCACTACATAAAACTACTCCCCTATTTTGCATAATTATTTAATATCCATTCCCAAGTCACTGCCAAATTTTAATTTTATCTTTGTCACAGAATTGGGAAAAAAATGTTGCAATATCTAGCCTAATGCAATGCAGGCACTAGCAACGTATTCTCCCAAGTGTTTAAGATTTCAGTTCCTGTCAGCCAGGCAGACTACAGAGTAACCAGTGTCAAGAAATTAGGATAATTGTAATTAAAACTGGGTAAAAAAAAAATAGAACATCTGATTGAAATTAGCTCCCTCAATGCAAAGAAATGGACAAACAAATTTAGGCAGGAGGGAACTCACCTTCCCATCTTTAAAAAGCCATTTTTTATTCTCAGTTGGCTTTTAAAAACATGTATAAATGAGAAATTATCTGCTTTAACCCATCAATTGAATAATTTGTAATCTGGATACTATATTCCGCATTCAAGCCAAATGAAAAGGACATGATTTGTCTAGTCTTCAGGTTACTTTAGGACAGAAATAGTTAACCCAAGATATCTTTTGATAAATATGCACAAAAAGACAGTTCATCACATTTGCGGCAAGAGGAATCTGAACTCTTTGTAGTAATCCAAAGACTTTCATCTAACTGTGCATAAAGATGAAAAAAGGTACTGGTACATAAAATATGCCATATACATTTTATTACTCTGGTCATTAGTGTTCCAAGCTTAAATGGCTGCTTCATTACCAAGAAATTCATTTCATTTGCATTTTAACTGGGTTTCTGTCGCGTTTCTTGTTTCCGTCTGCAATACAGTTTCACAACTACAGCAGAATGAGGAGCAGAGAAAACTAAATCAAGTTGGTACCCATCATGGAGCTTCACTGCATCATTCCCTTCTGTGTTAAATATACAAGACATGGAGGGCTTTGTGTTACATGTTTCTGGCAAAGTTGATCTGCTCCCGAAGATGTGGTGTCTGTTAGTTGTTAGGCAGTTCAGTTCATTCATCTTATTGATTGAAGCTTTGTCCTCCAGTGTTGGCTCCAAAGAAAAACAGCACCTCAATCTCAGCTACTTGCAGAGACAACACTTACAAAAACTGTCATTATATTAAGCAGCTGGCATCTCAATAAAGCTGAAAGTAAGCTGTAAAATGTCTCAGTATATTTTGGAAAAGTAGAATCTGAAGCAGTCTTTTATTTCACCATCTTGGCATTTGCACCATTTGTGCTGAAGGGGAAATGACCTGAAATAATTGTTGGAAGGCATGAGCATCTTTCCTGAACTGGATTATGAGTTCACTTGTGTTATTTTTGGACCTAATCAATGCCTGTTAATATGAAAGTTGGTAGGCAACAGACATTCCCAATATTAGTCTCAGAATTATGCACTACACATACAGACACGGAAAGATCAAAGCTACTGTGTCAAGAGCCATCTTAGTCCCTTTTTAGCTTTTGCATTCAGTTGCATAGGACTGCTGACTAATTAATGAAAGCTGTTTAATAAAATAAGAAATGTGGGAGCTTTTTAGGTCCCAGATAGGTCTTTAAAAACCTAATTAAGGATGTACAAGAGTCTTCATTCAGCTCTAATTTTGAAATGCTGATGTTGTTAAGCTTCAGGTGAAAATCTGGTTCTGTACAAGCAAGCTTTTACTTGTGTTCTGGAATTTCCTGCTATGTAACTTGGGGGATTTGTATATGTACCCTATGATACTGTATGTTGCAGAAGATTTCTTAACCATCTAGATCAGATATAACAGAATAGGATAGATGAAAAATTAATGTTATTTTCTTTTTGTTTTTATGGAGAAAACCATGGGATTCTACCCATAACTATTATTCCTTTTATTATTTCTTTATTAAATTTACCTGCTCCATTTTTTTTCCAAGAGTTAAATTAAGCATGTATAACTGTTCCCTCCTCCAATTTTTGCTCAGAACAGAACAATGAAGTAGTTTGGAATGGCCCAAAGTCATAGCTAATTATTATTCTGGTTATTAAATTTATTTGCCACCTCTCTTGCCCTGGGACTATTCTAGGTGGATTAAATGTAATTAATTTGGATTAAATGTATTAATTAAAATGTAATTACATCTAGATTAAATATAATGAATCTACATTTAGTGCAACAACTTACCAGTAGCCACTTTGTTCATATATTACAAGTCTTGATCGATAATTCAAACTTGTGTACGTGTTATGTGTGATGTGTGTGTATAAAATTGCATTAAGAACCATGTTTTAGTAATTTTGGGAACAATAGTTTCTTTGACTTTGTTTCAGTTGTTAGGTCCAATACAATTAAATATTTCAATATAGATACTGAAGCCTTCAAAAAGTGGGCTCAGTTCTGTTAGCATTATTAGTCCAATGATAATTAATGAATGATCTGAATTTTCAAACTGTGTTTGTTTGGCTCCTCACCTAAATCTAAAACAATCAAATGAGAAGTGACATATTTTTCAAATTGTCACGCTTGAATTTGATATAGAATCTCAAGTAGTATGCTTTGTTCACATGCATCACCCTAAACTTGTGGATTGTGTATCACTTGATGAAAGACCTAATATAGCTTTTTGGAAGAAGAAACAGACTCATATAGCTAGAGGGGCAGAAGAAGAGGTCAGTTAGATGTCACTTTCTGACTGACCTCTTTCTATTTTGGCAGTGCCAAGAAATAAATTTCTTGCACATTTTTCCAAATATTTTTGTCATGGTGACAAGAAGTCAATAACCTGATTCTATGGTGACCAAAGGAATTGGTGTCTTTATGTAGGGCATATCATAAGCAACCTTGAGGAAAACAAACAATTCCTGATTCTCCGTTTCAATACCTATCTTGTCACATCAATCTGCAGTCATATTGGGAAAAATCTATAAAGGTTGAAGAGTTTCTAATCTCTAGGGCCATTGGGATCTGCACCGTTCTTGGTTTCATGTTTAAAACTTCACTTGTAATAATAGCAGAAAACATACATAGCATGAAGTGCTGGGGAATAACAAACTCTTATTCTCATAAAATAATCCCAGCAAGACTCCTTTTTTAAAATATTAAAGGTAGAGTTTATTTCCCCTTCTAAAAAACGAAACAAAAAAAACCCCCTTCCCCTTATTTTACATTTATCCAATTATTAAATTTGTCTGATGTTTAACATCCATACATTCTACCATTTTACATTTTAAAGGAATTGTATACAGGGGCATAGCTATGTTGTCAATGAACGTAGGTTGGCTGGTGATTGCAATAGTGTAATCAAATCCTGACCCCTTGTTTTACATGTATCAACACTGCATGTATGTACAAAAAGGATGGGGTTTTGACTGCATAGTTTTCACTGCCATCTTAACTTCTGTCCCCTTACAGAAGTGCTGCATAAACATTGCCCAACAAAAGCTACAAAGTTTAGATCCCAGTGGAACATTCTCCGAGAACACTGGGATGTAAACAATCAAGAATCAAACATACCATTTGAAGAAAATGGGAAACAAAACTAAAGAGAAACATATAAGTATGCATTTCTCCAGACTTAAACTAAAATCACCAGTCTGAAAGTATATGCAAAGTTTGTTCATTTGTTTCCCAGAGATGGTTTGAATGAGATTCTCATGAAGAAACTAAAAACAACTCTGATTCAGCAGGATAAACAATACTGAACACACAATGATGAGTTCAGACTTCTGGAACAATGTACTCAAAGTCATGATGGGCAAACTTTTCAATTCTACTTGCTTCTGTAGCATGTTTATTTTGTCTCCTGTTTAGGGAGAAAATCGATGTTAGCAAATCGTTCTGATTATTCTATATATGAGCAAAATAAAATGTTCACCTGTCCCTACCATAAGATTCTACAGCATGGGCAATGCATTCAGAACAAGATGGGAAGTAAAATAAGTCAGACACAATATTGCAATTCAAATAATCATAATAAAGATATTATTATAATATTGCATTTACATAATTCTGAAAATTGTCTAATATTTGTCTATGGAGATTCTCAAGTCATCCAGGTCATGGTTGTCCCAATGGTGCTTTTTCAAGAGGCGACTGGACTTTCTGATTTTTCTTTGAAGACATTTCACTTCTCATCCAAGAAGCTTCTTCAGCTCTGACTGGTTGGTGGGGAGTGGAAGGATTTATACTCCTTGCAGACAGCTGGTCATTTGCATTCTTTTAGAGAGTCGTTGATTTCACCTGAAGGTCACTACTCAGGTGACCCTGAAGACACAGAAAACCCTCCAGGTAGCCTCAATGACTCTCTAAAAGAATGCAAATGACCAGCTGTCTGCAAGGGGTATAAATCCTGCCATTCCCTACCATCCAATCAGTGCTGAAGAAGCTTCTTGGATGAGAAGTGAAGTGTCTTCAAAGAAAAACCAGGAAATCCAGTTGCCTCTTAAAAAAGCACCTTTGGGATTGTTTAATATTCTTTTTCTCTTCACTGAAAAAAACATTGTTCCTATAAGCATATTGACTTGTCCATTATCACTGAAAGTTTGAACTCTTAAACCAGTGGTCCCCAAACTCTTCACTCCATAGTTCCCTTCATGAAGCATCACATGATTTATTGATCCTCAAATATTTATTATATTAAAATAACTAAATATATATTACTTTAATGAATAGTACTATGAATAGTAACAACAATAACATTCAGCCCATGAATTGTCCCATCAGCCCTTGATGGAAAATACTGATCACTTTGGAGAAGTCTGCCATAGGCCAGTGCCACAGAGGTATGTGCATCTATACCTCTTGGGTTACTGCAGTGTGTTCTACAAGAGACTGCCTTTGAATAAAATTTGAAAATTGCAGTTGATCCAAACTGCACCAGTTCATATATTGGTGATCAGAATCATGTCAGACTTGCTTTATAGTCACTGTTGGTTACCAGTGTCTGGATGCAGTTAAAAGTATTGGTTATGATTACATAAGTCTACTAGCTGGACACCCATGCTTCACTACAAAACTATGTGCTCGGCCTTGACACTTACAGCCTGAAACTTAATGTAGAATGTGTAACTCCATAGCATCAGAGTGTGTTAATATAATGTAACTGGCAGTTGGAACAGAGGGGGAGTGGAAATAGAATGTCCCAGCCCACATCTTCCATCGGTATTCATCTGGCTAGCATCCTGTCAGTGTGTGAAAGAGTTGAGGGGTGTTTGGAAACTCAGACAGTATTTCCTGTGTGAGTAAGAAGGAGACAGGAAGGAGGCTGGGCATGGCTTAGCTCAACTGTTCTGTTGTAAAGCTGCTTGCTGCTGTGAAAGTAAAACTGAAAGTGAAACTCCTCTCCTCTGCTTGTGTTTTGCATTTGGAACAGATTTATTTTCAGGTGGGGAGGGGGAGTTGAACTCCTTAGCATCAGAGCATGTTAATAATAATTGATGGTCTGATGGTCATTTCAAACAAATCCTTTCCTAGAAGCCAAGAGGAATATATATGGCAAATTTCAAGTTTGTAGGCTTTACAGTTCTGGAGATTTAGTGATTATGGTATGAGTGGTTTTTGTTTTTATATGTATAGATACAGCTTATCACCTCAGTCCTCACAAGACCACTTTCTCTGTATAGAGAAGCAGCCTTCATCACCTATAGGATTACCCTGTTAACATTGTTCAATGAAGCTGTTGTGGGGTTCTGTTGGTTATATATTTATTCTGTTTATATGGAATGTAATTATGAGCCATCAAGAATTATCATGTATGAAATAAGACAGCTGTAGAAAGGTTGATGATACCAGGATTCAGGCACATAATTGGTGATATCAGACCATAGGGAAGCTGGTCAGGAGCTATTTTTATGGCTATAGAAGTAGGACCAAAAATAATGCATATAAATTAATCTCCTAGGGGAAAACATCTTACAAACTTCACTGCTGCAGAGAAGAATGACTTTTCTTGATCAGTTTACAGGCCAAAGGCTTTGGCCATCATTTTGAAGAGCTGGTACTTGATTCATCTGGGAGGAGAGTAAAAGCCACTATTCCCAATTTCCAAAAGGAAGGGGGAGGAACCAATGTCCAACAAGCTAGCAAGCAGGTGAAGTGTGTCCTAAAAGCTTGGGAATTGGCAGTTTTTCATGGAAACCCCGTTGTATTGTTGTAGTCAGTACTACGGCTGCAATAGTTTGTGTCAGCTGGCATCTTCTCATGCACATGAATTCTTAAAACCTGACATAAAAAATGAATACAGAGGGATATGTGGAGTTTGGGGAACGGAAATTCAAGAATGCAATTACCCAAAGAATGGTGGATTTCTGAGCAATGCAGCTGAGTGCAGACCATTTGTTTTCTCCATTCCCCAAGAGACTTGTTAAGGTCTTTATTGGTAGTTTGTGCTCAGTATTAATCTAATCATTTATAACATGCATTGTGCATTTAAGTTTCAATTTCCTAGACTCTGTTTAAAAGGAAAAAAATCCTCACAGTAAGATCCATACAAGCATGGGATCATTCACTTGCAGAAGTTGTGAGTTCTAACTAGGGGTGAAATCCAGCAGGTTCTGACAGGTTCTGGAGAACCGGCAGTGGAAATTTTGAGCAGTTTGGAGAACAAGTCGCGGAAATGTTAAGTAATTTGGAGAACCAGCAAATACCACCTCTGGCTGGCCCCAGAGTGGGGTGGGAATGGAGATTTTGCAACATCCTTCCCCCAGGAGTGGGAAGGGAATGGGGAAGGATATTGCAAAAAGTATCCTTCCCCTGTCATGCCCACCAAGCTATGCCCACCAAGTCACACCATGCCCACCAAGCCACGCCCACAGAACCTGTAGTAAAAAAAATTGGATTTCACCACTGGTTCTAACACTGGGCAGCCACTTTTCAAGGATAGCTTAATGAATTTTCCTTCATATTTAATTTTCCTACATCACGGGTGTCAAACTAACAGCGTCACGTTGCCATTATGTGATGCTTCACAATGTTTTTTCCTTTCATGGAGCTGGGGTAAGTGTGGCATAAATGTGATGAATCTGGCCCACAGGAAAACAGTTTGACACCCCCTGTTCTACATATTTTAAGGGTTGGGTTAGAGGACACTTGCCATATTTTGTAGCTCAATGACTGCGGCTCAGGCCAGTGGTGGGTTGCTCCCAGTTCGGTCCAGTTCTTGCGAACTGGTAGTAAAAGTGTTGGGAGGCTCTGCCCACTCATGTGGATGTCATCATGGATGATCTGCACATGTTCCTATGCTCCTGTTGCAAACTGGTAGTAAAGGTAAGTGTTGTGTCTTGTCCGCTCTCACCGCAGCCGGGGTCTGCTTATCTGCTCCCGAACACGGAGGAATGTATGCCTCCCGGCCCCAGCCCTGGCTCCATGCCCAGGCAAACGGAGCAGCTAGACCCCTCCCCCTCCTCCACAGCATGTGAGCCTGAGGAAAGTTTACTTCCAACAACAGCTGATTGGAGTGACCCTCGCATCAGAAGATTGGATAGGCGGAGGCAACAGAAGGAAGGGAGGGGCAGGCCTTAATGAGTGCTGAGTCATGGAGCCACACCCCATGGCCTATATAAAGGATCTGCTTTCTGGCAGTCTCTGAGTCAGGCAAAGTCGAACTTATCTTGCTGAAGTCACTTACTGGTCTCCTGCCTGCTCTGAGGACTTTGCTAGGACTTTGGGCAGAGCTGCAGAGGCAAGCCTGATTCGGATTTCCCTGACCCGGCCATCAGCGGAGGAGTGGGACACGACAGTAAGTAGAACCCACCCCTGACTCAGGCCCATGAGGGTAAAAGAAGTGGGGGCTACTAAGCAATGTTTTTCAGTTTTGCTCTCCATTATTAAGGGATAGTCTATCTGTTAAACTATGGCACTCATTGCTGACCTTTTAGAAGCTAGTACAGTCTAAATTGTTCAACATAGTATTTAGGAAGTCATTGTTGCACTTACGTGCATTTTTAAAAAAAATCTGATCATTTTATGTTGCTTTTATATTTTGATAATGTTTCATATTTTCCAGGGTAAAGAACCAGGGATCATTTTTTTAAGAGCCTGGCAATATAAAAAGGCATCAAATCAACCCACAACATGTACTGGCCATTTAAAAAAGATAAATGAGACCTGCTTATTGACACTTGTTTTATAGGGATGAAGTTCCAAACTGAATGGAGCTAAATAAATAATTGGTGACAGAACTGTGGATGCAACAATCACCATTCATGTCCAAATGGCTATTTGTCAACATAATGGCTGATGAGAAGTAGCAATTTGAAAAACCTGTTGACATTGCCAACTACTTTATCCTGCTTGTTTTACATAATTTGTGCTGTTTTCCCTCAGAATCTGTTTAAAAATAAGAATCTTCTTATTCAATTAATGGGAGTCAGTCCACCATCCTGAAAATTTTCACCACCTCAATTTTAAAGACACGACCGTACTAACTCTGCAAGTATTATTTCGCCAGAAAATTCAGCAGCAATGGTGTCAAGGGCCGTGGTAGCTCAGGCTGGTAAGAAGCCTGTTATTAGAACACAGCAGCCTGCAATTACTGCAGGTTCAAGCCTGGCCCAAGGTTGACTCAGCCTTCCATCCTTTATAAGGTAGGTAAAATGAGGACCCAGATTGTTGGGGGGGCAATAAGTTGACTTTGTAAATATACAAATAGAATGAGACTATTGCCTTATACACTGTAAGCTGCCCTGAGTCTTTGGAGAAGGGCGGGATATAAATGTAAATAATAATAATAAAAAAAAGAAATAGTATTTTTTTTCTCCAAGTAAAATGCAAAAAATGATCCTCTGTTGAGTTCATTATACCCCTTTCTCGACTCTGAATTTATCAAACATTTTAAAGTGATGCTGA
The DNA here is from genome assembly GCF_028640845.1 of Ahaetulla prasina. Taxonomy (NCBI): domain Eukaryota; kingdom Metazoa; phylum Chordata; class Lepidosauria; order Squamata; family Colubridae; genus Ahaetulla; species Ahaetulla prasina. The sequence continues at coordinate 96,032,552 of NC_080541.1, read as the reverse complement.
AGAAGAAGGGAGGAAAAAAGAACACTGCAAGATGAATTAAGTTTATGTAGCATGTGTTTATGAGCATTTGAAAAAAAAAAAGTGAAAGGTGATTTCCCTATGTTTACCTAGCAGGACATATTCGTGTGTTCCCCATTACTGACTATTTATATTATTAAGAACAGGCTATTAGGAAAGCAACACTTTCTTTGTGATATACTGAGATGCATAATTTGATAAACTTTATATCCATCTCCACAGAGATGTTCCTTACTCACCAAAGGTACCTTCAGCCTGCGTGCACGATTTTTTAAAAGAATGCTGAAATTGCCTTGTATATCATATTAAAACAGAAGTATATGAGAAATGCATTCCTCATATGCTCAAAAACTCTTCATTTCATGAGTAATAGAAATCAGGAAAACTTGAGCGCAACATTAGAGGCAGAAGAACATAGTCCCATGAGCCATGCTATAAGCTGAAAGTTTTTATTATTTTCTCTTCCTCCAAATGCATCCCCCAGTCACATAAGAGGTCACCCAAAATTCATGAACCAGTCCAATACACACAGCTCCTTGGAGGAGGTAATTGTGACATACAATTAATTGGTTTCAGAGACTTAACATGCAGTGATATTGTTTAAAATGGTTGTTCTTGGCATGCTTCAATTTTCAAACATCTATTGCAATTAGCCAGGGAAAGGTTCTATGTGTTCATTCAGCTATCAGCTAATTCTCCTGTAATTTTGGATAACCAATAGCAGTGGGAAGATTCCATATCTTATTGCTTGGTACTGCTTGGTTTTAGACATCTTCAACCGCTGAAAAATGTTCAGTATCCAGGCCCAATACTGCTGCACAACCAAATATAAAACACCAGAGCATGCGTGAAAAGAAATTATACCAAAGGAAATAAATCACATAATACAGTCCTGTTAATTTTTTTTAACCCTTAATCACAGACATACTATTTCGGCTACGCTATTACAGACATGAGGTCATAATGACCTCAGTAGCAAAAAGACATTCAATGTTTTCATGGTTAGATCTAAAAATTGATGTGTAGAGAAGTAAACCAAAAAATATATTGATCTCTATCAAATCTACATCGCGCAGGTCACTTTTTGTTTCTCCATCCTTGAACTTCAGTTTTTCTTCTCTAATTTTTACATGGGTCCACTGAATGATGGCGCTAATAATTTCTTTAGAAAATAATGATTTCCAAATCTCTAGGGGAGTAGGTGAATTTCTGAGATTTTTAGCTGGTGGTGGTAGTCCAGATAATTGCACAATATTGTGACTAGTGGTTCTGGATCTATTGCTTCCAAAAGGGGCAGAAGACCATTTGGATTTGTTCTTGCCATATAAATTATTGTAGATTGTACCTGGTCATTAATTTCATTGGGAGCTTCATCATCACTGATTTCAGAATCAGCGGCATCGGCAGGTTCCTCATCATCCATTACAAAATTTTCATCACAATTCGATTCCACTTCACTCAGATCACTCTCTGTTTCTCCATACCATTTTAGAACAGTTTCTTCGAAGTTTGGATCACCCAATCACACTCTTTTTGGCAGAAAACTTGGCCCCAACATTATAAAAAAAAATACGCTAACAAAGATCTATGGTCAAAATGACTGAAACTCAAATTTAAATGCCGCTACAGAAAACACCAAATAATTGACTCAAGCATGATGGTGCATACACTATTATTGGTGGGGGGTGGGGGAAGCTATTCGCAACCGGAAATAGGGGTGTTCCGAACATTTTGGAAAACTGTTGCAGTCATTATGACCACAGGTCTATGGTTATCAGTTAAAGGGTGGTGTCATAGTCATTTTTTTTTTAAATTCTATTTTTGCTTTGCTGAATACTGACATTTTATACCTGGAACATTTCTCTGCCAATTTCTTTGGGTCAGTTTCTTTCCATTTATTTCACAAGCTAGCATTCCATAGACAGAATGAAGCAAACACAGAACTAACGGTTATATAAAGCTCTACACTTTTACTTTAAAACTGCCTGATTGGAAAATTCCTACTAAATGATTCTCTGTGATTCAGAGATGTGTCAATCACTCAGCGACATTTCTTTTGTTTTAGTAGGCAACTGTTCTGTTTTTTGATAGCTCTTCAAAGCACTGAAGTACTCATGAAGCTTCAGAAAGATTCAGAGTAAATTCTGTTTACCTCAGAGTAAATATAATACCACTTCAATGTATGTCAGCATATTTCCAAAGGTTCTCTCCCCCCCCCCACACACACACATATACATTCTGGATTTATCTGAAACTTAAGCATACAAGTTATGATTATAATTTTCTATCTATAAAGCACTGGATTACATTTAAAACATAATTAAAATCAAACCTTCTCCAGATTTTGGATCAGAAGATCAACTGTTTATAGCAGTGGTGAGATTCAAATAATTTAACAACCGGTTTTCTGTCCTAATGACTGGCTGAGTGGGCATGGCCAGAGGGTGTGACAGGCAGCACTCAGCCTCCTGCACCCCCCTGGGAGCAAAAATGGGCTGCGGGGTGGTTGCTGCCCCCCACCCCCTTATTTTGGGCCTAGTAGGCCTCCCTGCAGCTCCTAGGAGCAAAAACGGGCTGCAGGGAGGCGCACCACACCCCTGTGCCCCTTTTTGGGCCTAGGAGGCCTCCCTGCACTTACCTGGGAGCCAAAATGGGGAGCGTGGAGACTCAGGGATGGGGCGGGAAGGGATGGAGCCAGCCAGCAATTTAACTACCGGTTCTCCCGAACCTGCTGAATCCCACTACTGATTCATAGGTGTATATGAGAAAGTTCTTGAGAAACAGAAGGAAGAGATGCTACCTATGAATGATCTGATAAAAGAGGCCACAGCCCACAGTTGTATAATGGGTGGAGAAAGAAGCTATGAAAGGACCCTTCTTAACTCCACTTAACTATAAAGGAAATGGTAGGAGATTTGTACTTGCAGACTCTGTTAAATGTAGCTTTACAATAAAATAGAAGTAGCTCAACTGGTCTGTTTCTCATCTGGTATACCTGGGAAGGTCTTGGTATACCTAGGACCATGAGGTCTTTCATTTGATGCCACATATATATAAACTCTCTCTATATATATATATATATATATATATAAAATATATTTATATAAAATATATAAATAAATTGCGGTGACTCAGGTGAGGCGTCCGAGGGTGGTCTTGGTGACATTGTCTGGGATGAGTTTGACCCTGTGGCTCCCGAGGACATGGACAGGTTGTTGGGTAGACTGAATGCCACCACGTGTTTACTGGACCCGTGCCCCTCCTGGCTGGTGCTGGCCACTCAGGAGGTGACACGAGGCTGGCTCCAGGCGATTACGATCGCTTCTTTGGTGGAGGGTGTCTTTCCGGTCGCCTTGAAAGAGGCGGTGGTGAGACCCTCCTTAAGAAGCCTTCCTGACCCGCTGTTTTAGGTAATTATCGCCCGTCTCCAACCCGCTCGCGGCGAAGGTTGTAGAGAGTATGGTGGCATATCAGTTTCCCTACACCTGGATGAAACCGTCTATCTAGACCTGCTCCAGTCCGGTTTCCGCCCGGTTACAGCACGGAGACGGCTTTGGTCATGGTGGATGATCTCTGGAGGGCCAGGGATAGGGGTTGTTCCTCTGCCCTGGTCCTATTAGACCTCTCAGCGGCTTTCGATACCATCGACCATGGTATCCTGCTGCGCCCGGCTGGAGGATTGGGAGTGGAGGCACCGCTTATCGGTGGTTCTCCTCCTATCTCTCCGACCGGTCGCAGTCGGTGTTGACAGGGGGCAGAGGTCACCCCGAGGCGCCTCACTTGTGGGTGCCGCAGGGTCGATCCTCTCGCCTTCTGTTTAACATCTACATGAAGCCGCTGGGTGAGATCATCAGTGGTTTCGCGTGAGGTACCAGCTGTATGCGGATGACACCCAGCTGTACCTTTCCACGCCGGACCACCCCAACGGTTATCAAGTGCTGTCCCGTGTCTGGAGGCCGACGGGTCTGGATGGGGAGAAACAGGCTCAAGCTCAATCCTCCAAGACAGAGTGGCTGTGGATGCCGCATCCCGCACAGTCAGCTAACCGTGGCTGACCATCGGTGGCGAGTCATTGGCCCCGGCGGAGGGGTGCGAACTTAGGCGCCCTCCTGGACGAACGGCTGTCTTTGGAAGATCATTTGACGGCCGCCTCCAGGAGAGCGCTTACCAGGTTCGCCTGGTGCGCCAGTTGCGCCTTTCTGGACCGGGATGCCCTGTGCACAGTCACCACGCACTCGTGACGCCTCGCCTGGATTACTGCAATGCTCTCACATGGGGCTCCTTGAAGGGCATCCGGAGGCTGCAGTTAGTCCAGAATGCGGCTGGCTGGTGATAGAGGGAGCCTCGTGGCTCTGATAACACCCATCCTGCGCAGACTGCACTGGCTACCTGTGGCCTTCCGGTGCGCTTCAAGGTTTTGGTGACCACCTTTAAAGCGCCCATGGCATAGGGCCGGGTTATCTACGGGACCGCCTACTGCTACCGAATACCTCTCACCGACCCGTGCGCCTCACAGAGAGGGACTCTCAGGGTGCCGTCAGCGAGGCAATGTCGCCTGGCGACGCCCAGGAAGGGCCTTCTCTGTGGGGCTCCCACCCTCTGGAATGAACTGCCCCCAGGACTTCGTCAGCTTCCGGACCTTCGGACCTTCCGCCGCGAGCTTAAAACATACTTATTTAATTGCGCAGGACTGAGCTAGATTTTAATTTATGGGTTTTAACTTGGGTTTTATTTTTTATATTTTTAATTATTAGGCTTCTTGAATAAGTTTTTTAATTGTTTTTAGATCGTATTTATTTGCTTTTAAATGCCTGTAAACCGCCCTGAGTCCTTTGGGAGATAGGGCGGTATATAAATATAAACAATAAATAAATAAATAAATAAATAAATAAACCCATCCACAGATAATCTGACCTACCAAATTGTAACCAAAATACTGGTTATATAGTCAATATGTTTTTAAAAATGAAAAAAAACAACCAATTTTTCCTTTGAAAGCTGCATCATATGCTAACCATTGGTGATTTTCAAACATGTAGATTATCTACCTACTGGAAAAGTGTTCAAAAGGCAAGATACTGCAAACTTTTACATTTATCATTTAAAATCCATGATTTTTTTTAAAAAAAAAAGAAATCTGAGTATTGGGTTGTGATGAACCTAAAGCTGATTTTTAGGGAGCCAAAAATTCTTGGCTTATAAATGAGCATATACAGTATTTTGTTCTCAGTTCAATTAGTCAGAATGACCAATTGCAAAAACTTTGATTTCTAAATCCTCGAAAGATTAGCTGCAGTTTGCAAGAATTCCTTTTCCATTTCCAAAATAGCTTTATTTTAAAATATTCATATAATTATTAAAATAACATTTCAAAGTACAAACAGATCATCCGATGTAACAAACAGTGTTTAGGGAGACACAACTGTCTTTCAGAGTGCATTGAAATCTGTCAACTCTGAACTCAAATTGTCTCTATAGATGGAGAAGGAAGATTGGACAATATTCCTGTCTGTGATCAAGATTCAGTTTCTTCTGACTCCCTTTGGTGCAATAAAATAAGATAGTAACATCCAACCTCAACTTTTTTGCTTTTACATAGTAATATAAACTAACAATCTCTATATCAACAAATCTATCTGATTGGTAAACCCAAAATCAAAGTTTTATTTTTTTCCACCTCCAGAAAAGTCCAGAAGCAGTTTCCAAATATTTGATAGCTTTTCTTTCTTTTTCCCTTCTTTTCTGCACTCTTCCCTTTCCTTCCCCTATTTTTCCTACTATTTGTTTTGTACTTTTTTTGTATTTTATATTATAAACAAATAAAAGAAAGATTCAATTTGTGTAGCATCTGAGAGGAAGTCACTTGCATATAATTACTATTTTTGCAGACACATTTTTTTCTCTCTTTTTATTTCAACTTTATATATACTTTACTTATAGTTCAGACTGCACACAGAAATATACACTTACAGATAGACCTTTCTTTCTATTCCCACATTTTGCATTTTCTTTTTTTATTCTCATTTTAGTTGTTAAGAAAATTAACCAGAGTACCGTACAATAAAAGCACTTCACAACACATTCTTTTCTTTCTAAGGACTTTTTGAAAAGGCTATGATGCTTGAGAATCAATGTATAGTTCTATATGGAAACACACATTCACAGTATTTTACAATCTATTCTCTAAATGTATGGAAGGGTTGCCTTGGTGTCAGGGTTCCAATGAACACCCCCAACAAAATAAAGCTATGAGGCTTGAGGCTCCTCAAAGTTCCAATTTATTAGAGATGTCATGTTGACACAGCTGGGAAAACCTGAAACTGAAAGCTTCCAGGTTTTCCACATCCAGTTGACAATTCACATCCCTGCCCCACACCCACAAGTTCATCACATTGTCCAATCAACTCTTCACACTCAATTGGATACAATCTTCAGGCAGTCTCCAGCAGACGCAGGATGTCCTTGAATACGGAATGTTGTTATGACTAACTTTCTACCACTCCAACAACAACCCCCTCCCAACTTCCCCAGCTAAAATATGTGGCAGTTAAGAAGCAAAAAAAAAAAAAAATGCCTTCCAAAACTGACACTTGGTGTCTGAGGTCTTCCATTTCATCTCTAGTGCTATTGAATTATTCATGTTATGACAATAACTAACAAAATATATACACACCTGTATATATGTACATACATGTATTGCAGGGATGGGTTCTACTTACCTTTACTACCAGTTCACAATGGGATTGTGCATGCACAGAAGCTTCTGGGCATGCACAGATCATCTATGACCACATCTGGGTAGGTGGGTGGAGCCTCCCCCCGATTTTACTACCGGTTCGCAAGAACCGGACAGAACCGGGGGCAGCCCACCACTGATGTATTGTATATATGTAACTAATGTGTACATTTTATAAACTTTATAAAATTAAAAGTTAAGAGGCCTGGAATCTCTATATACTTTCCTACTGGCACCCTGCATTGATGATAACATATTACATTCCTTAGTTTGTTTTAGTCTTAAAGTCAGTATCATACTAGACTTCTCTATACGAAATACCTCCCCATCACAATCACCATTGAATAGAGGAAAGTATATACATATTTTGTGCTCAGATCTCCTATATGGGTTTCAGCATGGAAATATCTGGTTTAATAAAACAATCTGAAGGAAGATGAGATCAGACAGAAAGTGAACTCAAGATAATTACCTATATCAGCAAAGCCAACATATCCAAATAAAGCAACGCTCCAGCATTAGGAAAGATTATTTAGGAGACTGGGGGATGAGATAAGGGTATTTTCTTCAGACTGTTGTAGAAATATGAAGGAGATCATCATTACATCAGACAGAAATTTAGGCCTGGTTTGGATATTTGCTATTCTCAGTGATGAGAACCAGTGGTGAACTGGTTGTTGGAAGAAATCATTAGGGCAGAGAACTGGTTGTTAAATTATTTGAATCCCATTACTGTGTATACTGCATGAGTCAAAAGAGGGCTGTGAAAATATTTACAGACCCTTCACATCCTGGAGATAAACTGTTTCAACTTCTACCCTCAAAACAATGCTACAGAGCACTGCACATCAGAACAACTAGACACAAGAACAGTTTATTCCCGAACGCCATCACTCTGCTAAACAAATAATTCCCTCAACACTGTCAAACTATTACTAAATCTGCACTACTATTAATCTTCTCATCATTCCCATCACCCATCTCCTTCCACTTCTGACTGTATGACTGTAACTTTGTTGCTTGTATCCTTACAATTGATATTGATATTGGTTCCTTGTTGCTTTTTTGTACCCTATGACTATCATTAAGTGTTGTACTTTATGATTCTTGATGAAGGTATCTTTTCTTTTATGTACACTGAGAGCATATGCACTAAGACAAATTCCTTGTGTGTCCAATCATACTTGGCTAATAAAAAAAATTCTATTCTATTCTATCTATGATTCTGTCATAAAATAATGTGTAATAAGACCTTCTTCTCCAGCTGACCCTCCACCCTAAATTCTTGCCATCTACTAATCGCTTACAGTTCCATCCATTGATTTCAACCATCACAATATAATTTTCTAATTTTTATTCTACTTCCTTGAATCACACAGGCCAAAACTTCCTGTAAATTGAGATGTGATCATACCACAAGAGCAATGCAGAATGTTATTATCAAGACTTCCAAATAAATGAAGTCCCCAGAAAAAATGTTAACACTATTCTCAGTGGAAACTTCAAATTAATAGTTATATCTACTGATGCTTCAAATAGGATTTGCTCTATGGTTTCACGTAGAAAACTTTTGTTAGCAAAAAAATTGGTAGTATAACATTTTTATCGTTAAAAAAGGAACTGGGAGCATTTATCCACATGTGATGGTATAGTGTTTTATTTGTAAATCATTCAGAGTCATGCAAGTGTAATGGATGGCATAGAAATTTAATAAATAAATAAATAAACATATTGTGTGTGTGTGTGTGTTTCTCATGCTCTATGCCCCTAGCATTTTGCTAATTCTCCAGAAGGATTTTCAGATATGGACCATATTTTCTTTTCATCTATCATAACTTCACTTATGACCAATTATAATGATGTTCTACCAGCAATTCTGTCTTCTAACCTTATGAGTATACAGTATCTGAAATTCCATGCCTAGAAAATTTGAATAGATTTATTAATTACACAATGACATGGAAGTTGGATTACCTTCTGGCCTTTCCATATTCTACATTTATTCTTCTTCTTTTCTCATTTCTCATTTATTATTTCTTTTTGGCCTTCCTTGTACAAAGAACTGTAAATACACTGAAGATTATAATCATTCTGGTGATCACAATAGGTAATAAATTAAAACCGGTGTTGCTATTTTTATCTTTACTTTTGTCATAATACTGATATGATACTTCTGTCATAATACTGATATAAAATTAATGGAATCAAAGGAGCTCTTCAAATAATAAATGCTGCTTTGACTGTTTCCCCAAGTTATCTGAAAATACTTTTTATTTTGCTTGGACTTCAATTATTGCAACTTGGTTATGGATTAATTAAGAGGTTAACACCTTTTGCATTAATTTCATGAAGTTCCATTCCAATCAATCTTCCCCAAATTTTCTTATTCCTATATAGGTTAACAGTCTCATTAGTTCAGTTCTTACAGGAAACCTTCTCATCAGATACTATGCTCTGGCTTTTTTCTTACCGCATCTCCAATGAGAAGTCATTTGCAAAACAGTGACTCAAAAATAGAAAAAAACCAATGCTCAATAATTTTGTTTAAGAGGCAACTAGGTCACATTTGTTCCTACAGAGTAGGGAATCGGTAAGGGTTTTATTTTGTTACTTTGCTATATTGAGAGAAGCCAGATTGGAAGTAAATGAGCATTTAAAGGGGGAAAAAAATCAGGAAACTAGGTTAGGGTGATAACTCTGCTCTGAAAGCTGGCAATGCAATTGATTTGCAAATAATAAAATAAAAGTCAAGGAGAACGCTGAAAAAAACAGGAATAAGATTACACACAAAGAAAGTCAAATTAATGACAGCAAAAACAGCAACCAGACTTGGAACTGGCAATCAAATGGTAAATATGTTCTGCATTTTACATGCAGATTTCATCTTTGCCTCCTATTTTATAACCTAAAAATGTTGTATTCTGACCAGCAGTTTTTTATCAATGCGATAATAGAATGTTACGACAATTTAGACAACAATTATAAAGGGTTCGATCTATTATCGGGCAGATCTTGATCATGTCCTAATTCTTAAATAATTTATCCATCAATGATATTTTGAACTCTCTTTCGATTTAGGTTAGTCTAGTACAGTGTTGGCGAACTTTCAGCACCGAGTGCTGAAATGGGAGTGTGTGTGTGTGTGTGTGTGTGTGTGCATGTGCGTGTGCACGCGTGTGCTGGAAACCAGAAGAGCAGCTGCCCAATGCATATGCACACACTGGAAAGATGATCTTCTGGTTTCCGGTGTGCCAGCTGGTCTTCGTGCATGCATGCGTGCCAGGTGGCCGGTGCACATGTGCATGGCGGAAACCAGAAGATCATCTTCCCGGTGCACCAGATGGCTGCTCTTCCAGTTTCTGGCGGTCTCATGTGCATGAAGACATGCTGGTCAGTGCGGCGGAACCCGGAAAAACAACGTGTGCCAGCTCATGTGCTTGGAGAGATGGCTCTGCATGCTACTTCCAGCACGTGGGCCATAGGTTCACCATCACAGCTCTAGTATGTTAGGTTTTCTTCAAATTTATTTTTATTTATTTATTAAATTTATATGCTGCCTATCTCACTGTCAGGTGACTCTTGGAAGCTTACAAGATCATAAAAACAATATATATATATATAAATATATATATTTTAAAATGTTAAAAGCATTCAACATTAACATTAACAAAAATTGGTGAAGCTAAGAAGTGGGATCGCCTTAGTCCACTAACCACTTTCACTATGGAATGTCCCAAGCCAATTGGCAAAGACAGGTTTTGAAGGCCAAGAGGATATGGTGGATCTCACCTTTGGATGCATGATGTTCCAGAGGGTGGGAGCTATGGCAGAAAAGGCTTTTCTCTTGAATTCTTCAATCTAAAATTCTTTGACTGATGGGATCTGCAACATCAGTTCTGTCAGATCAAGTAGGATGGGCCAATTCTATTGGAGTGTTCTTCCATTTGCAGGTATGTATGCATTCATATAGATTGTATGTATTTCAACAGAGTTCATTCAGCATGCTCATGAAAAAGAAAATAAGATGTCTCACCTTAAGTTTTAAAAAAATGATGAATATCCCAAAATAAGAAGACCTAAAAAGAATATACTCTTCACCTTGAGCTCAGTCAGCCGTTGGTTCCCAACGTTCTTTGCAACCCTTTCTCTACCCAACTCTGTCCTAAAACAATAAAAAGTACTAGGTGATTTTGAATGAATGGTGAGAACTTAATATTATCTTTCCTCTTCAGTCTGGAAGAATTTTGGTTTGCCTCCATATTTCTCTTTCTCTTTCCCTTCCCCCTGCACTTTTTAATCACTTATCAAAACTTAGCTACACAGTTTTGTAATTTCTAATTAAACTAATAAACCACAGAAGGTAAACCCGTCTGATTCTTAAACCTCATGTAAATAGCTTAGATGAACTTGAATGTTGGTGGCATGACCATGCCTGGTGGAGTTAAAAATGTGATTATGATATACAATAAATGCAAGAATGCAAGAGAGCAGGTATATACTTTGAGGGTACAGCTAAAGCTACTAAATATGAAAAACCTTGAGGGATAGTCCCAGAGTAATGAATTTGCTAAAATGACAGTAAATTCAAGATATACAGGAAAGGGATGAGTGGAAGAAGGGTCAATTGATCATCCCACAATAAATACAGACAACCCAAGAAGTCATCCTAGAATTTAAGGTTGGTTGGCGACTCCACAGCAAATGCAGAATAGATTCCTAGAAGTTCAGATTGACTGATTGTGCCATAGTGAGTTGTGTGAATTGAAAAGAGAATAAAAGTGAGACTTGGAAATGGACAGATGCCAAGAAAACAAAGGAAAGAGAATCCAAGGAATTTATCCCAAACAATATAAAAATGAACTGTGCTGTAACATTAAAAGCAGAAACCCAGCCAGAGAAGCAACAGGGTGATTAAGTGATAACCACCCTTCCCATAAAGTGAAAGAGATCCTCAAGGAAGATGCCCTGATCATGAAGGAACGGGATGATTTATTTCATCTGTCATTGCTACAGGAGTTATAGAACAGACAGATGAACCTATAATGACTTTCTCAGGGAGGGAATCTAATTGAGATAACAACATAAATAAGATTTAGAACATCTGGTGAGATGACAGAGTAAGAAATCACTGAGTCCCAAGGGCATCTACCTGAAAATGTTTACATAATTCAGATGTGAACTTGCTAACCTCCTAGGAAAATATGTAGCTTGTCACTCCAATCAGGTCCAATGTCATAGAACTGGAAGGTAACCAATTGACACCATTTTTTAACAAATGATCTCAGGAGAGATCTAGGGAAATACAGTATTGCCCAATCAGCAGACCATTTGTTGCAGGCAAATTGATAGACAAATGAACCAGCAAACATGTGGAAAACTCTTAAAAATATCACCGGCTATGGCAAACCTCCTTCCCAGGCTGAAGGTAATCAACAACTGGCAGATGACCTGAATGAGTTTTACTGCAGGTTTGAAAGGAAATTACAGCCACCTATCTCCACAACCCCCATCTCAGACACAGCAACAACAGCCAAGCCTCCTACAACTGACCCCATTTCATTGGGTTCACAACCCCTAGTGATCACAGAAAAGGAAGTGCAGGACCTATTTCACAGACAAAAGCCCAGAAAAGCGCCAGGCCCAGACAAGATAACTCCTTCTTGCTTAAAAGTCTGTGCTGACCAATTGGCCCCCATCTTCACCCATATTTTCAATAAATCACTAGAGATGTGCTATGTTCCTTCTTGCTTCAAACGCTCTACCATCATCCCAGTGCCGAAGAAGCCCACCATCAAGGAACTGAATGACTACAGACCAGTTGCTCTAACATCTGTAGTCATGAAAACCTTTGAAAGGCTAGTGCTTTCCTACCTGAAAACCATCACGAATCCACTTTTAGACCCCTTGCAATTTGCATACCGAGCAAATAGATCAACAGATGATGCTGTTAATATGGCTCTGCACTACATCCTACAACATCTTGAGTCTCCAAAGACCTATGCAAGGGTCCTTTTTGTAGACTTTAGTTCAGCATTCAATACCATCATTCCAGACATTCTTCTAACTAAGCTAAACCAGCTACAGGTACCGGAACAGACTTGTAAGTGGATCACAAGCTTCCTAACAAACAGGAAGCAGCAGGTGAAGCTAAGCAAGATCACATCAAATACCTGTACAATTAGCACAGGGGCCCCCAAGGCTGTGTGCTCTCCCCACTTCTCTTCTCTCTGTATACCAATGACTGCATCTCCAATGATCCATCTGTTAAGCTACTGAAGTTCGCAGATGACACAACAGTGATTGGTCTCATTCGAGACAATGACGAATCCGCATATAGACGAGAGGTCGAACGACTAGCCTTGTGGTGCAACCAAAACAATCTGGAACTGAACACACTCAAAACCGTAGAAATGGTGGTAGACTTTAGGAGAAACCCTTCCATACTTCCACCTCTCACAATACTTGACAACACAGTATCAACAGTAGAAACCTTCAAATTTCTGGGTTCTATCATATCGCAAGATCTCAAATGGACAGCTAACATGAAAACATCATTAAAAAGGACAACAAAGAATGTTCTTTCTGCGCCAACTCAGTAAGCTCAAACTGCCCAAGGAGCTGCTGATCCAATTCTACAGAGGAATTATTGAGTCTGTCATTTGCACCTCTATAACTGTCTGGTTCGGTTCTGCAACCCAACAAGAAAAACACAGACTTCAGAGGATAATTAGAACTGCAGAAAAAATAATTCCTACCAACCTGCCTTCCATTGAGGACCTGTATACTGCACGAATCAAGAAGAGGGCCGTGAAAATATTTGCAGATCCCTCGCATCCTGGACATAAACTGTTTCAACTCCTACCCTCAAAACGACGCTATAGAGCACTGCACACCAGAACAACTAGACACAAGAACAGTTTTTTCCCGAAGGCCATCACTCTGCTAAACAAATAATTCCCTCAACACTGTCAGACTATTTACTGAATCTGCACTACTATTAATCGTTTCATGGTTCCCATCACCAATCTCTTTCCACTTATGACTGTATGACTATAACTTGTTGCTGGCAATCCTTATGATTTATATTGATATATTGATCATCAATTGTGTTGTAAATGTTGTACCTTGATGAACGTATCTTTTCTTTTATGTACACTGAGAGCATATGCACCAAGACAAATTCCTTGTGTGTCCAATCACACTTGGCCAATAAAATTCTATTCTATTCTATTCTATTCTAGACAGAGTAATAAAAGAAAATATTGAGGTGCGTGGAGCAGGGGTGTCAAACTCATGCTGTCATATTGACATCATGACAGTATCGTGACTTTTTCCCCTTTTGCTAAATTGGACGTGGGCATGGCCAGCACATGACGCATCCGGGCGGCAAGTTTGACACCCCAGGCATAGAGGAACAAGCCTTGCCAAAAGAAAAACAGCATGGATTCTGCAAAGCTAAATTCTACCTTACTAACCTTTTTATATTAGCTGAGGGTCAACTGGAATATGGAATGTAATGACCTGGTTGACATGATGAACTTAATTTTCAAAAAACCTTTGACAAAATTCTTCATTAAAGGCTCTTGAATAATATAAGCAGTCATGAGATAAGGGGACCTTTCCGTTATGGATTTGCCAATGGATGACATTTTCCAGTGGAAGGAACAAATGGAGTCCATGAAGTTCTGTTGAGATCTGTTGTTCAAAGACATCTTGACTTTGGGGTAAGAGGTGGACCAACCAAGTTTGCTGATGATCCTAAACTATTCACAGGGGTAACAAAAATAAATCTGATTGGGAAAGTGTAGAAGGACCCTATTAAATGCATGAGAGTTCAGCCAAATGTCCCATGCATTTCTTAAGTTTCTTAAGGTAATTTGGATGTCTTTTATTCTTACTGTGGATGCTTTAATACTGGATAGTATTCTAGCAATATTGGATTTTCCAGGGTTCATTGCTTGCACCTCTTTCTCCACTGAACATTTCTGCAATTCTATGAGAATATTGTCATTCAGGATTAGCATCTCCAGTATCAGTATAGTGTTTAGCTAGTTTAGTGCCTCCTGGTGAATAGTGAATGTCATCTTAAATTCTGCTATCAAGGCTTCTAAATCTACTTTCTGCATACTTTAACTCTGAGTTTACTTGTAAAGTAACTGCTTCTTCTGTTACCATGAATATCAATACCCTTGATATGTGGGTATTATGAATTCATTTATGCTCCAATTGCTGCAAGCACATTTATTCTGATCTCTGTTCACCCAATTCCTTAACAAATTGCTCTAATTAAATTTTGGCTTACCTTTTTCTGCATCAGTTCTATAATTACTTGAACTCCGCTTTGGCAACTATTTGATATGGACTCTGCCCTTTGGCTTGTAATTTGCTCTAGGATAATAATACGTAATAATAATAAAACTACCTCTCGACCTGGAAGTATTTTCATATGGTACCTCACTTATATGTAACCAGTTTTGTTTCTGGTGAGCCTTCTTTGTGAGCCAATTGTTTGTATTTCTCTAATTTTCTCTTTGGGCCAAAATACAGTATATTCCACTATATTCTTAGGATTTTCAACTCCTTTTGTCCAAATTTCCTAAACTGTATCTGAGATTGTTCTCAGCTGTCTTTTATACAAAAGCTTAAATGGGCCCAGTGAACACTTGAGTAACTTCCCTATCCACGAATGGAATGGAATGGAATGGAATTCCTTATTTGCCAAGTGTGATTGGCCACACAAGGAATTTGTCTTTATGTACTCTTAGTGTATATAAATAGATACTCTCATCAAGAATCACAAGGCACAATGCCCAGTGACAGTCATACGGTACAATAAGCAATCAAATCATACTAGGAAACAATATCAATGTAAATCACAAGGATACAAGCAACAAAGTTACAGTCATGCAGTCACAAGTGGGAGGAGATGGGTGACAGGAACGATGAGAAGACCAATAGCTATAGTAATGCAGCCTAACGTATATAGTAATGTTGAGGGAATTATTTGCTTAGCATTTGTTTAATAGGTAAGACAATCACCCATCTTTGGTTTGCCTCCCACAATATTTAAGTTTCCTACCTATACCAAAGTCTCTTTCTTTGAATTTTTGTCTAGGGAACATTCTTTCTCTTTGGGGAGGTCTCCTTCCTACTTCATTGTCCCTATGTTAAAATTCCTCTTCCTTGCAAGCTGTTAAATATCTTTATCTTCTGGTAAAATTAGCACTCTTTCACCAGTTCCTACGTGATGACCAGGGAACCAAAATCTCATTAGGTGAGGATTAATTAGCTTAATTAATTAATGTCTATGCGTAAATGTCAGTCATAATGCTTCTATGGCACACATTCAGATGCAGATCCTACTTCTTCCTCTGTTGGAACATAGATGGAAATTGTTTCAGACATACATGGAACTGAGAGATTAATCAAGCTGCCATTGATTCCTATTTAAATTTGTTCATATACTTTAATTCCCAGAAGTTTACCTCTGAGGGGACAAAAAAGAAGTATTTATACTTGGATATGTCCAATGCTGCAAAAATGATCCACTTTTTCAAATATGGGAGCTAAATTTGCCAAATAATTATTTGTCCACAAGGTCTGAGAACAGAGTGGAAATTATATACCTCTTTATCCCCTGAGTTTATGATTATAGAAAGATTTTATTTCATTCAGATTAAAAATTGGCAGAATTTAATGGGTTCAAAGAGTGAATGCATTCAGGGAGAGAAAAATCTTGATAAATAACACCTTGGTTGTGTCCCTTCATGTGAATGCAACCTTGTCCAAATAAAAGTGTCTAATATTTTTCCAGCCTCACCTGAATTTAAGGTGGTTCATATGTAGTGATGCTTGTCAGCTAATCTATCTTAACTTGGTAGGAGTTAACAATATAAAGCTATACTGGTCCTATAAAGCCAACTGATTATTCCATGCAGCCGGTGTGATTTATTTCCCTAATAAAATCCAGCTATTATTTTCTATTCACTCTTTGCAAGATATAAATAACACAACTTGTTCAAAGGGGGGACAAAACGTATTATGAAAAGGTGGGGGGGAAACACACCTGAAAATGATTTTGGCCTTATAGGTCTAAGGTCCATAAGCAGTGGTGGGATTCAGCCAGTTCGCACCACTTCGGGAGAACCGGGTGTTAACTTTCTGAGCAGTTTGGCAAACTGGTTGTTGGAGGAAATCATTAGGGCAGAGAACCAGTTGTTAAATTGCTTGAATCCCACCACTGTCCATAGGGTATACATTTCAATCTGCAACCGGACAAATTGGCCCAATATCCCCTGCAGAAAGCAACGGAATAGTTAATTATGGCTAGAAAACAGGAACTGATGGCTTCATTTCAGTTTCACTAAACAGCTCATTCTAACCATTATTGTATCATGTTACCTGATGCAGTTATCAGAGATGTGTGTGTGTGGGGGGGGTGTTGTTTAGTTTTATGCATTTTTCTGTATTTCAACCATTTTGATTTTAAATTTAAAATAAATTTAAAAACATGATTGTCTGCCAATTAGACAAAACTGTTCGTGTGGTGTATTTTTTTTTTAAATAGTGAAACGTGTTCATCCATTGAAGACATTCAGGGATCAAACAATAAAATATTGGCACCCCAGCATCTCCAGAAATGTTAAGTTTCAGAGAATGCAATAATCCTTTCTGACAGCATTTCAAATGAATTTGCAGGCTGCCTCACAATCCTATTTGAGCATACTTTCCATTGAAAATTCCACTGACTTCCACGGAAGACAGAAACCTGGTAATGGCAAACCACATAGCGTCAAAATGCTTTGCCTTTTCCTTTCCAATTAAAACAGATTTTGGATTACTAAATCCAGATTCTAAGATTCTAAAATCCATATGAAACAAAGCATGAAATAGATAATCACAGTACTGCAGCAAAAAAAAAAAAAAGGGGGGGGGGGATAAAAATATAAAAAGTCTTAAGGAGGAAGAGATTTCCTTATTGGCACAGTTTGATCTCCTATACATATTTGCCATTAACTATGCACCCTTCAGGGGCAAAGAAAATCCCTTTAAGTCCAAACAGCACAGAAAATATAACCGTGTCTTTGGTCCTAATTCCAGAAATAAGTGTGACTGAAGTGTTAGTGGTTTTGGAAATCCTTTCTGTTGGCCTGGTTCATGTAAATTGAGACATGCTTTTAAGCACCGTTTATCAAATAATTCAAGCAGATGACATTCATATATAACACGGAACTATAAAACACAAGTTTTCCTAGCAAACTCAGCAAAAACCAAATCAGCACAATATGGTTTAGTATATTATGTGACCATAACTATTAACTAAAGTGATTTTTCTCAGTTTAACAATGCTGAAAGTAGCACAATGTCTTTTTTAACACAACATTTACAGCAAATCCCCTGAATCTAGCCATGTATTTGCCTTAATGATCTTAAAGTGGAAATCAACATCAAATGATGTGTACAAGGCGATACAATATCCCCCAACCATTTTTCAGCCTACCTTAAAGAAGTATTTCACAACTAGACTGGGCAAAAGATGGAATAAAAATCAATACCGCCTATTTAAATCACTTAACATTTGCAGATTATGCTGTTTTCTTCTCACAAAACCCAGAAGAGCTACAAAGACACAAACAAGAGCTGCACAAAGAAGGAGAACCATTTGGCTTAAAAATAAACCTAGAAAAAGAGCCAAGGATGTTTAATAAATTCATCAAAAAGAATATATATATATATATATCTGGAGAAGAATTAGCTAGACATAGTAGAGAAGAACTAGACGTACATATACCTTGGCTAATGGATTTCAATAGAAGGTGATACAATAAAAGAAAAAGCGTGTTATATTTGGTTGGCAGGCATTCGGCAAGCTAAGCATACTTTTCAAGAACCTCTCCCCATGCCTGAAGAGAAAAGTTTTTGAATGTGCTATCTGCTCTAACATATGCCAGTGAAAAATGGACACTCACCTGACAATCGATACAAAAGTTACAAATGGCACAAAAAGGTATGGAAAGATACAGGCTCAGCATTACAAGGCAAGTTAGAAAGACCTGCACATGGATTAGAGAACAAATAAAAGTATAATCTATTAAGGGAGTAAAAGAATTGAAATGGATATGGGCTGGTCACATAACAAGAAGAACTGACCAAGGCAGTCATAAAATGGATACCACTTGATAAAAGGCATCCACGAAAGAGACCTAAAGCAAGATGAATCGATGACATCAGCAAATATTATGGGCCCAATTGGCAAAAGAAAGCTCAGGACCATGTTCACTGGAAACATGCAGAAGAGGCCTTCATCTTCCAGTGGATAGACCAGGGGTGTCAAACTCACATTGTCACTGCAGCATCATGTGATGTATTGGGACTTTTTTCCTCTTTGCTAAACTGGGCGTGGGGATGGCCAGCACTTGATACATCTGGCCCACGGGTCAGGAGTTTGACAGCCATGGGATAGACAATGGCTAAAATGATGATGATAATGATTTCCATGTATCTCAAAGTAATAGTGATACACAAGAACAACCAGTTTGTCCAAAAACACCATATTGGTCTCCCTCCCTCCCTCCCTCCCTCTCTCTCTCTCTCTCTTGAGATGGCTTTTCTTCATACTTGAGGCTGCTTCCTCATTGTAAGAAAAGACTTACAAAAGGCTGATCATCAGAAGACTTCATAATTAGAAGAAATGGAAAAGTTGCAGTGCAGGTAGAACCAACAGTTGGTTGACTAAAATATAACAGGCTAATTGGTGTACAGTTTGCTTTGATTTATAGTAATTGATAGTATGTTGGTAAACCATATGATTTCTTTTTCTTTTCTTTTTTGGAATGTGCTTTAAGTGGTTTCTGTAATTTTCCTTTTGAACATCTGTCAGAAGTTAACAAGAACTTATCTCTGAGCTTGTTAAGAATGTTTCCTTAAGTTCTCTGAAATAAGATGGAACTTTGCCAGAAACAATTATTGTTAATGTGAAAATGCTCTTCCTTAATCTTTAAAATCAAGTGAACAGGAGAGTTGAGCTTCACCAAAAACAAAACTAGTCAGCTAGGCTTTGGACAATACTTAGTGGTAGACAGACAACCTGTTGTGGGCAGATGGATTTACTCTCCAAGGACCAAGACAGGCATTGAGAATCCCATGGCTAGTTAGGAATGTGCAAAATCTTTGATCTATCCTATCTGTAGTCTTCCATGTTCTTTTATGTAGTGATAAATCTTGTGTGGCTTACTTGGAGTGAGTATATAAAATGTTTCTTGATTCGGATCTAAATTGTAGCCTTTAGATTTTTGCCTGTCAGGTTGTGACTGTGGCAAAATGCATTGCCCTGACGGTCAATGAGATTATAATTAGCTTCATGGTTAAAAATTTTTTTGTTCATGTGATTTATGTTTGTTTGCTACCCAGAGTTACTTGTTTGAGATGAAGAGCTATAGAAGTTGAATGAACGAATGAGTGCAAAGCACTCCATATAGAATTCTCTGTAGGTAAACATATAGTTCTTTAAGCTAAAATTACTATATTTAATATAAGCCAGTTTTCAAGGATGGCTTGAAAACATTTTAATAATAAATATGCTGTAGTTTGATAAGAGAAAAGTCTGTGTTGCAGAAAAAAATCTTGTTCCTTTTTCTACTTTCTGATATAAGATAAAGGTAAAGGTTTTCCTCGCACATATGTGCTAGTCATTCCCAACTCTAGGGGGTGGTGATCATCTTCATTTCAAAGCCAGTGCTGTCTGAAGACGTCTCCGTGGTCATGTGGATGGCATGACTAAATGCCAAAGGTGCACAGAATGCTGTTACCTTCCCACCAAAGGTGGTCCCTATTTTTCTACTTGCATTTTTTACATGCTTTTGAACTGCTAGGTTGGCAGAAGCTGGGACAAGTAACGGGAGCTCATCCCATTATGCGGCACTAGGGATTCCAACCGCTGAACTGCCAATCTTTTGATCGACAAGCTCAGCATCTTAGCCACTGAACCACCGTGCCCCACTTTCTGATATAGATATGATAAATCAGATAGGTCATATGATGTGGGAACAGGCTTCAGAGCTAGTTTCCAACTTCTAATGCAAAAGGCAGAGTTACTCATGAAGATGTATCATTATATCTGTGCTACCAAAACCTCTGGGGACACCTACTATAAACATATTCACATCCATATATTAATGTAAGAAACCCCATTGTTCATTTTAAGTGAACATTTTTATGAAACTGAATAATAATCTATTTATTTATATTTCTCACCTGCATGGAATTTGTCAGTTTTCTGTAACTGTCCTGGGCTGATCATGAGTTAGATGGAAATTGTCACTGTAAATTAGAAGACATCAACTTGAAAGAAGCTATACTGAGTGAGAGATTGCAAATTGGAATATAATCTATATCTTTTTCTGCAAGATTCTGGAAGACAGTTCATGTGGCTGAATGAGAAATGCAAAGATAAGATGGCACTTTCCCGAAAATAACAGCAGCAGTAAAAGTCAGAACAGGAGTAATAGCTGTAGTATCAAACTGCCTAGAAAGATGACTGGAGTTACAACATAAAACGTCCCGCATGAAATAGCATTAAAGTGAGGCTTATATATTCTTTTCATTTTTCATGTTGAATATTCTCAAAAATTGGAAAAGGAGACTTTCTTTCTTCCAATTGCCAATTATGTGTGAACAAAGAAGGAATATTATTCCATACGCTATCAGCTCTGGCATTGCCTTCAGTTTGACTTTCTTTCAAGGAGATGCATTGAAAAAAAATGGGAGGGATTATAATTTTCTAGGAGAAAAAAACCCTCCTATGTCAGCTTCGTATTATTTAAAAGGGCAATGTTTGTTGTCATGCCTATTTCTGCATAGTTGGCAGCAAAATTATGATACTTGGCATGAATATGTTTTAAGTCTGATGTTTCTTCCAGTGGAGGAATGGATGTGAGAAGAGGGTAGAGCAAGAAGAGATGCTGGAAGAAGAAACAGTGAGAACTGAAGTAATATAATTCTTAATAAAACATATCATTGTGGGCTCTGACATTTATATTTATTCCTTTGCCATATACATGGATCAATAGATGTGCTATCTTTAGGAATTTGAATAACAACAATTCAAATGTTCTGGCAACATTTACAATCATAATTAAAGGTATTGTTGTTTTAACCATTCAGTCATGTCTGACTCTTGGTGATGCTATCCTATCAAGCACAACTTCTTTCAATTGCTGTATGTTCAACTTTGAGTTAGATTTGATGTTATCAAGCCAGCGTGTTCTTTGCTTGCCCCTTCTTGTTCTCTGAACCATTCCTAGCAGAATTGCCTTCTCCAATGAATGTGCATGCATGGCATGGCCAAAATAAAAAAGATGTAGTCTTGTGATTTTAGCTTCTAGTGATATGTCTAAATTAAAGGAATACCTTCACTTTTATGCAATCCATACATGAAGCAGCTTCACACTTCAAGATCAGACCATTTTTATTCAAATATACATCCTACCTCTTTCTCTTCATTTCACAGCTCATCAATGAATCATTTCTTTATGCTTTAAAATCTTTTTTTTAATATTTCAAGTTTCCAACTATGAAAAAAAATTGTGAAATGATTAATAAATGGACGGTTAAACAAAACAACAACGAAAAAAAAAGCAGCCCAGCAGAAAAGGAGATAGCTCAATTAAGGAAAAACAGAAATTAAAAAGAGACATTCCTGCTAGGTTTCACATCAGGGACACATAGAGGTCAAAGCAGGGAGGATAATGTTTTGTTTCAGTAACATTGCCAATCAAAAAGCAGAGACTGATTTCGAAGAAAGTAAATGCAGCAGGTAAACTGAATAGCAGTAAGTAAATTGACTAGAAAGGGGGCATGCATAAGCGCACCAGTGTGCCCACCGTCCCTGTCCTACTGTCCCCATTTTCTTGTATTCATTTCCTCTGTTCATGTCCATGTTCATATTTATACCTGCTATTTTGTACATGTTTGACAAACTAATAAATAAAATAAAATAGAACAGTAACATCTTACTTTGAAAATGATGCAGGAAAATGCACTCAGAGGTCATATATGGGTGAGAGAAGAGTAAAGGGTGATAACATCCATGCCAATGGTTTTAAGGATAATCCTCTACTACAGAATTAGGAATCTTTTTATGCAGCACCAGAGCAAAGTCACTGACACCGTCCAACATTACCAGAAAACTTCCAGTAGATTTAAAATGTTTCATTTTAGCAATTGAAGTTTCTCATCTTCACTCACTCATTCATTCAGCCTACATGTATCAATGAAGCACTCTTTGTAATTAGTCAAGAGACATGAGAAACTTCCCTGGAGCACTCTCTGAGGTAATATTTGAATAAAATGAATGGAATAAAAAATGATATTTCAAACTTCTCTTTCTTCCAGCTCTTTTATAGGCGATGCCAGATTACCTCATATGAATTGCTGACCATTTTCAACATCACACTTTGATTTTTTAGTGGTTATTCATCTAAGAGTCATGTTAGATGTGAAGATGTTCTTTGTCATGACTATACCATGAAGATAGGGAGGTCAAGAATTATATGTTCAAAAAATATCTTTCTCTTTTCACTTTGACTTGCAGTGTCTTCTGTTGGATATACCTGAACATTTTTTTTTTACATTCTAGATCTTTTTTTCTTTTCTTTTTTAGAAAGTATAGCTTTTTAACACTTTGACTATTAACTCCTCCTGTAAAACCTGTCCTTCAAAACTGATTGCTGGCCTACTAGTGATAATGCAACCTGGCTGTGTGGACAAACCCAAATATTTAAAAGTTAATTAGTCAATATTCCAATCAGTGCAGGACATATCTGTAGACAACTATTCTGTCTCTTCTTGAATAATCTTGATTTTAAAAGAAAAAACCCTTTCAGGAGTGTCACTTTAAAATGTTTGTACTGTATTATCAGGAAATTTTGATCTTTATGTTTTATTGATTTTATTGCAATTTCTTTGATTGTTGTGAGCCACCCAGAATCATGATGACTCATGCAGCATAAAAGTTTCATAAATTATGGTTCATTGCACCATCAACCAGATATTTAGACCAATGGTGGATTGCCCCTGGTTCGGACCAGTTCTATAGAACCGGTAGTAAAACCCGCGGAAGGTTCCGCCCACTGACCCAAATGCAGTGGTGGGATTCAAATAATTTAACAACCGGTTCTCTGCCCTAATGATTTCTTCCAACAACCAGTTCACCAAACTGCTCAGAAAATTAACAACCAGTTCTCCCAAAGTGGTACGAACTGGCTGAATCCCACCACTGCCCAAATGTCATCAAAAGTGATCTGTGCATGTGTAGAAGCACAGAGTGGAGCGAGCGTGCATGGGCATGATGCAAACAGGTAGTAAAGGTAAGTAGAACCCACCACTGGTTTAGAGCAGATCTGCCATCCTGTTTTATGGTATCAAAAGTCCCATTGTAGGATGTAAGGTGATTTTATCTATGCCAATGGTGTTCCAGATGATTTGCACTTACTTCCAAGGTGCCTATTGGTACTATCTTTGCTTTATTTTGCCACAGTCATTCTACTTCTGTTTGCATTGATTTGTACTTTGTGATTTTCTCCACTTCTTTCTCTTCTATTGTGCTGTCCCCAGGTACTACAGCATCAAATACTCAGACTTTTTTTAATCTTTTGTACTGTGAATTGGTTATATATCAGGAGTGTTATGTTGAAGGTACTTGTCTGTTTGAATTCTAAAGTCCTTCATTTTCTATGACTGTCTATTTTATGGTTCACCATTTTTGCTTGCTAGCAGATGCCATTTCTTGCAAATATTCCAATACATTGTTGTTGCTACTTTGTCATGCTGTTACTTGTAGTCAATCTGTACATTTTTCTTGCAGATCATAATAACACATATCATAATAATAATAATAATAATAATAATAATAATAATAATAATAATAATAATAATAACAACAATAACAATAATAACAATAATATATAATATAATATAATATAATATAATATAATATAATATAATATAATATAATATAATATAATATAATATAATATAATATAATAATAAGAACACAGAAGATAATGTTGAAAAAGCTCTTCACAAACTGAAACCATCTTTATCTATTGGGCCTGATGGACTATGTGCATACTTCTTAAAAAAACTTTAATATAGCAGAACCCCTAAGCATAATCTTTGATAAAGCTTTCATGACTAGTTTCCTTCCCAAACTTTGGTCTCTAGCCACAGTCATCCCTATCTTCAAAAAAGGAGATCCCAGCCTAGTTGAAAATTACAGATCTATCTCTCTATGCTGCATCACTTGCAAAGTAATGGAATCTATCATCAACCAATCCATTACCCTCCACCTAGAAACAAACAACCTACTCTCTAATAAACAATTTGGTTTCAGAAAAAAATTATATGTAACTTACAACTTCTCCACTGCAAAAACATATGGACTACTAATCTTAATCAAGGCAAAGCAATAGATGCAATCTACATAGACTTCTGTAAAGCTTTTGATTCAGAAGTACATGATAAATGACTCCTAAAACTAAAATCCTACGGCATTTCAGGACCTCTTCACAATTGGATAACTGCTTTCCTGTCAAACAGACAACAAGTGGTTAAAATTGGCAATGCTCTATCAAATTCTGTTCCTGTCAAAAGTGGTGTTCCTCAAGGCAGCGTTCTTGGACCAACACTCTTCATATTATACATAAATGATCTCTGTGACCATATCTCAAGTTATTGTGTTCTCTTTGCTGATGATGTCAAACTATTTAACACCACCAACAATACAGCTACCCTTCAAAAAGACCTTGACTTTGTATCCAATTGGTCTAAAACTTGGCAACTCCAAATCTCAACCAGCAAATGCTCAGTCTTACATATTGGAAAAAAAACCCCAAACACTAAGTACAAGCTTGATGGACATTACCTTACAGATGACCCCCACTCTATTAAAGACCTTGGAGTTTTCATATCAAATGATCTAAGTGCCAAAGCCCACTGCAACTACATAGCAAAAAAGGCTCTAAGAGTTGTAAACCTAATTTTGCGTAGCTTTTTTTCCAAAAACTCTACACTACTAACCAGAGGATACAAAACATTTGCTAGATATATTCTTGAATACAGCTCACCTGTCTAGAACTCATACCACATCTCTGACATTAATACAATTGAACACATCCAGAAATATTTTACAAGAAGAGTTCTCTGCTCCTCTGAAAACAACAAAATATCCTACACCACCAGACTTGAAATCCTGGATTTAGAAAATTTAGAACTCCGCCGACTCTGACAAGGCCTGTGTTTAACACAGAGAATCATCTATTGCAATGTCCTTCCTGTTAAAGACTACTTCCGCTTCAATCACAATAATACAAGAGCAAACAATAGATTCAAACGTAATGTTAACCACTTCAATTTCGAGTGCAGAAAATATGACTTTTGTAACAGAGTTGTTAACACTTGGAACACACTACCTGACTCTGTGGTCTCTTCTCAAACTCCCAAAAGCGTTAACCAAAAACCATCTACCCTTGACCTCACCCCATTCCTAAGAGGACTATAAGGGGCGTGCATAAGAGCACAAAAGTGCCTACCGTTCCTGTCCTATCATTTCCTTTCATTATATATACGCTTATATGTTGTATAGTTGTTTCATGCTTATGCTTATATATACTGTTGTGACAAAATAAAATAAAAAAAATAAAAAAATAAAAAAAACCTAACAGAACTAACAAGATGTCCCCTGTTTCCTCAGCTTCCTTGCAGAAGCAGCATTCTGTTCCTGTCTTCTCAACTATGGCTTTGCATGCATTGGTTCTTAGGGCTTGCTAATTATTCATAGCACAGTCAGCCAAGTGTTTAGAGTTGGCATTTTCATCTACCTGTTGAATTCTTCCAATAAGCTGGGATAGTCAGATGTTGTTGTTTGATGGTGCTAAAGGTATCATCGTAGTATATAAGCTTTTTGAAGTAAAACTGCCTTTTGCAATTAACCATTATTTTCTGTTTACAACGATGTGAAGACATAGTTGTCTGTTCTTTAACTGTTGTTGGCCTTCGTACACATCAAGTTCTCCCCAAGGACCTAGGTTATCACAATGTATCAACATAACATATATATCAATCCAAACAGCATGATCTTTTGTAATTGACAGATGGAAAGTTTGTCCAGGCACAGATTTTTTTAAGTGCTGTCCAATATAATTCTTTTGGTATGGCACCCAATGTGCCAGTTATTATCATTATTAATAATGTTTATCAATATCTTTTTGTTTTGTTTTGTTTTGTTTTTCTGGTTCAAGTTTTCCTGTCTTGGAACCATGAAAAAAATGAAAGAATAAAACAGCTTTTAAAAACTGACACATCAGGAATAATAAAGGCCCTTTATAAAGCATGGAAAGAAGGATATCAAAGTGCTTGGTGAAGGCAGATAATTAGTTGTGACATATATCAGTAAATTATGTCATAGTTTTCCAGCAGGCATCAAGATTTGTCATCAGTAAATAGCTTCAATTTCTGGTATTTATTCTAACTCCCTGTGATATGAGTCACTTATTGAAATCATCCAGCTAGCAAGACAGCCAAAAGTGTATAGTAAAAAAAAAAAAAACTTTCTAGACTATATTAAAACATGGAAAATAATTTTGGTGCCTCTGCTGCTACATCTACCAAAACGCCTACCATTTTCCAAACCAGAAAATACATCCCAGCTTCTTTATAAAGAAAATATTTTTTCCTTATCCCATCTATCTGCTTTCATTTCTTGATGCTCTGATAGCCGTACATCAGACATGAAATCCATTAAAAAAGCAAACAAACCCTGAACTAATTGAATTCCTACCAAAATGGGAAGGAGACAACAGTTATGTAGCAGAATATAAAATGCCTAGCTGTTCCTGGTCTGTGACATTATCCATAGAAAGCTCTAATATTTTAATGATTGATTATCTACAGGTGAGAACAATTGAAAGGTCAATTTAGAAAGGTCAATTTAGAACAATTAATAAGTGGAACGACTTGCCTGCAGAAGTTGTGAATGCTCCAACACTAGAAATTTTTAAGAAAATGTTGGATAACCATCTGACTGAGATGGTGTAGGGTTTCCTGCCTGGGCAGGGGGTTGGACTAGAAGGCCTCCAAGGTCCCTTCCAACTCTGTTGTTATATTATATTATATTATATTATATTATATTATATTATATTATATTATATTATATTATATTATATTATATTATATTATATTATATTATATTATATTATATTATATTATATTATATTATATTATATTATATTATATTATATTATATTATACCCACCAAGAATCAGCTTCAAGTCCATTTTCAGTCATGTAAATTCATTAGGTGATTGGCTGTCACTCACTTTCTCAACCCAGCTAAGCTCATAGCATTGTGATTGCTATGATAAAATGAAAGGAGCTCTTTTGGTAAGCTGCCTTGAACTTTGGAGAAAAGCCAGGATATAACCCTAGTAACTTAATAAAATCTGAAGGGCATTAGCTTTAGCATGCTGCAATGCACTTCCCACAGCAATTTTGGAGAACCGAAACCAATTTAAAAACAAAACAAAACACCATATGAGTTGAGACTTTGCTCCTGTGGACTAGGGGGCATTGAAACTACAGCTCATGTCCTACTATACCGTATCTTCTATGAGGACTCATGGACCCACTTTAACACCTTGCCTAACCTGGGAAATACTGATCTCTTCTTTGTACAACTGATGTTATCAGATCAATATGAAATAGTTTCTTCGAATGTGGCCAAATTTTCTTATGTTGAATGCAAAAATTGTCCACTGATAATCTTCAGCTTCTACAGCCAAAACTCCCCTTACTTCAGATGCCAATTATCTTTATCACAATCAGTCTTTATTCATGTCTTCCCTGTAAACACTGATTAAATGAATCATCAGTATGAATATTAAAATTAAGTTTCAAGATAAATCTACCCTTTATTTAAAATAAGGGGAAGTTAAGCTGGTCCCTGCAAATCTATGGTAGTTCCTAGTATTCATTTCATTACTTATTGTGAAAGGTGAGGACAGGAAATTGATCTTGATCAATATTTAGCTTTGACAGAAAAAGGCTTTGGTTTAGGCAATTAATAGAGTGCAAACTGCAAAATAAAGTACACATATAAATTTCACAGGAATTAAACTAGCCAGTAATTATTTAATCTAATTATTTGTATTTCTTGAACAAATGTTACTTA
Organism: Ahaetulla prasina; assembly: GCF_028640845.1. Lineage (NCBI taxonomy): Eukaryota > Metazoa > Chordata > Lepidosauria > Squamata > Colubridae > Ahaetulla > Ahaetulla prasina. Next base: position 96,003,573 of record NC_080541.1, on the reverse strand, counting down.
ACTCCCCTGTTTTCCAGTAAACATTATGGCTTTTTAGTGTTGTACATTTCTTCATCAGCATTTGGAGTTATCACTCACTGTTTACTCTAAATCTATGATTAGAACAGATTTGGCACCTACAAATTAAGATGCTAGCCAAATTTTAATTTCACTGAAATCTGTTTCCCAATTTCTTAAGGGTTTCTTTTCTTCCACAGAATAGGTGTCCTTTTCTTCTGCTGCATTTTCCAGTTTTCTTTATTATTGCAAAAAGGCTGAGAATGTTTGTCTTGTTTGTTGTCCTTAGGCAGCAGGCAACAATTACAATGCGTTCACCATCCTAAGTCACAATTTGCAAGACAGATATATAAATTGATATAAGAAACAAAAGACCAAACCTTCAGATGAAATAATTAGTAACTTAATATCTAACCATTAAGATATTAAAACTCTTCATATGTGAAGCATGTCAATAAAGGGGAAAAACAATCACTAGCAGATTAAAACTATAATAAATTCAAGCAATCAGCTTAAATGGAAAAACCAAGGAAGGAAAGAAGGAAGGAAGGAAGGAAGGAAGGAAGGAAGGAAGGAAGGAAGGAAGGAAGGAAGGAAGGAAGGAAGGAAGGAAGGAAGAGACTGATAGACAGATCAGTAGAATTACTGAGATTAAGCTGATCTATTCTTCCTAGGCCTACTCTTCCTTCCAAAACATGAAAATTCTTCATAACATAACATAACATAACATCAGAGTTGGAAGGGACCTTGGAGGCCTTCTAGTCCAACCCCCTGCCCAGGCAGGAAACCCTACACCATCTCAGTCAGATGGTTATCCAACATTTTCTTAAAAATTTCCAGTGTTGGAGCATTCACAACTTCTGAAGGCAAGTCGTTCCACTTATTAATTGTTCTAACTGTCAGGAAATTTCTCCTTAGTTCTAAGTTGCTTCTTTCCTTGATCAGTTTCCACCCATTGCTTCTTGTTCTACCCTCAGGTGCTCTGGAGAACAGCCCAACTCCCACTTCTCTGTGGCAGCCCCTGAGATATTGGAACACTGCTATCATGTCTCCCCTAGTCCTTCTTCTTTCCAATATATTCTCTCTTTTTATGTTCGCAAATTCTCTTACACTCAGATTTGGTATGGTCAATCAGAAGATATGATCAATGGTATATTGTAAGAAAGATCAGGAGTCTAGTAGCACCTTTTTAGACAAATATATTTTATTAAAAGATACAAGCTTTTGTGAACTACAGCTCATATAAAATGCAGACTGATGTGGGATTAAAACTGAGAGGAAGCAAGGAGGAAAGGAAGAAAGACATGGGGATAATGTAAATGCAGGTTTTATGAAACACAAATTACAAGTATTTTAATAATTAAAAGCTCTAATGTGTTAAAAATACATTGTATTTCTTGAGAAAAATCTGTCTTCTATAAGAGCGGAACAGATATGACTAGACTCTTACAGAAACGTTTCATCCTGGATGGCTTATGTAGTCCTTCAAATGGCCTACTCTGAAACGCTGTAAAAATCTATAGGTCATAACTAACATCCTCCACTGTATCTAGAAGCAAATTGATAATGTCATGATCTGGAAGAGACTTCAGTAGTATTTGACATCTGGCACCTTTCTGCTGAAATTGATCTTAAAGAATATGTTGGAGAAGTTCTCACAAAAAGAATGTTCAATTATTGGCTCAGACTGACACCTTCCTTTCACATAATAAGTTTCTCAGTGTATGAGGATGATGGCACTTAAATTAAACAACTATTTATTGCAGCTTTAACCTGAACATGACCCAGAGTTTCAGAGAAAAAACAGACTGATAATCACATCATACTTGAAGGATGTCCTGAACAGAAACAAAAAGTTTTTTTTTAAAAAAAATACTAGTATGGTTAAAGGAGGGAGAAAAATATATTTCAAAAGAGAGAAACTTTGAATTTTTCAGTTTTTCCTCTTTGCCTGTCTGTAATTCAAAAGTTGATTAAGATGGGTTCAAGGAAAGAGTGATGAAATGACTTTGTGAGGAACCATAGGGGAAAGCTATCAGCTGTTCATTAGTCTTATTTCTTTTCTTTTAAGTGTTATTATCTTTCTATTTAATTTATAGATTGGCTATATTTTATTTCTGATTTTGGAATCCAGGAAATAAGGTGAAAGAAAATATTTGAAGGATATTAATATCTCAAATTTAGAGCAATCCTGGGAGCAGTATTTTTATTCTGACTGAGGATTTGCCATCCGGAATAAGATGAAATCTAAACTGCTAAAGTTTTAGGAGGCAGATCTAACTTGGATGAAGCTGGCCCAGAAGAGTAGCCATTGAGAGTCTTATCATAAGACCTTTCTCTTGGGCAATAAGCCCAGCCACCGGCTCACTTCAGGAATAGCCCAAACTAGATGTAAATAAGGCAAGACTCATCAGAACCAATCAGATAACTCTGGTAACAGGTTATCAGTTGGTGTATTAATTTGAGTTATGCAAACACACCTCTGGCTATTGCAACACCAGATTGAATAACTCCAAACTTGTGGGCTCTGATGAACTATATCTAATTGCCAGATGAGAATCCAATAGGAGAACCTAAGAACTGAAAATCTTCATTTTATGCCCAGTTACCTCCTTCTTGACTGGTCCATAATGCTCTTATTTCTCCCTCTGATATCTGTACTTCTGTGACAAATTTGATGGATCCTGGTTTTCTATTCATACCAAGAAATAGAGGAAGAAGACAAAGATCAATGCTGCCTGTTGAATTAAAGCGTGTCATGAAGCCACTTGCGGCCCAGAACTCTCAGAAGGAAAGCTTGATGTACTAACCAAAATTCTCTAGCAAATGCTCTACAACCAGTAGGCCAACCATTTGTCAGTGAGATCGTAATTCCAAAGGCCCATATTCCATGAACTGAATTTCTCGCCAGACTCTTAGAATCCAAAATGTGCAAAGAAATTGGGGGAAGGGGTTGCCTGCACAGAAAATATTGTGCATTTAATAATTACTGTGCAACATCTTGTATCTTAAAAGTTTTGAAGATAAATCTATAGTTCTCTCATATTATCTTTTCCTTCCATATCAGTATGCATTAGCGCAAGTAAAGTTGCCAAGAGGAAACAGTAATTGGCCAATTTTCATCACAGAACAGATGTTCTAAGGGCTCAGTCTCCTGCTGAAGAGGTTAGATTTTCAGAAGGACAGCTGCTGTATTTCAGCTGTTGCCTAATAGTTATGACTAGGGAAAATAACTTTTGCAAAGTTTTGCAATTTATGCTTTCAGGGCAATCAGAATTACTTTAGCTTTAGGTTTGTGATGCTTTACCTTTATTTAGGATCATCTGTTCAAATCAGGGATTAACCTTCCACAGGAGGGGGAAAAAAGGACAATTCCCAAGATATGAGTAAGGCAAAATTCCTGTGTTGAAAATTCAGGAGAGGTGGAACAGATGCTAGAAAAGAGGAACTAAAGAAGGGTGGAAATTCACAGTCCAAACTACAGTGTCCAAAGGAAACCTTGCAACTCAAGGTTTATTTATTTGTATCTTAAATATCTATCTTGCATTTACTACTCATATGTGCCATAGTCTAATACATACTGGTTATCGTACACAATCCTGTTTTAAAACATCTTGAGATTGTGTGTGTGTTTACTATTCACTAAGGCTATAGAAATTGAATAAACAAAAAAATCATTATAAAAATGAAGATACATTTAAAAAAAATTAAAAGTCTGCATAAATTGATCACATAATTGCTTGGCAGCCAAAGCAAAATGAGCAATTGGATAAGAAGCATTCGGTTCATCATGCAAAAGAATTACTTAGAGATAGGGAAGAAGTCTCTAGGAAGGAGAATAGGTTCACAAACACAGAAAAATGGTTTTCAGGAAACTGGGAAATATTCCTATATTATAAATAGGACGAGCAGTTTTGATACGCTTCCATTAAGGGTAAAGAGTGTTAGTTTGTACCTCAATACAAGTTTTTTCAGGGTGTTTGCTGTAAGAGATAAACAGGTCTAGCCTATTGGAAACCATCACAGTGAATTAGAACATATTTTAGTTTGGATGTTTACAATCTTCTGTGTGAATCCCTCAAACAGTCTGGGCCAACATCATTGTAGTACTAGCAGATGGCCTATTAGGACTTCAGCCAGAACCCATAGGCTCCCCAGAGGGTTGGCGGTTCCTACTGGCTCCCTTTGGCAGAAATCTGGCTACTGTTACAAGGACTTGTTGGAACTCTTAAGTGGAACTGCTAGTTCTGCCAGAATAATTATGCCAATCCTGTTCCTAAAACACATGAGTTTAATTGAAGGGCAGCATAACCGATACAGCAAGGCTGGTGCATGTTACCAGTGAACTCTGCTCAGAATTGCCATTTCTTCTCTCCCACATGCCAAATGACTGTTTCTGTAGCTGTAGAAGACACTCAGGAGTTGATAAGCAATCTGGTAAATTGGTGTTGAGCAGGGTTTCTGGCCCTGCTTATTAGACAGCAATATTTTCTATTGTTTTTAGTATAACAGTAAAGTCAATATTTTCAAACTTTTAGGATAGATTTCTAAAGTGTTTTTCTTATTCAGATATTTTATAACAATAGAATTCTACATCTATCTACTCAAGGCCAATTGATTCTAATAGGATCTAACAAACAACTCTGTGAGTAGTGAATATTATCTTGAATCTTTCAAATATATATTTCATATTTGTATATGCAATACTTTTCAGCATAGGAATTTCCCCTGTTGATTAAAATGCTGAGCACTTTTGCTGACTGGTGACACAGAGAGAGCAAAACCATGGATACATTTTTAATACACTTTATTAAACTTTTATTACATTAAAACATAAAAAATTATATCACTCAACAACAGCTATTTGTGGTGTTTTTCTTGTGACAATAATTTGTGCATTATTTACAAAAATTAAATTGTGCGTGTTTACATTCTTATTTTATCTATTACTTATACTTAATGATTATCTAGCTTTAATCTATTTTTGTTCTATCCAGTTATACCACTGTTCCCACACATTGTAAAATATCGATGTTAATTTGTCCATTTCTGCGCAATTCATGACCTTTTGTATGACAAGTTTCTCTGCGGGTGTGCATGGCTGTTTCCAGCATTGAGCGAAGGCAATCCTGGCAGCGGTTAATATGTGTGGTACTAGATATTTTGTGGTCTTCACATATTTTTTTGAAGATCCTCAGTAGGAAGAGTTCCGGTTCTAAATCTAATTGTTCATTAGTAATTTCCTGTAGCCAATCTTTAATTTTAAGCCAATATTTTTGAGCCTCAGGGCAGGACCACCACATGTGGTAGTATGTTCCCTCTTTCTTTTTACATTTCCAACATATGGGACTCATTTTAGGGTACATTTTCACTAATCTCGAAGGGGGTAAGTGCCACCTGTAGAACATTTTATATGCGTTTTCTTTATATGCTGCTGATTTTGTTAGTTTATGGTTTCTGTTCCATATATTCTCCCAATCTGATAGATTTATGTTGTGTCCAATATTTTGACCCCATGCAATCATACATCCTTTCACTACTTCTTCCTCCAGTTCTACTTCCAGCAGGTATTTGTAAATTTTTGTAATTTTTTTGTCTGGTCCTAATAGAATTTTATCTAATTGTTGTGGTTTAAGATATATTCCATAATCTTTTATATCTTGTTTATATCGGTTTTGTAGTTGGAAATAAACCTACCAGTCTACTCATAGTCCTTGTTCTTGGAGGTCCCTGTATTGTTTTTAACTTTCCATAGCTATCTAATAGGTCTTTATATTTTAACATTTTATTTAAGTCTGAATTGGTTGGATGGATCATCGCTTCCATTGTGGATAGCCAAATTGGGATTTTTATGTAATGTTTCTTTTTAACTTTAATCCAATTATTTATTAGTGAATCTGTAATTAAGTGTCTATGGAAGTATTGTTGTTTTGTAGGTCCTGTTTTCCACAGAAAGGCATATCATCCTCTTTACAGGACATGACCTTCTATAGCTAGTAATTCTTTTATTCTTTAAGTTAATCCAGTCCTTTAACCAGACTACTATTGCTGCACTATAATATTCACTATAATATAATTCCCAGTTTGGTAATCCAAATCCTCCTTTGCAGAATTTTTATTCTGGGTTTTTTCCCCTGCCAGATAATTTTTGCTATTGTCTTATTAAGGTCATTAAAAAGGGTATTTTCTAATTTAACTGGGATGGTCTGGAACAGGTATAGAAATTTTGGTAATATAGACATTTTTATGGCTGCTATTCTCCCTAAAAGTGATAGTTGCATCTTAGTCCATAATTCTAAATCTTTTTTTGTTTGTTGTAGTAGTTTGTTATAATTATTCTCCTTTATCGATTTGCAGTGTGCTGTCAACCATATACCTAAATATTTGATCTTTCTTGTTGTTTGGAGTCCAAGTGCTCTTTCCAATTCTATAATTTGTAGTTTTATTAAATTTTTCGCTAGAAGTTTCATTTTCTGTCTATTGATTTTCAGTCTTGCTACAGCTCCATATCTTTCTAGTTCCTTAATTAATGTTTGTCCTTTCTCTATTGGTTCTTCAATAATAAAAGCCAAATCGTCTGCAAATGCTTGCAATTTATATTCTTCATTTCTGGTTTTCAATCCTTTTATTTCTGAATTTTGTCTGATTCGGTCTAATAGTACTTCTAGTGACAGTATGAAGAGCAGAGGAGATAGAGGACAACCTTGTCGAACTCCATTCTCTATATTTAAAGTTTGGGTGTTTTCTCCATTAATTATAATTTTTGCTTTTTGTATCGAGTATATTGCCGTTATAATATTCTCAAATTTAGTGCCAAAATTCATATCATAAACTTGTTGAATCATAAATTGCCGAGGTTGTCAAATGCCTTTTGGGCATCCAAGAAAACAAAGTCAACTTGTTTCTCCGGGTGAGCTTCATAATATTCTAAACCATTCATTATTATTCTTAAATTATTCCTTATTTGTCTATTTGGGAGAAATCCATTTTGATCTAAGTGAATGTAGTCGTTCAAATTTTTCTTTAATCTGCATGGATACATTTTTAATGGCAGGCTGCCAAAAATCCAGAGTCACTATTGTTCTTTTAAAATTGGGTCCAGTGCAAAGAGTGCATATCCTTACAAAGTCATTTCTAAGAACTAAGGGGTGACATATTTTGAAAAGTATGGAAATGGAATTAATCTTAAACATTGGGAATAGCGTGAGGTGAGACTCTTAGTTAGTGTTCCCTAGTATGATGACTTCTGTTATGTATCTTTAAATGTTTTGGCGGGAAACAAGCACGTTGCTGATTGGTTGAAGCCGCCGGTTAAACAGTATATAAGGAGAGGTTTTTCCCCAGCCAGGTTGCTGGGTTCACCCTATATTAAAGAGCTGTTGTCACTACCCTGGTCTCCAGCCTCGTTACTTCCCGAACTTAACACTGGCGACGAAGGTGGGATCTCGAGGCTAAGGAGCACCAGAACCGAGCTGAAGCACGGAAGAACCGAACCCAGCAAATCCAGGGCAGAAACGCGGAGATGGCCAGTTACACTCCACCTGCGCCGTTTGACCCAGCCAGAGAGAAATGGGGAACGTACATGACCCGTTTCGAAAGCTTCCTAGAAGCAAACGAACTGCAAGGAGTTCCAGACAACCGCAAAAGGGCATACTTCTTGAGCCACTGCGGTCCCGAGGTCATTGACATCGCGGAAGCCCTGGCAGAGCCAACGCCGGTACAATCGGTATCGTGGCAAACTCTGCAAACCCTACTAAAAAACCATTTCGCGCCAACGCCGTCCAAATACGTGCGGCGTTTTGAATTTGGAGAACGCCGACAGCTAGAGGGCGAATCCATCAGCGACTACATTGCCGCCCTGCGGAAAGCATCCAAAGACTGTGGGTACCGAGACCTGGACGAGGTGCTGCTGGAGCAACTCATCCGTGGGGTCAGAGACATGCGTTTGCGGAGGCGGCTGCTATCAAAAAGCAATCTAACGCTGGCAAACGCTCTGGACGAAGCCAGAGCACATGAAATGTCCACCTAAGCGGCGGAGACCCTGCAAAAGCCACTCACACCGAAGGCGAGCACAAAATCAACCCCGGTGCACCAGGAAGAGATCCAGACCGAATCAGACGGCGAGGATGAGGAAGGGGTTTGTCGTACCGAAAAATATGGCAAAGAAGACCGGGAGGAATGCGGAAGTTGCGGAGGACAACACCCGCGCCAAAAATGCAAATTCAAGGACGCTACATGTCGGCGGTGCGAAAAGAAGGGGCACCTGGCTCAAGTCTGTCGAGCACCCCAACCTTCCCGCCGAAAATTCAAACCGACCAATCAGAGCGCGGGATCCGCCAGGCGACCCGTGATTGGCTCAAACAAAAAAGGCGCGAACTTGAATCGGACGACCGTGATCATAGGCCGCGCCGCAACCAAGGTGGAGAAGAAAATCTTCACCAAGCCCAAAATAGAAGGAGTGCCGTGCCGACTAGAAGTGGACACCGGGTCAGCGATCACAATCATGTCCTGGGACACTTTTGCGAAAGCTTTGCCAACAGTAGCAAAACGAAACCTGCAAACACAACGGCTACGAGTCCACGACTATCAAGGGAATCGCATCCCTGTTCGAGGGACCACCTCCGTCCGAGTCGAGTACGGACCACACAAGAAGACCCTACCCATCACGATCGTCGAAGGGACCCTGCCAAGTCTATTGGGTCTAGACTGGTTCCGTGCATTGGGCATGGGAGTGACTGGCATCTACAGAAGTGACGTTAACCTTAAAGATGCACTCATGAGTGAATTCGAAGATGTGTTCAAGGACTGCCTGGGCAAGTACAAGGGGACCCCTATTTCCTTCAATCTAGACCCCCAGGTAGCCCCTATCCGGATAAAAGCAAGGAGGGTACCTTTTGCCCTTAAGCCCAAGATTGATAGGGAGATAGACAAGTTAATAAGGCAGGGGATACTGGTACCAGTCGACCATGCCAAATGGGAGACGCCAATCGTCACCCCGGTAAAACAAGATGGGTCAGTAAGAATCTGCGCTGATTACAAGGCGACGTTAAACAAAGCCTTGCAAAAGAGCGCTTACCCAGTTCCCGTGGTGCAACACTTGCTGCACTCGTTGGGACAGGGGCAAGTTTTTGCTAAATTAGATTTGGCACAAGCTTATCAACAGCTTCCCGTAGACGCAGCCACAGCCGAAGCCCAAACGATCGTGACGCATAGGGGGGCTTTCAAGTGCACCCGGTTGCAGTTTGGGGTGAGTGTGGCACCAGGTCTATTTCAAAACTTAATGGAGCGACTGCTGCAAGGGCTCCCCGGGGTAGTTCCCTATTTTGATGATGTGTTGGTGTCGGCAGAAAATTTAGAGGAACTGGGGGAGCGTCTGAGAAAAGTTTTGGGCATTTTCCGGTCAGCCGGTCTAAAGCTTAAAGTGAACAAATGCCAAATTGGGGTAGAATCCGTAGAATTCTTGGGCTACAGAATTGACAAAGAGGGAATTCACCCCACCGAGAGCAAGGTCAAGGCAATAAGAAAGGCTCCAGCGCCCAAAAACAAAACAGAGCTACAGGCTTTCCTGGGTTTAGTGAACTTTACGGTCTTTTAAAAAATAAGGCAACGATTGCCGAGCCGCTACATAAATTGTTGGGAAAGAATGCTGCATGGTCTTGGGGGAAGGCGGAAGCAAAGGCTTTCGAAGCAGTAAAAAACCTACTCTCGAGCAATAGCTTGCTAATCCAGTATCACAGTAATTTGCCATTGGTCCTAGTATGTGACGCTTCCCCTTACGGAGTGGGGGCTGTGCTCAGCCACAGGCTCCCGAATGGCACAGAAGCCCCAATAGCATTCTATTCTAGAACAATGTCCTCAACAGAGAGGAACTATAGTCAGTTGGATAAAGAAGCCCTAGCTATAGTGTCAGGGGTAAAGAAGTTTCACGAATACGTGTTTGGCAGAGACTTTGAAATTGTTACAGATCATAGACCTCTGTTAGGATTATTGGCTGGCGACCGCCCAACGCCGGTGGCACTTTCACCCCGATTGACCAGATGGACTATCTTTTTGGCTGCTTACTCCTACAAGCTGCAGCATCGACCAGGAAAAGACCTGGGGCATGCGGACGCATTAAGCAGATGCCCACTGCCAGGGGCAATCGAGGACCCCACTCCGGGGGCACCTGTACTATTGATTGACTCTCTGGACTCTGGCCCAGTCACATCTAAGGAGGTGGCTAGGGCGTCTTACCGGGACGTTACCTTAAGAACTGTACTGGGTTGGGTGCAAAGAGGGTGGCCCGCTGCGCCGGGCGAGCGTTTTAAGGAATTTGTGAAGAAGCGGGGGGAACTCTCGGCTCAAGGGGGGTGCCTGCTATGGGGCGATCGAGTGGTGATCCCGGAGAAATTGAGGGAAAAGGTATTGGACCTTCTCCACGAGGGTCACCCAGGGATCGTAAGGATGAAGGGGCTAGCGAGAAGCTATGTTTGGTGGCCATTAATGGATTCAGAAATTGCTGAGAGGGTAGGAAAATGCCTGGCCTGCCAGGAATCCAGGCCACTACCCCCAACGGCCCCGGTTAGGGAATGGGAAAAACCCCAAGGGCCCTGGTCAAGAATCCACATCGATTTTGCCGGCCCCTTCCACGGCCAAACCTTCTTAGTGGTAGTCGACGCTTTCTCTAAATGGTTGGAAATCATTCTCATGAGATCCATGACAGCCGAAGCGGTAATCGCAGCCCTGCGGCACCTATTTGCAACCCACAGGTTGCCCGACACGCTAGTATCCGATAACAGCCCGCAATTCACGGCAACCCAGTTTGAGGAATACTTGGCAGATGAGGGCATCCGACATGCCCTCTCTGCGCCTTTCCACCCTGCGTCGAATGGCCTTGCAGAGCGTTCCGTCCGGAGCGCGAAAGAGGCATTGTCCAGACTCAAGCCAGGTGACTGGCAAACAAAAATAGATTTCTTTCTGGCCGTTCAGCATAGAACCCCCAGCACTGCAACAGGCAGAAGCCCGGCCGAATTATTGATGGGACGAAAGCTCCGGTGCCCACTCGACCGCTTAAATCCCCATTACACACCAGAGGGTTACAAGGGGGAACTGGGAAAAACGAGAGAAATGGGCATAGGCGACCGAGTGTGGGCCCGCAACTATGGGGACGGCCCAAGTTGGCTAGCAGGGCAAATCGTAAAAGCAACCGGTCCAAAGTCATACTTGGTTGAGTTAAAAGACAACCGAGTATGGAGGCGCCACATAGATCAAATCAGAAAAAGAATAACCGAACAATCCGAGCTCAATGAAACAGACCCTGACCACACATTATTTGAACCCACAGCTGACCTTAACCCGGGAGAGGCGCAAGACTTAGCTGAGTCCCCGGAGGTCCAGCGACGCCATCAGGTTCCCTTTGGAAACAGCAGGGACGACTCTGCAAGTAATCCAAGGCCGGATGGCCTAGAAAAAGAGCCGGCAAATAATCCAGGGCCGGATGGCCTAGAGAAAGAGCTGGGAGGAGCAAACAGCCCCTCCGACCAGCTCAACCCACTCCCAAGGACTGAACCGCGCAGGTCCGAAAGAATCAGGAGACGCCCAGGTTATTTGCGTGACTACGTCGAAAAATAATATGTAAATATAGGTAAAGTGTTTTCTGGGAGGGGAGGAGTGTTATGTATCTTTAAATGTTTTGGCGGGAAACAAGCACGTTGCTGATTGGTTGAAGCCGCCGGTTAAACAGTATATAAGGAGAGGTTTTTCCCCAGCCAGGTTGCTGGGTTCACCCTATATTAAAGAGCTGTTGTCACTACCCTGGTCTCCAGCCTCGTTACTTCCCGAACTTAACAACTTCCTAAATGATGAGGGATTTCTGAGCTATAGTTCTCAATATCCGAAAAGTATCTGGCTGAAAAAAGCTGTCTTTGTTTATCTAGAGCAGGGGTCAGCAAAGTGCGGCTCTGGAGCCACATGTGGCTCTTTCATTCCTCTGCTGCAGCTCCCTGTTGCTGGTTGGCTCCACAATTGATAGGGCTTTCAGTTAGGACAGGTAGAGGAAAAAGGATGCCGTGCTAGGAGGAGACTATGATGTGGGAACCAGACTTCCGGTCGGCTCCAGAATTGAATTGGGGCTTCCGGTTAGGACCTTTTTGGCTCTTTGAGTGTTTAAGGTTGCTGACCCATGATCTAGAGAAAACAAAACAGAACACAAGAATGTGAGGGAGACATCAAAGAATCGTGTCACTAGACCAGGGATGAGCAACTATGTCCCCTTTACAACCTGTGAACTTCAACTCCCAGAATTCCTGAGCCAGCATGGAGTTGAAGTCCACAGCTTGTAAAGGGGCCATAGTTGCCCATCCCTGCACTAGCCCCTCCCAGAAATGTTTGCATTATTCCACGGATGGCTGAAATTTCCTACCTCTCTCGATTTCCCTATTGATTAAAATGCTGAGCACTTTTGCTGACTGGTGACATAGAGGGAGCAAAACCATGGATACATTTTTAATGGCAGGCTGCCCAAAATCCAGAGTGAATGTAGTTCTTTTAAAATTAGGGGCCCAATTTTAAAAGACCTATAGTGTAAAAAAATATATATATCCAAATTGCCTTTGTCAAAAAGGCACAAGGAAATGTTCCCTTTGGTGATCCTAGGAAGAACAGCACACAGCTTCTGTATTTCACACACTCTTGTAACAGTAGGGTTCCATCTCAGCCAAGCTAAAGTCCTTTCAAAAATTCCCCAGAGGTGAATGGCTACACTTCAGAGAGGTAGAGTAGCTGTCAGATAGGTCTGAATTTCTCTTTTGTTGAATGGCAGCTGACTAAAATAATAATGAGACCTGTGCCTTGCAAAGGCAACCAGCTGACTTTGACTTCCCACCCCCAGGGCTCCCCGCCCTTACTCTTACCTCCTGTTTTTGTGATCTTTTGTAAAAACAAAAACAAAAAACCTAGAGTTGCAATGAAATTATATGTTGTTGTTTCAGTAAAATCTGATTAATGCTCAGGGGTGGGGTTAATCTGCCCACTGATGTTTGTCATACTTGGTTATCCCTTTTCTCTTTTGTGAGCTATTAGGCACTGCTTTTCAAGTGCATTAAGCAACATATTCACCAAGGAAACCTTGCTAGGAATCAGTGAAACAAATGATGGGGGGAAAAGCAAATCTTGCTAGTGGCATTTCTGCCTGTTATATAGCAAGTAAACTTACAGGAACTTTATTAAAGAAAGGAAAGGGGGAAATCACATACTTTAAGACCAGGTGTGAAATCCAGCAGGTTCTGACAGGTTCTGGAGAACCAGTAGCGGAAATTTTGAATAGTCCAGAGAACTGGCAAATACCACCTCTGGCTGGCCCCTGAGTGGGGTGGGAATGGAGATTTTGCAGTATCCTTCCCCCAGGAGTGAGGTGGGAATGGAGATTTTGCAGTATCCTTATCTTGCCATGCCCACCAAGGCACACCCACCAAGCCACATCATGCTACACAGAACTGGTAGTAAAAAAATTGAATTTCACAACTGTTTAAGACTTATTATTTATAAAACAAAGCAGCAAATGAAAAGATTCTTCTTCTGCTTGGGAACATTTTGCAGTATTTTCCTTCTTTATCCCTTTGCCTCCAAATGACTTTTGTTTTAATTTCTCAAGAACAACTTACACTGTGCTCCTTCTCATATATTCATGATGTTGGTTCCTTCCTTATTTGTTTTTTCAAATTCAGATCTTATTCTGACTTTCAGTGTTCAATCAAGTTGTTGGAAGTGGCAGAACTTTCTCTGGTCCTAAAGAGAAAATTGAGTCCAGGTAGGCTAAAACTCCTTGTTGATCTTGGCTAATTATGAAAACCTGAGCAGGATAAGATGTAGTTGCTTCATAGATAATAGGAAACCCAAAGCTAGAAGCTAGAGCACGGATGTCAAACTTGCAGCGTCACATTGCTATCGCATGATGTTTCGCAATGTTTTTCCCTTTCGCAGAGCTGAGGTAGGTGTGACCTGCATGTGACACCCCTGGGAAAGGTAACAAACACAAAAGCCTAGACTAAGTCAATCACAATCCCCAGTTGTTGTGTTTTGGCCAAGAAAAATAACATGGCAGCTTCTAGAGACCGCATATTGAACTCAATTTTAAGGGAAATTTATTCTGAAGTGCAAATAATGATGTCAGATCTTGCATCATTTCTCAGTTATAAATATAGTCAATCTTGGAGTATTTTTCACTACGTGCATTTAATTTCTTCCATTTCATAACAGCTGCAATAATACACATACCCAGAGGTGGGCTTCAGCTCGTTTCATATCAGTTTGGGCGAACCGGTTGTTAAGATTTGTGCAGTTTGGTGAACCAGCAAATACCACCACTGGCTGGCCCCGCCTATCCTGCCCCGCCCCACCCTATTTTGCCTTGCCCACCTGGCTGGTGGCTAGAGTCATCCTCGAGCTCAGTTTTCTCTGGCTAGAGTCATGCTTACTTGCCCAGATGATGTAGCCCAGCTGATCTCCATGCCTTGGGTTCTCTGTTCACTGCAGCTGCCATAAAGGTAAGGTGCTCAGCCAAAGGGCTGCTTCAGGGTAGACACGGAGAGACTTGGGCGCCTTTCATGTCTGGCTTTCACTTTCGACCCACATGCCACCCATTTGCCCTTCACCTCAGGTCAGGGGATGCACTCTGGCCTTCCCCACACAGCACACCATTCTGCTGCTGTGAGAACGGTGTGAGCCCCATGGGCTAGAAGGTAAGGCTGACAGCTGGGAAGGAAGATCCACTCCGGGGTTGTTGTGCTCAAATGAAGGACCGCCTCAGTAGGGGACACACAAAGTGAGGCTGGGCTGCCTTTTGGGCCCAGCTTCAGCTTCTTTGGGGCCTTCCAGGTGGGAGGCCTGAGATAAAATGCCTCCCCCAAGGGCTGCCTGCTGGTCCATCTACCAACTGGGCTGGCCTGGAAGCGTCATGTCTCGTTGTCATGGGCTGGATGTGGGACCCGAGGCAGAGTGGAGGTCGAGCAGGTGGCAGCCCAGAGCAGGGCCTGAAAGGCAGCTGAGCCTCACTGTCCTGCCCACCCACTGAGAAGCCTGCAGCTGCTATCTCTTCGTTGGTGCAAGAAGTGTCCATCTGCTGCTCTTTGCCAGTGTGAGAAGCCTGCAGCTGCTGGTCTTTCTCAGTATGAGAAGCCTTCAGCCGCTGGTCTTTGGCTGTGCGAGAAACCTCCAGCTGCCACTGCTGGCTCAGTTCTGGCGGGCAAAGAGGCGGCTGCTGCAGGCCCTTCACGCCATCAAAGAATGGCGGCTGCAGGCTTCTCACACCAAAAAACAGTGGCGGCTGGAGGCTTGTCACAGTGCCAAAGAGCCAGTGTCTTGGGGCAGGGTCGTGTGCCCAGCTGCACCAACAAAGGCCAGAAGTAGCCGCCTGGTGTTTCCTGCTGCAAAAACCTTTTTAAAAACCCTGATCAGGCAGCAAGACCCAGCAAGAGATGAAGTGTCAGAGAATCACCATTGCTGTTGCTGCACAAAGGTAAGTTTATGGCTCCGGCCACCTCTGCTTCAGCTGACGTGTGCTGCCCCACCTTATCATGAGTGACATCTAGTTGGCCATGCCCACTTAGTCACATGAACTCCCCCAGCCATGCTCACCCAGTCTTTAGGACAAACTGGTTGTTAAATTAGTTGAATCCCACCACTGCACAAACCCCAAACCGCTAGCTCCAATAGAATCTGAATTTTTGCACCTTAGGATTAGTTGCACTTTTTGTTCCTACTTGTGTGATTCATTTGGTTTGCTTAAAACTAAAATCTTATTGCTCAGCCCTCTGAATCTTAGTGGTATATATTTTTATTTATTTATTAAATTTATATGCTGCTTATCTAACTATCAAGAGACTCAGGATGGCTAACATCATCAAAGAAATATATAAAATATATATTGAAATCTTTAGGCTGGACTTAGATCATCTTTTTGCTTATTAAACTGTTGGCAATCCAAAACAAATGCAACTTATCAATCATGAACTGAATCCTAACCAGAATTTGATAACTGCACAGGTTTTGTGGCCCTAGGTGGGTAGCAGGTGTATCAGCTATCAGACTATATGTGAACTGCATGCAAACTTTTGAATCACAATTTGAACCAATCTGTTTTAGCAAAAGCCTGCTATATAAACAATAAAATGGATGGTAGCAATATAGTGATGCAACAGATGACAGTTGTTAAATAAATATTTCCTGCTGTGCTTCTGTATGTCAGATTGCTGTTAAAAACAAAGTTGGTAGGCCGGTAAACAACAAAACACCGTTTTAACTGATATTTCTGCTCTTCAGTTCCTAAACAAAATCCAGGTATTATGTAAGCATTTCAGATTATCCCTGCCAATGTTGCTGTATTGACCTTGGCATATTCTTCTTAATTTTTGGAGGAGAAAAGCTATGCTTCAAATGTGACAATATGCATAGAAGCCAATGCCCAGTCAAAAATACAAATGCTTCCCTCCAGCAGATGCTCATTCACAGTATGAGCTGTGTATGTTAGACACTGTAGGAAGTGATGTCATAAGAGTGCTGAGGTGAATAAGCCTTAAAATGTTCTACTGACCCTCCTCTGCAGGTTAGCAAACTGTTGAATTTAGTGGATAGCATGTAACCAGTCAGAAGCAAGTCATCATTTAGCCTCTGATCTATGTGCTCACAGGATCAGCAGTCCAAAGCAACAGTTCTTTTTGCTACTTTCATAAGAAGATTCATGCAGGCATTAAATACAGCTATTTTTATGATTTCACTGTTACCAATTTCTTCAACTAGGCTACCACAGGAATAAAACCATGATAGCTGAAGAGATCTGCATGTAAATAATATGAAACCACAGTACTCCTTGGCATGAAGAATATCATCCCTTTTACTTGGGAAAAAAAATACACAACACAAAAGACAAAAATCTTCAAAGGGGAGAGAAGTGAACGTTATTCACTAATGTACATTATTTAAACTTGGATTTTGAAACCAGAAAAACTGTAGTGTTAAATTCAGATGCAAGCATTAAGCATGTGCTTTGTAGAAACCTCTCAGACACATTAACCTCACTGACTGCCTCTTTTTTCTATTTCTGTTTTTGTGTGGGAGGTATGTCAATTATTTTTCTTCCAATCATGGGGACAAACCTATAACCTTTCCAATTTGCCAGCCCTCATTAAGCATTTGATAAAAACTGGAAACTGCAATTTCACATGTCTCCTTGTTTAAGACATCATCATCTCAGGATAGACTGAAAAAATAGAGAAACCGGTGCTCTATACTGCAGTGAAGAAGTTTGTCCAGTGAGACAATAGGAACAAGGAGAGGCAAGGAAGGATTCACTGCAAGAAAACTCTTGATAAAATAAACTATTGTGAACTTGAATAAAATGAAACTAAAATATAAAATTGGGTACTAAGTTACAAAGCAAATGGCAGTAAGATAATTGGACCTGCTGTAGGGGTGAAATGCTCCCGGTTCAGCCAAACCAGTAGCGATGAGGGTCAGTGGTTCGGAGAACCAGTAGTGATGGTAGCTCGAGGCTCCGTCCACCAACCCAGTCATCATTACCTGTTTTTTACCCTCTGCAGATGTGAAGAAGGGTTTGTGCATGCGCAGATGGTTGGCACGCTCACATGATGCGCACACACGAGTAAAGCAACCACTTCTGAACCAGTAGAGAAGGTAAGTAGATTTCACCCCTGAC
Source organism: Ahaetulla prasina (assembly GCF_028640845.1). Lineage (NCBI taxonomy): Eukaryota > Metazoa > Chordata > Lepidosauria > Squamata > Colubridae > Ahaetulla > Ahaetulla prasina. The sequence goes on along the minus strand of NC_080541.1, from coordinate 95,985,887 downwards.
TTGCTGGTTAGATTTATGCATGACCTCATTCAAGGTAACTAAATGCTCTGGTTGACCATCTCTCTGTAGTTATGCCTTGCCTATTTGCCCTTATGGGTGTTTTCCTAGTCGTGGTGAGTCCAAAATGATGAAAGATGCATTGTGATGTCATTATGTAGGCAACACTGTTTCATATCTGGGCCATGATGTTATAAACAATTATCACCGTTAGAGTCACAATGCATGATTGTCACTTGCCCCTTCTGTTAGCTAATCTTGACAAAATATTGCACCCTTTGAACAGATTCATCACCTCTGGGCAATGCAGTAATGCAAAAATTCTCATTGATACTCAATGAACTTCTTTAACAGAAGATGACAGAATATATAGTTCTACTACCACACAAAAGATCTCACTTTTTAGAAAGTGTTAATCTGGTAACCAAAGTAATAGTGACCAACAAACTTCACGAGTAACATCAGAATCAGAGTAGCAAATCAGATCATGAAATATCATGCCAATATTATTTCTATTGCATCTTGGGTGCCAGGAGGCAAAACTAATATATTCTAAGATTTTAATCTTGTTCCCAAGGTGGAGCGGTAAACATTCTATTCAATAAAGGTTAGCTTTCAGTTTCTCTATGGTCTCACTGTACAGATTACAAAAAAAATAGATTGGTTGAGTAAATCAGCAACATAGCAAATTGGAAGTGGCCGATGCAAAAGCAGGTTTGCATCCTATTCCTTATATATCTTTGCCACTTGCAATGGTAGCAGAAGATCTGCACAGAGCCGATTGCAGGAGACTCAGCCCATAATTCTTTTTCTTTCTTTTTTTTTTGTATATAATACTTATTAAGAATTTTGATTACAGTAGTAAAATCTAGCACAAACTAAACTTTAAAAAAGATAGACAGGAGTAAGGGAAAGTGGAAGGAAAAAGAGGAAAAGAAAGAAAGAGAGAAAGAAAGAAAGAAAGAAAGAAAGAAAGAAAGAAAGAAGGAAGGAAGGAAGGAAGGAAGGAAGGAAGGAAGGAAGGAAGGAAAGAGAAAGAAAGAGAAAGAAAGAAGGAAAGAAAGAGGAAAAAGAAAAAAATAAGAATAAGAATATAATAAAAAGTCACTTTATATTAAAAAGTTACTGAACTATTTATATTTAGTAACTCTTCACCCTCTCTAAAGCTACAAAAAACATTTTCTCATTTGATATTCCATCTATCTATAAAACATCATCTTTTCAGTTCTGGTGTCATCAGAAAGTCCAAAAAGGGCCAGAAGTAACAACGTATTATATTTTAACCTAGATCAAATAAACTAGCTTTATATTCCTTCCTTTTATTTTGAACAGTGATTATAAACTGATTAAAAAGCAAGATTTGTGAACCTGGTGTCCTTTAAAGTCTCTGCTGCAGTTGTGAGCAAGAAGACTAATCCTGTTGTCTCTCGGTATTTAAACCCACAGAAAACTCTTGTTCTGAAGTCTCCATTTGAGGAACAGCCATCCAGAGCACAAACGGAAAATTTCCTGTCATCTTTTTATCTGGGAACCACCTTTGGTTCACCATACTTCCCCTGGTTAAGGTAAGCTTCAGAATCAGCACAATACTGTCTGAGAATCACAAACTCTTGGCAGATAATTATGGATATTGCTGCAATGGCAAATGCCTACACAGCTTGTGTCTGGGAATGTCAGTTGTGAAGTTATGTTATGTATTTTTTTTTTCCACATAACAAACATAGTGGTTGAGAAAATCCAATTACAGAGTAAACTGCAAAGGCTTTAGTAAGGCCCTCGTTGGCCTTAATGTATGTCATGTGCATCTGATGTAGAAAGAGTCAGGCAAAGGCATTTATTTGGTTAAACCTTTAATACAGACTTCTCAGTTTGTACTTTGTGGGCTCCTGAACACAAATTACATGCCAACAGATATGGTTTTTTTTGTTTTTTTTAATGCTGCCATTTGCAGTCTAAAAAGAAAGCAGGGCAAAGTGTGTACATTTAGTATATTAAGAAAAGTGTGCGCTAAAGTGTATCTCTTAAGGAAAACAACATATATCTGGAAAAATATTTGCAATTACTTGTTTTTAAAAGGAATATAGAAAATTGAAAATTTAGAAAAAAGCAAAAGAAGCACAACTAATAACATCAGCAACTGGAAATAGGTTATAATAGAAATCTGGAAAAACTGGAATCTGATCAGAAATCACTTAAATTTTTCCTGGATCTTATTGGTCAGAAGTAAGGCAAGCTTGGCCATACACTCTTTTTTAAGCTTTTTTGAGAAATGATGGGATACTAATAATAGGGGGGGAAATAATTGCTTGACTTTTGTTCTGCCTTCATGTTATTCTATATATCGAGGCAGAAGTGAAACAGTAGCATTGATAATTAAATTATATATAAAACTAATTGCATGTGCCTCTAAGACTCACATTTTATCCAGTATACATATGCAATTCTAAATTATTTATCTTTCCCTATTGCTACACTATAATTGGAATTGTATTCAAAATTTGCAATGCAGGATAGTTTCACTGAAATGTAAATAAGGCTTCTATGAGAAATAGTTTGGTAGATTGAATATTAGGTTTCAAGTAACTCCTGTACATCGCAATTTGCCTGGAAAAGAGAGGTTTTCTTATGGATAGTCAATGTTCCACTGCTCTGCTTACTTAGTTGTACAGTATAATCCAGGGATGTCAAACTTGATTTCATTTGAGGGCCACATCAAGATTGTGTTTGACCTTGGGGGGTCAGGGTAGGTGTGGTCAGCTCAATGTTACTCATGTCAGGGGATGCCTGTGGTGGTCCGAATGCTCTGCCAATGAAAATGGGCTCCTGGGCTCCATTTTCAGCTGTAACAGCCTCCTGAAACCCTCTGCCAATGAAAATGGAGCTCGGGAGGGCTGCCTGTGGCCTTCCCAAGCTCCATTTTTGCCGGCAGAGGCACCACAGGCTGGTCCTTTGCTGTTTCCATGATGGCCCACTGGACCAGATCTAAGCAACCCATGGGCCAGCTACCGTGGGCCTTGAGTTTGACTCTTGAGTTAGAATATATATCATTAGACCAAGAAAACTATCTAATGCATCATACCTTAAAGATTAAAAACAAACACTTCAGGGTTGCCACATTCTAGTCAAACACTATAAATATGAGGCATAAACCTGGGAGTACAAAGCAGTATTTTATTTTTAAATCAAAGTTGACGATATGATCTCTTTTTTTATTATTATTTTGTCTTATTTAACTTTTTGACTGGAAAAGTGTCTTGTTAGAACGATAAACTAAACTAATTTCATTTGACATCACAATACTTGTAAAATATATATAAAAAAGCAGACCCATGAAGAAAGACTGAGAGGAAAAAGGACACCATGAAAAAATGGAAAATGAAATCAAATAATTATGAAATTATGCTATTTATTTGTGAACTACCAGCAATTAGGAAACATTAGAAGTTTCTTTTTACCTTCTCTATAAAATGGTTCTATCAGCAAAACTTTCCATCAGACAGGAAAAAAGACAGAGGAAGTACGAAATATGATATAATGAAACTTTATACAATAGTTGACAAAGGAGTGGTGAAGCACTACAGTTGTTTATGTCATAATATCTTTGAGTAATTGAAAGATAAGGAGCATTTTCAATAGTATGTCAAGGAAATGATGTCCATGTACTTTAAAATAGTGGCATGTCACAGTAACCTCTGAAATCACAACTTATCTTTATGTAGCAGAAGAAGCAAACTGTCTAATCCATTTCTTTCCAATACACACAAGCCATTTACAATCATTAAATGCATTATTTAGGTTCTGTTGGGAGAAATTAAATGTTGGAACATAAAATGGCAGCTCCTGCTTCTTGTGTGAAGGTGGTGTTTTTTCTGGTCATTTTTAAAATCTGCGTTTAACATCTGCAGTGAAACCCCGGTTCCCATACAAATTCAACTTCTCCTTCTGAAGTATTTGTATATATCTGATTCCTACTGAGACTCTGTAGGCTGCTACTTTATGAGGAATGCACCCAATGGCTTTTTTTCAATATGTCATAGCTACTTTTCAATTCTTTGGACCTCAGTTTTGTTAAGGGGAAGTTTTCCAGGCCAAAATCATATTGTTCACCTTCTTTTTTTTGGAAGGGGGTGGTGCTCAAGGGGTCAAGGCCAAAGTAGAATTCAGAATGTAAGAGCATGTAGAGAAGAAGAAGAATGTTGTGTCTCGCCCGCTACCGCTCCCCCTGCCGCAGCCGGGCCCCTCTTATCTCCTGCCGGACGCTGATAGTTCTGAAGAATGTCCTGGCATGCCTCCAACCCCCAGCCCTGGCACCATGCCCGGACAGGCCGAGCAAGACAAAGGGCCTGACGTGCCTTCAGTCCCCAGTCCTGGCACCATGCCCAGGCAAACGGAGCAACTAAACCTCTCCCTCACAGCATGTGAGCCTGAAGAATGTGAAGCCAGTCATGAGCTCAGATTACCAACAGCTGGAGGCTGGAGAGATCCTCGCTTCCGGAGAATTGAGAGGCGACGTCAGCAGAAGGAAGGGAGGGGCAGGCCTGGATAAGTGCTGAGTCATGGAGCCACACCCCATGGCCTATATAAAGGATCTGCTTTCTGGCATTCTCTGAGTCAGGCAAAGTCTAACTTGGATTGCTGAAGTCAATTCCTGGTCTCCTGCCTGCCTTGAGAACTCTGATAGGACTTTGGCAGATCTGCAGAGGCACGCTTGCTACGGACTTCCCCGACCCGGCCGTCAGCGGAGGAGTGGGACACGACAAAGAAAAATGACCAGATTGGCAGCAAGTTTGTTTGTTTGCTTATTTATTTATTTATTTATTTATTTATTTATTTATTTATTTATTTATTTATTTATTTATTTATTTATTTATTTATTTAATCAAATACATATTAAATAATATATATACAGTAATTATAAGCATGAATTGAATACATAAAATGAATGCAACTAAAGGGAACATTAGGACAGGGATGGTAGGCACGCTGGTGCTCTTAAGCACGCCCTTTACAGACCTCTTAGGAATGGGGTGAGGTCAACAGTAGACAGTCTTTGGTTAAAGTTTGGGGATTTTGGGATGAGACCACACAGTCTGGTAGTGCATTCCAGGCATTACTAACTCTGTTACTGAAGTCATATTTTCTGCAATCGAGATTGGAGCGGTTCACTTTAAGTTTGAATCTATTGTGTACTCGTGTATTGTTGTGGTTGAAGCTGAAGTAGTCATTGACAGGAAGGACATTGTAGCAGATGCTATGCTCAGGTCATACCGAAGGTGGTGTAGTTCTAAATTTTCTAAACCCAGAATTTCAAGTCTGGTAGCATAAGGTATTTTCTTGCGAGCAGAGGAGTGGGGGACTCTTTTTGTGAAATATTTCTGGACGCGCTCAATTGTATTAATGTCTGATATGCAGTGTGGGTTTCAGACAAATGAACTGTATTTGAGAATTGGTCTAGCAAATGTTTTATATGCTCTGGTTAGTAGTGTAATCTTACCGGAGAAGAAGCTATGCAAGATTAGGTTTACAACTCATAATGCCTTTTTGGCGATGTTGTTACAGTGGGCTTTGGCACTTAGATCATTTGATATGAGTACTCCAAGGTCCTTGACAGAGTGAGGGTCATCTACAAGGTCATGTCCATCTAGTTTGTATTTTGTGTTCTGATTCTTTTTGCCAATGTGTTTGTTGGTTGAGATTTGGAGTTGACAATTTTTTGACCATTCTGACACAAAGTCAAAGTTCAGGACAGATAAACAGTAATAGCTACACATATAATTACCAACATTATAATCAAAAGTTGTGATAGTGTTGTGATAGGTATATTATTATGGTTGATGTCATTGTCAATCAGATGTTCAGACTGGATATGACATTTTTATCCACCTATTGAATCCTTACTCAAACCCGAACCCTAACTTTAGCCAAACATCTTTTGTCTTTCTTATTAACAATTTTTAAGTCTGGGTGCTCAAACTCCCAGAGCACTTTAACTTCTTCATTTTTCATGACTTTAACTATTTTGTGGTCCCATCAGTTCTTGTTTGCAGGCAAGTGGTATTTTTCCTAGATATTCCAATGCCCAGTTATGCTATTTTGTCATGCCACTGTTTGCAGTCAGTCTCTGCAATTTTCTTCTGATAGCTAACCAGGTAGTCCACCATTTCTTCACATTCTTTGCAGATTGTAGTTACTGTCTATTGTTGAATTCTCAGATCTGGCTTTTTGTGCGTTTGTTCTTAAGCTTACTCTGACGCAGCCAGACAGAAATTTCTGTCTCCTTTTTCATTTTTTCTGATTTTAGCTATTTCCAGGTCTTGTTGTTATGTGCTTTGCTTGATATATTTTTCTTCCACTATATTGGCCATGTAAATAGATTGTCTTGTCATGTCTCTCTTCTATCCATCATTTGGCATTCCTGTGGGCCAGTTTGGTCTCTCCAGTACTTGGTAACTTTCCTGTAATACTAGCTTTCATGCAACTTATTCAATGTCCTTCAGATATCCTTCTAATGTCCTTTCTTCTTCTTCAACTGTTTGGTGTATCTGCCACATTCCATGCCCATCTATTTTCCTTGGTAAGTAGAGTGTCAACATCACTGTTGACTGCAGCACTGGATGAAAAGCATGATTCATTGTCATTATTTTTCTGGTCTCCCTATCCAGGGCTTTAAGTTCTGCTTGAGTCCAGTTCACTATTCTAGCTGTATAGCCAATGACTAGAATTGCCCAGGTATTAATTGCCTTGATGGTATTTCTGCCACTGAGTTTTGACTTTAAGATCTTCTTCACTCCCTTGATGTATTTACTTTTCACCTTCTTCTGGACTTCAGTGTGCTTGATGTTATCATCTTGGAAGATTATTATTATTGTTATTACCCCAAATCAATCCACTGGAAAATAATGGTATTTTCAGTGAAGGTTATAGATAGTAAGCTATCATGATGATCCAGTGTGGGTTGTATAAGGATATTTGTTTTGATTTCATCTTCCCAACCTACAGCTGAGGGAGAGTGACTGGCCCAGAGTCACTCAAGCAACTTCCATGACTAAGAAAGGATTAAAATCTTGGTCACCCTATTGATCCAGCAGCTCACTCACTATACATTTTTTTTTAATTTGCATTTATATCCCGCCCTTCTCCAAAGACTCAGGGCGGCTTACACTATGTCAAGCAATAGTCTTCATCCATTTGTATATTATATACAAAGTCAACTTATTGCCCCCAACAATCTGGGTCCTCATTTTACCTACCTTATAAAGGATGGAAGGCTGAGTCAACCTTGGGCCTAGTGGGGCTTGAACCTGCAGTAATTGCAAGCAGCTGCTGTTAATAACAGACTGTCTTACCAGTCTGAGCCACAGAGGCCCCTTTGGTTGTTATGTGTCTGTGTGAGCACATTATTTATCAGTAACTCAGAAAAACTCTACTGAATATAGTAGAATTTTCTCCCTAGCAGGTGTGAATACTGCACAAGTCAGCTTGCCAAAAGATATTAGTAATCACAAAACTACAGAACACTTCCAAAAAACTGTGCACAGAGGCTAGTATCTTGTTGCTAATGTAGGTCTAGCTTCCTTAGTTGCCTCAAGCTGTGATCCATCACAGACATTTCTCCCTCCCCCCATTTTCTTTTCTTTCCCCTATGTCTATACTCAGTACAACAATAATGCAATCCCAGCAATCAAAATCATTGTTAAGGAGTATTGCAGGTACAAAATGTCACTAGAAATTTCCAGGGCAATATGACAAAGAGTTCCCAAAAGTTAATAAGCTCAATGAGCTGCATCTTTGGGGCCTTGCTGTGTTAGCCACCGACTATCCTCCAGGCCTGATCCGGATCAGCTAGTCTGGAAGCTAATACAGTCAGATCTGTAAAATTATCAAAATGTGCTGGTTGTGTCTGGCAATTTATTCTACCAAAAGGAGCAGCTGAGTAAATTGTGCATATTTTTGCACATTTTTGCAGAATTTTGATCAGATTTAATAATGAGACACACCGTAAGATAGCTGCAAGTTGCAATCCTATGCTATGCTACATAATGTGTGTATTATGATAGAGAAGCTCCATGCAGTTCATGTTAATTAATACTGAATTCATTCATTCAATGTATAACCCATCCGTAATCTGCTAGCATGCTATTCATACCCTAAAATATCCACAGTAATATGAATAATATCTCAATAAAGAAATTCTCCAAAGGGAAAAACAAATCAAAACCAAGTATGCAAAAAACTCAGATGGGAAATGCTCAATTTAAAAGGCTCTCTAGAAGGATTTTGTCTTCAGAAATGTCTGGAAGGAATATCCAGAGAAGCTGCATTGATCTCCATGATGAGGTTGCTCTATAGAGCAGCTGCTGCAATAGAAAAACAGTAACTTAACCCTTTCACATCAGGAAAAAGGCAGGGGTGAAATGCTCCCGTTTCGGACCAGATCACCAAATCCAGTAGCGATTGTTGCGGGTGGTTCGGAGAACTGGTAGTGATCCCAGCGCAAGGCTCCACCCACCCGCCCGGTTGTTATTGCTTCCTGGTTAATGTGTTTGAACCCTTTGCGCATGCAGGAGTACATGCTGGAACTGGTAGTTAAAAATGCTTTAAAAAGTAAAAAAAAAAGTTCTGATGATCTTGCATCACTCAGCTGATCGTCGGAACTTTTTAAAAAGAATTAGGTATTTTTTTACTACTGGCTCAGGCGAATAGGTAGTATAAAAATGCTTTAAAAAAGTAAAAAAAAGAGACTCCGACAATCACAGCTGTACTGTATGATCATTGGAGCCTTTTTTTAAAAAAAATTTAAAGCATTTTTTTACTACCTATTCGCCCGAGCCAGTAGTAAAAAAATGCTTTTAAAAGGTAAAAAAAGGCTCCAAGGATCACAGCTGTGGTGCACGATCGTCAGAACCTTTTTTTTACGGGGGTGGAGGGGTCTGTTTTTGCTCACAGTAGGCATCCCTGAAGCCTGCTAGGCCAAAAACAGGGGGTGTTGGCAAAAAACGGGGCTAGGGGGTCCATTTTTGAAAGAAAGAGAGAGAGAGAGAGAGAGAGAGAGAGAGAGAGAAAGAAAGAAAGAAAGAAAGAAAGAAAGAAAGAAAGAAAGAAAGAAAGAAAGAAAGAAAGGAGGGAGGGAGGGAGAGAGGGAGGGAGGGAAGGAGGGAAGGAGGGAAGGACGGACTACAAACCTGGCACTAAATGCAGCTTCAGAGGATAATCCAGGGCTGGAAGGGACCTGGAGGTCATCTAGTCCAATCCTACTCCAGCAGGACATTGTTAGTGAATTTCTGTCTTTTGATCTCCCAGTCACATGGTTACATAGCCACGTCCACCCAGTCACATTACCCCACCAAGCCACGCCTACTAAGCCACGCCCACAGAACCGGTAGGAAAGAAATTTAGATTTCACCACTGGAAAAAGGAATATATCAAAGTTCCTCCAAGGAAAAGTCTATTGATTTAGCCTATTCTAGCTGCAAAATGTGGTTCTTCTGATACCGAGGGATCAGTCCATATAGTTATTATCAGAAAGAGTAGAAACACAAAACAGAGCATCCTTTGTGAATATGCAGATTGGTAGTGTACAAGGATTACATAGTTACTTGAGAATCAGCAATTCATTCAGATGTTAGATAATGATTTGCTCATAGATGTTCCAGATTTCTTCTCCACCAAAACCAAAATCCAGGCAGATATCTTTCTTCTTTTTCTTTTAGTTGGGGTAGCATCTCTTTCTGCTTCTTAAATCTTTACATCCCTTATGTCTGCATGTATCATTTTCACATTATCTCACTTCTCCACCTTTCTTGGTATATAGCAAAGCAATTCCTGTTTTCATGAATGGCTGTTTCCTATTATACTCAAGTCAGAAAGTTGTGGTTACTAGATTGAGAACAAACCACAGTCTGAAAATTTGGGTCTGAAACTGGTATAAATTCCTGGTAGTACTGTTCCTGATGATATTCCGGTTTGGATCCATTGGGAAACTATGATTAATTAGCCCAGGAAATTTTCAGTTTCAATGCATGTATGAGATAAGTAGAATGCTCTATACATCTCAGTTTAATAAGATTTGTCCTTCTAAGCTAGTCCAGAAATAATCTGCTTTTGTGGCATGGGAGATAAAATGGATGAGATGAATGAGAAAGCTCTCTTAGTAATAGCATGCCAGTTTCAGGATCTTCTTTTTAAAGACTAGTGCATTTTTTGAATGCACTAGCATTTGTTTAAAAGTCCAATTTTTAAAAGGGTTTTAAACCCATTTTTAAGCATCCGTTACTCTATTAATGAAAATATTTTGTATAATCTGTAATGTGCTTCCATAAAGAGCACAGCAAACAATGCTGAAGTGTGGTGTGGAAGAGAAAAGAAGACCCAGAAAAGTGACATATAATAATAACAGAGTTGGGACCTTGGTGGCCATGTAGTCCAACCCCCTGCTCATGCAGGAGACCTATACTAAGGATTCGAACTGCCGAACTGCCAACCTTTCTGATTGACAAGCTCAGCATCTTAGCCATTGAGCCACCTAGCTAGGCTACTGAGCCATCTAGCTAGGCTACTGAGCTACATCTCCACCCAAAATGAAAATGAGAGACCCAAATGACAACATTTGCATGCACGAAACAAGATGAGAATGAGGTTAGGGGTGGGTTCTACTTACCTTTACTACCAGTTCACAATGGGATCACGCGCACTCCCTTTGCTTCTGCAGATGCACAGATCCACATGCGCAGATCGCCTATGACAACATCCGGGTTGGTGGGCGGAGCCTCCCTCTGGTTTTACTGCCAGTTCTATAGAACCAGTCCAAACTGGGGGCAACCCACCACTGAATGAGGTAATCAATCCTTCATTGTTCATGAAGCCCTGGTTCCTGGGGAAGAATTGGCAGAAGACCCTGAGAGAGGTTTTTCTCCCCCAATAGGTGTTTGGTTGAGCAAATCCAGGAGAAAGTTGAGTTGTGTTGAAGGCACAACAGTAAATCCTGCCCATTCCTTTCTTTTCACTTTCTCTTGATAAGTCCAAAAATGGGTTTTTTATTTTTAATTTATTTATTTTTATTTGTCACAACAGTATATATAAGCATAAGCATGAAGTAACTATACGATATATAAGCATAAATATAATCATAAGTATGTAATAACTATATGAAATTGGATACAATCAAAGGGAATATTAGGACAGAAACAGTAGGCACGTTGGTGCTCTTATGCATGCCCCTTACAGACCTCTTAGGAATGGGGTGCGGTCAATAGTAGATAGTTTTTGGTTAAAGCTTTTGGGATTTTGGGAAGAGACCACAGAGTCTGGTAGTGCATTCCAGGCATTAACAACTCTGTTACTGAAGTCCTTACTGGGTTAAGAAGATAAAGTTAATGGGAAAGGAATTAGGAGACCTAAAGATGGATAACATCTAGGAGGGAGACTGTCATGCCCCTGTCAGAGTCTGAATCTGAAGGGGAAGAGGAACGGCTGACAGAGAGTGAGAGAATGGATCTGTTGGCTGTGGAAAAAAATAGGGAAGAGCAAAGTCAGGCTGGGCAGAGCAGGGGAGAGGTGGAACAAGGGAGAGGGGGTTAAGATGAAGACCAAGGCCCACCCCCTTCTCATCCTAGGTGGTGCAGGGAGGAATGGAGAAGAGAGGAACGGGGGTTGCGTGGCTTACAAGGGAGGAAAGGGACCCGATCCTCTTTACAAGGCACAGGTGTTGATGGAGTTTAAAAGGAAAGGCAAATGAGAGGGGCCTTCGTCAGGAACAAACACTGAGTTTATCTGGTGTTTCTTTGAATCCTGGCATCCTCCCAACTGGTTTGATTTATTGCCGTGCTACTTTACTTGAGGAATTCCTTATTTTGCTTGCCCTGCCGGATTAATTACCTTGTCTTGCCTTTGGATTTTTTGTTACAAGTTTTCTGCTTACAAAGTTTGGGACTGAAGTATTGCCAACCAAAGGTTGGTGGAAGAGCTCTCTCCAGGATGGAGAGTTGAAAGGGACACTGGGGGCACAGTTGGTGATAATATTCCATTTTGAAATCTTTTTATTTGTACACATTAAAACATAAGACAAACATACGACATTTATATATATATATATGTTTTCTGAGGTCTTCGCGGGTGTTTGTATGTAAGTCTTTGGTTATTTGGGTTTTCTCCCGCGTAAAATTGGAAGTGTCTTGGCGACGTTTCGACGAAGTCTCATTCGTCATCTTCAGGCTTCAGCTTCGTGCTTCTAGGAGCAAATATATATATATATATATATATATATATATATATATATATATATATATATATATATATATATATATATATATGTAGGTCTTTGGTTATATATATTTGTTTTCTGAGGTTTTCACGGGTGTTTGTATATAGGTCTTTGGTTGTTCGGGTTTTCTCCCGTGTAAAATTGGAAGTGTCTTGGCGACGTTTCGACGAAGTCTCATTCGTCATCTTCAGGCTTCAACCGTGCTTCTCATTGCTCACACGTTGATCACACATTGCTCCCAGAAGCACAGCTGAAGCCTGAAGATGACGAATGAGACTTCGTCAAACGCCGCCAAGACACTTCCAATTTTATATATATATATATATATATATATATATATATATATATATATATATATATATATATATATATATATATATATATATATATATATATATATATATATACACACACATACAAACACCCGTGAAAACCTCAGAAAACAAATATATATATATATATATCACTATTTCTTATCAGCTATTCAGAGCGGTCCTTTCTTACTATATATAGATATTTTAATCCTATCTTATTTTACTTTTATGATCTATCTTCCTTTATTTCATCTACATTCTACCCTATTATTCAGTTTTCTTATCTTTCCTATCAAGACCTTATAATATTCTGTATCTTCTTTTTCTTTGATTTCTTTTGTGAGTTTATCCATCTCAGCGCATTCTAGAATTTTCTTAATTAAATCTTCCTCTGCTGGTGGGTTCTCTTTTTTCCTATTTTGCGCATATGCTATATGTGCCGCCGTTAATATGTGTAGTATTAAGTATTGTGTATCATTTGTGTGGTTTTCTGTTGGGATCACTAATAGGAATTGTTCTGGCTCTCCCTTTATTGATTTCTGTATTATCTCTTCTAACCACTTTTTAATTTTAGCCCAAAATTGTTTTGCCACTGGGCAAGTCCACCAAAAATACTTGTTTGTACATAATCTCACTATAAATAGCAAAATAAAATAAAATAACAATAATACAAAAGTTTCCACTGTTTTCAATATCACATGTCACCCTTCCAAAGCACCTCCATTTTAAAAAGAACTAGAAATTCCATAAAACCCCATTCTTATATAAAAGATGCTTTTCTTTTGCAATGATTCTCTGTGTGATACTTTGCTGTTTTTATAAACAAACCTAGTTTCATTTTTATTCCCATTGCCTGGTTTTATTTTTTTGCCAAGGTGTCAACAACTTGGTGTCATCCTATCTGCCAGATGAATTTATTTGGCCTTTAAAGATGCAAAGTGTGACAACTAAGCATCAAACTACTTGAAGACTTTAGATGCTTAAATTAAAATTTAGAAAACTGCTGCTTAGATTCTTCACAGTAGCTTTTTAAAGAATTTGTTGAAGCAGTTGTGATGGATTTAAATGTCATGTTTTGAAGAAGAAAATACTAGATTAGATGAACAAAATACAGACATACACATCTGAAGAAGTAGAACCAAGGAAATTACTGCCAAAGATTGTATACTTGATAGATTTCTGCAATACCAAACACTCAGTTTCTAGTCAAACACTAACATTTGGACAGGTAACAAAAAATGAAGCAAAATACTGCAATAGGGTGAATGTTCTTCATATTTCAAATAGATAATAGAGGGAGTAACTAGAGGCTCCCATATAACACCTCTCCTGCGCAAGCTGCACTGGCTTCCGGTGGTCATCCGGGTGCAATTCAAGGTGTTGGTTACTACCTTTAAAGCGCTCCATGGCATTGGACCGGGTTATTTATGGGACCACCTGCTGCTACCAATTGCCTCCCATCGACCTGTGCGCTCCCATAGGGAGGGTCTCCTCAGGGTGCTGTCAGTCAAACAATGTCAACTGGTGACCCCCAGGGGGAGGGCCTTCTCTGTGGGGGCTCCTGCCCTCTGGAACAAGCTGCCTTCGGGGATACGACAACTCCCCGACCTCCAGACCTTTCGACGCGAGCTAAAGACATTTTTGTTTCATCGCGCAGGGCTGGCTTAATTTAGTTTTAATAGGGGTTTTATTAGAGTTTTAGTTTTTCTGGGCCTAATTAAAATTAGTCTTTTAAAAATGTTTTTAATTTTTGTGATTTTTTTTTTTATCAGGCTGTAAACCGCCCTGAGTCCTTCGGGAGAAGGGCGGTATATAAATCTAAATAATAATAAAAAAAATAGAATAATAAAAAAAGATAGAAACAGTTAAAAATAAAGTAAACAATTAATAACAAGCATAATATCAGTGTTTAATCAAAATGATCAATTATAATACTTTCTGTTTAATCTAAAATGCTACTTTACTGATATATCAAATAAAACATTTAGATATTAAAATCTCACATTAAACAAACCTAAACACTGCATGTGGTAGGAGTCTATATGCAGTATATAATAGTATTAGATCCAGAAATAGTTTCCAGTTTGAGTTGTTTTTCAAATATTATGACATTGACACACACTCCCATAACATGCCATAATTTGTCATTCTTCTGTGGAAAGAGTTATATATGATTTCCAATGAGACCTATAAAGTGTTTGACAGCTGTTACCATATTCAAAGCCAATTTATTATACTTTGCAAGAACATGAGGTTGATAAACATGTTTATCAGAAAAGCAATATTTATATATTTTTTAATGTGGAAACAGTTCTGTATCCAGAATGTTCATTAACTTTATCAACTGTAAATTAACATTCTCAAAATTCTTCTGAATTCTCTCAAAGTGAATGCATATGATTTATCACTGAGATTTACAGTATATTTAGCTTTTCTTAGCATTTACACAGGCTTTTCATCCTGGACAGGATTATCCAATTTTGCTCCAGTCTGCCTTTGGGAAACTATAAGAAAAAGAAAGCTCGGATGGCTATTAAAAGTTTTCAAAACAAATTCTAATGACTTAGCTGAATCCTCACACCCACTCAAATTGATGCTACCAAAAATTTGCACCCAATAATCAAATTATAACAGTATTGTTTCCTGCTCCCCCCCAAAAAAATCTCCCATGTATATTAGAAGGAGACAAAGAAAATGTCTACACCTTCTTTGATGGTAACTTATTTTATCATGACTACTTTTCTTTTTCTGCATGTTTGATTGTATTTAAGAATTTAATTACATTAACAAAAACAAATACAAACTTAACTCAGAAAGAGAAAGGAAAGAAAAAAGAAAAAAAATTCAAAGAAAGAAAAAGTTTTTAAAGTTTTAAAAAGAAGGAAAGGGAAATGGAAATTAAAAAAAGACATATAAAAAAGTGATTTGCAATTTTCATTGCAATTATAAACAGGTTTGATAGCTCTTCACATGCTATAAGTTTGCAAGCAAATATCTCTTCTTTCCATAACCCCTCTAGCATTGATGATGCTACCTAGTTTGGGTAATGAAAAATCTTCAAGAAAACAAGCTCAGAGAACACCAAGGACCTCTCAGATTCTAAATACTGCAAGAAAGAAAAGAATGCAGAATAAACCTAATGTTTTTGAGAACATTTCTTACTTTAAGTCATTCAATGGTTGCTACATTATTTTTATATGTCATCTATTTGCTTGATTATGTCCCTGCCTTTCTTTTTAGATGATCATTCAAGATGTCTAACAAAATACTCACACATAAGAATAATAAAAGTAAAACCAAAATTGTTTTTTAAAACAAATATCTGGTGAAAAACCTTTACAGCTTTTCTAAACAGCTGGAGACCAAACGCTACATTCACAAGAATGCATCCTATAGTTCTCTCCCCTAGAGAGAGAGAGGTGTAGTTCTCAGGTCCGATAAGTCTGATAGTGGAAGCAATTTTAGAAGTTTGTTAATGGAGGGATGGTCCATAATAGTAGCAATCAATACCTGCACCATTAATTATGCAAACAAACAAGTGGAATTGAACATCTTTCAGTAGGAACATCATGTACTTTAAATGGATTAGCATCAGTTACAACTTCCAGCCATTTTCCTCCTATCAAGCTTAATGAAGAGCACCTTGCAATAATCAAGACAGGATGTAACCACTTATAGTCTAAAACTAGTAAGGATCCAAAAAATCCTGCCAGAAAATGCTGCTGTTTGTTCCTTTTCATTCTGGTTGAAAAACTGTGATGGTTCAATTTTTCATGAAAATGGATAACAAAACAGTTCTTAGTATCACATGTGAAAACCTTTAGGGCTTAGGCTAAGCCATTGAGTTCACCAGGAGGCAACAATAAAGACATGCATACTTACTTCCAACACAGTGCTTCTGAATTCCAGAATTGTTTGATTGTTATGTTTATATCCCACTTTTCTTCAGAAGTTCAAGGCAGAATACATAGCGTTGCCGCCTCCTATTTTTCTCCACAACAGCCACTCTGAGAAGGGCAGCAACTGTCCCCATCCCATCATCCAGTGAGCTTGCATGGTTGAGAATGGACTTGAATCTTAGTTTCCCTAATTTATGGCAGTACCTTAACCCCATGCCCAGGGGTGGGCTGCAGGGGTTTCACAGGGGTTCAGGAGAACCTCTAGCTAAGATTTTGTGAAGTTCGGAGATGCCCCAAATCCCACTCCTGGCTGCCCCGCCCACCCCATCCTGCCCCTCCCAGGAGTCCCCACGCAGCCTATTTTTGATGCAGGTACGTCCGGGGTGCATGTGGAGGCTCAGGGAGGGAGAAAAACAGGCCTTCCAGTAGTTCAGGAAGGCCGGAAACAGGCCTGTTTCCGGCCTTCAGAGGACCTCCAAACCCTGGGGAGGCCATTTTTGCCCGCCCGGAGGCTCGAGAAAAGCCTCCGGAGAGCAAAAAGCCCACCACCACTGTGGTGCAGAAGGCCAACTAGGCCACTCCCACCATGGCCACGCCCCCCAGCAATCAGGCAAAGAACCTGATTGCTAAATTTTTTGAAGCCCACACCTGCCCATGCCACACTTGTGCACTTTGCTTTA
Organism: Ahaetulla prasina; assembly: GCF_028640845.1. Taxonomy (NCBI): domain Eukaryota; kingdom Metazoa; phylum Chordata; class Lepidosauria; order Squamata; family Colubridae; genus Ahaetulla; species Ahaetulla prasina. Next base: position 95,968,738 of record NC_080541.1, on the reverse strand, counting down.
TATTATATGATTTACATAACTTACCCTGGTGATATCTTTTGACTGGATTTACATTCCTAAGGGATAGTAGAAAAGCCTTCTCATTTACAAAAAAAGATCTTTATTCAAATGGTTACCCTTTTGCCAAAGGCTGGCACTTTAAATAGCAGTGCTTCTGAATTGTTTTATTTCTAGTCTTTACTGGGGTTTTTTTCTAAGTGGATGTGCACTTGGGGTGGAAGAAGGCAGTGTATCGTAAGCCTTATGAGGCATACCATTGTTTTGTAAAATGTGCTATAAACCCACTCGCATATTTTAACATGATGAACTCACAGTTCATGGCAATCCTAGTTTCAGACTAGCGTGAAATGAAATTGTGTAGCTACAGAGCTTCAGATGAGCTTGGAACATTAGCATTCAACTTCTGTGCATGGTAAAAAATCCCTAGCACACCTTGTCTTGTACTTCCTCTGGATCCGGTGTAGTGTATTATATGTAATTAAAAGGATATTATTTATTTGCACTACATGGCTGATTTTTCAATTCCATGGTTGGTCTCCTAACCATTTATGTTTGTTTTGTTCAATGATGGTTGACACCATTTTGGGTACTTTACATACTTATTCGCTTCTTCTCAACAACAATTTCCTAAGGGTCTTGATTTGCTATATTTTATTCAGTTTGCAGATAGGTAGATAGCACCAGAACAGGGCTCTCAGTGGCTGAATCAGACTTAAGGGCACAGAGTTCATGAAAAAAAATATTAATATTCAGGGACTCTATTCAAGAATCTGTTCTTTGAATGTCTACAACCAGATAACTCAAGCTGGTGTCAGCCATCCCAACTTGGTCAGTTAACAAAGAAAGACTCTCAGACTCTCAGAAACTACACTTTACTAAAGCCAAATGGTTACAATTACAGTGTAGCAAATCGGGATCTAAACTTCCATGCCCAAAGTATCTGGTTAACTTATCCTTTTTCTCCATCTTCTTCTTCCCCCTTCCCCCTCCCTTACCTCCAACTGTCCAATTACATTCAAACAAATTGTTTTGGTAACACTCCCCGGCTTGGTGGACTGGCTGGTGTTACATTCCATTCCATGACCTTGGGATGGCCAGCAGCTCTCATGGGATGGCACAAAGAGCAGTTTTGATTCCTCTTATCCCAGCCCCTTTCACCTTCTCACAGCTCTCTGCCCCTATTGCTTATGGCAGACTGTCATCTGGTGAAGCACGGCTGATGCAGCAGAAAGGCAGTCCTGGCAACTGGTTTCATACCCCAACGTGAATTCTTGAAATCCCAGTTTTACAGTTATAATTCCAAAAATAGCCCCAAGTTGGGTTAGACTATTATTTGTTAACATCAATGGATCATGAGCACAGTATTAAGGAAATATTTCCACGAACCTTAGTTATCATTTTCCTAAAAGAAAGTTTCCTCAGAAATTATTTTTCAACTGTTAGAGAATCTAACTCTCCCCACAAAGGTTTCGATGAGATATTCCACTTGTCCTTACTGTCTTTAAGTAAAGGCTATATTATTGGTGGTTATCAAGGTTTTATTTCCAGAATGTCTTTCCCCCCCCCCCCCACACACACAAAAGAACCAGTGGTGGGATTCAGCCAGTTTGCACAACTTCGGGAGAACTGGTTGTTAACTTTCTGAGCAGTTTGGTGAACTGGTTGTTGGAAGAAATCATTAAGGCAGAGAACCAGTTGTTAAATTATTTGAATCCCACCATTGTAGAGAATTAACTACTATACGAAGGAATGAATGTATGAATGCTATTGGAAGAGAAGTGAAAACAGCACTGGGCTGCTAATGATTGCTGCTAATGACTGTGACATGGATGGAGAGAGAGAGAGATGAAATGCGAAGGCCTATTCATTATTACATGGTGTTTTATTAGAATGTGCAGATGTCCTGTCTCTTTTCTTCCGAATTCACACACTGCTGAAGAAGCATACTGAATATTCATATAGCTATTGCAATCTGAGAAAGTCAAGTATTGAAAATTCAAAGTCATAATAATTAGGCAGGACTGGTCCCTTTTCAAACAATAGGGTTCTTTTACCATTTTGCATAATTTTGAATACTTAGAAAAAGAGTATTGTGGTGGTTGTATACTCTATGTATGTATGCATGAGGTTTTTAATATCCAAGATCCAAGTCTGAGTCCATTTTCTCCTGCACCTTAATTGTTCTGATACGCAACATAGTACATACATACATAAAAAACTCCCAGCCAACTCTATTCCCTTCCTTATGGTTCGATCTGTTGCTCTTTTTTATTTTGAATATTGCCTGTTCTATTTAAATACAATAATGTTTTCAAACAAAAGAGAACATGGTAGAAAGTTCTGAAAGTAAGTCAGAAAAGTACTCGGCATGGGTAGTCTAGTGAAGAGAAGGACCAGGGGAGACATGATAGCAGTGCTCCAATATTTGAGGGGCTGCCACAGAGAGGAGGGGGTCAAGCTGTTTTCCAAAGCATCCAAAGGTCAGACAAGGAATAATGGATGGAAACTGATCAAGGAGAGATTCAACCTAGAAATAAGGAGAAATTTTCTGACAGAGAGAACAATCAACCAATGGAACAGTTTGCCTTCAGAAGTTGTGGGAGCTTCATCACTGGAAGTTTTCAAGAAGAGATTGGACTGCTATTTGTTGGAAATCCTGCTTGGGTTGGGGGTTGGACTATAAGGTCCCTCCCAACTCTGTTAATCTGTTAAATTGTCATTTATTAATAATATGTGCTTATGTTCACAGCATTTAACTTTTTCAAAAGATGCAATTCTTAAATAGAAATACATTATGCTTGTATGAATATTTCTAAATCATTGTAAGGTTTCAAGTTCATCCATCTCCTTTCAAACCCAGTGTGGAAGTACTTATGTTTTTGGACTGGGACCAGGGAGACACTGGTTCATGTCCATTTCCAGTCATGGAAACTCATTTTGTTGCTTTGGGCTGGTCACACACTCTCTCAGCCCAACTGTCTTGCAAGGTTGTTATTGTGAGGCTAAAATGAAGAGAATTCTCCTGATAAATTGCTTCTAACTCTTGGAGGAGATGCTAGGCAGGGATCATATCAGCAGCAGCAGAGGTGAGACCTTCCGTTCCCTACCGGTTCACAAATGTGAGTGCATGCATGCGCAGGCTCGCTTCGCTCGCACGTGCCACCTCTGCACATGTGCATGGCCTTCTGCACAGTAGTCGCGCATTGAGTCCAGGCGGGTGGGCAGAGCCTCCCGCAGATCGCTACCAGTTTGCGCGATCTGGACAGAACCGGCGGAATCCCACAACTGATCATCACCATCATCATCATCATAACCACCACCACCACCACCATCAAATCCCAAGTTCTTGGGGAGGACTCTATAGATGGATAAAATGCCAAATCCAATTTAAACATCTGGTTGACCGGGATGTAATGTCATGTCATGTATACAAAAGAACTTGTTTCAGTTAAACTAGATGGAGATTCTGCAGATTCAAAGCATTATAAGCATTCATTTTTCAGGCATACCTTTCTTTCCTTTACGTGTTATGGAGGATCTTAGTCATACCTGTGTAGTCTCAAAACAACTGTCTCTCTGCTGCTACATTATTTCAAGTAACTCTCTTTCTTATCTTCTAAATTATAAGGAGCTTTCTTCCTGCTGTTCTCTGGGCTCATCAAACAGCACTCCATATGTAGTAAAAGGTGAGGAACAGGAAAGATACTCATTTGAATTCTTCTGGAAATTCTTAGCTCCAACCCTCACATTTTATTCAGCAGAAGCAAATACATTTTGTTCCCTTGAACAATGTAATTCTTTTCAGGCAAACAGAAACATCAGTCAGTCACTCAACCATGACGGGGCAGAGTGCATAAACACACTTTCATAAAGCCAGCTTTCCTTTTGCTTAATTCCTTTTTGTGTGCATTTCTTACCTGAAAGAATGGAAAAGTGTTTGATTTTTGTTCATTAGCAATGAAATAATTTTTTTCAAAACATAGCCATTATTGGCATCCGTTCCTCTCCCACCCCTCAAAAAAGCCCTCCAAATATTTTCAAATACATTAATAGGACTGAATTCTCACACTGGCACTGAATTCTCACAGTGGCACTGAATATTCTTGAGAACTTTGCTTTCCTTACTAAACAAACCCCCATAAATTCACCAAGCCTAAACTGTCCATTTAACAGATGATTTTCTGCCAAATAACCCAGAGTGAGAATATTTTTTTCCTCCTACTTAACATATAAAGCTATATAGTTTTTTATTTATCTTTATTCATTAAACATGAAACTCAGTCAACTGAACATTCAAAAAGGCATCAGAAAAATCATTGACTGGTGCTGGATGGTTGATACGGGTTGCTGCCAGTGTCCTAGGTTGTTTATTATTATTATTGTTATTATTGTTGTTGTTGTTGTTGTTAATGTATTTATTTGTCAACAAGTACAAGGAAACAAGTAAGAGTATAAACATAGACATGGACACATGAAAAAACACATAGAATGATTACATATAATTGGGAACAGTAGGGCAGTAGGCATGCCGGTGAGCTTATGCACATCCCCTTAGGGACCTCTTAAGAAACATGGAAGGTCCACATTAGAAAGTCTAAGGTAAAAGGTGTGGGGATTAGAGAGGCTAACAACAGGATCAGGTTGAGTGTTCAATACATTAACTACTTTATTGCAGAAGTCATATTTCCTACAATTAAGATTAGAGTGAATTACCTTGAGTTTAAATCTATTAATAGCCCTTGTGGTACTATGGTTTGATTGGTTCAGTGAGGAGTATCAACAATGTTTCCTCTGAACACACCTGGAAATACCTACAGTGACCTCCCCTAAAGATCATAGTTGATAAATTTGTCAGCTTGGAAAAACATGAAAATGACAGTGGTCTGGAGGCAGCAACAGATGAATGTAGAAATATAAATGGAAAAAAGAATATGTTTCCCATAAAGCAAGAATAAGGTGCCTACAAAAACAAAGATAAGTCATTTGTATGTGGAAAGCTTTCCTTGGTTTGCTGCTGAATTTAATCCTATGCCAGAATGTGCCATTTTTGTTGATAAATTGGCCAGAGAAGGCACTGTGTTCAGCAAGCTTAATAAAACACAATCCTACTTTAAGATATTTTTAAATCCTAGAAAGCAGGGCTTTAAATGTATTGCTTACTATCTTTATTCAGCAACTTGAACTGTATTAACCCAGCCTTTTTAGCTTAAAGCTCAACAGGGGCAGATGGATTTTTATTAGAAAATAAATATAAAAAATCTTAAAGTATCCCATGTTTTTAATGCTGCATTAGATTATGAAAGTTTTATGATATTTTGGATTTTATCCTCCTGAATCACATTCACTATCTTTCACAAATGAAACAGGGAGTGGGAGATACAAAAAGAAAAAAGAAAGCAACAGCTTGAAACTTGTTAAAAGATAAAGGTCGGATAAAGTTAAGAAAACCAGCTGTTTAGTGGCAGAATTAATAATTAAAACTGCAAACTAGTCATGCAAACATTCTACCTTCAGTGCTACAATAAAGATAATATTTGGGAATAGAATAGATCAAGAAATAGAAGAAGTTATTTTCCTGAACAGTGCCATTAGTGGAACATTTATTAAATGTCTGCTGATATTAAAGAAACTATCAGTTAGATATCAGTTTTTTAAAAAAATAAATAAAATGTACACAGTTCAAATAGATGAGCCAAGTGATATTTGAAGGAATGCTAGCATTTATTTCTATACTGATGATAGTAAACAGTAGAACAATTTTTATGTTTTAAAGAATTTGAGGGACAGCCTAAAATATCTATACAACTCTCAGTCACTATTTGAATTCTGTTGGCTTATCCTAGAAATTCTGTATTGGAATCTGTACTGGTGATGCTCTTACAATAGATGGGACAACAAAAGATCTGGGTTGTGAATGAAATAATAAATAGCAATATTATAGCAATACATTGCTTTCTGTATTATATGGCAATGTTTGCAAAACCAATTTTTTTTATTATTATTATTTGCATTTATATCCCGCCCTTCTCCAAAGACTCAGGGCGGCTTACACTATGTTAAGCAATAGTCTTCATCCATTTGTATATTATATACAAAGTCAAATTATTGCCCCCAACAATCTGGGTCCTCATTTTACCTACCTTATAAAGGATGGAAGGCTGAGTCAACCTTGGGCCTGGTGGGACTTGAACTTGCAGTAATTGCAAGCAGCTGTGTTAATAACAGACTGTCTTAGTCTGTTGAGCCACCAGAGGCCCTTATAGCTGAAAATAGCTGTAAATGAACAGTTGTACCAGATAAAGTCACGAAAAGAGTGAACTATGCATTAAAAATATTAAAATATTCTTTTAATCAAACCTGTTTATCAAACTGTGTGAAGAAATGAGAACAAAATATGTGTTCAGGGGTCAGTGGCCTCTGAGAGAAACAATAGTGTCATGAGCTATGAACGGAAGAAATAGATGCTTATTTTCTTCTTGACCAACAAGAACAAATTTGTGGCATACGAAACTTGAATTGCAAAGTTATTGTACAGAATCACATAAGTGACCATGGAGACAATATTTATTCAGTACTATTTGATCACTTTAGGCTCTCAGAAAAGGAGCAAGTAGTAAATATGTACAAACATTGCAATTTGAAATTGAAACAGATGGAAATGGCTTTTGATGAATTCTAGATCCAGGTGAGAAAGGAATACCCTCAGACTGCTACAGCAACATCAAACAACCTCTAGTAAACAGCCTCCAACTTGTAAAGTTTTACCTGAGTGATTTGGGATGTTCTGAGCTCACAAACATTAAAACTAAAAAACAGAAATAGTTGGAAATGTGCATTTCTACTCCTCAGCCTAATATCAAAAGGCTGTGTAAATCTCCTCAAGCTCAAGTATATTACAAGCTCAAGTATCTTACAAGCCAAGAATAAGAAATTAAACCTCAATACATTTCTCTTTGATTATTTTATAATAACGTAACACTGAAAATCTATTGGTAATTTATAATTATAAATAAGAAATTTTGATGATTGCAATTTTTTTTATGGAAATTGCAATCAGATTTTTCTAAAAATAAATATTTGCCTTAAATTTACCTCCTTATAGATGTCATTGTATCTACTAATTCACCCAATGGCTGTACTCTAAAGGCAACTAAACTATGGAACAGGGATCCTGCAAAATACAATATATACTGTCTGTCTATATATATATGCAGTATATATATACTGTAAACACACACACATATATGAATATGAATATATTTATTTTCAATGAATCCTCAGGTGAAGAGAACAGAAAAGGAACAAGTTGAGGTTAGGCCAAATGGTGCTTTTGGAAATGAGAGAGTTAATTAGGAAGATTTTCCAGATGCTCCCTAGCCTTCTCTCCTGGGTCTTGGAGAATGCCAACACTTGACAATGCAGGAGTCTAATTATAGCAAATGCTATAAATAGAGATTATGCAGGATTAAGACTCCTGCAATGTGTTAGGCAAGTAAGAATATCTAAGCTCAGAGAAGAGCATTATAGTATTTAAGTCTTCTTGCTTTGCTAGCACTTATCAGCTAATGCTGAGCCAGTTGTAATCATGTCTAGTCATGTCAAAGTTCCATCCATCAGTCCTTTGAGGTGTTAGAAAAAACATTGTAGAAGATATCATACAGATACCAGGGGATTTTCAACAAAAGAAAGACTTTTGGACTCAACCACCAAGTTGGAATGAAGAACTGGGTGAATAGACCAGCTCTTCAATAATTCCTTTCTGGACAAGGAAAAAACATATCCAAAAGTGCTTCAGACATGTTCCTTATGAGAACACTGCAAGATAGCAGTAAGGAAGTTTTGAGTTCTGGGAGATTGAGGAATGACCATGTTGCTCAAACTGTGATAGATACCTTTGAAATGATACCAAGTTAGCATATAGCTAGTACTCGATTTACAACATTTCATTTAATGATCATTCAAAGTTATGACAGCACTGAAAAAAGTGACTTATGATCATTTTTCACACTTATGACCATTGTACCATTTTCATGATCATGTGATCAAAATTCAAATGCTTGGCAACTGGCTCATATTTATTATGATGGTTACACTGTCATAAATCATCTTTTGTGATCTTCTGACAAGCAAAATCAATGGGGAAACCAGATTTCCTTAACAATTGTGTCACTAACTTAACAACTGGAGTGATTCACTTAACAACTCTGGCAAAAAAAGTTGTAAATTGGATCAAAACTCACTTAACAAATGTCTCATTTAGCAACAGAAATTTTGGGATCAGATGTGGTCGTAAGTCGAAGATTACCTATATTTCTTTTTCTAATTGCTTTCAGAAAATCCCCATTAACTGCTTTTCATTTATTAGGAATCTTTGGATGAACAGGTTTTATAGCACCAGATGGGTTTTCTTCAATTCTTAGTAAAAGACATTTTAACTACAAATTTAAGAACTTTCTTTTTTAATGAACAGCAAAAGGAAGATTAGAGCTTTCATTTTAGAAAGTTTTGAATGGACTAAGAGTCCAGATAAATATGAAATAAGAATTTCACATGGAATTAATTACAAAGATTTAATTATAAAAATAGTTTGTTTATAGTTATAAAAAATATTTTGTTACCAGGGCATGTTTGTGTCACAATTAGAAGGGCAAGAAAATCCTGTGAACCTGGATCACTTTGGGGATTTTTCCATGTCACTGCCTTGAACCTGACTAAATGGAGCCAGGACAATCCTGGCAATTGAGTTGTTGCTGAACTTGTTCTTTTTCTTTTATATAAACAGAGATTGTCAGCCACTGAGATGAGGTGGAACATATTGCAATGATGCAATATGATGGCGTATCAAACTCACATTGTCATGGCCAGTGGTGGGATCAAATAATTTAACAACTGGTTCTCTGCCCTAATGACCGGCTGGATGGGTATGGCCATGGTGGCTATGGCCAGGGGATGTGACAGGCAGCACTCAGCCTCCCTGTACTTACCCCAAAATGGGGAGCATGGGGACTCCTGGAAGGAATGGGGAGGGGAGGGGTGGAGCCAGCCAGCAATTTAACTACCGGTTCACCCGAACTGGCCCAAACCAGATGAATCCCACCACTTGTCATGGTGGCATCACGTTACATAATGGGACTTTTCCCCACTTTGCTAAACTGGGCGTGGCCAGTGCATGACGCATCCGGCTCATGGGCCAGGAGTTTGACAGCCCTGATCTATTTGATCTCAAGATGTTTTCTTCCTCCCTTTCCTACTACAGCAGCTTTTTTCCCCTAGTTATTCCCTGGTTTTGGTCTGATTTCTGCAGTATATTTGTCGTGTCCCACTCCCACTCCGACGCACGAGTCGAGGAAGTCCGTAACAGACTTGGCAATGAAGCCTTTGCAGCTTGCCAAGTTCCTTCGAGGTTTATCAGGGCAGGCAGGAGTCCAAGTTGTGACTTCAGCGATAGAGTCCGATATCAGCAAACTAGCTAAGACTTTGCTTGACTCAAGGTTGGAATGCCAAAAGCAGGTCCTTTATATAGGTTGTGGGGTGTGGCTCCATGACTCAGCATTTATCCAGGCCTGCCCCACCCCTCCTTCTGCTGGCGTCGCCTCTCAGATCTCCAGAAGCAAGGGTCCTCCCAATCTGAATTGTCTTCAGCTGGATCTGCTGTCAGTAATTCCAGCACCTGGCTGGCTTCCTCTGACGGCTGAGCCAAAGGAACACACGCCGTATGAGTGAGGTTCATCGGGCTTGTCCGTTCACTCCTGGAATCCTCTCTGGGCATGGGGCCAGGGCTGGGGGCTGGAGGCATGACAGGCCATTCATCTTCATTATCAGACTCAGAGTCTGATAAAAGGCCCAGTTGGAGACGGGAGGGGCCCGGCTGAGGAGGGGAGGGAGGACGAGTCACAACAATATTGCTGTTCATCTACATACCACAAATTGTAAACTGCCATGATTAAATTAAAAGCTTTTATTATTTTCGACCCCATGTAATGTTGGAAGCAAACTCCAAACATTTGGAATGGAATCCATTCCAAATGTTGGAAGTTTGGGTGGTGGGAGGGATGGATCTGAAAAAAAAAATATCACTGTGCATCTCAATAAGAGAAGCAGCTTGGATCTGGCTCAGAAAATGATGATTGGTTGCTCCATTCTAAGCCCCACCAACTCCCTCCTTTTTGGTCATGTGACCCAGAGCAGAATATCTATGCATTCTGTTCTGACTTCCCATATATGACCTAAAACATGAACAGACACAGCATATGGAGAAAACAAGGAAACACAAAAGATACCTATAGCACATGTTGCTTCATTACATGGAAGAAAACAGATATTCTTTCATATGATTACTGCTGGTAAAGTAGCTGAAAAATATATAGAAGCTATAGAATGCTGTACAGGTAGTTCTTGGCTTACAACCACAATTGAGACCAACATTCTGTTACTAAGTGAGACCATTGTTAGTGAGTTTTGCTCCATGCTATGACCTTTTCTGCCCCAGTTGTTAAGTGAATCAGTGTAGTTGTTAAGTTAGTAACATGGTTGTTAAACAAATCTGCCGTTCCCATTGAGTCTGCTTGTCAGAAGGTCTCAAAAGGTGTTCATATGACCCCAGGGACATTGCAACCATCATAAGTACAAGTCAGTTGTCAAGAATCTGAATTTTGATCATGGGGATGCTGAAACAGTTGTAAATGTGAACAATGGTCATAAGTCACTTTTTTCAGTGCCATTGTAACTTCAGTTATTAAACTAACTGGTATAAATCAAGGATTACTTCCATCCATACCCAACTTTGACTACTCAGTCCTGTTAAGAGACGTTAAACAGAACTATGGGATGGTTAATTGCCCATGAATACAGTCTAAATCAAAGAGTCTGTTTGGTATAGTAGTTAAGGCAGTGGGCAAGAAATTGGGAGACTGTTCCAATCCCGTTTTAGACATACAACTAGTTATGTATTGTTTGGGTCAGTCACTGTCTTTCAGCTCTAGGAAGAAAGCAATGGCAAACCATTTCTGGGGGGAAAAAAAACTGTCAAAGAAAATTTCATGAACTATTCCAGTTGCCAGGAGTCAACACTAACTTGAAGGCAAAGTAAAAAGAAAAGAAAGAGAGAAAAAGAAAAAAAAAGAAAGACAAGAAGAAAAGCTATCTAAATGTAATGTTCAAAAGCAGCACTGCTACTTTTAATTATTCAAACATTAATTTTCACATTTAAGAATTCAAGAATGCATAATTTTAATTATTCAAACATTTATTTTCACATTTAAGAAAACAAGAATGCTACAGGCTTTCCTCCTAAAAAAATATCTCTTTAAGTATTTTTTAAAAAACTCAAACAGAAATTACTCCGGAAGCACCACCTTATCACATCATGTATGGCTGTTAGTAGAATACGTTTACTCCTATTCAAAGAGTAACTTTATTTTCTTTTTAAAGAAATAAGTAGAGATTTAGTAAGAATAGAACTATAGTCTTCATTTGGTGAGTTTAATAAGCAGTTTGAAATGATTATTACTGGAATTTCATGTAGCATAACACTGAATTTGCATTAAAATAGGTTTTTATGAACAAATAAAATGTAGCAATTTTCCCCACATCTGTTAATTAAGATATTTTAACTAGATAAGTAGCAATGTCATTTGCTGGCTGTGATTTGGGGAGGGGAAGTCCTACAAACCTTCACAGACTTAAGAGTACATGTCGAGATTGTGAATTCCATGTAGGAACATGACAGGAAAAGTATAAAAGGTATAAAAGATTATTGATAAACCTTTTGGCTATTGTATTGATTAATTTCCTCTCCCTTACATAATAGAGCAATTGAAAAATTCCCGTGGATTTCTGCTAGGACAAAAATATTGATATGTATTATTCATATCTCCCATTCTGTTTAAAAGAGACAAAATGTTGTGTTAATTAAAAGAAGGACAAATAAGAACCCACAACAAAATTGATGCCCCAATAAATAAAGATAAATGCCTGGCATTTCAATAATCATTCTCCATTCAGTTTGATGGAAAAAATGCTTAATACCTTTCTTTTTAAAAAAAAAAAATCATTTAGATTCTCATAGAGCATTAAAACCTTAGCTTTATATAGTAAAAGATAGACTTCATGTAAGTATTGCTTTTTTCACTTTTTTTTTTAAAAAAAATAACTAAATACAAAAAAGGAAAACAAAACACAATATTTTAAAAGAAAAAACCTTCCCCACAGAAGAAACAAAACCTAGAGGCAGAGGTGGGTTTCAGCAGGTTCTGAACAGTTCTCCAGAACTGGTAATAAAATTATTTATTTATTTATTTATTTATTTATTTATTTATTTATTTATTTATTTTGTCAAATACATATTAAATTTATATATATATATATATATATATATATATATATATATATATATATATATATATATATATATATATATATATATATATATATATGTCTTTGGTTGTTCGGTTTTCTCCATGTAAAATTGAAGTGTCTTGGCGACGTTTCGAAGTCTCATTCGTCATCTTCAGGCTTCAGCTTCGTGCTTCTGGGAGCAATGTGTGATCGCAGCTGTTTCTTCCTTTTAACTGCTAGTGGGGTTTGAACTGATTGGGTGGGAGCTTGGCTGTGCTCTGATTGGATGGGGTTTTTGTGCTCTGATTGGCTGGGGTGTGTCCTGTGTTGGTGGGGGCTTGGTTGTGCTCAGTCTAGTCTGTGCTGCAGGGGATTTGAGCTGGTGAGCTGCATAGCTGTTGTTTGGCTTTGTGGTCGTGCTACATCTTCATAGTGGGTGTCAGTCTGCTGCATGTATGGATTGGAGGGTTTGAAATGGCTAATGTTGCAGCTGCGGTCTGGCTTCTGGTCCTTGGTCGTGCTTCATGATCAGTGTGGGTTTGGGTCTGCTTTCTGGGTGGATGTGGTGGTGACATCCTGTGTGGACCTTGTGAGTGTGGGTCTGGTGTCATTCCTCGTGTTAGGGACTCGTTTGTCAATAAGGCGGGTTTCAAATGGCTGGTAGGCGGAGGTATCATCTCGTTTGTTCATGCTGTGTGGGCGTTTTCTATCTCAATGGCTTCTCTGATTATTCTGTTGTTAAAGTGTTCAGTTTTGGCGATAGTTCTGGTCTTTTTAAAGTCAATATCATGTCCTGTGACTTTAAAGTGTTGGACCAGGGAAGAAGTTGGTTCCTCTTTTTTGACTGAGTTCTTGTGTTCTTCAATGCGTGCACTTATTCTTCTGTTGGTTTGTCCAATGTATGTGGTGGGGCAGGCGGTGCATGGGATTTCATATACTCCTTGATTTTCTAACTCAATTTTGTCTTTGGGGTTTCTTAGGATGGTGGATATTTTTCTGTTAGTGCAGAATGCTGTCTTGATGTTGTGTTTGTGGAGGATCTTGCTGATTCTGTCTGTGGTGCCTTTTGCTCCCAGAAGCACGAAGCTGAAGCCTGAAGATGACGAATGAGACTTCGTCGAAACGTCGCCAAGACACTTCCAATTTTACGCGGGAGAAAACCCAAATAACCAAAAACCTACATACAAACACCCACGAAGACCTCAGAAAACATATATATATATATATATATATATATATATATATATATATATATATATATAGATAGATAGATAGATAGATAGATAGATAGATAGATAGATAGATAGATAGATAGATCTTTGGTTGTTCGGGTTTTCTCCCGTGTAAAATTGGAAGTGTCTTGGCGACGTTTCGACGAAGTCTCATTCATCATCTTCAGGCTTCAGCTTCGTGCTTCTGGGAGCAATGTGACTGCAGCTGTTTCTTCCTTTAACTGCTAGTGGGGGTTTGAACTGATTGGGTGGGAGCTTGGCTGTGCTCTGATTGGATGGGTTTTTTTTGGTGCTCTGATTGGATGGGGGGGTGTCCTTTTTGGGTGGGGGCTTGGTTGTGCTCAGATTATTCTGAGCTGCAGGGGGATTTGAGCTGGTGAGCTGCATAGCTGTTGTTTGGCTTCGTGTTTGTGGTCGTGCTACATCTTCAGAAAACACACACACACACACACATATATATATATATATATATATATATATATATATATATATATATATGTATGTATGTATGTATGTATGTATGTATGTATGTATATATATATGTATATGTATATGTATATGTATGTATATGTTTTCTGAGGTTTTTGCGGGTACTTGTATGTAGGTCTTTGGTTATTCCGGTTTTCTCCCACGTTGTTGTGTCTTGCCCGCTCTCACAGCAGCCGGGGCCTTCTTATCTGCTCCCGAACACGGAGGAATGTATGCCTCCCGGCCCCAGCCCTGGCTCCATGCCCAGGCAAACGGAGCAGCTAGACCCCTTCCCCTCCTCCACAGCATGTGAGCCTGAGGAAAGTTTATTTCCAACAGCTGCTGATTGGAGTGACCCTCGCATCAGAAGACTGGATAGGCAGAGGCAACAGAAGGAAGGGAGGGGCAGGCCTTAATGAGTGCTGAGTCATGGAGCCACACCCCATGGCCTATATAAAGAATCTGCTTTCTGGCAGTCTCTGAGTCAGGCAAAGTCGAACTTATCTTGCTGAAGTCACTTTCTGGTCTCCTGCCTGCTCTGAGGACTTTGCTAGGACTTTGGGCAGAGCTGCAAAGGCAAGCCTGATTCGGATTTCCCTGACCCGGCCGTCAGCGGAGGAGTGGGACATGACACATGTATGTATGTATGTATGTATGTATGTATGTATATATGTATGTATATATATATATATGTGTGTGTGTGTGTATAATTTAATATGTATTTGACAAAATAAATAAATTTTATATATATATATATATATATATATATATATATATATATATATATATATATATATGCATTAATTGAATACATAAAATGAATACAACTAAAGGGAACATTAGGACAGGGACGATAGGCACGCTGGTGCTCTTATGCATGCTCCTTACAGACCTCTTAGGAATGGGGTGAGGTCAACAGTAGACAGTCTAGGTTAAAGTTTTGGGGATTTTGGGATGAGACCACTCTGGTAGTGCATTCCAGGCATTAACAACTCTGTTATTGAAGTCCTATTTTCTGCAATCAAGATTCACTTTAAGTTTGAATCTATTGTGTGCTCGTGTATTGTTGTAGTTGAAGTTGAAGTAGTCTTCAACAGGAAGGACATTGTAGCAGATGATTTTATGAGCTATGCTCAAGTCATACTGAAGGCGGTGTAGTTCTAAATTTTCTAAACCTAGAATTTCAAGTCTGGTGGCATAAGGTATTGTCTTGCCAGCAGAGGAGTGGAGGACTCTTCTTGTGAAATATTTCTGGACATGCTCAATTGTATTAATGTCCGATATGCAGTGTGTGTTCCAGACAGATGAGCTGTATTCGAGAATTGGTCTAGCAAATGTTTGTATGCTCTGGTTATTAGGGTAATCTTACCGGAGAAGAAGCTACGCAAGATTAGGTTTACAACTCTTAATGCCTTTTTGGCAATGTTGTTACAGTGGGCTTTGGCACTTAGATCATTTGATATGAGTACTCCAAGGTCCTTGACAGAGTGAGAGTAATCTACAAGGTCATGTCCACCTAGCTTGTATTTTGTGTTCTGATTCTTTTTGCCAATGTGTAAGACAGAGCATTTGTTGGTTGAGATTTGGAGTTGCCAATTGTTTGACCATTCCGACACAAAGTCAAGGTATTTTTGAAGGGTAGCAGCATTGTTGGTAGTGTTAAATAGTTTAACATCATCGGCAAAGAGAACACAGTTATTATAAAATGATCACAAAGGTCATTTATGTATAATATGAAGAGTGTTGGTCCTAGAACGCTGCCTTGGGGGACACCGCTATTAACAGGTGCAGGATTTGATAGGGCGCTGCCTATTTTGACCACTTGTTGCCTGTTTGACAGGAACGCAGTTATCCAATTATGGAGGGGGCCGGAGATTCCGTAGGATTTTAGTTTTAGAAGTAGTTTGTCATGTACCACTGAATCAAAGTCTATGTAAATTGCATCTATTGCTTTGCCCTGATCAAGATTTGTAGTCCATATGTTTTTGCAGTGTAGAAGTTGTAGATTACAGGATAATTTTTTTCTGAAACCAAATTGTTTATTAGAGAATAGGTGGTTTGTTTCTAGATGGAGGGTAATGGATTGGTTGATGATTGATTCCATTACTTTGCAGCATAAAGAGATTGGTCTGTAATTTTCAACTAGGCTGGGGTCTCCTTTTTGAAGATATTTGAAGTAATTTTGAGAACCATTAGTAAAAATTCTGACTGGCCCCTCCTCCAACTATTTTCTGCCTCCCAAGTCTCAGCTTATTGGGAGAAAATGGGGATTTTACAGTATCCTTCCTCTGCAATGCCTACCAAGCCATACCCACCAAGCCATGCCACACCTATCAAGCCATGCCCACAGAACTGATAGTAAAAAAAGTTTGAAACCCACCACTGACTAGAGCAGGGATCTCCAACCTTGGCAACTTTAAGACTTGTGGACTTCAATTCCCAGAATTCCTCAGCCAGCAAAGCTCTGGGAGTTGACATCCATAAGTCTTAAAGTTGCCAAGGTTGGAGATCCCTGGCCTAGAGGGTATTTATTACAGAGATACATAGGTTTTACATCAAAGATTTCAATAAATAGCTAATCTTTATTGATCAATACTGGAGATCACCAAAGAATTGATCGATATGTTGGTTTTTCCAATGTTGAACAATGTCTTAACTATCAATAAGGTACAGAAAATCCACTTTTTATCCAGTTTATTTGTCAACTCCTATGTAATAGGGATGAATTTCAAAAGGATGTTAACATCTGAAAATATTGAAACTCTCAATATAATTTTATTAAGTATAATAAAACAATTATTAATTATAATTAAAATAATTAGAATAATTATTTTCCAAAATAGAAAAATTGTTGAACCTTGTAGAAATGAACATTTAAATAAAACATTACTTTGACTGCATCACCAGGAACATAATATAAAAACTACATCTCTGGGAACTTAATCATGAAATTTACTCGGGTTTTTAAATAAATGAAGTTATTTCTAAAATAGTATTTCTAAATAATATTTTAAAATTAGCTCTAAAATCTATGGAATATTTAGTGTTTTTAACAGGTCTTTTTTATTAGGTAAAGCTTCCTGCAACTAAACAAAAGTTATACACACACACATGCATCAAACATACATACATGATAGTTGTAAAACATTTTTAAAACTGTTTTTAAAAAGCAAAGTAAAACAGATAAAAAATATTTTTAGAAATGGATTCTAGCAGTCCACTTTATTTTCTTCCTCACCTCTCCTCCATTTTTCCAGACTGAAATTGCTTCCTAAATATTTTTATCATTGTACAAATGTTTTTTTTTTTCTTCTCCCCCAGTGGCTTGCAGCTTCCCTGTCTTCCCACTCTTTGCTTAGGAGGGGAAAAAAAGTTTTTTTCTTGAGGGAAAACATCATGGAAAGCCGTTTTCTCCACAATGATATTTTCATCACTATGGAGAACCCTTTTTTTCAATGGCTGCAGAACTTTTCCTTTCTCTGGGGGAAAGTCAGAAAATTCTATGCTTTATCTGAAACTTGAAGAAGAATTACAAAGTTTGTGGTATATTATATGCCTTGTGGAGGACCTCGCCTAGTCTAAAACAAGGAGTCTATAAACAGGTCAAAATGGAAGTAGCAAAAACATTCTCTGCACCTCACAGTGGATGTGGGAAGGTTAGATCGGTGTCTATCTTTATCTCTGCCAATCCTGAACCTGCTTACAATGTGGTTGTGAACCACTCATGATTTTGGATAATTCAATCTTCAACCTGCTTTTCTAGTTTTCAGGAACTTAGTTAAACTGTGCTACTCTAGTTTGGATTATGCAATGTCTCATGTAGCTTTTCTTCTTTTCCTTTTCTTTTATCATACAAAATATCTAGGATCAGGATTGATCCATACACTCTTTTAATATAAAAGATGAGGAGGAGGAAAATAGAGATAGATGATAGATAGATAGATAGATAGATAGATAGATAGATAGATAGATAGATAGATAGATAGATAGATAGATAGATAGATAGATAGATAGATAGCAATAGCACTTATATACCACCTTACAATGTTTTAAAGCCCTCTCTAAGCGGTTTTACAGAGTCAACCTATTGCCCCCAACAATCTGGGTCCTCATTTTACCCACCTCAGAAGGATGGAAGGTTGAGTCAACCTTGAGCCTGGTGAGATTTGAACTGCCAAATTGCAGGCAGCCAGCAGTCAGCAGAAGCTACCTGCAGTACTGTACTCTAACCACAGTGGCTTAGATAGATAGTAGATAGATAGTAGATAGTAGAAAGAAAGAAAGAAAGAAAGAAAGAAAGAAAGAAAGAAAGAAAGAAAGAAAGAAAGAAAGAAAGAGGAAGGAAGGAAGGAAGGAGAGGGAGAGGGAGAGGGAGAGGGAGAGGGAGAGGGAGAGGGAGAGGGAGAGGGAGAGGGAGAGGGAGAGAGAACTCAATAAGACCAGAGAATATGGGAGTTGCCTTCCTTGATACCAATTAAAGTAAAAGGGCAAAAGTTACTTTTTAGCTTCGTATTCCATTAGTAACTCATGCCATTCAGCTACTAAGGGTTTGGTTTTGTACTCCTTGATATATACAGTATATTTTTGCCTACCTGTTAATTTCTATATTGTGCACTTTAGGTTCCAACTGTGCAAGCACAGGAAAATCTCATGGTGACTTTATTCACAAATCATCAGTCTCACTGATGTTCACAATGAAAGATTCAAATCAGGGCATTTAAACCAGATTCCGTATACACTGTCTATTGATTTATTGCTACACTACAGCCTTTCAGTAAAATGATTTATTTACTACGCACAAACCATTCCTTCAACAAAGCAGGATGGAGGCATTTTGGTGTAGGGAGGAAATTATAGTAATTTAATAAAAGTTGTGAAAAATCCTGATTATTCATGAGCAGAGGTTGTGTATACTCTTTTGAGACATTCTTCAAGGATATGTCTCAATGTCTAAGCAACTTTAGAGAGGAGAATCCAATTCTCCCCAGGGTCTGACACTGAGGAGATGCCTCACTCTCAATAACATGCAGCCCAGAATGGGTCCTTATGAATTATCACTCAACCAGCCAACTGCCTGATTGCCTCAGGAAATATCACACTATGGGTAATGTGACAGAGGACAAGCTGGTGCTTTTATGGTATTTTTTTCTTCTTCTTCTTCAGAATCTCCTACCTTTCATCTCCTACCAGCATCACTACCTTCACCTTTGGCAGTGAAGATCTTATTTGCAGGGATTCATCAGTTCTTCTGATACCAGTTTCAAGGGCAATGTGTTATTCTGGGATACAATTTGCAATCTTTTCTTGGGTAGATTTCTACTTGAACCTTTAAACAAGTGTCATTCCTTGGACTCAATTTTAAGTCTTATATTAACTCTACATTGGAAAAATATAGTTGCTGTAGGAAGATATACTATTTTTCTCAAATCTCAAAAGAGCCACAGGCAAGTCAGTCTCTCTGAATAATAAGACCTGGAACTTGCTTGATCGGCCTTCTCATGACCTCCAGATATTTTGAATTACACATCCTATATAGTCATGTCATCTGCAAATAATTGGAACTGTAGTCTAATCAGCTGAAAGGTTGTTACATGTGCTGGCATGCAGGAGGTATTGCTGGGCTAAATCTATGCTTGATCAATTCCTGGATTAGGAATTGTTTGGGATCAGAGGTCTCATCTGAAGACTTGAGAACATCCTCTGTAATCAGCTGCAAAATATCCACTTACCAAGAGGCAAGATTGCTTCCTATCACCTTTCTCCTGAATAACTGCCATCCCAGGTTACTTTTACATTTTTTTCCCCTCCTGATCAGATGTGTATGCTACTCTTCCAAAACAAAGGCCTAGTGCAGGGGTGTCAAACTTGCATCATCACAGCAGTGTCACGTGACCTATCATGACTTTTTCCCCTTTCGCTAAACCAGTCGTGGGCATGGCCAGCACGGGACGCATCCAGCCAGCGGGCTAGGAGTTTGACACCCCTGCCCTAATGATTTAATTTTCTAAGAATTCACGTGGGGTTGATGTAAATTAAGTAGACTGGAATCTAATCTTTGCATTGCAAAAGTTCAGCTTTGCATTAAGTTTTTAAATTAAAAATAATTTAAAAAATCAGATAGGGTCAGGAGCTAAGCAGGCAAGAAATGAGGAGTCTGTGCATACACTGCTTTTAATAGGTACTGTGGGGCTTACTTTGGCTTTGGCTGCCTTGGTAATGCAATGAAGCTGTATTGATTTCAGCTTCATTGATTTAAAAAACAAACAAACAAACAAATAGCTAATATAAGAAAACTAATATAGCAGCAGAAGGAAAAGGATCTCATGGAAAATATCTGGAGGGATGGAGTGCTTCAGACATCACAAAAGTGTTACAATAAAATTATACTTAAAAACATGAGTAAGTGTGAAATACACAATTAGTTCCAAGCTTTAGGTTTGCATCACACAAATACCAACTTCCAGGCCACCTGGTGCATATTTTGAAATGAGAAGTTTTCAAAGCCATAAGTCTAACTACCCCCATACCCCAGGATAGATCTAAAGTTGTTCTTAGGATGCTAGTCAATGTTGCATTCAATGGGGTTATATTAGCCCATAAAATTAATGTTATGGAAATGGCCTAAGAACTTTAATTACAGATAGTAACACACTGTGCAGAATGCAAAAAAGATGAAAATAAACAAAAAAGTAGATCAATCACGCTGGGGCAATTTAAGCCATTTGCCAGCCAATGTTAACTCTGGAAATAATGGTTTGTAGAGGAAGACAGAAAAATGAAGCCCAAAGCCTCAGACTGGCTGTAACTCAAAAAAAGAGGATCTATGCTTTGTTTTGTATTTAAAGAGAGAAAGTTCAGGATAGAAAACTCAAAAGTAATAAAAATGTCTTCAAATGGAAAAATGGTTCCATTAGCAGCATTAAACTACTCAAAAGTTTAACTATTGGGAGAATTTGAACAATATCAAATAGAAGCAACATAATTCTAAATCTGAGCATAGTAAGTTTTCTGTATAATATATAAATTCAATTTAACATTGTTCATGTGTGTGTGTGAGTGTGTGTGTGAGTGTGTGTACAAGCATGGATCCACACAAATGGAGATACAAACACATAAGTATATACCGTATGTCACAGAAAATCCATCCACAGGAAGGAAGGCAATTAACTGTCCTGGAACAGAAAGATGGGAGGGCTCAGCAACGGATTGTCCAAGGTATAAACACAGGTTAAGTATTAAATGTGTATTTGCTGCCTTGTAGGTCAGTTTGGTAATCTCTTGTCCACTTTATCAATTCACCTAGCATCTTTCAGCATTTTGTTTTATCAGTATTCCTCCCAAGAACAGCGGCAAGGTGGCATGCAAACATCCCACAATATTGCCACTTGCACCAAAGGTGTTTTTCCAAAAGGCAAGTGGACTTTCTTGGTTTTTTTTCCCTTTGAAAACGTTACACTTCTCATCCAAGAAACTTCTTCAGTTCTTCAGTTCTGAGAGCAAAAAAATGTTTTGAAAAGGGGGGAAAAAAACCACAAGAAAATCCAGTTGCCTTTTGGAAAAATACCTTTGGGACAATTATGACCTGGATGATTGAGACTCTCCATAGACAATATTATCACTTAGAGAAAGAGGGCAGGAGAGAAAGATCAGCAAATCCTAGGCCAAATTTAGAGTGAATGAAAAGACAGAAACCATAGCACCCCCTCCTGACACACAGGCAAACATACACATTTTGTAAGGTAAAGGTAAAAGTTCCCCTCACACATATGTGCTAGTCATTCTTGACTCTAGGGAGCAGTGCTCATCTCTGTTTCAAAGCCGAAGAGCCACACTATCCAAAGACATCTCCCTGGTCATGTGGCTGGCATGACTAAACACCAAAGGCGCACAGAATACTGTTACCTTCCCACCAAAACTGGTCCTTATTTTTCTACTTGCATTTTTTATGTGCTTTCGAATTTCTAGGTTTGCAGAAGTGGGACAAGTAACAGGAGATCACCCCGTTACACGGCACTAGGGATTCGAACTGCTGAACTGCCGACCTTTTGATTGACAAGCTCAGTGTCTTAGCCAATGAACCACCCTTTGAAAACCAGGATTACCAGATGGGATATTCAGAGAAGGGCATGAAGGAAATACTGATTTCCAAGGAGCTATGCTATTTCTCAGCAATTCTGTGGAATAAATTAAGGTGCATTTTTAATAATATCTTCTATTCATATGGTGCTTCTTCTCTAGTTATTATCTTTTCAAAAGAGTTGTACAAATCAAGGTGTTTTAAGAGCTTGCAAGTATTCATTTCAAGATAGATGTCACTGCTAAGTTATCAATATTCTTCCTTTTAGCAATCTTGTTGCAATGCCATCAACATCACAATATGGTGTCACTTTGGGAACAACAAAGAAGTTTTCTTGCCTTAGTATTATGTATCCATAAAAAAAAGATACCGTTTTGTCTGAAAATAAAGGCTGGAAAGGATTTTAAAATGCTACGGCTAACTTGAATGTTCCTGCTGGAAATCTATATTGAAATGGTAAGTAAGTAAGTGTGTGCGCACGCATGTTTCAGTTATTATGGGATCATCTTAAGGATAGGATCCTGTTAAAGACCTTGGAGTTTTCATGTCAAATGATCTAAGTGCCAAAGCCCACTGCAACTACATAGCAAAAAAAGCTCTAAGAGTTGTAAACCTAATCTTGCATAGCTTCTTTTCCAAAAACACCACACTACTAACCAGAGCATATAAAACATTTGCTAGACCAATTCTAGAATACAGCTCACCTGTTTGGAACCCTCACCACATCTCTGACATCAACACAATTGAACGTGTCCAGAAATATTTTACAAGAAGAGTTCTCCATTCCTCTGAAAACAATAAAATTCCTTATCCCACCAGACTTGAAATCCTAGGCTTAGAAAACTTGGAACTCCGTCGCCTTTGACAAGACCTAAGTTTAACTCACAGAATCATCTATTGTAATGTCCTTCCTGTCAAAGACTACTTCAGCTTTAATTGCAATAATACTAGAGCAACTAATAGATTTAAACTTAATGTCAACCGCTTTAATCTAGATTGCAGAAAATACGACTTCTGTAACAGAATCATCAGTGCTTGGAATACTTTACCTGACTCTGTGGTCTCTTCTCATAATCCTAAAAGCTTTAACCAAAAACTTTCTACTATTGACCTCACCCCATTCCTAAGAGGACCATAAGGGGCGTGCATAAGCGCACAAACGTGCCTATCGTTCCTGTCCCATTGTTTTTTTTTCTTTTCTTCTTCCTATGTATGTATATATATATATATGTGTGTTTTCTGAGGTTTTCATGGGTGTTTGTATATAGGTCTTTGGTTGTTCGGGTTTTCTCCCGTGTAAAATTGGAAGTGTCTTGGCGACGTTTCGACGAAGTCTCATTCGTCATCTTCAGGCTTCAGCTTCGTGCTTCTGGGAGCAATGTGTGATCGCAGCTGTTTCTTCCTTTTAAAATATATATATATGCTTATACCTCCTATATTTACTCATATATGTGTTTATATACTATATAATCTTTTTGTATAATACCTACATATATTGTTGTGACTAAATAAATAAATAAATAAATAAATAAATAGAAAGGTATAATTCACTTCCTCAACACTCTTTCTATTTATCATTACAAATACCTTTCTCTAAGTCTACCATATCTTTAACAACATCAGGTCTTGTTCTCACTGTTTTCTTTCTTAGCCTTTATTAGTTAATCACTGGCTAGACATTATGCAAAAGTTTTAACTTCATAAGCTTTACAAGTAACTTTCAGCCTGAGTTTTATATACATTACACTGTAGTAGTAGATCTTCTTATTCTAAATGCATCAGGTAATGGGTTTCTCCAATCCTTTAATCAGTTGTGGTAGTTTCTGCTCGTTCCAACAGAACATCAGCAACTTGCAATCCTTTATAGTATATCCTGTATCAAGATTTATGGACTATGCTTCTGTTCCATTTCCCCTTGTACACAGCCTCCAGTGGGTTGAAGTCTTGATATCTTGCTGATCTGGAAGAAATAAAATATTTCCCATGGAAGCACTTCCTCCATTCTGCCACAATGTCCTGTAACCAACATGAGTCATCCTTTATTTTTATTTTTTTTGTAAGATTTCAGCATTAGTAACATGACCATGGTATGTAACACCAAGGGTTTTTTGTAGACACCACTGAATATACACATTTAGTCTTTGTGTTATTCACCATATCATTGTGTTTTACTGGCATAGGTTGCACTTGGCTGAACAATACTGTTGTAAAATTGGAGTTTTGCTTCAATGTTAATAATCGAATGAATCAAATTGGGCACAACTGTTGAATGTGCTTCTGATCCTGGATTTGATATCTACTTTGCCATCTCCATCAATGCAAATCATATCGTAATATTTTTGGGGTGGGTGGGAGGTGGTACGCAGAAAAATACAAATGCAATGCTAAAGGAAGTGGCAGCCATTATCAAGGTTCATTTAGATCAGCTACTATGTTTTTAGGAGCTACAATCTTTGAATGAAAGGAAGCTTGATGGCACACAGTACAGATAATTATGAAAGCTGAGGCTGTCACTTAGCTACATTCAGTTTCTGCAAGCGGATGAAAACTGAGAAAAGGCTGATAACAGTAGTGCTCATGACACAGATTATCTGGCTTCTGAGATACTATGTTTGTGAAATACACAGTGACAGGCTGCTGATAAAGCATGAAACATCAGGGACTAGCAGCAGAATCTCAGAACACAAAGGGCTGAAAACATGAGATTTGGAAATGCAAGTGTTTTCCTAAATCTCTCTGGGGTCAATGGATGGATAGAAAAATGCTGTACCCGATCAGTGGAAAGTAAGAAAGAAGGAACATAGTGATTCTGTGACACTTGGTTTCATCTTGCTAAATTGTTGAGTGTTCTCTGCTGTCTTTTGTTAAACACACACACTTCAAAATAGAAAAGTAATAAAAAAATAGAATCCAGTCAAATCATTCAAAATAGTCCTAGATTGATGTCTCTGAACAACAACCAGACATTTGCTATCTGGTTCTGTGAAGCTTTACTAGATATGAATTCAATTTGGGTGACATCACATAACTCTTCAAAGGAGATGGGTATGTGCCTAAAGGCTTGAATTAGAAAGAAGGGGTGTCAAAGAAAGGATGGAGGAATCCATAGATATGCTGAAGAGACGGGGACTAGAAAAAGGACATAAACACCGGTTATTCGGATGTTTATGGAGATTCTCAGTTATCCAGATCATAGTTGTCCCAAAGGTGTTTTTCTAGGAGGCAACTGGACTTTCTTGTTTTTCTTTGTAAAATGAAACATCTTCAGAGAAACACACCTTCTGGTGCCACACTGCTTATTTCTTTCCATGTTGACATAGTTCCATTGAAGACTACACACTGAATGTAATTGGGCAACCAGTTACAAATCCATCTGGTGGTGATGCCATTCCACATGTTTTATCTTACCAAGAAGTAGGTTAAAGTCTACTTTGTCAAGTGTTTTAGTAGTGATTAGTTCTTAGTGATTGTTTTGTAGGTAGTTTTGTTTTTGATGCTGACTCTAGTGTATAGTTTAACCAGTTCTAAATAGGTCTGGTAATGAGAGGGTGGACACTGGGAGAGGTTAGTATCAAGAAGAGAATCTTTCAATGAGACTCAGTCTCACCACTACTGTTGGTAATTGACCTGATTCGTCTATCAACAATGTTGAACAATTCAGGCTATGGCAATTAAGCATCAGAAAGCTCTGCCAAGCTATCCTACATCCTATACCTGGATGATCTGAAGTTGTATGGAAAAATACCACCTGAAATGGAATCATTGGTCCTCACTGTCTGAATATGCAGCCAAGATATTGCACTGGAGTTTGGCCTGGATAAATGTGCCACCCTTACTACCCACAGGGAAAAATAGTGAAAACTGAAAGAATCAAGATGTTCAATGAAATAAAATCAAGAGACCGAATGCAAAAAAAAATCACCAGAAATACCTGGGCATTCTTCAAACTGGCAATATCAAGAACGTTAAAGTCAAGAAGAAGGTTAGAGGGGAATACTTTATGGAAGTGAAGAAGATCCTAAAGTCCAAAATCAGTGGAGGAAATACTATCAAGACAATTAACACCTGGGCAATTCCAGTCATTATAGGCACAGCTGGAATAATGGACTGGACTTAAGCAGAATTAGAAGCCTTGTATTGGGAGACCAGAAAAATAATAACAATGAATCATGCCCTTCATCCAGAGACCAGTGTTTGACAGATTCTATTTATCAAGGAGCATAGGTGGGTGTGGAATGTTACAAGTATATAATACAGTTGAAAAAGAAGAAAAGGCATTGGAAGAATATCTGAAGTACAACAAAGAAGCTACATTGAAGCTAATAAACCACAAAGGTTTACTGCATATCAGAGAGCCCAAACTGCCCTACAAGAAGACCAAAAGAAGAATAGAAAAGAGACATGGCAAGCCAAAGTGTTATATAGCCAGCACACATACATATATACATATACACATGTGTCTATGGAGGTTCTTAGTCATCCGGGTCATGGTTGTCCCAAAGGTGCTTTTTTTCTTAAAAACTGGACTTTGTTTTTTTATAGAGGTTTCACTCCTCATCCAAGAAGCTTCTTCAGCTCTGACTGGATGGTGGGGAATGGAAGGATTTATATTTTTATCCCTTGCAGACAGTTGGTCATTTGCATACTTTTAGAGAGTTATAAAGGCCACTTGGAGGTTTATCTGGGTTCTCAGAGTCACCTGAGTAGTGCAAATGGATGTGAAGCTTTCTTGGAACTGCTGAAAGGACTGTGTTGTAGATTGGAGATAGATGATGCCGAATCCTTCTCCCTCTGTTGAGAGAGAAAGCTGTTCAATTTTGACATAGATGGCCTCTTTGACCCCCCTTTCAAAACAGCGGTCCTCTTTGTCCAAAATGTGGACTTTGTTGTCTTCAAAAGAGTGGCCTTTGTCTTTTAAATGCAGATGGACTGCTTGAATCTTGTAAAGATTGCAAAGATTCTTGCAAAGATTCGACTTTTATTTATTTTTATTGGTTAGTGTTTTTATTTGCTGTGTTTTTATAATGCATGATTTCAATGTTTTTTCAATATTTTTTATGCTGTAAGTCACCCAGAATTGTTGTGTATGAGAAGGGTGGCAAATACATTTTGTTTACACAAACAAATTTTCTATTCTTCTTACTTGTTTCACTGACTTTATCCCAAGCTTGTTCATCTAATTCCATTTCATAAAATACCAGTAAGTCCTTCGAAACTCACTAGGATGTTGTCCAAAGCAACGTCCAATGGAAAATTATAGGGCCGCTCTGATAGAAGTATAGGAAGCAACTTGTAGTGGTCAATCCAAATTGTAGTCTCCAAAGTCAACTAGAACATGCAAGAGCAATTCAGCAGCAAAACACAGAAATTCAGTGGTGTGGTAAGCTTCACTAGGTTTAACAAATCTATTTTCCTTATCCCATCCCAGCTTCAAACAAAAAATAGACTAAACATTTCCTCTGAGAACATTGTACTGCCACATTCCCTGCAGCACACATAGCTTTAAATAATGACAACAAAAACATACCTCCCTCCCTAGCTGCAATCCCCCTTCACTTTGATTGTACGTTATTGCATTCTTTTTTCATAGTTAATAACCACCGTCTCCTACAAAATAATGCTAAAGATACTTCTATGGGCACATTTATAATGAAGCTTCCACCCTGTTGAAATTATTTTAGATGCAACTTTTGAGGCACAGAATTATTGCATCGAAAGGAAATGGCTAAATGCCTACAGTTAAGAAAGCAATCTGATTAAAAATGAGGTAGAAAATGCTGTTAGGTTGATTTTTTCCTTGAGGGATGCAAAGCTTTGCATATTTTCTGTATTGTGTTTTATTTATTTATTTGTTTTCCAGAAGAAAATTGTGACAAGCTCAGCTTTTTTTTGCAGTTGAAATGCTATACAGCTGAACCTAAGAGCAATTCACATATGTTTCTCTTTCAGCCCAAAGCTACTATCAAAGAGTTGCTTTTCTTATGTGTGAAGTAATAAATGCAAAAGCAGCAACTTGGAAACACATACCGAAAACTGATTACATTGGTCCCATTGTGAAAATGATTATAATGCTGGTGATTTAAGAGAAGGGAAGGGTCCTTATGTTCTCTTTTTGATAATGTGGGCTTCGAGATTTTATATATCTATATCAGTAGTAAAATCCATTTTTTTTACTGCCATTTCTGTGGGCATGGCTTGGTGGGTGTGGCAGGGGAAGGATACTGCAAAAACTCCATTCCCACCACATTCCAGGGGAAGGATATTGCAAAATCTCTATTCCCACCCCACTCTAATCTCCTACCCCAATCTCCATTTCCACCACACTCCAAGGGAAGGATATTGCAAAATCTCCATTCTCACCCCACTCCAGGGAAGGGTATTGCAAAATCCCCATTCCCTCCCCATTCCAGGAGAAGGATATTGCAAAATCTCTATTCCCACTGCACTCTGGGGCCAGCCAGAGGTGATATTTGCTGGTTCTCCAAACTACCCAAAATTTCCACTGCCAGTTTTCCAAACTGCTCAAAATTTCTGCTACCGGTTCTTCAGAACCTGTCAGAACCTGCTGGATTTCACCCCTGATCTATGTTGTGACCCAGGCCCAACTAGGTAGTAAGAAACTCAGTCCATGAAAAAACAAACAAATTTTATTCAAAAAGCTGAGAATTACTTCATTCCCAGCCTCGTTCAACTCAAATTAAAACAAATGCCTCCCAACACAAATTCCTCAGTTCTTTCGCAAACCTTGGTCCAATTAGGCAAACTGCCAAAGGCCTTTCTTGGCAAATGTTCACAAGTCACAAAAATAAAGGCAAGAGTAGACGAAGCAGAAGGTGAAGCAGAAGATGAAGCTACCAACGTTGTTTTCTGGCAAAGCTCAAATGCCGGTGCTGGTCTGTTTTAAGCCTTATGGGAGGGGCCAATCATCTCTTGGCCTTCCCAAGTTGTCCTTTTTGCTTGAGCTGCTCTTGCCTTCTGGCAGCTCTTCTCATGTGTGCATTAGGAACAGGCTTCTCCTGTTCCTCTGCCTCACTACTATCAGTCTCTGGAGGCTCTGGAGTCTGTACCTCACTTCCCAATGGCCCTGGCCTCACCTCAGCCTCATCGCTGTCCGACTCTGTTGCCAGCTCCATAGGCTGCTGACAGACCACAACAATCTATCTCTATCTTTATCTCTCTCTCTCTCTCTCTCTCTCTCTCTCTCTCTCTCTCTCTCTCTCTCTCTCTCTATCTATCTATCTATCTATCTATCTATCATCTATCTATCTATCATCTATCTAATACTTTGGCCATTTAATGAGAAGGAAGGACTCACTGGAGAAGAGCCTAATGCTGGGAAAGACTGAGGGCAAAAGAAGAATGGGATGACAGAGAATAAGGTGGCTGTATGGAGTCACTGAAGCAGTAGGAGTGAGCTTAAATGAACTCCAGAGAATGATATAGGACAGGAAAGCCAGGCTCAACCTACTCCGGATACTTTGTCTGAGGATCTAGTTGTCTGGAAAAGGCTCTGATCCTGGAAAAGGTGGAAGGAAAAAGAAAAAGAGGATTATTAACAGCAAGACCTGAAAGAACAGGAAGTTATTAGAAGACCTGAAAGAACAGGAAGTTATTAAGAGTTGACACTGACTTGATGGCACATAATTAATACATTAATCAATACTAAAAGAACACCAAACAGTTCAGCAGGTAAAAAGAAAAAAACCCAGTTTTTTTCTTGTTTCAAAAAGTACAGAATCTATAAATCTAAGCAGAATAGAAAACTTGGAAGACAAGCTATCCATAAACCACTATGGTAGTCATTTGAAGCTACCAGCCTCCAAAATGGGAAAATAGGACTTCTGATTTTCTATACCTACTCAGAAGCATTTTCTGAAGGATGCCAAGCTCACAGATAATTGCTTGGGGTTTCTTTGATTACAGTTTTCAGTGTCTAAAAATGTTTTCTTATGCTGGATAGAAACAATCCTTGTCATCCCTGATGGATTTTTGTTTATTGTCTTATTTCCTTTGCCTCACTGTTTTGATATTGTTGGAATGGCAATGATGGAGACAACACTAAAGCCATAAGCTGTTTAGTTGCTTTCATTATAAAAGCCTGTGTTTTCAGTGTTTAATGCAGAATATTTCAACTGGAATGGGAAGCAATTGACTTCTTTCAATAACATTTACATGCCTAGTTTGATTAGCTTCCCAATATTCTCCTACTAGTCTATAGTGTTTCAATGTATATGCTGTGATTACCTATGGGAGACTACCTAGCTGTAGATTAGATGTTCAACTTTGTTTTCTGTTGCAATTTTGCTGGATTGTCATTCGGTGTAATTATTTATTAAAGAGAGTGTAAGAAAATTGCTTTTCAGTTTCTCTCTTTGTGCTAATTTTACCTTTGTGTTTATAAACAGCTTTTGCATTTGGTAAGAAAAGAAAATGAAGGAAGACTATATGTTCTGTCTCCGTCCTCACTTTGGAGTAACGAGCTGGCCTACAGCCAGTGGTTACACGGCTCCTATCAGTCCTGGCCGAGAAAACGCGGCTGCCTGCCAAAAAGTTCAAACAAATTAAGACTTCAGCTCACTTTGACATGGTTCAGCTAATTTGCTTCCCATAGAAGTGAGAGAAGTCCCAAAGCTCCTTATATATCCTATGGAGCCCCACCCTTCCCTTTGATGATGCCGTCTCTCTAATCTTCTGAAGCGTGGGTCGGTCCAGGCTTGATTAGTATGGTTATCAGCTGCGTCTGAAGGTGTAGCCTGAGGAAGGGAGGAATCAGGGGATGTCAGCCTCATTACGTCCTCTGACTGGCCTGGTTCTGGCTCCTGGAGCCGGGCCAAAGGAATTGGTGCTCCTGAGGTAAGCCTTACCGGCCCTTCCCCCTCACTCTCAGAGTCACTTTCGGGCATGGGGCCAGGTTCGGGGGCTGGAGCCACAACACTATGCCTTACAATGCCATAGATTGCAAAAAGTTTAGAAGAGTCTCTGTTGCCAAAGAAAGGGGATTTTGAGGCTGCAGCTTGTCTATCTCTGTGCCAAAAAATAATTCTCCTACCCACAATCAAATCATGGTTTCAGACAGGATTGCATCAACAGTTGTCATGAATTGTAAATCCATAGAATTGTACTTTTGTACAAATCTTTCATTTCTCTTTGGTTCAGAACAGAAGACATTTCTTAGATGAGAAGTGAAACATTTTCAAAGAAAAAACAAACAAACCCAAGAAAGTCTTTCTTGCAGTAAAGTTAATTTCCTTCTTTGTCACTTGGTTTTAATGATTTGATCTTTCCTACCTCTTTGACAGAATCCTATGCTCCTATGGTTTTTCTATCTGAAACAATGTCTCAGATGTGAGTGTGCAAATAACTCTCTAGGGCATGACCCTCACCATGTTCTAAGTTTCTTGGTAGAGCTTTTGACATATTTGAAACATTTAAAATCTGAGAAGAGCCATAATATCAGAGATGTCTGGTTTTTATGACCTTATATGACTTAGTCTGCTTTAGATACTACATTCTGAAAAATGAAGAGGCCTTCAAATGCTCCATCACTATAAGGGAAAAAAACCCACATCTTTCTTATCAGATCTTTCCCTTTCTTGCTTAATGTGTTAATGTCTTCCAA
Organism: Ahaetulla prasina; assembly: GCF_028640845.1. Lineage (NCBI taxonomy): Eukaryota > Metazoa > Chordata > Lepidosauria > Squamata > Colubridae > Ahaetulla > Ahaetulla prasina. The sequence continues at coordinate 95,937,006 of NC_080541.1, read as the reverse complement.
TGAAGCTCAATTCCTGATAACTATAGAGCAGGGATGTCAAATTTCATTGAGGGCTGCATCAGGGTTGTGTTTGACCTTGGAGGGCCAGGGGGTGGGGCATAGCCAGGGGCATGGCCATGATGGGCATGGCCAGCTCGACATAACTCGTGTTGGGGACACCTGTGGTGGCCAAGTGCTAAGGCAGGACTTCCCTGAGACCCTCTCTCACTCTCATTATAATCTCCCTCCCTCCCTCCCTCCCTCCCTCCCTCCCTTCCTTCCTTCCTTTTCTTCTTTTTCTCTTCCGCTTCATTCTTCCTTCTCCTCTTTCTTTATTTTTCCTTCCTTGCTGTCTTCCCATCTTTTTCTTTCCTCTTTCCCTTTCTTCTTTCCTATTCCTTCTTGCATGCTCAAATGCAAAAGGGGAAACAATTCTCCTTTAGTTTTGTTTTTAGTTTATTTTTCTAGCCTTCTGACAGTGAAAACAGAGTCCAGCCCCCCCCCCCCAAACCCCGTTTTTTGCCATCATGGCCTCATGCAGCCCACTGCCAGAAGAAATAGAGCTTGGGGGCATGTGTCTCCCCCCAAGCTCCATTTTTGCTGGCAGCTGTACTGCAGGCTGGTCCTTTGCTGTTTCCAGGCCGACCCCATGGGCCAAACCTAAGCACCCTGTGGGCTGGATCCAGCCCACAGGCCTTGAGTTTGACACTCCTGCTATAGAGAAATATCCATGTTGTTTCCATGGCAATGTATGTTCCTTCTTCGAAGGTGTTTATCCCCCCAAACTCCACAGCCAAAGGCTGTATCTCTGGAATTTACCACTGGTCTTCTATGTGAGTACCAATAATCCTGCTTAGTTTTTCTGCAATTGGGCAGAATTGCATAGGGACTGCTACTTGGTAACATGCTTAATATAGAATTCATTTCAAAGTGAAATCAGTAGGTTAAGTTAAATGTGATTAGCCTATGTTCCATTAGTTTCAGTGGAATAGCTCTAAGTATGACAAAATCTATATATACCTTTTGCCCATAGCAGATGTGCATTGACAATAACAGCAGATTAAGTGCTAGTGAGAGGCTGGTAGATGTTAGTTCCAGCTCAGGGTTGTATGAGTGCATTTTAGCCTTGTTCTAATAAAATCAGTCAGTCTTATTATTCCTTCCTAAGCCCCCCCCCCCGCCATCAGTTCTCGTTTAACTAGAAAACTGGACTTGTGGTAGATTCAGGATGTAAATCCAATTTTTTTAAACTACTGGTTCTGTGGGCATGGCTCGGTGGGTGTGGTGTGGCTTGGTGGGCATGGCAGAGGAAGGATACTGCAAAATCTACATTCCCACCCCATTTGAGGCCAGCCAGAGGTGGTATTTGCCGGTTCTCTGGACTGCTCAAAATTTCTGCTACCAGTTCTCCAGAACCTGTCAAAACCTGCCGGATTTCACCCCTGGTGCTGTCCGTCTACCTTTGCAGATCACGACAGTGAGAAACAATTTGTTGTAACTATCATCTGCTTCCCATTTCCTTCCTTTAGTTATTTGGAGATGACTGCAACAAAAATAGAAAGAGATGTTTTGAAGCCTTTTTCCTCTTCTTTGATTTTCTTTCTTGGGATACTGTAGGTATAGGATTATGGAATTGTTACTTCCTTTTTAAAGGAAGCTGTATCTTTCAGAGTCCTTGTCCTGGGGATACAAAATTTCTAAGGCACATTTTTTAAAAAAGGGAGATAAAGAAGCATCTGCCTGTCTTATTATTGCCAACCTATCTAGCAGTATTTTTTGATAAGCCTGGACAGGGGAGCAAAGGAGAAAAATATAGCAAAGACACAGCTTGGGGAGAAGATCCAGAATTGATTTATTAAATTTATTTATTTCCTTTTTTTTATATTGCTACATGATGCTACTGATGTAGTGATTCATTTATCTTGTTGTATATTAGGCAAGAATGTTAAGAACATAACTTTGCTATGGATTTTTTTTTTAAAAAAATGTGTTATTTCTCATCTTTGTAAGGAATCCTTTACTAGGTTTTTTTAATCTTGGGGAAATCTTCTCTCAGTCCCAGATGAGTTAACCCATCTTTATAACTCCCCAGGTTTCTAATAAACATATGATACATATTTTTCTTCCAAACTCTTGGTAGCCCTTTCTCTGTCTTAGCACTCCTGTTAAAATTGGAACATATATTGTTTGATCACAATAAAACTTGGTTTGAAAAGAGGACAAGGCTGGCTGTTTCTAGTATTCTCTATCTTCATTCTTTCATAAGACAGCTGATTGCTAGCACAGTATTAAAAGAGTATTGTGTGACCCACAGATAAACTTTAAATCCAGAAATCGATAACAGGCAAAGGGATGCCCTCCAATCAAACTAACTACAGGATTTGAAAACATCCATCTCGTTTGAAAACAGCAGGAGGCCAGAAAGTGCATCAAGACACATAATAGTAAGTCTAGTGGAATAATGAGATAAAAACACTGCCTCTATTTTACATAGATAAATGAGCATGAAAAGCAAAATAAATGTAGCTCATTTTCAATAGATAGAGTTTAAACATCTGTTCCACATGTGTGTTTTGCATTCCTTACTGATCCAACTAATGTCAAATCTATCAAACTATTAGTACCAGAAGATCACTGTCTGTCAGACATGATTTTTGTTTTCAGTAGCAGAAATAATTATCTGGACAGTTTTGCGTGATGCTGTTCCTTCAGTTCCTTTAGAGGTAATTCAGTTTGGGCCAGTGATAGAATCAACATATATTTAAGAGGCACTGCTGAAGCTGAAGTGGATAATAGTTCATTATACTGGCTATTGTGTGACTACCTTTTACTCTACATATACAATGTTTTGGAAGGAAAAAGTGGAAAAGGTGAAACAGAATGGTGGAGAGAGAAGGGTAGGACCAGCATTAATGAGAACATTAATCTGAATTTTCATGAAATAAACCAGTTCTGGAAAGTCTCCTTTCATTCATGTCTGTTTTGAAGCATAAAGAAAATGGCAGGGAGAGGGAACAGAGAGAAATTGGTCTTTTCCTAATTTCATTGGGAGCCATTGGCATATGAAAACGTCCAATATTCACTAACAAAAAAACCATGTTTTTCACCTCAAAGATCCAATTTTCCATTTTTGGCATTGTCAGGTAGGGCTGAAAAGGACATCATTTTGAAACAGTTGCTAGTCAATTTGGACAATGTTGTTCGACAATACTGGTTTAATTTAATATAAACTAGCATCAGCATGGTTGTCTTTGTATCCTTTTGTATTGTTGTTTCTGCCTACTAGATGCAAACTGGTTTATGCTACTGTTGGTTTGTTATGGACTTTACAAAAAGAACCTTAGCAATGTGATCAATAGAAAAATATATAATGTATGAGATTTGCAGCTTGGTCTCAGTAGTATTTTTTCTTGATATTCAGTGATTGGCTAATGGTGTGTCAGAAAGAAGAGGAAAAACATATTTCAGTTCTCTTTTCAGTCTCAAGAAAAATAATTCATAATTGATTTTTAAAGGCAAGATGCAAACTCTACTTTCCGTCCACTGAGAAGAAGCTAGAGATAGAACAATGTAGCACCCACATTATGAAATAATTTTCTATTGGAACCATTCATTCATTCATTCATGTTAATATTCTTTATTTGCCAGATAAAAACTTTACTTTTTCATGTGTCATATCTTTTTAACTGATTAGCTTTGTTGCTTAAACTTTTTACATTTGGTAGTTACTAAAATTGCACCAGGCAGTTATCTCAAGGTTCCAATGAAATTTCATCAGTAGTGGGCTGCTGCATGGTCGCAGGAGTTCGGGCGAACCCTTAGCTCTGATCGCTGGCTGGACCTGCCCACCTGCCCCTGTGCTATGCTTTCCATTTATAACTAACTTTCTGGCTTGTTGGCTGGCCCCATTGTGATCCGTGCCACCCCTGCTGTACTCACCGGAGCTGCCTGAGTTGATTAGGAGCATGTTTGAAGCTCCATTTCTCTCCCAAAGGGGCGTGTGCGAGCAAAGCGCATGCACGCATGATCACAATCAGTGAACCCTTTGTTAAAGTAAGTGCAGCCCACCTCTGAATTTCATATATTATGATGTGATGTAATATAAACACTACATTGACTGATGTTTTTGCTAAATAATATGCCTTACAAGTACTAAAGGAAATTATCTCACTAACTTTGGTGAACATAAAATGAGTAACCCTTGAAAAACCTGGGGACTTTTTTCAGAACCTAGAACCCCATATTTACTGATCATTAGCAATAGCAATAGCAGTTAGATTTATATAACGCTTTATAATGATTTACACCCCTCTCTAAGCAGTTTACAGAGTCAGCGTATTGCCCCCAACAATCTGGGTCCTCATTTTACCCACCTTGGAAGGATGGAAGATTGAGTCAACCTTGAGCCTGGCGAGATTTGAACTGCCAAATTGCAGGCAGCTGGCAGTCAGCAGAAATGGCCTGCAGTACTGCACTCTAATCACTGCGCCACTGAGGCTCATTTCCCTCACAAGGGGAGCCTTGAGCACCTACTTCAGGGGTGAAATGCTCCCGGATTGGACCGGCTCGTGTGTTCCGGTAGCGATGGTGGCTGCTGGTTCAGAGGACCGGTAGCAAAAATCCCTGGCCCCGCCCCCCTGCCTCTGCTGAGCCACACCATCTACAGAGGTGTGTTTTTTTTTTTACTTTTAAAAGCCGGTTTTGCTTCAGCCGAAACAGGCCTTTAAAAGTAAAAAAAAAAGCCTTTGAGGATCCTGCCCCTCAGCTGAGATCGGCAGAGACTTTAAACTTAAAAAAAAAAAATTTAAAGTCTCCTCTGGCAATCTCACCTGAGTTCCTCATCAGCAGAACCTTACTTGTACTCTTACTTGTAGAAAACATGTTTTCTACAAGTAAGAGTAGAGATTCTAAGGCACTTACCTGATTACTGATGAACTCATGGCTTTTTCCAGCCCGAAAGTAGTTTCACTTTCAGCCAGACAGAATCAATCGCTTAGCTAATCTATTTCTTCGGTGATCAACTGGCTGGCTTTGCTGGCTGAGGAACTCTGGGATTTGAAGTCCAAAATAAAATAAAATAATAAAATATTTGTGCAGCTTTCTGAGATTTGGTGTGTTTCTGTAGTGTTTAACTTTAACTGCACAAACACACAAAATCTCAGAAAGCTGTATGTGGCATTTTGTGTGTGTGTGTGTGTGTGTGTGTGTGTGTGTGAGTTGTGTGTGTGTAAAGTGTGAAAGTTGGTTTTTGAGCTTTTTGTGGCTGTGTGAAGTGTGAAGTGCAGCTGCTTTTACATTGTGTGTGAGTCAGTTGTGTTGTGTTGTGTGTGTGTAAAGTGTGAAAGTTGGTTTTTGGTACCTCTTATTGTTTTTTATACTTTGTTAATTATTTTTATTATTTATTGTTATTGGCCACGCCCACCCAGTCATCTGACCACCAAGCCACGCCCACCAATTAAGCCATGCCCACAGAACTGGTAGGGAAAATTTTTAGATTTCACCCCAGCATACTTTTAAGATATTCTAATTTGTAACCCGAATGAACACTGCCTTGCAATTGATGAGGAATTCTAGACATATTAAAAGCCATTATCTTCAGGAGATTAATTGATCATTATCAGTAGTATAATCAAGAGAGCTGGTGTTTTGTTTTGTTTTTTGCAAAATGATTGGAAACAGACTCGCTTATCAATGGATGTCTATCAGCTATTGATACATTTAACAATGCAGGAGAATATCTGGAAATGAGAATAACTACTTCTGTGTCAGCATGTAGTTATTATGCATCAGTGATTCTTGACAGTATTACATAGAAAGCCTGCTATTTCCTGTAGCTCCATTACTGAATTTGTATTCTGCAGTGATATTTTTTATTTATGAACCTTGTTCAGGGGGAAAACATGGATTTTTAATTCAGGTTTTTGCCATGCAGGCTGATAACATGAAGGAGCTGACATCTCCATTAAGTGAAGCTGGGGGAAAAAAAACCAACAACCCTGTTTGCCCATTTCCCCCCCATTTACCCTTTCACTCCAATGAAAGGGAAGCATAGATGGATTGGATAGCATTTTTTTAAAAAAATAAGCTGAAACAGCAAAGCAACTGTTAATATTTTCTAAGTTTGCAATCAGAATCATAGGATATGCTAACCAAATTAAGAACGTCTTTCAGTTGCTAGGCTCTAAGCTGTCAGGTAAAGAGAAGAGTGAGCTAAATTTGCTTACTTTACACCATCTAACCTATAATTTATTTCCATTGCTTCATTATTCCACTCTGTTTTACCCAAGAGAAAACAGAACAAAAATTTCCAAACTCTGTATAAGAGAATAGGTTGCTGCATTTAGCATAAAATCTACTAGCTAGCTAATATATATTCTACCTAGAATAAAATCTACTAGCATAAAATCTACTAGCTAGCTAATATATATTCTACCTAGAATAAAATCTACTAGCATAAAATCTACTAGCTAGCTAATATATATTCTACCTAGAATATTTAATATCTCTGTTTAATGAGCTGCATTGATTGCCGGGGTAATTCAAAGTGCTGGTTGTAATTCAAGGTGCTGGTTTTCATTTTTAAACATCTTCATGGCTTTAGATCAGGTTAGTTGAAGGTCTGTGTCGTCCCAATTGTTTCTATCCATCGACCTGGTCAGGAATATCAAAGTTTCTTGCAAAAATCAAATCCAGAAGTACACACAGATAACTGATTCAGCTGAATTCATTAACTTCTTTATATACATAATAACAGCTGAAGTATTTACAATACCAATATAGATTCTTCTTCAATGTTGTAGCAGTTACAACACAAGGCAGGACAGAACAGTTAATTTCATTTCAGCAGAGCAGACAAGCATGTACAGACTGCTTAGTTTAGTTTCAGTTTCAATTCCCTGCACAGACTCAGAAGCTCCAGTTTAAGACACACCCTGGCTCCAGTCTGTCTCAGGTCTCAACTGGCTGATTTAGTTGCTATGCCTAGTCATTGGCTGACCTTGTTACCATGCCTATATTCCAGTTCATAAATATACTCTGAGAAGGAAGGCATGCTTTGGGTCCCATTGGTGAAAGAATGCTGATAGAGTTGGCCTAGAAGACATGTCTTTTCTGTTGTAATGCCTGCTTTATGGAAAATTTTCCCTCCAAAAATCAGAATGATCCCAATACTGCTGGCTTTTCATAAACCCTTAAAGCCCTGGTTTTGTGCCAGGGCCTGGGGCTCAGGCTGTGTTGTTGTGACCCTTTTCATTATTAATTTACTTACTTCTTGGCTTCTCCATATTTTAATTTTTGTATTCTGTTAATTTTTGTTTTTAAATTTTGTTTGTTGCCCCAAGTCATTTGGTGAGATTAGTGGCCAGACACATTAAATAACTAAATAAAAATTAAAGAAATGAAGGGCTTTGTGTAATTCTAGAGCTCCTCTAAAACTTGCTAGGGCAGGTAATTTTAAGTGTAACTAATGAAGAAAATGATAAAAATACATGAGGTATAATCCTATGAAGTGCATTATATTTTATTTGATCAAGTGAAAGAGTGGGCTGAAAAAAAAAATTTACTTCAGAGGTGAATAGCCTTTTTTCCTGAACCATATTTGATTTTTAAGTAGTTTGTTATGAAACATGCTTCAAAAAGTAGGGCAAGACTGGGGCAAGAAAGCAGGCAGGTCTAGGATAAAACTTAATATGAATTGACATTCAAATGCCAATGTCAAGGTCATCAACAAAGTAAATGGAAAACATAGCCCTTAGTCTGAAAAGACAAGGTCATTCTACTAGGAGATCTTTCTATGGCATACATCACTCAATTGGCTAGGTATTAGCCTGCTGTTGGTTTCATGGAACTGTCTGGCTCAATTATTTCCATATTGATCCAAATATAGCAGAGTATACATACAGTATATGTTATTATTTTCAAGCTCTCTAAAATTATACTGATATGGGAAAAATATCTGGTTCTGTTTTTGTTTTGTTTTTATTCACAAAAACAGACAATTTAATTGTTCCATACTAATTGTATTTCTAATATGATAGATAATGTATTCATCAAACACTTCATAATTAAACACTTAGATCATGGTATGCATAACATGGTAAAGGGGAAATGCTTGTCTAAGCTTTTAGCTTTCCATTAGCAATAGCAATAACAATAACACTTAGACTTATATATCACTTCCTAGTGCTTTACAACCCACTCTAAGCAGTCAACCTATTTCCCCCAACAATCTGGGTCCTCATTTTACTGACCTCAGAAGGATGGAAAGCTGAGTCAACATTGAATTGGTCAGGATCAAACTCCTGGCAGTGAGCAGTGAGTTAGCCTGCGATACTGCATCGTAATCACTGTGCCATCATGTTTACATTACAGAACATCAGGATCTAACCCAGAAGTATAGATTTGATATGAAAAATTATAAACCATCATCATCATAATCATCATCACCATAAGTATAGCTGACTTTGGTGATATAAAGTGCAGAAAAGACCCCTAAAATTTAGTTATTTATTCAAAGCCTCTGGTGGCTCAACAGACTAATGCAGTCAGTTATTAGCAGCAGCTGCTTTCAATTACTGCAGGTTCAAATCCCACCAGGCCCAAGGTTGACTCAGCCTTCCATCCTTTATAAGGTAGGTAAAATGAGGACCCAGATTGTTGGGGGCAATAAGTTGACTTTGTACATAATATGCAAATGGATGAAGACTATTGCTTGACATAGTGTAAGCCGCCTGAGTCTTTGGAGAAGGGCGGGATATAAATGCAAATAAAAAAAAATGCAATTTATTTATTTGTCTCCTACCATTATTTTTTTAAATAAACATCACAAGGCAGCAAGCATATCCTTCACATTTTCCTCCTCCTATTTTTCTCCATAACAACACCCTGTGAAGTGGGTGAGAGAGAGCAACTGGTCCAAAGTCACCCATCTAGCTTTTGTGGCTAAGGTGGGAATTGAATTAATGGTCTCCCACTTTTTAACTTGTTGCCTTAATTACTAGACCAAACTGGTTGTCAGTGTTCAGGTATCTTGTTCCAGTATATGTTCACTTGCCATATTGGTTTTATTTAATGCGCTATTCACAATTAATGTGTTTAATTATGCTTAAGTTGAAGACCTTCTGAGAGCAACCATTTGGAACAGAACTGTCTACTGCCTAAAGTGTACTATGTTAAAATAATTATTGGATATCTTGGCTTTTTGGAAAGATATCTTGGCTTTTTGTATCATTCTATATGTTTTATGAATACAAGCCTCTATTAATCCATCATGGTACACCCACTTAAGTTTATTCAGGTAGTTTGGATGATACAGGAGGAAAATTGTTCATACAATGATTTACTTCAATTAGCATATCCAGTGCAGGACTCTAGAGCAAACATAATACACTTAGAATTGTGTGGGAAAGATCTTTCTCCCTACCAATTTCTACTATGTGTTGGGGATATCTGTCAGGTTAAGCTCAGAATGGCATAGAACACTTTAGCCAAAGTTCAGCCTTTCATTTGTTTATATGCAATAGATAGTACCTTTCAGTAGTGGATTTCTACCAGTTCACCCCAGTTAGGGCAAACCGGTAGCAGCAGTAGTGGGAGGCTCTGCTCACCCACCCAGACATCATCCTGGACACTTTGTGCATGCGCAGAAGGTTCTGTGCATGTGCAGAAGCGTTGCACAGTTTTGAACCGGTAGCAAAGGTAAGTGAAACCCACTACTGGTATCTTTCCAGAGTAAACCCTTACTTCTGTTATCCTAATGAATATACCCTGGGATATTATAGGGAGTGACTATCCTTATTCTCTGTCTCCAATTCAGCTTTGAGTTGGGCTTCCTCTTATCTCGCTCCCCCTTTCTGGAATGTATTGTTAGTTTATTGTAGCCAAACTCAGAATGTGTAGCTATGCAAAGCATCATCTGGTTCACCTTTCTGTCTGCAATCTGTCACAGATGGGCATTTGATGGTAAGTAAAATCCATTTAGCAGGAGGAAAAAGCAATGTCACCAAAGGAAGCAATTTGTTTGTTTGTTTGTTTGTTTGTTTAATCACTCCTAACAAACTGGTCAAATTAAGCACACAAATATTAGTGCTAATTGCTGGAATATAAATGACACAATTGTTTTGCCAAAAGACTTTGGCAAAAGGCTTGCGAGTTGACACTTCTATTGTACTTTTCATCTCACTATATGTTATTTCCTCTGCTGTATTTTCTAAGGAAAAGGCTATATTTAGTCACTAAGAAAGCCAATCCTGTTTTTGTTATTTCTGGATTTATTCACCAACTATTCTTGGACATAGAAAACATAAATTCTTACAGAGATTATTCATTGTATTGTTCCTCTAATGCAGTGTTTTTCAAACTTGACAACTTTAAAATGTGTGGACTTCCCTATGCTGCTTGCAGAATTCTAGGAGTTAGTCCAGCAATCTTAAGAGTTGCCAAGTTTGAAAAAAATCCTGCTCTAAAGAAAAAACAACAACAACCTGTGTTGAGAAAGGTGAGCTACCATGGTGCAGTGGTTAGAATGCAGTACTGTAGGCTACTTCTGCTGACTGCCAGCTGACTGCAATTTGGCATTTCACCAGGCTGAAGATTGACTCAGCCTTCCATCCTTCCGAGGTGTGTAAAATGAGGACCCAGATTGTTGGGGGCAATATGCTGACTCTCTAAATTGCTTAGAGAGGGCTGTAAAAGCACTGTGAAGTGTTATATACGGTAAGTCTAAGTGCTTTTGCTATTGACAAGACTTAATTTCCTCTATTTCCCTTTTTAAGGATTTAAAGACACCCCTCCCCTTCCTCTTGTACAAATTCACAAAACTCCTCTAACTGGCAGGTCTTTAGGGGTGTGAGGATTGTCGTTCCTAGATCTCAGGACTGCTATGTGTTACATGAAGACTAGAATTATAAACTTCACAAGGTGGAGGGCAATATGAATTTCTGACCATGTTGGGCTGTTGGTAAACAAACATCAGGCCTCTGGTTGGCATTTTGATTGAAGGTTGTTAAATAGATCGGATTCAAACACTTGAAAACAATGCTGTATGTATGCTGATTGATATACAGGTTACATTTCACAATAGGGACATTTATTGGGAATGTTAAGGCAATAGCAAATCAAAGGATAATGGAAGGTGGAGTGTGAATATAATTTCCAAATTCACAACAGGAGTCAAAAAATTCATTCAGCTAGTGAAATACATATTACTGACATTAGTTCTAGATATTTAAAGGCTGATTGCATATTCAGCTGAGACAATAGCAAAACAATTTGACTCTATATTCTGTTGAGGAAAGTGGCAAATCTTCACAAATTGCACAATTGGTTTCCAAAAGGGATTTTTACATTTTATTTTAGGTTCAGCTTTATATGCTGGAGTTGTCAGAAAAGATGAATAGTGGCTGGGAAAGATAATGGCTTATTTTTTATAGTCCTTTCCAAGCATGATTCTTTGAAACGTTTATATGTATGCTATATTTTCCACGTTTTAATAATTCAGTTGACTAGTAATTCTTATCAGAAGACACTAAAAAGAACAGTAATATATGGCGGAAGATAATACCAATTTGTTTCCAACAGCATGAAAGTTTCATAGGTGTTTTGTATGATAGCATATTATGGATCATTTTGGACAAAATTGTGGCAACCGTCAATATCTTTCCATTGCCTTTGTAAACCTAACCCCAGAAATCAGTTAATCAAAAGTTTTATTAATATCCTTGGGATAGAAAGGCATTTAATTTGATTTTAAAATCATCAAAAGAAAAGCAGGGATATTATGTAGAATGGTCTCATGATATTACACTACTGAGTAATTTCCTTACTTTTATATTTTATATGTCCAAGAGTTGGACATGACTGAATGGATAATGTTATGTACCATATAAGGAGTGAGCTATAGGCTTCACTCAGGACCTCCAAAAAAGGCGGGAAAATACTTAAAGCTCATTGGTTAAGCCGTGTGGCAGCCCTCTATAAAAGGGGACAGTGTCAGACAAGCAGGTTGTTGGGTTGTACCTGTCTACTAATAAAGAGCTGTTGTTACTGAAAGAGCTGTGTCCATCTCTTCCATCATTAAATCTAACAGATAACATCATCACTTTTATATAAGGAAACAAATAGATTTTATATAAGTAACACCTTTGAAATAGGGAAATCCTCTGACCAAAGCTGCCCTCTCCCCAAATAGCAGTATATATGGTTCACATGAAACCTTGAATGCTCTTTAAAAGGTGTAAAACAAGCTTCTAAAGTATTGTTTTTCTTCGTTTTTGAGGAGAGCTTTTTAAGAATTAAATGAATTAATTTCCTCAGGTCTCCACTTATTTTTTAAAAGGTGCCTCTTGGCAAGACACTCAAGGAGCAATTGTCTGTGCATAGACAGTCTTCTCCTTTGCATTAGTAAATAGTAATAGTATTCACTCAGTACAGAAAGCATACGGAGATTGCTCATCTCAAGGGGAATAAAAATACAATATAATAAATATAAAAAGCACACACAGTAATTAGGAATTGTTGGCATCTATTTCTCGTGTTTTCAAAACTTTATGTACTTTTTTAGTTGTCTTTAAAATTAACTTTCAGGACAAGACCATTTGGGAACCTGAGGAACCCCAAAAAGTGTTTAAGAGCATTATCAAAACTCTTTTCTAGGCCTCTCTGAGGTGGATGTGTTTTATCTGTATGACAACTTGGTGCTCAGAGGCAATTCTATTAGATTCATTGAAGTACTTCATTTCTCTTCTGCACACATGCTCAGACATCTTTCTGAGCGGTTGTCTCGGAAGAGATGTGAAGCAAAACATCACGGCAGCTTCAAATGATGGGACTGTTTTTGCTTGAGGCATCATCAAGCAAAAGCTTTGCTGAACCTGACATTTCTTTCTAAACTCAAGATTTTGGCGAAGCTGCGTCAGAAACTTAAATTTGATTAGAAAATGACATATTCTAATTCCTAACAGTGGTATTATATTATTGCCCGCTAGAAAAGAAATCTTAGCAGGTTTATTTCTGAGTTGGGAATAAAAAACACAGGCAGTTTCTTGAATCACAAGTGAAGTTTCTTCTGAGAGCACAATACACAAAAATCAGCTGTTGGGGGTGACCATGGTTTAAATCTCTTTCAAGAGCTCCTTATATAGGAAAATCTTGCTTTTCTTTCTCAAAAGCTTGCCTTCTAGGAATGGTAAGAAAATACACTTAGCCAGCGTTCTGAGAAATGACACTTTTGCAGTCAGGCCCTCTACTGAACTGTGGTTTCGCTTTGTTTACATTTGTTGGCTGGAAATGGGGATCTCTTGGGGGGAATTTTTTTTTTTCTGATTTCATCAAAGAGATCCTCAGTTTTATTTCAGATAGAGAAGAATATCCACTCAGTTACATTGGCATTTTCCATTGCATTTCGATCTTTAGCTAGAACCTATTCTAATTTGTGATCTTGAAACTTTTGACTTGATTTCAGCAAGAATGTATGGTGGGAGGTCGTTGAATTCCTTCCCACATGCCCAAAGGAAGACCAACAATAAATGCTTGACCAATGTGTTCTGAAACCAACATTTCCAAGCTCCCAAAATCAATAAGTTGTTGAGGCGGTGAATGTTAACATTCACTTTTCAATTGCATCAGATCATTCAGTTGTTCAGGTATTCAGGTAATTACTAATTGAAAGTGTTATATATACAATACCATTTTTGTGGTAAATGGCATCATATGGGGATATATGAATATGGGGTGGCATCATATAGTTGTCTAACGCACCCAATACAACAATTTCAATTCTCCCAGGTGACCACCATCAAATAATCATCTCCTCAAAGACATAGCAATCTGCAAGATGAAATAAATTTTAACCTCTCAAATTGTCAGCCTTTTCCCACAAAAAAACACTTCATCCATTCAAGATTATTTTAGTTCCACTGTTTTCATTTTGGCCTTTTATTCTTGTGAAAATTTTGTTTGGAAACCGTATTTTTATCATATGTATGGGTAACCCTACAATGATGAAGTGTGCATTGTAACATCAAAATGCAAACCCTGTGCCTTGAAAACTTACAACAAAAAACTTGATATAAAAGTCTTTGTATTTGACACACAATCGCAAAAATAATGACACATCTCATTATTTACCCTACTTGTTCATCACTTCAAAGACCAATTTATTAACATTCTCCTCTATTTTTTTCCCTTTTGACTTAAAGCTTATTTGTATAATACCCAATTTCATAGATTACAATAATATTAACTGAAAGAAAAGTATACTGATTTTTCTGTCTTTTTTTAATAATAGTAGAAAGTTCATTTTACGAGACTCATTATGTTGCACAATGATACAGTACGATAACTCTTTGCTGAATGGATATGCAATTTTTCAGGGGGATGAGATTTTCTAAGATTTTATTTCACATGCTGTTTTAGACAAAAACATTAACACCATGGACTGACTGACTGACATGCTATTACATTTAATGTGGGCTGTTGCTCCTTTCTAGTATATCTCCAGCTTACTGTTATGCGTAGTGTCAACTTACATCTTTTTTTAAAAACCTAATATAAGTTGACATATGGAAAATGTTACAGTCTTGATATGAGTTGTTCAGATGGGCCCCTTCTAAAACATTTTGGAATATTTCTTTCTAAAGCTGTCACATAATTTTACTTAAGTAAAGATTTCCTGTATCTTAATTATAGTTTGCTCTCTGCAAATATAATGCTGAACATGATTTGTTCAGAAATCATAATTTGCAAATCATGTAAATCAAGCCATTCTGATCCCTGAAAGCCAAACTTCATCATAAAATTAGGAAATTCTGGAGAGTTTATGATATTTATGACATGCTTAAAACATTTTAAAAATCAATTACTAGAGGTTATATAACTGTTAAAAGTCATAACAATCCCTGATTCTGATTTTCAGGATCAGAAAATCACTGAGTGACCTTAGGTTAGGCTAAACTACCATATCAGCAAGTTGTACGCATGAAAATTAGAGACATGATTTCTGTATTTGAGTTCCTTGTTGCACGGCAGCCAAAGTCACTTGTTGTGAGATGGGTGGCTTAATAAATTAGATAAATAAATAAAATATAAATAGTATAATAACTAGAAAAATAGCTCATATGGCACATTTTGCCAACCAAGGGCAATGTTTTGTTTCCATCATTATAATAGATTTTTCATTTTTATTACTAATTACAGGTTTATGTATTTTATTGTTGTATTCTCTGGCCCAAGGGTTGTAATAATGATTTGTTTTGATTAATTCCATAACTAATGTTTATCTATATGTTCTCTGAACTTCTATTTTTCAAGCCTTTCATTTAATATAGCAAAAAAAAAAAGAAGAAGACACTTTTATAGTCTCTTGCTACAAAATCAGCATGTAATGTGCTACCAACCCAGAATATTGGTTGATATGATAGGTGAGAATTATTCCATTTCCATAGCAGGAATTTCCCCTCCCCCCACATGCTGAAATAAGCTTCATTCTGAATTTGAGAAGTAAAAGAGTAGACAAGCAGTAGAAGTGTAATAATTCCTCCAGATCGTATAATCTACAATTCATAATTTGTGAAATGCCAGCTTTTCAGACAGTGGCATTTGCTGCTCCCTGTCATTTCCATTCATACCGGAGCAGATGAGAACATTTCAAAAGAGCAGGAACATTTTTGGTCACAAATAATTATACAGACCTCACATCAGCTTGCCTAAAGCTGACTCAAGCTGTTGAAGGTGCTTTGTAGGGCTGATTCACTTTTCAGGCTGACTGCTTACATGCAGTAATTTATACAGAATATTGTTACCCCAGATGAGAAGAATAAGAACATCTGTAATTCTAAGCCAGTTTTCCCCCAGGTGGATTGTAATTTCCATCATCTGGATATGGCTAGGAAGGATGAGAATACAGTATGTAATATGTCATATTTAGAGGATGTTGATTTAAGAGATTGGGGCAGAGAGAACATATGCTGATGCAAACTTTTCACTGGGCAGTTGGCATCTTTTTTGCAGAATCACAGAAGACGAGTGGGCCAAGAAAGCCTCCAATCAGCCATTTGGAAAGGGATAATGCCAACAATCTCTCATTTGGAAACCAAAAATGAAACTTTTGAAAGGAAAGGAAATTACTCTTCTCATATAGCCTGCTTGCAATAGACATTATTAATGACTCAATTCTCCTCATAGGGGAAGGAGACAACTCATATCTCTCACTAGGAATGTAAGAAAGACACATTTATTATTATTTTTATTTATTTATTTTATTAAATTTGTTTGCTGCCCATCCCACAAGGCAACAAATCCTGTCGATTTCAATGTAATTTTTCTTCTTAGTTTTTGTTTGTTTGCTTTATTTTAGAACTGGACAATTTCATATAACTGTTTTGCTTGGTGACACATATAAACTTTGGACTTATCTTTCTGTCATTGATGAAACCAGTAATGTAATTGCCTTAAAAATGTATATCAGTCATCTTTTCTGGCTGCTATATACAAAATGATGTGAGCTTTACAAAATGTAAATACTAGTGTTGTTCACAATTTTCAAAAGAACACCAACTTTTCAGACACCTTCCCTTGTTCCTTTCACTCCCACCACCAACCCATCACATTGTTTTGATCTGGGAAAAATAAACCCCAGCTGAATTTCATTTGAAGTTACCACAAAGTTTGGGCAAAGTTTGGTAGGAATTGAATTTGCTCCAACAGAATCCATGTTGGATTTCATTTGTAGCCCTCCAGATTGGGCTGATCTATTGTGAAGCAACAGACGTTGGATTTTTGTATATTAATCATTTTAAACAGATTTTAACTTCATAGTAATAATTCTGCGATCAACTTTATCTGAGAGACAGTGGTTGGCTTAAGAAATTACCTGGTGAGCATAGGCATCAATCTTAGTCACAATGATATCAAAATGATGAAACGTGTGATGATGCCACAGAGCAAGCTCTATCCTTTGTACTTGCATCATAGGCCACACCTAAGTGGCAGAGTTTGTGTTGCAATGCACTTTATGCCATGTGTTTCCTTACTTCTGACCCCATGAACACCCAAACAAATGAGTCACGTACCTCAAAATAAGCCCAGCACTCTCTCAAAAGCCTCAACTTTTTAATATACTAATGAACCACCAAAAATGACCTATGTTTTGGTTTACAAGTTAGAATTTGGTGTATCAGTATTTGAAATCAGTGAAGTGCAGAAATTAGAGTAAGCCATACCAGAGAGAGAACATTCACACCTATTTCCAAGCTTTTGTTTCCCCTGAGGAAAAATGGAGGAACATCAGTTGTAACTTGTATAAGGCACTCAGCCCCTGTGAAGGGAAGCTACCTTAATAATATTCTTAATCTTTCAGAAAGATGAAAAATAAGTTACTTAGCTTTCAAATACAAACCTCAAGAGAGGGAAATGGGTTCATTTAAATATGGCTTTGTCCTTGAAATATACAAAGGGAGAGAAATATGGCACAGTCCTGAAATTAGAAACACTAAATAAAGACATATCTAGGTTCATTGAGAGTCCCCAAGTGCATCATTTGTGGAAGATATGCCAGAAAAACAGAGGTGGGCTTTAAAATCAAGATTCTAAATAAATAAAAAGGAAAATAAGAAAAAACAGTTTTTCCCCCAAAAAAATATAAAACAAAAAAGGGATTGCTGGCATATTCCCCAGAGAGAGCATAAAAAGAATGCTACTAAAAGCCAAACTATAGAATTAAAAATGTCCAATTTTGTGTAGGCAGCTGATCTTACAGTTACTTATAGATCTTTCTGTCTGAAAAAAAAAAGAATATATTTTTTTTCTAACTATCTGCCAACAAGCCTCCATAATATATAACTTTAGCTAGGGTAGAAGAAGAGGCCCAACAGTTAGGAAACCAATTTATTTTGCAGTCTACAAAATGTACAAATCTGAAGGAAAGTCTTATTTCCCACAAGCAAGTGACTAATTACTAGCACTGATTTCCGGGAATCAATAACTACATTGAAATGTACCATCTCAGCAATGGGATTATCTCAGTTCTTAATTCTTTCTCGCTGAAATCAATAGACAAAATCTGTGCAGTAAAATGTTGGCTGTTTCTAGTTTGTTCAGGATTTTCAGTTAATTGTTGTGTTGATATTACTGGGTCAAAACTTTTGAAATTTCTTTTACGTGTTAATCCAATTTATATGGTCACCCATCTATCCAAAAAATTCTGGGTGGCAAACCAAAACAGAGAATTGCATTAAAACAAAAACCAACTAAAACTATATCAATAAAAAGACAATTGGAGGCATATATCCATGCTAGAGCTCCCAAATTAATATCCTGTCCTCAGTGCCTAAAAAAAGAACAGATCTTCATGGCCTGGTAAAAGGCCAATAGAGTAGGGCAATGATGGCTAACCTTTTTGCCGTCATGTGCCAAAAGTGTGGGAGCATGGGGAAGGTCGCGCACGTGCGTGCCCCCATTCATAACAAAATGAACAGAAGAGATTGGTGGACATATTGGACTGTGGGTGGCCATAGGGAAAAGGGCAAATTAACTCTACTTGCTTTTGCACTAGAAATCCAGAGCTGGTTTCACTTCTTTAGTGCCAATGTGGTTTATTCAATAAAGTTTCTACTCTTTGTAAAATAAAGTCCTAGGAGTTTCTTTTTCTGGATTCGCCAACTGGACAGTTGACAAGTTGTCCATATTTCAGCAGGGAGGCTTTTCTACATAGAAGGTGTCATGACAGATAAAGCATGTTAATGGGAATCCACCGGAGGTGCATTCTGCAGGTTCTGACCAGTTCTGTGGAACCGGTAGTGGAAATTTTGAGTAGTTCGGAGAACCAGTAGTAAAAGTCCTGACTGCTCCCCACCATCTATTCTCTGCCTCCCAATTCCCAGCTGATCAGGAGGAAATGGGGATTTTGCAGTAACCTTCACCTGGATTGGGGAGGGAATGGAGATTTTACAGCATTCTTCCTCTGCCACGCCCACCAAGCCATGCCACACTCACCAAGCCACACCCACAGAACCGGTGGTAAAAAAATTTGAAACCCACCACTGGGATCCACTAGACAATATTGTTAGTATCTGGAGTATCCCACCACTGGGATCCACTAGACAATATTGTTAGTATCTGGAGTATGCCCATTCTAACAGCTCTGGCAAGGTGGGCAGAAACCAGTGCAGAGAGACATTCCCATAAGTAATGTGATCCCATTTCATGTATATCTTTAAAAGTGTCAACTAGCACATCAATTTGAACCAAGAAGCTTAGTGGGAGTCAGGACAGTCCCAAGTCCCAAGCTCTCCTGCATTCTGATCCGACTGAAACTTCCAAATGTTCTTCAAGGGCAGCCCCATGTAAAGTGCATTTCAGTAGTTCAACTGGGAAGAGGCTAAGGTGTGAGTAATTGTAAGTAATACCTCCTGATCCAGGAATGGGTTTGCCTGGTGCGTAGTAGGTATTTGTGCAAAAGCTCCCTGGGCTATAGTTACCACCTGTTCCTTAATGGGTTTCCAGCTTTTCTTGGTATAAATTCATTTCAAAGAGCATAAGAATTCTGCTGGAACTTTGAAGTAGAGGAGAAAGGATTGAATACATATCCTCAGTATCTCCTCCTTCTGATCATTAGTGCTTATAGCAGCCTTAGTGCTTATAGCATGGATGAGTATGCCCTTTCCCCCTTCCCCTAAATAAGAAGCAAGATTCCTTATTTAGGAAATGATGACCTGACATGTCATATTGAATATTATTGAATATTATGTGGATGTCAATTCATGGACATAGGTACAGGGAGGTAAGGAGAAAAGAAATTGATTTTTTTTGTTATAATGTCATGATATCAGTCCCATGATTTATATACTTGCATCTGATGCAGGGACACAAATAAGAAAGCTGGAGTTAAAGTATTTATTTATTGAACAAGTGTATTCGGCTATCCATAATAAAAAAAAATTCAAAAATATAAGAAACCCTAATAAAAGTATCCAATCTCTCTCTCTCTCTCCCTCTCCCTCCCTCCCTCTCTCCCTCTCTCTCTCTCTCTCTCTCTCTCTCTCTCTCTCTCTCACACACACACACACACACACACACACACACACCCATCCATTATGATCTTGCCTTTAGTCTTTGGGGGAAAAGTTAGTTCTTCATGGTATTTTAGAAGGCCAACAGTCTTCAGGAGATTGTTCCATAAGGCAGATGCCATAACAGAAAAGCCATGCTTCTAACAATAGGTGATCTAAAGAGAACCAGAGAGTGCCTAGTTTGCTGGATCTGGTGCAGCAGGTCGAAACCATCAGGACCAGTTGGTCTTGCAAGAATGTTGACATTAAAGCTATGCCACTGCAACACAAGCTTTTCATCCTTAAGGATTGTAGCAAAGGGATGGATGCCTGACCATTTGTTAGGAAAAGAAAATGAAGGGGAGAGAAGCAAATTCCATTTTCTTTGTTTTACGAGGCAATCGAGATAGAACACCTTTGAAAGAATTCTTAAAAAAACAAAAACAAAAAAGATTTTTAAACAGCAACAAATTCTATTCTTTATAAGCTTAGGAAGTAAGCTGAAGTGAAATGCTTGGAATTTGCCTGAAGAATTGTAGTTTTAACCTATTTTTTTTTCCCCTCACATTTCCCAGTGGAATTGTTAATCTCCAACAATGAATCCATTGTGCCTATGACACAATCAGGGTGTTTTTCTCATTAATAGACTGTTCTTGTGTGTAAAGGGTACATGTAAAAAACGGTATTTTAAAAGAAGAAAAGGATGAAGAGTATAGTTTTAGCCTAGCTGAAAGTAAGTTCTTTTTTTTTTTCAAAAAAGTTTTTTATTTGAAAGTAAGTTCTTGTCTTATCACTTCTAATGAGGAGGCAATAATTGCAATATCGTTGCAATTTCCTAAGTATACCCAAAGGTGCTTTTTCAGGAGGCAACTGGACTTTCTTAGAAACAGAAAATTAAGTTGCTTCCTGAAAAAGCACCTTTGCGACAACCATGACCTGGATGACTGAGAATCTCTACAGACTTCCTAAATATACCTGATCAGTATTTCAACTTTATGAAAAGCCACAATAGTTTATTAAGGTCTGCTTTAATACTACCAAATTCTTGAGATTTGATTTTGGCAAAAAAAAAAAAAAGATTAATATATGATTTAATGTCTCCATGTAGAATGAGTGATCAGTACATCCACTGGTGATTTTGGGGTCTTGTGTGACTGGTATCTTGTTTTGCCCAGTATCTTTTACTTTTTTTATACAAGAAGCAAGCATGCCTGCATGAGCAATACCACTGCAGTATATATATCAGCTCTATCCAGCATTAGTCATTCAAATGGAAAGGCAGGGCTGTATCTTCTTCCTCTTCCTCTCCTGATCCTTCAAGATTTATAGGAAAGAGATGAGCACAGGTTGTAATTGTGTTGATGGCCCTGGCAAAATTGTGAAATCTGTACAGTTATAGACTATTCAGCTCTTTTAGCTCAATTCAAGAAATCCGAGAACGAAGGCAGAAAATGATCATCAAGAGGATTATACTGAAATAATTGACCCTCCTTACAGTGATGGGATTCAAAATTGTTTACTATTGGTTCTGTGGGTGTGGCTTGGTGGGCGTGGCAGGGGAAGAATACTGTAAAATCCCCATTCCCTCCCCACTCCAGGGGAAGGTTACTGCAAAATCCCCATTTCCTCCCAATCAGCTGGGACTCGGGAGGCAGAGAATAGATGTGGACGGGGCCAGTCAGAGGTGGTATTTTGGTTCTCTGAACTACCCAAAATTTCCTCTACCGGTTCTCCAGAACTGGTCATAACCTGCTGAATACCACTTCTGCCTCCTTAGTAAAACCATCTAGGTTTTAACTGCTCAGCCAATGTCTAGAATGGATCATTGTACATTCATTTGACAGATGTTTTCAACCAATAGTGCAAGTTGCAAAGACTAAAAAATCTACTGTATTTGCTTAGGTTTGTATTTCTTAATCCATTTCAATCTACAAAATAAATTGAATAGTTTGATATATTTATGTCAATATGTGCTCTGCATGATTTTGATTATTTACTTTTGAGTAAACATTCATATGAATACATTGCTAATTTGGGAAGTTTCATTTCTGAATGATCATTATATTTTTCCTTCCTTCCTTCCCCTAAAAGTCCAACTTTAGTTTCATAAATGCAAATCCATAAGTGGATTTCCGGAATCAATGAATGGGGTTCTACTCATGAAATCATTAATGGGGGGGGGATTAAATAGGCTGGAAATTATTCTTTGGGGTCTCTGAACATTTTGGAAAGCTGGACCATACTTTAATGGTTTGATGAGAATTTCATGAAAAGAGCATAATTAAAAATTATTGCTTCCCCCTTCAACTTGCAGAACTTTTATTTCCAATAGTGCTGTGATGCTCCAACAAATAAGAAAAAGTCAGTTCTTAAATATAATTATTTGCTTTTCCAGTGAACTCTTGTCCAAATCCCTTTCCCCCCTCCCCCACCAGGAGAAAGATGTGTTGGAAGCCACCCAACCAAGAAATATAGAGAACTAGAATGTGAGCAGTTTGTGTGGTATTGCATAGCTTATTTTCCTTCCTTCCTCTCACCTTTTCTTACTTACACCTTTGTTCATACACATAAATACATCATGCAGGGTCGTGCTGAGGATTTTGTACAGTATCTGTCCGATAAAATTGCTCGGACCCGGGACAGACTGGACGCTGATTGGGTAAATTCAGGTGGGATGACGGGGATGGGTCTTGTGGGTACTATCTGGGCTGAGTTCAGGGCCTCTGGTGGCGCAACAGGCTAATGCAGCCTGTTATTAACAGCAACTGCTTGCAATATTGCAGGTTCAAGTCCCACCAGGCCCAAGGTTGACTCAGCCTTCCATCCTTTATAAGGTAGGTAAAATGAGGACCCAGATTGTTGGGGGGGCAATAAGTTGACTTTGTATATAGTATACAAATGGATGAAGACTATTGCTTGACATAGTGTAAGCCGCCCTGAGTCTTCGGAGAAGGGCGGGATATAAATGCAAAAAAAAAAAAAGTTTGATACTGTAACTCTTGAGGACATGGACAGGTTGTTGGGTAGGCTGAATCCCACCACATGTTTACTGGACCCGTGTCCCTCCTGGTTGGTACTGGCCACACGGGAGGTTACACGAGGCTGGCTCCTGGGAGTTATCAATGCTTCTTTGTTGGGGGGCCCCTCCTCAAGAAGCCTTCCCTGGACCCAGCTGTATTGGCAAACTATCGTCCAGTCTCCAACCTTCGCTTTCTGGCGAAGGTTGTTGAGAGTGTGGTGGCATATCAGCTTCCCCAATACCTCGAGGAAACTGTCTATCTAGACCCGTTCCAGTCTGGCTTCAGAACTGGATACAGCACGGAGATGACTTTGGTCGTGTTGGTGGATGATCTCTGGAGGGCTTGGGACAGGGGGTGTTCCTCAGTCCTGGTCCTTTTAGATCTCTTAGCGGCTTTCGATACCATCGACCATGGTATCCTGCTGTGACGGTTAGAGGGATTGGGGGTGGGGGGGCACCATTTATTGGTGGTTCTCCTCCTATCTCTCAGACCATTCGCAGATGGTGTTGGGCAGAGATTGACCTTGAGGCGCCTCACGTGTGGGGTGCCACAGGGATCGGTTCTCTCGCCTCTCCTGTTCAACATCTATATGAAGCCGCTTGGTGAGGTTATCCGTGGTTTCGGGGTGGAGTGCCATCTGTACGCTGATGATACTCATCTGTACTCATCTGTACATCTCCACCCCGAGCCACCCCAACGAAGCCGTTGAGGTGATGTCCTGGTGTCTTGAAGCTGTGCGGGTCTGGATGGGGAAGAACAGGCTCCAGCTCAACCCCTCCAAGACAGAGTGGCTGTGGATGCTGGCGTCCTGGCACAGTCAGCTTATGCCATCGCTGACTGTTGGGGGTGAATTATTGGCCCCCAGGGTGAGGGTGCCCAACTTGGGCATTCTTCTGGATGACCGGCTGTCCTTAGAGGAACATCTGACAGCCGTCACCAGGGAAGCATTTTATCAGGTTCGCCTGATTCGCCAGTTGCATCCCTTCCTAGACCGGGACTCCTTATGCATGGTCACTCACGCCCTCATCATTTCCCACCTGGACTATTGCAATGCTCTCTACATGGGGCTCCCCTTGAAGAGCACCAGGAGGCTCCAGCTAGTCCAGAATGTGGCTGAGTGGGTGATAGAGGGAGCACCACGTTGCTCCCATATAACACCTATCCTGCGCGGCCTACATTGGCTGCCGGTAGCCTTCCAGGTAAAATTCAAGGTGCTGGTTATCACCTTTAAAGCGCTCCATGGCTTAGGACCGGGCTATTTACGAGACCACCTGCTGCCACTGATAGCGTCCCATCGACCTGTGCACTCCCACAGGGTGGGCCTTCTCAGGGTGCCGTCGACCAAACAATGCCGGTTGGCGGCCCCCAGGGGGAGAGCCTTCTCTGTGGCGGCACCGGCCGTTTGGAATGAGCTGCCTCCGGGGTTGCGCCAACTCCCCGATCTCCGGACCTTCAAACGCGAAATTAAGACCTTATTATTTCACTGTGCGGGACTGGCCTAAGCAAAATTTTAAATGGAAATTTTAAGGGGTTTTATGTCGGTCTATGACCATTTTAGTTTGATTCGGCCTATTGTAAATATTTGGTTCTTAATTCTACTTTTAAACTTGTTGTTTGTACTTTGTGTTGGTTTTTAATATGGCTGTAAACCGCCCTGAGTCCTCCGGGAGAAGGGCAGTATAGAAATTAAATTATAAATAAATAAATAAATGTGTGGAACAGAAGAATTACATCATTTTTTTTTTAATTGGGGTAGAGTCAAGAACAAGAATGATGTCTCATTGAATGAAATTAGATCAGGGTCCTCATCTTCCTCATTGCAACTTTGTTGTCATAACTTACCATTAGCAGAAAGAGTTCTTGAGATGCAGCATTCAGATGGAGCAAGAAAGCAGAATCTAGACCCATGAACTGTTACTGCATAAAGAACTCCATGCTATTGAATGACATTACTTTCCTTCCCATAACCTTATTAATCAAATAAAGAAATGCCATATATATAAAATTTGTGTTATATTGTAATTTTTTAAAAACTATTTTATGATTTTTCACTGCCCAGAATCACTTGCTTGAGATAGGTGGCTATAGAAATTGAATACATAAATAATACCTATGAATAATTTTTTCTTGGTTTCCACATATATAAATTAAATTGTACTTTGTTTTTAACTGCTATATGCTTGTTCACCATCCAGAATTACTTGCTTGAGATGGACAGCTATGGAAATTGAATAAATAAATTCATTTGACTTGTTGGTAACTGCCTACAGTAGGATGGTTTACACACACATACACACGTACATTATACAGGTGACCAGGACAAGGAATTAAGGAGATGTGTCTTGCGGGGTCTCTCACACTACAAAATAACAATATATTATCAGTTTGCAAGAATTATGTTCAAAGATATCTGAAAGCTACAAGAAATGGAATTGGAGGTCACCTGCCTTCCAGTTGCTGTAGGGTGCTCACTCCTAATCTGGATACTAGAGAATTTGATTTCCTTAAATCAAACACACCTCCTGGTGATACATAGGCATTTCCATGTAGATCTCTTCTCAATATTATGGCAATAGTTTGGCATGCCACAGTATAGCTTATAGATTAGTCTATGACTAATTCATACCCCTGGTGTTCTTCCATTCAGGCAATAAGAAGTCCAACCATATTTAACTTTCTTAAGAGCAGCTAAGTGCTGCCACTTACCTCAGTTAAAATGACAATAATTGAACAAAAACATTTTTTTTCTGCACTGAACACTTCTTGATTAACGGTAGATATGTTTTACCTGTCCAACAAAATACCTACTTGGAAACTACTGTGTATATACAAATGAAAATATTTTTTCTCCTTTTGGTTTATTTGTAACAATATGGAGCAGCTACGCTTGCTTGCAGAGGTATTTTTCACCTAATTTCCCATGAGATTGTACTGTTTGCACTTCTCTTTAAAAAGGTAGATGTTTTTTGCACACTTTGGAAAAAAGTCAGAATGAGGCAACTTTCAAATTCTGCTGTTGCTGTTCTCTAATTATTAATACATGGTGCTAGATTGGTATAACAACAATGACTTTGCTCCTTGTCAAAGCAGCTGGGCCTAACAATTAACACTGCTGAGTTTCTGTCATCCAACCAGTTCACAAACTAAAAGCTCTAAGATAAACATAAGAGGGATGAGCTTGCAAATGAATGATTCACAAATAAGGTCTAGAAAGGTCTGGAGAGCAGCAAAAATGAATATTTCACTCTTTTTCTTTAAAAAGAAAAAAAGAAAACTAGCAGCTCCCCTCCTTCTGACTTGAAGATTCTCAGTCAGAAGCATTAACAAACAGTTAAGATGGACGACAAATGATTTTCTGATGTGTCAGTCGTTTTGATCTGTGCTATTTGCTGTAAAGCTTTAATTCTGGAACAAGACAAGCAAGCAGCAGCACAGCTGCCTCTGGAGGGAGGTGTATAGTCTACAGATGTCAGGTTCTAAGGCAAAGCGGATGCTGCAGAAATGCTGTTTCAGAAGTGAGAGAAATAAATCCCACCGGTCTCCATACAGCTGGAGGCCATACACATAGAAGGAGGCTTTCTGAGTACCGTCTATGACTCAGGCGGGTGGGGAATCAAGCAAGCTCAGTATGTATATACCCTTTGAGAGGAGAGAGGAAAATGAAATGAAATTCTGCCATGCTCAGGGGAGGGAATAAGCTGAAATTCTCTGTTGTCTGGAACAGACCCTTGGGCTCTATCAAATTTTAAAGTCTCTCCCACTTGAGAGGGACCTCAAGAGAGAAAATCACTGTCAGAAAGAGAATCATGACTTGGAAAGACCAGGAGAAAATCCATAGAAGGCTTGAAAAAAGGAGGAACAATGCAGGTGCCATGAGAGAGACTGGAGAAGATACTGGAGCCATTCAGGGCCAAAGAAAAAAGTGAAAGAAACCTGACTCATCTTGCTCACGCTAAACTTTTGGGGTGGGGGGGGAGGTGACGAAGCATGGGTCTCTCTGCCTCAGTTTTGCAAAGTACCATTTGTGCTGGAGGAAAGAAAAATGAGAGTAATCTCTAACATTAGAGGGTCTCATGAGAGAGGGGCGAGCTAGGAGGAGTAATAGGAATTCTGTATGTTCCTCTCTCTCCAAAATTTTTCTTTGATCTACAGCTTGGAAGGTTCACAATATTTGTTTGTCATGCACTCAGATATGCATTCAAAAGGATATTTGAATCAAACACAATAAGCCTAGCAAGCATTCAAATGCACCATGATACATCAGAAGGGGATTGTAGTGAGGAGGTTTCATAGAAGAATCTGGTTTAGCCATTGGTGATTTGGTAAGATCTTGTCTTTAAAAATTCTGGTTTTCCTCTTGCAATTAGTGCAGGCAAGAAAGCATTTCTCCAATATTTGTAAGGAATTTTACCACATTAAATCTGGAGGCATGGTTTACTCTTATTTATGCTACTCTCTGGATGGTTCCTTAAAACAAGGAACTGATATTTTACTTACAATGGCATAACTAGGCTAATAAGATACCCTGTGTCTTAACCTTTTATGGATTCAGGTAATGATTGGGCATCAGTTATTCCTAGGAATGAACCAAACAAGCTCAGTAAATTCTGAGTCTTCCTTGGGCTGAGATCCCAGCTACACATTGGGAGAAAAATGGAGTCTGAAATCAACCGGGTTATTCTGCCCCATTGGGCATAGAGTGATAAAGCTTAATTTTCAGGGTACATTTCTCACACCATTAATATTTGTTTTTAATCATCTTATATTGATGCTCACCATATGTATTAATATATTGCAGGCAAGAAAGCAAACTGATGGATCATGAAAAATTTAACCCATAGTTCTCACACAAGGTACAAATGACCAGGATCACATTATTCTAGTTCAGGTATTATACATTATGCAAAGAGCTAGCTCTCTGGAAAAGGCTCTAATTCTGGAAAAGATGGAAGGAAAAAGAATAATAATAATACAATCAGCAATGAGATGAGTAGACTCAGTGGTGAGGGGTGGACTGTTAGAAGACCTGAGGTTAGAGGCAGATCAACACAGAGAAAATCTATCTATGTGGTTGCTAAGAATTAACCATTAATTCTTAATCAATTCACTCAGGAAACAATGTAAGCGTATAGCCAGAGAAATCTCTTTAAAGTTTAAATGCAACACAATCTTTCTCCAACAGCAATCATCCAGTTGGGAATTGTTAAATGTATATTATAAATGGGAGTTTTTTCCCCCTCATAAAATGTATTTCCAAACAATACAAATATGAATCGACTGTAGCAAAAATATGTTTTTACAATTGTTTGATATGATTCTCAGCATTATGACTATTATTATTTTATATGGCAATCCAAAGCTGTTAAGTATGGTAGAATTTGTCCCTTCATCCACTCATATATCACAACAAGGTTTTGAAGAAGATACTTCACTTATGAATTGCATAACCGTCATGTGTGGATGGAAGGTTTCTATATATTCAAAATTACACAAGTGATGGCTTCAAATCTATCAAAAAATATACCTTTTTAAGATAGCAATATCACAATTGAACTCTATAACACAACAATAGTGACCAATTTTGACAGACAAATCAGAACATAATTTTGTATTTTTGACAGAGTCTTCACTTTTACCTTATGATCCATTATGATGCTTTTCTAAATAATACCCTTAATCAGAGCTTACAATATTCTTAGTTGTAAATGGGATATTGTGAAATTCATTGGCCACATTTAAAAATAATAATAATAAAATCCTACTGAAATCAATGAGGTATTACCTGGAGCTAATACATCCAGTTTGTAAATTCTACTTTTGAATTTGGCTTCCAGTTCCTTCATAGCTATTTCTGACCTTTATTCATAATTTACAGGTGTATACTACATATTCATGATTTCGTATGACTTAGTGTTTAAGGCTCCTTTGAAGATGGGTACAGCATGTGACATGCAGTATGAAGTATTTAGGGCATTTTTGGATGCTGCTGCAGTTACTATATTATTATTGTTATCGTTGAAATGGTGATATTGTTTGATGAGTGGCATTTTTCTTACAAGAACGATGCATCAGAATCTCTTGTTAATGTGTGCCATTGTGTAAGCAGGAGAATGACAATAACAGCTATCTTACCTTATGTGTTAGGTATCACTGAGTCACTGAGTCTAGTGATTGCATGGGCAAATGTAAATTATTTTAATGTATTTCTAGTAATATCTTGCTACCCTTCCAAAACATTCCCACAATGTCCTTGATGTCATCTATCATATTTTTCGGAGTATAAGATGCATCTTTTTCCCCAAAAAAAGAGGGTGAAAATCTGGGTGCGTCTTATACTCCAAATGTAGCCCCGCCCAGCCTCACAAATGGAGATTTCAGAGGCTGAAGGAAGCCTCTGAAAGAAGCTTCAGAAAAAAAGCCTCTGAAAGGCTTTCACCTAAAATAATAGGGCAAGCAACAAAAGAAGAAACAGTAAAGGTTCTAACCAAACTATGCTAACAAATCTGGAGAATGACACAATAACCAACAGATCAGAAGAGGCTAATCTATACACCAATACCAAAGAAAGGAGACTGAACAGAGTACAGATAGTTCTTCAGAATAAAAGCCTCTGAAAGAAGCTTCAGAAAAAAAGCATATTTTTTTTCTGAAGCTCTGTTTCAGAGGCTTTCAGAGGCAGAAAAAAAGTTTTTTTTTCTGAAACAGAGTTTCAGAAGTTTCAAAGGCAGAAAAAAAAGCAAGGCACAGAACTCACAACCAACCTGTTGCTAAAATTCTCCTCTGGGAACAGGTGACTGGGGGTATTCCGGGAGGCCGATCCACCCACCAATCAGCTTTTTTTTTTTATTTTCCGCCCAAAAACCTAAGGTGCATCTTATACTCTGGTGTGTCTTATACTCCAAAAAATACGGTACCTAGCTTATCTGTAGTCTTCATCTATCTACCCATAGCCTTTCCCTCAAGCCTCCACAGCCTCTCCCTCAAGCCTTTATTTACCTAGCCATAGCCTTTCTCTCAAGCACAGTAATTTTTTCTCATCCATAACCTGTTCACATCAAATGCTTAAATTCTGTTTGCTGATCATCACCTCAATAAAACAATTGTTCTTTTATCCAGCATTGGTTCTTGATGTAGTAGGCTTAAGTCAATTTTGTCAGAACTTAACCCAATTTAAATTGGTCTCACCTTGACCTTTATCTATCAAATATACTGATTGTATTTATAACAATTTCAGTGTTGTGTTTTTCAGGATGTGAGTAGAGCATTTTACCTGACTGGTGAACCCTTATAAACACTTTACTAGTAACCAGAATGTCCACCCTCAGCTTTCATAATAAGGTGCCATTTTTTAGCTATTTATGTTTGGAATAATTTCTAATTTCTACATAGGCATTATGAGTGATGGGCCTCATGTCTCACCCACAGCAACTTTATATGCACAGGCCCTACCACCACCATCCTTAATTTCCCTGCACTAAGCAGAATACTGAAGAGTGCGAGATGAATCCTTTTTGAGAATTCAGAACATTGCTAAAGCATGGTACCTCCCTTATTTATTTCTTACTTATGTATTTATTTATTTACTATTCATGTATACTGCCCATTCCTGAAGGCTCTAGACAGCTAAGCATGAATCAGTACCCACCACCCAACTCCAAATACATATAAATCAAGCAGTGGTGAAATTCAATTTTTTTATTACCAGTTTTGTGGGCGTGGCTTGGTGGGTATGGTGTGGCTTGGTGGGTGTGGCAGGGGAAGGATACTGTAAAATCCCCATTCCCACCTCACTCTGGGTCCAGCCAGAGGTGGTATTTGCCAGTTCTCTGAATTACTCAAAATTTCCACTACTGGTTCTCCAGAATCTGCTGGATTTCACCCCTGAAATCAGGGACAATTAATGATTTAGCCCAGTGGTTTCATGTAGATGTTGAAATAAATGGGCATGGGATCCCTAAGGCACACCACAAAATCGAGATCTCCAAGTAAATCTCTTTTCACACCACAACCAACTCAAATTGCCTCCTCAGTAAGGAGGAGAACCTCTTTAAATAATATTCCTTACTCCAGTCCCTTGAAAGTGATCCAGAGTGATGGCCTGGATGGTAGTTTTGAAAGCCACCAGGAGATCAAGGAGGACCAGGACCAGGTTGCACTCTCCCAATTTTTCTCTTTGCAAAAGTAATCAACAGCATATCTAACAGTATCTAGGATTGTTGGATCAAGAAAGACTTCTTGAGCAAGAGATATAACATAGCTTCCTTCAGACAAAAAGGAAATGCCTCCTTATCCAATGAAACATCAACACCCATTTGAATCTAATCTTGGTAGAGCCCTTGAGGATTATGAGAACAAAATGGAGAGTAGAATTTACTACAGAGGGCCCTATCCACATCCCAGGGATTCACAAATTCAAGATGGAGGCTCATCAGCTCCATGGATAATGTCAGCATCAAAGTACTCTCAAATGTAAATAAAATTCAGGGTGAGGCTGACCTGCAAAACTCCATCCTGCTCATGTATTGTATTATATTCTACTCAGCCAATAACTTCTATATATAGAAGTGTGTTTATATTAGAGGTTTCATTTTACTTGTTGATTACATCATCAAAAAGTAACTCTTAAAGTGCAAATACTAGTAACTAATTCACTAAAAAAAACTATATTGAGTACTAGCTACTGTACTTAATCTTCCATGAGAAAATTCATATTGCCACAATTCTCTAAATTGTGGCAGGATATCTAAAGGACCATAGACTTTTCAATGTCAGAAAGGACAATCTGCCGTCAGAGGCCTTCTTTTTTCACTTTAATGAAACCTAAGGAGCCAGTGGGTTTCTAAAAGTAGAATTGAGGAAAGGAGCAATACAAAGCAAATTCAAGGAACCCTTGGAATCATATGATTAAAGACACCGTTACTTCCTCTTTATCCAGAAAAAAATAGAAAAATAAGCTATGCCATCCTAGAGCTATCATCACATTGTAGAGCAGTTAGAGAACATAGGAAGCAGCGGAAGGAACTATTACAGCTCACCCAAGGTAGAAGAAAGAGGACCGACTGGCAAATTGTTCAGCTACTGTAATAATTCAATAGCTTATGTAAGCCAAAAACTTACCCATGAGAAGTTTCTTTGTAGGTTTCTAAATGATTCTACTACACTTGTTGGGCCTCCCTCAAATTAAATGTTATTCACAGTAAAATTAATCACCTTGAAAAGTTTTCACCTAGGAGAAGCATGTCTCTAATATCAACCCAGAGGGGGAAAAGGCTGAGTTTTCATTATGAGAAATTTGGGGAAAATTACTATAGGATGGACTACAGCAATGAAAAAATTGATACTACCTCTCCTGATGTATCTAATTTAATTAAGTGGCAGATGTTGCAAATTATATGTTCATTCAAACAGCTGCAATTTTTTTGCCTCTGGTATACAGAAATTATTTCTTTATTCTGCTAGATTAAATCTGGAAAAAATCTATAATGTAGGAAAGATCTAGCCAATATGTTTCTGACTTTTCCACTTTTTTATGTGGAAAAGTCAAGTGGACTAGATTGAATCTAAAGGAAACAGTAGAAGTGGGACAATACACTATTAAACAGGAAGTAGTAGATAAAGAAATTATGTCACATTCAACACTGTCTTCCTTGTTATTCCCATCTCAAAGCATCTGATTAACATGATTCAATATAAAGGTAGTCATTGATATTTCAGCAAATATTTGTAATGTGAAGATTCCAGATATTGTTTAGATGTGCTTTTATAGATCCACTTTGCAACAACATAATGTGAATATCTTATATTGTCATTACTGCATTGGTGCATCATATTGAATTGACCAATTTAGCAATAAGATTTACAGCATGTGCTTTCAGGTCATTTCTGGTAATTTCTTTCCACCTGAGATGTTTAGATAATAAAGTATACCAGTCTTCCCCACTTTATATTTTTCAGAGTAAAATCCCCATCCACCCTACCCTGTCTAGGTTCATTTGAATTAAAAACTATAGCATCTTGAAAAGCCCAGTTTGAGAAAATTTACTCTGTTCCCTATGTGAAAATATATGGAAATCCCAGTATATCAAATCATGTTTACTTACATTGGGATATAATTGGTGAGAGATCTCTCATCTATATATTTGTCAATCCAAATAAAAATAAGACAATATAAGCCATTGCATAGCTTAACATCTAATACATTTTCTGTAAACAAAAGGTATCCTATTCATTACCATTGCAGAAGGAAGCTATATGCTGTTCCCTTAAGTGAAAGAAAAAAAAATGTGGCTTTTTAAAAAAGGCAAAATAACTACAAAATGGAAGCATGTTATCAGTCAGAAATGCTTAAGAGGGGGGAAGATTATAAGTTTAAATAAGTAGCAATTTAATGCTTGCTTCATTACCTTTCCAGGATAGAAAGATTAGAGGTGGCTTGCAGAAATGTGGCATTCACTAACAGTAGGTTGCTTTTTTAAAAAAGAAATCAGCTAACTGTTATTAATCTTGAATGTTATCTGGCTAGATAATTTGAATGTCCCCTTATGAAAGAAATAAAATACCTTGGATTGAATAAAACAGGAGAAAATTACTCTGCCCCCGTTCAATTACCTCTAAGTTTACAAACAGCTAATTATGTAATGCCACAACCAACCAAATAGAATTAGTTCTTCCTGTAAGTAGGCCGTCTGTAGACTCATTGCAATTCTGATATATTTTGAGGAAATTGTAAGCATGTTGTTGGCATTGCTTGGTTTACTTAAAATATTATTACTATTACTGCACCACGGACTTTATTGAGCAATGAAAAATATACACAAAGGGACAAACTTTTCTTGGGGATGGAAGGGTACTTTTTTTCCTCAAAATTTGACTTTCTTCAATTGAAGAACCCCATTTCAAATCAGAAAAGGGCACTTATTTCTACAGTAATTGTGTACATCTTGAGGATATTGATATTCAGCCATTGTTGTCATTACGCTTCCAAGTTGCTCGGAGAACTAAAATGTTCCATATTTGGGGAATGATCAAGATAATTAAGTTGTTCTTTCAGATTCTATTTCTCCATAAAGTTCGGCTAGCTTCTTGAACTCTGGTCCCCAGTCACCAAGATAATTATAATCCTGGTCAGAATGTGTAGTAGCTGAATCCAAAGAGCTGATAGATCCGGCTTCTGACCTTTGACCTTCATATGCATATGTCTGTAGAGAATCATATGGGGGCACACTCGGATCAAGGTCTGCTTCAGCCAGCCTTTGCTTAATAAATTCATGAACATCTATGTTGTCAAGATGAGATGAAGTGGGATGTTTGGTTGTGGGCTTCATCTCAGGCCGAACATCCCTCCGGAATTTCAATTCTTCAGCAGCAGATGGGTTCCGCAGAGCGGTAATGTCAAAAGCTTCAGTATCCTCCTCACCTCCACCCTCATCATCATAAGTGACAACATTTTCCCGGACATCCTCCTCTGAAATGACCAGAGGCTCCTTTTTGCTGCGTTTTAATGTGATGAACAGGACCACTATTGCTGATGAGAAAAATTCAGAATAGGATATTAGTAGGGCTGCCAACTGGTAACTCTGTCTAGTTGACTGATTAGCTGCATTTTGGCAGTTAACTAATGTTATATTCATTTTAGCTGTTTTGTTTTTTTCTTTTGGCAGCGTTATCTATTATTTTATCCATTAACTAGGCTGAAATTAATCTGTGCCTTACTAGTACATTAACGTAACTTGCTCTTTGAGGTAATTATAACTCTTAAGATAAAATAATATTTTCCTATCAGTTAATATGATCACAAAATAGCCAAGTATGTTCTGGAATTAGATATTCAATTTCTGGGCCGGAGTTGAGCTATTTGAGCCATAATAATAAATACAGGTAAAGATAAGATGCTATAATATTTCTCAAGAAAAAATGTAAAATTTCCTTTTACTGATCTATTACAGTAGTACAAGACCCACAGTTGCAAAAAAACAAAATAACCCCCCCCATCCTATTGATTAAATAATCCCCTTCAACCAATGTAGAAATTCCTTGATTTATGAACGTACTAAAATGATTACATTCCTAGAAATTAAAGTTTGTAGCTGACAGGAAAAATGAACTCATAGATTTATGCTTGCATTTTGTTGAAAAATTGCTTGTAACAAAGAATATTTGTATCTATATGTGATATTGGTATGTCCACATGCATATTTATACCATTTGATTCTAATCACCCTAATAATGTGTGAATTTTGTGTTAATAGCTTGATAACAGTTCACATTATGGAAAAGCTACATCTTCACAACCTTAAACATTGAGTTAAAGATTATTATTAGTCAAGGGTCATATAAGTACTCTCAAATCCCAAAAATGGAAAGCAAGCATGGTATGCTCCTTAGATCAGGGCTGTCAAACTCCCGGCCCGCGGGCCAGATGTGTCACATGCTGGCCACGCCCACGCCTGGTTTAGTGAAGGAGAAAAAAGTCCTGATACATCATGTGGCGCCGCCTTGAGTTTGACACCCCTGCCTTAGACCTTCTCACTCTTAGCAACTTTAATATGTATGGACTTCAACTCCCAGAATTCCCCAGCCAGCAAGTCTGTACATCTTAATGTGGCTAAGATTGAGAAATAGTGCTTAGACTTTATAAGGGCTATAGATCCGAAACTCCCACATTAGCACCCATATTGGGCACAGTAGGAGAAAAAGATTTCAGTGTCACAGGAGACTATGAAAAACACCTGTTTATTTTTAATCAGAAATCCCCAAACATAGTAGTAGAATTTAAGACGTTTGCTTAGAAGAAAAACAAGATTGTTAATGTATTGGAGCCATTTGAGAAACGTACACTGAATTATTTCTGCATTTTAATAAAGCAGCCCTGCTCAACCATTCTAGAGAAGTTGAAACAATAACTCTCAAGTATAACAGCCAATATGGTGGCTAAAATTCTAAGGCCTGGCAGCTGAGGATGAACTTTAGCTGTATTGACTTAATTGTATGCAATTGAGAAAGGGGATATATAGTCATTATATACATATATATTCTCAACTGAGTGAATTTGGGTGAATGGATGAATGGACAGATAGTGTGAAATTCAGCCAATTGAGAATATTAGCTAATGGATAGTATTCAAATGAGTCTAAGTACGTAAACACATAAAGTGTTCTGAGAGAAAGCATTTCCAAGGACATTTAACTAATGAAATGATATCCTTGCTTCATCTATCCCTTGCTCCTCTTGATGAGCCTTTGACTGTTATCAGCTCATCCCACTGAGAAATAATTAGCAAATGGCTTTCTTATTCTCCCTTTCTTTCTTCTGGCAGGGGGATCCATTTCAAAAAGACTCTCTTCATCTCTTTTTCCTTTTCCATGAGTGTATTAGCCTGCAACCTGAGTTGGTGGTTTCCTGAAATCTTACCTGGTAGATCAATAATGCTAATTACTTACTGACCCTGCAAAATTAATTCCGCTGGATGCCAGAAGCTCAGCCATTTGCTTTCAAGATTTCCCTGTCCTGTCAATTTAGTTCAAGCTTGGAATTATTCATTTTTAAGCCAGAATCCTGTATTTCTAGCTACTGCTTATCAGAAACAATTCCTAGTTCAGTTGTTATTTTTCTTAGTGTTTGCCTCACATGGTTGCAGATTTTCTTCATTTTGAACCACTTCATTTTGACCTAGGTGTTTTATGGAACCTGTTAAGGAAGGATTTTGATTATCAATTGACTTGTTGCAGAGTCTGATGCTGAAAAGGGTTGAGAGGGAGCAACTGGCCCAAGATTTTAATGCCTGGAGTAGGATTAGACCCTGGGTCCCCCAACTCCTAGTCCAGGACCTTAACCATTACATCACACTGGCTCTTGCAGTTCCTGGTTTAATACTGCAACTCACATTGTTGTTGGGATTATCTGAAGCTTCCAGAAAATAAACAAATTGAGGACTTACCTAGGAGAATGACAACACAAAGCAAGATGGCAATTAATGCTCCAGTACTCAATCCTGCAGAGGAGAGGAAAGCTTCTGCATGGCAGGTCCGCACACGACCATCTCTTTCACATGCACATACCCGTATGACAAGAGTGGCGCTACTGCTGAGAGATGGGGCTCCTCCATCAGAGATGACAATAGGAAGGTAATATACATCCTGGATAGTCCGACTAAACTTTCTCCTTCGGGTCAGGATGCTGGCCGTATTATCTATAGGAGCAAGAATGAGATCAAAGTAGTATTAACAAAGATGATACACACCTATTTAGAATACGTTTTATCTTTTGTTATCTATTTTCATTTTCAACTTCTGGTGAATATCCTGGTAATCCTTAGTAACACACTATAGTAAACTCTGGAACTGTTTGGATATGAGAGCCTCATGGTGTGTTTGGGGTCATTTTTTTGGATCACCCAAATCTGAACATGTGACTGTGGGGATGCTCTGATTGCCAATTACAATGATGTAAATTGAAATAATACATTAAAAAAGAAGAACCTTTTGTAAATAACCAGGCACAATGTATGCCATATAATACATACATACCAGGGGTGAAATCTACTTACCTTCCCTACCAGTTCAGAAGTGTGTGTGTGTCACATGTGATTTTGGATCCTCTGTGCTTGCGCAGAGGGTAAAAAAACAGGTTACTTCCTGGTTAAAACCAGGAAGTAATGACGTCTGGGCGGGTGGGTAGAGCTTCGCACTGCTGCCGCTACTGGTTTTCCGAATCACCCACCGCCACCACTACCAGTTCACCCAAACCGGTGCGAACAAGTAGCATTTCACCCGATACATACTACATATAATAAGTATATATGATGTCTTCTAATGCACATACCAATATCCCCACACATGGAAATCTCTTCCACTCCTCTGATTAGATGAAATAAAGTTTAACTTAAGTGTTGATTCTTAGTATAAACCATGATGACGGAGGAGGCTACAGTATATTAAGCATCAATTCTCAGTCCCTTTACCTACCTTGAAAACAGCCGTTTCGATCATTGAAAATTGGATCTAGATAAAATCTAGCTTTTGAGAGGAAAAAAATCAACACAGCTCTAGCTCTTTAGCTTTTCTCTGATTTTTTTTATTTTGTTTTTTGTATTCAAATGGCTATCTCTTTGTCACTTTCGGGTGCTAAAAAAGTCAACAACTAGTTAAATATACACTCTGATGAATTTACGGAGAATTTTCCACTAGTTTATAGATGCAGTATTAAACAATTCTCCAATGAAAGGGCTATATTTTAAACACATTTATTAGAAGTATAAAAATCACAGTATGATATAGCATGCAACCTGATTTCTAAATCTAAAATACTGTGAAATACATTGTTCATCATTGTTTTTTTTTAGAAGAATAACACTAAAAATGAATAGAAAGCAAAGATTCAGGAAAATTGCGTGGGAATAAATAGCTTTTTTGTTACATTATTATACTTTAATCCAATTTTCATTCTGTACTAACTCAAAATAGCTAAGAAAAAAGCCTAATTGAACTCAAGATTTTACAAAGACATAAATTTGAAATATATAAAACACACTAATACATTGTATTAGTGTGTTTTATTGAGGTGAATTCAGGTATAAATAAAATTGAGGTGAATTCAGGTATAAATAAAAACTTAGGGAAAAAAATCTAACTTTTAGAAGTCAAATTTTACAGCCCACAGCATTTACTGGATAAATCTATTCACAGACATAGCTCATATTTTGTTTTTAAAAAATAAAGGCACATCTGTTGGAAGAGTTTGTTAAGTTCTAAATATGTGATACACATAACTCTATTGCTGTAAACAACCGCTTAAAATATCTTTGTATAGGAAACCAGGAATTTTAAATACAGATTGATTAAGAAGCATTTAAACATTTAAATGAATTGATATCTTTGTCAAGCACAGAATCATATGTATTTTTTTTCCACCTATGATCCAGCATGTAGCAGTTTTGCAAAAAGGAAAGTCCATTTGAGGACTTTTATAACTTCATTAAAAACAAACAACACCCACTCATTTGTCTTATTTTCTTCATACCACTTCATTATATAAGTCTTTTCTTCTGTCTCTCCTTACTCATTCTCTCCGCAGAATAATACAATAAAACAGATCAAAATAAAATAGAATAAATCCCCCAATACAATTGTCTATTCCACAAAAGAATAGCTCCAGTCCCCTGATCATTTTGATTGTCCTTTTCTGCAGCTTTTCAAGCTTGATAATAATCCTTTCGAGAGCAAAAAATAAGAACTGTGCAAATATTGGGAGTCTAGAGAAAAAGCATACTAAGAAAAAAATCTTCAGCTAGATTATCTTTCTTATGAATATTTCATTTAGAAAAAAATAAATAAATAGGAAAGTTGTATGGGAATGACACAGCTTCATAAATTCTCTATAAGAAGAACAAAGTAGACAGAGGGGAAATTTTTTTTCCTCTTGTTTATTCCTAGAACCTGAAGTTCATCCAGTGACAATGAAGGATGAAAATTTCAGGAGAAGCAAAATGCAACCACATGGCCCCTGGTTAAATTGTATTTTTTGCCTACAGTAGGATGTGATGGAGGTTGGGAAAGGTGATTAGACAAGTTGTGGTTATCAGTAGCTAATATCCATAATGGCTCACTCGTGTTCCCACCTGCTTCTCTCTCTGTTATTCACATCAGGAAGAAGAAAAACAATTACGTTTTGTCAGTGTGAAAGAACAGGTCCACTCAGAAAAGCCAATTAAACTGATTTATTGGTACTAACAGAACAGAATATCTGTAGCTCAGGGTAGAACTGGTTTATTGTATTTATTGTAGCTCAGGGTTGAATTGATCTATTGCTAAAATGCCTAAATAGATCTATTGCTAAAATGCATAGGAATCTTCTCAACTAATGGTTAGTACCTGCTTGGAGTTAGATAAGGGTGAACAAAATTCCAGGGGGGTAGGACTTAATCTGCTTATGGCTACATAAGGATTCTAGGCTGATCCCTCTTTCAACTCCATCCCCAGGTTTTTCCATTCCTTCTCCTACATGTTTCCAAGATGAATGCTTCTCCTGATCACATCCAGGGAAGCAACAGGAGTATGCAACTGCCTTTGTGATATATTGGCTAATTTCTTCTAATATTTGGTTAACTCTTATGAAAAAATGTATGCTAGGTAGCTTGGTCTTTGCTTTGATTCAGGGATGAAATCTACTTATTTTCCCTACTGGTTTGGAAGTACGCACTCCGCCTGCGTGCACTCACTTTGCTCACGCACATGTGCAATTTTGGACCCTCTGTGCATGCGCAAAGCCTTCTGCACATGCGCAAAGGGTCAAAAACAGATTATTTCCTAGTTAGAACCAAGAAGTAATGACATTCGGGCAGGTGGTTCTCCAAACCACGTGCTGCCACCGCTACCGGTTCTCTGAATCACACGCCACCGCCGAACCGGTAGCATTTCACCCCTGGTTTGATTCACCTGAGTTCTTCTGACCATATTAGGATTCTGTATGATTCTAATGTCTGATACGCAAGGGTATTTTAAAAATGCAATATAAAGACTTGTAATTTTCACCATGTGTTTTACCAAGGGACTTTGAAAAGACAAGAGTGA
This sequence comes from Ahaetulla prasina, assembly GCF_028640845.1. Taxonomy (NCBI): domain Eukaryota; kingdom Metazoa; phylum Chordata; class Lepidosauria; order Squamata; family Colubridae; genus Ahaetulla; species Ahaetulla prasina. Next base: position 95,896,398 of record NC_080541.1, on the reverse strand, counting down.
TCTGAGAAAGGAAGCAGACGGAGCGATTCCGTCTGCTTTTATCAACAGGACTTTGCTTGAGTTAAGACATCAAAGCTTTCTCATTTAAATTGGTCAGAAGAACACGATAAACTTCATAACAAACAATGTGCTCTCTTATGTGTTTGACTAAAGTGCCTTTCACCAAACTGCACACTCAAAAATAAAAGCGAGGCTTATTTGATGACTGGGAGAAGGTTCAAATTCACATGCACACACACACACATACAGATTTTAAAAAAAAAATCACAAGAAGCATAGAAATAAAATAAAAAACCTCAAAAGATTACCTCTAAAGAGAAGAGGGTTGAAAGAGAATTGAAATGTGAGCACAGGTGCAAATGAAAAAGGAGATAAAAGCAGAGAGAGAAAATTATATTTCAAAGATGAAAGGCCAAGCTGGCTGAAGGAAAGGAACAAAATCCACAAATATGGAAAGATGCTTTTGTAAAAAGCAATTTGTAGCATAATAGTAAAAATAAAATTCACAAATATAAAAATGCATTAAGTGTAGAAATCCTGAAAGACTGACATTTAAAACAAGCTTTGGGTAATATTTTCAGTGGGAAAAGAATGAAGGAAGACTTTTGCAAATAACATTAGTATGCACATGTCAAAATCCTGAAAACTACTGAGCACTCTATAATTTTATTTTTCTTCAATTATAGCAATCCTCAATAACAGGTGAAATTAAATACAACTGTCATAATTTAAAAAAAAACAACCTCCTCTACCATCTGGATTCCCAGTGACAAAAAAATATGTATTCACATGAAGCTAGAAATGTTTCTCACTATAGTTGACATACCAGAGTACCCCAACAGACTGTCAGAAGTGAAAAATTCTAATATCTGCCATGCGTAGAAAATTTATTGATTTGCACCCAGATAGTTTTTCTGTCTCTCATAATAAAAATTAAAACCATTGTCTCACAGGAGAGTCAAATATGAGAAAAAAATCAGTATGTTTGAGTGCAAGATCTTTACCCACATTAAGATTTCTTTTAGAATAGTTGCAACAGTACTTTTAAATATACTTGAAAAATATATGCTTATTATCCATGATTACTTTTGCACCATACAGTTCATTATTAGTGTCAGTCTAATGGAGGGGAACACCCTTTAAAATAGAAAGTTGTAGTGATTTTTTTTTTGTACACGTGAAGTTTTTCCAATGAGGTATTATCTTCCTCTTCCTTCCTTCCTTCCTTCCTTCCTTCCAACTTCCCTTCCCTTCCCTTCCCTTCCAAGAAACAGTGTGGGAAGGAACAAAGGAATATGCATTTGACCATTTTTCCATTAACTTTCTTCCTGCAAGCTTATCAAAAGCAAAGACTTTGCTAGTGGAAGGTTGGCAAAGAATGTAGAAGGGTCAGCAATCATATCAATTTTTTCTTGGTTTCACAGTGACTTGTGAGAACCTGCCAGGGGAAGAGGATCATATAAACATGGCTGACTGTGACAGTGCAATGGTGGCACTGAAGCAACCATGGGGGTTTGTTTTCCAAATTTCATTCCCTTGGTAGTAATGGGCCTTGGCATTCTGTAAATTACCCCATCTGAAGTTTCTTTGTTGAAAAAGTTTTGCCCTCTGACTAGAAGCTAAAATATATGAAGAATGGTTGCAGGAAATGGGTATATCAAGTTTAATGAAAAGAAGAACTAGGGGTGACATGATAGCAGTGTTCAGATATCTCAGGGGTTGCCACAAAGAGGAGGGAGTCAAGCTATTCTCCAAAGCACCTGAGGGCAGGACAAAAAGGAATCAAAAAGAAAACCAATCTAAAATTAAGGAGAAATTTTCTGACAATTAGAACAATTAATCAGTGGAACAACTTGCCTCCAGAAGTTGTGAGTGCTTCAACACTGGAGGTTTTTAAGAAGAGATCAGCTAACATTGATCTGAAATGGTATAGAGTTTCCTGCATGAGCAAGGGTTGGACTAGAAGAGCTCCAAGGTCCCTTCCGATTCCGTTATTCTGATGCAATGGTTACAAAATATCAAACAGATATGAGAGTTTTAGTAGTATATAGATTAACACTCTCTGAATAAGTACTCAAATTCTATTGATTAGTTGTCAATCTTACCAAGATAAATCTTTCAATCTGATTGTTTTTCTTTTCCCTACTCTAAATGGCAATATTTGCCTTGCTGTGTAACTAAAAATCAGAAACAATTCCTAATGCTTATTTATTATAGCAGTATAATATAAATACACATACTATTATATTGATTTCAATTAACTAGTTAGAATTAGGTAGAATAGGATGGAAGAGTATAATTTGTAAGCAAATAATTTCTTAATATTTTTATTTTTATTGATTTTTATTCTTTTCCCCTGTTTTCTTTTGTATGTTAATACTTTCTTTTTATTCTTAAAAAAAGAATTTAACGCAATTCCTTATCATATAATATAACAACAGAGTTGGAAGGGACCTTGGAGGCCTTCTAGTCCAACCCCCTGCCCAGGCAGGAAACCCTACACCATCTCAGTCAGATGGTTATTCAACATTTTCTTAAAAATTTCCAGTGTTGGACCATTCACAACTTCTGCAGGCAAGTCGTTCCACTTATTAATTGTTCTGTCAGGAAATTTCTCCTTAGTTCTAAGTTGCTTCTTTCCTTGATCAGTTTCCACCCATTGCTTCTTGTTCTACCCTCAGGTGCTTTGGAGAACAGCCCGACTCCCTCTTCTTTGTGGCAATCCCTGAGATATTGGAACACTACTATCATGTCTCCCCTATTCCTTCTTTTCATTAAACTAGACATACCGAGTTCCTGCAACCGTTCTTCATATGTTTTAGCCCCCAGTCCCCTAATCATCTTTGTTGCTCTTCTCTGCACTCTTTCTAGAGTCTCAGCATCTTTTTTACATCGTGGCGACCAAAACTGAATGCAGTATTCCAAGTGTGGCCTTACCAAGGCATTATAAAGTGGCACTAACACTTCACGTGATCTTGATTCTATCCCTCTGTTTATGCAGCCCAGAACTGTGTTGGCTTTTTTAGCAGCTGCTGCACACTGCTGGCTCATTTCTAAATGGTTATCCACTAGGATTCCAAGATCCCTCTCACAGGTACTACTATTGAGCAAGGTACCACATATACGGTACCTGTGCATTTTGGGGTTTTTTGCCTAAATGTAGAACCTTACTTTTTTCACTGTTGAATTTAATTTTGTTAGATAGCACCCAATGTTCAAGTCTGTCAAGATCTTTCTGTAACTTGAGCCTATCTTCTGGAGTGTTGGCTATTATTTTACTTTATGATTCATATTTCATTATATGTTGCTCTTGATATTGGTATTCCACATAAAGTTTAGTGGTGATTTTAAATGCTTGTAAATGATATAGCATATTTGGTTGTTTTAGTCATTCATTGGAATACTAGAAAATCCTTTGTTTATTCACTTGATTCTCCTCTCCTTCTGATGATATATTTTCTCCCAAATATCCGTATCTAGTTATAATCTATCTATCATCTATCTGTCTTTGCTTTGGTAATCACTCCCTATGCTTTACCCAAAAGGAATGGTTATGCGTCATTTTAAAATGTCTGTTATGAAGTTTAAAACAATTATTTCAATTTGAAATGGATGTTTTTGGTTACTTTGGATGTTATTTTGAGTTTAAAACTTTTCAAAGTATCTGAAAAAGCCCGGCTGAAATATAAAATAGCTTTTTCCAACTTGAAACAGCTTGAAATAAGGCATTTCAGCTAATCAAATTTAAAGCATTTAGCACATCAGTAAAATCTATTTTTCACACTCTGATTCTATGAACATTCTCTTCTCCTAAGATGGCGCCGACGAAGGCTGCCTCGGTGAAATGCTCTCTAATTGTTTCTTTATTTCTAATTGTTCTCTGTGACTCACTACGGATTTCCTACTCATGAGACCATCTGCTAAAAATTAAGGAACATTTCTTTAAGGAGCAGCTTTCTTTAATCTCACCCCCGCCTGTCTTTACAAACACGGAGGAGATTCTAACACAGGAGGAGGCAATTCCCACGGAGCCATGGATTACTAAAAAAACCAAACGACGGAAACAAAGGAAACGAGGTAAACGATCTGGGATCTTAATCAAGCTAAGAACTCGCACTAAAACTCCTCTGCCTTCAATTTTCCTAACAAATATACGCTCACTTGCAAATAAGATGGATGAAATACTCCTCTTAAACAAATACTATTCTGATTTTCGCAATTCAGCAGTCCTATGCTTCTCTGAAACCTGGTTAAATGAATCAATTGAAAATAGCAGCCTGAACATTCCAGGATTTCAAATTGAACGATCAGACAGGGTTCCAGAAACATCTGGTAAAAAGAAAGGAGGAGGCTTATGCCTATATATTAATTCAACCTGGTGTCAAGATTTTAACATAATTTACAAATTCTGTGACAACAATTTAGAGACTCTAATTATCAATTGCAAACCTTACTATTCGCCTCGTGAATTTTCCTCATTTCTTCTAATTGCTGTTTATGTCCCACCACAAGCCTGTGTAAACGAGGCATTACGAACTCTAGCTGACCAAATCATGGAGGCTGAAGCCAAACACCCTGATTCACTGGCCATTGTTTTGGGAGATCTAAACAAGGCAAACTTAAGGAAAGAACTACCAAAATACTTTCAGCATGTCAATTGTCCCACCAGAGGCAAGAATACTCTAGACCACTGCTACACAACACTAAAAGATGCCTATCGGTCTTTACCACGTGCAGCTGTAGGACACTCTGATCATTGCATGATTCACCTTGTACCTGCTTACAGGCAAAGACTTAAAGCCATAAAACCAATAATTAAATCAGTGAAAACCTGGACGGAGGAATCAGAATTAAAGCTACAGGCATGTTTTGACTGCACTGATTGGAATATTTTTAAAGATACCTCTGCAGACCTGGATGAACTCACAGATACTGTAACATCATATGTCAGCTTCTGTGAAGACCTATGTACCTACAAGGAACTTGCGAATACACAGTAATAACAAACCTTGGTTTACACCTAAACTTAAGCAGCTACGACATTCCAAAGAGGAAGCCTACAGAAAAGGTGATAAAATGCTGTACAATCAGGCCAGAAATGCACTAACAAGGGAGATAAGAGCAGCAAAAAGAAGCTACTCTGAAAAGCTAAAGAATCAATTTTCAGCAAATGAACCAGCAAACATGTGGAAAACTCTTAAAAATATCACCGGCTATGGCAAACCTCCTTCCCAGGCTGAAGGTAATCAACAACTGGCAGATGACCTGAATGAGTTTTACTGCAGGTTTGAAAGGAAACTACAGCCACCTATCTCCACAACCCCCATCTCAGACACACCAACAACAGCCAAGCCTCCTACAACTGACCCCATTTCATTGGGTTCACAACCCCTAGTGATCACAGAAAAGGAAGTGCAGGACCTATTTCACAGACAAAAGCCAGGAAAAGCTCCAGGCCCAGACAAGATAACTCCTTCTTGCTTAAAAGTCTGTGCTGACCAATTGGCCCCATCTTCACCCATATTTTCAATAAATCACTAGAGATGTGCTATGTTCCTTCTTGCTTCAAACGCTCTACCATCATCCCAGTGCCGAAGAAGCCCACCATCAAGGAACTGAATGACTACAGACCAGTTGCTCTAACATCTGTAGTCATGAAAACCTTTGAAAGGCTAGTGCTTTCCTACCTGAAAACCATCACGAATCCGCTTTTAGACCCCTTGCAATTTGCATACCGAGCAAATAGATCAACAGATGATGCTGTTAATATGGCTCTGCACTACATCCTACAACATCTTGAGTCTCCAAAGACCTATGCAAGGGTCCTCTTTGTAGACTTTAGTTCAGCATTCAATACCATCATTCCAGACATTCTTCTAACTAAGCTAAACCAGCTACAGGTACCGGAACAGACTTGTAAGTGGATCACAAGCTTCCTAACAAACAGGAAGCAGCAGGTGAAGCTAAGCAAGATCACATCAAATACCTGTACAATTAGCACAGGGGCCCCCCAAGGCTGTGTGCTCTCCCCACTTCTCTTCTCTCTGTATACCAATGACTGCATCTCCAATGATCCATTTGTTAAGCTACTGAAGTTCGCAGATGACACAACAGTGATTGGTCTCATTCGAGACAATGACGAATCCGCATATAGACGAGAGGTCGAACGACTAGCCTTGTGGTGCAACCAAAACAATCTGGAACTGAACACACTCAAAACCGTAGAAATGGTGGTAGACTTTAGGAAAACCCTTCCATACTTCCACCTCTCACAATACTTGACAACACAGTATCAACAGTAGAAACCTTCAAATTTCTGGGTTCTATCATATCGCAAGATCTCAAATGGACAGCTAACATCTAAAACATCATTAAAAAAGGACAACAAAGAATGTTCTTTCTGCGCCAACTCAGTAAGCTCAAACTGCCCAAGGAGCTGCTGATCCAGTTCTACAGAGGAATTATTGAGTCTGTCATTTGCACCTCTATAACTGTCTGGTTCGGTTCTGCAACCCAACAAGAAAAACACAGACTTCAGAGGATAATTAGAACTGCAGAAAAATAATTGCTACCAACTTGCCTTCCATTGAGGACCTGTATACTGCACGAATCAAGAAGAGCCGTGAAAATATTTGCAGATCCCTCGCATCCTGGACATAAACTGTTTCAACTCCTACCCTCAAAACGACGCTATAGAGCACTGCACATCAGAACAACTAGACACAAGAACAGTTTTTTCCCGAAGGCCATCACTCTGCTAAACAAATAATTCCCTCAACACTGTCAGACTATTTACTGAATCTGCACTACTATTAATCATTTCATAGTTCCCATCACCAATCTCTTTCCACTTATGACTGTATGACTATAACTTGTTGCTGGCAATCCTTATGATTTATATTGATATATTGATCATCAATTGTGTTGTAAATGTTGTACCTTGATGAACGTATCTTTTCTTTTATGTACACTGAGAGCATATGCACCAAGACAAATTCCTTGTGTGTCCAATCACACTTGGCCAATAAATTCTATTCAAATTCAAATTCTTAACACTCTTTAGGAATATACAAATGATTATATACTATCAACATATAAATAAAAATGTAATCCTGTGGGAACAAAATCAAGCACTTGTTACTATAGATACCGTAATCTAAAGTCAAGTCATTAAATGTACACCTGTAATGAAATATTATTTTAGACTTATTTTGCCTTATACACTGTAAGCCGCCCTGAGTCTTCGGAGAAGGGCGGGATATAAATGTAAATTAAAAAAAAAGATTTATAATATAAAAAAGGCACATTCACTTGACTCTGAGCAGCTATAAACACGAAACTGAGGAGGAGACCACCATGCTAAATGCTACAGTTATTGATTTTTCTAAATTTTTGGCATAAATATGGATTATAAGTGCCTAGCGTGGAATATAAATAAAGCAAATGAAAACTATTTCACTATTTTAAAAATGAAACAAGATGCAAGGACTACATATTAGAAAATATCAAACATTTGATTTGCAAAAAGTAGGGTAAAGAATTTATCTCAGTGAGAATTAGAATGGAAAATAGAATTGTTTTGCACATAAACTCCCAATTACAACTCAAAAGGTCAAGACTTTGCTAATAGGAATTTATGCATCAAATGAAGACATAGTTGCCTTTTTCAAAGGATTTATGGATATATTAATGGACTTACCATAGGAAAATTAGTGTTTAATGGGTTACTGGAATGATGTAATTTGTCCTAGAAGGACAGAACTTTTGAAAAAGATTTTAAGACAACAGACAGGAAACTACCAAAAGTTCTTTTTCATATGGTGAACAATTTAAAACCGATAGGTATATGGAGACACAAAAATGCTAATGCAAAAGAATATGTTTATTTTTCTAAATAACACAAGAGTTGTTCTCAGGAATCAATTGGCATTATGTCAACCAGTCTAAGTTGCTATAAAAATAATATTGGTGTATGTTTAAGTCTATTTATATAATATTGCTTAAATAAGAAATGGCAATTCTTTCCTGGTCCCAGAGAATGAGTTTCTTTGTGATCTTCTTCCCAACATTCTTTCAAGCAAATAAATGTTCATTGTTTCTCAGTGTGACATGGGTTAGAGATTCAAACAGTTAGATGTATAAAGTGAAAACCATTTTCTGTACTATTCCATTTTGTCTCAAGCCTTTATAACACTACAAGGTTGACCAGATCAAGAAACCAATTGCACAGGAAGACAATAACAAGACTTTATTGAGACAGACTATAGGAACAGAATTTTGCAAATTGGTTTGTGCTTTGCCTTTCCTCATTCTTATACTCTAGTGAGTTAGACAGGGCCAACCTGATCATCTTCCTACCTCCTTTTTCATAGCTAAAGGAAGGTTTCTGTGTTCTAATTCTAGTAATGGTTTCTGAATGTTTCCTGAATATTTCTTCCAAGGCATCTCTATCTCTCTACAAATAGCTACTCAAATGATTTTTAACTGTTGAATGAGCTGGGCAAAATGAAGGGAATAATGGGAGTTCAAAGAAAAAGGCAGCAATCATCACATTGAGTGGAGAAAATGGTACATGTTTTAAATTTGCTTCCAAATTCTGTTATTCTGTAACAATGTTCTACAAACTGAATATCTTTGTACAGTAAGTATTGGGGGAAGAAAGGCTTGTTGACAGTGCTGCTACTGAGAGAATGCTACCTTCAGTGAATCCAGTCTTAAGACCTCTCAGTGATGCCCCCAACTTCCAACATTGGAAGAACTAAATCTTGGATATCTAGACTATGCCCTCCTTACTACCTTTACAGAGAACTATAAAAAGACAGCTGTTCAAAAAGACATTTGAGGAAAAGGAAATTACTACTACCCACAAATGAATAGCATTCATTTTCTACACATTTTGAATCATGGTGGTGGTAGGTATTGATTACTAAATCTTATATACCTACAGAATGAGCTGTAAATTGTTTATGGACTCCAATTCCATATATGGCTTGCTATCACCTTTGACATTAGGGTTCCCTTAAAATAAAGGTTTCAATTTCTTTAAATATATTTTTCGTTATATAGATCTCTCAGTGGATCTAAAATTTGATATTTACTAATATTAGATCTAAGTAGTTTGAAAATCCTAAAAAACGTTAAACTGCCAAGAGAGCATCTTTGTACTTGTTTTAATCCAAACTGCTCTGCAAAGTCAAAAGTGACATGTTTTTTTTTTTTAAAATAATGGAATAGTTTCTACTTTTTTTAAAAAAAAAACTTACATTATTCTATAAATTCTTCCATATAATATTTGCATTTTGTCACATCGCTGTAGTTTTTAATTTCTTTTCCTTTCTAAATAAATAAAGATACAAACAAACAGAGAGATGTTCTGAAATTAGAGGTAGAGTTGGGTAATGTCAACAGGATAAAAGTGAGGGAAGAGGAACATATCTTGTTTCAGACTTTCCTCACTTCTGCTCCCACTGGGACCAGGTCTAAACCTAAAAAAGGTCACCTTTTTCTACATGTTAAAAAATATTTGAGGACTGCAAATCCCATTTTTCTGCAATGCTCCCAAATTGTGCTCTGGTTTTGGAAACTGATGCTAGAAAATCATGTACTTTGAGGTTTCCACAGGGACTGGAAGGCATCTTCAAAGATCCAATTGCCCCTTTGACAGTGGACATTTCTCCTTGCCCTAAGAGGTGGAAATCTAATATATTTTGTACTTGCTGAGAGGCCTTTTTAAGGCCAAGAAGATTGCATTACTGAAGAACAAAGGGGTCAGCATTAAATAGCAAGGCAACAACAGTGAATTCCTAATAAAGTAAAAGAAGTTAACTCCCAGAATTCTTTCCACTTCTCTCTATCCGTATGCTTTTCATTTGTTTCCTCCAGAACATTCCTCTGAAGGGGAAACCTTTTAAATTTCCCATTTCACATGTCAGCTTCTCAACATGTCAGCAACATTTTTAAGGCTAATTGGCTCTCGCCCCAAAGAGTCTAAAACTATGGCAAAAACATGGATTCAAAGAAACAAAGCAAGCACACAAACAATACTGTAGCAAAATACAACCACAAATATCATGTACACACTTGTATTTAACTGCAAATATTCCCTGTTTGACTACCCACCATGAATGCAATAACGTTCTTGTTTCAAAAGTTAAAGTCTTATTGTTGCATTAGATTCTTAATGTTCATGAAATGTTCATATTCAAAAATGGAAATGGCTTGCATTATCTTCTCCAGGTTGGTGTTGGTTTCTTTGATTGCTTTGCTTTCTCAGTCTAATCTAAGCCCTGAAATTTCTGGTTGTCACCTCTCCACCTAATAATAAGATCCAAGCTTACTTAACTTTTACAGAACAACTAAGGATGTCCAGATATTATGGTACTTCTGGGCTAGTGGTGGGTTGCCACTGGTTCTACCCGGATCGGCAAACCGGTAGGGGCAGCGGCGGTAGGGGCAGCAGCACATGCACAAGTGCGTGCACACACACGAGCGAACCAGTAGTGATAGGTTTTGCAACTCACTACAATTCCGGGCTAGACTAAAGCCAGCTTCTGGAGACCGCATTTATGTAATTTCCTAGCAGTATTACCCTGCTTTCTTCTAGAATGTTTGTAAACTTCCATTTTTTAAAAAAAAAATACAATTCAGCCAATATTCCTGGAAGTTCCCAGGTGGTTCCCCATTCAATTCCTAACAAAGACTGTTGTTGTTTAGCATCTACATTCAGCCAAGGTTGTTAGATGCTACTTGACTTATTGACTTGTAGGAGGTCATGTTGTTTTCCTAGAAGCATGAACATTTTATAGAAGTTTGTGCAACAAGAAAAAATACGTTATTGAACAAATCAGAAACATAATACATTTAAAATAGACAAATTTAAGGGCCAAATATGACATATCTCATTTATGAAATTCTTACATTGCCTTCAATGTAAGAATTGCCTTTCTAAAGCTTGGTGGGAAAGGATTTAGTTTCTACTATGATATTCTGTTAAAGTGCATCCACTAACAAATAGTCATTTAATTTCTTAGATTAGTATAAAACAAGACATTATCATAATCATATCCATTTTACTGAATGGATTTTTCAGCTGAAAATGAACTCTGGTAATATTTTACAATTTTATGTTTTACTACTGGTATAACATGATAAGCAGCAATATTTTCCCCTTTTCCCTATTTTTGACCTTTCAGAGAGACAATAAAACCATTAAAATCTGCCATGAGGACAGACGTCTTTAACTAAGAAATTGAAGCTTCATAATTCCAGCAAATCACTGTAAAATATTTTAAACAGTATACAGCATAAATGAGAAATACAACAATATATAGTTAAGAGTAGAAAACACGGCAAGGTTATTTTTCCCCCAGATGATTACTGGATATAGTTTGCCTGCTAATCCCCCCCCAAAAAAAACACACACAAAAAAACCCCATGACTATGGCACCCTTTGTTATAAAACACTGTTATCTTGATTGACTATGGTTTTTGCACATTGGCAAAAATGATTCTATTCAATGGGACACTGAAGTCAAACATAGAGCCCCGTCTAGTCAGTTATGTTTTTTATTTACCTTCATTGTCCTTTAATGTAAAGTTGGGATTCAAAGAAAAATGGTCATCTAGAGCAAAATGAAAGCTTCGCCCTTCTGTAATGTCATCTCTGTCAGTGGCACTGATCGTCTGAATAACCTGGAAAGAACATAGGATAGAAGGATTAATTATTTTTGAATTGGATTTTAATTTTAACAGAACTTAAAATTAAGCTCAGCTTGTTGACATAGTATTCATCTGAGCTGGTGCCAAGTATATCATTTTATACTTGGCTGGTGTCATTTATTAGTCTATTAGATTTATTTGGAGAGGACAGCATTTAAACAATATCATGAAATGAACTAAACACAACCTCAGCACTCAGATTTATTCATTTATTTTCTGAACAATGAAGACCCAGTGATTGCAGTATTGTAGGCTAACTCTGCCCACAGCCAGGATGTCAGGCCTTGACACAGGAGTTTGATCCTGACCAGCTCAAGACTGACTCATAGGGTCAACCTTGAGCAGAGGTGGGTTCCAGCAAGTTCTGACCAGTTCTGGAGAACCAGTAGCAGAAATCTGAACTGACCAGTTCAGAGAACCAGTAAATACCACCTCTGACTGGCCCTACCTCCATCTATTCTCAGCTTCCTGAGTCCCAGCTGATCGGGAAGAAATAGAGATTTTGCAGTAACCTTCCCCTGGAGTGGGGTGGAATGGAGATTTTACAGTATCCTTCCCCTGCCATGCCCACCAAGACATGCCCACTAAGCCATTCCACACCCACCAAGCCACACCCACAGAACCAGTAGTAAAAAAAATTAAAACCCACCACTGGTACTAAGGTCAGTAAAATAGGGATCCAGATTGTTGTGAACAAAATGCTGACACTGTAAACAGTTCAGAGAATGCTTTAAAGCATTGTGGACCAGTATATAGGTCTAGGAGTTATCGCTATTTACATAATAGCTGAACAGAAAAATATTTATATATGACTTTATTTAAGCTACTTGTTTATGATTCTATTGTAGGTCAATAGAATCATGAATGTGGAACGGATTATAGAATCAGAGTTGGAAAGGATCTCAGAGGACATCTGGTCTAGTTATGTGCTCAGGAAAGGTTCTCAAAGTATTTTGAGCAGAAAATTATCCAGTCTCTATTTGAAAACCTCCAGTGAAGGAAAACATGCCATTTTGTAAGGCAACTTGATGGCTGCATGATTGATAGGATTTGAAACTGCTCCCAATAGGTTGTATAAATCTTATTAATACTTTTTTGACTCGCTTGAGATTGCAATGTCATTTCAGTCTGCTCTTAAAATGTGGACTAATCATCATCACTATTCACTCTTTTTAAATAAAATATGTCCCATGAAATTAAGATTTGGTTCATGAATAATTTGGGCATTTATTCAAAATGCATTCAAGTCTTCAAGTTAGGTTTGAATCCTGGTAAATGCCCTCCCTCAAAAACAGTTACTGTAAGAGGAATCTTTGAATCTTAGTGGATGATCATTTAAACATGAGCCAGCAGTATGCAGAGTCAGCCAAAAAAGCTAATACAATCCTTGGTTATAAACAGAGTCATAGAATCAAAATCACATGAAGTACTAGTATCACTTTATAAATCCTTAGTAAGACTACACCTGGAATAATGCATCCAGTTTTGGTCACCACATTACAAAAAAGATGTTGAGACTTTGGAAAAAGTGCAAAGAAGAGCAACTAAGATGATTAAGGGCTTGGAGGCAAAGACATATGAAGAACAGTTGCAGGAATTTGGTATGACCAGTCTAGAGAAAAGAAGGACTAGAGGTGACATAATAGCAGTATTCCAGTATTTGAGGGGCTGCCACAAAGAAGAGGTCATCAACTTATTTTCCAAAGAACCAGAAGGCAAGACAAGAAACAATGGATGGAAACTAATCGAGGAGAGAAGCAACCTGGTATTAATGAGAAACTTCCTAACAGTGAGGACAATTAACCAGTGGAACAGCTTGCCTTAGGAAGTTGTGGGTGCTTCATCACTGGAGGTTTTTAAGAAAAGACTAGAAAGCCACCTGTCTGAAATGGTATAGGGTCAGCCGCTTGAGCAGGGGGATGGACTAGAAGACCTCCAAGGTTCCTTCCAGCTGTATTCTGATTGACTGAATTATAGAAAGTTCTCAGAGTTGAAAACTCTATTTTCCAGCATCATCAGAAAAAAACTACTGGAACAAGGAAACCGATGCGATATACTTGAAGAGATGAAGATTCACATTCCACAGAAGAGTCATAAATGAGGTCTTTTCACCAACAATGTCAATCTCTGGATAGTGTTGCTAATTCAGTGCAACAGCAGTCGACATGATTTCCACCCCCCTACTTATGCATTGCCAGGCAAAATGATTAAATGAGAAAAACAGTAACACTGGGGATTATGTTATTTCCCCCAATTATAACTTAGGTCTGAAGTGCAGCATGAGCAAAAATCTGACAGCTCCTATATGCAGTTTATTTTATCCCGTATAAAATGAAGACAAATTGTGGGTAAGACATTGTTTGAGCTGGGAAAGAAAACCTCCTAGGTCTCTGTTTGTGCTTGAGTTTGGCAGAATGGGGGGGGAGGGGGGAACCTCTGCTTCTGTCCCTGCATCGGAAGATTTATATATATAATTTAACTAAATGCATTATCATTTATTATGAATGTTGTCAAAACTTTTAAACTGTCACCAGGAGAGTCACATCTCCCCCTCCCCCACTTGAGTCATTTGCAGAACAGTTCTCAGGCATAAAATTGGAAACTTAGGGAATCAAACAATGAATATGGAGCAAACCTCCTCTGAATTACATTCTAACCAAATACTTTGTTCAACATTGTAGCATTATTATGATTTTTATAATATTAAAACAAATGCATCAAAGAATTAAGTCTTCCGTCTCAGGTTTTGGACTGTTTAAGCTGTTTAAGAAGCAATTTATACTGCTACCCCTGACTTTTTTTTTCATTGATCTTTTTTCTTTTTCTTTTTCTTTTTGACTTAACCTTAAGTGTGTAATTAGGAACTGACCTGGCTGGGCTTTGCATTCTCACAGACAATGACATCATAGTCCCTGGCAAGCTCTGGAGGGTTGTCATTAACATCGAGAATTTTAATTTCAACAGGGACATGGCTCAAGAGTCCAGGGCTGTCTGTAAAAAAAGAAAACCCACACAGCTGAAATACATATACATGTGCAAATAAAATAATTATGCAATTTTAGAATCCACTCAAGACTGCCAAAGCTTGTCTTTCCCTGGTACTCTCCATGGTCCTGAAAGAAGCTGGGAAATTAATTCACAACAGCAACTGGTTAGAAATCTAGTTATTTCTTCCGAAGATGATGATTTTGGAAGAATCCAGGGGTGAAATCCAGCAGGTTCTGACAGGTTCTGGAGAATTGGTAGCGGAAATTTTGAGTAGTTCAGAGAACCGGCAAATATCACCTCTGGCTGGCCCCAGAGTGGGTGGGAATGGAGATTTTGCAATATCCTTCCCCCAGGAGTGGGAACGGAATGGGGACTTTGCAGTATCCTTCCCCTGCCACGCCCACCAAGCCACGCCCACCAAGCCACGCCCACAGAACCAGGAGTAAAAAAAAGGGATTTCACCACTGGAAGAATCCAATACAATAGCAATCTGACACAGGCAAAGCTTGCTAAGTTTTCAAAAATGGAACCCATGTCATTAAACAACAGGTTTGTAAAATGTAGGATGTGACTTGTTATAGAAAGAAAAAGAAACCTTTTCAGAGTTTACCACATATTCTTATGTTATCAAGAAAGCAATGATCAGCTAATTTTATTAGTGGTTACAATTTAATATATAATAAATAATTAGGTGCTCTGATCAGTTAAAGCATGGAAAAAGTCAATTAAAATATCAAGAAGTTAAAAGATCTTCACATGAAATGCTTTTTCTGTTGCTTTTGTTTTGGGAACATTATTTTAAATTCAGTAGAAAAACATTAAAAAATTTAAACCACTCTGATATTGATTTTGTTTTAAAAAAGAATATAAAATTAAAATAAGTAGGCAAATAAATAAGTCACAAATAAGCATGAAAGAATATGGGGAGACTGATATTCCCCTACTGAAAAAAGAGAAAATCTCCATCTATTCCTATCTCTATATGAAAACATTAAATCACCCCAATCTTTTGGTTGCTCCTTCCCCATCAAATGCCATTGTCATTGAATCTTTTGTAAAACCAACAGACATATGTTCCATCATTATCTTACTAGCTATTATTGATTACAATCGCAATCCATTCCATAAATTTCATTATTTTAGGTGTCTTATGTGCCTGCCTTACAAAACAATAGGCAAAGAATAAATATATGAAGATATCAATCATATTTCGGCACAGCACATACATAATTTGCTTACTTTTGGACATATATATTTGACCAATGGCATTTTAATAGAACTTTTATCGAATTAAAAAAAACATAAAGTGTAAGAAAAAAGTAAAAGAAACAAGGAAAGGAATAGGGGAAAAAGCAAAATTGGGTGGTGCAGACAAAAAGTGAGAGCTATAGAAAAAATAATAATAGTCAACTTTCTTTGGTTCAGACACAAAGATAAAATACAATGATCTTTTGAACTAGAATAAACCACAGCATACAGTATTCCTATAATAATAAATTATTTATTTATTTTTTTTATTTATTTTATTTGATTTTTATACCGCCCTTCTCCCGAAGGACTCAGGGCGGTGTACAGGCAAAATAAAACCAACAATACAAATATACACAATTTAAATACCCTTAAAAAACTTATTCAAAATTAGCCTGATGTTAAAAATCATCGTCAATTAAAACCCCATTTAAAATTGGTAAAATTCACTTTTAAAATCCAATTAAGCCAGCCCCGCGCGAATAAAAAGATGTGTCTTCAGTTCGCGACGGAATGTCCGAAGGTCAGGTATTTGACGTAAACCCGGGGGAAGCTCATTCCAGAGAGTGGGAGCCCCCACAGATAAACACTTCTAGACATCAAATCCCAGGGTTAAAATTTAGTTTCTTTCAGTTTCAAGCAAAAAGTTCAAAAGTGGTTTCCAAGTAGAACTGAAACTAGAGAAAGTCTATTCTTTAATCAGAGCAGTCAATTTTGCCATCTCCAACTTACATTAACTTCACTAACTATTCTTCCATTGAAGGTATTTGTGATTGTGGTACTGATGTTAGTACCAATAAATCTTAAAAAAACCACTTTAGTCTTGTTGAATTGCTCTCTGTTCCATTGCAATTGAATTTGATGAGGTTCTAAATTCCTTTGCAAGTCACCTTGTATTACTTATACCACTTTCTATTACCTTATACCTTCTTCCTTAGGAGTAAATACCACTGAATTGGAAATAGTTCCAAGGAAGCATGACTAACAGTGGATGTATTAATGCAACGCCCTTTGTTCATAAACATCAACATTTTAAAAAATATTATCCAATTTTTAAGATTGGAACACTTGTAGACTTAATTTTCAAATCCTATTTTCCTTTTCTAAGACACAAAACACAAAAATATTGCATTGAATAGTTTTAGTGTGTTTTTTCCTTCAGCCCATATATAGCATATTTGAATAGAATTAATATTTAAAAACATTAAAATAAAGTTTATATTTAAATTTAAAATAGCGGGAAGCCCATAATGCTGATATTCTTCAGCATGCTCAAATCAATATGCTGAAATCAATTCTATCCAGATTTTACTACTCTATACTTTTCACTGAATGGATCCGTCTTACTTTGCTCCCTTTGAGAAATATAAACAACCAACTAATTAGGAAAAAAATCTTAGCAGGATCAAGTTGTATCATCACCTTATGGGATGTTTGAATGCTCTTTGGCTCCCACAGTAAATTATAAATGCAAAATGAATCAAGAGAGAAACAGGAGCAATATGGAAAGAAGTTGCCCTTTAAAAATTCACCAAACAAAAACAAATCTCCAATAAATTAGCCATCAGCACGAACAAAACAGTTTCATTAGCAGTGTCGTTGCATAGGCAATCATCCAGTATTCTCTGCCAAATACAAGGCAGGTTAGGGGATTAACATGCTGTAACAATTATGCGTGCAAATGAATGTTACATTATGCATTGGAGTTACAATCCTGTAATAAAGTTTGAACAACGAAAGGTTGAACTCATTTACTTTAATTATCGGGTACCAGACATATCAGCCCGATAATTTACTATGATGGTAATACTAGAAGATGAGAAGCCAAACAAAATTGGTCAGTTTGCCCCTGGATTTAAGTTTTTCTCATTTTAAACATTAATAAATGTCACAAAATGGACAGCCTGCTTTTTTTTAACCTACTTTTTGACTGAAAACAAAAATATTTCTTCTTCTGAAAATATGCTGATAATCTGGGAACTGATATACTGTAATTCAAAACTGCCCAAGGAGCTGCTGATCCAGTTCTACAGAGGAATTATTGAGTCTGTCATTTGCACCTCTATAACTGTCTGGTTTGGTTCTGCAACCCAACAAGAAAGACATAGACTTCAGAGGATAATTAGAACTACAGAAAAAATAATTGCTACCAACCTGCCTTCCATTGAGGACCTGTATACTGCACGAATCAAGAAGAGGGCCGTGAAAATATTTACAGATCCCTCACATCCTGGACATAAACTATTTCAACTCCTACCCTCAAAACGATGCTATAAAGCACTGCACACCAGTACAACTAGACACAAGAACAGTTTTTTCCCAAAGGCCATCACTCTGCTAAACAAATAATTCCCTCAACACTGTCAAACTATTTACTAAATCTGCACTACTATTAATCTTCTCATCGTTCCCATCACCAATCTCTTTCCACTTATGACTGTATGACTGTAACTTTGTTGCTGGTAATTCTTGTGATTTATATTGATATTGATTGTTCCTGATTGCTTATTGAACCCTATGACTATCATTAAGTATTGTATCTTATGATTCTTGATGAATGTATCTTTTCTTTTATGTACACTGAGAGCATATGCACCAAGACAAATTCCTTGTGTGTCCAATCACACTTGGTCAATAAATTCTATTCTATTCTATTCTATTCTATTCTATTCTATTCTATTCTATTCTATTCTATTCTATTCTATTCTACATTTCCTTTTTGATATCATCTTGGTTATCATTTTAGATTCAGAACATATATAATTTGATTTCTCTACTTCAACACTCTCAGGGACTCACAGCTTACATTTTTGTATATTGTTGGACCAAGAGAGAGGGGTGTTTTGGGCGGGCGGATGAGATACTGAAAATTGTAGCTAATTGGTATGGAGAAAATTTGAGTTTTATTAAAGCCATTGCTATTGCCTGTCCAAACACTAATGTGCTACCAGAACAACCTAAAATACTAAAATCACTAGGAAAAGGACCCAGAAAAATATCCCACGAGAACCTCAGCCACCAGCTCAGTTATATAGACAATTGAAGAGTTATTGACATAAATACTGAGAACTTGCCAGAATTTTGGAATAAGGAGATGCTTTATCAAATCAGTGGCCTCCCACTCAATTAATTCATCTAAAACTATTTTTCATGATTATTGTACAATGCAGTAGATACTCCAAAATGGTATTTAAGCATTTTACGTTGGATAAGTTAAAGATCTGAAGGACGTTTTAAAGCAGACTTGCTCTCCAGATGTCCCATTTTGGTTTAGGAGGATAGAGTTTACCTTTACTTAGTAAAACTTCCATACAAACCCCAACTTTTGGTGACATCACATCCCTCTCACCTCTGTTTCTTTGGATATGTTCAAGCAAAAGCTATTCAACTCCTACCCTCAAAACGACGCTATAGAGCACTGCACACCAGAACAACTAGACACAAGGACAGTTTTTTCCTGAAGGCCATCACTCTGCTAAACAAATAATTCCCTCAACACTGTCAAACTATTTACTGAATCTGCACTACTATTAATCTTCTCATAGTTCCCATCACCAATCTCTTTCCACTTATGACTGTATGACTATAACTTGTTGCTGGCAATCCTTATGATTTATATTGATATATTGACCATCAATTGTGTTGTAAATGTTGTACCTTGATGAACGTATCTTTTCTTTTATGCACATTGAGAGCATATGCACCAAGACAAATTCCTTGTGTGTCCAATCACACTTGGCCAATAAAAATTCTATTCTATTCTATTCTATTCTATTCAGTCATCTGTCTAGTATGCTTTTATTTGGAAGAAAAACAAAAATCTATAAGGATTTTTATTGTTGTTTGGTTTTTTTTGTATTTTTCCACATGCTTCATTCCTCTGAATGATCATCTGCCCATAAAAACAACAACCATAAAGTAAGAGAAAGGTAGACAACCTGTTGTGTCTTGGCCACTCTCACAGCAGCCGGGGCCTTCTTATCTGCTCCCGAACATGGAGGAATGTATGCCTCCCAGCCCCAGTCCTGGCTCCATGCCCAGACAAGCTGAAGAGGAGGGGGCACCTCCCGGTCCCAGCCCTGGCTCCATGACCAAGCAGGCTGCAGAGGAGGGAGCACCCCCCGGCCCCAGCCCTGGCTCCATGCCCAGGCAAACGGAGCAGCTAGACCCCTCCCCCTCCTCCACAGCATGTGAGCCTGAGGAAAGTTTATTTCCAACAGCTGCTGATTGGAGTGACCCTCGCATCAGAAGACTGGATAGGCAGAGGCAACAGAAGGAAGGGAGGGGCAGGCCTTAATGAGTGCTGAGTCATGGAGCCACACCCCATGGCCTATATAAAGGATCTGCTTTCTGGCAGTCTCTGAGTCAGGCAAAGTCAAACTTATCTTGCTGAAGTCACTTTCTGGTCTCCTGCCTGCTCTGAGGACTTTGCTAGGACTTTGGGCAGAGCTGCAGAGGCAAGCCTGATTCGGATTTCCCTGACCCGGCCGTCAGCGGAGGAGTGGGACACGACACAACCAGAGCAATAGCTGAGTTAGAGGAGAGGGTATAAACAGACCAGCACTTAGCCTTCTGGCTATCTTTTGTAGCAAGTCTTGGAGAAAAAGATGAAACCAAAAGAAACAAACCTTTCCCCTCTTCCTTATATGGCTACAAAAATGTTGACTGGGCTATAAAATTATACCCTTTTAGAATACTGTTGTGAGTATACACAGGAAACGTTTTATGGTCATTGTTATGTTTTGGCATTTCAGGGTGTTAGTAATAAAGCCTGTAGTAATCTGTCATTTTTCTTCTCCAAGAATTTATTATCCTCCCATATGTTCCTCATCAGTATGTTTTTTGATCTCCTGTCTAGCAACATCTTTGGAAAAAACCAAAAATCTAAATAAATGATCTGGATAGTCACACAAACAATTCATTTCAAATTGCTTGCTAAATTATACATCGATTGCCAGAAAAGCATTTGTGTAATGTTCTTTCATACTGAAATTTCAAACTTTGTCTGCTTGAAAATGCAATTGTGTGCATTTTACAAAATTTGTTTTCTAGTTATTTAAAGCTATTTTTGATGAGAGACTGTAATATAAGGATACATAGAAAATAGAAAGTATTTTATTGCAATTAGAGGAAATTTTTATTCTTGACGGGAGGCTCCTTATTTATATTTCTTTGATAAAAGGTAAACTCATTTTAGGAACAAGGTAGCAATTCTCTCTATATATACAAAGAGAACCTTTCAACAAAACTATACCCGCTGACTTTGATTTATCACCTTTTGAAAAATAAATTGCTCTTTTTCCTTTAGCTTTGACAAGTCTCTGAAAGAATCCATACATGGTTTAAGGTAGTCTTCCCTATAAGATCTGGTATCCTCTGGGGATGCACTGGATTACAATTCCCATCTTCCATACCAGGATAAGCCTGGCTTACCCAACATTTTCTCTAACCATGTTTTAGAGATTAGGAGAATGCTTTTTTTCTCCTCCATGCCTTTTCCTGATTTCTTTTTATTTCTGGTATTGTCCAAATGTGTACAATAACATTCCTCACTCAAGACAATGCCGCACTCTATTTGATTTTGGAAAGGTGCTTTGCAGAGATATGAATGTAGTCCCTACCTACAGCTTTTTCATAGAATCATAGGGTTGGAAGGGACCTTGGAGGTCTTGTAGTCCAAGCCCCTGCCCAAGGCTGGAGATGTTATACTGTCCCAGACAAATGGCTGTCCAATCCATTCTTATCTTTCTCCAGGATCTAATTCTAACTAAACATGGAACCAAGCCAGGGGTGAAATCCAGCAGGTTCTGCTACCAGGAGAACTGGTAGCAGAAATTTTGAGCAGTTCGGAGAATCGGTAATGGAAATTTTGAGTAGTTTGGAGAACTGGCAAATACCACCTCTGGCTGGCTCCAGAGTGGGGTGGGATTGGAGATTTTGCAATATCCTTCCCCCAGAAGTGGGGAGGGAATGGAGATTTTGCAGTATACTTCCCCTGGAGTGGGGTGGGAATGGGGAATTTGCAGTATCCTTCCCCTGCCATGCCCACCAAGCCACATCCACCAAGCCACACCCACAGAACCGGTAGTAAAAACTTTTGGATTTCACCACTGAACCAAGTTTTGCAACTCATTTTAAACTCTTATTTTAAAAGCTGATTATTTAATACCTTCTGCAGATATCAGCTACAATTTAACTCATCCTCTTCCTGAACTGCATCAAATGCAGAAATATGCCAGTACGACTGCTAGTATTTTTTTTCCTAGCAGATACACATCATAGGCATCTAAAGGTGGAACACACTTAAAGAAAAATGTTTCAACTTCCTACATAATGATAAAGAGGGGGGAAAAAACTCCTTCAAATCGAGTTTGATTCCTGATATCTTCATGGACACACCTCTATCAGGATTTTTGGTCCTGATACAAATGATTTTAAATTAATAATTTCCTAGTTTAGTTTACAGCGCTAAAAATTCCTAGTGGCCTTCTATTCAAGTTTATATATACTTACCTTTACAAGGTTAGCCATAAGATTTTGCTCTCTCAACAATTCCCTAAACTTCTCTGAGCTATGGCATCCATTCTTTTCTGTCACCATAATAGTGTTAGCTTTGGCAGTTCCACTCCAATGCTTATACCCTGAAAACAACTTTCATTTGGTTTTCTTTTTCCTTAATTGTCTCTGCCTGGCCATTAAAAGATCGATTATGTATCTTAAAAAACTAATAACTGAAATTAGTTTTTCAGTTATTTAGGGCCGCAGTGTGGCTCAAGGGCCGCGGTGTGGCTCAGGCTGTAAGAAGCCTGTTATTAAACACAGCTGCCTGCAATTACTGCAGGTTCTAGTCCCACCAGGCCCAAGGTTGACTCAGCCTTCCATCCTTTATAAGGTAGGTAAAATGAGGACCCAGACTGTTGGGGGGGCAATAAGTTGACTTTGTATATAAATATACAAATAGAATGAGACTATTGCCTTATACAATGTAAGCCGCCCTGAGTCTTTGGAGAAGGGCGGGATATAAATGTAAAAAAAAAAAAATGTCTCAAGCCCTGTTCTTTTTTTTAAAAAAAAGTGTGTCAATATGACAAGAAAATACAAAGGGGTAGAGTTTCAATCACACTGCCAAAACCACCATCTTGCCTTCTGTTGACCCCCCCACACATTTGGTGTGTCTCTTATATATATGTGAGATGTAAAACACATACCTCTGCTTCTAATTTTGAATATTGTTAGACAATTGTCGACATTTTATCAGATACTGATTGGTGCAGTATCCATGAAAGAGCACAAATTTTTCTTTCTGTTAAATTTTTTAAAGTTGAAATTACATAATCACTCACTTGGATGACAGGGACACAGGTTAAGTGTCTCCATTAACAGTAACATTTTCATTAAAATGAAACGCCTCATCATTTAAATAAAATGGGTTTTGTTAATAACGAACTGAAATAAATACTGAAATAACACAAAGATAGTTACTTGACCTAGTTTAGTGACTTGATTGCTATAGCTATCTGTGCTTTGAAAACAATTTTTAAGAAGTATTAACTTTGCACTATCCAACCCCTCTCTGCTATGTATTACAGAATGCACATCTATTTTCTAGCTCCCAGTTTCGCTTGAAAGAAGATGTTCACCCTTTAAATAGCAAAGAGGTGCTGTGTTTATACTTGGATAGAAGTACCTCTTCCAAATCATTAACAATTATGCAGAGCCCTATTAATTGCTGTTGAAGAAAACTAGCCAGGATTAGAACTCACAATTTGAAATTATTTGCTTTCATAAACAAGGTCAGGCAATGTAATAGCCTTCTGAACTGACACCATTGGCCAGAATGGATGGAAAGTGCAGTTCAAAACATTGAGAAGATACCAGATTTTGTCTGAACTCATACATTATAACTTGCAGCAAATTGAAAATGGAAGCACAAGGTGGTTTTTAAAAATAATTTTTAGCTTTTACAAGCAACAATTCACTATTAATTTATTAGCTTTTACAAAAAATAATAATAATACAAACTAAAAAAAAATATCAAAAGAAAAAATTAAAAGTGCAAAAATAAAAATATAATAATGAAAACATACCTATAAAGAAATTACTTCCCCCTTCATCAAAACAAGTACAACCAATTTCACTAACTTGTACTCTGATTCTACAAGAAAAAATCCCTTTCTCTCATATCTCTTCTTTTATCTATAAACGAGTATTTAATGCTTCATCATTTGCTCTGGGTCAGGAAAAGTCCAGTATTACCACAAACAACAACAGCATATGTATTTTAACCTTGATTAATCCAAGTTTATATTTTATTTTATATTATATTTTCTTTGCTTTAACAATCTTGATTTTAATTCCTTTAAATAATACCCCAGCACTTGATTTCTTTTCATTTTTTCTTTGTCTCTTCTCAAAAACATAAAGTAAATCCAAAACAAACATTTGTAAAGCCAAAATGAACAAGTTATTCAAGTGGTTTGTTTTTTGCACGTTCTTTGTAATTATTAAGACATTAGCTGGTTTTATTTGTAGATCAAGTGTCATATCTTGTTTCATATAATTTTTCTAGCCTGTTATTTTTATTCAAATCACCTTCAGATTCAGTTTTGTCCAGCAAGATCTGTTCCTCTACCACAATTTTTTTACATCTCATTTTTTTAGTACCAGGTAATCTTGAGAGAAACATCTATATGTATTTCCCCCAAATATTATCAAAGTCTTCTACAGTTTCTCTCCCATCTTTTCTCCTTTAATTATAATGTTTAGTTCTTTCTGGTTCCTCTAGAGTTCAAACTTCAAAATCCACTCTTATCATGTTTTTTTCCAATCAACAACATTTTCCCATGGGAATATATTTTTTTATAATTAATTTCAAATATTTCATATTTTTAATAAAATTCAGGCAACCCAAAGGAAGGATTATTTTAATTAATTTCAAAGTGATACTTCAACTCTAACTGGCTCTTTTATCAATTTATAACTTTCCAAAATTGATGTTCTAATCTCCATTTTGATGTTTATTCCAAAATAAGAATCTTTTAATCAGTAATTAGTATGGAGTCTAGTGTCTGTCTGAAGACTCCAACTGGAGCTTGGACAAGACAGCAATTCTACAGCATGTACAATTGTAAATCCTTTAGAAACTGTTGTTTTACAGTCACCTTGTGGGAAGCTGTTATAGATCACATATGAGGCATCCCAAGTCTTCTTCCTTTTTGAGAAAGGAATTCTGAGAAGCCAAGCCATATATATATATTTGTGTTTTGCTGATAAAGAAATAAAGGGGAACTAGTATAGATCTATTTCAAGCTATTTAGTTCTCATCAGCTAGCCATACTCTTACTTGGAGTCGAACTTGGGCTGCCTGTATATTAGGCAGTTGTGTTAACCTCTGAGCCACAAGTTCTCCTCCCTATATCAGCTGAGCCAGAGGAGAGATTGTTTTTCTGTCAAAGCACCTGGTCTGCCCCAATATGGGAGGAAGCATACTGCTTCCCTTTCACCTTTCAACTCCAATCCAGGAGTCCTCTGGCAATCGCTTTCACAACAAACTATTTTGTACCAGATTTTCTTTATTTCTTTATCAAAAAACACAAATTTGGGTCAAAATAGTTTGTCGTGAAAGTGACTGCCTGAGGGCTCCTGGATTGGAGTTGAAAGGCGAAAAGGGAAGCAGTATGCTTCCTCCCATATTGCGGCAGACCAGGTGCTTCAACAGAAAAACACTTTGTGTGTGTGTGTGTGTGTGTGTGCTTCCAAATACATACACGTACACACACACACACACATTCCTAGAGTATGTTTGCCACCTTGAGTTATTAATAAAAATAAGAAAGGCGGGATATAAATAAATAAATAAATAAATAAATAAATAAATAAATAAATAAATAAATAAATAAATAAATAAATAAATAAATAAATAAATAAATAAATATTGAGTTAAGCCACAAACTAAATATGTTTCTGTGGCAAAGTATATTTTTATAGTTAAATATTAAAGTTTAATTTCTGAAACCTGAATACGTGCTACAATCTCTTTATGCACCAATTTTGGTATTCTATTTCCATTGCAGCAAGCTTTAACAGATTTAATGTCTGCTGGGACTTAATGCTGAGGTTGCATGTTTTATGGTAACTAGAAGGTAGAGGAACCATCCGACGTAGTAATTTAACACACACACCATCCTCTGCTTTAAGCATTGTTTCCACATATGGTCCTTATATGAAAGGGGTGTCAAACTCAAGGCTTGGGGGCTGGATCTGGCCTGCAGGGCTGCCCTGAAAACAGCAAAGGACCAGCCCAGAGTGCCTCTGCCAGTGAAAACGGAGCTTATGAGAGCCATGTGTGGCCCTCCCAAGCTCCATTTTCACTGGCAGAGGATTGCAGGAAGCCGTTGCAGCCGTAAATGGAGCTTGGGAGCCCATTTTTGCTGGCAGAGTGCTCGGGCCACCACAGCCTCCCCCGACACAAGTGACATTGAGCTGGCCATGCCCCTGGTCACACCCCCCCGAGGTCAAACACAACTCTGATGCAGTCCTCAATGAAATCGAGTTTGACACCCCTGTCATATCAGTGATACATCAGAAAGTGCAAACAAGAATGTTAGTACTTTTCAAAAATTGAAATAGGATAAGCTTACATTGTCTATGTAACCAAATACAAGAAGGCATACACCATGCAGTTCTATTTAGATTGTCTATAGTTACATAGGCATACATAAAATGGGATGCAGAATCTAACTCAAAGAACACACTTCTCTACTGACTGATTCCAATTTAAATATATTTATTAATTGATTTATTTTTCTTTTGCATTGTCCCTCTTATCTAATATCAATGACATCTGCAGAATTTGAAGGTATGGTCAAAATGACATCATTACAGAAACTGCTGTATTGAAATATATATTTCAAACCTACAATAAGCATATTCTTAGAAGTCCTAATAAGGAGATAACTGCCTCCCTGTTTTACCCCATTGAGAAATCTGTGTGATTTTGAATGGATGTCTCTGAACAATTTTTGCCAGAAATGAACACAGAAATTGAATTGTAACTTGCAATCAGTACCTATATAATTTTGCAGACCACATTTATTGGTCTCTGGAATTGGTGTGCTCACTCAAGACACAGGTGCTTGTACAGATTGAGAGCTGACTGTTTCATCAAGAAAAAAAATCCATTCAGCCTCTTAACTGCATATTAAACATCTTAATTTAAAGGAAACAACTAGACAGTGGTAGTCAACTGGTCCCTACCACCCACTAGTGGGCGGTTCAGCTTTCATGGTGGGTGGTAGGGGTTTTGTCAAATACTGAAGCACTTTCCTTTTTTTTAATTTAACTGACTTTTTAAAAAAAATTCATAGCATTATTTAAAAACATTTTCATTAGTTTTTCATAAAATTCCCCGTGACAATTTAAATTTCTGAAAATATACTATTTGTATCACCCATGCATAAGTTTAGCTTACATTATGTAAGTGAAACTAAATGGTGCTTTTGTTTGTGACTGCAAACAAAAGAGCCTCATCCCAGAATAGCTTGCACATCTCCCCCCACACCACCCAGCTGCAATAGACAAGCAGAGCTGGTAGTCAGCGCACACACACCACCAAACCCAATCCACGATGCGCAAGTGGCATGCGCAGATGACGATACACAGTGCATTACTGTTGAACCAGTGGGCGGTTAGAAAATTTTACTACTAACAGAAATACAAAAGTGGGTGGTAGGTATAAAAAGGTTGACTACCCCTGAACTAGAGTATACATTTATGGCTTGAGGCAAACCTCACCCACCTTTCTATCAAGGGCATCATTCACAGATATATGCATATAGCTTCCTGCTATATGTAAAGGGAGATATGTAAAATGGGTTGAATATCTGGATATTCATAAAATTGTCATTAAGAAAGGTTGAGAAATGCACCTTTTTATTAAAATCATTGTAGGAGGAGAACTGTGTTTTTTTTTATTTGCATTTATATCCCGTCCTTCTCCGAAGACTCAGGGCGGCTTACACTGTCAAGCAAGTGTTATTCTATATAAAAAAAATCAAGAGTCTAGTAGAATAGAATAGAATAGAATAGAATAGAATAGAATAGAATAGAATAGAATAGAATAGAATTTTTATTGGCCAAGTGTGATTGGACACACAAGGAATTTGTCTTGGTGCATATGCTCTCAGTGTACATAAAAAAACAGATAACTTCATCAAGGTACAACATTCACAACACAAATGATGGTCATAGGGTACAATTTAACACTTGATGATACAACACTTAATGATAATCACAGGGTACAAATAAGCAATCAGGAACAATCAATATCAATATAAATCATAAGGATTACGAGCAACAAAGTTACAGTCATACAGTCATAAGTGGAAAGAGATTGGTGATGGCAACGATGAGAAGACTAATAGTAGTGTAGATTTAGTAAATAGTTTGACAGTACAATACTATTATTGTACTGCAGAATGTTACTTGTTACTTTTTTAATGTAGTAGATTGTTTGCTGCATTATGTGATTCTAGCCATTTATACTTTATTTAATATTTAATAGCTAGCCAAGCTGTTATTTAGTATGGTATATGAACTAAGCCATCATTTGATCGTAATCTGATCATAAGAATCCATTGGTTTTCAACGCAATCTTGTTACAAAAGAAAAGCTTATTGAGTGCGATTAGTGTCTAGATTGGAGATAAGCTAGGAAACTAAACTTGGGTCTCTTCTGTCCGACTACTAAAGAAGACTAACACTTTTCCATTAGAATTCAGGATGGTATTTGCATAAATTTATAACCTCATGCATAAATTAATATTTTTTATCTGAAATTCTTACGTGTATGGTTCTACCGGATAGCTATGTAGAGCCATACATAACAGAGGAATTATTGAGTCTGTCATCTGCACCTCTATAACTGTCAGGTTTGGTCCTGCAACTCAACAAGACAGACAAAGACTTCAGAGGATAATTAGAACTGCAGAAAAAACAATTGCTACCAACCTGCCTTCCATTCAGGACCTGTATACTGCACAAATCAAAAAGAGGGCTGTGAAAATATTTACAGACCCCCTCACATCTTGGACATAAACTGTTTCAACTCCTACCCACAAAATGACGCTATAGAGCACTGCACACCAAGACAACTAGACATAAGAACAGTTTTTTTCCTGAACGCCATCACTCTGCTAAATGAATAATTCCCTCAACACTGTCAAACTTTTACATTAGGCTGCATTACTATTGCTATTGGTCTTCTCATCATTCCTGTCGCTCATCTCCCCCCCCCCACATATGACTGCATGGTTGTAACTTTGTTGCTTGTATCCTTATGATTTATATTGTTTCCTATTATGATTTGTTTGCTTATTTGTACCCTATGACTATCACTAAGTGTTGTACCTTATGATTATTGATGAATGTATCTTGTCTTTTTATGTACACCGAGAGCATATGCACCAAAGACAAATTCCTTGTGTGGCCAATCACATTCTCTATATTCTATATTCCAATTCTATTCTATATGTTGTTTTAGAAAAAAAGAATCGTATTTATTTGACTGGGGTTTCAAGCGCTGCTATAAAGCAACACAATAGTAAGAAATAAAAATAATAAAATATTCACAATAGTGGGCTGTTCTTGACACTGAATAGTTCATTGTTTGTTCATTATGGTTTATAAAATGTTAGATGTAGTTTATCATTGGCAAAGTTCAATGTTTTGCATGTATATTCAACCCAAGGCAACAAACATGCTTAACGCTCCTAACTCCTCCTATCAATTATTCTGATTTAGATTATTACTTGGTAATTAACTTGATTTAAACTTGGGGTAAGATATTACATTAATAAGCTTTTATTTGTCGGAGTCTGATAGTAATAAACTTCTTCAACCTAATAAAGTATTCTGCCTTGAGCAATGTGAACAAAATGTCCTTTAAAAAAAAGCCCATTTAAATATACTGTTAAACAGAATATGGTGATTGCCAGATTTTTTTAGTTCCAATTTGTGCCTATTTGACTTGTGCTCATTTAAGAATCCGAATAGAATGTTAACAGTGGTTTAATATTCAGAATTCTTGAATATCTCTCTTTAAGTAAAGTTTCTGGAAACAGACGTTTTGATGTACATCATTCATCTTTTCCTGGGGACTTTATCTCTCTCTGGAATCTTACAGGATTTATCTTGAAAGCCTTTTACTCAAACACAATTGCATTCCAGTTAAAAACAGGAAAAATCATATCAAAATCATTATGAATTTAGTTTATTATAACATAGCATTCATATGTACTCTAACGTGGGTTTGAATCAAGGCTCACAAAGTATTTGCTTAACATTATGTAAGTATTTGAACATTATATAAGAAACAACTGTACATTTTAGACAACTAAAGTAGCTTTGACATGTTATTCAGCTGCCAAGACTGATAGATATTATGAGCAGCTGAAAGAGGATAATGCGGTGTTCTCTTCCAAATTACTAAATATTTTCCCTCAAACCTCTCCATCAATGTATATACCTTTCTGAAAGACCCATTTGCTTGAAAACAAGTCCTATGGACTATAAACTCTGTGGGCTTGTTACGTACCAATTTCAGAAGCAGCGACTGTGATGTTGTACCAAGGGGTTTCTTCTCTGTCAAAGACCTTGGCAGTCTTAATGGTTCCAGTGTTTGCATCAATCGTGAAGTATCTATCTTCTGTATTGTGATCAATGGAATATCTAGGAACACACAACATGAAAACATAAGTTAAAAACAAGGGCTAAGCATTCACCAGTGAGCAATTTTCTTAACTGTTTACATTTATATTCAGGGAGGGAGCCACAACATACTCCAAGCATTTTTGCAAGGAGCTATACGGAATGGTCTTCAACAGTCTTGAATGATTAAAGGTATTGGTATGGACAGTTCCTGGTTGGCTTGACCAATGGGCTCATTGAGTTTATGGAAGCAATAAACACATCACTTCTGGAATCAACAGCCTGCCAGAAGAGATCATTTCTAACCTTGCTTCATTGCATGTCTCTTACTAAGAATGCAGACTGGCTGAATTTATGTACAATAAATACTACAGTTAAACTTTAAAGCTGAGAATTGGTTCTGTTTTTATTCGGCATCAACACAAGTATTGCTTCTGTTGGAATAATGCTTCAATGCTGTTTTCATTGTATATTATATGCATATATGCTGTACCTAAGATGTTATTTCCTTTCAGGTAAACTTTTTTTTTTACCATTTCCATTGATCATTTCCATCTTCTAAGAGATACCATCCATTTAGTCATACTTAATGGGTTCAAATAGCATTAACACAGTGATAGCTAACGTTTTTGCCATTGTGTGGGGGAAGGTTTGCGCGTGTGCGTGCCCACACCCATAATTCTATGTGCCCTGCCCTGCACCCTGCGCATACATGCCCACACGTGTGCCCTGCCCTGCCCTGTGCGCATGTGCGTGCCCACACCCATAATTCTATGTGCCCTGCCCTGCGCGTATGCACGCAACTCACCTTCCCTCCGCTCCTGGCACATGATGGCCTGGTAGGCCCGTTTTTCTTTCCCACCTGGCTCCAGATCCTCTCTATGCATTTGGGGAGGGCGAAAACAGCCTTCCCCACCCCCTCGGAAACCCTCCGAAAGCCCAAAATGGCCCATTTTCCAACTTCCAGTTGGACAGGAAGTGACTTTTTTGCTGTCCCCAGCCTCCAGAGCCTCTCCAGGACTCTCTGGAGGCTGGGGACAGCAAAAAAGTCACTTCCTGTCCAACCAGAAGTTGGGAAACGGGCCCTTTTGGGCCTCCAGAGGGCCTGGGGAAGGCTGTTTTCATCCTCCCTAGATGCATAGAGCGGATCTGGAGCCAGGTGAGAAAGAAAAACGGGCCTTCCCCACTCACCACAGGCCCTCCGGAGGCAGGAAACAGCCTGTTTCTCTACTTCTGGTGGGCCCAGAAGGCCCAAATATCAGCTGGCTGGCGTGCATATGTGCGCTGGAGCTGAGCTGGCGTGCCCACTGATATGGCTATGGGTGCCACCTGTGGCACACGTGCCATAGATTTGCTATCATGGCATTAACGTATGTTAGTCCAAATAAAGGAATGAGCTAAATTACAGCATGTGTATGAAAGTCTCTTGGAGTTAACTAGTGCCGTCATTTATAATGGCTCCTTTGAAATGAAAACACAGCCGGGATTTTTAAAATTCTACTTCAGGCTAGGGTTTTAACAATAGTTCTGCACTCCACAGTATGAACAGGAACATGAAATAGGTGAACTGAACAGCACCATTCTACATACTTTCTCTAGAAATTAGTATACATAAGTATGCTCTCTTTGATTTTAGTATAATTATTGAATTACCATGATAAGTTTTGGATGAAAACTGAAATGGTATTGGTAGATGACAAAATTGGAATTCCCACTAAGACAGAGAAAAGAAGGCTTGTAGAAAATATATATATGTAGAAAATATAAAATTTATTCTTTTTTCACAAGTATATTTCTCTGACTCAGATCACAATGTGGCTCTTATAACACAAAAACATGACCATAGGCAGGGGTGAAATGCTCCCGGTTCAGACTGGATCGCCCGATCTAGTAGTGATGGCGGTGGGTGGTTCGGAGAACCGGTAGCAAAAATACTCCCCCCCAGCCCCAGCTGAGCCATGCGATCATCAGAGTTTTTTTGTTTTTTTTACTTTTAAAAACATTTTTTCCTTGGCTGAAAAAATACTTTTAAAAGTAAAAAAAAAAGCCTCTGATGATTATGCGGCTTAGCTGGGGTTGTCAGACCCCTTTAAAAGCATTTCTTCTACAACCTCTTCAGCCGAAGAGGTGTAAAAAAAAAAGCTTTTAAAAGGTTCTGGTGATCAGGCAACTCATCTGAGATCGTCAGAACCCTTTAAAAGCCTTTTTTTCCTCTGGCAATCCCAGCTGAGTTGCCTGATCATCACAGGCTTTGAAAAACCTCTTTGGTTGAAGAGGTTGAAAAAAAAATGCTTTTAAAAGGGGGAAAAAAAGTTGGCCACGCCCACCCAGTCACATTACCTCCTCACTAAGCCATGCCCACAGAACCAGTAGTAACAAATTTTACATTTCACCATAGATATCATTTTAGCTGCATAAAATGGAGAGAGAGAGAGTGAGGGAGGGAGGGGGAGGGGGGAGGGGGAGAGGGAGAGAGAGACAATTGCTAATATTTGGCTGTCACTTTCTTCTCTAGCTATAATACAGAATTCCTTCTTATGGTTATAAAAATATGTTGTATTCCCCAAGTTCCATCGTCAAAAATGAAATTGTGATCAAGGATGACTAAACCAATGAATCCTAAAACTGAATAAATGAGCTCTTTTATTAATAAAAGCAAGGGCCTTGAAATAAATAGAAGAAACAAAATGAGTAGGCATTCAGAAAAGATGGGTAAGCATTATTTTTCAAATTATCCTCCACTGAAGGTTACTCTTAACAACTGAAACAATTACGGCCATCCAGCAGAGAGGCAGAGAGTATTATGGGACTATGGCTTTGAAAACGTTCAAATCGTTTTAACCGCTATCATGATTTATCTTTTGTTTTAACTATTATTTCCACTTCTCATACATTTCTGCAAAGTCAGACATAGTACAGTGTATACTACTATTTACTGTACTTATTTCAGGCAATAAAAGCTTCAATTTAATAAGCTTGTTAGAAGGAATTCAGAAAATTTTGGAGTTGGGATGATTTGTGTAGTACTAATATGCACACACACACACACACACACACACACACACACACACGTAACATGTTCTAAGCAATCTACTTATGGATATTTTAAGAACATAATATTGGAAAGTCAAAATGCCTTTGTATGTATAGGTGTTTTCTTTCATAAACCAAATATGATTCTTCAATGGCTTAAGCATGTTAGAATAGTTTCAATAATTATGCTTTCTATTCCTCCTTTACAGACATAAGCTGTCCATTTTCTGTGAACCAAAATCAATACTACCTCTTGTATTATCTGGGGGAAAAATAGACATTTCTGTGTGACTTTTCATTGAACCTCTGACTGTGGCATGATGAACATAAGATCATTAGCCAACTCTGGCCAAGCTTCATGGCATTCAGAAATTGGCTCTTTGATGGAGATTCTGAAGATTTATTACACTGTAAGAAAGGTTAAGAACATTTCCAAGACACAATTGGAAAGCATGGCAAATCATGTTTCTAAAGAGAAATAGGATGTATAATAGACATCTATGAAGAACATGTTGCTGAAGAAATCATGTAAACCTCTGCCTTGATCGTATTCAATCTCAAAGACCAGTTATTGGCATTCATTTAACTGATTTCACACCAATGGATAATGTAAATCCATTGAATCAGTTTAGTTGGCTTTAATTTTATTTGTTTCTGATATTTCTATTTTAAATTCCCTGCTTCCTGAGTTAAGATTTTGAAGAGTGCCCAATTATGAGATATAATAGTACAGGTAGTTCTCAAGTTATGACAATTCACTTAGTGACAGTTCAAACTTAATGCACCACCCCCAAAAGTACCTATGACCCAGTCCCAGTGAAATTATGGGACTGGGTCGTAAGTGAGGTTGTAGCACCATGGCAACTGATCTTACAACTGGCAGTAGAGATGCTGCAACATGCCCCCTATTTTTCTTTCCACAGGATCTGCACAGGCACTGGGGCTGCTATGCTAGCCCACTGGCTCCTCCCCATCACGTCACCGATTGCTCACTTACTTTTTGAAGATCAGCAGAAGCGGAGGTCTTCTCAGAAGTTGGTGCTGGTTTCATTAGATCTTACACATCCTTCCATCCCCTTTGCAGAAGGCTCTTTGCACAGATGATAGAAGCCTGCAGGCGCATGAAGTCACACCTCCAAAGGCTTCCATCCCCTTCACAAAAGGCTTTTGGTCAGAGGACAGAAGCCTGCAGGAGCACAATCTCACACCACTGCCATTCGCTGGACAAGCTTTTTCCAAAGGGGACAGAAGAACACTAGATTTAAAGAAAACAGCTTTACCTGCATCTGAGAAGATGGTCGTTTTTCTGGTATGTAGCCCTGAGCTATGCCGATCTTCAAATGGTAAGCGTGGAGAAGGCCGAAGCAGCTGTGGGGACCCTAAGGGGTGGGAAGGTGAGCATGAGATATCTCAGTGGATATGAAGAGGCCTTGGATGGCCAGAGGCAGGTGGTTTTTTTCTTGCATTAGGTCCTCCATGGTCTTCCCCTTCCCTGAATGACCCATGCATTCAATTAATGAATGAATTGGGGAGAGGAGGGATGGGGTTCATTCATTCAATGTGTTTCAATTAATGTTACAACCCTAATGGGCAGACTCCATTATAGATGTAACTCGAGGCCTACCTATGGTATGATCATTCATTATAAAAAATATTTTATTTATACAAATAATTATAAACCAACTTAGTTCACTTAAACAAGCAACTTAGAACTAAGGAGCAATTTCCTGACAGTTAGAACAATTAATCAGTGGAACAACTTGCCTCCAGAAGTTGTGAATGCTCCAACACTGGAAGTTTTTAAGAAGAGGCTGGATAACCATTTGTCTGAAGTGGTGTAGGGTTTCCTGCCTAAGCAGGGGGTTGGATTAGAAGACCTCCAAGGTCCCTTCCAACTCTGTTATTCTGTTTCTGTTTATAATTGCAATGAAAATTGCAAATCACCTTTTCTATATGCCTTTTTTATTTCCCTTTCCATTTTACTTTCCTTCATTATAAAGGTCATCTTATATTTTGCATGTGAAAATAAGCCATCAGAAATAAATACAGCTCATCCGTCTGGAACCCATACCACATCTCTGATATAAATACAATAGAACAAGTCCAGAAATATTTTACTAGAAGGGTTCTTCACTCCTCCGAAAACAACAAAATACCTTATACCAACAGACTTGAAATCCTGGGATTAGAAAACTTACAACTCCGTCGACTTCGACATGACCTGTGTTTAACACACAAAATCATCTATTGCAATATCCTTCCTATAAAAGACTACTTGAGCTTCAATCGCAATATTACAAGAGCAAAAAATAGATTCAAGCTAAATGTCAACCGCTTCAAACTTGATTGCAGAAAATATGACTTCTGTAACAGAGTTGTTAATGCTTGGAATTCATTACCTGACTCCATAGTCTCTACTCAAAATCCCAAAATCTTCAACCAAAAACTGTCTACTATTGACTTCACCCCATTCCTAAGAGGACCATAAGGGGCGTGCATAAGAGCACAAAAGTGCCTACCGTTCCTGTCCTATTGTTCCCTTCATTATATCAAAATAATATAGTTGATGCATATTTTTTACATATATAGATATATATTCTTCAAGATATGTTGTTTTATCTATGACAATTGTTTGTGTATACTCTTGTGACAAAAAGAAATAAAAAAAATGTAGTATTACGGACAAAACTTTAATAAACTCAACCAGCTCAAAGACAAAGATACAATATTTATGAAAAATCTATTTATGAAGAATTTAGAGACCAGTAACCACATGCAAGCTATGATTTTCAACCAAGCTATGCACATCTGAACAAATTTATTGAATTCAGGTCTTTCCTTATTTTCCTATTTTGAAAGGAAATAATTCATTCATATAGAAGCTGGTCAAAGTAGAGTGAACACAGACCAGAAATATTTTTCTCAAGAGGGTAATTCATTATTAATAAGAAAATATCCCACTAAGCACTGAAGCACACAGCACAAAGAAGGATTTTAGCCAGCAAGGATACTACTGAAGTATAAATGCAGGCTTTGGGTACACTGGATATATGTATACCTGAAGTGCTTAGTTGTACCTGCGTAAATGTGATCAATGATGTACTATTGGAAGCAGGAGAGTTGCCCTTACAAATATTAATAGCTGAAACATTGCAATATTTCTTGCTGGCTGCAATAATTAAGAATCAATCCTGCTTCCTAATAACGCAGATATGTCATGCTAAAGCAAAGAGTGGATCAAAAGTTGGAACAGAGTGTTGGAGCAGAATATCAAAACAATATCGATCCTAGTATAACAGAATGGATATGTATGGTACAAACCTGAATGAGATAGACTTCAGTTCATCATAGCTCCCAGGTAAAACTAACTGGAGAGATTTTTTTTCCCTATTTTAGCTGCAGGAGCAGGCAACTTAAGAAAGAACATCTATCACTTCATACTAGGTAATACTGCACAGCAATTAGATGAGATGGAAAGCCAGAGGCAGCAATAAGACTGTCTATGTGCTTCACTAACTTCTCATAAAAGGAACACTTTGAAGAGCACATACAGCTGTTTAAAATTTTGCAGCTTGGCATATACATTCTACCTTGCCCAGAAAAACAGCTGGTGTGTTGTATCCAAAAAGGAACAGAAGAATATGGTTTGTGCTTCATGCAGAAATGTCTCCTGCACTGGCTAGCTTTTAGCTGTTACAAACACAATGAGAAAGCAATTTTTAACTGATTAACCTACATGATGTTGTGCTTGCCATCACAGTAGTGACAATAAAAAGCATTACAAAAAGAAAACAGACTCAGCTATGTGAGTGTGTAGAGCTCAATCTAATTTTATTTAAACTTTTTGCATAATTTGAAAAGCCATCCCAAACTATTGGTTCCTACTTCTGCAAAAGTCACTTGTTCCTTTTCATAAAGCCCAATGACCAGGGGTGAAATGCTACCGGTTCGCCTCAGTTTGGGTGAAGCGATAGTGATAAAAGCTACCAGTTTGGGCAAACTGGTAGTAAAAAAACGTACTGGTTCAGTTGAACCAGTAGTTAAAAAGCTATCAGTTTGGGAGAATTGGTATTTCCGATGATCAGCTGTGCCACAAGGTTTATATTTGCTAGATAGCAGAAAATCCTGTTCCCTCCCTCACTGTTCTACTTACCTAGCGAAGTCTTCTTTTTCTATGTGAAGCATGTGTTTGGTGTACATTGTGCATACATGTGCAGTGTACTTTTAGCACACATTGTGCATGCATGTGGGCAGCGTGCATTTGGCACGCTCTGCTCATGTGCGGGCAGTGAACCAGTAGCAATCCATGGAGGATTTCACCACTGCCAGTGACCAAGGAAAAAAAGTGCATGGAATTGACTTTATCCTCCTCTACTTTTGGCACTTTTGACAGTCAATTGTTTTGCCCCTTAAACACTTTTGATGGAAAGAAAACATTTTCCAATTGTAACCTGGATAGGCACATAGAACAATAGAGTTGGAAAAGACCTTGGAGGTCTTCTAGTCCAACCCCCTGCTCAAGCAGGAGACCCTATATCATTTCAGACAAATGGCTGTCCAACCTCTTCTTAAAAGCCTCCAGTGATAGAATAACCACAACTTCTGTTCCACTGGTTAATTGTTCTCACTTAAAAATTAGGAAATTTTTCCTTAATTCTAGGATTGCTTCTCTTCTTGATTAGTTACCATCCATTGTTTCTTGTCTTGCCTTCTGATGTTTTGGGAAATAGGTTGCCTAATAATAGGGTTAACCCTAATAATAAAAACTGCTGCCTAAGGAGGCCTGAAAGGAAGGCAACAGATGGCAAAGACCAGGTATTTTCTGTGATGTTAATGGAGCAGAATGTGGAGATTACAGGCAGCCCATAATAAAATCATCTGCATTGTTATCAGACCCTACAATCCTGCAGAAAAATATTATAATTCACACTCGTTTTCTAATTCCTATATATTATTTCAAGAGGGTATAAAGCCTATAACCTTACTTCAACTGGAGTTCTTTTGCATTCTTTTGTTTGGGAGCTCAGTGATCACCGTAGCCTTGCATGCCAATTAAATTTACTTGATTGTATCTATCTCCAAATGCTGGGGTTCCTGAAGAGGACATTTTCCCCTCCACAACAGAATGTCAAAGACTGCCAGTATATGTATAACTTTACACAACAGAATTGTAACAAAAATATGACAACTAATTTGCAATCGTCAAAAGGGAACAGTTAAATATGTGATCCCATGTTATACTCAAGGCCACATGTACATACTCTAAAACAATTTAATAAAAACAAAAACCACAAAATGTAACAGTTAACATATTCTTTGCCTGAATAATGGATATTTTTTCAGTAATGTCCAAGCTACTTTCACTAGATGTAGATATGTTTTA
Organism: Ahaetulla prasina; assembly: GCF_028640845.1. Lineage (NCBI taxonomy): Eukaryota > Metazoa > Chordata > Lepidosauria > Squamata > Colubridae > Ahaetulla > Ahaetulla prasina. Next base: position 95,857,323 of record NC_080541.1, on the reverse strand, counting down.
AAATCTTCTTAAATACATTCAGATGGGCTTTTGTCAAATGAGCATTAGGGAACTGACACCCTAGGAGCAAATTTTGGAAAATAAAAAAGACACTCTACTGCAGGGGTGTCAAGCTCGATTTTATTGAAGGCTGCATCAGGGTTGTATTTGACCTCGGGGGGCCGGAGTGGGCATGGCAAGGGCATGGTCACCATGGGCATGGCACCTCAATGTCACTCATGTTGTGGGTGCCTGTGGTAGCCTGAGTGCTCTGCCAGTGAAAACGGACTCCTGAGCTCTGTTTTCGGCTGTGATGGCCTCCTGCCACCCTCTGCCAGCGAAAATGGAGCTCAGGAGGGCCATGTGCACAAACTCCATTTTCACTTGGGTTGCAGGAAGCCATTGCAGCCAAAAACAGAGCGCAGGAGCCTCTTTTCACTGGCAGAGGCACCATGGGCCAGTCCTTCAGTATTTCCAGGGCAACCCCACAGGCCAGATCTAAGCACCCCACAGGCCGGATCCAGCCCCTGGCCCTTGAGTTTGACACCCCTCCTGTACTGGAATAGCCAAGATATGGACAACGAGTCAAGGAATACTGAACAAACCAGATGGAAAGTTTACCCAGACTAGCCTGTTGTGGTCTGTCAGCAGCCTATGGAGCTGGCAACGGAGTCAGACAGCAATGAGGCTGAGGTGAGGCCAGGGCCATCAGGAAGTGAGGTGCAGACTCCAGAGCCTCCAGAGACTGATAATAGTAAGGCAGAGGAACAGAAGGAGTCTGTTCCTAATGCACGCATGAGAAGAGCTGCCAGAAGGCAAGAGCAGCTCAAGTAGAGAGGAAAATTTGGGAGTAGGGCCAAGAGATGATTGGCCCCTCCCATAAGGCTTAAAGCAGACCAGCATCGATGTTTGGCCTTTGCTGGAAAACAACATTGTAGCTGTGTCTTCTGGTTCATCTTCTGGTTCATCTATGTCTTTGTTTTTGTGGCTTCTGGACGTTTGTCAGGAAGGGCCTTTGGCAGTTTGCCTAACTGGACCAAGGTTTGCGAGATAACTGAGGAATTTGTGTTGGGAGGTATTTGTTTTACTTTGAGTTGAACTTCATTCCCAGCTGTTCGAATAAAGTTTGTGTCAGCCTCCACTCCAATCTTCGTATACTTTTGTACAATTTATATCAGTAGATAGAATGTGAAATGTTTATTTCTGTATTATAAAACAGTTAAGGAAATGAGATGTATCATAGCACCATACAGGGTAAGGGAAAGGGGCCTATTAAGAGTGTCGGCTGACATAACAGTGTGGGAGGGGTGATTAACGGCTGAGTGTTAAGAGCGCGGGCTTTTCCAACAGAAACTGCATTCCTAAGATGATTGACAACTAGAGACCTGTGGAAGAAGATTACCACGAGGGGCCGAGAAGGAGCTGGCATTGGACCAGACCAGCCTGACCTCCTGAAGGAGGAGGGACAATTGGGGGGATATGATATGTTAGCCATATTTTGTCTCAGATCCAACTTTACTAAGCTGCTATCAAGACTGTAACTAGTAAAAGTACTTTTCTTTATTGCAAATGAAGTCAAGGTGAATTCTTTCCTAGTTATAATCAGAGGCAGTCTGACATTTTGTTTGTTTTTTCACAGACTGAGTTTATTACTACCTACTTGGGCCTGGGTCACAACACAGCCAGCTTATTATGAGAATGTGGGACAGCAATTTTTTTTTTGATTTAATTTCCTTTCTCTTAAAACAGCCAGGTTTTGAGCCTCAAAGTTGTACAGAAGCTTCTTACAACACTCCTTGGCTCCAGGTGCAATTCTCAAAAGCTAAAACTAGTATTAACCCAACTCCCTCATTCTGGGTTCAAGTCTCCTTTTGGGTTTTGCAGGGTGACAAATTTGCTCTTTTGCACAAACACACCAGTTTGAAAGCTGATGCAAAGGCTGCGGGGGTCTGAGGATTCTTGATCAAGACCTCTCAGTCCCTCTACCAAATAAGTATTACTCGTCTTGTTTTCATTTTGTTTTGGGGGCTGGAAAGAATAAGAAATAAAAGTTAAAAAGGTTTTTTTTCTAATCGGTTGAAATATATGATATAGATCTCCCACGGCTGGTTTGTGAAATGCAACATTTCTGAAAAATTGGCCACTGTCGTTGCGAGATGAAAAGTGTGGGTTTCAAACAAAACTAGGCCTTCAACACCATTCTGCTGAGCATCCTTATCAAAAAGCTGACTGACTTGGATTTTTCCATCTGTGACTGGATCAAAATCTTTCTGAGGGACTGGCCACAAACATTGATGGTTGTGCCTGTCATATCCACCTCTCTTAGCACTGGCTCCCCACAGGGCTCCCCACAGGGCTGTACGCTCAGTCCCTGTATTCCCTGTACACATGTGATTGTGTATTGTCTGACCCATCCACTGTGGTCATTAAGTTCACAGATGACTGGGTTTTATTACAGGTGGAGACGAAACAGCGTACAGGGGGGAGGTTCAAAAACTATCCACATGGTGCTTATAAAATAACCTACACCTGAACCTCAGCAAGACCAAGGAGATGGTGTCGCACTTCTGGAGGAAGAGAGAGGAACCTGCCCCACTTTACATCGAGTGGAGCTGTGTAGAGAGAATCTCCTCCTTTAAATTCCTAGGAATCCATCTCAGTGAAGATCTTACCTGGAAAAACAACATGATCCAGGTGGCCAGGAAGGCCCAACAGAGACTCCATTTCCTTTGGGTCTTGTGTAAAAACAGGATGGAACAACAACTGATGACCTACTTTTACCAGTCCACAATAGAAAGTGTTCTCAGGTCATCATGGTATGGCATGCTGGCCTGACAGCCATGGATAGAAAAACATTACAGAGGGTGGTGAGCACAGCACAAAACATTGTGGGCTGTCCCCTGATGCCACTAGGTGAGATTGCTAGGGCTCGTTACCTTAGAAGAGTGAGGAAAATTCTCAGGGACGACTCTCACCCTGGTCACCACTTCTTTACCCTCCTACCATCCGGAAGGAGATATAGAAGTATAGCCAACCATACAAACAGGCTGAAGAACCATTTTTATCCGTTGGCTGTCAGACTCCTGAATGCGAAATAGCATCATAACTACGTAGTACGATGGACTTGCAAGGTTGGCGCAATGTGTAACATGTTCACACCGGTGTAATAAGACTGGGTGTTTGTTAATATGATTTATTGGGTTAGGGATTTTCTGTTTCCATGTGAGTTGTATTGTGTTGGGTGTGTGTGCACTGAGGGAGCTCCACCAATCTCATTGTACATATGTTGTACAGTGATAATAAAGGCTATGATGATGATGATGATGGGCGGGGGATTAAAAATTCAGAAGTGTTTCTAGGAAATTAGCTTTAATTTCAGCAGACTCTGCAATTGAGGGGAGGGGGAAGTAGATATGAATTTCTTGCATTCTTTCAGCCTTCTTGTAAGTTTGCAGCTTGTAGACTTTGGAGAACTGCCATGTGTAAAATGGAGACAGTTTAGCTTGCATCAATCTGGACTGTTGGGTCTGAAATTCCTAACTTTGCTGCATTCTTTGTGTGTCCTAGGAATACAACTGCCCTCTGCTAATTGCATCTGCACACCCGTTTCCATTTTCCACATAGGACGAGTCTCTGCGTTGTGAACCCACACAGATATGCATAAATGTGAAAAGAGAATCATTTTATATTTGATGGAGTGGGTAATTTGGCCTGCATGCCCAGACCTGTCCACAGCTTCTAAGTGCAAGTGTTATTAACACAAAAGTATTTGAGTTTGTTAAATGAAAAGTCCTGGGGGTGTGAGGGAAGGAAAAGGGAGACATTTGTTTAGGTTGGTGGTATCTAACTACTGTGTAAGTTCTTAGAAAAGAGTTGGAAAACAAGATTTTAGACCAGTGTGTCTCAAATTCTTAGACAGGTGAACTTCAACTCCCAGAATTCCTCAGCCTGGGGGATTCTGGGAGTTGAAGTCCACCTGTCTGAACATTTGCTAACTTTGAGAAATATTGTTTTAGATCTTCCCCTCCAGTCATCCAAGGTAGCTAATTTGGGAAAGATAAGTTCACCCAAAGGAACTTGGATTTGTACCTCTGCTGCCACATCTCGTAATCGGGCCCTCTCTTGTTTTATTTTATATTAAATTTTATTTTGTGTGTTCCATGTACAGTTGCAAATGCAAAATAATAAATGTCCTTCACGAAGAACAGAGCCATCTGCTTTCGATGCAGAGCACCCACCGTGCCAGTTGAAAATGTCATTTAAAAAAAAATAATTGGAAATATTTGGTACTGGATTGGTACTTCTGAATGTCATCGGCATGAATATGATACTAAAATTCAAATACTAAATCTGAAGAAAGGATGAAAATGTGATAATAACATGGGGAGCAGAAGTGAGTCCTACGAAACATTGATTATAAGGAGAAGGACTATGATGAGGATTCTCTAATCACTGGGGGGGGGAATATTTTGCCCCCAAAAGAAAAACAAACAAACAAACAAAGATTCCCACTACACCACTGATTTCCCTAGTTCTCAACTAAATCAGGCCTTGGATTCTGCAGTATCAAATAATGGAAATGTCTAGTAGCACCAGCAAATAACCAAACACTATGCTAATTTTACAAAAAGGGCTTTTTTTGCAGAGCTAGCACTTTTAACTTTTTTTAAAAAGTAGTCCTTTTTTTTTCACCTATTAATGTGTGATTTTGACAAGAAGCTGACAAGAAACTCATTTTTTTTTCTGACTGCAGAAGCTCTTAAAATGTGGAACAGTCTGTCTCAAGCAAAAGGATGGGCAGCCATTTCTCTGGGATTCCTGCCCTGGGCTGGGTGTTGACCTACAACAGTTCCAAGATCACTTCTAATATTATGATTCTTGGCCTAATCTATGTTTTATATATCTCCTATCATCTAACTTTTTATGACTATTTTTCTGTTCTTGTGTATATATGTCTGCAACTTTGATTAACACACTTATAAGTTGCTCTAGGAAAACTTATTAAAATTCCGTGATTCCGTGAACAAATAAATTTTAATTTGGAAAGCTGTGAATTAGAATGGTTTGTATTAAAGTACAAACTTTATTCCTAGCCATATGGTTATTCCTTATAGCTAAATGTGAAGCTATACCTGCTAAATCTCCTTCACACATGAAATATTTAAAAAGCAACAACATCTATATCACTAAGATATTCTGAATATTTCTACTCTGAAGGAGTGAGAATCTTCTCAACAACTTTCCTCTTTTAAGTGGTCTATTGCCACCGGAATTTGACTCCAGAAGAATCTTCCATTGATTCCAATGGACATTTTAAAAAATCTGATTAATTAAGATTAGCTGAGGATGGAGGGACATGAACCACAACCTCTAAGTTCCTGACTTGCCTCAATTTGTCAGTTAATATCACTAACAGAATATTTGGAAAAGTACTGTTTTGTTAAATGCCATTCATTCTGCACAATGAGGCACATGTAAGAAGAATACACAAAATCCTTGGAAAAAAAATACCATGATAGACACTGCCTTTGAATTTCCTTCAGATAGCTTTTCACCTGATAACCAGAGGAGAATCATTTTTCCTCCGGTTTGTTCCAGATGTAACAAAGGTACACAATTTTATTGCTAAAGGAAAGGCCACGTATGAAGACATATGTTTAGACAAATCCTACTTGGACACTTTGCTATGTAAGAAATGTTTAATATTCAAGGGAAGAAGAACTGTTAAAGTCATAACCTGAAGTGCTTGAAGAAGGAGATATAGTGCCAGTGAGCTTCCAAGCATAATTCAGGATCCTGAGTGTCATCTATAGATCCCTTTATGGGACAAGGCACAGTGTGGTTATTTGTGGGATTACCTGTTTCTGATTATGTCTGCCTGCCTGATTAGATTTGACAGGGTTGGCACGAAGCAGAGCCTTATTAAACATCCTTTCCTTCCCCCAAGCAGTTTCCTGTGAATTGTCATGTCTATTTTCCTCCTCCTTGTTTGGAATTGTTTTACAAGCCAAGATTTAAATTTACTGTGATTTTATTCATCATATTTCAATATATTTTCTTCGATATACATTTTTGAGATGTGCTCAATCTAGGAGCATATATAAAATATAATAACTATATTCATATTGTTGAATGGTTCAGAATGTAGCAGCCAAATAGTACGAGTAAAAAAAATATATGAATTCAAGTCCAAATTGGGGATCATGGTAATATCACTATAAGCAATAGTAGAAATATTCAACAGAGTAGATTTTGGGATTTCTAGGATAATGTGGGATGGCAACTATCCATAATATTTATATCAAAACTTGATAAATGATAACTGTGTGTACTATCTGATAACAAACATTTTTACATCTGCAAGTTAAACTCTTCTTTGAATTCATAAAAATGTAATGCTGTTATAATAGATTCATGGTAATTATTCATTTGTAATCTTGATAATACCAAGCACAAAAGATGTGCTTTAATTAATATCAATATCTGCATACCTATAAAAAGACAATTAAATTTAGAAATGGATCTTTTCCATTCTGTTAAGGAACTCACAACTATTTTATGATAAAAAGGATTAGGCTTCCCAGCATAAATCTAGAAGGATTTAGGTTCATTTTGCTTAAAGGGTTTATTCTAATCCTACCTTGAAATTATTTATCCTCAGAATTTACCCATTTAGAAAAAGCAACATAATCTTTATTATGGTTGAAACAAAACAAAACAAAACCTCCTTCTTTCAGAAATACTAGGTTTAAAAGTTAACATCAATTCTATTATATTAGGTTAAATATACAATTTGTACATCTATTTGAAAAGAAGCTAAACTGAATTCAATAAAGCAGATTTCTTAGTAAGTGGATTTTGGATTGCAGCTTTAAGCTTTCATTGAAGGAGAATAAGTATTTCTGGAGAGGCAAAATGCAGATTCAAATTTGGAAAAGTAACACACTCCATTTCCAAAATTTGCTTCATTGCAGAACTCCACACTGGAATGATTTCCTGATTTGTGGAATCATACTGCCTCATCTTAAGTGCTGTGATCCTTTACTGCACAGGATGAATCTTTGGAGATTATGACATTCATCATTTACAAGACCTTGTATTCTTATATCTAATACAAGGTAACATAAATTCCCTTAGTTTAATATACTTCCACTGAAACAGAATCACTGGAAGGGAAGGTGGAGATGAAATGGATTTCAATCAGCAACATGGTTCTGGGCAGGAATGCCTGCCCTCCTATAGTAAGATGAGTCAGGTGGGATAAATTACAGACTTGCATTATATCCAAAGCTAAACCATGGCTTATTTATTGTTTTTTTTTTTAATTAAGGAGGTACAATTGACTGGATTGGGACCCCTTGCTAAGCCAAAATTAAATGACATTGTGATTTAGTGCAATTTGTGAATGCCTTGGTGTTCCCCGAGCTTGGTTATTTTCTTGCAGGCATTTCATTACATAGCTAGATAACATCAGTCAGTGCTAGTGTGAGATTTTCCCTGCTAGTGTTGGTGAGGGTGTGGTATTGCAGTGTTTTCTACTTATTTGTCTGATGTCAATCCCTGCTTATCTGGGTGTTGTTTGTTGGAGAGGATCTGTTCTGATCTTTTTATTTCCTTCTTAGCTTTTTTATTGTCTTATGGTTTAATATAATATGGTTTATCTCTATGTCCATTTATGGTATATCTAATTTGTCTGAATAATAAACTTCCAAGAGCATCCCAGTTTTGTTAAAGTTGACTTGCTCTAAGTTGCTAACAGTTTCCCAGTTGAAAACGTTAAGTGGTTTAGTCTGTCCATGCATTATATCTTTAAGTTTTCAGTGTGTCTTCTGACTGATGGTCATGGATGCACTCTCTTCATCTTCTACCTGTCTGTCCTACATAGTTACAGTCCTTCAACTGTAGGTTACTGCAATTTGTCAGTTCAGGCACGGTTTTAGTTCTGCAGCAATATTGCAAAATGTCATGTTCTGCTGTATACAAAGCAGCAGTTTAAAAAAACCCTCTGTCAAACCAGATATGGGACATTGGGTTTCTAGGTACCTGAAGCATAATGATCTTAAACCCTCTTCCCCTTAAACACACATGGACCTTTTAGGTATATAAATGATGCTTTCATTATAGCTGGTTTTATATTTCAGTAATTAAGCAAATACTTGCATGCTGATTTCCAAAATCTAGAAAAACTTTCAAAATGCTTCAACCCTTGAGTCAGCAACACTACAAAATGCTTTGCTAATAAAACAATTTTTTATACTTCATACCTACTCCCCATTGAACATGTAACACCCCCCCCCCGCTTTGTAAAATAGTATTTTATAAAATACTATTTAAAGTATTTTATACTTTAAAAAAACAGTTTATATTTGATTGGAAGCCACCCAGAATTGATTATAAGGTATGCAACTATACTGTGTACAGTAAATGTTTTAAAATAAATATTGAATGAAAGTTTTCCCACAATATGCTAAACTATAGCCTATGAAAACCATAATAAATGATCCATAAATGCCATACATCGAAACAAAACAAAACATCTTCATGAGATGAATAAATACCACCAAATAGTTCACTCCAACATGTTCTGACTAGAATTGTCTGAAAGTTCCATGCAGAAATTATTTCTCCAGGGATCCTTTTATCCAAACTTACTGAAAGCTGGGTATCTTCTCACCTGCACAATGTAGACTTCAATCATACTAGAAATGTAATACTGAAAATACATATCCTTTGCATTGATAGTTTTACTGTGAGTGGCCAAGAATACAAGCAAATCAGTCACTGAAGAAAATAATGAGGTGTTAACTTCTTCACTCAACATTTGTGTAATTTTTTTTAAAAAAAATGCTACCCACAACTCCCAGCCCAATCCGAATTGAATATGCTGCAGTAGCCACAGTATCAGTTTGAGAAGAAACTTGGAAAAGGGATGGAAAGGAACACGGCAGGTTGGTAACTACTTGATAACCTTCGTTTTGTGCTGTCCAAATTGTTTCTTAAATATAACAATGTCCATAAATGTACATTATACAGTACATTGTAATGTTAAATTGCTGGAAAGTTTAGGGCATGTGTAAAAGTTTTTAAAAAGTCTCAGATCTACTTTTAAATTAGCAGTGATATAGTCAAGATTTCCATAGTTGGATCATAAGGAACACCTTATTCGCCCCAGTCCCTCACCCCACTCCCACTGTGCTTATTAACTTATTAACAAAGAGCTGTTAATACTACGGTACCTTACTAAGTTGTTAGTACTATCTGGATCTAGTGCTGCTACAGTGCCCACAGTAGTTCCGATTTTTGCATTTTCATAAACTTCCATGACGTAGGACGGAAGAGTGAACAACGGTGCCTCATCCACATCTCCAACAACGATCTTCAACATAGTCACATCTTTAAAGGGCCCTAAATGTGAGAAGCGGAAATCGAGGTGGGTATTTGCTCCTTCTATGCTTAGAGTATAGGATTTCTTTTTTTCATAGTTGAGTGGCTGTGGGAAGAAAAAATAATGTTACATTACTATGGAGAGTTGTTTTTTAATTCTCAGTATAAAATTCATTTTTTTTTCATTACCTTACATGCATTGCCATGTATGTTTCTGGCTTCTGTGACATTTACAAAACAGTTCTAGAGGTAACAGCTCCCTTATTATAGTGGCAACCACTCCCTAATCTGTGCTAGATTTATAGTACCATATTTTAGGACTATAAGACGCACTGGTGTATAAGACGCACCAAGATTTTGAAGAGGTAAGCAAGAAAAAAAATGTTTTTGCCCTCCCTGGCCCCCAGGAGCACTCTGCGGGCTTCCCAAACCCTCTGAGCACCCCGTTTTTGTGAAAAATGGGCCAGTCTTTTGCAAAAACAGGATGTGCAGGGTGGGGCTTCGGGAGGCCAAAAATTGCTGTATTTGGTGTATAAGACGCACCAACATTTTCACCTTCTTATTTTTTTGGGGGGGGGGGAAAGTGCATCTTATACTCCGAAAAGTACTATATTTTTTGTTAATACTTCTTTTAGTTTTAAAACTCCACATCCTTTGTGTGAAACTGTTGAACAAAATATTCAGCTATATTTGAACCCATTTAAGTCATTTTCTCTAAGAGCTCTTTTGCTCTGACAAATTTCCTGTCCACCCCTTTTTCAATAGTACAGTATTAATCACCCTCAGGTAGCCTTCAGCTGCAAATGTTGGCTTGTAATTCGTGCATTGAAAAAAATGTATCTTTTTTTCCTTACTCATGTGCTCTGTTAGGCAGAGACATAAGGTGTGGTGGACAGCAGAGCTATGGGTTGAGCATTTAGCTGGTAAATCTGGAAATCTGTTGCAGAAATATAGTAAAAATCTTCAAAGGAGTGTGGAAGATAAACAAAGTATGCAATTATATCTGCTTTTTCCTGGAAACGAGTTTGAGTGACTCTTAAAAAACAAAACAAAAAAAAACCATGTACAGTACTTGGTTACAGTCCCTAGTGTCCTTTAGCACATGGTTGCCTGTAATATCTTTGCTTGAGTTGACAATCCTGAGATTCAATAAAAAAAACCCACTATTTATAATTCTAATATATCCTAGTAACAGTGGTGGGTGTTCCCAGTTTGCCCCGGTTCAGGTGAACTGGTAGTGACGGCGGCGGGAGACTCCTCCCACCCACCCAGACATCATCCAAAATATTCTGTGCATGTGCAGAAGCACCATGTGCTTGCGAAGTGAATGCACATGCCCGTGCACTACTGATAGCGAACCAGTAGCACCGGGATTTGGAACCCACTATTGCCTAGTAACCTTTTGTGTATGTATCTGTGTGTTTTCTCCCATGAGATTAACCTTTTTCTGATCTCCAGTCTATATTTTCCTATTGGCAACAAAATAATTACATAATATGTAAATTGAATAATAGTTTAAATTATTGAATAATGTAAAACAATGTTCCTTTGAAGTAATTTTTGACAGATACAAAATTAATTAGAGTAGGGATGGGAATGGATTATTTTAAAGCTATATAATGCCAAAAAATCCCAGGTATGGATAAAAAGTCAAATTATTTATGAGATTCTTGCCTCTATTTCTTATCAATATTTAATAATAATATTTATGGCAGTTTGAAAGAACATCTATTTACATAATAATGTTAGTATGTAAAGGACCTAAGAGTAAGCCTGAATGTACATGTTCACATTCTCTTAACCACATGTCTACTTGATTTGGGTTCAAACAATCCAACCAAAATTATAGCAATAGCATTAACAATAGCATTTAGACTTATATACCACTTCACAGTGCTTTGCAGACCTCTCTAAGTGGTTTATATAGTCATCATATTGCCCCCAACAAAGCCCCCTCATTTTACCCACCTTGAAAGGATGGAAGGCTAAGTTAACCTTGAGCCTGGTGAGATATGAACTGCCAAATTGAAGGCAGCAGGCAGGCAGCAAAAGTAGCCTGCAGTACTGCATTTTAACCACCGCGCCACCACGGCTCTTATGCTTGTTTTCTCATTATGGGTCATCAGAGTCTTAATGTAATTCAGGACCAGTCACCCTGGAACTATGTCACCATGGTATTGGCACTGATTTTTAATATATTGCCAATTTGAATGGATCGTTGACTTTTCAAACAATTTTTTCTCAGTTATAAGACCCCACTCCTCCCCCCCCAAAAAAACCCAAACAAAACATGTTGTGTTTTGCTGTGCATATTATTTTGTCTGCCACCAAGGTCCATTTGGAGCTTCATTGAAAAGTTTGCTAGATCTCTCAGGCTACTTTACATGACTAGAGGTTCAGTGGGGAAATTCAGCAGTCAGTAAAGCTGATTGATTGAATGGCTCCTGCAATTAGCTGCTGAATAACATGAACATGGAAAGCTGAAGTATAAATGTCCCCTACAAGGTCGATACTATGCAGAACTCATCTTGGATAAGGAAATAACGGATTTAATCAAGGAGGAGGGAAAGGAGAATGCGGCTAATATATCTTCAGGGTGCTTTGCATATGAAACAGGAGTTGATGTGGTAATGCTCACTGAAAATTCACTTACATTTATTTATTTATTTTATCTTCTCAAGGACCTATCTGGACAATATGGTTGAAAAAAAGAAGGTAGAAGACCTTAAATGCTGAAATTATCAATGCTTTTTTCAGATCAAGCATGAAAATATGGATAATGTCAGTGCCCATTATTTATTACTTACTCCACTAGTCTAATGTTTTATGCAATTTCTTGAGGAGCTGAAAGGCTTATATTCACTGAAAGATTTTCTCACTGACATTTTCATTTGCAGCTTATCATTACTTCCATAAACACACACAGTGGAATATTAGCTTAATGTCCTCCTATGAAATAAACATGGGTAGATATACAGGACTGTATACTTAAAATATTCTTCACAGATAAAATGTGAAATAGCAGGGTCTTGCCAATTTATACATTCCTTAGGCATTAGAGTCAAGACTACCATAAAACTGAGGCCAAGTTAACCTGCTGAAAGCCAGAGATTAAATCAATCCTGGTTGGCAGAAAAGGAGGAGGAAGGGGAGAGATTAGTATTAGGGTTGTGCTTTAAAACTCTGATTAAAGAGTGGAGTAAGAGAAAGAAAAGCAGCAGAAAGTATGCACAGCTCATTCTATACCTACTTTAAATTTTTCTGTATGTCAACTGAATATTTAAGAGGATTGTATTTATGTGTAACAATGGATTGTCATCTTTAGGTATAGCAGGCACTAATGTAGCAATTTATATGAATTCTTTTTTCATGGGTTAATCAGCATCTTTTTTTGAAATTCTAGGAGAGATGATTATTTATGCCAGCAAGAATTTTCATGATTGTATGGGAGAGCAGGACATCTAGATTAGGGTCTAGGTGGTTCAGGCTGTAAGAAACCTGTTACTAAACACAGCTGCTTGCAATTACTGCAGACTCGAGTCCCACCAGGCCCAAGGTTGACTCAGCCTTCCATCCTTTATAAGGTAGGTAAAATGAGGACCCAGATTGTTGGGGGGGCAATAAGTTGACTTTGTATATAAATATACAAATAGAATGAGACTATTGCCTTACACAATGTAAGCCGCCCTGAGTCTTCGGAGAAGGGCGGGATATAAATGTAAATAAATAAAATAAATAAATAAATAAACTTGCTGTGGCCAATTTGCTGCAGCCAACTTGCCATGGCCAACTCACCATGGGACAACTTAGCACAGGACAATTCATGTGGAATATCTTAAAGTGATAAATGTTATCCGCCATGATTTCCTCTACTTTATTTCCATTTTTGTCAATGGATATAAGGTTGAGGAACAGTGGTGGATAATATTTATCGTGTTGAGTTATCCCATGTAACCACGTGTTGAATTGTCCCATGGCCAGTTCTCTTGCAGCAAGTGAGGCCATGGCGAGTTGCCTGTGTTGGGTTAGCTGCAAGTTGGCCATTGCCAGTTGGCCATAGTGAGATAGCCACAGCAAATCTACCACAGTGAGACAGTCCAGGCAAGAAGGCCACAGCGAGTTGTTCCATTCCATGTGGAATATGATACATTTTATAAGCAATTTCTATTTAACTAGTTAGATTTATATCCCATATTTTGTTCAGTTGATCAGGGTCACATAGCTCTTTCCCTCTATTCCTACTTTTGAACAACTCCTCTTGGGGAGAGAGGGGGGAGGGAGGGAGAGAGAGAGAGGGAGAGAATGACTTGGCCCAAACTAAATAATCCAATGCATTTTCATAATGTATACATGGCATATCAGGTATGGCCACCCGAATTCTTCCAAAAGTTGCCAATAATATGCAGTTTTTAATGATATGGAATATATTAAATATCCCCAAGCAATCATACTAGTTCCATACCATTATTTTTAAATAGTGCTTTATTTCGCGCCTTTGCGGCCTCTGACCCGGCGTAGGTCTCGTCCGGCCCCTTAGTTCTCCGAGGGGCTGAGGGAGATGAAACGCCGGAGAAGACGCCTGGAGAGCACCTGGAGGTCCAGTCGCTCCGAAGCTGATCGGACACTAGTTAGATCCTACTCTAGGACCTACCTAGTGGCAATGAGGGAAGCGAGGCGTTCCTATGCCTCCACCCTCATTGCGTCGGCAGATAACCGCCCGGCCGCCCTGTTTCGGGTGACCCGCTCTCTCCTACATCAGGAGGTGCGGGATGACCCTTTGCAGGGACGAGCCGAGGAGTTTAGTGGTTATCTATATGATAAAATCGCTCAGCTGAGGGACGGTCTGGACCGAATTTGGGATGATCCAAGCGAGGGAGAGGAGGCACGTCTTGTTGAGCCCATTTGGGATGAGTTTGACCCTGTGGCTCCCGAGGACGTCGACAGGTTGTTGGGGAGGCTGCACGGCACGACATGTTTACTGGACCCGTGTCCTTCCTGGCTGGTACTGGCCACTCAGGCGGTGACACGAGGCTGGCTCCAGAGGATTATCAACGCTTCTTTGTTGGAAGGGGTTTTCCCTGCCGCCTTGAAAGAGGCGGTGGTGAGACCCCTCCTTAAGAAGCCCTCCCTGGACCCAGCTATTTTAGGTAATTATCGTCCAGTCTCCAACCTTCGCTTTGTTGCGAAGGTTGTAGAGAGTGCCGTGGCACGACAGCTACCCCAATACCTGGATGAAGACGTCTATCTAGACCTGCTCCAGTCCGCTTCCGACCCGGATACAGCACGGAGACAGCTTTGGTCGCATTGGTAGATGATCTCTGGAGGGCTAGGGACAGGGTTATTCCTCTGCCCTGGTCCTATTAGACCTCTCAGCGGCGCTCGATACCATCGACCATGGTATCCTGCTGCACCGGTTGGGGGATTGGGAGTGGGAGGCACCGATATCGGTGGTTCTCCTCCTATCTCTCCGACCGGTCGCAGACGGTGTTGACAGGGGGCAGAGGTCGACCGCGAGGGGCCTCACTTGTGGGGTCCTCAGGGTCGATTCTCTCGCCTGCTGTTCAACATCTACATGAAGCCGCTGGGTGAGATCATCAGTGGTTTCGGGTGAGATACCAGCAGTACACTGATGATACCCAGCTGTACTTTTCCACCCGGGCCACCCCAATGAAGTTGTTGAAGTGCTGTCCCGTGTTTGGAAGCCGACGGGTCTGGATGGGGAGAAACAGGCTCAAGCTTAATCCTCCAAGACGGAGTGGCTGTGGATGCCGGCATCCCGATTCAGTCAGCTGCAGCCGCAGCTGGCTGTTGGAGGCGAATTATTGGCCCCAAAGGATAGGGTGCGCAACTTAGGTGTCCTCCTGGATGATCGGCTGTCGCTTGAAGATCATCTGACGGCCGCTCCAGGAGGGCCTTCCACCAGGTTCGCCTGGTTCGCAGTTGCGCCTTCCTTGATCGAGATGCCTTATGCACAGTCACTCATGCGCCTGCTACCTCTCGCTTGGATTACTGTAATGCTCTCTACATGGGGCTCTTGAAGTGCACTCGGAGGCTCCAGTTAGTCCAGAATGCAGCTGCGCGGGTGATAGAGGGAGCTACTCGTAGCTCCCATGTAACACCGCTCCTGCGCAGACTGCACTGGCTGCCTGTGGCCTTCCGAGTGCACTTTAAGGTGTTGGTTACAACCTTTAAAGCGCTCCATGGCTTAGGACCTGGGTACTTACGGGACCGCCTGCTGTTACCACATACCTCCCACCGACCCGTATGCTCCCATAGAGAGGGACTTCTCAGGGTGCCGTCCGCCAAACAATGTCGGCTGGCGGCCCCCAGGGGAAGGGCCTTCTCTGTGGGGGCTCCCACACTCTGGAACGAGCTTCCCCCAGGTCTACGTCAAATACCTGACCTTCGGACATTCCGTCGCGAACTAAAGACACATCTCTTTATTCGCGCGGGGCTGGCCTAAATTGGATTTTTAATGGGAAATTTTATTAATTTTTAAACGGGGTTTTTAGTTTATGGTAATTTAATTTCAGGCTAATTTTAAATAAGTTTTTTAAATGATATTTTAACTTGTATATTTGTATTGCTGGTTTTATCTTGCCTGTACACCGCCCTGAGTCCTTCGGGAGAAGGGCGGTATAAAAATCAAATAAAATAAATAAATAAATAAATAAATTTTTTTACTACAGCACAATTCATTTTTTTTTCTCAACTCCATCTTCATGGCAGAATATGACTCCTGGCTTGCCATTCAAAGAAGAATATGATCCTCAAAATTTTTTTGAGCGCCCTTGGTTTAAACAATGAATTGCCAAGTTACATAGAAAGGAGATGCTACTTTTTGAAGTATGAATAGGATAGGATTCTTTTATCTGGTCATGATTCACTTCCCACTAGTCCCTTTTCTATTTTCCCAATTGGTGCTGCCTCTCCACTGGAGATCAGTTAGAGGAAACGATTTAGAAAAGAGAGCAAGGTAAACTCCAGC